>NC_046357.1:33503538-34753538 GCF_000738735.6 Corvus cornix cornix
TGTACATGCCCATGGGACCAATGAGATTCATTTGAGGGTACTGAGGGAGCTGTCAGACAAAGTTGTTAAGCCACTGTCATTTTTGAAAAATTGTGGCAGTGAGGTCAAGTCTCTGATGACTGGATAAAGGGAAATATGACTCCCATTTTTAAAACGGGGAAAGCAGAAGACCGGGGGAACTACAGAGCAATGAGTCTTTCCTTTGTACCAGACAAGGTCAGGAAGCAGATGGTCCTGAAAACTATGCTAAGTCACATGGAGAAAAAAGGGGTGTTTGGTAACAGCCAACATGACTTTCCTAAGGGGAAATCATATCCAACAAATTTGGTGACCTTCTATGACAGGGCTACAGCACTGGTGAATGGGGCAGAGCAGCTGACATTGTCTATTTGGGTTTATGCAAAGTGCTTGACACTGTTCTGTATGACATCCTCGTCCCTAAACTGGAGAGAGGTGGGTTTGATGGATGAACCACTTGGTGGATAAAGAATTGGCTGGATAATCACACGTGAAAAGTGGTGGTCAAGGACTCAATGTCCATGTGGAGACCAGTGATGAGTGGTGTCCTGCAGGGACGGGGCCGATGCTACTCAGCATCTTTGTGGGTGACACGGACAGTGGGATTGAGTGCAGCAAGTTCATTGATGGCACTAAGCTGTGTGATGCAGTCACACTGGAGGGAAGGGATGGCATCCAGAGGGACCTGGACAGGCTTGAGAGGTGGGCCTGTGTGAAATTCATGACCTTCAGCAAGTCCAAGTGCAAAGTCCTGCACCTGAGTCAGGGTGATCCCAGACACATCTACAGGTTGGGCAGAGAAGTGATTGAGAGCAGCCCTGAGAAAAGGACTTGGGGGTTATGAAAAAGTTCACGTCCAAAGCCGCTTGACCAGCAAAGTGAGGGAGGAGATTCTGCCCCTTAACTCCACTATGGTGAGACCCGACCTGGAGTACTGCATCCAAGTCTGGTGCCCCTACCGTGGGAAGGACATGGAATTGATGAAGCAAGTCCAGAGGAGGCCACAAAGTTGATAAAGGGACTGGACCATCTACCCTACCAAGACAGGCTGAGGAAGTTGCAGCTGTTCACAGAGAGGAGAAGGTTGTGTGGAGACCCCGCAGCAACATTCCAGGATCTGAAGGGGGCCTACAGGGAAGCTGGAGGGGGACTCTTCATTGGGAATTGTAGTGATATGACAAGGAGTAATCGGTACAAACTGAAAGAGGGAAAATTCAGTTTAGATAATAGGAAGGAATTCTTTACTATGAAGGTGGTGAGGTTGCCAAGGGAGGCTGTAGATGCCACATCCCTGGAAGTGTTCAAGGAGAGATTGGATAAGGCCTTGAACAACCTGGTCTAGTGGAAGGGGCCCCTGCTCATGACAGAGGAGGCTGGGACTAGATGTTCTCTAAAGTCCCTTACAAGCCTTAACATTCTGTGATTCTATGATTTCTGGCTGAACTACAATTTAATACTTCACAGGCACCTTTTCAGCTCCTATTAGCAACTTGGGAAAATTGTGCAGCACTCAGAAAACCTCAGACGTTTTTCTTTAGTCCTGCCAGTCATGTACTCACAGCATGTACCCACCTTGCATAACTTTGAATTGGATTTTCTACCAGGAATTGGAATTTTTTTCTCTTAAAGTCAAGAAGACTGACTAGAAATGGGGAAGGAGATATGCATCCTTGCATATACAGTGATCTGAGTGATAGTAAAATAAAATTTCCTTTTTATTTAACTGTCATTTAAATGCAGAGTCCCTTCTGCCCTACACTTTTAAAACAGCAAGTTTAATTTTGTATATATTTTTTGGATAAAAGGATCTTTTTTTAATACATCTAAGGTATAGGATAACTGATTACTTCTTGTATTCTTACAAGAAACCGAGAATGGGCAAAATGATCGTGGATTTATTCAACCAGTGAAAAGGAATACAAGAAAAGAGTTCTCTAGAGGAGCCTGTTAAAAACGTGACAGATGAATGAAATGGCTCCAACTACTCTAAATCTGACTTTTACTGCACAGATTATAATTTTATAGTAAATAGTATAGTAATATTCTCATGAAGATTGTGTTCATCAAGAAGACTGACTTATACGGCAAGTGCAATATTCTTTCAGGTTAATAATTCTGAATTGAAAAAATGCATACCATAAAGTAATCTTATTTTATTAAAATTTAATAGTGGAATACTGCATGACAAGCATCTCATTAGCCATAACCTCAATGAGCTTTGGCGAAGGCATCCCAGTTGCCACTAGGTGGCAGGATTTCCTTTAAATTGTCTAAATTAACACTTTTGCACTGGTAAAACAGACTGATAAGTTTCGATCTGGATCCTAAAATTTAATACAAATAGTGCATTTGGGAAATAAAAAAACCAAAAAATCCCAGGAAGGAGTAAATATAACATAACAATTAAAATAAGTAGAATTTTTCTGGTTTACTGTCTGAAAGCTTTTGACATAGTAGAAGTGATTGTGTAATTAACCAGGTCTAAAGTAAACTCTGCTTGTTAAGGTTAACAAATGGTCAGTCTTAGAATTGTTCAGAGCAGGACTTTTGTCTAGAGTCTAAAATCTGGCAGTATGATGTGGGTCTGAGTATTAAGGGTTAAGTACACGAAAGTGGTGATCAAATCAGGTTTCCTAAACTACTTCCTTAAATGACTGTTTTTTCTCTGGCAATATGCTTCAGTCTCTACTCTGTGTATGTTGCCCAGAAGGCAGGAAATAGGTATTTAACAGCAGAAAGTGACCAGAGCAAGACACAGGTTTTACCAGGTTAACAGAAAGCAGTGTGACCAAAAACATGTCTACAGAGTTCAGACCCTACACTCATTTTTCTGAATCAACCCAGAATGTGTGATAGTTTGGCATTGTATTTCAGGTGGTTTAGGGCAGATCATGAGACTGCATCTGTGTTTGTATGTGATAAACACACAATGAAAAAGAGATGTGGGTCCTCCAGGGATACACAGCTGACAACAGCTGTTAGTACTTCAGCATAAAAGTGAACTGAAGCTGTAGGAAAAGAGTATTTGTTATTTATCAGGATTATCAAATACAGTATATATCAAAACACAGCTTTTCACTCCTAACAGTAGCATACCTCTAGGGCTTTTCATGACTGCTCATTTTAGTTGAAGAGCAACTGGAAATAAATCAATAAACATAAAGAGAGACTCATGGATCGAATAGGGCCATACATGTTATTCTCAGCATGCAAACAAACGTATAGCTACAGGTTTCAGAACTACATCAATTACTGGACAGCACCATTTTCTGGCCATGCAAGAGCATTTTCACCAGGACAGGGCTGGGGTCCCCTCAGCTCCCTGGCACCTTACCAATTTTCCCATTCTGTTTGGTCTTTTGACATCTTACACTTGCCCAAATGTAAGTGAATGTATAACAAGGTTTGTGCACATAGGTTATGTAAGTATGTATTTTGTTGTTTTTATTGTACCCTAAATGTGCTCAGTAATAACATAATTGTGAAAGCAAGACAATTTTCTGATTAGGAAGGAGAGTAGAAATGTAATTTTGTTCTGCTATAACTGAATGGTTTTGAAAAGTAATTTATCACTTACATTTCATGTATATTGGTGGCCAGAATTATGTAAGAAGAGTCCCTCTACTTTTAAAACTCCTCCAAACCCATTGCTTCAGTTATAAAATCAAGCCCATAATTATGCAGGGAATTAGGATAGATGCAGAAAGCTTACAAAATCTTCACAATCTAATTGTTAGTAGTCAAGACAGCAAGTGAAAAGAGGAGGAGAAGAGAGTGAAATTAGTCATGTAAGTATTTTTAACCGAAAAAAAGTATATGAGGCACCTTTTTGCTGCCAGCCTTTGGAAAGGTGTACGATTTGAGTCTTGAGATAATTCCACCTCCTGCCCAACTCTAGAAACCACAATGTCAAAGAGGAATAGTAAATGTGTCATGAACATAGCTAAAGGTTTTTCACAAAACAAAAATACAAGAAAAAAACACTCTCAACTCTTCTGTTGCGTGTGCCTGCAAGTACACACATGATGCATCAAACAAATGTAGTACAGGAAATCTTAGTACTAAATTTTCATCTGTATTACTGTCAAACCATCCTGAACATACCTTAAAGCAGCTTTTAAATTCAAACACATTGCCCTTTCTCCAGATCTTTATTTATAGAGTATGTTGTATATTTCTCCTTCCTCTGTCACTGAACTTTAGCCCCCTTCTCCTACCCCCAAACATATTTAGCAATGTAGATGAGTGGAAAACTTTCATGTCTGGAAGTATGACTAATGTATTGAGCAAAATTTGAAGCACACCTTGGTCATACAACAGACAATATGGTTATTGAAGCAGAAAGCACACAGGTAATACTAATTCCAAACAAAAAAAGAACAGGTGCTACATTTTACATGTGGACTTATGTTCTGTGTAAATATACCTTTAAAAGATATGTGAATATATTTTACAAGAATACACTAGTTATGTTAAATGTGACAAATCAGCATTTCTAGGGGTCACTGAGAGATCATACCTGACTATTTAAAACTATGTAGATGGAGTACTTATTGTTCAAACATTTAGACTAATGCTGAGGCAGAAACAATAAACTGAACCACATTATCAGTCACTTTAAACAGCCTTTGAACTCACTCTGATGTTCTGAACATTTTAGTAGTCCATTTGGACTTCTTATTTTCTGAAAAGATAGCTTTTTTAATTTATAGGATTGGTGTATTTCCTAGTTTTCTTCTAAAAGAAAATGTTTGATTTCACATTAAAAAGGTGTCTTTTCTTTCAAAACACCAAGGATAGCCATGAGGTCCCTGTTGCTGCCAGAAGAACACAAACCTTTTTGACGCTTGACATTCTTCATAGCTGTGATACATAAAAATTCAGTTATTGCATACTGGAAAAGGTTACCGAGTCAGCTGTTTTCTTTTACTTCATGAAATTTTCTTTCCATATTGGGAATAAATGAATACTTAGCTACAGTTTTGCAACAGATACATTCTCTAAGAGGTCAAGTGCTCCTTTGCACAAGCTGAGCATGGATGGTTCTCATTATACTTTTCCAACAAGAGTATCTCCCAGCACTTGAGTAAGCAACCACCTGCAGTGCCTTGATGTTAATACTGCTTAACTCACACGTTTGTATTAGACCTACAGATGCATGCTAAGATGAATACTTCATCAGGCATAGGGACAGTACTACTTACAGTTAGGCTGTACTCATAAAATTTAGGTCTATTATTATTACCTGAAAAACTGTGACCTAAACAAATAAAATACTGAGAAAGGTTAAGAGGACAGCTTAGGAGCTGGAGAACTGAACTGAAGACTCATTTCAAAAGCTCCTCTGCAGGTTTAAATATATACTGGGATGAAATTGATTGCAGCGAGAAAAAAGTAATTTGTAAAATGAAAGGGGTCAAAATCACCTTAAACCTGGTTATGGAGCCTATGGTGAAATGTGAGAAAAGTCCCAGTCCATGCATGTTCTGGGAGAAGCAAGAACAAGTAAGTCTCCATATTCTGCATGGGAAAATTAGCTTCAATACAGACTTTTATCATAGAGTCCTTTCTTTTGCAGAGGAAGTGTATTAGTATCACTAAAAAGGAGATGGTCCATATTCCAATAAACCTAAGCACTTTGTTACTCCAAGTTTGTTCATGGAATAATAGTTGAATACTAGACAAATCTGATGTAGATTAATGTTCCTGATATAAATTTTACTCCAAGTCCTTACACACCAAGAGTTTACAGATAAATTATTTGGACAGTCTGCCTTGCATATCACCAAGCAGGTCTTTTTACCTTTTGTGCACCTTCTTAACTTCAAAACAACTTCAGATTTGGGCATGCTATCCCACTAAGACTTTGGAATAGCACCACTGTAATTTAGACTGTAATATATATAAAAATGAAAAAAATACTGAAAAACTGGTCTGGATGGGAACACCAGTATTAGATCGTTGCTTGGCCATTTTGTTCCTCTACTGTCCCTCTTTTGCTTCTTTATTATAATCAATCCTTTCTCACAAGGCATGGTCATTCCTGTTGCCTTGCTTGGGATTGTCTCCTGCTGGACATCATTCTTCAGTGCAGTGTCAAAAACTGGTGAAAGTCTTTCAGTTGAGGCCTTGCCAGTGTTGAACAAGCTGGAAACACATTGATGTTTCCCCTTCCTCTACCAGCATGGTGGTTGCTCATCCTTGTTCCTATTCTGATTCACTGCAGGCATCACATCTGCTGAAAAACTGTCTCTGCTCACCATTCTGTGATTTACATCTGACTATTAGAAGTGCAATATCTTGCACTAACTTCTACTGAGCTTCACCCTTTTATTTTCCAGGATGTTTCTCTAATTCATCACAATTATTTTGATAGTTCAAAAATTCACTATTCCAATTTACATATTTTGGCAAACCTTTTAATAAATTAAACAAATGTGCAGTATACTAGAAATGTCAGAAACTCTGAAATGCTAATTATCATGGCGTAAATAATATAAAGACAGATTGCACATCCTCCGCATAAGATTGTATTTGTATTACATATGTTTGTGGTTGTATTCATTCTCTTCAGGCTGGGCTTTTTTTTTGTTTGTTTCTGTGTAATCTGAAAAGTTGTATTTCAGGCATATTAAAATCTTCATGAGTTACTGCTTTTGCACAAAGGCATTAATGTGCGAGGACCTAGAAATATTAACAATATTTTAGCATACTATTTGCAAAATATGCACTCTCACTCTTAGCTTTGGTGACTTTCCTTCTAGTTATCATGACAAGTCTTAAGCAGTAGTAGTTAAATTTACACTTAGTGAATTTTTCGTGAATATTATGAAATGTACACAGTATTCCCACACTGAGTGTGCTTTCCTATCGCTGCAACTGCATGTATACCAGGAGATATATATTCATGTGGTCTTGTGTGCTTAAACTTCATGGACATGCTTGCAAATGGCACAGATCCGAACCTCAAGGCAGCATTTATATATTTTAACTATTTATTTTTTTAATTAATTATTCATAATAAATATAATGAATAATTATTATTATATATATTTAATATAAAATAATAAATTTTATAATATTTTTAACAAAAAAAGGGACTGATTCTGGTTGCTTAATTTCCAATGATTGAAAAAGATACTTGATTTTCAGAAATGAAAGTATGAGAATGGCTGATCACAGGCCTGCTAGGAGTCAATAGTACTGAAATAAAGGTAATTGACCATCAGAACAACAATTTTTTTTCTATAGTGTGGGACTGCATCAAGATAATGACCTAGATGATTACATTCCAGGGAAATGATTAAAATTAACTCCCTATTTCAGATGAAATCAACTACATTGAACAAGACAGTATTATATGATTCTGTGGATGTATCACACCTCAGGTGGCTCCTCTAGTCAATGGACTTCAAGAACTTAGGTAATTATAATAGCAGGTGAACTTGCTCACTCTTCATGGAGTTGGTGAAAGAATCACCCCTAATGCAGTGCACAAGAAATGAAACCTTTGTGCAAAGTCTGATGTTAACTGCACACACCAAATACGAAAATAAATTGAACTTCCATGTCTGCTTCAGTCAGTGGATTCTCAAAGTGAACAATGTAAGCAATGTGGTATCTCTCCTCCTGGTGTTGACACAATCACTATAAATACAACCATCAAGGAGGCATTCTGCCTATGTAAAATACTGGTTTTTTCACATACATTTTATGTGTAAAAGAAGTTAAAATTAAATTATGATGAGCACATACAAAACACTGATGAAAGCAATACCATACCAGAATATGTTAATTTTCTTTTCAGCTCACTGTTTACAACACTAGAAAAACAAACTCACAGATGAAATAATATCCAAGAACTAGGACTCCCAGAGCAGTATGTGACTGTAAGCCTTCCCAAATGAATGCTATTGCTATCCCACCACCTACACTTACCTTAGGAAGTGTTCCAGAAGAAGGATGAGTATTAAAACCAAGATTATCTGTGAAAGAACCAAATGTAAAATGATACTGAGCAAGGTGAGAAATTTGTGTAAGAACACAGAATTTTACAGAGGGGATCAACTGTCTAGTTTTTAAATCACATTACAGTGTTTCTCCTGGACTACCTTCTTTGCTTTTGTCTCTTATACACAGCAGACTATGGTACTTCTGGCTACAGAGACCAAACTATGTGCAGATCCTAAATGATTTGAAGGAGCAGAAAAAGAATGGTGGAAAAAGCATGTAGTGATTCAAAGGAGTGGAAAAAGTAAAAACTTCAGGGTTGGACTTGATGAACTTGAGTGTATTTTCCAACATAAATGGTTCTATGATTCTATTCTATTATTCTATATCCTCTCACCATGGCACTGGTATCCAGCTAGAATGACAGAAGGTGGCCTTAGAGAGAGAAAACCACTTCTGGAAGAGCACAAGTTGGACATAGAACAATCAGAGGCATCTCTTTTCCCTTTTCAGTCAGGGCAAGATGGAGGACAATGTCTCCTCAGTGTGACATGACATTAAAGAAGAAACAGGATAAAAGCACACTGAACCTCACAACATTTTCCCCACCTCTTCTCCTCCTTTCCCACAAGTTATCACAGAATGCCCCTCTGACCCCCACTTTCAGCGTCGCGTGCACTCAATGCCTTGTCCTGCCCTACTCCCCCCTACACGGGAACTCACCTCCTGGGTGCATGACTCACTGCACCCTCCCTGAGCTCCTGTAGCACCATTGCTCCTGTGCCTGCTTCAGCTTGGAGTAAGGACCACTGCAGTAGCGCTGGGAAGACCACCTTATTCATGTGTGTGGTCCAAGTAATACGCACTGCCACTCTGAGCAGCAAAGCACATTTCTGATCTGACAATAATTTAGACCCAGCAGTAATTTGATTTGGTAGCCTTAAGCTACAGGATCTGCCTCCATCATGCGCAGTCCGGCAGATATAAACTCATTTGAAAAGTGAAAAATCTGCACCTACTTACAGGGCAAGTGGAAAAACTGCACAGCTATTTATCATAAATTTCATGTCTTTTTATACATATAAAAATAATAGGAATAACTCACCATTTTCTGAGCCATGTTGTGGACAAGGAATGGTAAGAACCCTTAATAATCCATCTGGTTTGTATGAATAATGCTCAACTAACTAGTAGAATGAGAGGGGAGGAAAAAAAAAGAAATAATGAGAGTAAAAGGTATGAAAATATAAGGGTGGTATCACTAAATATATTGTCTCTTTGAAACTGTGTGCATATGTATGACAGTCGATACATATTACAACAAATGACCTTGGCATACAGCAGATCTTTACTGCACATGTTCTTTACTTTACGTTTTTTTAGCAGGGATGCATGTTTCTGAAGTAACCTTGTGGATAAATGTGGAACATGATTCAGGAATTGAATTAGTAAGGGCCAGTACTACCCCCCTGGTTCTGGTACTAAATAGCTTTTTAGCTCTGTGCAAATAATTTATTTTGATATCTTTGAGTTTTCACTCTTTTTTTTTTTTTAATTTTTGGGCATAATTACAGTGCAAGAATGATCCTAATATGCAATGCTTTATTTGGACCTCAGAATTGCAATAGGATTTGCACAGTTAATAAATGTATAGCACAAGTAGTTGTGGCCATTTGAGCTCCTGGATTGTCCTCGCCAGGTCATTTTTTACAGGTTTTCCATTTGGGTATAAAGGAGAAGGTCTGTGAGTGTAAGAGTTGCAGACATTCACAAAAATTGTAAGATAGCAGAGCTGCTTTTAAATTTCCAGTGACACCAGGAAAGAAATACATAGGACATTTACAAAAATGCTAAGAATTAATCTTAGCATTTGTAAATAATCTTAGCATTCTTTGCAAGCAAAGATTCCAATTTTAGATTTGTGACTCACTTTACTTGTTTTAATAGATTTTTAAGCAAGAGGACGTAAGAGAATTCTGCAGGGGTTTCAATTCCCTTAGTATTTTCAATTTACACAATCATTTCACCAGTATTCAGTTTCAGTATTAACTATGGCATAGTCAGCTATGGACTTCTTAACTGCCTAACCTTTACCAGGGTTCAGGCATATTTTGGTGGTAAGCCTCAGCAAGCCATGCTTTTGCAGACTTGAAGGTAGAGAATTTCAAAGCTAAAGACTGCATTATGTGTACAGCATCTTAGACCATCCCCTTTTTGCTTCTTCGAATTCTGCTGGTTGCTGTCATAAAGGACAGTAGCAAAAGACTAAACCAAGCATATGCATGATTGAATATGGTTACTTGCAAATGTAAACGGACTTTCATTCAAGAGAATGTTCAGCTAACTGAATAATTAATCACAGTTTTGAACTCAGCTGGGCTACAACATCACATTTAAAAATGATTACACTGTACAATCACACAGCTTTCTACATTAACATATATTTTCTTCGTGTATAGAAACCACACATTGGAAACATATGACAAATAACCTGCCAAAATGTGTTCATTTTAGCCAAAGACAATTGTCACAAGGCAAAGCAAAACAAAGCTGCCCTGGTCAGTTATATGGAAACGTGATGACAGATATCCACGTGATATAAATTTAACAGACCTGCCACAGGGTGTCAAATCTTTTTCCATCCGGTATGGAGAGCTTTCCGGTCTTATCTCTGTCAATACGATAGTGCAGTACTTTTCCATCATTCAGTAGGCACAGGGCATAGGAACCACTGCTGTCCCTTTCTCGGATGCTGTAGGAATAAGAGAGATTTTCAGGGTTACACTTTACTAGGAATGAGCATTCTTCTTAAATCACCCTTTCCTTAAAACTTCAGAATTAAAAATGAAACAAAGTCAGCACTGCAACTTCTGAACACATTTTGTTAAGTCTTTCCTTTATTTATTAGTGTAATTAATTTTCAGATAAATTGCCTAAAGTTTCTCTTTTTTTCTTCCAAAAAGGCAACAGATGAAAACAAAAAATCAGTGATTTAAGGCACTCTGTTAGGCAGCTACAGAACACTGTGCACTGCACAAAGCACTCTCTGGGCAAATATGCATTTGAAAGCTTCTGCAGTATGGGCTTACCTCTCTTGTATCTTTTATCTCGAAATAAAGAGATAGAAGAACAGAACAGAAGATAAAATATTAAAAGAATGTAATGTGAAAGTCAAATAAAGGCAACATTATTGTGTGAAATAGCTTGTTGTATGGCTGAGAATTTAAAGAAAATATTTCTGTAATCATTAATTCTTATAATTTCAGTAAAGACATTAAAGTTTTGCTGCAGATTTCACACAAAATTCATATGAAACTTCACCATGGAGAGATCATCAAATGTAACATAAAAACTTTGTCTAACACTCATAGGTAGCCAGGATGATCTCCTTCTTCCAAAAGACCAGTGAGTGCCCTCTGGGATGCCTATGAAGAATGACAAAGTTGTTTTACGTGTACTCAGGGCTAGCTGACACTGACACCAGCGTATTCTGATGACTGGACCCAGAGTGGATAGGAATTTGTTACTAGCTCCATCATAGTTGGTGCAACATTTCTGAGTTCAGAAAGAAGGCATTTTCTTTCAGGCGAGTTCCCCTGCTCAATTACAGCTGACAGTGAGACAGCAATAGAATTAGAATAAAATTCTCTGGCTTTTTTTTTTTTTTTTTTTTTTAATGAAAAGCCTAGATTCTGGAACATTAAAACATTTCTTGTTCTGGTGTGCACAGAAATCTATTTACTCTCCATTGAATTTCTGAACGGCCTTGAAAAGAAATACAGCAGTAATGCTCCCTAAGGTGTTAAGAAGCTTTGCTGGTGCAACACTGGTACTTGCTATAATATCTCAGAAGATTGCAGAGCCAAGTATTGAACTATTCTCCTCAGCTGACTCCCTCAAGGCTGAAGTAAAACTGTGTTTTGTCTGAATTACTCATGCACCTATTTCTTTCAAGTAGAGTGATTATTGTTGCCTAAGATGTGAACAAGACACTGGCTAAAAGGAAAGGGAAGTAGGGTCAGTTTTTATTTTCTGAAACCAAAGTAACTTGCCTAAGTCTCTAAAGCAAATTGAAACACATTGTGGTTTCTTCATGACATGTAGGTGTTTTCTTAGCATGCTGATTTCCTGTGCTGAGTGACCAGTGAAGAGCAACTAAATGCTAAAATGAAGAACGACTTTTACTTTGTCCTCTTCTGATTTGCTCTAAGCAAATAAAGCTTAGAGAAATATTTTCAGAATAGAACTAATTATTTCTAAAACACAAACACATGGCGTTTCATTGCAATCAACTTCTGTTCAGAATAAGGCACAAATAGGATTATAAAAATGCAATGGATTGTTTCTCAGTAACAAATACCCTTCATGTTTCACATGAGGAAATGGTGGCTCCAATACAATTTGTTCTACTGAAACTGGTTCTCATTTGCAAGAGTCGTTACTCTCACAAGAAGCATTTCTTGAGAGCACAGGCACCCATGGGAGGAAAGAATCCTGATTTCTAAAGAAATATGCAACCATCCAAACAGCTCTATCACTCTTCAGTGCAGGATTTCAGCAGAGTTCAGGTTTACAAGGCTGTAGTTGCATTTCAGAGCTTTTCCTTTCCCTAACCCAACAGCTACACAACTCTGGGGCCATCTGCAGTTCAGAGACATGTCAGCTTCTGTCAGACAGCTCTATCACTGCACATCCTAAAAACACCTCCGTTCTAACACTCATGATTAATCAGGGTCCAGAGAGTGCCTTGTTCTCTTAGAGTTATGGAGCAGGTGGGTTTTAAACTGCAGTCAGTCAACTCCAGCACAACATGGATCCCTACAAAACACAAAACCAGGAGATACTACCATCTTTCCAAACATGTCTGAAGAGCACAAGTATTGAGTGCATTGAATTGACAGCCTAAGTCTTAGTTTTGGCAAATAGAACCCTTACTGGATGACATGGATTGCCCCAAGCCATGTTTCACAATTTTATTTTGGTTTTTAGACTGTGGTAATGACTGCCTAGGTTAGGCTAAGCCGCCGGAACTGCAGCTGGGTAACAGTATCCAGTTTGATGTCAACAGTTGCTGTAAAAAATAGAGTCAAAGGAAAATGTTATTCAAACTAAAAGGTTGTAAATTGACATCTCTTTGAATGGAAATAGAAGTTTCACATCTTTTTGATGGTGCTGCCTGTATTACCCAGGGCCTTCACATCAGATCTGGGAGCTCTCTTCATATATGGAACTTTCCTTCTATCGAAAATAACAATTTTCAGAATGTTGAGAAATAATTTCAAAATGCCAAATGCACTCTCTGCTTTAAAGTGCTCCGAAATGAAAAACAGTTTTTTTTGTTCTTCGATAAAGACTGCTAACAAAGAAGGTCTTCATTTTAACAAAGCTATTAAAAAAAATTTTAAAAAGCATTTTAGCAAGGAAGGAAGCCAAAGCTGGCACTGAGGTATCACCCTGTCTTCCATTTCATGCTATTGCAGAGAATCACAAATGTACAGCAGAAAAACATAAAAATAATAAACACCTGTAAATAAACAACATTGTGATTTCATCCACTGAGAATAATCAGACATATGAAGAACTTCATTGAAAACAGATTTGAATACATATGTATATTAGAGAAGTGCCAAAGTTTCTAGATTTTTTATGACAAACATTTTTAAAGCAGCAGAATCAGGGATGTAGAAATTCAAACTGTTAACCGATGCAATGCAAAGAATGTTTAGGTATTGATTTTATAGTTAATGCAATTTGTGTTTGAGTACTTTTTATGGTTTTGGGAGTACCACATACATGGCAACCAACAACAATTTGGAGCATCATTGCAGACAGTGCAAATAGCTATCCATTCCCTCCTCTGGTATTTTCATTTGGAAGAAAAAAGAACAATGTCCCAATTTTCTTTGTTTCCACCTGAAAACCCAAATGATCCCTCTCTTTCTAAAGAAGAATATCCCTGAGGGTCAAAGAAATAAATTGCTATTACAATATGCCTCATTGACTGTGTAGAAAAAAATAGAAGTTGCAGCAGTGGAGAATTATGAAGAAAATAAACCAGCAAAATGCTTACTTTAGGAATGGTGTGAAATAATTCTTGTTCCTGAAACCAAAGGCATGCTAAATTTTATTGTCGGCATTGATTTGCCTTCTCAGCAATAACAGCTTTGTTGATGCCAGAGATATTGACATTGCCCACTGCTGATCGAGCCCCAGCTTGTCTGCCCTCACGACCATCTCTCAGATAATGCTATTAACAACATGGCTACTCATTATCACTTCAAAGATCTGCTGCACAATGCATATGTTCCAAGTTTGAGGGTAACAAGAAATGAACTTGGTGCCATCAGTAAAAGAATCATATAAAGAGCAAAACGGATTGACTGCCATCTTCATTTGCATCATTTCTTCTCCCCTGTTCAGTAACACATTAAAGCTGTTTCAGAAATGCCAGAACACTACAGAATTTAGGAGATATCCCAGCTTCACACTATGGCTATCTACAGTGGAACCTAAAAATTCATCTCCTGGTGAGTCTGCTGCACAGATACAAAATACTTTTTGTGGGAAGGATTGCATCACATTAGTCTATTTAGTTGACTTCACCCTGGCAGCAAAATACACCATGCTCTGCCAAACCCCTAACAAACAGCTCTGCAGCAAAACCGCACCTGCAGTAGGGGATCTTCTTAGTACAGCTGTCTCAGTTAGGGACCACAGCTTTTCTTCACACATCAGACCCACTCTGCTGCTGAAGCACCCTGCCTTGAGGAGCCACAGCCCTGCCACACTGGTCTGCCAGTGGCACCCAACACGTACCTAACTGAAGGTCAGTAAACAGCTCTCCCAGAGTCACAGGCATCATCCAGGCTGCTGTGGAGAGGAAGACAGCACCTCCAGAAACACTGTTCATTGTCTTTATATTATCATTTATCTTGAAAAATTCTTATGATCATCTAAGCCTAGCAACTGCTTGGCACTTTGAAGAGGAACTTCATCATTAACTAATATCCCTGAATTAAGGTCACATTTAATAGGATTGTTTTCATCTTCTATGGTGTCAACAATGTCCAGTGCCTTTTATGGATAAATAATACTAATAGAATTATTTAAAGAATTCTCTACAAGGTCAGAAAAATGACCTAGCTCAGGATGCAGTCCAGTAGCAGCAAACTCCTAGAAGAAGGCAGTAATCTTAGTGTAAATATAGACTGCTAAATATACCAGGAACAGAAATTTTTGGTCAGACAAAAGACAAGAAAACTCTTACCGACAATTGCACTTCAAACATTATTTTGAAATACTGTTACTCATAGTAACTATTGTGACATACAAAAGACAGTTTAGTTTCTAGTTGCCATGGAATGCCATGATGAGTATTACTGTAACTCATTATAATGGTCTAAACTAGATTTGTCCTCTTTAATATTCTCATTACATACTGAAGACACTCATATGACACCAAAATAGTTTCCTACTTTCCTTTACACAACAGTTCATATTTTATGTGACCTACATACAGCTATGAAGACATGTAAGAAGTTATATAGATTAAACTGCTAAGCTGCAATGTCTTCACTCACAATTTCCCTAATATTGAATGTAAAACAGTATTTCTGAATATTCTTTATCCTCCGCCAACTTCAGAACTTCTGGTTTTTAACACATATGCAAGATCACATGTTTGTTTAACTTAAGTGGTCATTACTGGTGATAAATCAAGATATGCCAACCCTTACCACATACCAGAGTTGTTTCCTATGTGAAACTACAGAGAAAACTAACTCTTTTGCTCAAGAAGTCATAATTTATTTTTCAACTGTTCCACACATGCATGCATGAACTCACATAGATAATATCAATGATATTATAAATATTTAACGATGCATTATCAACAAAAATACTATTACAAAATTAGTAAAATTATTACCAATATTAATAGTTTGATCTATGATCAATTTTCTCTACGAGGAAAAATGTAATAAACCCCAGAAATCTGGTGAAGAACCATCATCCAATACAGAATGTAAAACAGTGAAGTTAAGTGGGGCTTCAGGCACAAAATTCTCTATTTTCAGTTTCTTTTCAGATAATTTTAGAGATATTTTACTTCTGTTCCACTGCTACTTTTTTTTTCTCCAAAGTTTGTGCCTAGAGGGCCAATCTTACACAAACATTCTTCACAGAAGAGCTAGGCACTACTTCCCACTTCATGACATGGTTTCTGTGCTTGTGTTTGAAAACAAACTCTCTAACATACACATATATACTTCACTGACTTTTAAGCCATGACAAAAACTTTAAAAAGATCTTTGAAAATTCCCTAGTAAAACACCCACAGTTAGCTCAGAATTTTTCCTTGGATGCATTGTAGCGTTATCTTTATGATGCTATTCATGGTATTTTGAATTGGAGTCAGGAAGCTTTTCTACTATTTCCATATTTAATATATTAAAAATTCTAGATTTGACAATCTTGTACTGCTGCAAAGTAGTGCTAAAGAAATCTAGATGTTACTTGTATTATTACAAAGACTTTTGTACTGGATTTTGTTTCAAGGTAGGTAGGTCAGATGGATAGAAGATTCCTGGTGTAATGAAGTTTTGGAGACCCTTGTTAAAAATATACAGAAATATTCTAGCCCTCTAACATTTATTATTTTCTCCATAATAAACAATATGGTTTTTGTCATATTCAAGCACTGCTTGTGGATTTGTTAAATAACCTCAGAGTACCTGATCTCTTTGAAAATCTAGCTTCTCAGTTTGTTCCCAGATTCCAATTGCTACCTCAGCAAGCAAACAGATCTTAGACCTTGAATGTTCTAAAGTTTTACCTTTCAGTCAGCTTCTGGGCTTGAGTATCACAACTAGTGTAAGAAAACAGTCCCTGAGAACCTACATTCACAGTCACAAATTCAAAGCCTTCAATTCACAGACGTACGGAATATTCTGACCAGCACAGCTGCTGGGTAAGTAAAACTATGCAGTGTCTGTGCCTGAAATGTGAAACAATGCACTGCTCTCACATTCAGCAGTTTTGCCGCTACTGCTTTGGTTAGCCAGAAATGAGTGGTTTATTTCTCAACGCCTGCCGAGCCAGCCCATGTTAGGCAAACCACTGCAGAGAACAATAAACCTCTCTGAATTAGACCGTTCTTTTGTTATTTGTGATGAGCCTCTAAGTCTATGGGTCTGAGCATTAGAATGGCTCAGGAAGGTAAAATAACTGATTACAACACAAACGAACAACACGTTATTTCTCTTGCTGCACTGGCTACTGAACTATGGGGTAGATGAAGTTTTCTCTCTGTGTCTTCCCTGAGACCATAAGAGCAAATGGCAGCTGAGTGGTTACTATGGTCTAAAATGGCCAGATAGGAAGTCTATACAAGAGAAATTAATACATCAGAAAGCATCCTACAGATGCAGAAGTAGACAGTCTTGTCCTTAATAAGAGGGAACCAAGCTCAACACACTAGCAGCTCATATTATTTAAGCTCTAGTGGCACTTCTCATGGTTTAAACAGAGCCTTAAAATTAGCATTTTCTCCTCAATGGGTTTCTCTACCTGATATGGAAGCAGCCACCTGAGTTCATCAAAACTAAATAAAATACGGATCCATTGACATAACCAGTCCCGTGGGAGAATGTCTGAATGCTCCCCCACAACTCACGGAGCACGTCACTGCAAACAGTAGCAGAAATGCCTCCTAGGCCATCTTTAGGGAACACGGGAAAATGCTGGGAAAATATTCCCAGTCAAAGCAGTAGGAACTCTCATAGAAGAATAAAAAGAGACCAATGTTTATAACAGAGGCTAAAAATGTCAAGTCTCCTAAAAAATTTCACTCCCTTACTCCAAAACCTATCCCTGTTGCTACGAAATGTTAGGTAATGGATCTTTTTCTTTGAAGAAAAACTAGTTTCCTTTCCACCCCTCCCCCCCTTCCCCCACGTCTGCCCTTCCCCCCCTCACCCCAAAGAGAAGTACTTTGGCCACAGAGAAACCAATGTGTACCTGAGGCAAACTGGAAAAGCTGCCAGTTTTAATACATGATCATGATGCAGCTGATACAAAAATTTGATTTGGAAAGGTGTTAAAACAGAAAGCAAAAAAGCAATGTATTTTTTGGTACAAAAGCATCATTAAAAGAAAGGATTGCTTTTTTGTCTCAATTATGTATCCACCAGACCTTATGTTTAAAAAGTAGGAAAAGAAACTAGCAAAATCACAGGGCAAGAAAAAAGATGGGTTATGTGGTAATGCTGGGCTGGTAATCTGTAACAGCAACTACGTCCACCAAATCCTCTAAACCCTATGCAATAGGACGACATCTATGGCTCCACAAATCTTTGTAACTTTTATAACAGTTTTTTTATTAGAATTATGAGTTTGTAATGTAATGTAATGAGTTTATTACATGTTTTTGCTACACATGGCAGAAAAAGCAACTGGGTAAATGAACCTCTGGATGTGATCCCCGCCAATCGGGAATATGATGCTGAAAATAGGCATGTGGGGCAACTTGGGTGAGAGTGGCTACGAAACACAAAAGGTTCAAGGACTGAGGGAAGGAAAGAGAGTTCAAGAAATGAGATGTCACTACAGTCAAAGCATTTGTGGTTAAGACCTCATAGGAATTCACTCTACGGGAAACATTTAAAGGAATTATTGGTTCCTGTCAACTAAGACTGAAACATGGAAATTTTCAAGGGTTGCACACACAACAGCAATTAGTATGGCACAATTATGGAAAATCAGGAAAGTGAAAGAGTTGGTACTGAAGAAGCACGTCCTTCCTGCACTTCGCTTGTGGGGTTTCACTTTGGACTGGCTCTAAAACAACCAAAGAAGGCTGAGTGCTGAAGAAGACTACATAGGTAGGTGATGAAATTTCCCTCAGAAATTACATAGCTCTAAGTGATCCTTACTTGGCCATGACTTTTAAGCTTAATTTTCTATCATTATATCAATGCTTTCTGGGTGGGGGGTGGGAATGACAAAAGATGGCTCTGTTAAAACACTGATACTTTTCAAATAAGGATTTTCCAAAAAAACCTCCTTTTTGTTAGAAGACTTTGGGTCTGGTCCTCACAAGATGACAGCTGTCAGTCACTATCCTAATGACACATTTGTGCTCAGAAAACAAAAGATCATCAGGCTGGGTAAATGCAGAGGGTAAGCAATAGACATAAAATAGTGCTGTCGAGGTAGAAGCAATTCATTCTGTTGTTTAACTAGAAAACAAATTACCACCACTGTCCCTGGGAGAACTGGGGACAGATCCCAACAGCTGCTAACACAGGCAGTTTATATATAATTGTACCAGTTTAATAAATCTCTGTACTGGGTGCAGGTCGTCAGGCTTTGACAGTGAGGCTGCAAAGGCCAGTGGCTGCCCTAGGCTGGTCACAACTGGTTCCAGAAGGCCCTGGTGGACACCCCTGCAGGTGTTTCATGCTTTTGTTATAGTTTTCCATCTTTAGTTAAGTGAGGGACTTGCTTAGGGCAGGAAGCATCACGTCATGTAAATTATGCTGAACTGGGTGCCCTCGCTGTGTATGAACCACGTTTCAGGGCATAAGCTCATTTGAGATTTATTCAAGAGAACTGTACAGTAACACTGGAGGCAAACAGCAATATCACAGAAGAATGCACTCACAGAAATTTTCCATTGTTTCTTGACCCAATGAGGATACGGTGTTCTGACTCCTCCCGAGAGATCCTCCCATGGAACCATGGCATCTTCTCATGGGCTGTAGTGGCAATTAGCTTCTCCAGCTGAGGCTTCTGACTAATGATGGCTTGTTCAAGAGCATGCCCCTAGACAGCAGTAAAAAGATGGTGAAACAGTCAAACTATCTTCTGCAATAAAAGCAGAGTCTTTTGGGACTGCTTTTGGGACATCCAAAATCTGCACATACTTGTTGCAAGTGAAGAAAAGGCCCAGTAGCTGAAAAGATTTTAAACCAGAAACTAACATTTGGTAATCCAAACATCACAAAATGAGGGTTCTCCCTTTATGTCTAAGAAAAAGAAGGAAAATTAACCAGTAACTAAAAATACAGATATATCACTATTTAAACTTAAAATAAAGTCATATTATTATGCTAATGAGACATAGCTAAATAGAGTTAGTATCAGTCTGAGATTTCAAACATACCTCCAAATTACATATCCTGTGGCAGTGTACTAAAATAAACAAACATGCTTTGCACTGTTGCAGCATGTCTATGTCGAAGACATCAATGCAAATTTTCCCAGACTGTGAATTATTTAGAGTAATATTAACTTAGACACTTCTAACCCTGTCTTCAACCTACCACTTCTAAACTGGGCCCAGAATCTGAGGGCATTCCTCACTAGTTTCACCAGTTTTTAACTAAAGTTCATCAGCTTCCCTCTAGATTGAGCTCAGACTCATCAGAAAAGATACTGTGAGCATCAGCAGTTATAGAAATGTTGTGTAAGTTTCAGGCTTTCCCAGTTTGGGGATGGCTCCATATACTTTACAGTGCAGAATTCACAGGGTTATTTGCTAGCAGCAAATGAGATTAAAAATCTTGTGTTAACTTCATGAGTTCATAAAGGTAACTCATGGCATCTCAAGGTGAAACAATACTCCTTTTGCAACCTCCTATACTCGTGTTTCCATGTTAAGACTGGCTTCTTCATAGTCATTCTCAGGAAAAAATCCAACCTCTTGTCCTCCGTATGGAAAATTCCTGCTTGACCCGTGCAGCACTGAAGGTGTATAGGCAGTGGTCTGCTATGCAGAAACTGGCCTACTTCGGGAACAAGTTCTGTTTTGGACATAATCTAAATTAGCAGCACAGAAACAAGGCCAGCTAAAAGAGTAAGATGTAAAACAAGTCATCACGTCACCATGCCTGCCTGCATATGAATCTATAAAAAATCAGAATTAAAAGCAATGAAACAAACCATTTCTGATCTTGTTCATTACATGTATTAATTTTTGGTCCAAATCCGATGACATATGTTAGTGCAGAGGTAGATAAGATTATGCTAGCCCAAGACATGGTAGAAATTCTAAAGATTTAAATTTCAGGAAAACTAAACTTGTCACCAAGTTACTGCATGTACTGTGGAGAAAAAACCCTCACTGTTAAAACTCAAACTGCTATGATTTCATTGTGAAAAAACACTACCTAGCAGCAGCAATATCTGGAAAGAAACACTGAAATCTCTTTTTCTCCTAGATCAAAGACTACTTTATGGCAAGATCAGTCTGGTTTTACCTGCAAATTCCATGTTTGCTTGACATACTCTCTGATGAGGTTCTCTTTCAAATCTTCAAAGGGTCCTGTTTTGGGTTCGACGCCTGGTGGCCGATTGAAAGGTTTTCTCAGTAGACAGATGAGGCCATCCGCCTCCTCTGAGTGATAGTTAATGAGTTCAGCAGGACTGGCGTGCGACTTGCCTCCTGTGATAGCATATGAGCCACTCAGCTCCCTCTCAATTGTATAGTGGTGAACTTTCCTTCCATGGGCCAAGGATAAGGCAAAGCCCCCCAGGTAATTTCGGCTTTGGCGGAGCAAATATAGTCCATCACTTGCTCCTCCCTGCATCAGATACTCCTCGGCATCTTCACGTGTGATATTACCAAAGAAGTATGGCAAATGGTTTGCAGGGTTTGATGTGTTGGAAGCCATGGCTTTTCTTTTCCAAGTAGCAAACCTAGAATACTATATCTGAAAATACAAAGACAGAGACATGAATATCAGTAGAAAAATTAGGATAAACCAGTAAGATGGCAGTTCACATGCAGTATGTTCACAGAATCACAGAATGATTTAGGCTGGAAAAGACCTCTAAGATCACTGAGTCCAGACTTCAAACAATCACTACCTTGCCTACAAGACCATGGCACTAAGTGCTCTCTCCAGTTGTTTCTTGAACACCTCCAGGGATGGTGACTCTGTCACCTCCTTGGGCAAAGCATTCCAATGTTTAACAACCCTTTCTGCAAGGAAATTCCTCCTGATGTCCAACCTGAACCTCCCCTGGCATAGCTTGAGGCTATTTTGGTAATGCATTTGGTGGTGATACATATGTTGACAATTTAAGAAATTATTTTAAACTGAAGATCGCATTTTTATTTTTATCTTGTTAGACATTGTCTGTCTAAATCCCAGCAGCTCTTTTCCCACTTCCCAGCATCTTGGCTAGAAGTGGACAAAAGGATCAGTTTCTGCTTCTATTGCTGTAAAGCACATAGGAATTAAAATATGAGCCCTTCACAATAAAATGAAGCATAGTTTTAGGAAAGCAATCTGTGGAATCAGCATTAAACAATTCAGGTTGTGTGGGAACAGAGTTAACAGCCCATTTATCTTGTAGCTGGCGAAAGTATGCAATGGAGGTAAAGAGCAGAAAACTTTATGGATAACTATGTAAAAAGGGAGGGTCTATAATGCAAAGGTGTAACTAAGGAGTGGGAGTCTTAATGTAGGGCCTTTTGGCACACAGCACTTTGGACTGACACCTTCCCTGGCAGTCCTGCAGCAGGCAGTGCTGTTTGTACCTACTGCTTAGTTCATCTATGATCCATCAGTGAATCATAGCTGATCTGCTATCACTTGTGCTTTTGTCAAAAAACAGTAGATAAACACCTGTGCTACGGCTGTGAATAAGGGAAGGTTTGGTTTGGGGAGGAAAAGAGTGAGAGGAACACAAATCAACAAGGCTCACAGTATAGAAAACTAGACAGGGCACAGTCATGACAAACCACACGCTGTGCAGATCTTCTGGTTTTCTCCCACCTTCCCAAATAAGGGAGATACCAAAGTTGCAAAGATATTGTAACCCTACAAAACAGAGCTCTGTGCAGCATGTTATTTATTACTCTTGTGATCTGCAACTAAAAGTTACTGGTTTAAGTTCCCATACTAACCTAGTAACACAACTTGCACTTGTTAATTGCAAAAGGAAGCCGTATCTGAAGGGGCAGAATGTGGTCCTTAGTAAGTCACCACCAAGCATTGATTCCACATAAAATACTATGCAAAATGACCTTTCTGACTGTACCAGACAAAGCTTTCCTCAAATGGAATAGGTTTATCCAGTAACCCAATGCAGCACCAGAGGATTGCAATTGATAGTACAATGTCCATTTGGAGGCCAGTTAACAGTGTTGTAACCCAGGGTCAGGATTGGGGTCAATATTTAAGATTTTCATTGAGGTGCTGGACAGTGGGGAGAGCACAGTCCCAGCAAGTTCACAAATAATACAAAACACAGCAGTGGCTAAAACATCACAGGGCTGTGATGCCATTCAAAGGGACCTGAAAAGGCTAAAAAATTCAAATGAAAGGAATTTAATGAAGCTCAACAAGTGGAAACATCCTGTGGAGCAGAGTTTTTGCCCCTTTTGGATCATCTGCCTTCCTGGCTAGGTGGTGTCTCACACCCTTGTGATGTCACCACAGAAGGGCTGTGACAGCCTGTGACCATGATGTTTTTCAGCAGGGTCTGGCTGCCCACAGTTTGTCCAGGGCCCCTGCAGGTCACCATCAGGATGCCCGGCTTGCTCTATCAGCTTTGGCATAGGGGACAGCAGCAGGTTGGGGCACTGCACACGGGCAGCCCCTGCTGGTGCTTCCCTTCCCCTGCCCAGTGCTGTGGGTTCCACAGGAGCCTGTCCTGCGACAGTGGGTGCAAGAGTGCCAGTGCACTGGTAGCAGGGAATACCCCCAGAACGTTCCTCTTTCTTCCCTGGCTGCCTCCTCCAGGTACACTGCTCTAACCTGGTGGTGATTGGGGAAGGGTATGGGGGCTTAGGGTTGTGGGTATACAGGCTCTTCCCCTCCTCACGTCTTGCCAGAGTCTACCATATGTATATCTCTCTTGGCAGGACAGCATCAGGCACCTAGGAAGGCACAGGGGAGAACAACTCTGCTGCAAAGAACAGCGGCGTGGGCCAGACACCCCAGGCAGGGCTGCAGTCAGTCTCTTCCTGTGTGAGACAATGAGAGGAAAAGGCCTCGAGTAGTACTGGGGAGGTTTAGATCAGATACCAGCAAATATTTCTTCACTGAGGAGGTTAACAAGTACTGGAACAGGTTGCCCAGGGAAGTGGTTAAGTTACCATCCCTGAAGGAATTTAAAGACCTACAGACTGGTGGTTAGGGACATGGTTTTGTAGTTGATTGGGAAGTGTTAGGTTTACAGTTGGACTTGATCTCAAAAGTTCTTCTCCATCTTAAATGTTTCTATGACTCTTTGATTCTATTACTCTGAAAGTCTTTACAAATATGTATGTTTTGAATGCTCTAGTTCCTGTTTCCTTCACTCCTGCTTGCTTGTTTCCCTCACATGCTCCCATGTAATTTTTTTTCACTCCACTAAGCATCACATATACTGCTGGTTAGGAGATGAACATACATCACCCACCTCTAGCAAAGTGGTCCTGAAGGCAGGCACCAAGTCTTCAACACTACTTTCAGGAAAGATGGAAGAAAACTTATTTACTACTAGGTTTTTAGTAAGGCAAGAATTTGGATGCATGACTGATCGACACTGGCTCTTCACCAGCACTGTACCACTTGGAGAGAAGGACAAAATAATACCATAATGCGTCTCATGCCAAGAATGGTACTGCACTGCAGTGCCTGCTCAAAACACCTCAGTAATGTAGTGAACAAATATCAAACTGAAAAATACCACCACACTCTTCATCTGTAGAAATTTATTTTCATAAATGTATTCCATTAAAGTTCATTTTTGCCATACTTCTAGTTTCGGACTTAAAATAATGTTAGGATCTAAAAAAGATAAAGAACTTAAGAATGAAAATAACAGCTAATAAAATAAAAGTGGGGTGGGGGACAGCGTTAGAGGGGATAAACTCATCATCCCTGGCTACAAAAACCTTTATGGCTACCAAAATTTAAATTTGCTTTGTCTACCATGTATTTCAGATCAGGCTACTCCTCAGAGTATTGTTTTGTGTCAGATTAATCTCAGTATTTTCTACAGAAGCTTCAGGATGATTTGCCCAGAAAAAGTTCTTAAAAGAGAAGGGGAAAAAAAATCCACTGATTGCAATTTAGATCAAATGTCAGTGATAGAATTAGTGAGGGACTGTCTTAAATCTTCAGAATGAGAGGGCCTGCTATACAGGAAGTTTCTAAAATAGAAGAATATTTCTCAATTATGGAAAGAACAGCAGCAGGATTCTTATGATCTCTTAGATTTCATGAATTATTTATAACTGTTTCAGCAAACAATGACCTACATTGCCAACAGGCAAAACAGGTTACAGCTGGTAGATTTCAAGCAAAGTTTCTCTACCCCACGCTCTTATATGTGAAGAATATTCAGTGTTTAGCAACGGCAGGAAATGTTTAGACTGATGCAACATCTGGCCATGAACAGAGCCAAATAAACACACAAACTTTATATAATGGTTAAAATCTTCTTTCTGAATTTTAGATGGCTGCTCTCTTTGGTCTGAATTTCAAAATCTTGCCTTTTTTCTGGGAGTGTAATACCCTTCTAGGATCAGTAATGGACCAGAAGAAAATGTTTGAATTCAGAGTCTTCTCCTCCTCTAAGTTTTTCCAGGTGCACAGGTAGTGCTGTGTTTTTCCAGCCAGTGGAGTTACAAACATAAAGCTGTAAAACGGAGATTAGGCCCCCTAAGGGCTGAATTTAAGGCTTTACATTTAAGAGTGCTGAAGGAAGTGCGGCTGGCTACCCAAGAGAGGAGCTTGAGCATAACAGCAAAAGAGGGTCGTAAGTGCAACTCTCCCCCTAGTCGTTAATTTGACTTTTAAGGAAGCTACAAAAACATGCAAATATTAGGCTGATCCTACATGAAAGAAAAAATATTACGCAAATACATAAGAAAATTAGGTACCCACTTCCCCTCAGGCAGCTTCCTCATCACCTCAGCAGGGTACTCCAGACATACCATGAGCGTTTAGTTTCTCACACGATTCATGCATAGTAGGAAGCGAAGCATTCTCTCAAAACAGATGAGCAAAACTCAGGAAAACTCACCTGGAAGGTGTTAGAAAAAACCTGTGCTAGCCATACTACTACCCTCAGCTTAATTCTATTTGATCTCACATTTAGACAAGGATAAAGGGAGAGTAATTGCTGTATTGAAAGTTTGCCTACCAAAGAGTATAATATTAGTGAGGTACTGATCTCCACTCTAATAAAAGAAAAAATACAAATAGGAGTATGAATCTTTCTAAAAAGACCAAACAGCAATGTGGAGGGAGACTTAGGGATTTATGATTGATTAGTTTACTCCTCCATGGGTAAAATGACTGAAATATGACAGATCAAAAGCCATGTAGTGGTGAAGCAGTGTTACAAAAAATGTTCCTTATTTGAACAGTTATTTTTTTATCTTTTCTTGTTTTTCAAAGCAGAATTCTGTGAGCAGGGTATGAAAGTAAAGAAGTAAGGTTTAAAGCAAATGTCTTTTGTGTGCCTACATATGTATAAGACTCACTAGACAGATACAAATGATGAAAATATGCTTACTAAAACAATTAGTTCTAGAACAGGGTAATAGTTTAAGAACCCACAGAACATCAACAGTTTTCTAGTTATACACAGAAAAACATTAATAATAAAAGAATAATATGAATCTGCATTTTTCTTAAGTTCCTATTTAATTAGGATTCTTGAAATAAAGATGCGTGCCTCTGAGAAAAGCAGCACAAGTTTTTTTAAGGTTCTTCTCTACATTTTCAACTTATGTAACACACCTGAAAGCTAAGAGGAATTCAGCATGCATAGAATTAGAAATACACATTTGATGGCGACTTGATGTACTATATCAAATATTTTAGTGGTTTCAGAGTTTAAGGAGAATCTTAAAGATATACTCCAAACTGATGTACACTTTGACATAATTACCATCAAAGTATTATAAATCCATTGTTACTGCATCACTTTTAAAGAAACCAAATTTGCAGAAGTTTAACAAAGAAAATGGATTTGAATTACTGTTCTATTCTCATTTTTGCACATTTAAAATCACCTTCCAATGTGTGTAGGCAGTGGAATGGTGGTCTTAATTGGAACATCAGATTACCTTTAAATGCCTCCTTTACCCTTCTGCATAAACATGAAGATTTAATTTCTATCCAGACCTTAGGAGTTTTTATGAGCAAATTATGCAGAAACAAAGGAAGAACACAGCAAGTGTCTAAAAGTAAGTCATTAGGGCAGGAAATGAAGCAGAATATAATTTTATCTAGTAATTATAACAAAGTAGAGTTTGATCAGGACACTAGAGTGAACTTTCTGACCTACTGAAAAACATTTAAAAGCCTGTGTAATTCAACTGGTAATACTGGTGATTTTTTCAACTTTTGCAGACATGTCCAAACAATGTTCCATTCATCACACAGAAGGAGATGTAGTGTAGTACTGTCTAAAAGGGAAAAGTGACACTTATATTTCTTTGAGTTGCTGACCTTCCTCAGGGAACTGCCTTTGTTGAGTACTGATGCTTAGGGCACTGCATCTCAGCCTGCACCTACGGTGTCTCTAATCAGCTTACAGCCTACAGCAACATTTCCATCACTCATGCTTGGGCCTCCTCCACGTGTTTTCTCCAGCTTCTCCATAGAAAGTATTCCTCATGCCATCAAAAACTTACCTCTGAATTCTGCAACCTTTCACCTACGATCTAAGCTATGCTGCACTGTTTTTTGCCTTGTACTTCAAACTCCAAAAGCATGCCTTCTTTCATCTCTAAAGACTTTCCTATTATGCTCCTGGCCAGTGATGACAGACACACAAAGCATGTGTTAGTAAAAATGAAACTTGCTAAGAACTATCTCTTCAACACTGGGCTCTTTCCTTAGCGCGTCTATCTAGTAAAAATACTTGTCTTGGGCACCAAGTTCCATATTTTACTTTGTTACAGTTCAGTTTCAGAAGCATTTTCTTTCTTTCACATAGTTTTGATTTAATGTGATGCTTTTAGGATGACAATAGTGTTCCAGCTAGGGTTTTTAAACACCGAGATATATTCTGTACCATAAACATAGCTTAATTAAAATCTGTCTGGGATAAATAGGGAATGTGTTAGCTTTGGGCCCACAATATTTTTCTGATGGGGAATTCAAAACCTGGATCTAACAATATGATCAGTGAGCTTTGGGATAGTCCATTCTGTAATAGGTTCCTGTTTTATCATTATTACGAAAGTTAGTGGCCTAGGTAGCATCTTTCTGAACTTAAGAGAAAACAGTGTTTGCCCTCGTTCACGTAAATCCTCAGCATTTATAAGTAAAAAATTGCCTACTAAACAGGTGGCACTGGTATTTCATCTACTAGGTTTAGGGAAAACACCATTTATTTCCCCTCCTGTATCAAGGAGTCATTCATAAAAAGAAATGAAAAGAAATATCACAAACACACCTAAAATTATTACTAGCTTCAAAAAACAGTGATTTGAAAAATATTTTCCGACAGATTTACTTTCTGGAGTCATCTTAATCAATACTGAGGACAGATAGACAGATGTTTTTTTCTCCACTGAAACATGCCAGAAATGCCCTCATTTACTCTAAATTGCATCTGACATCCTGGTATCATCAGACTACTCCAGGCACTCTAGCTATTGAAATATTTCCTGAGGAAAAACTACTTGACCTGTCAACACAATTACTGCCCTATTACAAGGCAAACAGATGCTTAGAAAAAGCACCACAGCATTTCTGTTCTATTCAGGGCTTTTCTGTATAAGCTTCTCTACTGAGCTCATGGAGGAGCATTCATCACTAAAAAAGCTTTCCTCACTGATGCTAGGAATCTATTGTCTCTCTTATACAGTACCTTTCTTTTAGGACTGTCATGACTTTGGTAATCTTTTCACATGTCATAGCTTTCTTCTAATAAGGTTTTTCTGCCTTGATCTTTTAAAAAGCTCAGAATGCTACCGCGAAAGAAAAAAGAAAAGGCAGGTGTTTATGGGTTACAATAATTCTTTCCCTGGAAGTACAAACCCTATGATTTTCACACATATTAAAAACAAAAACAAACAACGAAACAACCTAAAACAAAACAATCTTTCTTTTTTCTTTTAGAAGAAGAAAAACCAAAACCACTTACACAAAAACATGAACATTTTTTTCTACATTCTTAATCATGCTCTGTTAGTTTTCCTACATCATCCATCATGCTCTATTAGTCATTCCCTTACCTCCTTTTCCATTCTTACACTGTCACACATGCAAACACTGCCTCTCGCTAACCATGTTTCTCGTCAAAGCAGGAATTTCAGACTTAAAATGGGTGGCATCACTTGTATGGGGAAACCTGCTCCCTTTTGGACAAAGTACTCAACTGTGATTAGTCCCTATTAAACTACCCTATAAATAATGGAACCACTGGGATGAGCTACCTCTGAAGGAACTCATTCAAGATACTGCAGGCAGACTCCTGTCTAATCTCCCATTTTCCTGCTGTGACAAGATGTGAACAAACTTTTTAACTGCTTTGAGCACAGACAGACCTTCGCCAAGATCAGCTGTGGCTCTGTAGTGACTGCAGAATAGTACAGGTATAATTGTTTCTTCCCAATGCTGGCAAAATAAAAAACAAACAAAACCCAAAAAAACCCAACCTGTGCTGGGGTGCAGTTACAAAAGCCTTGCATATATATATACTTATATACATATATATGCATGTTACCAATTTTGTTTCAAATATATATTTCCTTTCCACAACTACAGTAAAAAATAAAACTCCTTCACATACCACAGACCCTACTACGACTGCACAGAGGGAGCTGTGAAATGAACTTATAAAGTCAGTGAAAATATGTGAAGAGCAAAAAAAAAAATTATCACCCTTCCTGAAAGAAATCACTAAAATTACTAAAAAGAGCTTGAACTGCCTAGTGAATGGCCTGCATATTGGTTCAAAGTTACAGTGCCATTAAATATGACAGCACAGCATGTTTCCAAGTGGAATATATTTTCATTTTTGCAGAAGAGTTTTTACAGAGCCAGCATGAACAAAACAGTTATGGACAAGACAGTGACAGCACAGCAAAACAAAGACACATCTAACCATCACTAAATTTCCCCCTGCCCCCAAATAACTCCAAAATCTTCTTTCAAGGTTCACAACTGCCTATTGTTTTTCACAACTCGGAAAGAAGTTGCCAGACAAAGGAGATCTATCAGTGTTGTATCAACAATGGTGATTCAAAATATTCCTCTTTTTCCAGGAAGACAAAACCTGGAATATCTGTCCAATTTCCAAACAGACACAAAAAAAGTGTCTTCGGCACAGGGCCAATTATACTGTGAATTTTCACTACCATGAGAACTGAGAAAGGCTGGCTTCACTCAGAAGGATCAGGGTCCAAGTGTGGATGGATCCAGAATCCATAACTTTGTTTTTCCCTCCTTGTGACATTTTTAGCAAATTTGCTGGTAAACAAGACATCTCAGAGTTAAATTGTCATGAGTTCTAAAAGGAAGTTCTACAATCAAACAGAAGGTGCAAGAAAAGCTTCAACCATAAAGAAAAAAAAAACAAAAAACAAAAGAAAAGAAAACAAACCACAGGAGGAATTCAGCATTATTACAACAGTCTCAAAGTTTTATAGCCTTACAGGACTAAATCAAAATGCCACATTTCATTTAAAAGTTCAGATAAAGTTCACTGTGGTTTTACTAGTTGGCAGACCTGAAAGATAGTTTTACCTTACATTCCAGTATCTTCATTTAACTTTTTAAAAACCACTAATGGTTGCAGGCTGGCATTTCCAAAGCTATTATTAAGGTATGACCTCCCCTTCTTTTTTGCAGGTCTGTCTCTACTTAGTCCCAAGTCTAGAGGCTACAGATGTAGAAATTATCTCAGTATCTCAGTCATGAATATTAGCCTTCACTTATTGTTAAGCAAACAAGCCAAGAACACTCGGACCCCATTACACTCCATTCCTTTTTCAGAAATTTATTGGTCTATCTTTAGAATAGCTAAAATCTTTGCTGAATAGATGCCTCAATGGACTGGTGCCATGAGTCAGACTGGCAAAATTAGGCAGGTTCCTCTTTCAGATCAAGGTTATTTTGTCATCTGAAACAGTCTGCAGTATCCTGCTTTATGTATAAAGTACAGAAATTATTGCAGAAACAAAAATAACTTGCCTTTCATACTCCTAGAACAGGCAAGCTTCTACAAAACTGGCCAAGCCTTCTCAGTGCCATTTTTTGGAGTCTATAAAACCATACCATGTTACCTTATTTTTTGAAAATCTTCTGCCCGGAGCACAGACCAGGTAAATGTTCTGCTATAGACATGCTAAGCACCAATGGCTCATCTCCTACTGGCAATTACACTCAGAAAGAATTCACACCCACAGAGGTATGGAAGAAAGGCCAGGCACTTTCGTTTTTTGAAAGGAAGATATGCTACTAGCTCACACAGCCAGACTGCCAGCACTAAGGGTCAGTTTCCTAAAATCTATCTAACAATGAGAATTACAGAAACATAGCATTGTTCAAGTTAGAAGGGACCTTAAAGACCACATAGTTCCAACTCCCCTGTTACGGGCAGAAACACCTTTCACCAGACCAAGTTGCTCAGAGGCCCATCCAGCCTGGCCTTGAACTCTGTCAGGGATAGGGCATCCACAACTTCTCTGGGCAAGCCATTCAAGCGCCTCATAATCCTCACAGTAAAGAATTTTTAATTTAAAAGCCCTTTTGTTAGGAAAGGAATGTTTCTTTTAAAAAATACTATCGTCCAACAATTGCACCAGCTCTTCCTGCCTAGATTTTATGGGGACATGCACATCATAAAAGACAGACTGCATTGCAAAAGAGACTCTTCATAACAATTAGTGCATCAGCCCATCAGCAATCCAGAAAAGACTAAGTCCTAAGTCTGCACCTCCCTCCATATCAGCCTTTATCATCAGAACAAGAAGCACAGATAAAACTTACTTATCTTTGGTATAAAGAGAGAATTAAAGAGTCTCTTAGCAGGCAGGAACCCATTTTAGCCAGCAAACTGAAACTTAACCTCTCCTCTGACATAAAACATAGAATGTTCCAGGAACACTACACAGAGAGAGAGAGGCATGAGCCCTCTCCTCCCCTCCTGCAAAGTAAGCCCATTTGTAACACCTGGACCAAATAAATACTCTTGACAAGGCTCATTTATCACTCTGGGCAGACAGAGGATGCACCTGGCCTCAGCGTGTTCTGGGCCAATAGGCAGTATTTCCCTATCTTGCAGGACAAACTGCCAGGCTGGAAAAAACAGCTCGTAGTGAGGCCTCTTGTTTCATGGTCTGATGTTCTCTGTGCAGCATCAATGGCTACACGGCTAAATGGTCCACTGATAATTGTCACTATGGATAGCTGCTATGTCATGATAACAAAAGCCCACCTCCATTTGATGAAACTTCTCCCTTGAGAGTTGGAGGCAACTAGATTTCACACTAGCAACATCATGGCCTCAACACACCACTGCTTTCACACAGCTCTGCATCCTTTTCAGAAAGCATGTTCCAGTGGGTTTGAGTTCACTTATCCCTTACTGGGATGTTTTTCCTGCACTTCTGTGCATAGAAATAACTGCAGACCAGATCTTTGACACATTTATTGGATGATGACTGTCACACAGTTGTTCAGGGCACCTGAGGCAGCATGAGATTTCTTGCCAACTGCACCTGATAACTGAGAACAGAAAGGTTACTCAAAGCCTCCCTCAATGACCACTTCAATTCTGGGGTGTCAGAAGTGTTCAGAGCAGTGCTCTTCCACTTAATATTTATTTTAAGTAAGTCATCATTTTCACTTCACAGCATCAAGATGCTCCACTGATTTAAAAGACTGTTAATCCCATTACTCGATTTGCAAAACTAATCTTTACTTAAACATCCTGCTTGCTTTGCTAACTCTTGAGCAAAACCCTGTTGAATTCATACAAATTCTATGAAATGCAGCAATGAAATCTATCATTTTATGTCAAAGTTGACAATATTAATGCTGCTTCCTTTGCTCAACATTCCCCATATTTCAGATATTGAGCAACTTGGTCTGATAAAAAGTGTTCTTGCCCGTGGTAGTGCAGTTGGAGCTGAATGATCTTTAAGGTCCCTTCCAATTCAAACCTTTCTGTGATTCTATGATATCAAAGATTATCATCTTGACAAAGTTTTAGGTTTGAGGTTTTTTTGCGTAAAGTGAACTTCTTCATTCAAATTATCAAATTTGGTCTGAGTTTCCCAAAGTAGGAACTTACCCATAAGCAATTACATATTACACACATACCAGCTTCCTTTTCTATGTACTCTGCAAACAAAATGCTGAGAAGACTTTTTTTTCAGTTGAAGCTTTTCTGTAATGCACTTTGCAAGAAATTTAGGGGGAAATGATTGTCTTTATAGCAGATTTCTAACCTGTTTTTGAATCTAGACTAAGAAATAAACTTTTCAGACCCCTACCAAAAAAAATCAAGAAATCAATTTTGTAAAAAACATTGTAGACATTGTTTTAAACTGAGCCAACTTTGAAATGGATACTAGAATTTTTAAAAGCAGAACTACACGTTCAGCGGTCAGCAGCAACACAGATTTGTAGCATTTTAGATCCAACATCCCACGCATGGTCTCAGTCACACTGGCTTTAGCTAAGACACATACTGTCTCTCTGTACGTTCTGGATTCTACTTGTTCTATAGGCTCTGGTCTTAGAAATTTCGTGGTTTCTTCCTCTTTTTTTTTTTCCCTCCACTCATTTACTTATTTTATACAAACAGGGGGGAAAAAATACAAGAAAATCTATCCACAAAGGCAGGGATAGGCTGAGGCTGATGTGTTTAATGGGACACCTTATTCATTTTGCTGAATCTGTTGTTTAAGATAAGGATTTGTGCTATTAAAATATTTAAACAACCGCCTATTTCCTTAGTAAATATCCTACTCTAACACTTCCTGAATGTGTCTTTTCTAGTTGCCTCCAATCGCAATTGTGTTTCCTGTCAGTTTGAACTCCACCCCTAGCCTAGACACTGTCTCAGGGATTTACATGGCTGGACTTACGTACCACCATGCCAAAAGTCCTGCTTTATCAAAGCTTTTAGCACCTCACATCTTACTTCTGCTCCGTGTCAGTGCTGGAAGATTCCTTCTGCTGCCTCTTTCCATTTTTAAAGGAAGAGAAGTTGTTGTAATTTTTACAGGACAGTTTGCCCACTCAAGACACCTGGAAGTTCATATCTGTTTGGAGGAACACTATCTCAAAGTGAATGAGGACAAAACTGGAGAAATGACGGAATAGTTCTTGCTGGTAAACCAATACATTCCAACATCAGTTAATTACACACTGAGTGATAGTGAAATTGGACAAACTATGTGTAGTCATACTCCTGTATGCTGTTATTTATGTACGGTTATTTATGTTCTAATACATGTTAATTTTTCATTAGCTGCTCTGGTACCTGGTACAAAGGGAAAGCTTGCAGCATTTTGCGTATCACAGAATCATAGAGTAGCTTGGTTTGGAGGGACCTTAAAAATCATCTAGATTCAACCCCCCTGTCATGGGCAGAAACAACTTTCACGAGACCAGGTTTTCTCAGAGGGGGGCCAGCCCCAGCCTGCCCTTGAACACTTCCAGGGGCGGGGCATCCACAGCTTCCCTGGGCAAACTGTTGCAGTGCCTCACCACCCTCAGAGCAAAGAATTTCTTCCTGTAATGTAATTGAAACCTACTCAGTTTTAAGACATTCTACCTTGTCCTGTCACTACATGCTCTTAAAAAAAGTCTCTATCTTTCTTTCAGGTACTGGAAGGCTGCAATTAGGTCATCCGGAACCTTTCTCTTTTCCAGGCTCAGCACTCCCAATTCTCTTAGCCTTTGCTCATAGGAGAGGTGCTCCATCCCTCTGATCAACTTGGTGACCTTCTCTGGACTCACTCCAACAGGTCCCTGTCCTTCCTGTGCTGGGACCCCAGAGCTGGATGCAGTGTTCCAGGTGGGGTCTCACCAGAGCAGAGCAGAGGAGCACAATCCCCTCCCTCCCCTGCTGCCCACGCTGCTTTGGATGCAGCCCAGGACACGTTTGGCTCTCTGGGCTGTGAGTGCCCATGGCTGGGTCGTGTCCAGCCTCTCCCCCACCAGCACCCCCAAGTCCTTCTCCCCAGGGCTGCTCTCAATCTGTTCATCCCCAGCCTGTGCTGGTACTGGGCTTGGCCCTGACCCGGGTGTAGCACCTTGCACTTGACTTGTTGTATCTCCTAAGGTTCCCACGGCCTCACTTCTCAAGCTTGTCCAGGTCCCTCTGGATGGCATCTCATCCTTCGGGTGTCCCACCTACACCTCTCAGCTCGGTGTCATCTAAAAATTTCCTGAGCATGCACTTGATCCCTTTGTCTGTGTCATTAATGAAGATACTGAATAACACTGGTCCCAATACAGATATACTGAAGTCTCTTTATAACATTAGAATCCCTGTGAGTCTCAAAAGTATATTTACCTTTTCTTTCCTTTTTAGAAGAGCCACTCTTAAGAAGTATCACTAATCATTGTATGTAAAGGCACAGGAAGTGAAAATCTAGTTTCAAATTTGGATTGTAAAGACAAACTACAAAACTGTCTTTTATTTCTTTGAGGCAGGCGATATTTTTGTGTCAAACATGATGTTTATTTATTAATTATAATTTCCTACAGCAAATCCTAGAATTGTTTCTTTTTGGTTCAGAGGCATACAGGCTCCTTCACACTTCTTGCATTTGCAATGCTGATGTTTTCCAATCACCCCAACATGCAATAAAGAAGTCAGTGGGAATTGTTTTCTTCTGCTTAACTGTATGCCTCCACATTATCCTGGGTCATGAAATTAAAAGGTAAACAGTATTAGCTATGTACTCTTACTGCTGGAACCTTAAAATAAAATGCAAATACTAAGCAAGAGCTTTGTGATCAAATTATTTTACCACACCTCAAATAAATATTATTAACTGTGTACTGTACTATCCTATACTGTACAAAAGATTAGGGAAGGATACTACATAGCCCAAGCTTTCTTCTTCTCATGAGAGTGGCTGAAAGGCTTAAATCCAACTGCAGAAATTAATGATGTTTTTCTGTAAGAGTAGCACAGATAATAAGAACCTTTTTTGTAAAAGCATATCTAGAAATGCCAGCTGAGTCATCAGGTGAGCTGCCCTCTCCTCCTCCACCAAAATTTTCTTCTTTTGTCAAATGCAAGCAAAACTACTGTTAAACTGAACTACAAAATTGTTTCCCTAAAATGAAGTGGTATTTCACTTTTTCTTAAATTCGAAATTAAGAAGATGATACTGTAAATCCTTGCAAGATGAGAAGTTTTCATTCTTATGACTGAACCTTACTACTGACACTCACAAACACCTGCAAGTGCATCTTCAGCTTTTTAACAGATACCTTGAGTGGTACAAGTACTCTTGCCCCAGTGGAGCATCTCACTTAAGCACGTGTTTACATTTAAGCAAAAAAGAAGCAGTTTTTAGAAGTAGCTAGTGGTTTATGTTGAGCACAAAATAACAGATTAGAAAACATTTGGAACGATTTTTCTGTAACTATTACTCACATTCATAGGTAACTCTTGTATTCCTTGTAATTATGATATAAACCCTGACAAGTTCCCCTTTTCAGCTGTGCAATTCTGGAGCTAAACACATGAAACTGAAGACAGATTCTGGGGCAATCTGTGCAATGTGTACACAACAGGGGCACTGATCCAAAAGTTTATAAATCTGGAAAAAGGATGACACTACCTAGAATCTTCAGTAGATTCAGATGCAAACAGAATTTCTTACAGTTGCAGTATTTAAACCAGCAATGGCAACGGACTCATTGTTTTCTCCTAAATATTGCATTTTGAAAAGGATTAGGAAGGAAAAAAGGGTAATTTGCAAAAAAAAGAGAAAATTATTGAGAGACCATGACTTCTGATCACAATATGCATTTCAGAAGTGATTTCACCCACTTCCAGTACTTCTGCCCTAACAGATCCAGAAGAAAGGATGGGAGACTAAGGAAAATACTCTAGATTTTTTTTTTTTTTTGGTCATTGGTATCTTCAAAGTGCTTAAGACAAGCTTATAATTTCACCGTCAGTCTTCTAAACTGTTATTCTGTGCTCAACATAAACCAGTAGCTATTTCTAAAAATAAATTTGTTTTTGTCTTCCTGTGACTTCGGATCTAATTCTGCTCTTGTATCAGAATTGCAACAATATGCAAAAGGAAAAGCTGCACAGTTCACCCTTGCTTTGACAGAGTGTGAATATTTTTTAACTGAAGAAAAACCAGAACATGTCAACGTATTTCTCATGGTATTTTATAGCCGAAAGAACTATATACTTTTATCTATTTCAGCCATTTTTTAAGAATCACAGCTGATTTCAAACTCTTTAGTTCAAATATATATATCTATGACTATAATCTTTCTCCCTTATAACTGTCACAATATAAAGAACATTCAAACTTCCTTATTTATGTCTCAATGCTCAACAGTGGGATGAAGGGGGAAAAAAAAAAGTCACAGTTCCTCTAAGTGGACTGCCTCAATCTACACTGCTACACCGTATGGCCCCCAAGCCTGTACGAATACAGAGCTTTCATGCTGAAACCGGATGCATCTGTACCAGATGGCTGTGTCCATGGATTACTCTGTGAATTCAACCCAAGGACTCAGGAGATCTAAGCTTCTGTGGATGAAAAGAGCATGGAAGAAACCCAATGGAAAAGAACATTAAAAAACCTATAAACTGTTAATGCCCTAAAGAAGAATAAATTCATTTTAAAGTTGTTTTAAATAATTGTTTTACAATATATCATGTAATTTGGCCAGACTAGGACTCCACTTGCCACTCTTCTAATAGATCATTTCATCTAACAAAAATATTGTTTAACCTTGTCCAAAATAACATCATCTCAAACTAATCCAGACAGCTACAGCATAAAGTGTATGCAGCACAGTGCTAACAAAGATAACTGAATAATGATGGCAGAACACAAAACTAAGAGAAGTTTCTCTGGCACCAGACTTGTAGAATCGGTCACTTTCAGCACTTCTACTGATACAATAACCGGTTGTTTTCTTGGAAACAAAATAGGGAAGTTCGGTAAGAAACCCCGCATTTTAAAGACATTTTTTCAGGCATAAAGCTTTCACAGGCTATGCACCATTCAGACAGTAGCCCTACTTTTGTGTATACTCGGCTTTGTTTAAAACCTGCCACCAAAATAACGTCTCGAGATAAAGAAAAATCAATTTTCTTTCGCACCTAAGTTTTAGATTTAAATTTCTGAGACGCTGGGCTAGTGGTATTTATTTCTCGAAGCATTGCAATACAGGAAGGTTTCAGGCTGGTGGTGCGTTTCCAGCCGCCCGCTCCTACCCCGACACGAGTGCCCCTCTCTGCCGCCGCTCCTTGGGACTCTCTTGTGTTCCAAGCGCTACACCCTTCCTCCCACCTGCTGCTGAGCGCTCCGTCGCTCGTCTCTGCCGGCGCCCAGCCTCGACACCCCGAGCTCCCTGTGCTGGCGGCCCAGGGCCGCTACTCACCGCTCCCTCCGGGTCACTCGGCTCCGCGTCGCCGCCTCCTCCTGGGAGGCAGCCGTCGGGCGGGCGGCTTTGGCGTGCCGAGCCGCGCCGAGCCGTGCCGGGGTGCGGCTGGGAGCGGGGCTGAACCCTCCCTCAGCCCCGCCGGATCCACCGCTTCCTCGTTTTCGCTCGCAGCTGCGGCCACTTCCTCAGCGCGGTGTGGGCGAGCGCTCCCTCCTCTTCAGCGGGCGCGGCCGCCGTGCCCCCGGACCCCTCTTTCGGGCGGCGGCCTCGGCGACAGGGCCAGGCACCGGCTCCCGCGGGCGAGGGACCGTCCGTCCCGTCCGCACCCCGCGGCACGGACTGCGTGACGTGGGTGCCTTGGTGCCGCGTGACGGGGCTGTCCTCGGGACCCCGCGGTGCCGGGTCTCCTTGGGACCCTTGGTTTGGGCTCCTTGTAGCGGCGGCGTTGCCTCCCGGGCATCTGGCTTTGGAAGATGGACGTGCCGTTGGTCAGCGCCAGGCTGGGGACAGAGAATCGAAGTGTGTCAATTGCGGGCTTCTCGGAAGGGAAAAGCCAGTGTGTGCGTATTGGTGCACACACCAGTTGCGAACTGGTGAATTCTGGAATATTGAAGTTCTGTGTTCTTTGGTGCTTTGTGTGTACTACGCCGAGAAAAAGATTCAGACGGTTTCCTTTTAGAGCAGCACGGGGGCCGGCCATAGCACGGTATCACTACTGTTACATTTCGTACAAAAAAAAAATTCTCCCATATTTTGATCAAACATTTGTAGCAACTCCAGGTGTGAAGGAGATTCCAGTGTCCCAGACACTTAGCTTGAAGGAAGGTCCTTCTTCAAGGCCTCCTCAGCACCCTGTGTGACGGAGTTAATTCCTATTGGCAGATGATACTACACAGCCTAAAAGTGCCACTATCTTTTTCCCGGGACTGCTCAGGGACAAAGTGTTGCTGGTGTGGGTTATACAGGACTGATGAGTGGCACAAAGCGCCTTGGGTGAGGCCTGAGTGGGCAGGTCCCCTTCAGCGGTGACTGTGCTGCGTGACACAGTGTGGCGTCCCGTGATGGGCAGTGCTTGCAGCAGGAAAATTCACTTCCTTCTTCCCCATAATAAATGGGGATACAGGCATTCCCCATAATGAGGGATACAGGCATTATTTTCAATCAAAACACTGTCCCTCTTTCCTTATTGGAAAATGAGCTGTACACCCACCTGATATTCAGGTGAGCTGCCAAAGTTCAAATCTCTCCTATTTCATGCCAGTTAAAAAGGTCTCTGCTTTTGGTTCATTTCAATGAGACTTTTGTTAATTGCTGTAATGGTGGTGCATTTCTTACTGCAACTATGTTAGAAAAAAGATAATAACTTAGAAAACCTGATTCTTGCACCTGTTTTCATGGTATTTTTGTTTTCCTGTCAAAACCCAAGTGTGAACAGATTTGCAGGAAAAAGCTTTTGGAAAGTCATTATTGGACTATGAACTGTTTTTTAAGGGGAAGTCTCAAATTGGTGGAAAAATCACCAGTACTGCATAAGCAATTGTACTGGACCTAGCTGGGAAGGAATTAGCTTTCATTACAGCAGCCAATATGGTGGTATATCTTTGATTTTGGCTAGAAGAGTATTGATACCACACTAATAATTTGTCTATTCCTGTACCGCTACTTGCACAATGTTGAGGCTTTCTCCATTTTTCACTCTGCCCCTGTCCCCATTGTGTAAGCTAGAGGTGCACAGGAAGTTGGGAAGGAACAGAGCTGGGATAGTTGGCTGCAACTGAGCAGAGGGATAGCCCTTACCACGACTGGCACTCAGAACTGGGGACAGATGAAGAAGGGTGGAAGGATATGGTCTTCTTCCAAGGTGGCCACCAATCTGAGATTTGCTGGTTGTCACTGTGCTTGTGGGAGGTAGTGAGTGACCAGCTCTGCATTATTTGGTGTAGTTGTGCTCTTTTTCCTTCACCTCTTAAATTACGTTTATCTTGACACATGGCTTTTTTTGATCTCCCTGTTCTGTCCTCAGTCCCTCTGGGCAGGGGGAACTGAGCACTCGCTGTGTGGGTGCTAGGCAGCTGGCCTGGGTCAGCTTATGGCACCAGTAGAGGGGAATTCCAGTAAGTGAAGTAAATACTCTTTAGGCTGTCCAGTTTACTTTTTCTTTCATTTCATATGAGATTTAATACAAATAGCTGAGTTCTGTGGTACTGATTTTTGGTAAGGTGCCCCACAACAGTGGAGTATCTTATTTAATGTGTCACATGTAAGGTTGTATATTAGCATATCCTAACATATATATTATCATTCTGAAGCTTTCCTGTGATGTGTGGCCAGCTCTATTTAAGGCCAGTAATCAGTAAAGTGAAATAATTCCTCCTTTTTTCTGGAGACATTTGATAAGTGTAAATCTGGATTTTCTGGAAAGATTCAGTAAATCTGTGGATTTTTCTACCTAACGTGAATATATACGGTAGAAATTAATAATTTGTACATGGTTTCCAACTAGTTGTGCAGTATAATAACTGCAACAATTCACTTTGTAATACTGCATACTTTTTGGGAGTATCTGAGGCAGTTTCAATGTTTTCATTGCAATATATATATTGCAATATAATTTGAAGACCTCTGCCTTCAGCAGTCATGATCATTTGCTAAAAAGATTTAATAGAATATTCCCAAATCTAATTACTGTACTGACTCTAGGATCAGTAACATTTATAAAGATGAATTATGCAATTGAGCTCTCCTAAATTTGCAAATTTGGAGTTATAAAGTGTCTGTTCTGTTGCCTTCCTTCTGTCTTCATTGTTACAGGGACTAGGTGTTTTGGAGAAAATACAAGTAGGTATGTTGAAGTAAGACTTTTTTCAGTGAAGCTGCCATACTGAGGCATTATTTTTTATTTCATTCTCCAAGAGGGAATTTTTAGGTTGGTTTCTGTCCTACAAGTGTAGTGCAACTTTTGCAGATGCTGTTTGCCCTGCTAGATTTCTGCTCGAGCACAAGGGGTACTACTGTGGCTTATCCTTTAGGTAATTACAGGCTGAAACTGAGTGTTTTCTCAAGTGCCATCTCCATTTCTGTAGTAGGGAATGCTGAAGTCGAACTGATGCTTTGTTGTCTGATTGAATGTGAAATTCTGTAAAACGCATAGCAACAAGAGATACAATGCCACTGACAATTTTATTTGAGGTTCAAATTCTCATGTGACCATACCTACAGCCAAAAGTAAAAGGTCTTTATGATAGAAGAAGTAAGTGTCAGTAAGATGGGACTGTACATCTCTACAAAAAGAATGCAGAAGTGAATAATTTTTCTTAAGGCATATAAAATTTCTGCACATCTCATTGAATTCAGTCACTGTTTGAACAAAAATATGTGCTCTTTGGGATGTATTTATTATCTACTTCATTTTAATTTTGATGGAAGCAGTGATTCCATGTTACCACAATAGCAGTAAACAACATTTAGAGAAAATCAATAGTCAATAGCCTGAAAGCAATGTTGTGACACAAGAGCAAATGTCATAGAATCATAGAATCATAGAATGGTTTGGATTGGAAGTGACCTTAAAGATCATTTCAACCCTCTGCCACAGGCAGAGACACCTTTCACTAGAGATGTCCTGAACTGAACCAGAAGCTTCAAAAAATAAGGACCATAATCTCACATCCTTTGGCCTCCTTCTGTTATACAAGGAGTTGCAAAGACCCCTATTTTATATAAGAACCAGGCCTGAAGATGTTTCATAGATTTTAAATACCAGGTATATGTGTTCCATAAGAATTTCACTTACTTATATCTCAATTTAAGTGGAAAACACTAGTGGCAATCCCTAGGGGAAACTGAGTACAATTAAACAGAAGTAAACTGGGGGAGATGTCGAACAAATTAATTGAATTGCCTGCTCATTGTAAGAATCTATAAATCATGACTCTTTCGGTTACATACTAATTTACTGCTTTGAACAGAAATGTCAGTAGCAATACTCTTTGCTATATGAAATCAAGAGTGACAATCAGGGCTGTGAAGGTATTTTCTTTATCAGTTCACAGTAATTATAATTATATCTGTGTTATTTTATGTCTATATAAATATAGCTATTTTAATACGGTATTTTTTTGCATGCAATAGCCACATTTATCACCTTTCCCCTCTATTTTTACCTTTAAACAAGAAATATGTCATGCTTATTAGACATGTCTGTTATAAAAGTGTTGATAGTTTTCCTCGCCAGTGATTAAGAATAGTTATAGAATGTACATTTTACACATTAAAGAGTGCGATATGAGGAGGCATGATGTCTAAATTTAAAATTTTGTGTGGCACAATGCAGGCTAAGATTGTAGATTAGTTGAGAAAAGCTGTGTTCTGAGCCTAGATGGCTTTACAAAACACATGCTTACATGGAAATGAAGATTTGGGCCAGTGTGGTCTTTATGACTTCCTGCACTGCATGCCTATGACTAATTATTGGTTCTAGCTTTTGGTTTTATAGAAATGATGAGTCTTTAAATGAACATTAAAGAATGGTGCATTGCATGAAAACAATGGCTGAAAGAAGGAAAAGCACATACTATAGTAAGTTATGATTGGACAAAAACCAGGGCTTTTTAAAAAGTAAATGTTTCTGTAAAATAATTACCTAATTGTAGCACAGAAAATAGCCATGGCAGTGGACAACAAGGAGATGATAAACTGACTTTTAAGAAGATTTGAGCAAAATTCTTGAGAAGAATTTATTAGCATTAGTAATCTCTGCTTTGAATGAAAATCACCATAAAGATAAAAAAAAAATAAAAGAGGGGGTTACATAATCATGTTTTAGCACACTGCATTGGGTGAGATGTGTGGTATTATTAACTGTCATGCCTCCTGGTCATATGCATTGGCATTTAAGCATGTCCAATTTCATTCTAAGGCTATTATATATTCATATGGATAATAAAGCAGCCACATTTATGCTGAATCAAGGACATAAGTAAATAGAGACAAATGGACAAGATTTTCAGGTCCTTAAGAGATTTAGAAATGAAAATATTAAAAAATGTTCCCACTGTAAGCCTACCAGTGGTACACAAAACTCCTGATTTTTTTATTTTCAACTGAAATTATGTTGGACTAAGTATAACCTGTAAATACTACAAAATACTTCAGTAATATTTTTATACATATCTATATATCTATCTATATTTTTTGTATATATATATATACATACTTACAAATAGAAGCCAGTTCAGTATAAACTCTCTTATGGGACTTTTCTATACTACTTCTCCTAAATTCTCCTGTCATGCCTTTGTCAATGAGCCCCTCTCTAATCTGAAGGAACAGTGAGGAGACATGAGAGAGACACTGCAAGAATCAGGTTGGATGCAGCTGTAGTTTTATTCTGCGTGTAACATTTGTCACCTGTTTCCTACAGAGCCAGTCACTCGTTCTTTGCACTGTAGTCAAGGATCTTGTATTTGATTAAATGCAGTGCTGGCACAGGCTGCATCTGTGCATTTATGCATTTATTTAATCTATTAAACCCTTCTAAAAAATGAATTAGCTGTCACCCACAGTGCTTAGAAGTGGTAATCTGAGATGGACCCGCACTGCTTTCTGAAGAAGCAGAAAGAGCATACCAAATAGCAAGAAATACTCCTTTTTGTGAGAACAAGTTGTGGAGAAACACAGTATGTTTTTCTATGAAGCCAGTTTATAATGGTCTCAGTATCTGATTGATGCATAAAAGGCAGATCTACTATTTCTGGATTGTACTAACTCTGGAAGAGCTATGAAGCATTTCCACATCACTGCACCTGAAATAATGAGTCCTGCCAGATCTGAGCTGACCTTGCATGCCAGTCATAAATATTCTTCCAGCCAAACAGCGTGGGCACCTCCAATCCAGGATTCACTGTCAAATGAATCAGGCTACAAAATACTACAAAATTATAATGCAAAATATTAACTATGTGTTCACATGACCCAAATTTCTTCTTTACAGTCAGAATAAGTGTTTAGTTAATATTAGAGTTGTCATGAATAATTTTGTTTTAATTTGTTTGCTGCTGCAAGATATCTGGGGTCTTCACGCTGAAACAGTATAGCTGAGATGATGTAGTCTAAGGAATATCTTGAAGATGCACAAATGGCATTTTTCAGCCTTCCATTGCATTTTATTTTCTGAGACTTGATTTAGAAGTGACTTAACTTTTCCACAGCCTGACTCTGAATAAAAACTACAGTAAAGTGTGTAAAAAAAAATATTCTGAACTCTTCCAAGTACTTCGAACACCCCTGTCTTACCCATGATGAAATTGATTTGGGAATCCTTGGATTGCAAGTGTATTAACATTCCTTTCAATGTGCACGAGGAGCAGAAGTTTGGCTATTTAAATCAATATGCCATTTGTACTGGTACTTGCTACCTAATTTTGAGCATACAAAAGAATTTTACCAGAAAGAAGCTGTACTTCTAAGAGATACAATAATGCATGTCATCAAGAAGACAGATTTTCTGCCAAAAAGCAGAAGGATTTTACAATTAGAGTTTACTAAGCCTCAAATTTTAGGCTGGTTTTCTAGTTTTTTAGTCCAGATGATAAGAAGATACAGCATTTGTTTAATGACATTTTTTTACCTGTGGGTCAACAAATACACACACACGCACACATTTTAAATGTCTTTAAACAGTCTCTGATATTTTATCTTGGACTAGATCAGTTTGAACTCAAGCATTACTTTTAAAATACACTTACCTATAGAATTATGCAGAGCCATCAGAAAGAATTAAATCAACACAATAATTGCTTTTTTCTTTTTTCCCATTGTTACACCAGAGAAAAGGTTGAGGTTCTCTGTGCAAGAATGGAAGCATCACATGGCCATACAAAAGCTTTTGAGCTCTAGGGGACAAGACAGGAGCAACATCAGTTTTTTATAAAACTGAGGCTTAAAAAATACTTAGAACGAATCATGAGTCTGGGAAGCTGAAAGACCTCTTTTATCTTCCTTGAATAAGAACATGGGAAAAATAATCTCAAGCAAATTTCTGTCAAAGTTGACCCAAGAGCACACATAAAAGCATTTGTAGCTCCTTGTGAACTGAAACTGTTTGAGATCTCACAGTTTTGAAACAGAAAGCAGAAGTTACCTTGATTTTAATCTTATTTACATTGATGTTATACAACAATGACTTCTCTATGTCTGGTGGACTTCTTAATTAATGCTGTCAAAATTTCCTTTGTGCCTATATTATATGTTGTTTCTAGCCATTTTCATAGTGAAACAAAACTCTTAAGAAGCTGCACAGAAAAATTGAATGAACAAACCCTAAATGAAAAAGGAACATCTGTCTAGATTATTTTTAAAAAGGAGACATGGTGCTTGAGACAAAGAGAAAAAAACAATAGTTAAAAAAGCAGCACCTGGGGGGGTTTAGTCAGACACTGTACTGCAGGTATCCCTCATTGGGGGTGGAAGTAGAAGCACTAAACTATGCCTTGCAACATTAATCACATATGAATAATGTCCTTCCAGAAGAGTCACAAACACAGCACTTCTAATAGCAAGTGAGGGGTAAAGAACTAAGGTATGCTATATGCAAAGTATCAAAAGCCGGTCTTTTTTTGTTAGTCTCCTCTCTATTTTTTTTTTTAATGTTTATCTGTGTCATGCAGCAGGAATAAATAATACAAATAAAACTGTTTGAACTGTGAAGTTATTTAAAACAACTGGACTTCCTTTGCCTCTCTGCATCTGTGGAGCAAGATGGGGTGATTTTGTCAGGGGTTTTTTGTTGAACAAATAAATCTCTTTTCTGTATTTAACATTTTTCAAGTGCAAATCATGAAGATCTATATATGAATGCTGTACAAATTGTCATAACGGGGGAAACCAGACTTTGACCCTGAAGGCAGGTACACTGCAGGAAAAGTTTGGAGGCAGATGTGTTCAAAAGACTTCAGATGGCTCCAGATACCCAAATAACAGTCTGGTCTGGAGTGTTGGAGTCTCACTGAAATACCTGGAGAACTGATGCTCGGTTCCTAGTCCCTACCAAGCCTGATTCATCTCTTGCAAGTCATACAACAGCGTAGAACTCAGAGTGCTAAACCAACGTGTGTCTCTGACCCCACATGGTGTGTTTGCAAGGATGGAAGACATGCGCTCTGGAAAACAGAAATAATTGAAAATCACCAAGTTTTTAGAAAGACACTGTACATGGATACCACTGCCCTAGATTAGATTCAATTATCCTTCCATTTTGCAGTCTTTCAAATAATTGAAAGGCAGCTCCATGGTGGCTGCACTTTTTATCAATCTCCAGATTGTCTAGCCATACAAGACAAAGTTTATAAAAAGATGCTGATGGATGAAGGAGATTGTGATTGCAAGCTTACAGGTTAGAGAAATATTTATACTGTAACAACTTTCCTTGGACTCTATTTTGAAGAGGCATTTACATTGCATTTGTGAGATGCACTGTATTCTTGCTGGGTACTATACACTCTCTCAGATCTCACTTTCAGGCCTTTCAAGTCCAGCTGGAAGAACATTCTGGTTACTTCTCCTCCCCCCCCCACCCCCCCGTTATTTTTATAAAGTGCCACTTTATCTTAATTAATTATTCTTTGCTCTACATGGGCTGTGGTAGTTACAGCCAAAGGTAATTGCTTTCCCAACTTACTCATGCACTTTTTATAGCTTGAAAAATGCATCAATAGAAACTGAGACAGGTGGTCCTAGTTCGCTTTTGGATCTAAAGAGACACATAGGTTGTCAGTTGCACTAGTTGGGTATTTCAGGGAATTCAGGACATCATGAACATACTTCCAGGTTTCTTCATTAAATGTGTTAAGAGGAACAGTGGACTATTGTGGTGATTTTGATTACATGGAATAAGCATTTTTTATGAGAGATTTTAGTCAACTTTGAGGCTGACTCTGTGTTCATATTTTTTAAAGCTGGTACTGCCTTAGTTTAGAACATTTATATTGTTGCAATTTTCATTTTCTAAGTTTCTGTTAATATATCTTGACCTATTCATGTTTAAATGCTCAGAAATCTGTGATGAGTGTTGCTTGGAACATACTAGGATCTCAGCTGTCTGTATCTATATTGCTATAAGGCAGTGGTAGATCCATGACTCTAGGGAGAGTTCATTTACTTTTTATGATTTCCTACATCCATTCATGCACATGCTTCCCAACGTGCTTCTCTCTTTCTTTCTCTCTTCCCCTCTCTCCACAATATATATTCTTCTTTTGTCACATCTGTGCTCCTGTAAGATGAACAAGTTTTTTCAGTAAAGTAAATGTCAGTGAAAGGGCAGCACAATTTTTTGAACAATTCTGCCATATATAAATACAGGCTGCAAGTATTACTACCTCTGAATTTCTGTCTCCTTAGCAGCACTATGTGCTGCATTAGACCAGCTTAGGAAATATAATTTTGTATTTACAATAAAGTACAGAAAAATATTATGTCAGTGCATCAAATCTATTTTCAATTGTACCAAGACAATAAATACCTGTGTGAGTAGACAAAGGCAGGCAGCACAAAACCATGTCTGAAATGCAAAGAGTAAATTTATTTCATTATGTCGCTAGCAGGAGGATCCTGGAGCAACACCAGAAGGTGTTGAGAGACACTCAAGCAGGAACAGAGGCACTGTCGGGCTCATCTTAAAGGCCAGCAGGACTCTTGTTTGTGCCCATTTATCAAGGACTCATGCACACGTAGTTTACCACCATGCTGTGACTTCCCCTGTACTTTTTTTATGATCTCTGAGCTTTGATCTTCTCTTTCCCAAGACAGGCAGCTCAAACATGTCTGTGACAGTGCCTCCAAATCTCTCCAAACACCTGTGTTATCTCTGCACAGAAATTCTAATTCTCAAAACAGACAAAGTACAAATGGTTGTAGGCATAAAATATGGCATGCCCACACTATTGTTTTCCAGGCTTTGGCAATCCCAGCTTCAAGATTACTTGAGATAACCTACCATCCTCCTCACCATTCTTCTGCTTTCAACCCATTCCTCCCAACAACATCTAATTCAGAAGTTCAGCAATATTTCATAATGGGTCTCCACAAGGTAAGCTTCTGATTTTTTTTTTCCATTTATTATTATTTATATAACATAATGGAGGTGCATGATGTTTCAGGGATTTATAAGGCAAATCCCCAGACCTGTGGATGTAAAACCAAACATGACAAATAATAATGTGTGTAGATGGGAACAATATGAAAATAAAAAATGAAAAGGCAAGAGGCTTTGCCTAAGGAAGAGAATGTATTAACACACATATAGAAATAATACATTAAAAGACCATTGAAGTCACAAAATTAAATATTTGAAGTTAAGAAATGCTAGAATTGAAAATTCTATGCAGTATTTTAAGTCATCCTGCTTGACTGAATCTGTCTTCTGAACTTGCATGGCCTGTAAGCCATCTTTTCCAGGAACCCTGACTCCTGGTATGGATAGGGTAGACTTGCTCTGGTGGTGAATCAGGTTGGATAGACATGACTTTTGCTGATGAAATTCATGTAGGTTTTTTTAGTTGGACTGGGCATTACCTGATGAATGAGGATTTTGCCTATGAGGAAATGCTAAACATTGTATACACATAGATGTTTAAAGGACAGTAATTTTGCACTGAGCCTTCTCTGTGGTTACTCTTCACAGCTGAGAGTGTCTTTCTGTGTGTTAGTTTACTGCGCTTTCAGAGAGGAAGGCCCTTCCTCCCATCTGCCTCTCCTCCTCCCTCCCTGTACTGGGGGGCTGGCAGTGGCTGCCCGCACAAGGGTTAGGAGGACAGCTGATGTCCTGTCAGCATGGATTATAGCTTACTGCACTGCACATTTTGATGGTAGATGAGCATTAATAAAAAACCCAGAACTTGGCAACTTGCTTATGAAATAACTGCCCCTGTGAAATGAATGAAGCAGGGGTTTTTCAAAAAATTTGTGCTTATACAGCTGTGAATTGTGTACTTTACAGCATGCACATAGTGGGTTTATAGTGGGTTACATATGTGACTTAGGTTCTGAATTTTATCTTTTGGGATCCTAGCTTTGTAACTGTAATGCATAACTTAGCCAGACTAATATGAGAAAGCCATTACATTTCTCACAAAATATCCCATAACATATATTGGATCCTTATTTTGCTGTACAAAATACTACAATTCATCACTGAATGTCTGAATAGCAAAAAATACATTTATTCTAGCATTCCAAGGGGAAAAATGAGCTGCTTCTGATAAAGTTTAAATGAAATTATGAAAGATTCCATTTTATGCAGACAATGAAGCATGCAAAAATCATTGTTAAAGGTCATGGTCTGATGAAGTTATGAACAACTGACATCAGGACTTTCAGGAAAGGTCATGAACCTCAGTGCTATACAGTGCTACAACTCCATCTGTAGCATTTGCCTCTTTCTATTTTTTTGTTTATATTCTTTTTTACCAATAAGTAAAAATATTCGAAGATTATTTCAGGACTTGAATGTGAGAAGGAGGAAAAGCCGATTAAGTGTTTAATAAGCCTTGCTTTTTTTCAAATGTGCTTTTATATTTCACAAGTGTTCTTGAAAGCTCTCCTTGTCATTTTAAGGGCCTACAAGAAAGTTTGTGAACTGTGTGATCAGCTGAACTGTGTTATCGCAGGAGTTAAAACTGCAGAGAGGCAATATATATATCAGGTAAATATGAGTAACATGAAATGGATGGCTGATAACTGGTCGTTTGTACAGAAGTCTTTCTCTACTTCAAAAAAAATAAAGTATCTACAGAATGAAAATCATTACCTTGACAAAAGGTATTTAACTGATAACCCATTTGGTGGTTTTGAAGAAAGCAGAGAATGATGAATAGAGGGATCTGCATATATTGGACACTAAAAGCAATTGACCTGAATTTTGCCTGAGGCAGGTTTTTTGGGTAGTGTTACCAAGCTGAAATGATGCCTGTTCTGTGAATCAGTTAAAAAGCATCTTTATCCCATACTGTCAGTCTAGTACTGGTAGTTGCTGCTATGTCCATCCACAGTTCCTCTCCTTTTGATTTGTTTTCTTAATGGATGACAGTGCTTGATTCCTTAATAGGTACTTAGATGTTGAATGCCAAAAGAGTGGATGAAATAGACCTTGGGGTCTTAAACTACTTTTGGAATGCACACTTCAGTCAATATGAGATGGCTGTACATAATATTTAGGTATGCAAATATTTGTTAATTTAGAAAAAGCTAATATCAATGAAGAAAAGTCAGCTGGTGTAGTGAGGAAGACTCCCCTAATGTCATTTTGACCTCACCATAGGCATTACATAGTCACAGAAAGAGACAACAACAGCAATCTGCCTTCTCACTGTGCACATATCCCTTAACTAAACTCCAGTGAGAGAAAAGGATGACCTTGAAAATGCGAGTAAGGCAGAGAGCTGTATGACCCAACAGTGCATTTCATCACAATAAATCTCTGTCTGCTGTTGTTTCATCTTTAAAATGTGGCAGCTGAGATAAAGAAGTAGTTTGGGCTACTTAAAGAACACAAAAGGCACAGGGTGGTTTGAGCTTCCCTAACAGCAGTGACAACTTCTACAGTCCTTATCTCATATACTTAGAGAGGTGTGGTTGAGTACATAGTTACACAGAGCTACAGGGTTTTATTCGCATGACAATGGAGCTCCTGACATTGTAATTTTTCTGCACAGTGTATTTATCCTGTTATACCTGAATATAAAGTGTGTTTAGTAAAAATTGTGGGTGAAGTGAAACTGGAAGGTATTTCATGTTGGAAATGTATTATATTTCAAAACAGACAACAGATTGGAAGAATGTCCAGGAAAACTAATTCAACTTTTGACAAAAAGAAATACCAGAAACTACATGTAGGAGTGAGTATCAATGCCACAAATGAGGAATAGTCAGCTAAAGACAGCTCTGAAAGTGATCAAGATGTTACATTTTATAGCAGCCTCAGTGTGAATTAAAAATATCATAATGCTACTAAACACATGGAGTTTAAGAGAAGGAGAGCAATCATCAAGGCGTCTGGAATACTTCAGCTCTAAACAGCATTACTACAACTGTGGTTGGAGTCCAATTTTTAGTTGTGAGCACATGTATCTCCAGAACTGTGTAGAGACATTGTCTAGAGTAGAGTGATTTAGAGGTAGTCCAGTCTGGTCCACAGAACTGGTGAGACATCCAGGAACCATGCCCTGTGGGGCTATTAGAATGAACAAAAGACTGAATTAAAGACAATGATCTTTATGTGACAGAAGGGGTATACAAAAGTAAAGAAATAATCTATTCAGTCTATCTTTGAAAAATAGCTAGAATGAGAAATAATATGCTTAAGCTACAGCCAAAAATGTCAAGTATAGAAATGAGGAAAAACATTCTAATAAGGAGGACAATGAGTAACTGGAATAAATAATGTGGGCAGGTTGTAGAATCACTCTCTGAAAGTCTGCAATACAATTCTCTGGCATATACCTCATCCAATCCTCTTCTGGGAAAGAAGCCTGACATGGAAGAACCCTCACTCATCCTTCCAGGTTTCATTTGTTAGTATTAAGTTTTACTTCTACAGTGAATTTGAAATTAATAGAGATCCATAATAGATTTTTTTTTGTTTCCAGCAGGCATCTTGTAGTACTCCTAGCCCCACTCACAGGTAAATGATCACAATCCTTAGTTGTTTCCTGATTGCACATAGAGTAAGTTTTTGGCCTTATTTTGCTAAACAGATGTAACCTAAAAAATACTCTCAAGGTGATATTTTGGTATCTGGAAATTGCATAAAATAGACTGGAAAGTGTTCCAGCGTACCCCATACAGGTACCCTGGTAACATCACTTTTTGCAGAGTTCTTCTATTACTATCTTATCTGCCAGCAATAGTGCTGGAATAATGCATTACTCCAGCTTTTGGAATCTCATGCCTGGGTGAAAACATGAATCAGTTGGGACAAAATTCTGAGAGATAGAATAAGTGTGTCCTGCTTGGAGGTAGCCTGCCTGAGCAGAATAATTTGTGATGTGTTGTGATGCAAATTTACACAGTTCCTGTTCTGCATGAAGACTCCGTGTTAATCCACAGCACACAGAAAGGGTGAGAGTTATCCTGTCTAATTTCAGACATCTTTCGTCATCTAAATGGTATGAATACCTAGTAAAGATCGGTCATCTAGAGTCCAACAAAGACGAAACACTGTGCTGAAAGATGACTGATCACTTAAGCGGAAAACCTCATCTTCTGTCTATTTTATTCTTTCTCTTTTTAAAAAATGGAAACAGTTTTGGCTAAATGTCTAACTCCTAAAAGGCTGAAATGATGTGAGTGGTGATTTCTTCTTCATTGCAACTGGCTGAATGAAAGTTTAACTACGGGTTTACCTGTGGAGCCGTCTCAGTTACAGCATTTAGGAACATGGATCACACTGTTGGAAGAATACCCAGCTAAAGTTATTGGACATACATTTTGACACATGGGTTTCTGTTTCACAGGCTTCTAAAACCATGTCCTAACTTAGATTTTTTATATAAACAGTTGAGGAAAGAGACCAAAAGAGAGGAATAAATTAATTATATTTAGATAGGGACTTGGTTAAAATGAGAAAACTCTGGCTTGCTTGAGTTAGTGCATTAACCTCTTTCAGTGGAGTGTGGGACCATTCCCAATAATTAAATAAATCTGCATGTTCTGTCAACTATGTACATTCCTACAAGTGACTACAAACATTTAAATAATTATTTAAAGTTAGAGCATCAATTTATCTATGAAGTCAGCATCAATATTAAATATTGTATGATGTTTTTTTCTTAGTATCAGCAGTTGCAAAGACAAGAGTGCAACCACTGCTTTAAAAAAAGGAACATATTCACATCTTCAATGCCCAATCTAATTTGTATTGTCTAAAAATAAAATACTAACTTCTGCTTTGGGCTACAATTTTTTCAATCAAAAAGAAGGTCAGTGGACTTTGTTGAAAAGTCAGATGGGTTTACAGAGTTTGTTTTGACACTGCATCTGCTTTCTTGAATATCTTAGCTAGGAGGTGTGTCAACAACAAGTAGAGATTCAGAAGACTCTGCAAAAATTAACTTGACAAGCTCTTATTCTCTACCTTTTTTTTTAATGTTTATTTTTTAACATGAATAGGAAGAGCACTCAGGCAGGAGACCTGGCATCAGTTGAAGAAATGGGTATCTCACACCATGTATCACCGTGCTCAGCAGACTAGGGAGGAGGTTGCCATGATGGCTGCTGCTTGGGGGCTGGCCAGTCTTTGGTTGATTGGTGTTGAATAATTGTTTTCAGTTGTATCACTTGTCTTGTTTGGCTTTTATTTCTCTCTCTTTGTTATTTCCCTTTTCACTAAAATATTATTAGTATTAGCATTAGTATTTTTATTATTTCCATTATTACTTTATGTTAATTATTAAACTTTTTTTATCTTAACTCACTGGTTTTCTCACTTTTACGCTTTTGATTCTCTTTTCCCATCTGTCTTGGGGGGAGTGACTGAGCAGATGAGCAGGGGCTTAGTTGCCAGGTGGAGTTAAACCACCTCATTAAGTATTTCTGTTTCTGGTTTACAGAGAAGGATTCTTATTCTGAATATTGTCATTCACAGCATGATAGCCAAAGTAATTTGAAATAATCAGCAGAGTGCCAGGTAAAGGTAAGCTCTAAAGCAGTATTATGGAGTGCTCCTGTAAGATCTTGGTAAATTCTTGAGAAATACTTGCATATATTATCCGTATAACAGAACTGGGTAAAGAATCAAATTATCCTCAATTCTTATTTCCCAAATGTGACCTCAGTTGCAGTTTCACTTCCTGGTTTACAAATCTTTTTATAATACTCACTTCTGCAAGTTTATTTTTGTTCAGTTCATCCATTGTTACATGCCACAGCTTCTACTGAGGTCATTACCTTTATCTTGGGAATTACTGCTTTTGATGCAGTGTCCTAACTAGCATTTCACACTCTGTAGAAATTAATACAATATCCAACTGGCACCTAGAAGGCAGCTAATACAGACATAAAATTGTTGCTATTTAACTCTTGTATTAGTCCACTGTTTCATATTGTACTCCATAAATTATCTCTTCTGTCAACATAAAGCATATTCTGCTGTGACCATTAGGACACAGCCTTTTATCAACATTCCTTCAGGGAGGTATGTTGGTGGCTGCTATTCAGAAGAGGCTTGAAATGAGGACTAAAAATTCTCAATTCTAAGAGTTATGTCTTTTTGCATCTGGGTTAAAAGGTATTTCTACAATCAGATGTCTGTAACAGTTGCATAAATACATGCATTTTTTAATACTGTTATCAGTGAAGTACCACTTAATAGGCATCAGGGAGTCTCCATCTTTCCTCACTGTCAGTGGGGAAGCATTTGCTTGAAATAAGTTTTTTGGTCCCTTTGTATAATTCCTCGTGCAGAGTGAGCATAAGCTATTATTCAAGCAAGGGACATCATACTGAGATTTCTTTGGAAAAACTTCAGTGTATTATTTGGAGGACTTTTATCCAGTTACAGCATTTTGTAATGACTGTATTCAGTCAGAATGTATCAATATTGCTATAAAGCGTGACCACTGAAAATACAGTCTATTTACTTACTCCATGTCTTACCACTGTGGGCTGGTCAAAAGGTAAATTAATTTGCTAACAAAAGCTGTATTCAGAGCTTCATAATTTAGGTTTTAATGTCCAGAAAAGAAAAAGTACTCCTTTTAAAATAAGAAATGCTTCCTAGCTAATTATATTTCAATATTGAGCAAAACTTGGCATGATGAACACTTAGTAAGCTTTAGCAGGAGTAAGATATATTGGATAACAATAAGGAACTGCCCATTCACCTTAAAAGGCACAGGAGTCCATTGAAAGATCTCCTGTCCTTTTCCTCCTCCATGTGTCTGCACTTTTTTTGCAGCATCAGAGAGACAAATTTTTTCAATGTGTTTTCAATGTCTATTTGATATCATTTAAGTCATGTGAAATCCCTTTATAGTGGTTATAGAACCTGTTACTGCATTTAATGTCTTGTAGAAACAGCCTTTCCCTCTGGTGCTTCAGGAGGATTGTCAGAGATGTCAGCAATGTGCTGTTTGAATACACTGTGTTGAATACAAGAGTGTTAAGTAGCAGATTATATGGTTCCTTACCTCCATTCTGCCATGCACAGGGAGATAACTCACGTGATAGTCTCACAGGGCTATTCCAATATGTGCTGTTTAGTGATGTTGGAGCTCAGTTCCTCACTCAGTTAGGTAAACACAATACTAAACGAGAGGTAAGTAGTTTGCAATCTCACTGTAAGCAAGCCTCAACAAAGGAGACTTACAGTGCTCCAGACCTCACTGCCTCCAAATTGTTCCCGGTCCTGTAGGACTCAACAGCATTTTTGAAAGTTCCCACTTCTTTGTCTTTTCCCAATTACAAGACATACTCTGACATACTCTTCTCACACCTCTTGATTTTGGCTCTGGTGCTGATGACATACAGCCTGATAAAGCTCTGCTTTTCCTGGTTAAGTGCAAGTGTGTCCAGGGATTCCTTGATGGCATCATCTCCTATGCCCCTGAAATCCTGTTTCCTGGCATACTGTGCAGTGAGATTATCTTGGGTTCTATGAATTGTCCCAGTGCAGCACTATTCTGCTAGCAAGCCTAGCAGTCTTGTATACACAACAGCAGAAATCATATTTGGTAAACCTGGCTGATAAGCAATCTATAAAAATTCAATTGCTCACATTAGCCTGCAGTTCATATATCACCACAGTCCTTTAGGATTCAGTTCCTGCTTGGTTTTTTGGCTTCTCTTCTTCAGCTATATGCCTAACAGTGCTAAGTGTCTCTCAACCAGTATTTAGACAGATAATATAGACTAGAGTATGATCTGAATATTAACATGAAGGAGAAAATGAGGGTTTCCAAAAACTTGGATGATAATCCCTGTGAAGAGGGATTATCATCTTCACATCACAGTGAAGTACCACAATTTCATACTGAATATTGATACAGGTATTGAATCTTCAAAATACATATTAAATGGAATAATTTTATTTCAATTTTACAAACTGACACACTTTTTTCTTGAAAAAGAAAAGCAAAAGTCTTTTCTTCACTATTAAGTACCCTTTCTAGAATAAGACTTTTCTTTCATGCTCTCTACATATTGTGTTATAAAATTTATCTTCTACCTCTGATCGATAATATAATTTTGTAAGGTCTGTAGAGGAAGCTGTGTCTTATATTTTTCTTTTGGATTAATTCTCATTTTTACTTGGCTTTTCTGTAGAATTGTTAGACTCTTGGTTTTGCATATGTTTATATAATCAAAATTATATAAGACAAATTTGCGTATAGATGTTTATGTATGATCTACTTTTTATTTACATTTCTTGATTTTTATTTGCCAGATGGAACATGGTTTTTTAAATTTCGGTTAGTCTATACCAGAAAGGAAATTCATGTTCCACATCAAGAGGGATTTTTTTGAGAAAATGATTTACCAACTCAGACAAAAATTCAGTGAGACTCAGTGACAAAAACCCAGTATTTTGTACAAGTAGTCTAGAATGACTATGCACTTCTATTTGAAGATACCATGTCTGAATCAGGACATCCTTCAGACTCAAGTAGTTGACAGTCAAGAAATGTTTATCAAGTTTGCCCTTTTCATAAAGGTCCTTTTCTTTCTTTGCCGTTAGTGTTTAGACATTGTTGTAATCAAGATTTTGAACTAGTGTCTGTGTGGTCTTGTGTATTCTTGCTTTTAAAAAATATAAACGGCCATCTAAAAAATTTTTAATAACAGAGGGAACCTGACAATCTCTGAATCATTTTCTTCTAGGGCTGGAACATGTGAATGAATAAGAGAGCTTGTAAGTGAAGATATACAGCCAGTGAATCTTGAAAAACAGGACACAAATATGGCTTTTACATAAAAAAACAGAGCTGGATGCAGTGTTCCAGGTGGGGTCTCACCAGAGCAGAGCAGAGGGGCAGAATCCCCTCCCTCCCCTGCTGTCCACGCTGCTTTGGATGCAGCCCAGGACACGTTTGGCTCTCTGGGCTGTGAGTGCACATGGCTGGGTCATGTCCAGCCTGTCACCCACCAGCACCCCCAAGTCCTTCTCCCCAGGGCTGCTCTCCATCTGTTCATCCCCAGCCTGTGCTGATACTGGAGGTTGCTCTGACCCAGGTGCAGCAGTTGAATTTGGTGTTGTTGTATCTCCTAAGGTTCCCATGGCCTCACTTCTTGAGCTTGTCCAGGTCCCTCTGGATGGCATTCCATCCTTCGGGTGTGTCAGCTGCACCACTCAGCTTGGTGTCATTCCAAAGTTTTCTGACGGTGTACTTGATCCCTTTGTCTATGTAATTGATGAATGTATTAAATAACACCAGTCCAAAGGGATTCCTGAGAAACACCACTTGTCACTGATGCCCCCTGGGACTCTGAGCCATTAATCACTACCCTCTGGGTGCCACCTCCAACCATTTTGTAATTCATCTAAAAGACCACCCATCAAATCCACCTGCCTCCAATTTAGAGATAGAGATGTTGTGGAGGACTGTGTCAAAGTCTTTACAGAAGTCCAGAAAAATGGCATCTGTAGCCTGTCCCGTGACCACTGATGGAGTCACGCCATCATAGAAGGCCACTGGGTTGGTCAGGCAGGACTTGCCCTCTGTGAAGCCATTCTGACTGTCCTGAATCACCTCCCTGTCCTCTGCATGCCTTAGCACAGCTTCTAGAAGAATCTGTTTCATGGTCTTCCCAGGCACAGCGGTGAGGCTGATGCATTGAGAGTGTCCAAGGTCCTCCTTTCTACCCTTTAAAAAGAGACATACAATGTTTTCCGTTTTCCAGTTATCTGGAACTTTCCCTGACTGCCAAGACTTTTCAAATACCATGGAGTTGGCTTGGCAACTACATCAGCCAATTTTCTCAAAAATCTGGGATGTATTTCATTGGGTCTCATAGTCTCATACACACAGGTTCCTCAAATGGCCATGAGCCAGACCTTAGAATGGGAGGGACTTTGCTCTTCTGGTCCCCATCCTGCTGCCATCCACTTGAGAGATATGGTAGGAGAGGCTGCCATTGAAGATTGAGTCAAAAAAGTTGTTGAATATCTCAACCTATGCCTTATCCCTGGTTACCAGTTTTCCAACATTGTTTATCAGGCAGGTTCACCTTTGACTTTCCTTTTCTGGTTAACATACCTGTAGAAGCCCTTCTGGTTTTTCTTTGTGTCCCCTGCTGGGCTCAGTCCCAGCTTTGCCTTGGTCTTCCTTACCCAATCCCTACACAACGGAACTTCATCCCTATACTCTTCACAGGTCACTAGTCCTATCTTCAGCTTCAATTTGATTCATTCCCTGTAGTTTGACCAGAAGTTCCCTACTCCGCAATGCTGGTCTCTTGCCTTCCTTGAACAATTTCTTGCTCCTGGGGATTGCTAGCTCTTGTGCTCTATGGAAGATGTCCTTAAAAATCTGCCAGCTCTGTTCTGTTCCCTTGTCTCTCAGGGCAGTCTCCCAGGGCATCCCATTGACTCATCTCCTTAAACAGCTGAAAGTTGCTTTCCTGAAGTTCAGGACCCTAACTTTACTCCTTACCTCACCCATATCCCTCAGGACTGCAAACCCCACCAGTGCATGGTCACTGCAGTTCAGGCTGCCTCCAGTTTTGATGTCCTCGGTCACCTTACCTTGGTGACCATCAGGTCCAATATCACAACCCCTTTAGTAGGGCTATTATCTGGCTCAAGAAGTTTTCCTTCACGCATTCCCAGGAGTGTCCTGGATTGCCTACAGCTTGCTGTGCTACTTTCCCAGCACATCAGGGTGGTTGAAGTGCCCCACCAGGACAAGGGTCTACAAACATAATGCCTCCTGTAGCCTGAGCAAGAAGGCTTTGTCTGTAGACGAGTCTCTTTGATCAGAGACATGAGTTTGCCTCTGCAATATCTTGCACACAGACTGTCATGAAAAGGTAATGATAGCAGGAAAAGCTGTGCTTTTTCTTTATTTTAAAGCTATTTTAACTGGCTTTTTCATTCACTCTAATTTCATTGTGGAGCCTGTGTATCATATTAACTATGCATAAAGGAGAACATAGGAACAAGAGGAAAATTTGCGAAGAAAGCACATCAGCCAAGAGTAAGACTCAAGCAAGACTCTGTGGGTCCCTTTCTGCATTTTTTTTTTGGTGAACAGCTCCTTTTTAGGGGGAACTCATGCAAGATAAATTAATAATGAGAGAAGGAAACACATCATGTAAGGCTTTGAAACTGACGCTTTTGATGTGTTAAAAAGGGGTTTGAAGACATAGTAATGGACAGATTTTATATGATAGAGTATATTCAAACACACTGTGAAAAATCAAGTTCCTAATTCTTCAAAAATTGAAATGTACCTGCTCATTTCTTCCTAGAATATTTTTGTTTCAGTTTTGGCTTTTGATTTTGTTGTGGGCTTTTTGTGAATTTTTCTCCTCTAACAATACACCATGATGGATTTTTATCTCAGAAGTTTCAAATTCTGAATAGGGGAGGGGTTATGTGTTGCTTTAAGGAGTTTGTTGGAGTAGGTAGGTGCTTTTTGTACATTGTTTTACAGTCCTCATCTGAAAACAGTATTTTTAGTATCTCATTTTCCTGAGCTCCAAAATCTTATTTAATACCTAGCAGACAAAAAGAAGACAGAAGAAAATCTTGATCTGAGTTATAATACTAAGCGAAAATATGAAATATAGAAGTTTTAAAGCAAAGAAGTCTATCAATAAATTTTGTTATTGTTTTACCATTTGGATAGACTTTTCCCCCTGCCAACACTGTGTAGAAACTCTGGTTTCCGGCTGCTTTTTATTGGCTTTTTCATCCACTGTAATTTTATTGGGGAGCCTCTATATCATATTTTCTCTTGATACTCCTATAATTTTGTTAGTCTTTATGTTATGAAACGAAGAATTATTTCTTTTTTTTCCCCTACAATTTCGGTTTAAAATCACTATTTTCTCCTCTTATATTGTACCCAAAGTGTTCAATTGTGTTAACATCCTACTTGCAGTATGTGAGGGTATTGGAAGTAGTCTTCAGACTGGACTGTTCTAATGTAGTGTAGGTTTTTGACTAGATTAAGCTTCAAAAGCAGTTTTTTATGGCAGGCTGGGTTGGCTATGCAGATTCAGCATCAGATATGCAGCACCACATACTTAGAAATCATAGCACATAAAGTCATTAAATAATGCATTATAAAGAAGTGAAAGGATCCTTACCTGCACTGTGCTGATGTTTTAATCTTTCTTATTTTACTTTCCTCTATACACAGGTTCAAATGCTATTGCCTGTACTGCTGTGTTATTTGCCACCTTTAAGCTGATTTTTAATTTATTTGACACCGGTGTCAAACTCTTGCTTCTCAAATAAGCCAGAAGAATTCAAGCTGTGGAGGAAATTACTCATCATAGCTTTGATTATTTGGTAGAAAACATGGATGTGAAGGAACTCAATATGGCTCAAGATAATGAATGAAGAGTTTCTTCCACATTTCTACATTATAAAATTATAGACAAATTATTAGTATTCATCATTGATAACAATTTAGAGACATTTTCAAATCATCAGCCTGAAGCAATCACTACATACAAATCTTGTCTTGTCTATACCCATCTGAGTGGACAAGGAAGATGGCAATGCCAAACATTATAGAAGTTCCTAATGAAAGTAATTTATGTCTCTCTTGATTAGCTGCATGATTATTTCAGAACCACAGGCTAGCTGATGGCTGCTGAAGGCATGTACCTCACTGATATGCACATTCCTAAAAATCCTCTTTGGAATTTAGTGTATAAACAAAGAAGCATAAGGTAGTCATCCTGTAGAATCCTGATAAAACATCTTTCTCGGGACTGTATCTCTGTGCTAGAGTGTTCTACACTTGTATAACAATTAATATGTTTCACCTGTCTGCCTATCGGTGTGATACCTTGTTATGATCAAAGACTCAGAGTGAAACTCTGATGCAAAATAGCTTTTAGAGTTTGGAAATTTCTTGGTTTCCTTGGAAGAATGGGGGAACTAAGCACCTGGGAGCCTATGTACAGCAGCAGTCTCTGTCACTTCTGCTACCACAAGCTTTTGGCTGGCTGTCCTCAGGACCAGTCCTGGTACTGTGCCCTTACATCAGGCTCCTGGGAAAGAGCTGTGTGAGAAAGAGCTGGGAGATGTCTCAGTAGAGCCTCCTGCCCTTGGCTTAGAAACCAAGGTGAAGTTCAGGCCCTTACCAGGACTGCATGACAGCCATGACCCTGACCCGTCCTGGCTTCATGCCCTCCTGGTCCAGGCTGGCAGATCTGACACTTTGTCTTGGCCTCGGACCTGCCTCAAGCCTGTACCTCGCCCACTGGCCTCTCAGGCTCTCAGCTGATCCTTATTTCTGTCACTAGCCCTGCCCTGCTCTCCCAGTGGCCAGGGAGGCCACTGCCTGTCCTGCTCTCACCCCCCTGTCTATGGGGCATCCCTGCCCTTTCAGAGTAGCTACCCTTTGCTGCTCCCTTGATTTTAAAGGAGAATTGCATGCACATATCAAGTACTAACTTTATTATTTAAAACCTTACTCTATGCAATCATTTGTCAGAACAGACATGCTTGTCAAAGGCCAAATCTACTGTCAAGAACAGCCAAAAAAAAAAAAATATTAAAGGAAGAAGCCAAACCCTCTGCTTCATTGATGCAAATTTTCTTGGCTTCTTGAAATATTATAACAGAAACCTCTGAACAAAAATGACTGAAAAATGGCACCATTCCACATTACAAAACCAGAATATTCCAGTGAGTTTATAATTAGTTTCATAATTAGTATAATTATAAAGAATTTATAATTTTTACTTTTCTCTAGAATTGTTCCTATTTTGTTGGGGTTTTTTTCCTTCAACTTGAAAAAGGAAAGAAAAAATAAAAGGAAGAAAATTAAAAAATGAAATGGTACAAATTCTAGAAAGAGAATTATTTAGTGTAGAGATATTACAGAAATCTTCAAAGAGATTTGCTAATATCTGTTTCCATGGGTATTTTGATTAAGCAAAAAGGAGTTGTTGAAATCCAAATCTTTCATTTCAGCATTCATAGACCTGAATGCAAAATAATTTATTGTTCAAGACATATCACGTAAAAAGGAATGCAATTTTAAAATGATGGAGATTTGTATTTTTATGTGAGTTCTTTCTGCTTCTTCCTCTATCCCTAGAACTCTTCCCAGGGAAGAGTTTATCTCAGTATGAAAACAGAAATGCTGCTGTTTCCAGTGCCCTGACACAAAAATATGTGTTTTCGTTTAGGAACAGTGTTCCACAATTTAGTGCTCCCACTGAATTACTCCAAACCATGCACAATTCCATCACTCCTCACTCCCCATCTCCCCCTGCAGTGGGATAGAGAGGAGAATTGGAGGCACAAAAGGTAAAGATCATGGGTTGAGATAAGTACAATTTACTGGAAACAGCAATGAAGTGAGACAATGAACAGTAACAACAACAATACTAATGACAGAGTGTACAAAAAGAGGTGAACAATTCACATGTGGTTGCTTACTGTGGAACACCTGCCAATAGGGAATACCCGATTGCTCCCTCCACCACATTACATGACCCAGAAGGGATTTCTTTCCCCATTCCCAAAAAGTGATGTGAGGTTGTACAGAATAATCCCTGGTCCTCCTGACTGCTGCAAAAATTAGCTTTGTCCTAGGTGGAACCAAGACAATGTGTGATGAAGAAAAGAGGCATAAAAATTCCTGGAGGTATTTTGTCATCAGTGACCATGAAAATCTGTCAAAGTATTTTGCAATCATCTGATCCCATGTGAAGCAAGAAAGACATCTGCCTAAAGAATTAGTGTCCAGAGGGCTACTCCAAGAGCTAACAAGATGGCTTAATCAAATGCTGAAGGTGAAGGATGCTAGAGCCAGAACTGGATTTCGCTCATGTGTTGTCACAAGGCTGCCAATGATTAGCTTGTAGAAGGGCTGCTTGCTTAAAGAACATGAAAATATGGCCTGCTAAAGTTCAGCAATATGTAACTCAAGAACATAGTTAGATGAGTGGTCGAGAAAGTCACCTTTGTGGTTCTGTAACTCAATACCAAAATCTTATGTAAACACGAATATCATAGACTCGTAGAATGGCCTTGGTGGCAAGGGACCTTAAAGATCATCTAGTTCCAGCCCCCTGACATGGGCAGGGACACCTCCCGCTAGTCCAGGTTGCTCAGAGTCCTGTCCAACCTGACCTTGAACACTTCCAGGGATGGGGCATCCATGACTTCTCTGGGCAACCTATTCCAGTGCCTCACCATGCTCACAGTGAAGAACTTCTTCTTTACATGTAATCTAAACCTACTCAGTTCAGTGCCATTCTCCCTTCTCCTATCACGACATGCTCGTGCAAACAGCTAGATAGTCATTCCAAGCTTCTTGTAACTAATTGCTTTCCATCTTTCCTGTAAATCCCCTCAGGTACTGGAAGGCTGCAACTAGGTCACCCTGAAGCCTTCTCTTTCCAGGCTCAACATCCATAATTCCACCAGCCTTTCCTTATAGGACAGGTGCTCCATCCCTCTGATCAACTCGGTGGCCTCCTCTGGGCTCACTCCAACTGGTCCATGTCCTTCCTGTGCTGGGGATCTCACAGCTGGATGTAGTACTCCCAGTGGAACCTCTCTTGACCTGTTGGTTGTGCTGCTTCTTACGCAGCCTAGGATGCAGTTGGCTTTGTCTTTATCTGTCTTGGATATCATGCCACTTAAACTCTCTTGGATAGAATCAGATAACTACAATTTCCCTAATCTCTGCCAGGGCCTGTTACAAATCTGTGGATCAATAGTAGACTAAAGTAACCTGTAACAAGTTCCATGCCTTTCTACTAATGCATTTGAATATTTATGGAAGAAATGCCAATAAATTCTATGAAATTCCTAGACATCAGAGAAGAGATCTTCAGAAAATATAACTTCGATCTTAGAAAAACATTGAGTGGGTTATAAAACGGAGTAGGTCCAAAATTATTGTATGCACATACGCAAAAACAAAGACATATAAACATTCATCAGTATTTAACTAGAGAGTGGGGAATACAGAGGATGGAAAGATTTCTTCTGAAAAAGATGGTAGGGGAAGCAACAGACTGTCTTGGGTTAGGGGAATGATTTGTACCACAGCCTTGCTCATGTGGTTTGCTGAAAGCAAGAGAGTACTTTTCAGTATCTCTCCTCTGCTTCCTAAATCTAACATTTGCTGGGAAGAAATTTTGGGATGTGCAATTATTATTGCAACTGTGTTCAGCAAAAGACTCCCACCAACATTTCCAGGATATCAGTGGAGAGACACTATTTGCCATGGCCAAGTAATGATCAGGAAGATAATGGTGACTAATGGCTCTTCATCTTAGTAGGCAATGTTTTAGCACTGATTATGGTGTCCTGGGATGTCATCATAAGCACGTTAGGCAGATAGAGGAGATGGAGGAGATGGGGGAGAAACAGGAGCATTTTCACAATCTGAAATGGTACAGCCACAGCCATTGATTCAGGGTCAGAGACAAGAATATCTTCGTCAACAAGACACTGCCCTCACAACTGTTTATCCAGATGAAGCAAGGGATTCACCGTCATTCCCTTTCTCTTCTCATAATCAGAAGTGGAAGTAAAAGTTCAGTTTTCTGTGGTAGTTGTTTCTTTTGTTTTTTGGGAGCTTTTTTTGGTTTTTTAAGCAGCAGAAGGAAAATATTGAGAATCAGTAACAGTGCATGGAAATGGGCAGAAATTCACACACTCAGGACTTAAGTCATTCACTCTTCAGCTTCCCTTCAGTGAATAGAATAAGGCCAGGATGTAACCGTAACAAAGTTATTAATTATTAACAGCAACAGCAAGCAAAACACTCATGATACTTGGAAGTAAATAAAATTGGTTCATTTCCCTTTATGGGTTAATAAAATGTTACTTCACCATGTTTCCCTTTGGCTGGCTTTCTTCTCTAGCGCTGACTCAGTAACAGGGGAGCCAAGGATAGATTTGTTCCATCATATACTAATGACTCCTCTTTAATATTGTCCTGAGAACAGAGAGACTGTTTTTTTCTTTTATATCTTGATTTATAGTTTACCTGTTCCATAAAAACAAAGAAGTTTTCAAAAATGTCACTAATTTCTAAGTAGCACTTTGGCAACTTGATGTCTTGCTTAAAGAGAGCTGTTGCAGAGAGAAGTTTTCATTTTTTTGGTCTTTTTTTTTTTCTTTGTTTGATTGTATATTCTTAATTTGGGGAGCAAATGTCACTTCCCTTCTTCCACCTGCTTACAGATTCTATCACAGGTCATTATGAACTATTATTCATTAGAAGATGATAGAACTGTTTTGAAATAGAAGGTAAATCTATCCATAGAAATAATTGCTTAATTTTATTTTGTTAGAGTTAACCATTTTCCATTTTCTGTGAACATAATCCTTTTCTGGTTCTGTAGGATAGCACTAGCACTTGTATGTCCAGCTTAATTTATACTCAGCATGACAGAACTGAGCTGGTATGGGTGAGAAATGTATCCTAAACATCATGCCACTTAAACAATTTCATCTTTATAATCAATACTTTATAGAATTAAAAGCTTCTTTGATTCTTTTTCTAACCGTTTCTAATGCTTACTCCAGCTCAGACATGCAATGAGAATGGCTACAAAAAGAGATGTGCAAAACAATTGACTAAGTCTGAAGCATTCCTGTTGTACATGTTTGGTTATGTCCCTGTTGCAGCGGGATAGGTACATTTCATTCTGGTTACAAACTGCACCTGAAAGTGTACCACTAAGTGCTGTGTAGAAGCCTGAGAGTTGTTTAGTAATTGCAGTTGTAGGTGGGTGAAGAGCAGAGTTTCTCAGAATGTTCCAAATTAATTGAAAGGATTGGCCTGATGCACTTTAAGATTATGTTAACTTTTCAGCTCAGAAAGAGTATTCACCTTCAGTAACCTCAGATGATGAGATGAGAACTGAAAAGAACAATTTGTGCTTCAGACTCCCATCTGACTTTTCAAGACTGACTGAAGAAGAATAAGTCTAAATGTTTTTTGCCAAAATACGTAAATAACACTGGAAGTCAGAGTAATATGTTTTTGGATTTATTATTTATTCATATAAATTTAGTTTAAATAGGGAGTGCAGTATGTTAGGGAGTTCTGACTGGCAAGTAGCAGCTGTTTTAAATGAAAATATCCCATGCAAAGCAATTAGTTGAATGTTTCATCATCATCATCATCATCATCATCATCATCATCATTTCTGAAATCCCATTCTTCTCCTAAGGTTTTTGATGTTCCATACTCATAAGTAGGCTTGGTGTAAGAAGAGCATGGTGGTGGGCTTTGATACCATCCTATCCTAAAAATACTCAAATCTATTTTTTGATGTATTTTAACCATCTCCTATGCAGGGTTGGTTTTGAGGTTTTGTTTGATTTTTTATTTTTTAGGGTGGTTTTGCTTTGTTTTTAGGTTTTTTATTTTGGTTGTATTTACTGGGCAAATTTCCAAACCCTCAGGAAATGTTAGCTTATGTGGGTTTCAGTTCCTAAAAGTGTTCACGTGATCAGTTTCAGAAGCACATGGTTGGCAGCAGCCCAGTGGTTTCCAATTTAATTACATCACCCCTGTTGCACTGCTTGAAGCAGAAAAAGACTTAACACTGCATTTTCCTACTTTGTGACCATCCTCTCAGATGATGAAAAGACTGCAAGATCTGTACTAATTGCATTTTCTGGACAAATTTAAAAAATTACGTTAACTACCCTGTCAAAATGTGGGATTTTTGCATTGGTTGGGCTGTGGAAATTGAATATATTTATGCACAGTATCCAATCCCTCCAATAAGTACAAAGCACTGTGATGTAGCCAGTAATCTGCACAGATTCAATGATCACTGCAGCTGAGATTCTCCGAAAAATCAGGCAGCAGCATGTGTTTAATGAATGAGCAAGACACTGGGATATTGTCCAGATCCTTTAATTTAAATGTCTCATTTGCCCCGAATTTTGAAATTGAGGTAGGGAACTGACAAATTAGCCATGAATTCAAAGAAGTGGGGTTTTTTTGTACAGTGTTTTGAGCATAGTATGTTCTATTTACTACCTGAATATACTGTAGTACCAGTGACACTGTAGTGTGTGGTATGTGGTATTCATTGTTAGAAATAATGAATAATTATCTGGCTGATACATTAATTTCTGTTATATGTACTGTTATCCAAAAGGGAATCTTGTTTGCAAGCTTTAAATGTATATATAAATAAAATACATTTATTTATATGTTTACATATAGTTACATGCAGAGACACACATATACAGAGAGAAATAGATGCATAATTTTAAAATGCAGGATAATTAGAACTGCAAAATCACACAGATATGAAGAAATTATTGTTACTGCATTTGAAATGTCTAACCACTACAATACATGAATGTGAAAAATAAGTCTGTTCTGAAAAATAATGGAATCTGTGGAACATAGAGTACAATTCTGCTTGGTGACATGTTACGTTCACCTGAAACTGTAATTCAGACAATTAAGGAGATATTCTAGCCACAATAAAACAAATGCTCCTTATTTTGGCCTGCAGATTTCACTGTAGCCTAACAAAAAAGGGCAGCTTTTATACTGGGGTTTTTCCAAAGTATTTCTTTCTCATCTGTTAAAATGGTCATAATCTCTGATTTAATGCACTTTTGATACATTCTGTTAGAGGCAGAATGACCTTTACCACATCATTCAAGTCAAAGATGTTATTTTAACTTTGTTCCTGCACTCTTTGTCCCTCAAAGGGCTACAGTAGTTTTCATTTCCCATTTCTATTCCATTTTCTGATTGCCCTTTATCACATGTCCTCCTATTCAGTACATTAAGTTGATCTTTCTGGGAGCTGCATCCTGAAACTCTACCCTGTTTGAAGCAATTTAGTCTGTCCAGCAGACAGACTTTCATTTTCCTATTATGCAGAAAGCTAGTTGTGTTTAATAGCTCCTGACTATTTCTGTTCATATACACTTAAAATCCTTACACATGTAAACAAAGTGGATGAAAAAATTTCATGTAAAAAGTAGTATCTGTGACTAGTATAGAAATTTTATGATTAAGCTTTATCCATCACCTGCAGTATTAGAGGTGATGCATATTTAAAGAAAACTCACGTGCTGTATTCTGTCAATGAAAAAAGCTCTGATATGATTGCTGGTTTAACTTGCTCCACTCCAAGGTACTTTGTTGTGTGAAAAGGCAATTTAAAGATAGCTACAATGAAAAAGCACTCTGATAAATTACAGACCTGATTAATTTTCTTGGCTTTGTTTTTTCCTGGTTTGCAAGGCCAGAATTGTCACAGCAGGACAAAATGTGAAAGGATCACTGGAAGACCAAATGACTACAGCATTAGCTTAAATTTACTGGTTTTTTAATAGGATGCAAAAGACAAAGCAGATAAAACCCCAGCAAAAACCCAAAACCCCAAACCAAACCTAATGTAGGCAACACCCCTTAAAGACAAGGAATAAATGAGAGTGCTCACAGTCTTTCTTGTTGTAAAAATTTCACAGTCTGAGTTTTGGGTCAATTCTTTTGACGTTAGCAAGTAGTATATGCCGTAAATGATCTTTTGAATCACTAACTGTTCTTTTCCCTGTTTCTGTTTTTCATCACCCAAGAAAATGCAGAACAGAGCACTTAATATCAGTTAATTCAGTTTAAGTTTCTAGTGTTGTCTAAATTTTAAGCAATAAGTAATATTGTCTTGAGCCACACATAGTGGATTTCATGCAGGACTGCTGTATTTACATAGACCATACTTAAAAAGACCAGAAAAAAAATGTATCCTGGACAATAATATTTAAAAAATACTATTAAAAATATCACTGGAGTCCTAGAGTCATATATTTGGCCTCAGTCCACATCTTGTATGACCGTGTGGTGAGAAGAGAAAGCTGTAGCATTAACTTGGTCTGTCATAGGCCGGGTGAGAAAGCATCCCAGTGATGGTTAAAAGCTGGACGGCAAAGACACTAGTGTCCCATTTGCAACCCAAAAGATCCAGCACAGGCATCATAAAGGGCCTAAAGCAGAAAAATTGGATGGACAAATGATCCAGTCAGCCCTGGTGCTCAGAAGGGTAAGTTAGAAACAAGGTGTAACATCAGCACGTGTCACGCTGGCATTGCCTGTTCTGAGGTCAGGCACCAGCTAGCAGACTTTTTTTTGTGAACTGAGCAGTCTGCAAGGCTTCCAAGTACAGTCGTGGTACTCCTGTGTCCCTTGCAGAGCCACAGGCAGCTGCTGTGGCACACTCCACTTGGCACAGATCTGACACTGACAGATGCCGTGAAATGTATTCTATCCATTTTTGAATCCGATGTTACAAAGTGCTTGACCAATACCAGACAGCACTGCCCTTCCAAATACAAGGCAAGTGGGACATCTTTTCACTCCCACATTGCCTCTATACATGACAGACCTATTATGAGATATCATATGCTTCAGTTTTATACTCAGGCTACTCAGTCAAATAAAAAATTTCTGAAAGGATAGTCTGAAGAATCAGATCTTGATTTGCTGTGTTGACTTGAAAGGAGGTATTTGTGAGCTAAGGTTTGAAGGAAGTACTGCAGTGTGGAAATCTGCACCTATATGCCTAGAAGCTATGAGCCAGAGCAGAGTGCTAGTGATTTGTTGCACAAGGACTTCTGTCTGTTTTCACATTCTTAGCTTTATGATTAGTCAGAATGTTATTACTGTAGCCTGTTTCTGGTTAATTTACACAACTATTAAAAGATGGAACAAAAAAAATTATCTATTGGAAAAATCAAAGCATATTAATATGCTACAGATTCTGGTGATACTGTGGTGGCCTGGTGCCTAAAAACACCTTCTTGAGGAAAGGTGGACAGTGATATGCCCTTAAGTGTTTTCTGTATCTCATTTAATCTACTTACGAATATATCATTAAAGCATCTCTTGGCTACTTTAATTAGTACATTTTTATTTTATCATTTCTGCTGGCCACTCAAATTCCTTTTCTGTAAATTTCACAAACATTCACAAGCATACTGCTGTAGTACATTGTTCCTATGAGTTTTCACAATACTGGAATTCCTGTGGAACTACCAGATACTTCAATGTTTTCAGGAGGCAGTGGAAAAATATTTCTGGTATATCTGCTTAGCACACCATTATGTCATATAGCACAGTGGAAGAAGTTATCAGAAATACGTAATTTTCAGCAATAAGTTTCTGATTCAAGGTATTTTTCTCCATGATTATGTTCCCAAATATAACTTGGCAATTAAAAAAATATATCTCTTAGGCTTACTCTTTTTCAGGGTGAGATATTTTCAAATGGATTTTTTTTTTTTTACTGCTGCAGCACCAGGGGATACACAAGGTTGTCATTATTGGCTAGACAGGCACCAAAGATCTGCTGAAAATGGAACAGACAGAGAAGTTTCGCTCTGTGAACTCCTAACAAGGTGTGAACTAAGACATGGTATAAACTCTCCTTCACAGCTGTCTTTTGGTTTTGATCAGCGGGGAATCAATTCTGCTGACTGTAGCCTCTCTCAGTATAGCTTTCCATACTGAATTTTCAGAGAGACAGAGAAACATCAAAAGAGCGTTCAAAAAAAATATGTTGGTAATCTCATTGAAAAGCTTCCTATTTCTGATTCTTGAGGTAAATGCCTGGACGCTATGCTTCTGGAAATTCTTTTAACAGAAAATTAGAGCAACTTGTGTTGAGCCATATCCAGCAAAACCTGCATAAAAAGACTACAGTGCAAAGGAAGGCAGTCCTGACTATCGTGCTGAAGCCATCTTCCTGGACAGAACCGGAGTGCACTCAGATGCTGGGGCCAGCTTTTCCCTGTTATGAAAGAGTTATCTCATTTTTTCATAGCATGAGGGATCACACAAAGCATTCATAGTTTAACATTCACATCCTGGCAGCAGACCAACAGGACAGGAGGGAAAGCTTTCAATCTGCAGAGCCTATGCTACTCTCGTACTGAGCGTACAGCAAGTTCAGTGTATTTAATTGTAGAAGCTGTGTTATAAATCCTTGTTTTCAGCTGTTAAAGTGAGCTGTGAAGAGCTCAGACCATTTGTGGTGAAGTTTATTGCCTATGTAGTGGAGCGATAGTAAGGACCTCATCAGAACTTTAGCTCATAAAAAGGCTTTACTGAAGCTTCACTGATTGATGCAGTACTTTTGGGAAATGTACATCAGATATGCATGTCTTTTGCAGACTTTTGAGTGCTGATGAGGTCAGGGGACTCGTGTGGGGTGCACAGACCTATACAAAAGCGAGCAAAGAAGGGTAGGCTAGTGAACACAGAATAACCTACCCCTAGTAACGTGAGGCCACAACATGACCGTACATAATGCCTTGGGAAAAGATGCTGACTTGTTCAAGACTTAAAGGTAGTTAGCAACATTTTTTCTTTTTTTTTCTTTTTATTTTTCTTTTGTTTGTTTGTTTGTTTTGTTTGTTTTGTTTTTGTTGGTGGGGGAGAGGGAGTTTTTTGATACTTTATAAAATGGTAGGTAAAAAAATGTATCTTTTTACTAGCCTGGGATATTTGTGCTGATGGTTTTTCAGTGTTACTGCCTCATGAGGGTGAGGTTGGAAATGCTGTGCCTTGCTGACAAGAATTCACACTTGCTCCAAATAGTGAACTGAGCTCTAGATTTTAATGTGTGGAACAATAGCAATGCCGGCACCTACTGACTTTTGACACTAGGGCAAGGTCTCCAAATCTGATACTGCTGGGCTAATATTTATTTTAAAAATCTCAATAATGTGAGAATACTGGAATCATTATTGTAGGTTACTGACGGGACGGACGTAGACGGAGACGAAGAGATCTCTATAGGCAGGTCTTGGGACACATGGGGTTTATTGTAAAAGGCTTGGGTATAGGGGCACTGCTCAGAGCTGCCAGACTCAGCTCTGAGCAGGCCCAAGAGAGCAAGAAAGTAAACGGGCGAGAGAGAGAGAGAGAGAGTGTAAGAGTAAGAGTAAGAGCAAGAGTAGAAGTGGAAGTAAGGAAGGAAAAGTGTCTGAAGTCCTGGTTACAATACAATAAATCATCTTCTGTACTCAATATTCTAATTGTCACTAACCAATCTAATACAAGATACAAATCCTATAGCATTTACATACAGCCTGTAAGAGTTCTTATATTACCATAGAGTGTTACATCTTAACTTCTAAAAACTACTCTTTGGACCCCTTCTGCTGAAGCTAGTAGGGTCTGCTCTGACCCTTGGACTGCTTGCAAGCAGAGGGTATTGTTCCATCAAGAGGGATTACCTTCAGTTGGCCATACCATTGTTTTCTAGTTGTTCAGTAACTAAGACTTGGTATTTCAAAAGTGGCTTTCATTTCGATGTTGCCTGTAGTTTTCATATTCCCAAAATCTTTTGTCAGGCAATCATATTTATAAGGCTTTCCTGTTTCATCTTCCCCAACACATTATGAAGGGAAAACTGCGACAATATCCAGATAATCTTTTGCCAATAGAAATTTAGTGAGTTTGGGGTTATTTTGTGATGATTGAAGATCAGAAGATCATGGTGAAGCTCTGTAAAGTAATAATATATGCCCAAAAACAACAGAAAAAAAAAGCTGGCATACTGCATTTAGTCAAATTCCCCAAACCAAATAGGCATGTATATTTAAAATTTTGGTTTAATTGAAATAATAAATTGCAGACTTACATGGAGCAGCTTCTCTTTTGCTAGAAGATACATAAAGAACTTCAATGAAATCTTTTAAACTATTCTTCTTCCCTGCTTTCTCTGGTAGCTCTTCTCCCTAGGGAGAATCTTTTTATTTAACTAGAACAGATTAAGGATCCATCTCTAAGCAAATCTTTTCTATGTGTAGTGTTTCCAGCCAAAATTTGATTTAATAAAGTGTTTGCCTGTTTCCAATTTGTATTCATCAACATAGTTCTTCCTGAAATAACATTAGGAGTATTTTATAAAATGAAATATTTAATGTCCACACAACAATGAATTAGAGTTTATCTGTGAGATATCAGCAAATTTAGCAAGGGAAGAGCATTTGCTAGATTTAGTGAGATTGTTTTACTCACAGAATGATGAAGTGGTAGCAGTTAATGCAAGGGGATTCTCTCTGTCTATGCCAGCAAAAACGATTTGGGCAGAATATACCTGCATTCATCCTTGTTCCAACACTGCAGCAGCATTACAGGATAGAGACTGCTCATTTATTTAGAACCATCTTACTCAGAATGGTTCAAAGTCTCAACCCTGCTAACTAGTACATCTGGAAGTCCAATTTTGATGAAGACAGGCTATCACCGAGTGGAGCTTAAGTCTGCTTTACCTCTTACAAAACAATTTCACTTTATTCTGAGAAATCCAATTTTTTAGCAAGTTCTATTACAGAAAAAAAAAAAAAGAAAGAAGGGTTACTAGACAAGTTCTAGCCTCAAGTGAAGTCTGCAAAGTTCCACTGTAAAAACAATGAGACTCTGACTCCACAGATACTATTATTATAGTCATGTCATAACTGTCTAGTAGTTAAGTGGGTTTTTGTGTTCTTAGGTACCCAATTTATATACTTGAATGACTCCCTCAGAATGAATGCAGTAGTGTTAGTGGTTGCATGGCTGTACAGTAAGTAAACCTCTTACTTCTGGCAAGGCAAACTTTTAATCTTTTGGTGGTTGTATAGGCTGTCGGCTCTTTGGACCTTGTCTCCATGCAGCGTTTATCTATGCAGCACATGATCTGGGCACTAGCAGAGGTCTCAGGTGTGCAATCATAGTGTCACTGAAGGCATTTCACTGCACTTTTCAGCAGAACGAATTACTTTGAGAGAACTGATAAGCCAAGGTAGTTGTACTGGTTTTGACTTTGGAGCTAGCTTATCTAGCACAGGTTCAAGTTTCTCTGTACAGTCCACACTGTGTTCTTGAGACATATTCTAAATGATCCAGAGCCTAAAAACAGAAGTCATACACCTACCATCCAATTCTACCACCTTTCTTCAACAGAAATGCTCAAATGACTCAAGTTTTGATTTAGTAGGTGCCTAGCTGGTTGTCCATGCAAAGACTCTCATGGCTGCAGTTACAGTCCTGGTCTTTTGAGGCTTTTAAAGCTTGAAGCAAAGTCATATTTTTGTATATCAGCAAGAACCAGTATTATGATAAGAGTGGCAGAGAAAAGGGCAGAATCCACTTGCATATGTGGTTAATTCTTTAATTTTTTCTTTATTTTTAAAGTACTAATTTTCTTAAATAAATATTATTATGCTACTCAGAAAATGTTGCAGGCTAACATTTTTTATTTCTTTCAGGGAAAGCAAATTCTGTCTATTCTTACATGTTGTGCAGTATAATGGCATGCAGCCCACATAGTGGGTAATTTGAATGAACAGCAGGCCTTCAAATTACACTAAAAGTGCTGTTATATTTCAAGCAGGGAACATTTTTATTACAGTCACATTCTTGACATCCTACAAGATGCATATACATTTTTTCTTCTCTATTGATATCAGACCAACAGGCAACTAGTTGGAATAAGCAGGCATCTCAAAATACCCATGAAGAGTTTACAAATACAGTTACCTTTGCTTTTTGATGCTGGGATATTTTGTACTGAGAGAAAACTCTATTTTATACTCAGGAACTGTACCATGAATTGCATGCAGGAAGCCTCATCACATACAATCAGTGATTCACAGTTTCATTCAGAGCAGACAGCTACTAATGGCATTACTCACCCCAGTGAGCAGGGATTTGTGTAATGGGCCTTTCCAAAAGTATTAACACAGCAGTGAAGGGAGGTGGCAGCTCAATATTTTATGTTAGTGTTTGACCTTTTATGATGCTTTGGACCTTGATACAGCCTTAGTTGCTTCCCTCTTTCTCTGGAAAAAGACCAGCCATTTTTCCTGTAGCTGTCCAAAGACTCAAACAGACAGTAGACCTACACCAACATCTTTAATCCATGTTTGCTTTCTCACCTTGTTAACTCCCTCCTTCCTCATCTGTTGGGGTCTCCCCCCCTGCTATGTAGCCCTGGGAGAGGGGCCCTTGGGGGGAGACATGGGGTTTCCCTGCCCCTGGTCAGCCTCTTTCCCGATTGGTTGGTTTGTGGTCCCCTGTGTGGGGAGGACCCTGGGGTCCCATGACTGGAGGAGTTCCTGAGCACAGCTCCGGCCATGCGGCTGGAGAAATAAACATCTCTGAAACATCTACCACGAATCTGTCCATATATACTTCCTTTTCCATGGGACTCCTGGTTTGATATATGCGTGTAACAGCAATCCCTGCTGTAACACTCATCCTCACTGTCTCTTTCCATTTCAAGGCTACAGCAGTTATGGTTCATTATCATGAACTGCAGTTCATTAGTGATGCTCTCCCAACCATGGAAATTCCTTTCAAAAGACCTGGCACCCAAATAAAGTGACCTAAAAGACTGTGAATTCCAAAGTGCTCAAATTTAGCAAGATCTCTATTGCCTAAAAAAGAAAGCAGAGACACCTTGTGATTCATAAAAATGCACACATTTTAATGCTACTAAACACAAGACAGTGTAATTGTCTAGATTTGTTATCTTTCCATGTGGCTTAGGTTATGTCTTTATTATCAACTGATATGCAACATACATATATTCAAGAGAGATATCCATAACTTGCAGGAAGGGCTAACGACCAGAGAGCTCTGCAAAGACTAAGCAAAGTCTATTCTTAGCACTGCTACCAGCAGATTAGATGAGCTTGGACATGTGAACTGACCTCTCCAGACCTCAACTCTACTCACCGAAGTACAGTGACATCTGTCTGCCCCTGGGTTATGATCTGATACGTAATTGGGAAAGTTTTAATGTCCCTCTCATTGTTCATATTTAAGGGTAAGTGAAGAACATGCAAACTGACTATAATTAATCAATTCAAACTTCAGCAGTAGTCTAAAAATTGAAGCTCTTTGGGTTCAGTTACTTGGCATACTGATTAGAAGGGCAAATAACTTCTGTCAATGAATAGAATTCACTCCACATGAATAGAATCTCTGCCAAGAAATTTTGCCTACCCAAAACTGTCCTTTGGGATATTGTTCCTGACACCTTGGCTAACATTGTTTCCAAACTGGCTTTGAATTTTGTAATATCCGCTAAGCAACCTTCACTTTACATTCTCTAAGACAATTTATAAACAATAAAGAAAAAATTAGTAAATGTTTTAATTATTTGTTTGCTTCATCAAGCTATTTAATATTGTTTGATCAAGCTATTTAATACAATAATTCAGATGTAAGAATTTAAGTCTGTGGTGGTTTTCCATCTTTCCATCTTTTCCATTCTGTGGCAATTCCATCTTTTTGTGTGGCTGATGAGTTTACTCAAGATTGTGTAATACTAAGCATATGCAGAGCTGTTCAAAGCAAGACTGTGTTTGCAAGGAGGATAAATGGGTCTGACCTACTGGCTTCTGCAGGGAGTCCACAGTGACAGGATGAAGATGCAGCAATGGCAATTGGTAAGAAGGATCAGGTGTCATTGATGCCATGACATTTTACAGGGCTCTGCAGATATGCATAAGTGCACAGATGCCAACAAAGGCCGTAAAAATGCTGATACATTTCACAGAGAAATATGCACAAGGACCAGGCAGAAAATGGAAAAGTCATCAAAAAGTAAAAGGCAGATAGAAATATTTCCATCATTTATGTGGAACGCCAAAGAAAATTTAACAATGTGGTGACAAGGGGGAATCTGATATTAATATTGTTAACAGGGTTTTTAATTCCCATTATTTACATTGTTTTCATCACTGAAAATGAATGCAACCTTTTTCTTGACTTTTTTTGGTAAATGTAAGGAATCTTAGAGGGGAGGAGGTGGATCCCTGTAACACAAAGTGACACAAGGTTCCTGCCATTGCTGATACAAACCTTCCTGATCAATGCCAGGAGGAGGAGTAATCTGCTCAGCTTTCACTCTGACAAGTGTTAGCTGAGCAAGCTGCCCTACTGAAGTGCTGAAGAACTCAACATGCTTTCTGCACAGATTGCAGAGCTGATGTCCTAGCCTGCATGTTGTAGTCACCTGGGAGATTGTAGCAGATTTGGCCAGCCATGCTGGTACATAGACAGGTGGCTATGACATTCAATGTCTCTCTTTTCAGCCTTGACAGGTAAAAATGAATTTCACTTGAATAGCTAAAGGGCAGAGTTTCTTCTAGCTGAGAGAGAGTAACCTGTAAAATCATTAGCTATTCTTGGCAAGCTGATGGAACTCTACTTGTTAAAACATTTCCAGAGACACGCAGGATCTCGGCAACAACAGAAATGCTGATGAGAGTGTTGATTCAATGGTATAAATGACTGACACAGTGGGACAGGGAACGTGAAGCAGATCAGTCTACCACTGCATTACATGACAATAAAAAAGAAATAGACATGTTCTTAAACTTTCTTCATGCCAGATGTCTTGTTCAGGGTCTAGTTTCTGATTGATATTGATTTCAAAAGGTTTGTTCTCTGTGTCAAATACTGCTGTAGTATTTGACATTTCATGACACGGTTAGGAGAGCGATCCATTTTGTGGTCAAGCAGTGAAAGACCATAGGGCTCAACTTAGCAGGTGCCATTGGCAGATACATGACTCTACTTCCCACTATGAATATCCTCAAGAAAGAGGTGAGTAACAGCAGTGTACACCTCTGCATACAACAGCAGTGTGGAGAATAGTGAAAACCATTCTTGTTACACAAAGTTTCTGCTTCAAATCTAGTTGATAGATGAGAGAAGTAATAATAGACTTAGAACAGAGTCAAGAAGAGAGCATGAAAGTCTCCTGCTGATATTCTGTGTATATTGCAAAAGCCAAAGAATTGCTAATGTGCAAATTTTGTGCACACACACTAAAGGGTCTCTAAACCCAACAAAATTCCTCTCATGAGAGAAATCTGAAAAGGCAAAAGATTAAACCACAGATATTAGGAAGAGTTTCAAATTAGTAGAATTCATGTCTAATGAGCAGTCGTCAATTTTTCCTGTATCATTACTCTGGTTCTACTCCTTATGCAGAATGAAGTTCAACAGCAAATGGAGAAAGCAGCCCGGCAAATGATAGAGGGCTCTGCTCCCCTCACTCCTCACATCTGACTATTGGTTGCAATTGAAGGATTTGAGTACCAGTTAGATCTGTGATATCACAACAACCTATGATCAAAGTTTTCATTTCAGATAGGAAACAATAATGCCTGAATAAAACTAAAGTAATTGCAAAGGATGTAATACACTGTCTGTAACTAAAAATGCAGTATCTTTCTCCAAATGTTTGAGGTAATCCAAATATTAATACATAGGTAACATGCCAAGCAGTAAGCCTTAAACACAGAAAGTAATAGCAAGTTTCAGACTGCTGTTTATCAACAAATGAGCAGTTCTTGGATGGGAATGTTATGTAGCATTGAAAGCGCAAAAGTAATAAGATGACTGTATGGAATCATATAATCATTTAGATTGGAAAAGACTTTTAAGATCATCGAGTCCAATAGCTAACTGGGCACTACCAATTCCGCCACTTAAACTGTGTCCCTAAACACTCATCTTTTAATTACCTCCAGGGATGCTCAGTCAACCATTTCTCTGGGCATCCAGTATTTGACAACCTTTTGGGTGAGGAAATTTTACCTAGTATCTAATCTAAACTTCCCCAAGTTGAATATAAAGTAATTTCTTGTCCTATTCCTTGTTACTTGAGATAACAGATCAACCTTCACCTTGCTACAACTTCCTTTCAGGCAGTTGTAGAGAACAATAAGATCACCCCTGAGCCTCCTCTTCTCCAGGCTAAACACCCCCAGCTCCCTCAGCTGCTTCTCACAGGACTTGTGCTCCAGACCCTTCAACAGCTCCATTGCCCTTCTCTGGAAACCTCAATGTCTTTCTTGATTTGAGGGACCCAGAACGGGACAAAAGGTTTGAGATGAGGCCTCACCAGTGCCAAGTACAGGGGAACAATCACTGCCCTGGTCCTGCTGGCCACAATATTCCTGATACAAGCCAGGGCGCCACTGCCTTTCTTGGTCAGCTGAGAACAGCTGGCTCAAGTTCTGTCACTGTCAACCAGCACCCCCAGGTCCTTTGTCACGGGGCAGATTTCCAACAGCTCTGTCCCCAGCCTATAGTGCTACATGAGGATGTTGAGACCCCAGGGTAGGACCCAGAATGTCACCTTATTGAACATCATACAACTGGCCTGGCCCATCGATCCAGCCTGCTACTTCTATTACAATTTATATGAATAACAAGTGGTAATGTGCATATGGGTGATGTACTTTTTAAATGCTGTAAAATTAATAAAGCGTGTATTAATGGTAAATTATATATAGATATAATATTATTTATATATTCTTATGCCAAATCTGCTCTCTCCATCCTCAGCTGGAAATGGGAGAGAAGATATATGAAAGTCTTGTGGGTCAAGATACAGGAAGCAAGGGAGAGGGGGATTGCTCACCAATTACTGTCATGGGCAAAACAGGTTTCACCTGGGGAAATTAGTTTAATTTATTGCCTATCAAATCAATGTAGGATAATGAGAAATGAAACTACACCTTAAAACAGCAATGTTCTTTCTGGGCTCCATTTTACTTCTGATTTCCCTACCTTCTCCACTCCAGCAGCACAGGAGAAAGGGCAGTGAGGGTTGCTGTCAGTTTCTCACACATGTGCTCTGCCACTTCTTCCTCTTTAGGGGAAGGACTCCTCACACTCCAATGTGGGGTCCCTCCTATAGGAAGCAGTCCTCCACAAACTTCTCCATCATCAATCCTTCCCACAGGTGGCAGTCCTTCAGGAACTGTTCAACCATGGGTCCCCAATGTAGTCACAAGTCCTGCCAGCAAACCTGCTCCAGTGTGGTTCCTCTCTCCACAGGTCTACATGCCCTGCCAGGAGCCTGCTCCAGCAAGGGCTTCCCACAGGGTCACAGGCTCCTTTGGGCACATCTGTCTGCTCCAGCGTGGGGTTCTTCATGGGCTGCACGTGGATTTCATCTCCACCATGGATCTCCAGGGGCTGAAGGTGACAGATTGCTTCACTAAGGTCTTCAGCATGGGCTGCAGGGAAATTTCTGCTTGGACACCTGGAACACCTCTCTCCCTTCTTCTGCACTGCCATTCATGTCATCAGGGTTGTTGCTCTCACTCCCCTCCTCTGGCTGCAAGTGCCAGGCTTTTTTCCCCTCTTCTTAAATAAGTCAAGAAATGCTGCCACTCTCGCTGATGGGCTTGGCCCTGGACTACAGTGCTGGAGTCAACTGGTACAAGATGTCATGGATGTAGGGGAATCTTCTGCATCTTCTCACAGAAGCCACCCCTGTAACCTCTCCACTACCAAAACTTTTCCATGCAAACCCAAATGGTTTACACCTAAGAGCGCTGTAAAACCTGGATGGATTGCCCTCCTTTTAAGGGGCGGTAGAAAAATGGATTCATTAAGAACAGAAAGACTGAACCATTATAGAAATTTCCTTCCTTTTTAAAAATTTTATTTTCAGGTTCAATGAAAGAGTTTATACAATGTTTCAATTTTAAAAAACTTTATGCTAATATAAATTTAAGTTCTTGGCTACCTGGGTTACCAAGCATAGTCCCGGAAGTGATGTTCTTGCAAAGGGGTGCTTACAGCTCCTCTATGACCTGACAGAACCTATCAGCTGGCCAGTTTGAATATGGACAATTCTTTAAGCCACTTAAAGTTGTGACCACCTCTGTGATGCACACTTAAGAATAGACAGACCTCAGGCAGAGCCCTCTCTCGTTTCTGGTTTTGGGACAGGTGGCTGTGGGCCCCGTGCGGGGGGTGGGCCCAGCCCGGGCCCTGCTTGGGCCAGGCCGGGCCGGGCCACGGCCATCCTGGAGCCGATGGGCCCTGTTCCACCCGTGGAACGCAACCCCCCAGCCCTGCTGTGGGCAGCCAGAGCGGCCCGGCTCTCCCCCCTCTCCAGTGCAGCCAAGATTCAGCTAAAGCTTCACCGCTGTCTGGAAGAGGTCAAGTGACCAACAGCGATAAGCGACATTCCAGCTGCAAGGCCTAGGTGAGATTAACCCTTTTAGTGCTGTGAAGAGCTGAAAACCTGAGGGAGAAGAAAGAGGAGATGCTTAAAGCTGAAATTCTGTTGTGAATCTATGATGTATCAGAGTACCCGTTGTAATTTCATGAAGATATGGGGGTGGAGCATTCAACTTCTACTTGTGAGCAAAAGCACCTGCACTGAGATAAGCAGATGCTGAAGCAGCTGTAATTTCATGAGAAGTTTGAACAGGGAGAGATGGAAGTGATGAGGACTTTTGCTCCAAATGGAAAAGAAGAAAACCTCAGTCCCTAGAGATGCTCCCAGAGATAGTCCTAAAGATGAAGATAAGGAGGACCCTTTGCTCCCAGGGAAGGAAAAGAGCCTCTGTTCTTAGAGATGAAATGCTCCCAGAGATGGGTGAAGAGAACTTTTGTTTCTGAACGGCTCAACCTTAAAATTGTACCCCAAAAAGCTTCAAGAGTGGGCCCTCGAAAGCAGTGGTGAGAAAAGCTGCAAGTCGGGGGAAGGGACTCACATGGGAGCAGAGAACCAACCGGAGCGGCTGGCTTGTTGTGATGTTTCCATAGCATGGGCAAGAGAGACTCCTCTTCCTAAATGGACTGAACAAGGTTATTATGGAAGTGATAAACAGACTGAACATCTCAAGGGTTGTCTTTTTACATTGTCAGTGGGAGAAGGGAGGAAGGTGGGGGGAGGAGAAGAGTTCTGAAGGTGTGGTATGATTTTTTTTTTCTTCTTTTAGGTCTGTTAATAAACTTCTTTATATTCTTTCAAGTTTGGTGCCTGCTTTGCATTTCTCCTAATTCTTATCTCACAGAAGATAAACAGTAATGAGTATTTTGGACCAAACCACTACAATAAATTGGTGTTTCTGCCTGGTTTCAAACCAAACCCACTACACTAGGCCATCATTTGTCCTGTGAGATACATTTGAAGTAGCTGAGCTGTCTTTGCTGATTCTTAGTCCCATACAAATGTTAAAGAAAGGAGTAATCTCAGTTCTGAAATTCTGCTTCTTCTTTGTTTCCAAAAGTATCTAAACACTTGGTCAAAAAATAATTTATGTACAGTAATTTACTGACAGCCATGAACAACAGAGCTAAGATCAGTGAGTGACGTAGTTAATGTCATTCATCTATGTTTTTTAAGTCACAAGTTTCTTAACCTTTCTTCTTCACAAAATTTTTCTTCAGGGTGCCTGGCTGATTACAGGTCAAGCACACTGTGGAGTTTAGTATGAATATTGATCAGTAAATGGAAAGACTGCTCTTAACAAACAAAGTTGTATCCAGTATATTGTGCCATGAGTGCTTATACAAACTAATACAGAAGTACTCTGATTTTCTATAAAGCGTTCTTAACAATTTAGAGATTTCACAAACTTCTAATAACATTCCTAATAATAATAAATATGGTTTATGGATTTCTAACAAAGCTTAGTTACCTTTTTCTCCTCAAGTAAGTTGAATGTGACCCTTTTTATGCTTACAACAAAGAAATTTTCTTTTTTGTTCTCTTTGGTTATTATAAATGCCATAAATATTTTTTTTTAAACAATCATGGTAAATACTGAGTAGTGCTATACTCTCTTACCCTTTCAGAGAAAATCAGATTAAATGCAGTTAGCTATCAATTTTCAGGGACAATTACACTCTCCCCTGCATACCGCAGAAAGATATTAGAGAATGCACTCAATGGCCTATCTCTTTCAATCACCTTTATGGTATCTGACATCCCAGAAGCCAATGAGGGTTAAGTCTTGTCTTGCTTTCCCTGTAAATCAGCAGCAAATCTCTTACTCTCAAGTGTTTAGAACCAAGTTCTGGAGTTATGACCCTCATACAGGCAATAAGGCAAAAATGCCTTCTTGTTCCATTCCCTTCACTAATAATCAGGTTAAAATTTAGAAAATTTTGGTTCAGAGTAGTACAGCCAGTAATGGAGATTGCAAGTCAAAAAGGTGTTTAAAGGCAACTGTATTCATCCTATTGAGGTGTGAGTGAGAAAGACTGGGCTGAAATCCACTGAAAACTAGTGGAGAAGAAAATGGTACTCTGTGGAATCTGACAATACTTTCTCCAAACTACCAATTTCATCTACTGTCTGTAAAGAATGACATGTCTTGTGATTTAGTTGTACTAGCTGCTTACTTTTATTGCTAGCTAAGAGCTAGGCAGGATTTTATTGCAACAATATTTTTTTTTAATTTCTGTGTAACTTTCGTGTGCAACACAAAGTTTCCTTGCCAAAAAAAAAAAAAAAAAAAGAGCTAAAAGTCCACAGCTAGCAAAAGCAGTATTTATCTATCTGCCCACAGGGCCTGAAAATACTACAGCACAAGATGCCCCCTCCAGAAGCTTTCTCCAGTGCTTTCTCCACAGCACAGAGCAACACTGGTTGTCAGGTGAAACTTTGCTATTTGAACATATTGGGTAAGGACCCATTTTTCTAATCCAATCAAATCAAGAAGTAATCTGGAGTCCCCTCAGTAAATGAGAACCTCAATTACACCCAGGAAGAATTTGGTCCCATCATCTCATGGTTTGGGTGTAGACCACTTACAGCTTGATATACTACATATGTTTTAATCACATTTGATTTATACGTAAGATGTAATTCTACCAGAGGTAGTCACCTGCTCCAGTGCATTGTAAATTGTCTATGATGCACTTAGCCGAATTGCAAAAGTACAGTAAATAATATAATAATTATATTTTTTAAATTATATGCAGTAGTTACTTGATTGCTATATTTTTTTTTTTTTTGAGTTTTCCAGGTTCTAAGCAGTATGCAGGCACTAAAAATACCATGACAATTTTATGCTTCATTTACAAAATGGTGGAAGTTGCCTAGTATTCAGACATAGTGCACAAATACAAAATACGGTCTTTATGATAAACTGTCCTGTAGCTGCTACCATATCATAATCATGGGGCAGGAATCTAATTACTTCAGGAAATTAAAAGATCCACTGCTGACAATCAGCTGTCCTGGAGAATCTCTCTTAATAATATTTTTTTTCTGAAGACCAATTTCTTCCTGTTGGAAAAAAACTCCTGTAAATATTTCTGATGCTAAGATCTTTTACAGTGTCCTCCATACTGATGATGTAGACAACAGATTAGCTAATTTTTAGTACAACTAAACACAGTGTAGGAAGACACCAAAGTACTATTATAAATTTACATTTTTATATACATTTACATTTTCCATTCTGAAGGATAGCTGGAAGAAAGAACTAAATTTCTTTATGACATTGCATAGCTAAGACATTAACTTTCCAAACATGTAGGAGAAGAGGGTTATATTTTAGCCAGGTTGTGGTTTAGTGAAAGCATTCCAGAGAAACAGAGGTTTACAGGAGGAAAACCATCCCAGAACAGACAAAACTGAGCTTAGTTCTTGCTCTCTGCTGGCTTCTCTTTGTCAAGATTTTGTTCGGCCTTGCAGAGAGAAAATCTTTAAATGTGAGCCACAGTTTTACATCTTAAACTTTTCCAGGCAAACTGAAGACTTTCTCATTTTCATATGCTGTATATAGGCCATGGATTGCATTTTGACTCAAAAGCTGTACTTTCAATGCTCATGCAGGTTTGTGCTAAATGTGCATTCAAGCTTTAGGCAGCCCCTATTTTGCTAACTAAGCAGATCTCTTGTTCCTTAAATGTCCTCTCTAGCTCGGATGCAGCACAGAAACCTGACAATCACGTAGCTTGCCTAAGATTTTCTTTGTGAGGGAAGCTTGAACAGAGATGCTCTGGTAGGGCTTTGTGTCCTTGCCTTCTGCACTTTCCCTTCTGTGCAGTAACAGATGATGTACACTGGTAGATGTTTTGTAGAGTGGAGCTCTGTGGTGCCACTGGGAGAAGGGAAGATCTTCACCACACACAGATCCTGTCCATTCTGCCCCATGTTCACATGCATCAGCATCATCCTCCCTGCAGCTTAGGGTAGGAAAATATTTGCCCAGCTGTGCCTCTGCTGGCCTGTGTGGGACTGACCTGGGTTTAGTTCTGTGGGATCCTCTGCTGGGACCACGTGTGAATACTATCATTAGGTGAGGCATGCCTGAGATTTTGGCAGTCTGTCTTGCCTGGCACACCTGAACAGTGCCATTTAAAGCAGAAATGTTACAAAACCATTGCTGAGGGTAGGAACTGCCATGTTAGTTTTCAGCAGAGATAGTCAGGGAAATCCCACACAAGACTCCTTTACAGTGAATTATAGCATGACAATTCAGTACTGTGCTTCTGATCAGAAAAATCTCATGGTGGTTTTGGTGGGATAGAGCCTGGGTGGAAGCTGTAGAAATGAACCTTTTGTTTCTCAGTCAGGTGCATATCTGCAACCTGTACATGAAAAATTTCAGTTCCTTGGACAGGTAGGGAAAGAATGAAGACAGGATATATTTATACTTTTATTTCAAATAAATTCAGTCTTGGAAAGAATCAGCCTTTTGAAAAAGTGTGTTTTCTAAAGTTTGAACATCCATCCTGTTGGAATACGGTATAAGAACTAGATTTTCCCAGACTTGTAATATGAACTGAGTGAGTGAAAGTTGTGGCAAGTCATGACTCTAAAATTCTACAGATGCTTCCACTGTTTTTAAGGAAAATGGAAAGCTGTACCCACAATAAGGATGCACTCACTGAGGACTGAGATCTGTTAACCTTTGAAAATTACCCAGAAGCCATATTCTTTGTAAATACAAGAGCATTTTGACTTCTTGAATAAATGGGTCTGAATTCTGAACCCATGCTACCATAGGGCAGAATCAGGAAAAATCACAGGCTAAATCCCTGAGCAATATTATAAATGTTATAACTTGACCTTTGCTGTGTTGCAGTAATTATACTACCATTTTTAATTTATTACACAATTTTTTCATGTTGAGATATTAATTAGCTAATTCTCCATGCACACAGGATTAAGATATCACTGAGAAATGGTGACAATGCCAAAGGCAGGGCTTTGCTGTCAGGCTCTAGGAGCAGGCCTGCAGCACACGGTTTGATCCACAGCTTGCTGCCTGGGAGCCTGTGGAAACAGGGCTCAGGATTAATCTGTAGCAGAACCGCACACTAATGCAAATTATTTCCTCAGGCCATTTTTTGCATTATGTATCCTAATATACATATGCACTGTAAGACACACACGTAGAGGAGAAACATCTTCATTTCTGGGTTCAACAAAAGTGTTAACACAATAAATGAATCTTTCATAAAAGCAATCAAAACAAACCCATTTTTAAAAAGCAAACAAAATATATTTTAAATGCCATCAAAGGTGCCATTTAAAAACTGTCATACCAGCTGTAAGGAGCTAGCTGCTCAACTGGTCAGTCACAGCAGTCATAAAAACAGAAGTGTTTCCTTGCTGCTGTGACAGGTGCTGGGTGCCACCAGTCCTCCACAGGGCAGTGCTCCTCAAGACTGGCATAGAGGCCTTTTATGTCACTCAGCTACATGTTAGCAGCTGGCTTAGAGGAGCCACCATCCTGCATACTCCTGCTATTTGGTTATAAAGGTAGCATCTCACAGACCACAGAATATCCTCAGCTGGAAGGGACCCACAAGGAACTTTTAACATACTTATTGTGGGATTGAACCCACAACCCTGGTGTTTAAAGCACTGTGTTCTAACCAGCTGAGCAAACCTCAGGCTCCACACACTGTCCCTGGGGATACACACAGATTCATAGAGAGACCCTGTACTTAGGCTTCCTTTCTGCAGTGGCAGTTCAAACACCTTCACTGGACCCCACTTCTAGCCTAGAAAAAAAAGCACTAGGAGCTGCTAGAAAAATAAAGAGCTGAAGGAGACACTGGATTCTGCCTTTGGATTTTTCACCAAAAAGAAAACCAAACCAACCCACCATTAAAAGTGGAGAAAACCTCTTAATTTATGTTTGTCTATAAACCTCAGGAATCCTGTTTTACACTGCTGTCAGGAAAAAAAAAATCTAATCTGTTTCAGATGAGTGAAATTCTGAGGGGCTATGCTGCACAAAAGCTATTTTTTAAGGCACATTTTTCTTTCTACTGGTTTGTTTGGGTGTTTTTTTTGGTTTTTTTTTTGTTTGTTTTTTGGTTTTTTGTTTTTTTTTGTTTTTTTGTTTTTTTTTATTGTGAATAAATATGAGACCTAAGGAATTAAATTCCCAACTAATAAAAATCAGCACAGCTCCATTGATCTGAATAGGGCTGTGCTGGTTTTTGCCCTGGGGATTAGCCTCACCAAAGGCTTTGTAAGCTTTTTTAAGTTAAAGAGACAGGCCTGTTCTCTGTTTCAGTGCTGAAAGAAAGGGAGAATTGTGAGCACAGTTTAATGTTATCTACAGCTTTAAATGATAAACTGTAGGATGTTTGGAGGCTTTAGAGACTAATTGTAAAAATCTACTACATTGGTTGAGAAAACCAGAAAATTACAGCTTATATGTATATATACCTATACATATATGTATTCCACAACTATTCAGTAGGTGGCAGTTAAAAGCTTAGATGAGCTTTGCAGTCGCCATTTAGGCAGTAGCACTAGCAGAGGCTGGAGTCAGTCTGTCCGTAAAAGCAGAAAGAGAGAGGCTGCGATCCAGCCAACAACAGCATTATCCGCGACCCAGGTACTGGGAGCAGGCGGGAGGGGAGCGGAGCCGCGGGAGCAGAGGACGGGCAGCAGCCAACACCGGGCGCAAAGGGAGGCTGCAGCCCCCTTGATTAAGACAGGGGCTTCTTTCTGGTGGAGGGAGCCCAGGACAGAGCGGGAGAAGAGCTGGTGCAATGACAGGCAGAAACTGAAGAGCATTTGAAGCTTTCTGTTCCTACACAGGTAAATTCTTTTCCACTGTTTTTCTATACTATCTTGTACAATAGGCATAGCTTTGCACTGAGATTAGAGGTCTTCATTTTCTTCAACCAAAATCCACAGTGCTCACTCGGGCAAAATTTTCTCTGAAGTCGATAGAGTTTTGCATGAGTTACAACTGCAAGATTTACTCTAAGCTAATAGCTTAGGCAGAGAACATGGCATGCTGTAAACTGAGGCTGGCAAGGAAGTCAGACGCTGGTCATAGGCAAACTGGCCAGTTAACAGTATCATTTTTCTGTGTGCTGGGATGCTAGTAATGACCTTTTTTCCAAGCTTTCTTTCATTAAAACTCAATGTGCTGAATTTTGCCCTAGTTTATAGTGCTGCCACTGCAGTGGCTTAAGGAGAGATTAATATTTTTGGTTTTTTAAATGAAAGCTACATTTTAACTTAACTGATAGAAGAATGCAAAAATGTGGAGTCTGAATAAAATAACAAAAGGTGTTTCTTTCTCTGAGACAGATACAACTTTGCAGCATCCCACTGACAGGCAGGAATTTTTTTTCAGTAGATTGTCCATCTCCCAACTGAATGAAAGAAAATAAATCATGAAGACCATCTCAAGTGCCTGAGAGCTGCTGAATTCAGATTTGATAACACCTTCTGTCTTTTTATCTTCCCCATAAAATGTGGGATGCTGTTTGCTGCACCAGTCAGCCACAGAAGGGTGAGCACAGAATGGAGCTACAAATTTGGATGTATTTTAATTTTAAAGAATTTTCTGAATGTCCTGTTTTCATGAGTACCTAGTAGGTGAACACATATATGCCTGTTTATAGATGCACACACATACAGCTATGTAAGCTGTGTACAGCTATGTACACCCACATACATTTAGAGGTAAACAAAGCTGATGAAACTGATTGCTGTTGTACCTTTGCCAAGCTTTATAGTTTACCCTTATCTAGAATGTTTGCAGGTCTCAACATTTTAAATTCTGGATAAAAAAGACTATTTTGTCTTGCCCCCCTCCCTTTTTTACTTTTCTGGCTAATGGACTTCAGTTATGCTCAGGAGCTGCTCTCTGGGGTCCATCTGTCCTTACTAAATGCAGTAGATCCCAATTAATGCAGAATGGGTTTTGTGCCATTGTTCTGGAGCTATGAAATATGGTCTTCCCCCAAGCTTCGTGCTCTCTCACACACCACACACTACATTTCTGCAGCTCTTGCATGAAGAACCATACAAACATGGAGCAAGTTATAGTACACAGCTGCAAATCAATGGTCCCATGGATCCGGAGGCATGAGCGTGATGTACAGCTATTTCTCTCCGGTAAGAGAGAAGAATTGGTATAAATGGGCTGTGAATACACTCAGACTGGAAGATTTCAAACCATTAGAGCACGAAGGTCCTTAAATTACATTCTGATTGAAGTAATATATAGAAAACATCTTAAATGCTTTTTAGTTGTAGCTTGATAGAAGGGATTATGTGGAATGGTTGCCTGCAAGGGCAAGGCATTGGATTTGATAATCCAGAAAGTGTCTTTCAGTACTAAATACCATTTTTACTTTTCTCTGGAAGTTGTCTGCACTAGAGAGTCCCTTTGCAAGTGAGTCAAGATGTTTGGAAATACAGTTTTCCACATAACTCACATAGTCAGATGAAAGCATATATCTGCACTGTGCTGCACTAGTGTTTACACCAGCAGACTCACCAGCCCTGATGAACCTCAGGCTGAGTAATACCCCTTTTTCATAGTGCAGAGCAGAGCTCTTTGGAAGTTGATTGGAGTTCAGAGGCTCCTTCTGGCCAAGTGGTCATGCTTATATTACACTAGCACTGCAGTCTCTGTAGTACCAATAAAAATAGCAGACTATATATAAACTGATACTGCTGTTCCTGAAGTCAGTACCAGCACTGTTTCTAGTTTCCTTTGAGGATCACCTGATAACTTTCTTTTCTGGCTTTCTCTTATGTTAGCCAACACAGCTGCCCATGTAGAGCATCATGTGTGAAAAATCAGACTTAGACTTTCATTATGACAGAGTATGTGCTATGGCTCCCAATATTAATTTTTAAAAATAAATGTGCAATAAACAATACTCTGGTTCAAAGATGCTCCTGTGGAAAGACTGCATTCAATTCCATAATCCCTTTTTCTCTCATTCCTTATGTTTATAAACTTAACCTTTTCTTCTTTTTTTAATGGTTTTGATTTATACACTGCATTGGATTGTATCCAATTCACAGTGTTCCTCAGTAACTCTTCTGTAATATGTAATAAGCTGCATTTAAATGTTCCATCTCACACATTTTGAGTGAGTATCAGGACATTTGTACACGTAAGCTGAAACAGTATTCATTGTGGGACATTTGGTTTGGTATCTAGACTGATTCCAAATGTTTGTGAATTACCCCTTAATATTTTTTATTACTAAGACTAATTGAGCAATAATCAATATTAAGTAGAGGACAAAAAATGACAATTTTGTAAAACACGGATATTAGCAATATTAATTTCCCTTTAAGATGAGAAATTTCCAAAAATATACCAGGAAAAAATATTTCTGGAGATTTTCTTTTCCATTTGGTACTTTTACTTTACATACGAATATTTCCAAGTATCAGCAAACAGATACTTGCACTGCATTCTTATTGTGACATTAAAATTAAACGTGCATTAAATTATCTCACTCTACTGCTGGAAGAGAAGTGGAAAAGACTCCCTGAGTGTCAATGCAGCTGTATATATTACTTGAAACAGAGTGCTCTAATTTGCCTTTTTGAGAAAACAAATATTCATTATTTTTCAACCGGAAAATATTGATAACAGAATAATTTTTGAGATGGGTATCAAAGAAAGACAAGAGCAAAATGTGAAAAAATGTGTGTCAAGTCTGTGATAAATGCACTTTTGACTCACACTGAGTTCATGAGCACCTCCTCTTGAGAAAATAACTTTAAGTTGAAAGTTAAGCTTCTCTATCTAAATTTGTTTAGATTAAAATTAGTCTCTCTGGCTATGCAGGTCTGCAAAATGCTATGGCAGGAAAATCCAGTCAGCATCAGCCTGACTGCAGGTAATGAAATTGGTTTCAGTTGCATCTGAAAAGATGTCTTAAAAGTGAAGTTATGTCAGCCTTTTAATGTCCTCATTCAAAATATGTACATATTAAAGAAAGGGTATGAAAAGGGCAAATCCATTCCTGGGCTGCAGCTGTTTCCTTCCCAAAATGCCCAGTAGCTCTTACTTAAAATTAATCTGAAGCTAAGAAAAGAACATTTGCCCTTTTTTATTTTTTCTTGTTTATTTTATATTCTTCCCTGAAAATTTAAGCTGACAACTTTTATCTCTTCTGAAAGATTTAATTATTTGAATCATCAAATACTAGCTACTATCAATAGCTATAAAATATTGTGGTTAACCCAAATAAATAACATTACCACTTTCCCCATCTGTACACACAAATCTTACAATGCTATCATGTGTTAATCAGTATTTTTTATTCTTCAGGATATAATTTTTATAATTTTGTTTAATGCTACAAGGAAAAGAAACATGAGTCCAGAAAAAACTACTCTTAAGGCTAAACCTACCTGTCTTCAGAACTGAAAGTATTGGAAGTTGGGGTGATGAACATTTATAAACTATCAGAAAGCTGCTATTATTATATTGTACCCCACACTTACAATTTAATTACTGTTTTTCAAAGCACTCTGATTTGCAGAAAAATTTCAGTAGAAGAACAGGCTTTTTACTAGTGTCTGGAAGCATATCAATGATGGTATTACATTTTTTCATTTAATTGTCAGGGATCATTTTGGGTCCTGAAACCCACTGCATTAACCTATTCCTAACTTATTACCAACAAACCAGTGGCAAAATGTTCTGTTTAAGCCATTATTATTTGGGCTGTATAAGACCATCAGAAATATTTCAGTGGTCAGGATAGCAATCTAGCTGTCCTTCCCAGACAAGCAAGGAAAATTAATTACAGGTGTTATAGCACAGGAAGTCACAAGCACTTAACCTTTAATAATTTTGCTTCTACAGAAGATTTACATACGTAGTCTCAAATTAACGCTATGGAATAGAGAACTACAGTGAAAGGCAAAATGGCCATCTGTCTTCAGAGTTTCCTCTGCTGAGTGGAATTCCATGAATTCACTATTCTTCTGTGTAAATAGATATATTTACATGGAAATAGCTTGTTGCCTATGCTGGGAATTTTATCATGACTCTCACAATATATAGAATCATTTACAACCTCTAAAGTAAAATGATTTCTTGGGAAATGTTCTTTCTTGTTTTTGTTTTTGTTTTTGGTTTGGTTTGGTTTGGTTTTGTTTTTGTTTTTTGTTTTCGTTTTTTAGTGCTTTGTACTTTTCCATTCAGGAAAACTTAAAAATAATACCATTATCCATAACTCAGAACCCATTTTTTCCAGTGTACATCTGGAGAAGCAGAAGTTCACTGCAACATGTAAAGTCATTGCTCAATACCAAAAATGATTCTACTATTAGAAACCAGAGGGGCTGAAAATTCATGCTGAGTCTCTGATCCTGCATTTGTATGAGTGACAAATTCCAGTTTATAATCATACTGCTCTGTCCAATGGCATTATGTCCTACTTGTTGATAGACAAACATACAATGTTGTAAGTTGATCTTTCCATCTTTACTCAGTTAAACTAAATCTACTGAAAATTGAGGAAAAACTACAGTATTTGGTTAGTTAAGTTGGGAAGAAAACTTAAAAAAATCAGTTCCAAAGAGAGCTGAATACAATGCTGTTATTTTGACATTTTTATTTCTATGTGTGCATTAATGAATACCTAACTACACATACGGAAAGGTTTCTGAGTAATTTCTCTCTCAGTTTTGACAATAAGCACTTAAAGATTAAGACACTGGTTTACCAAAATGCTCAAATAGATGAATCAATGAAGTATCTAAAACGCTTAAAACAAAGCCTGAATTTAGACAGGAACTGTCATTAAATTCTCTTTAGTTTTAAGATTAACCAATCCACTAAATAGAAAGTGACAACCAATTGGACACCTGTCCACCCTGGATAAGCTTAGCATAGTATTTCTTTTTCTGCATGAAAGTAAGGGTTTTTTCATGTGGTAAGTGTATTCACGTGTCCATCCTGGATAAATTTAGCATAATATTTCTGATGCTAAACGAAAGTAAGGTGGGGTTTTTCTACATGGTAAGTCTTTTCAATGAAGCTGAATCTTGTTTTACAGTAATGGTTCATTAGTACATATCTGTTACTAAAGGGTTAGTTCTGAAAGCTCTCAGGAAACAACAGAGCAAACAATTTCAGTGTATGCCAATGTATAAAGCTCTTTGTTGGATCAGGTCCAGCACCTTCTGCATTTTCTGCACATGAACCCTCGGCAGGGAAGGGAATCAATAGATCCTTCTGTGTCATTCATTCTTCTGCCATCAGTACTGCCTTCTTCAACAAGCAATGCCTCTTTAGTTAAGCGTAGTTCCAAAAACCCTTTGCTGTCTGTTGTTCCTACAGGAAGCATGCCTACTTATCTCCCCTTTCTTTTTCCAGTTCTTTCCTGCCTAGCAAAACTATTTCTGCCACAACATCTGCTGGCCGTATGTTAGCCAAAGAACTAGTAAAGATTTTCTTACAGTGACAACTATGTATGTGGGACTTTTTTTTCTTTTACCAAGGGTTCCATGGGGTTTCAAACAATTTTGAAAAGGCATTGTTTTGGGAATGAGATTTCAACATAAGTCATATTGTTGATGACAATATGACAGTTTGCTAAAGCAGAACACAGCACCTGTGATGGCCGGACAGCATAGAGGGTGGATTCTCTCTCCTTTACATACAAATGTTCTTTGGACAATAGTCTCTTTCTGTAAATGCAGAAAAAAACTACAACGAATTGATCTAAAAGCCTCCTGTCCTTTCTATTTCCCTTCTATTTTAGGCCAGGAGCATGAAGGAAACCAATAAAACCTCTTAGGGAACCTCTCTGAATGATTTTGTAAAGTTAATTTCATTTTAAAGATTCTAAATTATTAATTTTCCATGCCAATTCAAACATTTTCAACATTGTAGGGAACCTAGCTCTAAAATGAAATCTGTTTCAGTTTAAAAAAATTGAACTTGTAGTTTGAATTTTTGGTTTCTATGAGTATATTGAATAAGAAAAATGTCCGATGTTGTCCCTTTCAGATAATCAAGCAAATTTTGCAAAAAGGACAATGTGTCAGAGAAAAGCAGCAGGTTTTTGACACAATATTTTTTTTTCTGCAGAAGATGCCATTCCCTAATGAAATCTCTCCGGTCATCTTTCTATAACTGGAGAGAAAAGCTATAAATGCTTTTCTTTCCAACTATAGTTGAGAACAACACAAATGAAAACTGCTACTGCATCTATGCAGTGAAAAAAAAAATCATGATTTACACTAGCTGATCATCAAGAAGCAGACTTTCAAAGAACATTTTGTTCCACATGAGAATAAAAACCTTCTTTCCATATGGTCTAGAACCTCATGTTGTAAGAAAAAGCTGTCTTGCCAGTTATCATTTGGTCTTCCACTGTGTCCAACTTTCCACTGACTTGAAAAGACCAAAGAATACAAGCAAAGAAATGGAATGAAAAAGCAAGTCTTACATTAAAAGATGAAGGCACTGGAAGCAGAAGAGTCCCCATTCTTAAAGTGCATTAGTAGGTATGGTGAAAATACTCCCTGAGAAATGTCTGTTTATCAGCAAATTGAGAAAAAGTTACTTGCAGATCTCTCTTGACTTCTTTTATATAAATAATGTGACATTTTTGGCCTTTGATATTGGGAAATGGACATTAATCTGACAGCCATGTTGAAATCCATCTCATCTATAGCTACATTCTTCACCTTGTACCCTGTATCTTTGTATAGTGGTGTCACCACTGGATAGCCTCATGGACTGTTAATTTAAATTGAGGCAAGATTTTGAACTACGTGCATTGCTTGTACTTTATTGGTTTTTCACAATAACAATGACAATATCAACAGAGACATTGCCTTAGAGTTAAAAAAAAAACAAACCCATGAGTGACATGAAATGGTTTTACCTGAGGAAAAAGAGCTTTCAGGAAATTAATATACAGCATCTGAAAATTGTTGAATTTCATATCAGAATGACATCTCAGTAGGACATCATAAGACCTCAAGAAACTGGATCAGTTAAGGTGCAGTCAAAGCCTCTGACTCCAGAAAACAAAGGTAACATCATACTGTTTTGTAAAATGAATGCTACACTAAAAGACACAATCTAGTAAAATATATCAACTAAACTTACAACTTGTGACATTTCATGGTAGTCTAACAATATAAAAATGGTGAAAACTGCTGCAACAAAACCCAAGACTGGAAACATTGGAGATAGGGTTTTTTTTTCTGTGCCCATTTTCAAGCATAAATTGGAAGAGTTCACCAGCTGTGAGATTCTAATCTCATGTTACTCTGTGGGTAGATATTCAAGTAGATTAGTTTTCAGAAGGTATTTTTCAGCCTTCGTATACCTTTTGCCTATGTTATCTATAGCTTAAATACAAACATGACAGGCAAGTCATAAATACAATTGATAGAAAAGTTAGACTATAAAAAATCCCAGTTAAAGATAAGAGAGAAGTGTGGAGATCCAGTGGCTAAGTACAGGATCAGTGACACTGATTTAGTGAATTCTAATATACCCAGATGTAATTAATTAGTCAGCCAAAGAACATTAAGAGTTTAAACTATGAAGAGCATAATCTGTAACGAGGCACCTCTTAAACATTTAAAATGCATATTTTTTTCCCACTACATAATAAAATAAGTGATTTTATGTCACAATTACTCAGACCTTGAACCTTATCCTTCTGTCAGAAAAACCCTTCAATTCTTTCACCTGGCATGTCAGAAATAACTAGGGAAAGCATGAAGACTAACATAAAAGTCTGCAGCTGAGTTTGAACTGGAGGCAGTGGTTTGCCCCACTGAATAGCCCATCAAGCTCACCTGCAGCAGCTGAACTAGAGCAACTCCAGCTTTGTGCTATCAGAGCATCTGCAGAAAACAGAGATAAGTCAGCAGAGGTACAGACTCACTGGTCTGCTGAACTGTGCAATCCGACAATTCAAAATGAAGGGTACGAACGTATGTTATGAAAAGTGATTTGGCTTTTCAAGTAGGGATAGTGTTGATAAACTGACACTTTAGAGGATGATAGATACTTTCACAGAAGTAGTTTGTGAAAGCAAAGGCAGCAAATGAACCTTCGTTACAGAATAAGTCCATTTTAACATGTAAAAAGCAGCTATTTTTTCTGTGCGGATTATGAAACAGACTGGTTTTCTGAATCAGAAATGATCTTGTACATCTAAAAAGTCAGACTTCTTTCAAGTTAATTTTTCCATACCCTTACTGGCCAGAATGCCATAAGCTGATGAAATAATGCCATACTTTATTTTGTTCTCCTGTATGTCTCAGTTAACACATTTTAAGACAAAGAAACATTAGTAAGCATTAACAAATGAACACTCATGTTCAAGTGCACCACATTCATACAGAATGATTGTCACTGCACAAGATTCTCTGGCCAGATCCACACAGAGAACACAAAAAAAAAGATAAAAAACATTCGGGCAATTTTTTACCCAGTGTGATCATAAAGACTTGAATGAGTTGTGTTCTTTCTTTTAGTTCTGAAGCAGGATGAATTCAGAAAAATCTGTAATTTTTATTTTGGCAAAACTGAGGATCTTTAGGACTGACAGACCAAACAGTTACTAAGGTTGCTGCTCCTCTGCAGTCACCCAGGCTGGGAAGAAACAGCTCTGTGGAGATGGTCCTGGGGCTGTACTGGGCAGTGACCTGGTCATGGCCAGCAGTGCCCCGGCAGCAGCAAAGCCACCCTGTGCCCTGGTCTGTACGAACAGGAGCATGGCCAGCATGGCCAGCCGGCTGAGGGAGGTGATAATCCCCCTCTGCTCAGCACTCACGGGACATCAGCAATGTAGTTTGTCCGGTTTGGGCACCCCCAGTAGGGGAAACACACGGATGAACTGGAGCAAGTGCTGATGAGGGCTCCGAGGTGTCCAGAGCTGCGGCGCTGTCCTGCTCTGCAGGCTGAGGGACCAGCGCCAGTTCAGCCTGGGGAATGCACAGTTCAAGGGACAGCAAAGTGTATCCCTCAACACCTACAGTAAAAAAGCCATCAAAAAGGTGGAGTCACACGTTTCACAACAATGGATGCTGGCAGGAGAGACAACAGGTATGAGTTGAGAGAGTAATTTAGATAAGATATAAAGGGAAAAAAAAATCATCCTGATGATAATTTTGCATTGGAGCATGTTTCCCAGAGAGACTGTGTGAAAGATTGGAGATTTTCATATCTGTACATGACAGAACAACCTTCTCTGTTCTCATGGCTGACCCAGCTGTGATGAGCAGTCTGGACCAGAAACCTACTCAGGTCCCTTCCAGCTGGAATTACCCTTTGATACTATGGTAATTTCTAAAGAATATCTGCAAAACCTTCCTACACAATAGGTCTGCTATTCTTACCACTCTGAAGTTTTCCTATTGTCTAATGTGAATCTCTTCTACAATGTATGCTCATGAACTCTTTTTTTTTTCCACTACACTCTCCATCTTTGCAACAATTTGCTATGTTTTGAAGACTGTTAGTATGCTGTTTCAAGATCCCTTAGAATTTTTCTGTATGCTTAGTAATTCAGGGCATTAAGTGCCCCATTTCAATTTCGTCGATCTTTTGGGCTACCATCTGTGTCAGTTTTCTTGAAGATTTCTGAGTATGTTTCAAGTATGCAGTGTAATAGAGCAGGAGTGCACTCAGCTAGCTTTTAAAATTTTATTTCTTTACTCCATATTTCGCCGATTTTCTTAGTAAAAAATGTACATAGTGCATTTTTTCCCCTAGTCCTGCAGTTCATAGGCTATATATAATATGATTGTGCAGTGCTTAAGCTGCTTCTGAGGTGGAATTCACAGATTTTGCTCTCTTGCCTTTTTACTCACAAGAAATTATTAAACTACAATTCTTATGGTAGCTCATTCTGTGCAGTCATCCACTACTATAAGCTCTACGACTGTTCAGAATTTGCATGTCTGCAGCTCTTATATACAGGTTTATTCTGAATGGAACAGCATTATGCTGAAAGAAACTTCCTCTTCTTTCTCCTCATTTTTTTGCAGCTACTCTTTTTCCTTTCTTTCGTAACATCATGAGCTGCTCACTCATTTTCTCTGTTCCTCAGAGGGTTTTACCTCTTCTATAAACACACACATAAGTGTTTTTTCTGAGGCTACTTTTCCTTTCCAGTCCTTGAATTCTGCTGTCAGAAAAACAATTTTGCTTCATTGCCTCAGGATGAACACTCTTATTTATCAGTCTTTCCTATATTTAAACAAGCCTCTCAGAGTGACAGTGAATGTAGCACAGGAGAGATGGAAGGGGTGAAGCTGCCTTCTGCCTGAAGCCAGGCTGGGTAAACAGAGCTGCGGCAGCCCTGCACTTTGCCTCAGGATCACCATCCCCAGTTGCACTGGTTATTCTGCCTATGGTATGGCAGATGAGGAAGTACAACCCTTTCACCCGACATATTATGTAAAGACAGATGTTTTCAGCTTACTCAGACATTAAAATGAGGACGCTGTAGGGTGCCCTGGACAAGAAGGATAACAACATCAGGATATGTCTGAATAACAAATTGTAGACATTAGTGCAGCATGCATTGCCTTAGCTTAAGCCTAACTGGCACAAAGAGCAACAGCATCAAAATGCAGAAAAAGAAAATTTGGCATGAGCTTGCAACTGGGATGAGGGCATGGGCGGGTCCAGTAACAGCCATACCTCTATGGCATCAGTATTGTCCTGCTGCTGGACAGGTAAAAGGTAACTTAAAATCACTCCCTGCAATGCAGTCACTCCTTCTGCTGCATTGAAGAAATAACTTGAAGGCTTTCTTTCAAAAGGAAAGAAATTCTTTGGGTTGTTCTGGATTTACTGCTACTGCTACTGCAAAATTGAAACAGGCAAATTTAACCACTTGGTGCCATTAAGGCACTTGGGCAAAGTTCCCTATAAAACCTGCCCATTTCCTTCAGAACAAGCACAGATGCAGCAAATTTTGCAGTTTTTTCCATGTGTATCCCTTATATATCTAGATTTGGCCTGAAAAGTAACAATATCCTATGCTCTCTTCAATTTTTAGTGTTCAATTTTTTAGTGTTTATTTGCTTAAATCTCACTAAATATAAAAAGGCTTGTATGTGCTGTGTACCCATTGAGCTGCTACTGATGCAAGCACAAATTCATCTTCGCTTTTATTTCAATGAATTTTAAAACAGCTACAGCTTGCGAACATGTGAAAACTTTTACCATTTCCATTATTTAACAATTTCATCAATATTTGTGGTCCTACTATATAGTGGGTTTTGTCAAAGGGAACTGACTGCAGGAATCACAGAATTTTGTGACCTTTGACACATGCACTTGCCAACCTTGGCAACACAAGCCACTACAAATGTTATGAATACGTCTGCAGAACCTCTCTGCTAAGTACAGCCAGTCTCGTGTCAAATATCCTCTGCTGCAAGACAAATATTGGAATGAAAAGGCAGACTGAACGTGAACAATCTGAGTTTATCAAAATGTACTCTTTGACCCGAAATGCCAGTGGCAAAACAGACTGAAATGGGACACACATTCCCATGGAGTTAAAAACAAAGCTCAGTAGGTGCTGTTGCTGAATAGTCTACAAATATATCTTAGCTGCCACTCAGAACTGTAGTCCAGTTGTAGTGGAGATAAATTCCTTAACTACTGAAGAACTGGAATATTCAGAGTAATTGACTAACATACACCTGTACAGTGATCTGTTTCAACTATTATTTTAGACCTATTTTAGATACAGAAGAGTAATTCCCTTTCTACAGTTTGTTCAGGCCTTGGCCTTGTTGAAATTTCCAGATGCAACACTTTAGTTCTGTGAATTTTAGTCCAGTAGGAAAAATACTGAAACACATGAGGTATTTTAAAATCAGCCATGAAGTGATGAAGATGGTCTTTTGTTACCAGTCCAGACTGGATTGCGAACCCTAAATTTACTACTGAAATAAATCATTCTGTGACCCCCTGCAAGACTTCTTAAACTACTACAACTAGTATGCCATCATTTACATCATGTTTATTTCTCTTATTGGGAAACATACCACAGCATGCACTCTACACATGTACCTGTACTAATGTCTGTCTTCTTGTTCTTGTTGTTTTCTCTCCTAGGTTTTCTGCCCTAGCTGAGCAAGTGGCACACGGAGAAGCATGCCTGAGCAAAGCAATGATTATAGGGTAGTTGTGTTTGGAGCTGGAGGAGTGGGCAAAAGTTCTTTGGTCTTGAGATTTGTGAAGGGCACTTTCAGAGAGAGCTACATCCCTACCATTGAAGACACCTATCGGCAGGTGATCAGCTGTGATAAGAGCATATGCACTTTGCAGATAACTGACACTACAGGGAGCCATCAATTCCCAGCCATGCAACGTCTCTCTATTTCTAAAGGACATGCTTTTATTTTGGTTTACTCTATCACCAGCCGACAGTCCTTGGAGGAGCTCAAGCCAATCTACGAACAAATATGTCAGATTAAAGGAGACATAGAAAGCATTCCAATAATGTTGGTGGGGAACAAAAATGATGAGAACCAAAATCGAGAGGTAGAAAGCAGTGACGGAGAAGCCATGGCTAAGAAGTGGAAATGTGCCTTCATGGAGACCTCTGCCAAGACGAACCACAATGTGAAAGAGTTATTCCAAGAATTGCTAAACTTGGAGAAACGCAGGACTGTGAGTTTGCAAATTGATGGCAAAAAAAGCAAGCAACAGAAAAGGAAGGAGAAGCTGAAAGGCAAATGTGTGGTGATGTGAAATTGCACTGTCAGAAGTCAGCTATGAAGTGTCATCTGAAAATACGCATGTAAAACCCATACACAGAAAACAACCACACAAGATCCTATTTATCAGTATCTGTTTTAAAAGAAACAATTGGAAATTTAAAAAACGAGGTACTGTGATTGCTATAAAAACCCTGAAAAATAAAAATATGAGTACTCTCGCAATCAATTAAAGTAAACCAGGAAGAAAACAAAAGATTTCCCAGAATACCTTATTTTGTAATTTACAAAAATAAAGAATTTTCATCATTCACATAATATGAAAAACTTGGAAAATCAATTTAGTATTATCTCCATTTGCATATAATTGCAAGAGAAAGCCATGTATAATATCAGAAGAAAAACAAAGACATAGTTGTGAAGAAACCTAGAACATACAAATGCATGCTGGATGGTGTTAATCATTTCCTTCAAGAATGCTGTGGATAAACAATTCTGTGCCATTTTCACTATTGACTGGTTGGAGAGTGTGCATAAGATAGTCTTGGACCAGCTGAATAATAGAACTATTGCACAGTAAAAGGAAGCGTGGGGATATCAGTCAAAAGGAATAGATATTACCTCTACCCCACCAGCATGATACTTCTTTCTAGTGTGATGCAGTGTTTTAACTGAAGGTTGTGCAAAAGCCAGTCCCTGTAAGAGAGCTGGAGATCATGTTTTCTGGACTCATTGCTTCAAGAATGACCTGAGCTTCTGGCTCAAATATATTTCAGAACAGACATTTCTTTGAGGAGAATGCCAGATAGAATGGGTTACATATAAAACCAGAAAGCTTCCCCAGGGAGAACTGACTGCGGAGTCCCCTACAAAAGCCTCTGTGGGAGAGACTCAGCTGTAATGCTGCTGCTGGTTAAATGAACACACGGTGTGGTTAGTGTATGAATGGAATGTCTTTTGAACTGGTGGTACCCTTGGAGAGGGATTGGCGTAGTATACAAAGTTTTTATTCAAATTATCAGATTAGTTCAGTGATACTTCTTTACATTACTGTATTCCAATTAGAAGGGTTTATGTTCCTGCACTATGAGATCTATTGCCTTTATATTGTCTGAAGTATTTTATATTTGCCATTTAAACTCATGATTTGAACTGCTGTGACTATTTATAGAACCAAATATGTATCTGAAGTTAGTGCCCACAAGAGTCTCTAAAAGGAGGTTTTCTGGGATAAGCACTTTAGGATCTGGCATATTAAGAGTTGCAGTCAGGACTGTGTTATAATGCAATACAAAGTTCAGAATAGAAAACACATTACTTAAAACATCCTGTCAGGGGAAACTGCTCTTCTCAAAACCTTTGAAAGTGGAAAAGAGTAAAAAATGTGAGCTGTCCTGGATGTCCCTACAAAGCTTTTTTAAAAACGAATATGAATAACTGAAGTATGTATCCTAGTGATAACAAAGGCCATCTAAGATAAAATGAGCACATAAAATTTTTAAAGAATACATTAAAATTGTGTAAGTCACAATTTGTACCTTAGGAACTGCTTTGAACGAACAAAAAGAGCCTACCATATTTTTAGTAAATGTTTATGTCAAGAAACATGGGAAAATGAAGTTGAGCACTAATATTATTAGCCTGCATGCTAGTGCATTATAAATATCTTCTAGGGGATGCTCAAATGCAGTTTTTGCATTAAAAATTGCTACCTTGTTCCTTTCAGAGTTATTGCTTTCTTACCTTCCAGTTTTGTAAGAAATGTGCAGACGTTTCAGAGGTAGAGTAAGAGTATACATATGAATTGCTACTAGCGCTGTCTAGAAAGGAGCACAACTTCTATCATTCAGTCAGAAGAAATTCTGGCACCAGTAGAATCAAGTGTGAAACTCCTACTGATTTCAAAGAGACAATTTTTTTTGTGTTTACTTCATTGCATTAGAAGAGAAGACAGGAAAGAGCATGCAAAAAGCTAATGCTCTTCATTAACAGTAAATTCCAGGCTCTTACACAATACTCTTTCTCCATAAATCTCAAAGCACTTTGCAAAAATGACAACATCATTATCTTAACTTCTCAGGTGGTGAAAGTGAGGCACAGAGAGGAAACAACTGCACGTAGATTGTCCAGCAAGATAGTGGCAGACCCAGGAACAAAAGCAGATCTCCTCTGTCACAGTCCAGTGCTCACTCTGTGTTTTGTCAGATTGTCTCTTCACATTCTTAAGTAGTTCCTGAAACACTTAAAGAAGCCTGGTTTGACTTCTACAGCCAAGTGCATCTTTCTTGACAGTCTGTCAATATATCAAAAGGTATTTCCAGATCAGGGATGCAAAACACTTAAAAGCACTATGTTTAGTAAGACTTTTATAAATGTTTGTACATCGACTCTGTAAAAAAAATGGCTGATGATACTCAAAGTCACAGCATTGGATTCCATGGATGAAGCCAGAAAATCAGAAGAATGATCAACCTTAAGGCATAATGAGTCACATATAGAGGTCAAAAGTAGAGAGGTTGCCCTCAGATGCTAACACACCGGTGCCAAAGGTCATCATGTGTGGCACACGCCTTAGCAGCCAGCATAGAATTATGATAGAATCTCAAAGAGAAAAAAAGATCTATATATACAACCTTTTAACATTATTGCTTTAACTGGAGGAATTATTTGCATAGTAAAATATCTTGCAGAAGTACAATATAGGGGATCTTAATTACTTAAAAAGTACCAACTGCAAAGATATTACAGGCTGAAATTTAGCCCTGGACATTTTTTTGAATGTGCCTCATAGCAAGATTAGAATAATTGTACAGCAAAGATGGAAATAAAAAAAGTAGCTGCCAATATTAGGCTTGAGGACCATTTCCTTTAGTTCCCAGTTGACTCGTCACCTGCCACATAATAAGCCATGAAGTATTTCATGGACTTGCATGTATCAAAGCAAGGCCAGAACAGAAGCAATATAATTCAAGGACCACAGACTCAAAAGAGAGCATATTTTATACCCTTGCCTTGCCATCTTAGTTTATACTATTAGATTTTATGTATCTTAACATATACGTGAGCTGGTTTAAAGCGTTTGTTTTGCTATTACATATAGAATTATTTTTTTTAATATGAAAAAAAAAGGTGGCTAAAGAAAATATAAAGCTTTATTACATTTTGTGTTTTATTTGGAAATGTGGTATCACTATAATAACCTGTTTAAAATGTATATACAAAATATTTAAAACATGTAAGGTCTACAGTGAATTTTAGCATCCAGAAAATGCAATCTAGCCAAAATTAATCTTTAAAAAGCATGACTTTTATATGTAGATATGAAATATTAAGGTATATTGTTGTCATGAAAATGTGTTACAATTTCTTTAGCAAATATTTTGTTTTAAAACTGGATATGAAGTAATTTGTGTTTAGTAGTTTCCATGTTTGTGGTGATGTTCTAAAGATTCAAAATAAAGTTTTAAATCTTAACACAAGTTTGGAAAAAGTCTTGTTGTTGCCTGCATTTTGATTGTTTTATGTTATATATTTTTTTTAAATTGTAAAGGCAATTCTCTAAATCAAAACAGACTCTAACATGTTAGGCAGTGTCCCAGAGTCTTCAGCTATATGAATCAGTCCAGAGAGAATTGGAGCAGTATTATCTTATCTCATAATTACTCTTCTTCTATTACACTCTGGCAAACACGTACCTTTCAAAGCAACATACCTTCATTAAAAAAACCCCCAGAAAACCTCAAACCGAAACAGCTTATCAGTGGGTGCTCCTTTTGGCCAGCAAAAAGCAAAATAATTACAGAGGCTAGTCTAGATTTTATTATTTGCTTTAAAATAATGGCAGATAGAACTGTGTGCTTGTGAAAAAATGATACTTACTGTATGGATCCTACTATTCCTACCCATTTCTAGAAAATTCCTGATGTTCTCGAAAAATTTCCTCCTATTGCATTTTATATTATCACCTGTTGCAAAAAAAAAGTCAAATATAATACTTTAAGACTTCTTGCAATTCAGAAGATGCAGTCAGAGTTGTTCAGTTAAATAATTATTTCTCTATGTAAGCAATAATTCATATTCGGCAGAAGAAGGGATCAACAAACAATTTTGAGTACATAGGCACATTGATAGGCATTTGAACCAGTGATGAATTATTGAGCATGGAACGTAAATTGCATGTCACTGTGAAGTAATTGCATGTGTCAGCCCACAAAGCTTTTTATTTTTAGTAAAAGACACCCCAGAACTCTTATTAATACTTATTATTCTTTTTTTTTTTTTCTTCCAATATGCTATCATTTACTGTTCTTGGTCCTGATTCTAACACAGTCTATGGTAAAGCAGTGGATGGGCCAATTCAGTATCCTGGGTTTTACACAATACAGTCACTATATACTTTATAGATGTTTACTGTATCATATTCCACAGAAACACCAGAAGCATTACAAAATTCCCTTGCCTTTAATTTTTCTTTTTTTTGTCATTGGTTACCACTCCTGTTTCCCAACGGAAAATATTTTAAACTCATACCCTCATTCAAATTTGTGAATACTTGTCACACTTATTTCCCTGGCATTTTAACTGACATGTTTCACTCACCTTCAAAGTGATGCCTTGAGAGGCCTTCCAGAAACAGAGACTGGACAGGAATAAGGGAATAAAAGTAGGCATTTATTTGAAAAGCCCTCAAAAGTACACCCTGGGGAGCCTGAAGCTATTCTCAAAATGGACCCCAAGATGGACCCCAGGTCACGAGTTCTTCACTCTTTTATAGGTTTGGTTCATTTGCATAGCAGGGTTAATTCTCCAATTAAAGCTTCAGTTTTCCCCTCAGCTTACCCACCCTTAGCGGTTCTTTGGTTTATACTTTTGGCCTAGGACAGTCTTGGTGTCCTTGGAAAGCAGGGCCAGAGAGGCTTTGTTATGTCTACCTAGTATGAGAGCAGAAATTTACAGGCTACAAAAAACTTCAGAGTCACACACCAAGCAGTACAGAATTTGAAAAATACAAAGGTTAAAACCTAAGGCATCAGAAGAACATTTTCTAATTGATCCACAAATTTAATTCATGTAGTCAAGTGTGTCTGAAGTTTAACTCCACTAAAACCACAAAGAGAGGGAGAGCAGAGCTTTCAAAAAACCTATTGGATGCTCCTTGTGAAGGATGCAGACTTCTGTAAATTAACCAGAGGCATAAGCAGTTTAAAGAAAGCTTTAGAACTCTTTTGTTTCATATAATTTATCTTGGTTGAGAACTCTATTTTATGAGTCATAGGGGTTCTATTGAAATCATAATGAAGCTGAAGTGCAAAGGAGGAGTTCAGTCTGACATATTTGTTTCACACTCAGATGGCAACAAGTGGCCCACAAATGGATCCTACAAGAGCATCTCTATTCTCAGATTCTCAGATCGTAGTGCAGCTGGCAAGGGGAAGGGGCAGGGCAGGGATGCACCACCACAATATATCCCAAAACTAAAGTCAGCTTCTCAACCTCTACACCTGGTGCTCTGAAAGCTGTGGATGACAGCGTCTGTCACATGGAAATTACCATTGTATTCATTTCAGTAGAGAAAGCAACAAACAAAGAAGCAGAACTGGTGTTCTTCCATAAGATGTGTATGGTAAATATTTATTTTAATATATAAGAGGGGAAAGACCATTCTACGTTATCTTTCAAAAAGAGGTGGGGAGACCATTGAGGGGCCATTCACCCCAATTTATATCTGCTTTGCTGCAACTTTTGTTCAGTGTTGTTGTAAGGATATTTTGCCTTTGGAATTTCCCTTCCTTGTTTACTGGTTCAGTTCTTGCTGCTGGTCAGGCTGGTCCTAAAAAACAATTCTTGGCCTACTTATTAATTTATAATCACAATACAATAATGCTGTATGCTTAGGAACATGAATTTAATTCATGATTTTTCCTGTAGGCCAGATGTCCCCTGTGCAGTGGGGTCATTGTAACAAAAAAGTAGGAAAATTATAATTTGGGAGGGGAAGTAGGCTCAAAGAAAATGAGAATATCAGAAAATTTTACATTTTACATAACTTACTACTTCTTAGAAAACTCTCAGATCAGCAAGGGCTCCTAAAACTGCTTTCAAAAGAAAAGGCAATATTAAGTGATCATGCTGAGCTGCACTAATGAACACGGCTCTTAGGAATGACCCAACAGTAGGTTACACAACGAGAGCAATTGCTTCTTCCTCAGTGATCTAATACAATCTCTAACTCCTTATAAAAGCAACTTTACCCTGGATGGCTGAGTTATATGCCTCTGTAGGAGAACACACTCTGCAGCCACAGAGTTTTAGCTCTCCTTTTCTTCATCTTGCACCAATTTTGGCTGGGGTACAGTTTATTTTTTTCACAGTGGCTGTTACAGGTCTGTGTTTTGCATTTGTGCTTAACACAGGATTGATAATACAGAGATGTTTTTGTTATTGGTTGTGGCGGTGTAAGTGGCTCTAGCCAACCTGTCTCCTGAGGACAACTCAGACAACCAGGTGTGGTGGTCACCAACCCAAGTTTAGCATGTAACTTTGCAGTCATAGTGAGAACTCATGATTTCCTTGTTCTGGCTTTTGCATGTTTTCCCTCAGTTGGTTAATGTCTGCCCCTCCCTATTTTATGTATGAAGTTATGTATATTCATGTTCCTTCTTTAATATGTATCCATTCTAGAAAGTTCTTTGTTCCTCAACACCCCATTGGATCCTTCCCTAAGTCCCTCCTATGTGTTGTTCCCATTGGTTCCCTTGCTGTCAACCCCGCCTATCCCATTGGCTGAGATCCCCTTCCCCGCCTATTCCGTGCCCTGTATAAGATCCCTGGACCCGCCTACCAATTTGGCTGTTCGTCACAGTCTTTTTGCAGGAGTAAACCTGCGTGAAACACATACGGAGAGTCCCCTCTCTTTACTTCTTTACCTCTGCTCCTGTGCGCTTACTCGATCAGCTTAGAGGGAAGCTCCCTCAGGTGCGGAGCTCAGCTCTGTCTGCCTGCTTTACCTGTGGGTGTGTGACTGCGTAGCGTGGATGGGACCATGGCTAGACCTCTGGGCCCCTTTTTAGCTAGCACACAGCTCTCTGTCAATTGCTGAGCAGGGCTTACACATGGCCAAAGCCTTTCAGGCTTCTTGGGCTGCATGCTGGCAAGGAGGGTAGGGGTGTAATGGTGGACACAAAAGACTGATGCCCAACAATGGTAGCAAGCATTAGCAGTTTATTATCCCACAGTACAACTTTTTATACCTTTTCTCTATATCTCGCGCATAACACAGACTCCTTTTTTGCGTTCTAATTGGCTAACAAACATGTGCCTTCTATCCTTTTCTAATTGGTCACAAATCACTCTGCTTTTTGCTGTAAATGTCAACACATGTCTGCATTCTACATTTCTGTCTCAAAGTTGTTTATCTGTCTTGTTCAAGGGCACAGCTGCACCCCATCCAGGCTGAGGTTGCCCACAGCCCATTGCTGTCCTTCCACAATACCCCCTTTTTTTTTTTTCAATCTCAAATGCCATTTTTACCATCTTCTGCAGGGCCCTTTGCAGACAAGATAGCAAACAGGGTACAAGCATCTTTTGTGTAGTTTCCATTAATTCCTGAACGTATTTGGGAATTCATTTTGATTTGTTTTTTGAATCTATACAGCACATACCATCAAAATCTTCACACTCTTGTCCATGGGATAATAAGAAAAAAATCAATAGTTGCACTGTTTTTTAAAGCAGTGTGGCGAATGCTATCTACATCAGTGGCTAGTGCAATAATAAACTAGCAGCTATGCGTTCTCTTTCATTCCAAAAATGTATGTCATTGCTACAATCTACTGGTAGTGTGTTCAGTGCTCTCTGCAATCTATGGTGTGCAGTGTGGCTTGCAATGAGTAGCGTATCGGGTGTTACCATACCTAACTGTCCAATGGTGCAAGGCCCCCCTACTGTTCTGCTGGGGATTTCTGGATATGCAGGGTCTCCACAAAGCAAAAACAAATCTTCAGGCAATGCTCTGGGTTTTGCCAAGCCCTATTGTTTAGTTTAGTGCATGCAAAAGGGTCACCCAAATACTCTTGGTATTCCAGGGAGTCAGGTGAGCAGTGTAAGGTTTCTTCCTCTGAGGAGTCTCATCCAACACAGCCTGAACACAACAAGCAGGTGCCCACCAAACTCCTGCATCTGTGGAGACACAAGCATATCCACGTCCCCAGGTAACAAGATCCCACGGGCCCTCCCAGGCTCATATTTGCAAACTGCAAACCCAGACTGGAGCAGGGCCATGGGTCCTGATACTCAGTAACTCTAACAACAAAAAATGTGTTAAAATAACAGGTATTGTATGAAAGGGAGGGACAGTAAGATGGTTCAGTGTAAATACAGTTTTCCAAACTCTTGACTGTGGGGTTTCACCCTGCATTCCCCCTTTTTGTTTTTGAAGAAACACTTTAAGCATAAAATGAAAGTGCTCTATGATGGCTTGACCAGTCGGAGTGCTGGTGACATGGCGAACACCCCAAAGTGGCAAGAATTGTTGAGTGCACTGAGCTGCATAACCAGGACCATTATCAGTCTTTACAACATGTGGTACGCCTAAAGCTGCAAAGGCGCTGCACCAATGCAAAATCACATCTTTAGCCTTCTCTCCTGCATGTACAGAGGCCCAACAGACTTTAGAATAAATGCCCACAGAAACATGTACATATTTAAGGCAACCAAACTCTAAAATGTGCGCAATGCCAGATTGCCACAGCTGAAGAAATTGCAGCCCTCTGGGGTTCATCCCGTCATGAGTCATGGTGACATGTTGCTGACAGTCGGAGCATGAGGCAACTATATCATGTGCTGCTGCAGACGTAAGATGGAATTGATGTCATAGGGCATGAGCCCCTTGATGGAAAAATTGATGTGACTGAATCACCTGTTGCAATGTATCTGGTACCGGGGCCGTCCACACTGGGGCTGTCAGCTTATCCGCATGGGTGTTTCCTTCTACAATGAACCCAGGCAAACTGATATGACTACAAACGTGGACAATATAAAATGGTGCAGTTTGTTGGCGTAATGCAGGCCATAATGTTTTTAGGAAAGAAAACAGTTCATTGTTATTTACCTCTTTCAAAATGGCACGATCTAATTGACGAACTATAGTGCACACATGTTGAGAATCAGATACAACATTTAAATTTTCAGAAGGCCAGGCTGCAAAAGCCGTTTGACTGCCCGTAATTCTGCCAACTGAGGGGATCCATCCTGGTGGCCTATGAGGTCATGCCACTGATCTCCCTCCTTCCAGGTGATGACAACTTTTCCTGTTTGCCCTGATCCATCGGTAAACTGTGTGCCCTTGTAAGGGGGTCGATGAATACAGGGATGACTCCACAATTTGCAATTCTAGATGCATCTGCAAAAATTTATGTGCAGGGTGGTGGAATAATATTTTTCCTGGAAACTCTTCCATGGCCATTTGTAAAACAGAGCTATTGGCCATACACCAGTCCCAATACTCAGAGGTTAAGGGTACAGTCATAATGGCTGGCTCTTGCCCTGATAGTTGGACACACTGTTGTCTGGCTTTACAAATTACATGAGGTATCAGCTCTAAGTGGGTGGTAACCATTTTCTTGTGCTGGTATGATAAAAATACCCAGTCCAAAAAATGTAAAGGGTCCTGCCAACTATCTTGCCATTGGGCTGTGAGGCCCAGAGGATGATCCTGAGACAGTGAAAAAAGAACACTGACAAAAAAACCCCACTGAGATGTATAGTGGTAACTACTCTCCAGGCTTTTTTCTTTAATATTGCTAGTTCTATGTTCTTTAATGCTTCTTTAAGCACTTCTGGTGACAAGCTCCTGGGAGACAAGTAGGGATCACCTTTTAATAAATAAAAAAGTGGTACCAACAGCACGTTCTATAATTCCAATAATGGTCTGATCCAGTTAATTGTACCTAACAATTTTTCTAAGTCCCTGCATCTGATACTGTGTTGTTCCAACTTTGCTGCTGGCCTCAATCATGTCTACTAGTGTAGGATTCTCCAGCGTCAACAAAAGCTGCTTACAGTATGTATTTGCATTATCTTTAGCTAATTGCAAGAACAAAGTTTCTTGGGCCAATACGTTGTCAACTTGTTTCTTAATCGCCTCCATAAGATGATCTATAAATGTTACATGTGGCTCACTTGGTTTCTGCTTGACTGTCGTTCACGACTGATGAGGGTCCCTACATCTGGTACATGCTTCATCACTTGAAATGCAAGCTCTTTTCCTTGCTGTAACACTAAGGAATGCAGTTGGGCTTGTAGATGCGGGGTGTTAAGTGGAGGGTCCCCCATAAGCTGGGCTGGACCTGCTCCAAAAATGAGAGTCATCTTGAGAATGTTCTAAATTACCCATGGTGACCTCATTCACTAGCCGTCTCCTAGCCGTCTCCACTGCCACCCAAAAATAATCATCTGAGTCAGAGTGAAGCAAATTTGGGTCATCTGCCGACAGTCAAAAGGGGTTAGCTTATTAGTAAAGATAACTCGCAGCACAGTGCGAAAATGAGAAGCAAACCCATGCTGCATCCCCGTGTTTCTTAGATCTTTCATTGCACTCCAATGAAAAGGATCCCATTCATCAGGGCTGTTGCCATTATTTTGGATCGCAGGACATGCTAGATCTGCCAAAGCTGACTCTTGGTCTGCCAAAGCTGACTCTCCTGCGTCCTTAGCTTGTTCATACACTTTTGTTCAAAACCTCTTTGGATCCGCCCCCTGTACCTAGACGGCCACTGGTTCTAGAGTAAATATATCTTGCAGCAGAGCAGTGGTTGGCTGACAGCCTGCTCCTCCTGACCTTACTGGCCCCGACAGATTGATGAAAACAGGCTCAGGGGCTCTGTCCCAAGGCCATACTGGATGTGCCACCTCTGGAGGCATTGGAATGTCATCATCGAAATCAGGGGGAAGAGGATAACTCTCAGGCGATACTGGGGAAATAGGATCCTACACAGAAGCAGTCGCATGGGGAGTAGGAGACGAAGGGGAAGCAGCCACAGCCAGAGCACGGGGGTCGGCTGTGGGGGTGGTGGCTGCAGCAGCACCTGCCGCTTCTCTGTCAGTTTTTAATTGCAGTAATGAGTCCTGAACTAATTGCCATATCCATAGCGATCTTGTGGCTATTTTGTCCCCCTTTGTAGCTGCCTCCCATAGTGCTTGCTTCCTCCCATGTTTCAACAAAAAAGGCAGTCTGTACATCTGCTCTCACGCCGTTTCTTTTGCACCAAATGAGCAAGGTTTGTAGTGCTTGCTCCTCGTATTTGATGCCTCTCTCCTGTAATATTCACAGCAGAATGTTCAAAATAGATTTTTCTTCTGCTGACATTTGAGCCCCCATGTCTATGTTCCCAGTCGGTCATCTGAGGTCAGGTGTCTCTTTCTGCTTTCGTAAATCGTCTGGACTTTCAGGCTCTCACTCTCCACCTTGTACTGCTAGGCTGGGCTCCACCGCTGGCTGCTCTAAGGTCCACAGTCACGACCCTATCATGTTGGGGTCGCAGTTTAAAAGTGGATACAAAAGACTGATGCCCAAAGATGGTGGCAAGCATTAGCAGTTTATTATCCCACAGTACAACTTTTTATACCTTTTCTCTATATCTCGCGCATAACACAGACTCCTTTTTGCATTATAATTGGCTAACAAACATGTGCCTTCTATCCTTTTCTAACTGGTCACAAATCACTCTGCTTTTTGCTGTAAATGTCAACACATGTCTGCATTCTACACTTCTGTCTCAAAGTTGTTTATCTGTCTTGTTCAAGGGCACAGCTGCACCCCATCGAGGCCGAGGCTGCCCGCAGCCCATTGCTGTCCTCCCACAAGGGTGCACAAGAAACTGGGAGCAGACACACCTGGGACAGCTGATCCAAACAGACCCTACCATGTCGCTGTTGTACCAAGATGGCGCAAAGAATAACACGGATTCAGGATTGGGTTCAAAGTCCAGAGAATGGCTCTATTTAATTATATAATTCAGCTTTTATAGCTTTATTCGTAAGGGTAGATTAGATGCTTGACCATCTGCCTCCCAGAGGGATTGGCTGAATGTCGTAACACCCATTTTCAAAATATTTTTCCCAGTGTGGAAACAAAGGCACAAACAGGTTGTGCACCTGTGAGATAGTTTACAAAACACAGACTGCTTTCCCAGCTGGTTAGCATGAGAAAGGAGACTTTCATAGGCGGCTGTAAAAATAGGAAAATTTCTCTGCCACCTTCTCTTAGCATCTACACTACCAGACCATGTGGCATCATGCTCAACATATAAAGCTGGATGTCAAAGGAGGAAAAGAGGGGACATTTAAGGTGATGGCATTTGTCTTCCTAAGTCCCTATTACATGTGATGGGGCCCTGCTCTCCTGGAAATGGCTGAACACCTGCTTGCCCATGGAAAGCACTCAGTGAATCCTTTGTGTGACTTTGCCTGCATGTGCAACTTCTGCTTTACCTACCAACCTATTAATGTCTATCACATCCCATGATTTTTCTTATTTGTACTTCTATAATTCTCTGCCTGATCCCACCAGTAGTGTGAGTGAGTGAGCAAGCAGCTGGGTGCTTACTTGCCTGCTGGGGTTAAGCCATGTTGCCTATTTAGGCCAGGCTGTTCTCTTTCCCACTACATGGAGAGAGACAGATGTTCTCCTCAATGAGAGGAGATGAATTCTACAGCCATTAATACCTTTTCTTCTACAAACCTCACAGTGAATCAAGGCTTGCCTTTTACAATGAGATTAAAACCCAGCTGGAACAACTAAGTTTAATACATCGGCAAGGGAAAGCAAGATAGTTTTATAGAACCGTGTCTGTAAGTGTCCGAATAATAGCATCTTTATATGTAGCTCTAGGAAACACATATTCACGTACCAATAAATGGTAAAAGATTGTCTTAGAAGAAAGAGGCAGAATTATGGACAGTGGCTTTTCTGGGGATGCTGAATGCAGAGAGAAGGTGAATGTGTTTAGTTTCAGTGGTAATATTTCACAAGGATTAAATAAAGGAGGAGAAAACAACTGCATATTCTTGGAATTATCCTAATAATAAAATCATTGTTTCACAGATTAATCACTCAGAGCAAGAGGCAGTCAATATGAACCTTAAAAAAAAAGGTTGGGATAAAAGAAACAATCTTAAATTCTGTCCTTCCTTTTTACTGTCATAACCATATTTGTCCATAGTTGCTCTCCTGTTTCTTTTCAAACTCTCATCTGAATCTAAGACTGCTTAATTCTGAAAGCTTGACCTACACCTAATTGTTTCATCATTTGTTTGCCTAGTGAAAAAATCTGAATACCTTTTTTGCAAAAACACCAAGTTATCCCACTGAGGTAGAGAACAATTTTTATTTATTTATTACTTACTAGAAAACAATTCGAAATAATGTATTAATAAAGTAATCAGAGTGGTCAGTAGGCAGCCACTCTGTTAAATCCTTCTCATGAAAAAAAAATCCTATCAGTTATGTAACAGCACATAAAGTGTGCCCAGATCGTAGAACTGGAAAATACCATGAAAGCCAGATGGATGCAAATTCAGAATTTTATTATGGTGGGACAGGGGGGTGAGCAGGAGGGCTGGAGGGAGGGTGGGGCTTGGACGGGGGAAGTGCATCTGTTTGTCTGTTTTCCCTTTGTCTCCACATCTTGGGAAGAGCAGTCAGCCAGACTGCCTTTGCCACAGGGAAAGTACCCACTCTTCTGCTGGAAAATATTCATAGAGCAGAGGGAATAATCAAAAGAGCACCACTTGGGGTACAAGTAAGTGATGCCTGTATAATGTTGGCAAGTACGGTGATGTGAGGGGATTCAAAAATTATGTGAGTCAAAAGTAATAAACCTTAGCATTATCATATGGCCTTCTTTGGCTGTATATTAAGATACAGTTCTGTATGTCTCAGAAGTTACCATGTCTAAACATTAGATTTTACACAGCACCACTTTGAACTACTTACAGAAGCTAGATTATTTAATTTTAAAACATCAGTAGCAGTCAAGACAACATATTGTACTACACTACATATATGCAGGAGATAATGTATTATTAAATGAAACTACTATTTAAAACAGCATTATATTTACTGTTGTGATTTTTTTAACCAGTCAGTTCTGTTTCCTCAGAAATTAGTGCTCTTCTACTGGGTCTTAATATGAGTTAGTTTAGGAAAAGAAACTTTCATATCAACATTATTTTCAGCAAGAGATTTTTAAAGTACATTCAATGTTAATTGGAATTTGTGGTTCAACAGAAAAATTTAACAGTCATTTGTACTGTTAGAGACATTATTAGTCATCCTTTTCTCCCACAAATACATTTTATGGTTTGAAATGTCGCTACAATGGGCATTTTGGAGCAGCAGCCACAAGTTTGAATAGGAACAGGTTTAGCTCGTATTTTAACTTTCAAATACATGGAAGTATGTGTAAGTTCAAATTTTTCCAAGTGTCAGGGAACATTTGTCCGTAAGTTTTCCAGTTTGTTTTCAGTAACACTGTGTTTGTTGTGGTAACAATGGGCTTGGTATGGAAGCAAACAGCAGGTTTTTTATACTCTATGGTGATTCATTGTTGATTTTTTTTTTTTTTTTGATGTGGGAACCTACTTAACCAAGGGAAAGATAAATCTGTAAGTTACAACAAGAGACTCATAGGAAATGTTTTTCTTTTCTGTTTTCTAACTCAAACTTTGTTTGAACTATAGCAAAATTACTTAATACCCATGAGTCCAAATTAATTTTTATAGAACTGCAGCAACTTTTTTTTGTTCTCGAAGTTGCAGGAAACTTACAAAGCATATAAAGTGAAAATTGCATTTCTCTATGTCCTTTTAATACCATTTTATAAAATAGGTGTCAATTTTTCAAAACCTATCATATCTTCCAAACTTAAAGCCCAGGGTGGAAATATGTTCCCTTTGGATACACCAGTACTCACTCCCATGGTTCTCCTGCTCAAGTTTTGTTTAGTTTCTAAGGTATGGCAGTATTTAGGTATACTTTTCAGAAGATTTTCTTTAAGACTAAAAAAAACAAAGATGAAAGGCCTTGTTAGGTGAAAGCTTTCTTGAGCATTCATTTGAAGATAGCTTTCTTGTGAAAAAAAAATTTTGAGTTCTCATCTCAGTCTCAAAAGGAACAACAACATAAACCTATTGACTTCTGCTTTCATTAATGTGATTGGCTTTGCATACAGGGGGAAAGACTAAAATGACAAAATGTCTTAATTGCACCATGGTGTGAGAAAGGGAGGAAACAATTGGATAGCAAAAATTACCTGCAGGAGATGATGGTATCGATTGATTTTTCTTTTAATCCATCATCTGTTGGATAAGAGGCAATATTCCCATTAGAATCTTTGCACTGGAGAGAAAAAATGTTCAATACTTGAGAGAATTTAAGCAGAGAGAAGTTAAGTAGGCTCTGGCTTACATTTGTACACTGACTTGACATGTGCACTGAGTGGCCAGTAGCTCATTCGGTCTTTGATGAAGACTGCCTATTTTAAAGTAAATAAATTAATAGGTGCTACTCCACTTCTCTTATCCTATGACTTTGTCCAGGATTAGAAATAGAAAACCTCTAAATTAGTGGGAACAGGTCAGCTTGCCTGATTTTTGGAATACTATATTTCCAACTAGCAAAAGTAGAATTTCCCGGATCTACTGGGAAAGCTTTCAGTGTTTTTTGATACATCCAGCTGGCTTTCAAAGACAGATGAATGAATGAATCTGAATAGGTTTCTTTCTGGGAATAACGGTGACCAGTGACCTTCAGTGAGAATTACGTATTGAGCTTCTTCCCTTTAGTTTTTTCTTTTTGAATAATAAGAATATCATATACAAGCGATTTCTGTTGCTATAGTTGAATGAGGTATGAACTGCATAATATTTTTATATGGCTTTTTACATCAACAGACCAGTGAGAAAATTTGTACTCTTTAGCACAAAGGGAAAATACCACACAAAGACTTGGTTTTGATTCACAAACTAGTGAATGGTCAGATGTAATTCAGCTTTTCTGTCTCAGTGTAATGCTTTCTCTCCAGTGGAGGCAACAGCTGGATTGCTGTGTCCAGTTCTGATCTCCAAAGTACCAGAGAGACAGGGAGCTCCTGGAGCCAGTCCAGCAGAGAGCAAAGAAGATGATTAAGGGACAGGAGCATCTCTCTTATGAGGAAGGGCTGAGGGAGCTAAGCCTATTCATTCTTGAGAAGAGAAAACTGAGATGGGATTTCTTTTATTCATTGCAAAATTCTCAGCTGAAATGCCAGGGGCAATAAAGTTTAGGCTTTGTTAAAAGTAAAAACAGAGAAAGAGAGAAAGGCAACTCTGAGACTGTATTTATAATGCTGTTTTTTCTTTCAAACTATGTGGATATTGCTTCGTTTTTTGCCCTTTTGTTCTCCCCCTCCATTAAAGAGAAGGTCGTGGGAAATACTCATAACAGCTCATAATTATTTTCCATCTCTCTTCACCCACCTCTATGGCTAAACATTCTGGGAAATAATACATACAAAGTTGCTTTCTTCAGGAATTACAGTTACCATGTTATTTTTCCTGGCATTTGGACATACTATGATAAATAAAATAGAAAAATCCCCACCTGGCAAGGGTGCCAGGTTGGCAACCGTGTGGGTAGGAAAATCCAGCTTCACTGCATTTTTTATCTTTCAGTTCATCATTGCACAGAGAAGTGTATTGCCAGAGGATCAGTGTCTGGATATTTTTGTTATCTTTTCCATTTCCAGATACGAGGAAAAATAGACTGGATTTAGTAATTTATGAACCACAAATATGTTTTCAAGCAAAAATGATGGCAGATTTGTTTTATGAAAAATCTGAAGCATGGATGAATGAGAATCTTAGTACTCTATAAATTACTTTAATGCCATATGGACAATACGATTACTATTGCAAGCAATATCAAAGGGCCATTAATCATGAGAGATTCATTGGAAAAAAAAAAAGCCAAACCAGTGAAAACAACAGAATAAACTATCTTGGAAGTCAAACATCTCTCAAGAGTGTTGATAATTGGGTGGCTTAGTTTTCTGAGAAACTATTCTTTTGTTTCTTAACATCTTCAAGCATTCTTGGAAGGGACATTATGCCTACATGGAAGATCCCAATGGAATCTGAGGATAATAATTTTTAATTTTTTAAATTCTGCTTTATTTCTGTCAACTGAGAAAATAAATTTTTGGATTTACTGGCTTGGTTCCAGTGGTTCTTTTTTCTCTTCTGTAAATAAAAATTCTCTGTGGACTTGAAAAAGGCAAGTCTTGGTTCAGCACTATGTATGTCTTCCATGTTTTAATGAGTCTGTGCATTCAAACACATAATGTGATACTTTGAGATGTACATTACTCCACTTGAGACTAAACAATGTAGCTTACAAGATTGCAGATTAAAGACTGTCCATTTTATGAACACCTTTTTTAATTTTTAGAGAGAGCAATAAAAGCTGGAGTACATAAATTTGTTATTCATCCTATTAAAACTCGTTTTCTGTTACCTATATTTAGTTACAGTGGGCTATTAAATATAATTATCTAGCACTTCTGAAAGTCAGTTTGCTATGGAAAAGTAATGTAGCTATTAGAATGACAGTCTTTTAATGTACAGATTTAAAAGCACAATCTAAAACTTTAGAAGAAAATAAGAGCTGTATCATGGTTTCCTCAACATACATGAAACACAGGGAAGCTTCTGTGTATATTACATGAGCTATTACTGATACCTAAAGAGGCAGAAAATTATTCATATCCCGGTTTTGTTTCATTTTTCTGTGCTTTCTTTTCAGAAGACTTATGGTTGTTTTCTAACATTCACAGTGTTCTTCTGCCTATCTAAAGGAAGATGGTCAGGTCATTTTCTAAATTTGTATGTAACTGCAGAGCTGAGAAGATTTACTGAACTCAGAATCTGGAAGATAAACACTCAGGACCTTCAGGCTCAAAGGTACTTGCTTTCTTATTTACTGCTAGTTGAGTGTCTGAGAGAAAGGCAATAGCTTTTTCCAAGTTTGGTAATATCAGACTTTGCTGAAGTAGATACTGCTTGAAATGTCACCTTCAAGTACAAATTGAACATGTTATTTAATTAAGACTTTCTGGTCAATTATTCAGACTGCAAAATAATGTAACATCCAGATACAACTCCTGTAGGAGCAAGACCTTTTGAGGATTTACGGTGAAAATACCTACAGAATATTTCAAAATTAACTGAGGAGTTATCTTACAAATATTTTGCAAAATTCACTAACTGATAATCAAGAAATATATTGATAATCTAAGTAGCAATTTTTCATCTAAGGTAATATGTGTTTGCTGTTTTGGTTTGATGCCACACAGTATTATTATCAGAACTGTTCTCAAGATAAAACACGAAAAACCCACAAAACCAGAAAAAAAACCACAAAACCAAACAAAAACCTCCAAACCAAAAAAAAAAAAACCCAAAAAACGAACCCAAGAAAAAAAGCCTTTTCACAAAAGCCAAATACTATGACACTTAAAAGAAAATTGAGATTTTTGCACTGGGTAGTTAGGTAGAAGTTATAGATGAGGTAATTGAGTCTGACTGGATAAATTGCCTTTAGTTTTATCTTTCTGGACAACATGACGTAGTTGACATATCCCACCACACAGAGAAGCATATCACTTGTGTGTGGGGTGAACAAATCCAGTCAGCAATATAGTCTCCTGGGATTATTGTCAGTGACAGAATACACACTGCTAACAGCTGTCATGCTCTTGGAAGAATGCTATTTTGCAATCCTTAAAAATATTAGTTTTAAAACAGATTCACAGACAAATCCTAATTTCATGTTAGGAATGCAGTATCACACCAGTCCAGCCTTGTCAAGAAGCGAGCAAGAATTTGTGTTGTTTAGTGCTGTACTTTTCACTGGTCCATGAAGTACCAGTACCACTAACTTTTTTGTTAGTTCATAGTCAGGTTTCCCTCACAGTCTGAGATAAAGCCAGTTTTCTTGTTGTGAGGGCTCCTGCCTGAACACCTTTCCTGGGGATGTAATGAATAGGAAGCCAAGGCATTGCACAATGGGTGCCAGATGTCACTTCACAATTTCTCCTCATAACGGAAAAATGTGCCTCCAAATTGAAGAAAGCCTGAAAGTTCTTGAGACAGTTGCTGTCCAGATATCCTTGATGGGATATCTAGACATTTGATCTTGCCAGCACAGCCAGAGGAAGGTGAAGAGTTGAGGGATGCCTGCAGCAACTATCAGGTCAGCAAGTTCCTTGCTGGCACAGGGAAGTAGCTATGTCTTACGTGCAAGAGACTTTACAGAGACTTCTAGGAAACCATCCCACATCCTGAGTTGTGAATACTGACTTCTTCAGGAAAGGAAAGAAATGGAGAGGCAGCTGCACCAGAAATGAAACTTAAGGTATTCACAAGATGTGAAAATTTCATAACTAATTATTTTCTAAGAGCCCATTTACTGACAGATGAATAAATAAAATTATAAAAAGTTTGGCTGAAAAATACTACCACTTGAAGTCATGTCCTATTTGATTGCATGTCATCAAATCAAGTGGAGAACTGACAATATCTGACATGTAGAAGGTTGTGGCCAGCAAAGCATAATGCTAAATGTCAGGAAAAAGATACAATAAATCTGAAATCTGTTGTATCACACAGAAAGGTAGTATTAAAAGTCAAGGACAACCAGTCATCTATTCCAAAATCTTTGGTAAATATCCTGTGTGAACATAATTGTTATTGCCCAACTAAGTATGTTTTTATAGATTTACCCAACTCTTTTCAGTTGGTTGAGGAGATGTGAGATAATGCAATTATTGCTAATATCAAGACAAAATAGTGGTGTGTGCTGCTCTTGAAAGGCAGCCTGGATGTACTCTGACAGGGGGAGGATACACATGGAAGACGCCTGCAACATCTGGAGACATTGGTCCAGTTTGCCCAATGTCCAGCAACACTTTACACCCTATTGCAGGCTGATGTTTACCAACATCAATCATAATCATGACAGCTGCCTCCCACCCTGGTAGAAGGTGTGTGGAGGGATGTACATGCAAAGACCTGACTATCTTTCATGGCGGTCACACCATGTCCCAAAGTGCCCCAGCCCACACACCCTTAGAACACTTCTAGGGAAGGTGATTCCACCACTTCCCTGAGGAGCTTGTTCCAATGCTGGACCACCATTTCAGTGAGGAATTTTTTTCTAATATCTAATCTAAACCTCTTCTGGTGCAACTGGAGGCCATTTCCTCATATCCTGTCACTTAGTGCCCGAGAGAAGAGACTGACCTCCATCTTGCTACACCCTCCTTTCAGGTGGTTGTAGAGAGCAGTAAGGTCCCTCCTGAGCCTTCTTTTCTCCAGGCTAAACACCTGCAGCTCTTCCAGGTGCTCTTTATACCCTTACTCAGCTTCATTGCTCTTCTTCAAATACTACTGCGGGTATAGATCTTGATACACAGTCAATGGGCTTGCATGCTCAGGTTGTTGGAAAGATAAAGTGTGATTATTTCAAAATAACTTTACACAGGAAATTTTATGTAGAAATCTTAGCACTAATATTAAAATCAAATATGGAACAAAAATATTGGAAGTACTTGTTGTTGGTATGTATAAATTCTCTGATGAGATGGGATCAGATTAGTACCTTTAGTTCTTACTGTGATCTGTCCTAAATTTTTATGACTTTATCTGAGCAGTTAGAAAATATCTGGCATAGTAAAACTCCACCTGTTTTCTTAAAATGGATTATAATTCTTTGTAGCTTTTGTGCTAATGTCTTGATGTTTTGCTTAACTGACAAATTTAAAATCAAAATCGAATTAACAAGGTCAAGAAATGCAAAGGAAACTATCCTTTTATATAGTACTTGCAATTGTTCATTTTATGGTAAAAAAAGTACTATATAATTCACATTATTAGAACGAATAAGGATATCCTAGGGTTTAATTCATGTAGCAAAATCAGACATATTTTTGTATAAAATCTGAAAATGAGCCATTTGTTAGAAGTTAATTTAGGTGTACAGTATTACTACTATGTTTAAAGATTTAGACCAGAAGTTTTCAATCCTTAAATATGAACAATAGTTCAGTAAAATACAAATTCAGTTTCGATTTTCAAAGTGATGCTAACTAATTTATGTGGTCTTCTTAACAGCATCATTTTAAATGAGGCATAAGAATGTAATAGCAAAAATTAATTTCCATACCCAGAAAGCCTGTTGGATAATCCAACATAGGTATAATCCCAGATTATTGATGATTACGGACTGCAGAATTTTAAGTAAAATGAAGGAAAAAACTGCATAACATTTTTGTAATTAATACTTCTATCCTGCGTGCACCAATAAAGTATGTTTAAAAGTTGCTATGACAAATAAATTTTAAAGATTTTAATTTGACAAACTTTGCCTTCACCACTGGTTCAAGGCCAGAAAATAATTTTCTCTTATATTTGAAATGGGTGACACTGCCTTACTTTATAGATAGCTTTAAAAAAATACTGTAAAACCCACAGCAACAAATCATGATAATCAGCTTAGTTTAGATTTTTCCCATATTTCAGAATAATTTATTTCTATATGCTTAATACAGATGATAAGGTTTCATTTTTGAAACCAAATAAGTCAGCTACATCCTTAAGAAAAATCACTTAATATTTTTCAGATGAATTTTTTCCTCTTAAATGTCTTTGAGATTAAAACATGTTAACATATGTGACACAACAGTTTGTTCATATTGTTGACTGTCCTGGGACAGCCGTAAAACTACAGAAATACAGATAAGGATTTTGACATAGAATCTGGAAGGGTGTAATGAATATTGCCAGCAGACTTTCAGTGTTGAATCACCACAAGTCCATACATTTTGTGTTAGAGCTATCAACTGAAGAAAAATTCAGTCTGACATGATCAAACCCCACCTTAGAAACATAGCTCTTTTCAGATTGAAACCAATGTTATAGCATAGCATGTGTGTGAAATTTTTTCAGCACCTTTCTGTTTACTTTTTCATGTTTTATATCATCTTACTATTTAGATGTCTAGAAAACAAGTCAGAGAACTTAGATGTAGGGAAAAAAATAAGGCTTTTTATTCAATTCAGAGGAAAGAAAATAAAGCCTAAAATAACAGTTGGCATACTCATAAAGACATAATTTATTAAGCATCTATTAGCAAAAATAGGAAGTGCATATGTACCAAAGACACACACCATGCTACTACAGTGTATCTCTCATAGCACTACCTACTGAATGTAATCAGAGTAGAGAAGCCCCATCACAATTCCTCACAAACAGTTATGAAGGGCAGAGGACCAGCTGACACAAGCAAACTGTCGCAAAGGGAGGACTTTTATTGACATGATGTAGCTACTGTGCTAGTGGTTTTCACATTGTACTTTGTTTCACCAGGGTAAAGAAAAAAAATAAAAGAAAATTACAGCCATGCTCCAGCTCTGGGTGGATATGGTACCACAAACATTTTATCTCCAAAAAAAAAGACTTCCAGACGTAGATGCTTTGGTCTGTGTTTCTGAGGTACATCTACAGATTTAATTAGCTTTCACCCTCAGAGCCTGTTAATCCTGTGCAAACTGCCTGGGTCATGCACAACCTGAGTAAGTGTTGACACTCAAGGGAAGGTAGAAGGAGAGAAAAATTAGTCAAAGCTAAGAGAAAAGAGCAAATAATTTACACTGGTACAATTTACTGGTAAATGAAGAATTCTATTTTCAGGGCTTTTTTCCTTTAAGTCTGCAAGTTCTGTACAACATAGTTGTACAAGTGTCTGCTCAGAAATGAGTATCCCAAGTGGAAGAATTATATGCTGGGCAGGTAATGGCTTCATCTGTGTATAGATCTTGACAAAGGATGAAATTACATAATTTATGGTCCTGTCTGTATGTGAAAACCAGATCTTGCCTGGTAGGAGGCTGCCATTGGAATGCTGGAGTAGGTAGCAGCATGCAAGTGGTAGTAGCACATGAGCTATGAAAGTCTATAAGATGGATATGGCAGATGAAGATGGGGAAATGGTGATACTATCAAAATTTTGGTTCACCCAGACAGCCACTGGCTGTAGCACCAGGAGTGTGGTTTGAGGGTGCTGCAGTGCAAAACCACAGAAAGCATAGGTTGGAAGATACTTCTGGTGGTCATCCAGTCCCATCTCCTGCTAAAAACAAAACATCAGTGGTGTGTCATGTCACTCAAAACCTTTTTCAGTCAAATCTCCACATCTCTTCGGTTAGAAGTGCCACAGTGGAAATCTTTTCTTTTTCCCTTGCTGTAATTTAAGCCTGCTACCCTTCATTCTGTTGCTGAGTGCTTCTGCCTCCTGGTATGCCTGGTTCTCACTATCTGTGTTCTGCAAACTCAGTGCTCTCAGCCTCTCCTATTACATGTGCTCCAGTTCCGCAGTTATCTTGGTGGACATCCTAAAATTTGTCAATATCTTTTTGAACTGGGAGACACAAAACTCAGAATAAGAATCCAGTTGAGGGTTTATGAATACTGAATGCAGGCAAACAGCCACTTCTTTATACCTGCTTCCTAGACTTTGCCAGTGCAACCTAGTATGTAGTTAGCCTTCATTACTGCAAGGACACACTGCTGACCCATCTTCAATTTGTTGTCCACTACAACCCTCAAAACTTTTTCTTTAAAGTCCCTTTCTAGCTGTCACTTTTTCAATTTGTTCCTCATATGGACATGACTGCAAGTGTTGTTGAATTTTGTGATTACTATCATCTCTTTAGATAATAATCTTGAGTTCCTTTTGACCTTAGTAGGTCCCTTCAAATAGCACTGATCCATACAGGTGAGTCTCATTTGCAAATTTGCAAAGGAACTACTTCCCATCATGTGAGTTGCTAAAGACATTAAATGGTCTTGGTTTCAGGATCAGCCCCTGTCAAATTGCCTGACAGCATTTGTAACCAACATTCCAGCTGTCATCACTAGCTCCTGAGCATAACAATCCTGTCACTTTTTAACTCCCCAGTAGTCCATTCATCCAGTCTGTACCTCTCTCTGGTTATGAGGATGAGAGACACCATTCTGAAAAGCCACAGTGAAGGTTAAAAACAGCTGCTGCTCTCCACCTGTCAGCCAACACACCAAGAAAGGGCAGGAAGGTTGGTCATGCACAGGATGCTCTTCATAAATCTAGGCTGACTATTCCAGCCTTGTTGTTTTTGAATATGTGTGCTCTATGGGTAGAGACTGTCATGAAGTGGAGCATGTAATTAAAATCCAAGTGCCCTAATATTTCCTTCTAACATAGCAGCTAAGCTGTGTGCTTTGAGTGTGCCTCAATAGTTTGGTGCACCAAGGAGTCAGGAAATAAAGTGCTTTCAAAGACATCTGAAGAGCAGTGAGGGTTCCCCCTCTGGGCCAAGTAGGACCACACTGGCTAATACATCCAGCTATGTATGACAAAGAAGTACTTCTTTCAGTTTCGGTAGAAAAAGTACTCTGCCTTGTACTTGGCTTGGCTCATGCAAACTGGATTTAGGCCATAAATCATGGAAGTGCTTATTTGGGTTTTGGATTTAAAACCTCTCTTGTGAATGCTGTAAAGAGCTATTCTGTCTCACACTTCATTAAAACTGGTATTCTGATTCTCTATATCTTGCGACATTCCAGTTGCCTCAAAGTGTGCGTTATTTTTATATGATCATGTGGAGATTTCATAAGGAGAGTGATCTCACATCCTGTATGCGTTGCTTTTTTAACATCTTGACTGATGGATGGTGTATTTTCGGCACAGCATTCAGAGCAAGACATACTATATAGATGAGAACAAAATTTACAAAGCTTATAATAATTTTTTTACTTTCTTGAATTGCACTTGGAGCCCAGCCCAATGACAAAAAAAAAAAAAAAAAAAAAAAGCCTAGAAAAAATTTTCAAGATTACATGCCATGCAGTTTTTTTCTTTCTTTACAAATAATGCTGGTGTTTTTTAAATACTTGCTTTGAAACGGGTATCTTGCCCTAATACTCCATAATTTTAAACCTGACCACCACTGCCCTCAGTTAAATTACAAAGTTGTTTGCGTGGGTTGATTTTGCGCAATTAGTCTGTGCTGCTGGCATATACATTTCATGTTTTGTTAGAATAATTAGATTAGAAAGTTTTACAGGGTCAATATTAAACATTGTTAAAAGGAAAATTATTTTTCCCTAACTGCAATCTGTAACACCTCACTAGAAAAAAAAGAAATTTTATTTCATCTAGCAGTGGGATTACCCATCCATTAAAGTAGTCTTCCAAGACAGATGAAATGTGCTGTTTCTAGTTTGCAGTATTTTGAAATTCTGATCCAATTTTTCTGAAGATTCTATTTTTTTGTGTGTGTCTTTCATAGAATCCAGTCCATAGATGTACCCTAGCAAGGATAAGGAAGCTCTGTCCCAGGAACTTAAAGCCTTTTGGTTCTTCAAGAAGGCTCTAGGTCACTCAGGACTTCCAGATAGTCCACTGTAGCCCCAGGAGCCAAAATCCTGAAAGCCAAGAAGGAATTTGAGGAGACCAGGGATTCTTAAACTACTTTTAGGAAATGATAGTCATAAAATACTGACTCAAAAAAACCCCAACCAGTAATCCGGTTAAATATTATCTTCTATTAAATAGAGGAATCCAAATATTTAGACTTTGTCTTAGGATCCCTATCAATAACCACGAAAATTATATATCAATGTTCACTTTAATGCAGAGTTGTCTACATTCACAAAAAATTTTTTACTGGAGACATGGCTCTAGAAAGACAACACTGATTTTACTGGGGCAGCAAAGTTGGAGGGAACATAGCAACTCAGTGAACAACATGATGAGCTTTGACATATGCACTGTGCATTCCACAAACGAGTTGTCCAAACCAGTCAACTCTACAGCAGAAATGGGCTGAAGAAGAGAAAGAAATGCATATAGCCAAATACACTAATCAGAGATTTTTCTACCAAATTACTATTGAAGTCTCTTGACAATAAACAAAGGCATACTAATTTTAAAGATTTAATTTTTTAAATGAAATTGTGTACTGAAATGCAGAGATATATTTTTATTCTGGGAGGAAGCAGTTCGTGTAAAGAAGTGTGAGAAAAGCGCTGTAAATCTCCACTTAAGTAAACCAAAGAAATAAAAAAGAGGTGAATATGAGCTTGCAATATACCAGAATTATATAGAGTACAGTGTTTTGAGTTAGGAGGGATCTTTACAGGTCATCTTGTTTAAACCTGCCAATAGATCAGGTTGCTCAAAGACCTATCTGACCTGAACACTTTCCACATCTGGCCTTTAACACTTCCAGAAGCTTCCCTCTCTGGCTTTCTTGTAGGCCCCCTTCAGGTACTGGAAGGCTGCTATAAGGTCTTCCTGAACCTTTCTTTCCTCTGGCTGAACAACCCCAGGTCTTGCAGCTTTTCTTCATACTAGAGGTGCTCTAGCCCTCAGATCATCTTTGTGGCCCTCCTCTGGACACACTTGAATAGGTCCATGTCCTTCTTATTCTGAGGAACCCAGAGCTACATATAGTACTCCAGGTACAAGGGCAGAGCAGAGGGGCAGAGTCCCCTCCCCACCCTGCTGCCCATGCTGCTTTGGATGCAGCCCAGGACCTCTGGGCTGTGAGTGCACATGGCTGGATCATGTCCTTTGCATCAGGGCTGCTTTGCCCAGCCTGTTTTATGTTTGCAATTGTCCTGATCGTGGTGCAGGACCTTTGACTTGGCTTTCTTGAGCTTCATGAGAGAACCTTATCAGAGACCTGCTTCACAAGCCTATCAGCATCCCGCTGGATTGTATCCTTACCCTACTGCATGTCTATTTTACCACACATCTAGTACAATTCCCTTGAAATGAGCAGGGACAGAATGGTATGATACATGAAATCATATAATTTCTAAATAAAGCTCCTCTTACTATTTTTCTAACTTTTACAATTTTTTGCTGTTATAGAAACCAAAAGTTTTCAGAAGCAAGAAAAAAAGAAAAAATATAAAAGAGCACAGTATCAATTCCACTGGATTTTGACCTGCCTTTTTTACAATTAACAGCCTTTCTAGAAGAAACAGAAGAAGATTATAAATTTATTATTAGTCTAATCCAGAGCAGAGGGAAAATCAGAAAAGCTTATAATCATGCCAACCAGAAAACCTGCTTTCAGGTCTGCCTTCAAACTGAAGAAATCCTTTTTATGCACAAAATCTTTCAAGTTTTAAAATAATTCTGTCATTCCAAAGCAAATGAAAGGGATAATTTCTCAGGGAAAACCCTTCAGTTCATTACCGTAAAGGAGGCCTATCAGTATAACAGTAATGTGTTATTAAATAACTTAAGATTCTCATGTGAACATCAGTTTGTGGCTGAAGTGAACCCTGTTCCTCAACAGAACATTCATGCAATATATGGGACAAGAAACAGAAAAATTATTCTGACTGTATTGTGGAAGTTTTCTGGGTGTTTTTACTCAAGACTGTTTAATGAACTCAAATTAACTTAAGGCTTAAGAATTCCAAGCTTGTGGTAGCAGAAATAGACAGGACACTTTGACATATAGTGTCATTATATTTTGTATCTGTAGCATGGCCTCACCTCTTGAACCTTTCGTTCTTTTAATGTGACTGAGAACCTGCCCTGTTCTTTTCTGTCCATTGTTGCTCATTCTGTTGTACACTTCTGAAATGCCATGGAGATATTCTTCCTGAGGCAGGGAGCATAAAAGCCCTAATTTCCACAACAATGTGATGTAATCTGACAATGCGTCATTAAATGTCATCTACTATAAACCTGAAAAAAGACAAATAGCTCTAGCGAAGATTGTGTAGTAGCACAACACAGCCCTACTTCACTATATAGAGAAAAAAAATCACTATCCTGACCTGCAACTAAATGTCACTTTTTACCCTTGCTATGCTTACTCAGTTAGGAATGCTCAGTGTCTTGCTGCCATAATAACAAAAAAGACCTGAAAGTGATAAAGAATAAATAAATTACTGGTGGAAAATAAAGCACATTCTATTTACAAAATACTTTAGCTATAGTTAACTTGCAGAAACAAATACTCAGTATTATTTTATCCCATATGATATGCTTTACTTCCAGGTTAAAAACTTTTTGCTGTTGATTTTACATACCTTTTCAGGCTAAATGTAACCTTCATGCTTGATAAGAATGAGAACACCTTTTTTTTTTTTTTTTTGCATACATTAGAAATCTGTCAGAGGGCTTCATTTCAGCTGGAATGAGTAACATCCTGTTCTTACGCACTAAGCTATATTTCTCATCAAAACCCCTTCACACCATTGTGGAAGGAGGAAAATGGCTGGTGAAGCAGCATACAATTTCTTTTTTTTTAGTAACTGCTGCTTTATTCTTTGCTTTTATGTGGAATTAACATTATGAAAAAGAGATGTTTTATGTAGTAGTTACTCTGATGTATTTTAAGCAGCCCGAGACTGGGAAATCTTGACATAATGAACAGTTTCTGCTTTGATAAAAGACAAAAGAACTTTTTTTACTAATTCTTATCCAGACTAAATAATTGCCTGAAATATGATGATTTTTTTTTTAGCATTTTGGATTTCTACCAAACGTGAGGAGATCAGCTTCATTTTTATGGTTTCACTTCATTATTAGGTCAGAATTATGTTGCTGCGTCCATTTGCTGAAAGATTAATTTAGATTAAGTTTTATAAAGATACATATTATAAAATGGGAACATAAGGCTAAATGTTTTAGCGTGGTTTTCATTTGCAAAATGGCATTTTTTCTGATCTGTTCAGTTAAATCAGGTAACTGAAGGGTTTTGAAGCTTAGCTGCTACCTAATGAACTTTTACAAAGAAGCAAAGACAACTGCATAATTCTGAACTTAACGCATACCACTGAAATTAAAAGTTTGTACTAAGTACATCCTCCTCAGGATGGGGAGTGCACAGTGTCCTTTTCCAAGGAGACATCAACTTCCATTGCAAGACTCTCTCATGTCTTGGGGTAATGACCTGCCTGGTGCCACCCAAGCTTCCCATCACACTGGAAGGGAAGTTGCTGGGTGGGCTCTGCTGCAAGACTGCTTCCCAAACACAGCTACTGACCTGTCTCTACGTTTTTCTTCCCACTCCTTCCCTAATACATCCCTTCCCCTTTTGTAGAGCAGGCATGACCCCATGGACCCTAAGTTTCAAAAATGTTCCTGTGCTTCTATCTTGGGGTGACCCCAAAATTGTCCAGTCCTGCTCAGCTTCCTTGCAGTACTTAAGGCCATGGTGCTCTGTTCTCCAGAAAACAGGGAAAAGATAATTGTCCTTTCTGAGTGCTATTTAATAATTAAATTGGAAAGAAGTGTTCATCTTCTTCCTTGGCTGCAAGAAAATACTAAAAATATAGAGGCAAAATGTGAAAAGAACAAAGTTGAAGCGGTAAAATAAAAATATCAATAAATGGAAAGGAACTATTATATAATTTTGGATGGAAATTCAAAAAATATGATGCATAAAACCAATGAAAATTACCTAAAATGAAGAAAAAAAAATCTTTCTCTCATGCTTCCCTCTACTCTCGAACTCTGTGATACCTTCTTTCAGAGTCAAATATCACAAGTATTTATCTTTTATAAATATGAGTGAACTCACAATATGTAGCAAATCTGTATGCTCTTCTATAAAAGAACGGTTAAATACTGCATGTTAGGAGATAAATGCCTTAGAAAAATAATTAAAAGTTAATAAAATATTTGCTGGTGATCAGATTCAAATATTTTAGAGGAAAATTATATCAAAAAAATCAACTAGCATAATTAATTTCCATCTTTTTTTCTTCAGAAGTTTCACAAGCTAATGAAGCTAGCTGAAGCTTCTAAACATTTTCATTCCCTCTAATGCAAGACCAAAACACTACATAAGTCTTAATGATTAGTTGTTTGCTCTAGAAGGAACAGAGTGTAGGCATATGGCATTCTCACAGAAGTGCTAGCATTGAGGCACAGGACTTGTGGTTCTTTCATGCAACAATTCATTTCAATTTGAGCAGCACTGCTGCTTCATGACTGTAAGAAATGTACTCTAAGCTTCATAGTTATAACAGGAATCAATATATATCATTGACAATTTTATCTAAATTAGAGTTAATAAGGACAATTATAATTTTCCTAAAAAATTGAATCTTTTTTTTAATTATGAGATAGACATATTCACTAACTGTTAGTAGCATATATATTGGTATAAAACTACCTTATGAAAGTAATGAAATACTGTGATTAAAGCTTTTTTTTTGCTTATGAGGTACTAGATACAGTTGATTTAGAGCTGAATGCATTTTGATTATATCATATAGCAATATAACATTATAATAATGAAATTTACATTTTATTTCAATTTCTTTATGACTCTCAGAAAATTCAAACTATTACATCTCTTCCTGGAATACCTATTTTATTTACATTTGGAGTAGGGATAAGTTGTGACTGTTTTGCATCAACAAGGAAAAAGAAATAGAAAAAAGTATTCACTTATAGCATGTTTTCATTTCAAGAGTGAATAATTTGATAACAAACAATTCTGAGACAATTAATTATGAATCACCACCCTCTAATACACTTCAGCATATTTTCTTCAACTCTATGTCTATTTTTCATTGTAGAGGAAGACTAGAAATGTCATTTGTATGTATGAGAAAAAATTTATTTGTGGATTTTAAGTCATATTTCCTAATTACAGTTCCTCAATTAGTTACTGTTCCTCATGCATTTATATTTAGTAACAATGTGCACATCCTTGTCACCTAATACTTCTAACAAGTCACAACTGCTGTATTTGAGCTGACTCAGTTACTTAGGCTCTCTGAGTTAAATAATGATAGTCTGTCCCCCTGAACATTTAAGTTCCAAAAACATGAGAGATAAACCAAAACATGAAATCTGAAAAGGCCGTGTCAGAAAATATAAAGTCACATCTCAGCCATAAATTCATTGAAATCATGACAGCAGTATCATACAACAAAGTCATTGCTGAAAGACTAGTTCAGTTCTACTTAATTGTATTTTCTGTAGAGATGGAATTCATGATTTTTTTTCCCCCTGAATGAAACACAGCTGTGGCTAAGAAAATATCTTCTAGAAGTCTGCTTATGAAAAGGGCTTTGGGAATAAAAAAAAAAGAGTTAGCATGAACCTTTTGCTGTGTAAGAGGAAGTGAAGATTTCTCTTTAGCACACAAAAAAGATCTGACTGTTCTTCCTCACACAAGTTTGAGATTGAAGTGATGTCACTGAAGTCAGCTAGAGTCACATCAATGTAGCAATGATTTATACAGTGGAGTGAAAACCCTAGACTTGGTTTTTAAAGTACATAAGAGACCTACAGATGATAAGCTAGTATTCTATTAGAGAATGAGAGGAAGAAAGGCAAATAAGAGAATAGAAATATTAAAAATTATTGCACTGCTACAAGGTATAGCTCTATAAATCTTGGTTCATATGTATTAAACGATAGGCAGTCTTGGGAATATTTTCCTACCCTATGACTCAGATTCAAAATTGATCATATCTAAGGTCTGAAAAAATGTGGTTAACTTTTATTTCCTATTCATTTTCATTTTTTAAGCATCCCCAATTCCAGAATTTAGCCAGGTCTCCAGTAGGGAACTGCCAGAGTGTGTCAATAGACTTCTCTAAGCATCTCCACAGTAAACAACTAGACAAAAAAGAAACTCAAATGACCCAACAAAAAACCAATTAAAATGCTCAGCAAAAACCCAGTTAAAATGCTTTTGCTTTTGTCTTAGATAATATCCAACTTTTACAGATCTGTGTACCTCAGCTGGATCTGTGAGCTCTTGAGAAAATGGGAGATGTGCCTTATCCCAGCTCTGAGAGCTTCTGCTTTATGATCAACTTAGGTAAAAGCACAAACATCTTTGATTCCTCCTTTGGAACTCAAGCCTGAGATCACCTATACAGCTTGTGGTCAAAACAAATTGCAAATTAATGACTGAACCTTCTCTTCTGCCCACTGTTTGAAACACAAATCACATGTACCATCAGTGCTTTCAAAGACCTCGGAGTATCTTATTGGAAAGTAACAAGGATTCCTGAAATCACAGCAAGATAGAGGCTCTGCAACATCATCTGTATTTCAAAAAAAGCACACAGACAACTCAAATCCTAGCTGCTTGGATGTCTCTTGCAAGATAGTGGTTAGACAGATTTTGTCAGTGGTGTAAGATTTTGGCATATCTTGAAAGTACAACCAGCAGCAGCTGGAACATGGCTTGTGCTCAGTCAGCGGGGATCTTTCCAAAGTCAGTGAACCTAGATCTGGTCCCATTGCAGGGAACAGACCTGCAGCGCTCATTAGGTTGTGGCATTAGTATCTTCTAATAGAATTTAATTATATGCAAAACTAATGCTTAGACAGTGTGCGCCTAGTACACAAAGACTCTGAAAACGGAGACTTGAAAAATATTAACATCTACTATGTATCAAGATAAGAGGAAAAAAAGCTTTACCAAATGCCATAAAATATCAGTGGCAATAAGGTTTTTAAACCTCTCTGAAATTTTGTTCTTCCTATAATGAACTGTGATACAGTTAACATTTCCTTGAAGACGGATGAGTAAATGAAGTTCACTTTACAGTTATATTCATTTGCGTATGCAGTCTTTTATGTATACTAGTATTTTCCCTAATACAAAGTGTTTTAAAAACTCAATAATTTCTTCCAAGTATGTCTATTTTACCAATAAACAGTATTTTTAACACCAGCAACAATGTTGCTAAATTATCATAAATTAGACTGAATTGATACCACTTAATTGTACCACTATCCTATTGATTCATTACAGTATTGTGCTGCTATGTCTAACTTACTGTTGAGCACATTTTGTAAGTGTATTGGGTCTGGCTGAGGTAGAGTTCATTTCCCCTTAGCAGCCCCCACGGTGCTGTGCTTTGCATTGGTAGCTGGAAGGGTGCTGATAACACACCAGTGCTTTGGCTACTGCAAAGCAGTGCTGTCCCTCTAACATTCCCTCCACATCAAGGGGCTGGCAGGGAACAAGATCCTGGGAGAGGATACAACCAGGCCAGCTGACCCGAATTAACCAAAGGGATATTCCACACCATGTGGCATCAGCCTAGATATGAAAGGTAAGGGAAGGAGGAGGAATGGGGGGACATTTGTTGTTCTACAATGTTTTCCTTCCAGAGCAAATGTGTGCTGAAGCCCTGCTTCCCAGGAAGTGTCTGAACATTTCTTGCTGATGGGAAGTAGAGACTGACTCTTCCTTCTGCTTATGTGAGCACAGACTTTTGCTTTTCCTGTTTTTTGCTTTAGTAAACTTCCCTATCTCAGCCTACTAGCTGTTTTCCATCTAATTTCTCTCTACCCTGCCCTGCTGAGAAAGGGAGTGATAGAGCACTTGGCACCTGGCGCTCAGCCAAGGTCAAACCACTACAGTAAGTAATGATGAAATGTGTATAGATATTAATATTTACAAAAAAATATAGATATTTTCAGATATTAGGAAATGTCAGTAATACTTTGGGAGAAGATGATCTGACTCCTTCCAAAACTATTTTCCAAAGGTCTTTCTCCCTTCTAAGAGACTAAACTCACGACTTCATTTTTGTATGAGGTTAAAGAAGCAGAATTAAATGATCAGACCAACTACACAGTGTGCTGTTTGCTCATTCCTATATTTAAAAACAATGAAGCTGTCTTTTCAAAGAAATAATGTTTTTTTAAATATATTGATGTGTGCATAATTCGAACTGCTTCTCTTCATGCTTCATGGAGGATGAGATCACACATTCTTTGGCATTGTTTTATCATAAAGGATGTAATTATATTTCTGTAATGTCAGGTTGGCTTTTCTTTCCCAGTTTTTCACAAAATATCGCTCTTTAATGAAAGCCAAGTTTACCATTATGCTGGTTTTAACACCAGCCAGAAAATAAACTCCAAATAAACTACTCCCCTTCACCCGCCCCATCCGGTAAGGGAAGGACAAAAGCAGAGACTATGGGTTGAGATAACAATTTACTGAAACTCAAAGCAATGGAATAAAACCCACACAATAACAACAGCAGTATTAATAGCAAAAAATATACAAAAAGAGAAGGTGATTTATGCACCAAAAGGTGTTTACCACTGGGAACACAAAACCAAGATGGTGGACGTCTTCCCCACACAAAGGCATTATGGCGACCATTCCTGTGTGCCTCCCACGAGGGCATTGGGAACTAAGGCAAGATGGCAGGGGGGCTGCCACAGTTAGTGTTTCCCACCTCCCAGGCTTGAAACAGCAACAAACAATGGCAAACAAGCTCCCCAAAACCTAAGTCATTGCCGTCAGGTTGCGCTGCTGTTCTGTTGAGCACAGTTGCTGCTGCCTGCACCACCATTTTTACTACTCTGCTGCACTGGAAGGCAGTCCCATGGGTGGCTGCCCCTTTTTCCAAACATTCTGATGTGTTCCTTTTGGCTTTGGTTTGGGCTCATCTGGGCTCCCTTCCACTTGGTTTCACCATCTCAGCTGAGCTGGGGTCCCTGCCCTCCACTCTTTTCCCTGTGGCAGGCTCCATGCCAGTGCTGTCAGTTCAGCACTGGTGTGAATTCGCTTTTTTTCTGCTTTTCTTTCAGCAACATGTCCTGTAGCCATGCTCTGGAGAAAACGGGGCTGGGCCAGTTCTTGAAGGGTTTGGTGTCAACACTTTACTGCTGGAGAGGGGGAGGCAAAATTATGCACTTTTGGTGGGGTGTTCAGTTTTCTTCCTTAAACCAGGCCCCCAGCACTGATGTGACTGGTATAGAATAACAACCTGGCCATGCCCACACTGCACTAAGTGCCACCCTCTCCCTGCCACCAGGACAGGCATCAATTCTGACGTGCTTGAGATACAACCTTTTAAAAGTCCTCCACCATACATCACTTTGTTCATTCTCATCACCTAAATTACAGATTTTTTTTTAACTCTGTTTATCCTATTTTTACTGAATTAATGGTTGTAATAAGGTAACCACTAAATGAAAATCAAGATTTTGTGATTGCTGAGAGTTTGCAGACTCATTAGAACAGTCACTAAAAGGATCAAATAGTGACAAATATCATAAAACAAGTATCATGGCAGAAAAAGTTTTTAGTAGATGGTGTACCTCACAACTTCTATTTGTGATACTCTTACAGTATGTCATTACCTACTCTTAGAGAGATGAGTCAGACAAATTGAACCAAACCTATTGCTAAATCCTCCCCTTTAAGAGTCATCGTCCTCTCACTATGCTTCAGATTTCACTCTGGAGACAGAACTGAAACAATAGTGAGGTGTTTCAGAAGATAACCTCTTATCTGATTAACTGCTCTCACGTATCAGATCTGTAACATCTGCTATGGCCTTAAATCTGCTACCATCAACCATCAGCTCTGTAACCTGAGGACAAGTATTGCCAGATAAAAGAAGAAAGTGAAACTGGGTGCTTTACTGAAAGGCTCTGTTCCAACACTCCTGTTTAATTCCCTCCCTCCACACACAGACACATACACTTCTGATTAAACCAATAGTGCCTCAGGATTAAGTGATAAGTGAAAATGTGTGCATGAAGGCTTATTTGTGGCTTTGACCTTTCTTTAAATGCTGTGTTCTGCATAAGAGAAAATAAAACCACACACAAAAATGACTCAAACTTTAGACAGACCAACATGACAGAGAACTTTCCAAATTCTCTTTTGCATGGGAAAGATCATTACAAAGATTTCAGAGACAAAGTTGAACCTGTTTTCCTAAAAGAAAGAAAAGAGTGGGCCAGAAAGCTTAGTGTAGATTCTTCAGAGGAAAAAAGAATAGCAATCTTTTTCTTTGCAGTAAAAACCTGTTTAATTTAGACCATAGTTAAACCAGTAAATCACTGAGTTCTGAACATATTATCTGACAGTTACCTTTGAATGTAGCCCAATGCTCGTTCGCCTACTTTAGGAGTGAAGTGTGGGTCCAATTCCACTTGTGGGACCCCAAGTGTCTCAGTATGTGTGACCTACAGCAGTACACCATCATTTCCATGCATCGCCCACTCCTGCTGTGCTGTATAACCACTGCATTCTTGTTTGATCTCAACACTTGGCAGTATTCACTAAACTCATTTGCTCTACTCTTTCTAAATTCCTATCAGAAACACAGGACCTGTCTTTATTAAAAGTTACAGTGAGATGAGTAAATAAACTCATTTCCACTTAGGGGTTTTGTGTTCCTGCGTGATTAATCCTGTACAAAATAAATGTGGACATATAGGAGTTTCCACTCTTCATTTGGAACAGAATGCACACTCTTCACTATAGACTTTGCCTATTATACTTTCTCAGGGCAGGAATACTTTATTAAAATATGTATGGTATAGAGAAATCCAATTCTCAGGGGCATGTGTTATGCCCATATTTTTAAATGAAAAACATCTGCAACATCATGAAAGCATATTTGCATAAAAATTAAGTTAGCACATGATGCAAACTTAATTGCACTTGCACTCAAGCTAATTCTAACTGTATGTTCACAAAAATCACATTTAAAACTTTCATAATCATTGCATTAAATACAGATACTTAGATGAGAAATGAATTAGTAAAGCTATGTAATACTTAAGTAAATAATTCAACATGAAATGCTTGACAATCTTTGGATTTAATTAAAATAATACAAAAGAAGAATGTAAAATGACAATATAAAGTATAATTTTAATTTTGCCTTTATACCAAAATGACCTTCAGCATAGTATCTACTGATGAATAGCTGTTATATAAGAACTAAAGGGAAATACCATGTGCATTTCCATGTTACTAAGCAGCCCTCTGAGCCACTCTTTCTTCCACTTCACCTTTGCCTCTTTGCTGCTAGATGGTGTTCAAGCACTCTATGTGAAAATGAAGGAGAGGGAAAATGGAAGGAAAAAGGTGTATCATGAAACGTAGAAAAAGGAGTTAACTGGAGGAGGAAATGGTAGCATATGTAACCAGCAGGGAGGAGCTGAGCCAGTCCATCAGAGAAGTCTGGCACACTGTCAATACACAGAAGCAGTTCAACAAGGAATAATTCAATCTAAACACCTTTGGTGCCCTTCCTTTCCAATAACTGTTCAGCCTGCACACCTCGGTTTTGACAGCAGAAAGAGTTTTAAGGAAAGCAGTGGACACTTCTGTCAGATCATGGTCACTGTTCCACCTGTTCCTCTCTGAAGCCAAGCTGTATCTGAAAGAATGGCCAGCCATGCCCAAGCTGTTCCCACATACTAAGGATACAAAACAAATGGGAAAGAAAGGTTACATCGCACACTGCTAACTATTATGGTAGTTACAACTGCATTAGATTTGCAGCAGGACAGAAATCAAAGCGAACAGAGATGACACGTGTGAATACTATAAATAGCTTACTACTGATGAAGTGATTTGTTCTGACTGGCTCACTTGGCATCAAGGATGACACATTATCTTGGCAAATATCTCATTAGTTTTTCCAGGAGAAGCCTGGACCGTCAAGAGAAAGGGAATACTTCTACTCTTGAAACACTGTATCCAGGGTAAAGTAAAAGAAAGTAAAAACTCTGCAGACACCACATATTTTCTTACATTCATTTTATTTCTTATCACAGCATTTCCTTCTGTGAAATAAGCAAGTTAATTAAATTAATAGAATAAAATTAAAATAAGAAATGAAATTAAATTAATTCAATTAATTAACTTCACTTAAAGCCACACAAAACTGTGAAGGATGTAAATGCACCTCCAGCACTCTCATTTCATTCCCTGATTTCTACTGCATTCCAGTAGAATGGAATTTAATTCCTTTAACTTGCAATGCTAAATCATGCTCCTGTATATGTATCTCTGTCTCAAAAGACTTGAACTGTACTTCAACCCATAATTACCAATAATTCAGCAAATTGCACCAAAGAAATATCTACTGATTTGACACCATATATGCATGTGCTTCAGCATGATGCAGTCTTTCACAGCATCCAGTCAATTCCTGCATTATCTCAAAGAGCAAGGTTCCATTATTTTGAGACCCATTTTTAAGTCAGAAAAATGTGTAGAAGGGAGTCTGGACACCTGTATCTGAACTTATGGCTCTCCATCTTGGGCACTGGGTAGATGGAAACTGTCCCGTCACATGTAGCAACTCCTTGAGCCGTGTCTCTATTTGATAAGGACTTTATTAAGAATATGTTGTGGTAAGAGATGGCAACACAAACTTTTGTTCCTTAGTGCTTTTCAGGCCTGTCTGGGGACTGACAGGTTTTCTCCTTCATGACACTATTTACATTTTGTCACATTTCTAATAAAACCTGATTTCATTTGGAATAGAAACAGGCATTTCAAACTTATTCACAGTGAAAGTTTGCAAAAAAGTAACTGTGTCAGCTAAAACATTCTGATAAAATTTGACTTGACACTGCTTCACACTGTTGGGATTTTTCCACCTTCTTAAGTATTATTATGGTAACATTGAAGAATTATTCTTTCACAAAGCCTTTACATAGCAGCAGCAGTTGGTTGAAAGATAAATCCACTGAGGCTTCTTAGACTGAGCTCCAATATTCTTCTGCCTACAGACTCAGTTCTTCTGTTACCCATTGGAATGAATATTCTTTCACAGGAGATACTGAAAGAAGCCATGGACTCCATGGCAGAAAGCTTATGGAAAGAAATAAGAGTGGATGACTGATTCCAGCAGAACTGGAGAAAAAGTGTTTGTCAGAGCAAGCGTGAATGCTGCGCAGAGGAAGGAACTAACTTAACTGGGAAAAGTTACATGCAGAATTTTAAGTTTAAAATAAGTTTTCTGAAAGAAGATGTCCACGTCATTCAATGTTTCAAATGACTTCTCGAGCACAAGCTTAAGTTACATCAAAACTCTGAAAGTATAAGGAGAACACCCAGGTGTTTTCCTGTGGTTATTTAACATATACCCTTTGGGCAAACAGTAGCAGAGATGACATGATGCACTGACCTTAGCATGAACTAGCTAACCACTTATCCAAGATGGGTTTCAGGGTTGCTCAGCCATGGTGATTCCAGAGCGATGAAGTCTTTCACCACTATGCTGCCCATACTACTTAAATTCTTTAAAAATGTACACTTGTCTGTTACAGCCATAATTTAAGTAGCACAGACATGTTCTGTAATCAAATATGCCTCTTTTTAAATTTTTTTTTTTTACTAAGCCGGTAATGAAATACAATTATTTACCCTTATTTTATTTTTATGCCAGATGTATCTATATGCAGTTCACCAATCCTTTGTGCATCCATGGGAAAAGATGGATCTTTCTGTTGAAGGAGCGCTAAACACCTTCATTAAAAATGAAGAGCCATTAAAGTCATAAAAAGCTGCCAAAAGTTTTATTAATTTAAAAAATTAAATTTTAATTAAATTTTAATATAATTGAATTAATAGAATTTAATTAAAACTTATAAACATTTAATGTTTTACAGTAAAATCTGCTTTAAACCTGGAGACACTGAATGGTCTATTTTTAGGGGATTTTTTAAGTAAGTAACTTTTATAGAGATGGCGTTAAGACCATGTTAAATTTACTGAAAATATATTATAGGTATACGTTAGGAAACAGGCATTTAATAGAAACTGAGCAGCATAGGTTGAAATATCTATAGTGTTAAAGCAAAATTTTGGTTCAGGTGGTTCCATGCTCACTACATATCCACATGCCAGTTGTTTAAACAAGTAGGTCTCTCAGAAATAGAGTTTGATGCTTCTCACTTGCAGAACATATTTGCTTAGAAAAAAGAAGAGATAATTCTTCTCTTGAATCTCGAAGTTCCACTATTAGTCTGAAAGGAACATTCGAAACCTCAGCTAGGTCTGACGTATGGTTACAGTCCATAGCAACTTCATTTTTTGCGTTCCAGTCACACCTCCCAACCTGTGTGGCATGCTGGCCCCTAACCTGCAGGTTTAGCATCCTCCTTTGTAGCCCTGTTTTGCTGTCTGTCCATTATGAGGTTTGTTTAGAAAATTACCAGATGCTGTGTATTTGTATTAAAATCCAGTTAGTTCACAGCTGGAAGAGGTGAAGGGAAGAAGAATATTCTTTGCCAAAGGCAGCTGAAGGAGAACATCCTAGAGACTACAAGGATGACTCTGAGAGACAAAGATGGAAGAGGCATTTATTGTAATAAAGTGTTGTAATTAAAGTGTCAGCTTTGATGTGAGAAATTGGTCAGATTACACTGCGTTTTTATTGTTGCTTCTATTTATACAGAGAAAGTAATGGCTTCCTGAGACCTCATAGGACTGAATGGTTTAGTCCCAAGGTTAGGTTATTGTCTCTGGAGTTGTTATTTGGGGTGGTCTGTGCAGCAGCATCCCGAAAACACACTTTTGAAAACATTCTTTCCTTTTGTTAGCTTAAGCAGAAGTACAGGCTCTCTAACCTGGCCCCTCAGAAAAGCATTTAAGTGGACTCAGCCGGTAACAAAGTCAAAACCCTTTAGCAGTGCTAAATTTCTAATACAGAAGCTGAACCAATTAGCTGAATATAGCCTCTGAGCTGAACATAGCTTTTTAGAAGTACCTTCACCTTCTGTTTGTCTCTCTCCTTGAAAACGTCACTAAAATCGTATACACAATGACACAGGAGGTAGAAATGTAAGCTCTTCTTTGCAATATGTAGCCACTACTTTGTAAAAGGTACAGTGTCTTGTTTGATAGAGAAAGGCCTTTTTGGCATCCTTTGCATTATCTACTAGTCAGCACATTGTATAGCACACGGTCAGCTTCTTGAGGTTTCATACGCAAGTCCGTTTCAGCTCCCTCCACTGGCTTAGTTCCTCTGAGTGAGCCTTAAGTAATTGGATGCTACAGGGAATTCATTCTATTTGTCCTGAAGGTAAAAAGAGGAAGTGGTCCTTAGAAACATAGGCAAGAATATAATCACTTGTAGAAAATAAAGCTAAGAAAAGTCTAAAGAAACCGTTAACAAAACATGATATAATGTTAACCCAAGTGCAACAAAAAAGCAGCATCAGTTCAGATTTAAGAAATTTTTAAATCTAGGAATTGACATTTCATGTATGAATTCTTCCTGTACACACTGCTCAGCAAAATTGCTTTTGATACTGCATTAACCCCTGTAGTCCTTGCAATAATAAATGAGTACATAAAGAGTATGTTCCTTATTGTCTGTATATTCCTTATTCCTGTAGATAAGAGTAAGCAAGAAATAGTGAGTTTTGGCTAAGGGCTAGCAAATTTTCTGGGATCACTCAGAATTCAGAGCAAGGAACTGAACCTCTTTGAGCTCGTTAACATCAGCAGCTTTCAGACCACAACATAAAAAACAATTAATGCACTGAAATGTATTATCTGGGTAACAGAAACCAGAGGGAAAAGCTTAAATTTCACTGGAAAAAACTGCCCCCCAAACAAACATTGAGTCATGTGACTTTTATCTCAGTTTGACAATACAGGACAATCAGCTTGCCTGAACCCAGCAATATGCTGATCTTTTCAAACTTTCATCTTTTTCTTTTTTTCCTCATCCCTTTATAGATATAAGACTGCACTACTAGAAAATATGATTATGTTATTAAAGAGATGCATTCTGAAATTCATGCTTAGGGAGAAAACAAGAAAAGATGCATCTTATGTTTGTGTTTGTGTGCCATGAAGAGAAATATTTTTCTTTAATTATATAATTTGAAATCACATCTGTTAAGAACCACTTGCAAATCATAAAATTTTTGAAAGCACAAGAAGAGCTTTGCTAAAGTATTGAAAAATGAACTGCTACACAAATTATCTTCTAAATAATACACAATAATTATAGCAATACACAAGAAAAACACTTTGTTGGAATAGGGCACAAACAAGGTTATATTTGCAGAAGCACTAAATGGCATGGGCAATCTACTTCTCATATCCACATACTCTGTTTATATTCTGCTGTTTTCAAGCAGAACATACTTCTGTCACTTGAAAATCTCATAGGTCTTGCTGCTTAGAAATTAACAAGAGCTACTCTCAGCAGCTTGAATGCAAATGAAAGAGACATTAGATAAAATGATTAAATAACAAGAGCAGAGGCTGGAAATTAGGTCTACTTTTTTTTTGAGTCAGTTGCTCATTACTAGGTAAGATAATTATGTTCACTCCTAATTTTGTTTTCTGACTACAGGCTATTTGGCAGTTATATGCAAAATGGAAGGGGTGTGAACACAACAGCAACCTCTACCTTGTTGATACACCTACTCACCCCTCAAGAGGAAGGCAGTGCTTAAGTGCCTCAGACTGAAGGGTTAGCTGGCCACAGGACTCCCACACTCTGGGTAAGCCCTCAAGTTACTGAATTTTTTGGGGAAAAAGGAAACTTTATTTGTGTCTGCTCCTCTGTTGTTCCAGAAAAATAACTTTTGATTTGATAACATTTAAACACCAAACACCAAGACAGATGCTTGGACATTTGGAAGTATTGGGATTGGGATTGGATATAAGACTGTCATAGTGTACAGAAGTACATGGTAAATAACAGAGTGAGATGCATTAGTCCTTAGGAGATTGAAGTTCTGTTTCTAACCGTGCCCAGTATTGTACCACATGAGTTTCCACATTCCTTATTCTGTAGTGATTTTAGTGCTAGGAAGAATAAAGCAGTCATAGCAGAGGTACCTAGAGAAGAGGACAATGACAATCTATCTTTTTAAGGCCTATAGTTTTCATGGTCTTATTTCAAAGTCCTTGTATAGTAAGTGAATTCTCAAGAGTGATTCAGATTATCCAAGTTATCAGCTTACAGCAAGATATTGTGAATATCCACTCTTGAGTGAGAAGCAGACAGGAATGACATGTCTAAGTATTTATAAAGTCTTCATCTACCATTGCAATACAATAAGCTATCAAAATCATATACTTATTTCCTTTACCTTTGTATTGTGAAGGAGGAAAGGGCAAATAATTGCATTTACTTCTATTATCAAACTGATAATACAGAAGGACCTAAAAAATTGAACCCTTGTTAAAACTGCTTCTCTTCAGATGCTTGTTGATACAGTCTATTAGAACAGAGTTATTTTTCACTCAGCTCCTCCTAGGATATTTTGTGGTTGAAATGCAGAACAGATTTCTGTAGAAAATTGCAAGACTACTTTCATGGTACCCAAAGAAAAGTTGAAGTGGTTTGAACTCCAAAACATAACTGAAGGATTTGCTTTATGAATAATGAACTGGAGGTCCTTCAAGTGTCAAGGGAAAGTTATCTATCAATACCAGGGATTTTACATCATTGGGAGCTCCTATCACTTTTTTTCAGAAAGCGCTCCACACGTAATGGAATAGTGTATTGCATAATGTTTATCATCTTTACTAATTAATTTTTCTCTTTTTTTAGCAGTGGTTAGGGAAAAAAACCAACCACCAGAACCCAACATTCCAGAACCACATTTTTATTTATGAATGATGCAGAACAGATGTTTGTACAAAAAGGGAAATATATCCAAATCATGCCTGTATTTATCTCATCAGAAGTTTTGCTTATGTCTGGTACAAAAAGGGAAATTGACTATTTCTGTATAAATTATAATGATCATCTTCTAGTAAAGATCATGCACAAGTTCAGTACAAGTAAAAAGCTAATATGGATCTAGTAATTTAAGTCAAAATTTAATGCTCAGTCAACTAGGATGCAGTTTGACATTTAAATAGCTGACTTAATTTTTAAATGAGCTGCATGTATGCAATATCCATAAAGGCTAGTGTTTTTTATAAATAAAACTTCTGTAAAGAATTTTTATTATCATTAAGCATGCATAAATTCTTTATAAAATGGATTCAGAACACTAAAGTAAGCATAAAAGTATTATGACCTGAAAAAAATCAGTTTGAGAAAAATGAGGAACTCTGGAACATGGGATCAGGCCAACTGTGGGAGAAAACTTGAGCCAATAAGGAGAAAAATTGGTGTCTAGGTCCTCTTAGTTGTCAACAGTTGCATGAAAGATTGAAATTCAGATTGCCCCTTGCATCTTTTCTGATTCATCATTCATCATCTGGGCTGGTTTTAGCCTAATAAAACTGTTGAAAGATACCTTTTTGGAAAAAAAAAAAGACCATGGCCATCTGTCCATGCCTCTAAAGGTATAGGAAGTTACACATTTTTTCCTCAGTTGTACACAAACGTATCAGAAACCAACACATGATTTGTACAGGCCTCTGGCCAGAGCCCTTGGGACTCTGATGACATTAGAAACTCCACTTTCTAGACTGCAGACCAATCTATGTCTTAGATTGCAGACAGAGCCATGTAATTATTATTTTCCATTCCAAGTGTTACAATGAGGCCACCTAAATCTTAACAGCTTGTAAAATATCTCTATTTTTGAGATAAATTGTCAGCCTACACACCCCATTATCTTCAGTGCTGCAGATAAGGATGTCACACTACTATAAAAATGATGTGGATTGGATTTGACCCAGGCACAGACACACATCTATGGAAACATGCAGACTGCCGATTGTTTAGTGACCTCCTGCATGCTTATGCAGGGAGGAAATGGGAACCTCCTTTGCAATGCCTAAAGCCCCTGTGGGGAAAAAGATTCCTTTCTCTTTGTCCTGATTTACAAGCAGATGGTAAAACCTTTCATATAGTTCTTGTCCCAAAAAATGGCTGCTCAGAAATGCAGATTCACAGAAAGTTATATAAAAATGTCTGACTAAAAATGTTACCTCTGAAAGTGGTGTGTACAGACATCTGTTCATCACAGAAACATCTTGAAACAACTTCAAGAATTGTTTCTTTCCAAGCAATGGTATCAAACAAAACAGAAAGTAAGGAAATTGTCAACAATAGTAAGGAAGATCACAGTTTTTCCTCAACTGTTTTCCAGTGAAATCTGCTCCTGGGAAAAAGAACTCTCTATCCTAAATTTCTAATATAGCAAAAGCTATTTGGTTTTTTGTATTACCTTTGCTGGACTGTTGCCTGTCTGCAATCCAACCTACTGGCTACTGAGCACTTTTTATAAGTTTTCTATGAATATTCAGAATTATATTAGCAATATTTGGAGAGATGTAAAATCTATAACATGGTATACTCAATTAACTGACCATATGGCCCTCAGCATGGTGAGGTAGAGCCAGGACAGGGAGGGTCATATGGGCAGCTAACACACTTTGCTCTTCTGGGGCTACCAGTTTCTCAGACTTTCTATTACTCCCAATGAAATCTTGATAAAAAGGCTCTCTTAGATTTAATCTGAATGGAATCAGGCCCCTGACCATTACCAGTTTCAACACTGGGCTGACATTTTTCAGTGTTTCTAGGAGGATGACTAGACTGTGATGTAATGGTGATGTCCTAAGTAATGGGTTCAGGAAAACTGAAGGAAAAAAATGAATTGTTGCAGATAATGTGATATAAAGTACAATCATACAAATTGCATCCAGGAACATAAAAGGAAAAGAAGAGGAAAAGGAATCCCAGTTAGTTAGTATTTACAGAAGAAGAACACTTCTGCTGCCTTCAGCCTGTATAAGAGAATGTTGCATAAATATAAAATTATTTCTTATTACTACATCTCATCTACTCAAGTACTGTTGGTTTGCAGCTGCTAGTTAGAAGTCTGTGGGACAACAGTGACATTTTTGGGCATTGTTTCACTACAACAGTTATACTGATCTTAGGATAGGAAACCTGTCTCTGCAAAGGTTCCATGCAAAGGTTCCAGAAATGTACATGCAAACAAATGGGAGCAAGGTTTCATCTGCAAGAATGCAAAACCAATTTGTGGAAAGAAAATTCTCACCTCTGTGACTGCTCACCACTCTACCCTTCCCCCTCCTGCCTCTCTTGATCCATGAAGAAAGTGTTTTCTGAACTAGCCCAATGAATTTATCAACTACACATCTAGTATATAACGACCTTGTACTCCACATGTGGGTGTTTTAAGGCAGTCAAATAACAGCACCAATAACATTAATCCCTTTGGTAATTACAATGATCAAAGAAACAGAGAAAAATTGCAGGTTTTAACTGGGGAAACTGCTGGTTAATTTGTTTGCTCCCTGGGATGTGTTGAGGGACTAATTAGCTAAATCATGGTGAGTTTTAAATATCTATGTGTTTCCTAGAAAATAATTAGTTGTTTCATTAAAAAAATAATGAGGTACCAGGTAGATGGATATGCAACATTAGAAATGTATGGACAGCAGATTTTAAGGTTCTTGGTTTACTTATTAATGCAACTTAATTCACATGATGTCTGCAGCATTGCTCACTTGCTGTCTCCCACTACGGCCTCTTCTGTATCTAAATTTGGAAGAGCCTTGGCTCCTGCTTACACTCTGCTTTGATTCTCTTCTCAAAGACTAACTGTTCTCATAGCTAATACCAGCATGCAAATCACATGGCCCTTTCCCACTGCTAATTTTTGAACCACACCTGGTAGTTTTTGAAAATCTCAGCGGGCGCAAGCCAAAAGCACAAGTGTCACTCCAACAATTTATCACCATAAGCAAGATCACTGCCCATGTTCTGAGTCCATAAATATGCTCAGAACTGGTCAGCTTGCTAGTTGTGATATAATTTAGGAGTTTAGGTGCATTGAGTTCCTTCTATAATTGTTAGATATGTTTCTATACCACCTACTAAGTCTCTGGATACTAGAAACTTTCCTTGCTGGTTAGTGTTGATGTTATAACTTTTACATTGTACATTTCGAGATGATTAGTATTTTAGAAAATAGGGAAACAAATTTCAGTGAAATGTTGTTAAAGACATAATCTGTGGAGATTGATTTGCAGAAAGTCGGCCTCTGCTGTCACGGGGGCACGCTCAGTCCTGGTGAAGAATATAGAACAGCAGTAGAGTAGATGCAAGTAAGATACGTATGACATGTGCAAATAAAATATCAGCACAAGATTGTTATAAAATTATGAACATAAATGAAAAGTGGAAAGAGGAAAAGAGGAAAATGTGGTGGACGAAGTTAGCACCCCGCTATCCACGAGAAAGAAAAGGCATAATAACTTTCATTACAGAGTCTGACTCAAGCTGAGGACATAACTTCTGGACATTAATACATCTCACAAAGGTTAGAGAAAATGTATGTGGAACTCCAAAGAAAACACAAATAGGCTGATGCTAACAAAGAAAACTGGGGCTGTTGTTTTGTTGCAGTTGTTGAGTGCATTTGGATTTGTTTCTTACAGAAAGAAGACCTGCCTAAGCAATTGTTAAAGACAGCTGTGCCTCTGTATGTGTGAAACCTTTGCAATATATGCAAAAAGAAATTGTGTGAAAAGGACTCACATCACATGGATGAGGTACAGTAAAATTCTTATCAAGACCCACAGTGAGAATAACTAATTACATTCCTGAATTTGGGCAGTGAAAGGAATGGTAAGGAACTTACATATCATTCTATTTTGCATTAAATATCTAAAAGATAGAGGAAAAAACCCCAAAGTCCTAATGGCATGTTTTGGGGTTGGTTGTTGGGGTGGTTTTTTTGTTAGTTCTGTTTGTTTGTTTCGGTGCTTTTGTTTTGGTGTTTGTGTGTTTGAGTCCTTTTTATTTTTGTTTGGTTTTTGTTAGTTTGGGTTTTTTTACATTTTTACATGATACGGACTACAGGGAATCAGACTAACATGAAGTCTGGCTGGTTGAAAGGCCTCAGTTCTTCAAGATCAGCTCTGGAAAGTTAGGGGACTATTACCACAGGCCTGGTTCCTACAGTATATCACCGTGTCCCGCAGCCATAGGGAGGAGGAGGAGGAGAAGATCCAGCAGGGCAGGAATTGTGCAGCAAGATTGATTTATTTAATTATTTTACAAACCTTTTATAGACTTTTTCTTCATAGTCTAATTGGACAAAGGACCAGCCACCCCTTGGGGGTGATTGGCCAAAATCCGAAAACATCCATTGTCAAAATATTTTTCTACTATACCATAAACAAGACTTTTCAAGGTTGCAGGTGGCTTGGTTGTTTACATTCTCTGCTACCTCTTCTGTAAGAGAGAAAAGTCTCTCACGGACTTAGAAAATAACAAGAAAATCCTCGCTAACAGCATTTTTGTACCTACAATTCCCCTTTTTTGTTTTATAAGATAACAACCCTACTATTAATCCTAGATAGAAATCTACATCAGTTATTAATTCTAAATATGTCCTTAAGGCTTTAACTATCTGACTCCATAACAAGAAATTTAAAGTTCAGTCTCTGCTTGTAGAAGGACCATCCCAGTCTCTGCTTGTAGAAGGACCATCTGCCTGATGGTTGACATCCTGGTCATCATCAGAAGAGTCATTAGGCTGATGATCTACATTCTGGTCGCCATCTGGATGGCTGGCGTTCTGGTCATCATTTGGAGGTTGCCTGTTCTGCCTCTGCTGCCGTAGGTCAGGGCGAACGCATTTTGAAGGTAGCCACCGTATCCCAGTATCTGTGGAAACGCAAGCATACCCACGACCCCAAACGATAAGCTCATGAGGGCCTTCCCACTGGTTAGTGAGTAAATTCTGTACCCAGACTTTTGCCTGGGGCAGTTGTGTCTCGCCTGCAGACTGCAATGAGAGAAAATGATTCAGAATAACAGGATTATTTGAATTTTGTGGTACTGTAAGGTGATTAATTGTATACAAAGCTCTTGCTAGTCTACTCTGTGGGGTTTCTCCATGCATTCCCCTTTTCTGTTTGTCCAAAACACGCTTCAAGGTACCATGAGCGCGTTCGACAGTGGCTTGGCCAGTAGGAGAATGTGGGATACCAAAGGTATGGTCTACACGCCATAGGTGTAAAAACTGCCGCGTCTTCTCCGAGGCATAGGCAGGACTGTTATCGGCTTTCACAGAAGCTGGCACGCCCAGGACTGAGAAAGCCAATTTCCAATGGGCAATGACATCATGGCCCTTCTCTCCAGTGTGAGCAGTAGCCCACATAGCCGAGGAGAAAGTGTCAATAGACACGTGCACATATTTCAGCCGACCAAATTCTGGGACGTGAGTTACATCCATTTGCCAAATCTGCAAGGCTTTTAGCCCTCTGGGGTTTACCCCGGCTGGCAAAGGCGCAGCGAGTCCGTGACAGTCAGCACAAGCGCTGACAATGTCGCGCGCCTCGGTTGGCGTTAAATGAAACTGCTTCTGCAGGGTATGTGCACTTTGATGGAAGAAACCATGCAATACCTTGGCTTGTGCAATTTTGTCAGGCTGAGGCCCTACCCACGCAGGGTTGGCCAGCATGTCAGCCCTGGCATTGCCTTCTGTTAGAAACCCTGGTAAATTGGTGTGGCTTCGAATGTGCAGAATGTAATACGGATGCACTCGAGCCTGAATTGCAGACCACAAGGTTTGCAACAGCGAAAACAGAGGGGCATTGTTCACCTCCTTCAGAAGTGAACAATCTAAGCGTTGGGTTATATCTGCTACATAAGCAGAGTCAGTAACCAAATTCAAAGGTTCCTGTGAGAATCTCTGAAAAGCCATGGTAACAGCCCTGAATTCAACTGAGCAGAGCCTGACTCGTGTTCCTTCAGCACCTGCCATTCCGATCCCTCCTTCCAGGTAACAATGGCTTTCCCAGTTTTCCCTGAACCATCCGTAAAGACAGTGGGTCCTTGCACCGGCACTCGGCTATTTCTCGGCCACAAGGAAAGCACGGTCAATTTTGCCAACTGCAGTAATTTATGGCTGAGCAGATGGTGAGTGATCTGCCCTGCAAAGTTTTGCAGCGTGCTTTGCAAAGGAGCACTATGGATGAGGCTCCACTCAAAGTATTCCTTTGAGATCAGAATGACAATTACTGCAGGATCCGCAGCCATCAGTTGCAAACACCGTTGACGGCATTTGATTATCAGAGAAGCGACCAATTCAAACACTGTGGTCACCGTCCTTTTTGGCTGGTGAGGCAAAAAGACCCATTCTAGGATATGCAAAGGATCAGACCATTGTGCATTCCACTGGCCAATGATACTTGTAGGATGGAGGTCTGGAATAGTATTGAAAACAGTGATAACAATGGAAGGATCCACTCGATAAACGTGAGGAGCGGAAACAGCCCGTTGGACCTCCTGCAGCGCTCGTCGCGCTTCAGGAGTCAACTCCCGAGGTGAATTCAGATCAGGATCCCCTTTTAATGTATTAAAAAGAGGGGAAAGCTGCTTTGCAGTTAGACCTAAATAAGGTCGTAACCAATTGATGACACCCAACAGCTTCTGAGCATCATTCAAGGTTTTAATCAAATCTGGGAATTGCACCTCCTAGCGTTGGATAGTTTGGTCCAAAATTTTCACTCCTAAATATTTCCAAGGAGGATGCTGTTGAACTTTCTCCGGAGCTACCTCTAATCCATAGGCATGCAGAGCAGCAAGCAGCTGAGGCTGTATTCTCAGCAGCTCGTCCTGAGTAGACACTGCCACCAGGATATCATCCATGTAATGGTAGCAGCGTGCATCAGGAAACTGCTTGCGAACTCCGGCTAAAGCTTGGGCGACATACCACTGACAGATAATTGGGCTGTTCCTCATCCCTTGAGGGAGGACCTTCCATTGGTATCTCTTAGCAGGTTCAGCATTGTTAATGGCAGGCACAGTAAAGGCAAGTTTTGGTTTGTCATCAGGATGCAAAGGAATTGTGAAAAAACAATCCTTTAAATCAATTATCAGGATGTCCCACCCCGTAGGAATCATGGTGGGAGAGGGCATGCCAGGCTGCAATGCCCCCATACCTTCCATTACTGCATTAACTTTCCGGAGGTCCTGCAGTAATCTCCATTTCCCTGATTTCTTCTTAATTATGAAAACAGGAGTGTTCCAGGGGCTAGTAGAAGATTCAAGGTGCCCCTGTTGTAACTGTTCCTGAACCAGCTGATGAAGGGCGTCTACAGGGGACTACTGCCTGACACTGCAAAAATATGTAGGAATGTGTGAAGAACAGTCAAGTGGAAGATACAGATGTCATAGGGGGAATGAAAGTCGAAGAATGTAATTAAAAAACCTCCAGCTCTCAAGAGCAGCATTCAAGACATCCACATATTCATTTTTTTGTGCCTCCTCTGCCTCTCCATACTAAACTAATAGGACTAAGTGGGTGGTAGAAATATCATGGCACTCTGGGATAGTATGACTGCTCTGGATTATTTCAACTAAGATAACTTCACTTTGCTAAATATTTCTACATCAGATATCACACAAAATATCCTTTAATTATTTCAGGCTAATCAGAGCAGAGTATACAATATAGCATTTCAGATAATAGAAACTAGTTCTGAATACAATACAGCATTTCAGATAATAGAAACTAGTTCTGAGAGTTATTCATAGAATAACTCCGAGATAAGCACCAGCTACTTACCAAAATTAGATGTACCAATATTAGATTGGTATTAGACCTAGCAATTAAACATCAAACATCTGCACTCTGTTCCTTACATCTTCTTCTCTTTCATATTCCCTTTTTTCCTCTTTTAACTCCTGCAAGTGCATTGTTTGTTTTTATTAAGTACCTTTTCTCAGCTGTATGTGACTTTAGATATAAAATATAAATGAAATCCTGGTCTTGGACCCTTAAGTCTTTGTAGGATATTAATCCCAAATAGCTCAGGTGTTTAGGTATTTCTTTCCCACCATGAGTTCTTTGCCTTGCCATTAGAAAGTATAACTCACAATGCCAAAACATCAAGGATTGCTCATTAATTTCTTGCTGATAATATGTTAGTACAGAAAAAAAAAGATTGCTGACAGCCTTAGGGCTCATTACATCAGAAGGCACAGACTGCATTACAGAACCTACAGCAAGGATTGCAAGACTCCATATGGGGAAAAGGATGTAGGGAATAGAAACTCGCTCTGATTAAAGCAAATTGTAGAAAAAAAGGAAAAGGGAGTAGGGATTCTCAAGCATATCTTGGCCTTTGTGAAGATTTGAAGTTGTTTACTGGGAGCTTGTCCTACCAAGGGAGTAATACTGTAATTTCCCAATGGAATGTGAAATGGCTGTTGATTTTGACTGTGCTTTAAAGTGAAACAGCTGCTACAGATCCTGAAACAACTGTCCAGATCATGTTTTTGAGAATTTTTACTTGAGAGTACCTGTTGAGGAATGGTTGGAGGGTCAGGGACATGGATCCTTAGAAGAGCTGTACAAGCAAACGCCTTTTTAGTTTGATATAAGCAGGTCTTTTGCTAGCTGCAGAAAAAGGAAATAATGAGAACAAGGAAGGAAGGCAAGGATGCAGTGTTCTTGATAATGCTGTTATATAGATAAAAACCAGGATGTGCTGACAAGATGTACTGACCATGAAAAATGAGGAAGAACTCTGGTTTCCCAAACCGCAAGATAAGCAGTACATGCAAATGTAGCAAACATAGCTTTTTACCCAGCACCAATAGAGAAGTGACAAGTATGCATATTTGCCATCAAGTGTATAAAAGCAGAAGCTTAATTCCAATAAAGTGAAGCTTGCTTTATCAATCACACTGATTGTCTGCATGTCTTCCCTCGCCGGAGTCAACATCAAGTACCAGTGAGCATCTGTTTAGGATGTAGCAATTTCTAAGACAAAAAGGTTAGCGGTCTAATTTCATAGCACCAGATGACAGTGCATGTGCATGTAGGTACATCACTACTGTTGCTGGACAGTTTTGGAGGTTCTCTTTGCCCGAGGTGGTACAGGAAGACCTGAGGAGCAGTGGAGCATTGTGTGTGGCCTATTTGTTATTCCATCTTGGATCTAGGACTCCCCTGTACCTGAACTGTTTCTCATTCCCAACAGTATCTCGTACTGCAGATGTACAGTGTTTATGAACAAATTAATCTCATTTTCCTGTTTGCTTATGCAAAAATGACTTTCAACACTTTAAGTCAGTACTCAGGCAGGTATACTTTCCCTTGCAAATAAATAGGGCTGCTTGCTCTGGTCAGTTTCTAAGACCACACTACAGAACAGTATGTGGCTGAAAATGTCACATATTACACCAAAAAATGCTTAGGAGAGAAACTGTGATAGTGCAACAAACACCAGATACTCGTGGTGCATCGAAGTTGCTGCTTTATGTCTCTTCCAGACTACTGTAAGAGTTGCATTTATTAAAATAAAAACCCAGTGGATACTTAGCACTCAGATAAAGCCTGCTTGTAATTTGCTGGCTCTGCAGGAGTCTCTTTACACTGTGCTGCAGGTTCAGGACTCTCTGAATTGCATGTATTGATTACACTGCCTACCAGGAAAGTAGGAGGTTAGCTGGAAAGCTGAGTTAGCAGGATTTATCCACCATGAATTCCTTACAGCAAGGCAGTATTGACTTCAGGGGCATATTTTTAGATAATCTACATACCTACACCAACATGGTTAAAGGTTGCTGCAGTGGATCCTGACTAAATCTGTTTCTAGTGATGCCATGATGATTTTTGTCTTTTCTTTTACACCCCTGTTATACCTTTTTACAACTTCTGTATTCTTAGTGCTTTTTGCCTACATCCTTGGACTTGTTTGTTCAGCTAGGAGACTAAACATTTTAGAAGCTTCGTAGTTAGGGATCAGTGTGCCCCAGACCCCAAGGTCCTCTCCAGAACACATTCTGTAAACCAAGATAGAACCATCCAGGGGAAGGTTCCTTAGGGAGGGGGGCTCATTCAAGCCTCTCATTGGGGAATTTTTGATAGATATGCTAATTAGTAAGACCTATAATGTTATACCAGATCTTTTGAGTGGTGTGCATTGCAGTGTGCATTGGGGTGCATTCGACCTGGATGTGGTGCACCTAAAGATCCTTAAAATAAATACCAAGGTAAAATCCCTTTTTCCCTTCTGACCATGTTTGACTCTTGATTTTAAGACCAGGAAAAGGCATCACTAGAAATAGTAAGATGATATCATTCTTACAAAATCAGAGTAAATATTATTTTCTTTTCCAACTAAGATAAAGCTCTGGTTTTATTAGTTGGAAAGAGAAAACAGAGCAGATGTTGCTTTTCTTTGGGTTTTTTTCTAGCACAAAGTTAAATGAGCTTTACAGCTGTTAACCAGAAGTGCGAAGATGTCTCCAAATGACAGCAGCTTGTGGACACTTTAACAAGGTTGTATGTATTTTACCAATCTTGACTTCTACATGCTCACATGCAAAGCAAGCAAGATGGTGCTGCACAGAACATATTCCCAAAGCTTGCTTTCTAACATGCCTTCAAAACTATAGCAGCCAGACAGACATCCATGAATCCCCCAGTGATGATTCATAGCCCTAGGCAATTGCCCTAATTTTGAAAGCGAAAAATCTAACAACATAACAGGCTGCTACTGTTAAAATAATTATTGTGGAGCTGAATAGACAAGATGCATTTTCAAGCCAAACCACTTGGACATACTAACCCTTGAAGGCAAAACCCAAACAGACATTTAACACTGATTTTAGCACCTTTTTGTAATTAATTGAAAATGCATCTTTTTAAGCTATTTATGCATTACAGACAAGAATTGAATGCTTGCAAACACTTGAGCCTTTTGTGTTCAGAATGAAGTCTTTTTAGAAAACATTCAAAGGCCTTTCCTCCCTGGTGATTTTTTAAGCAAAAGGCTGGATGTAAGAGATTGTCTTTGTAATTTAAACTACCAGATTGCAGCTTCAGCAATTGCTAGGGAACACATGTGAAAGTGCTACTACAATGGCAGCATGTTATAAAAGATGGCTATGATACAAATGAACAGTTTTTTAGGTTTAGTGTAACTGCAATGATTCCACATCCAGTGAAAACCGCAGTCTAGCTTTTGATCTGGACTCAGAAAAGAAAGAATTTTTTGTTTTGTTTTGTGTAATTTCTTCCTCCAGCTGGAGGTCTGAATTTTGCAAAGGGATATTTACATCCCTTCTGTACTATAAACAACATGACATCACTGACTCCATGAAATTACTTCAAATACTTTCAGAGCTACCTGAAATACCTGGATATACATGGTAAATAAGCTCAGAAGGGCAGAAATCCAGGACTTTTTTCTCATAAGAGTCAAAAAATTGAGACAAACATGAGATAAAAATGAAGAGTGTGGTGGACAGCTCCAAACTACAGCTGAGGGTTTAAATTAGGTTAAGTAAAGTTAAAGAACTAAAACCAAGTAAGAAAGACTCATCTACTGATAAGCATCTACCTATTTCATACAAGAAGCCACAGGCATTGAAAAAGAGCATGAAAAGTTGTCAGGGTTAACAAGCAAAAAGCTCAAATGTGCTGCCCATTTTTTTATGTTGAAGATTGCAATTACTTGCGAATGTAGTTGCCCACTGTCATTCCCGTGATAGCAAAAAAATGGGCTCTGTGTCAACAGTTTCAAGCCTTGCTTATATATCTCCTGAGAAGAATCATGTGGACCTGCATGTATGTTAGGTTTATTTAAATTATGCCACAAGGCTCTAGAAACTACATATTAAATCAGTTTCAGGGATTATTTATAATCACTAAAAGTGTAAGTCACAATAGGACTACTTCCATTTCTACTTTGTAATCAGGAAGAAAAGTAAGCTGGACAGTGAATTTTTAGATAAACTGCAGATAATCTTACTTTGTTCTTGTAGCTAATCTATTGCAGAACACAGGTACTGAAAACAAAGCAATTACCAGTATTTAGTGGGCTTCTTGCACAAGAGCCAAACAATCACTCATCTACGTGCTTCTGCCACTGTTTTTCCCCACTATCTCTAGAATCTGAAAATCCGAGTGGAATATATCCAAAGATGAAACTAGATTGATCCTGCTCTGGAAAGGAACTGTCTTCACAACAGTCTTATCTGGGAACTCAGAAAGGAGTCCCTTGTGTTAAGTAATACTTTTATATATAGCAAACAGCTGAATTAATTGAACTTCACAGAGAAAATTGTAAAAGAAGAAAAATACTAAATGTAGATTAAGACTGAAAGAGAATGAAAGGAAAACAAATAAAGATGCTAATCCTGGAACATTCCACTTTCAAAAGGGCTTAAGACACAAAGGCCAGGAAGCTATTTGCGTGAGATGATTCTAACCCATAGAATCCCACAGTAAATTAACAGGTTTGTTCTGTTTCTACAGCTTACCTATCAAATAAGACAATTCCTTACAGAAAAATGTTGTACACATTTTTGCAGAGGCAAATCAAGATTCACTGTCAAAAACTGTGACTCTATATGCATACACAAAAATCATCTTCAGCAAAACCTTTAGGATTTCGTGATGCTGGGGGAAGGGAAGGTGCTTCTGCTTGATCTGTGCTGTCTGTATCAAGGCAGCACTGTGAACAAATGCTGAGGAAGTGTTCTGCTTCCCTTGCAACTCAGCAAGACAAGAGAATATAAAATCTATCCTCAAGGGTGGCATGTTCTGCAGCAGCTGCTCTAATGTTCACGGGCTTGTGAGATCAAACATTTTTACTGAAGTAACTGATAACTTGCAGGCTGTAAAGAGACCTATATCCACACTGAGTGAAATAGTAATGATGTAAATTGAAAGCATCTGAGAAAATAGAAGCATTTTTGGTCCCATGCAAAATGTCATCTGAAAAGTTTCTTATTTGAAACAACAAAAAGGAAACTGTATTACTTTGCCCTTTTTCAAATAATGCAATGATTTTTTTCCATTTAGCTACAGGTGGTAAAATATGTTGCAACCTAATACAACAGCCAGTTCAGTTTTATTCCAGAGTCAAAAACTATCTTAACTAATTTGGATTGTTACTTGAGTCATCTAAAGTGGTCATTCTGAATAAAATCATACTTGCTTGTAATTGTTTGATATTGGAAATTAGAAATTACTGAGATGACAAAGCTAAATTTGGTGTTGGTAACAGAAATATCAATAGTTTTCTCACAGGTTCAATGAGTACCAAAATCATAAAATGTCATTTGAAAATGTGTGGTGAGTAACATCTGATCTCAGTGTTCAAATGATCCATTCTATCAACCCTAGCAGGTGTAAGAGGCAAAAAGGCAAAGCCTGTATTTGTCACAGGTTTAAAAGGAATGCTATCTCCAAAATTGCTTCCAGACATTCAGAGTCAACATTTATTTAGCTGACTTTGACTTAGATTTCAGTATAAAACATGACAGTACATTACACAATCACAGAATCAACTAGGCTGGAAAAGACCTTTGAGATCAAGTCCAACCTGTGACCCAACACCACCTTGTCAATTAGACCATGGCACTGAGTGCTGCATCCAGTCTTTTCTTAAACACCTCCAGGGACAGTGACTCCACCACCTTCCTGGGCAGCCTGTTCCAATTCCCAATCGCCCTTTCTATGAAGAAATTCTTCCTAATATCCAACTTAAACATCTCCTGGCACAGCTTAAGAATGTACCCTTGACAAACAGCAGAGAGCTAAACCTAGTACAGTCTTACTCAAGAAAAGTGAAAGAAACTCACTCACCTGCCAAAGTCAGAAAGGAGGAAGGCAGACAAGTAGACAACAACATCCACCCACCCTAAATTACATCCTGGTATCTACAGTAAAAGGAAAGGCAATATGTCTCTCTATTTTATTAGACAGAAGCCTCTTTTAGTCTATTAGTTAGTTATAGCAGCAGCAACTTCTGGAGACTGCAGTATCAACTTTATTTCTAAAAAAAGGAGGGTGTGAAAATGTGACTTAAATATTAAGTCCTCAAAGTCCAACATGAACCCAAGTGATAAATTTCAGAATAATTTTGTTTGTACTTTCTGCCATGTTTTAGTGAAGACATTCAAAGAGAAATAAAAATAAAACATACTTGGCAAATTACCAATATTTCATAGGAGAAAGAGAAATTAATGATAAGCCTCTTACAAAGAGGTAGCTTTCAGTGATATCTTATAAAATAGTCTTTTTAAACATCAACCATGAGATTTTGTTTACAACAGGCTTCCTTCTTATTTCCTTACAATCTGATTGAAATTCTATAAAAGTCAAAGTCCTTTTGATAAGTGATATTCATGGAATAGATTAAGGTTCTCCTAAGAGGATGAAAATTCCAAAGACATGCTTTTGATAAAAATAGCATTTTTTTTTTAAAGGGATTTCTCCAAGGCCCAGGCACATCTTTTGAAATTTTTTTCAGCAGTGAGATGAGGGAGAGCTGGTAATATATGAGCATGAATACAGCCAATGCATTCAGAACTGCTTTAGAAGAGGCTATGTATATTTTCCATACCTGACTGCCTTTATCTAGTTAACTTATGACCTGCAATTTCCTTGCTATTTTTCTCCTGGACAAAGATTTCTAATCAAGCAGAAGTAATCATCATTAGGGTAAACATAATGAAAGTAGAAAACACAGTAAGCAGCATTTGATGAATTTATTCTATAATTGCAGTTGCTTTCTTTTGACTGAAAAAGCCCTAAGTCAAGGACACCACTAAATTTTAAGGTATTATGTTGAGGAGGGAGTCCTTTTGGAACTGGTACTAACCATGTCACAGCCTTAATTTAGAGACCCCATTTCACCTGGAGACATTCAGACTGAGTAAATGAAAATACTCCACACTATGGAAATAAAATATTAGCAATCACCCTACAGCATAACCCAAGTCTTGCTCACCTCATTCCAAGCACTGGAGAGTTAGAAAGGATCAGCTGCATTGACAAGGCTGACTGTGGTGCTGCTACGGGGCCTAGGAAGGTTTCCTTTCTTTTTTGGATCCTCTCTTGTGATTTGCTTGCACCCTAACCTAGACTTCTTTGCTCTCTGAACCATTATTTGCTGGTAGGAAAATCCACTACAAGTAACAAGGGTGACATAAGGAAAACCCATTTCTGGACACTCACCCTATCTAGCCCCTTCCCACAGCTCCAGAATATCCCTTGCTTTCCCACTTCCTGCCAGAATATCTCCTGAGTGGTTTCTGTAAAACAGAGCCTTTGTGGTACAAAGTGGTCTGCAACTCTTCCTCACCAAGCACTTTCCTTTGCTTATTTTTCACATCCAATTGTTAGCAATTCATCAATCCCTTTCCCTTGTTAAGGGTTTTTTTTTTAATGAAGGTTATTATTTGGTGGCTTTTTTTAAAGTGTTTTCTGCTGCAAGTCCATATCTGGAAGTGTATTAGTTAATGAAAATACTGAAAAAACCTACAGAAAGTGAAGACTTTCTTTACCCATAGATGACTGCTGTGTTCTGCCAGCCAAAGTCTATTGGTCCTCTTTCTTCCAGGGGGAAAGTATGTGGCACTAGAAAGAAAAGAGCTTCTGACTGCAAAGGAAACAAAACACTGGCAGAAGTAATCTGCCAGGCTAGGAGCTACCAATGACAAGTTCATCCTTAGACGAGGGAAATATCATGACAGCCATAAAAATGGAGTGGTAATGTTGTGACTGACTGTTTTAGGTCACTCAAAGAATCACCAACAAAGGTGTTGGCAAAAGCAGTTTTAATATAGTAGTGACAGCATGACGGAATTCATTGCCATTCTACTGCTTACTAGACAGTTAAAGCACACAGAGACACATCTAAAATCAATCAATCCAAACCCAAAATCAACCTCAAATGATCTATGCAGAGACCGGGGGTGGAAATAGGTAGGAAAGGGTAAGGATTAAAAGGAATGATGAAGACCTTTCCATTGAGTTACAAGGTAAAGAGTTTGGCATTCCCTTGCCAAACTCAGCTCCAGACGTGACCAAGGGTTTAAGCCTAAAGATTTTAACTTGGCTTAAACCTAGCAGCACTAAATTGATAGTGCTAAATAAATTTAAATAATTTAACAAAATATTCCATGGAATTTACTGTAAGCACAACAGTGGCTAACTTAAAGGCCTAATTTACCAATCTAAAGTACTTAAGAATCTAAGAGAGCAGCATTCATAGTACATTTATTTGCTCTAGCACATTCAGCCTCGCACTCTCAGAGGCCTAAAGGAGTATGTACAAGGTGTAGACCTGTAAAAATTCCTCTCAAGTTCAGTGAAGTGCTCACATTGGATGCCTTTACACCTTCTCAACGGGTGAAGGATTGAGCCTTGAGGAGTGGGGGTACCAGCCCAGGCTCCACTGACCGAGTTTGGTGTCTGTCCTCTGAGCATCATAAACCCGAGAGTTCTCTGGCTCTGATGTGTATGTTTTAACCTGGAGAAATCTTCTGTGGACTTTTACACTGTCCCAGGTGTGGTGAAGCCAGCTGGACTGGTGAGGCAGAGAGCAGAGGTGCTCCTGACAGGGGCTGTCTGAGGTAGAAAAGCTTTGTGCTGGAAAGTACGAAGTTGCTCCTCTTCTTCATGTGTGACAGCTTGCTGAGCTGTGGGGTGGGCGCACTGGGATACATGCTGGAGGCGGCAGAGGGGTGTGCTGCAAGTCCCCAGGAGAGACTGCGTGAAGAAATTGAAGGGTTCTCAGGCACTGGGGAGCCATGGGCTGCAGCCTTCCTGCAGCAGCAAGAGTGGGTGCAGGATCCATGGGGAGATGACATTTCTCCTGCTGTTACCCCATGGCTGGGACACCACAGTCCAGAGCTGCCTCAAAACCTCTGACCCGTTGCAGGTGCTCAAGACAGGGATGAGTTGATGCAAGCAAGGGAAGGACATGAAGGACTGTTGGCAACAGTGGTATCCAGGCCACACCTCCTGTAAGTACCACTGAGACCATCACACATGCTGGGAGGGGATGAATCTCTCTCTCAGCATAAAGCAAAGCAATCATGTATCTACCCTGATTTATGCCAAGGTACTTGCATTCCCACAGACTTTTCCTGATACAACCGGCACCATCACGCATATTAGTGAGTACAAGGGTCATTACTCTCTGCTGTAAAGCAGTAAAACACTCAAAAATGCAATCTTCAGATTTACAGAAAACTGCATTATTTAACATCGGTACCAGAGACATTCTACATTAAAGCAACAGAAAAAAGGCCTTACACTTACCTAAAAGAGCTTTCTAAATGACATGTACTGTTAGGCCTATGTATTATTATTTCTATTCATAATTAATGGAAATGTAACAATTTTTTGCTAATGGAAAGCAACCACTGCAGAGAGCACTTTGATTGCATTATATTTATTACCCATCTTAGGAACTAAATATGCACTTAACCTGTAATTAAGGATATACAATAAGAGCTTTGTAAATATTGCAGTTGAAAATGTCCTCTCAACACCACTTAGTACCATTAGGCAAAATATTTGCTCTAAGGACTGTCTCTCTGAAGTGCTAAATTTGTTCTTCTGGAAGAAAAAAGGAAGGAAAACGAGAACCTTAAATATAGCACTGCCTTGTTTCTCTAGAGCTTTCACACTTACTCACCAAGGGCTGTGTGCTTTATCAACACTGTATGTCTGTGATGGTCTGAAACTTCTCTCTCTGATGGGGAGAATGAAGAATGGAGCCAAATGGGGAAAAAATCTGATGGGCAAAACCTGTTCACATAAACCCCCAGTATTATTCCACAGAAAGTGTTATGTGTTCCTACCTTGTTACATGCCTGAACAAGAGCTAAGAGTGCCTCTCTTATTTTGTGATAATTGGCAACACAATTTGACCTTAGAAAAGCTTTATATTTAAGTTTCAAAAAGAGGAAAGAAGATTAAGTGACATAAATAAACCTCAGATAACTTGCAATTTCTTTGCAGAATATAAAAAGCCTCTCAAATCCAAAAGCAATATATTTTTTCTTAGGAGTAATGAATTCCAAAGCCTTAGGCTCCAATATTTACTCAGTCTCTTCCAAATAATCTTCTAGTGATATTCATCTTCCAGGTATATGGAATTATTTACAATTATACATATAAACCTTTAAAAAATAAACCTTTTAAAATTAATTTTTCACTTCTCTTTTTAAGATTTTGGTCTCATATCTCACTGGATTGATTTATTAAATAAGCTTGAAATTAATAAATAACCTAGAAGCAGAGTTCAAAGGAAAAAAACACTGACTGGAATGTTTCTGGTGTCCTTTGGAGAACGCAGAATACCATGTAGATGAGCTACACTTGCCGTGTGCTTATAGAAGCAATTTAATTCCTAGTAATATTGAGGGAGAGAGGAAATCTTCATGACAATGCCACATCCTGATATTATGTGAACAAGGAAGGGTTTGAAGTTACCTGAAAGTGGGACTAGGATGAAATTAGCATTTTTCTTTAAATTACCCGCTGTAACAGCTGTCCCAATGTTAATAATGACTTTGGCACTGCTCTCGGGAGATGCTCTTTCTAGTCTATCTATATTTCCTCTGAGCAGAGTTAGCAGCTGTTATTGTAAATAACTGATTCTGTGTTAGAATTTCTCGTACTTTTTTCTGGTGGAGCTTTACCACTGGACTTTCAGGGAGGGAAGAACAGCCCTGTTGCTGTAGCTGAAGTGTCTTTCTATTTAAGACCTTTGAGAGACTCATAGGAAGACTTACTATAGGCTTTACCCATAGATGACTGCTGTGTTCTGCCAGCCAAAGTCTATTGGTCCTCTTTCTTCCAGGGGGAAAGTATGTGGCACTAGAAAGAAAAGAGCTTCTGACTGCAGAGGAAACAAAACACTGGCAGAAGTAATCTGCCAGGCTAGGAGCTACCAATGACAAGTTCATCCTTAGATGAGGGAAATATCATGACAGCCATAAAAATGGAGTGGTAATGTTGCGAATGAGTGCACAGGATGCAGATAGCTTGCAGCTGCCATTTTACACATTTTCTTTGTAAGTGGGCATCACTTTTTAAGTGGAACAATTTGTGACTGAATCAACATTGATGGTTAAGCTCAGAATTGGTGGCATTAGAGGGTAGGATATCCCTTAGGTGTTTTACCTGACCATTATCACAACAGTCATTTCTTCAATCCCAGAGTGCAATCTGTCCCTGGAAACTGCTCCTGGTGCTGTGCAACTTGCAAGGGATGCTGAGTGCCATGACAAGGATAGACAGACAACTCAGTGAATATGAGATGAGACAGAAGATATTACAGCAGGAATTTGGGAAAATTGAGGCAGAAATTTCTCAGTGTTTCTTGCCATGTCATTGATTCTAGCTAAACTTATTTTGTATACTTAAACTTTTAATTTTAATCCAGCGCATATTACAGGGCAAATTTAGTTGGTTGTTAAAAAAGCTACAACAAAACACTAAAATTAGCTCCTTTTCAGATACCCCTGCTAGATGTGGGACTGTCTTCTGCTCTCCAGCCTTTGTATTTTTTAAAAAATAGTGCTAGGCACATAGTCTCCCTCATCTGACCTTCTTCCCAAAGTTCTACCCATGTAGCAATGTTACAAAAATTAAAAAAAAAAAATTAAAATCCCCGTTTTTTACATTCAAATTATAAAAAACAACCAAAATCAAACTCATTTTAAAAAGTCTGCCTTGAAACATCTCAACTAATCCCAGCTGGCCTCAGCTGATGTGCCTCAAACTCCACATTGCCTCAGTAATCTGACTGCCATATCGTGTTCTTGTTTCTCTTGCCATAACAGGGAGATGTTTGCTTGTTTTCCACTAGGCAAAAAGACAGAATAAACTGGTGATATTTTACTAAAATTATCTGCTCAGCATTATAACAAAAATTTCTACTAGTCACCATCTGCCACAGCTGTCAGAGTTGACCACAGAAGCCAGCTGCTCAGTCTGTTCTCCAGTGCTTCCCACAAGATGTTCACAGTCCTGAAGTATGATGATGCTAAACTCAAAACTTTTGGATATTCTTTATGTATCATATCATGCAAACAGTCACTCGGGCTTCAGTTTAATCTGAGTATTCATCTCATATTTTTCTTTTAAAGTTCCCAGTGGATATGAGTGCTCCAATGTTCTGTGCACAAAAATAGAATCTGCTTAAATGAGCTAGTATTTCTACAAGAGCACTAAAAACTAGACCTATGGATGGACCTGATACAAAGCTTTACAGCAAATCAGAAACTGGGTATCAGGATGCAGATGTCTTCACTCACCATTTACATTCCAATCTGCAGATGCAGCCACATCTCTGGGTTGAATGATACAGTCAACGCAGATGAAGTTCTCTGTAAGTAAAAAAAGGGGAAAAAAAGGAAAAAGAGGAATAATTTAGCCCCCTGTATTATGAAATAAATAGAATCTAAACTGATCGTTCTTCAAGTATCATATTCTGAGTTCTAATATATTCTGAGTTGTAATATCTTCATAATTAAGGAAAAAACAAAAGACTGTTTCATCTATAAAACTTCAGAGAATGTAAAATTTGTATTTCAGTCCATTTAAAAAATTATATTCATTTAAGGAGGAAACTTCAAATGATCATCATTAAATGTTTTCTGAAGAGAACAGAAACCTGGATGACATAACAGATGTAATTTGCACTTTATACAAATTAACTGAAAATTTTCATTGAAATTAATTAGTATCCTATTGGGCATGTAAGGTTAGCTAGACCACAGCTATATTAACAGGTTCTGACGATAGTGAACCAAGAGGAATTTTAATGTGCTGCTCTGTCATTAGTGGTCTGTTCCAGTAGACAAGAGTTTTGCTAGGTTATCCTCGATTCACAAAAGTTGGAGTGTGGTATGGTTTTCTTTTGTCCTTTTTGCAAAAACTAAAAGGAAAAAAACAAAAGATGGGGAATGTACATATTTGTTCTAACCTGTAATTTAATTTTTGAGTTCTTTCACTTCAAATTTTATGCTAAGACTTCTTTTGGGGATAAGCAGTCAGTCCACTATGGTAGGACTAATAAGCCAAGTTAAACAGCAGGACACCTGTAGTAAATGCATGCACCTTCAATTTTGACTTGATCTTCATCTATTCTCATACCTTGATCTTCAATATCTCTCTTATTTCACCTGGTTACTCTAAAACTCTGTCATAAAGATGAATCTCATAAAAGCCATCATGTGAGGCTATCAATCTGTTCTGAGCAGTGCAAAAGTGGCCTTTTCACAAGATCCTAAGGCTTATTTTGCATATATTATTTAGAATATTCAAAGCCACACTGTCACAATGTGACAATTCCAGACTACTTGCCACATGGTAAGTATCCCCCTCAGCTGAGTGGATTGGTATTGAATTCCCCTTAACAGCCCAACCACAGAAAGTTACAGACGCCTTTTGACTAAGGGAAGCCAGAAGATGTGGGCTTTTTTAGAGTTTAGCAAAGCTTTTGATACTGTCTGACACAGTATCCTTCTGGACAAAATGCCCACCACACCTGTGGACAAGTCCGTAATATGCTGGATGAACAGTTCGCTGGGGGGTCAGGTTCAAAGGGTTACAATAAATGGGGTTGCATCAAACTGGAAGCCTGTCACCACTGAGGTTCCACAGGGCTCTGTTTTAGGTCCAGTGGTTTTTTTATGCTTTTTATGAATGATACAGATGCAAAAATCTAGTATACATTAAGTAAGTTTGTGGATGATACCAAATTAGGAGGAGCTGTGGTCTCTCTCAAGGGTGGAGAGGCCTGGCAGAGAGATCTGGGTAGACTAAGAATAGGAAGCTGGGCAATCACCAGCCATATGAAACTTAAAAAAGGCAAATTCTCCACCTGGAATGGGGCAGTGCTGTTTATACACACACACACACACACACACACACACACACACACACACACATATATATATATGCATATATTATACATACATATATACATGGCAAGTTGAACATGATTTAGCAGTGCCCTGGCAGCCAGGAGGACCAACCTTCTCCTGGGGTGCATCAGGCACAGCATCACCAGCCAGGCAAGGGAGGGGATTGTCCCGCTCTGCTCTGCACTGGGGCAGCCTCACCTCGAGGGCTGGGGGCTGCTTTGGGCTCCTTAATATGAGAAATAAGCTATTAGGGAGCATCCAGAGGAGGGCCATGAGGATGGTGAAAGGTCTGGAGGGGAAACCGTATGAGGAATGGCTGAGGTCACTTGGTCCATTCAGCCTGGAGGAGACTGAGGGGAGATCTCATGTGGCCCACAGCTTCCTCAAGGTGGGCAGCAGAGGGGGAGGTGCTGCTTTCTTCTTTCCAGTGACCAGCAATAAGGCACAAAGAAATGGAACGAGGAGGTATCACGGGAAGTTCAGATCTGACTTTAGGAAAAGGTTCTTCAGTGAGAGGTTGGTCAGTCACTGGAACAGGAAAGTAGTCATGGCACCAATCCCGCCAGAGTTTAAGCACCAGCTGCACAATACTTTAGAAAGATGGTTTAGCTGTAGATAGTCCTGAGAGGAGTTGGGAGTTGGATGTTGATCCTTACATGGTTCCCTTTCATAGCACAATGAGCCACAAAGAGAGACACCACCTTCTCAGGACACTCTTCCAGTCTGGGGTGCAGACTCTGATCTCTTACCTCCACTGAATTTGTTCTCTGATTTTGTTGGAATCTCCAATCTTTCCATTGTAGAAATATTGATAAGTTGGAATGATTGCAGATCACTATGAAAAATTTCAAAATTACTTATAAAGGAAATACTAAACTATACTAAACGCTGACTGAACTAAACTGGTCCATTCATCTGTGTTTCATTTTCTTATCTGTTATTGTCTGGTTGATTCTGCCTATGTTGTCACTCATCCCAAGTTCTCAGAAATGGAGTATTTCTTAAACTTCTCTGCAGTTTTGGCCAATACTTTGGCACAATTCAAATAAATGAGGAGGGGGGTCATTTGAATATACAGTATCTATTTGTCAGTAGGCTAATGCATGCACATGCTATTTTTACATAATTATAGACAGATTGAATGTACAGATTATTGATGCTTTCATATTTTAATAAATTTATAACAAAACAAATGGGGCTGTATCCTTGAAAATTGGAACCACTTAGGTATGAAAAATACATGGAATAATATACAAAGAAAGGACACTTCCTTATATCTGTAGCCTTTTTTGTGGAAGTTGCAGCCCATGATCTCCCCAGTACATTAGTGGCAAACATGCTTCCTTTGGATGAAATTCTGTCATCTTGCAAAGCAGACAGGGACATCTGTATTGCAGTCACTCAGTGCACCTGAAGTTGGGTTAAAACCTCCAACATCCCCACATGCCATAAATCCTAGAAAGCACTCATTTTCTGTGGGAATACCAATGAAGACTTTGGGAAAAATGGGTCAAAGAACAATGAATCTCTGCATGTTTGATTCCTAGCCCCAGTATCCATTAGCTACAGCCACCATTTGAAGGTGCATCCTTCTCACAAATATTTCTTTCAAAGAATTGAGTTTGAAAACTGCAAACTTTAAAATCCCTCAAAAATTCACAGGCAAACAAAGTGGTCATTTTAACAGAGCATTTTTCAACTGCTATTATTGAATGGTTTCTAGTGTTATCTAAGAAATGCTTAAAGTAAAATGGGATGATAATAAATCATAAGCCATGAGTTTGTGCTGGACATCGGGCGTTATTCATTACATTTCTCTGCAATCAGGTGTCAATAATTAGCGGTGCAAAGAGAAATTCACAGGATGCTGAGGGACAGGAAATAATTTCTTCAACAAAACCTTTAGGCAGAGTGTCTAGTTTACATCCTGGAGTTCAAGTAGGAAGGATATCCTCTGCAGAAATGAGCTTAGCAGCGTAACTTCATGGATGTTACGTAATGTAACATGGATGTTTCAGTTATGTAACTGAAAATACAGTGCAGGGAGTCTTTTTATTGAGCTTCCTAACTCTAAATTCAGCAGTGCACTTCAGTATCTCTGCCTCATTCAGCAGCTGGAGTGGTTAATGTAGAGCTTGGAGTGATGGCCCAAGACCTCCCTCCACATAACCTCTCAGGTAAAAACAGAGAAAGTTGTTGTTTTATTCCTGATATCCCTGAACATACATCCTTTTTGGTAAAAGGACCACTGTAAAAATTTCTTTCCTCACCAGGTACTGGCTTTGTAATAGTGAATGCCTTTTGCAAGCCTATAAGCAGGGTGAAAAGAAGATTGATGTGCCTACAAAGCATTAATATAGTCATAATTAGACGGATACATGTAGTTTTGAAATATGAAGCCACTACATTAATTTTTTTCAGCAATTACTTTGTAAGTTTATAATTCCAAGCTGGATGGACAGATAGATAGATAGATAGATAGATAGACATAATTTTGGTGGCTGAAATTAATTAAAAATTTTAGAATTAATTAATTTTAAAATTTAAAAATCCAATAGACCTCTCTGCTGGGTATTTCTGGCTTCAAATACACATCTAAATCACACACATATATCTGCACATAATATGTGCATGCTGGTATATGCTACTTTATTCTGTCATATCAAAGGTTATGCTAAATTTTCTTAAATAGGGTTAAGTACGAAGGTTCTTTTTCATTCCACTTGGAATATAACACAGTAAAATATATTTTCAGGGAGCTTATTTTACTTAAACATTTGTTTCCATTTCTAAAAACTGACTAAAATATCCTCAAAGTCAGCTCTTATTTTTAGCCATACTGTATTTGTTCACACTGAGCAACACAGTTCCTTCCAACCAGTCAAAACAAAATGAATAAGTTTAGCACAATTGAGCCCTGAATAATCTGATTCGATTAATTTTATTTTTGAAGATTTTGTTGTTATTCATGTCTGTGAAAATGGAATAAAAAAGTCCTTGTCATTATAGTCAATATACACCGTACTTAGCTTGTTCTCATTCCTAGTACTAGTTCTATTTTTAAAGCTAAGGAAGTGCACAAATTAGTATTTGAAATAGTAGCTATTTTCTGAGGAAAAGGAAACTTCAACCTATACTGTAACTAATTTTATCCCTGGAAATCCTACAGGGTCACTAGGTCCATATAAGAGGAAAATGGTGTATCAGAAATACAGATAAATTTTTATGTGAATACCACTTAGAGAAATTTCAATGAATCCAGCAAAAGATTTCTGGTAAACTTTATATTTGTAAATATTTCCAATCAAATCATAGAATCAAATAAATGTTATTGTAGACTTAGATAGAGAAACTGGAAATTAGACTCTGGAGTGAAGCAACTAATGTCTCTATAGGCAGCTTAACCTTTATCACTAGAAAGTGCGTTGCACCATTTTACTTCCATGTGTGATGACCTCTACCTCTTTTAAAGGTTTAGTTCAGATCTTAAGCTCTGGCTTTCCAGGATAGTAAGGTCAGCTCTGAATACTGAAGTTCTGGTACTTAAAATTATATTGTCTATGTAAAAAAGTAATTGAAATAAACCCAAATCAGCAAATAATTTGAGAGATTTACAGAATTGACTGTTCAGGGAAGAAATTCTTTTTTCACCTACCCATCTCTTATGTACCTTCTTCAGACAATCTACACTACTAATTCTTCCACCAGGATGCTTTGTGACAAGCTCTTCAAGTGTCTGCTAAATCTCTGTTCTTACTGCTTATAGTGCTGATCTCCCTGTTTAGCAACAAGCAGAACCTAAAAACACAACATCTACTTCCAAAATTTGCTGACGATTAACATTGCTTTCCTTTCACTGATGGAAAGCAGTGACACTGTCAGCTTGCATCTCACTGACAAGTAAAGCTAGATGCATTGATGACTCCCATAAAATATACAAAAATAATCTAATGCATGGAGCAAGAAACAGGAAGAAAAGCTGCATTTATATTAAGTGTTTTCGTGAAGCTTTTAGAAATACTGAATGTCATGTTGCATTTTATTCTTAATGGAGGCAGTCTTGGCTAGCTGAATATAGAATAGCTCTGTTGTATATCTTTTAGATGCAATCTTTGTTATCAACAATAGAAAATCAACTGCTCTTTTAATGGCTAAAGATATGCAGTGAATACCCTTGCCTTGTGACAGAGCCAACCTGAACACCATATGTCAGCATGTGAAGAGATTGTCACTCTTTGGTGTTCTGGTTAGAAAACTAGTTCATGCCCAGTTCGTGGCCCTGGTTGTGGATGTCATAGAGAAGAAGTTCCTTAGGTAGTAATTGGCATTCTGGGGAAAAATCTGAGGGGAAAGGCAGTTAATTTGAGGTTTTCTGTATTGTTGTAATAATAATTTCAGAGTATTCTTCGGTGTGAAAGAGCAAATTCAGGCTTAATCATGTAAGTTCTTCACCAGAATAAGGTTTCAGATGCAAACCTTCCACATACATAGCATAAATGACACAGAAATTAAGAGACACTTAGAAAGTATGTGTGGGGCAATTAAGCTACAATGGGAAAAGATATCTATGCAATGATTGTCGAAGAGTTTAAATGGCAGTGAACCTTTCTGGATTCTGACTTAAACTTGGCTCCTCAGGGCTCTGATCTATTAACCTGTCCAGCTGTGGAAATAAAAATGATGCTGGCTTTAGCCCAAAACCTCGACTGCTCACCATATCAGAGATTAGCTGCAAAAACAGTTCATGAGGCTGTCCTGATCCAATGACAAATGTGGCTACAGTGCTGCCTCAGTTTTATTCAGACCCTACAACTCCTTGCAGCCTGGGGCACAGAAAGCAGGTAAATATTCTGGCACTTCCAGCATGATTGTGCTGTGGATCTTCCAGTGGATGTGCCAATGGAGCTTCCTCTTCAAAGTCATAAGTTCATTGTTCATCAGGATAAACACAAGTACTTCTCAAAGGGCTCATTTATTTAGCCTTAAACATGGCAGAGTGGTTGCTGTCCATAGAAGCCTAAATCACAGCCCAATGATGCTCACAGATACAGCCCCAACCCTAGCATGAACCAGAGTGTTTGTACCACACTTTATGCAAATGTTTCCAATTTTTACTTATAATCACAGTCTGCAACTGGAAAACTAGTAAAATATTTTCAGATACAAGAAAAACTTTGCAATACTTTTTTCCTAACAATTTCTTGCTAAACAAGCTATTAGAATACCCTTGATAGTATGAAAAAGAGCATAATTTAGACTCCAAACATAATGTTGCAACTAGTATTAACAAGAACTTCTACCAAACTGTAATGGATATGTTAATGTTGATTCCACATAAAACTACAGTTTTCTTGATTGAAAATATCTGAGGAGATTGTGATATAAAAACATAGAAATACTATGCAGAAATACACAAAAAATGTAGATGTGGTGATCAGTATGTTCAAGAAATAGTCACATGATATAAAAAGTGTTTAACAATGTTATCTCCACAGAAAAGATTAGGCCCTTTAAGACTATATCGGAAAATTTAGATTGTACTCCATTATTTTGTGCAACGTACTATAACAGGATTCTGATACTATCATTCCACTAATCCTGTCACATTGCATTCTCATTTCTGGATTAATGATCTATTTATTGAAGTATATTCAAAGCCATTTATTTAGATAAACTGTCTTGATGCAGAAGGAATGCTTCTCATATCATATTTGGGAGCATGAAATTCTATTACAGAAATGGTCATTTCATTTTCACACATTGTGTAAATCAGAATGCTCTGATTTACTCTACAAAGTTTAAACTAGATAGATTTCTCAGATATTTTAAGTTTTCTTGATGCTTAACCTCTTCCATCCCAAGATTAATTTTAAAAATAGGACCTCACTTTGCAGTTTCAATAGATGAAGGAGAGAAAAACACAGTGGATGGGTTCTTGCCAGGTGGTGTTATTCTTTTCATGGTCTTTATTTCAACTGTGGAAAACCTGAGGGTAGGTACAGGTCACAGTTGCTTTTGTTAAGCTCTTCTTCTGGGGCTGGAGAAGATGTGATATTTTATGGGTATAAAAAATATCCTAGGTGGAGGAGTAATTCTGATTATGCTGTTGCTGGCTGGGGGTTGGGAAGTCTTCCAAAAGGTATTTCCAGACCAAAGAACTACAAAGTGCCTTCTGAGGAGCCACTATCCCCAGTGCCTCCACAAGAAATCTGATTCAACTATGTCTGAAATCAATTACTATAGACATCTCCTTTAAGCACACATGTAGATTTTATTGTAAGATGCAAAAATAGTATTCAGAAGACTTCAAAACAATTTAATTTAATTTAATTTAATTTCATTTCATTTCATTTCATTTCAATGAAAAATTTTATTTTAATGGACAAAATTAATTTACAGTTAATACCAATGGTAAATCCTACTATGGAACAGCCTACCAGTCTTCGGAAGTGTAGAGTTAATTTCTATATTTGTTCAATATATGTTCTATGAATAAATAGTGTGAAAGTATAAGATTATACTTAGAAACTAGAAGTAACTATTTGCACTTGAGGAGCTAAATTTTCTTAAGGTACAGGACATTACAACTTTGCAAGTGACTAACTGCAGAAAGCAGTGTGAAATTGTGCGTGGAACCATGCTATAATTAGTGGTCCATAAAAACAATTGCTGAGCTAGCTCTCCAAATTATGATTTACCATGCTTGCAAGTCAAGGTTTTCTTACTAAATGGGTAAGGAAAAAGATAGTAGAGTACAAAGCATACACATTATAAAATGAGACTTTTCTGTAAAAATCCCAAGGTTTCTGGGATTCTGCTGACATGAAGTAGCCCTAATTCATCCTTTTTTCTCCTGAATCAGAAGTTTTCTGATTAACTCTGGACTAAATTCATCAAAGCTCAGAGGGAACCTTAGACTTTTCTGGACAAACTTCGTCCTGCTGTTTCTTAGATTTTTGATAAATTGTAAAACCCTTCTTCTAAATAAGCTATCTTTCGTTAATATCTGGGGGTTTTTTGGTAGGAATGACTTGAATCCTTCTTCAGCATTTTCCACTAGCAGGGATGAACACCCATGATTAAGTAGGATGCCTAGTTAGGATGAGACTAAATAAAATTGGATTTAAAATCATTTCAAAACCTGAGAGTCATAGAAAAAAAAAGAAATAACCAAGTGTGAGGTACATGTTGATAACTCAAATGTATGAAACAGCTCTTCCTTCATTTTTCATTTAAGTTATAACTTAGATCTTAGGGAGTGTTGTTAATGTAAAAACCAATGTAGCTAGATAGTTGTGTTTTCATTGCAATAATCTAATTTGGGGGTGTATTTTACGTTTTGTTTTAGAAACAAAAAGATTATCCTCATGTGGGCTTTTAGTAGAGACACTGTTTCTGAATGTGTCACTTCATGTTTTCATTGACAAAAAAAAAAAAATCTTAAAACTCCATGTCAGACAGAATCAGTAATCAGTGTCGGTTTGTTATGTATTTGCTCTCTGAACCCTTGTTTGAATCAGAAAGTACTTTAGAATGTTTAGCATGTTAGCACTTACCTGTAAGTGCCATTAAGCGCTAATTATATTGTGGTACACTGCATGTGTAAATAAATAACGTTATCTTGGAACACTGAATTCTTTTCAAGTATGAAAATACTAATTTTAGAGATACTAAGACAATATTTGAAAACTATTCTGACATCTGACTGAATCCCTGCTCTTTTGGGTTTGCGTGGCCAGGGTTGGTAGAGAGGGGCTACAGTGGTGGTTTCTGTGAGAAGTTGTCAGAATCTTCCTCCATGTCTGGCACAGCCAGTGCCAGCTGGCTCCAGGATGGATGTTGGGCTGGACAAAGCCAAGGCAATCAGAAATGGTGGTAATGCCTCTGTGATCTGAGGAAAAGTTATAGTGCAGATGTTGTTATTGACAAAGAAGACCAAAGTGAGAATATGTGAGAGGAACAGCCCTGCAGATGCCAAGGTCAGTGGAGAAGGAGAGGCAGGAGGTGCTCCAGGCACCAGAGCTGAGATTCCCCTGCAGCCCTGGTGCAGTCCATGGTGAGGCAGCTGTGCCCTGCAGCCCCTGGAGGTTCATGGGGGTGCAGACATCCACCTGCAGCCCATGGAGGAGCCCCATGCTGGAGCAGGTGGATGCCTGAGAGGAGGCTGTGACTCCATGGGAGGCCTGTGCTGGAACAGGCTCCTGGCAGGGACCTTCAGACCCATGGAGACAGGGGCCCATGCTGGAGCAGATCTCCTGGCAGGACTTGGGAGACCCTGTGGAGCAGTTCGTGGAGAACTGTTGCCTTCTCTACTAATGTTGGAGAAATTCACAGAGACTTATCTGCTGTGGGAGGGACCCCACACTGGAGTAGTAAAAGGCTTCCTCTCCTTGAGCAGCGGCAGGAACAATGTGTGATGAACTGAGTGTAACCCTCATTTTCCATTTCTCTGTGCTCCTGATGGGAGGTAGAACTTTGGAAGGAGGAAGGGGTGAGAGGAAGGCATTTTTAAGATTTACTTTACTTCTCATTATCCTGCTCTGATTTTGTTAGTAATAAATTCAATTAATAACCCCAAGTGGAGTCACTTTTGCCTAGGACAGTATTTGGTGAGTGATCTCTCCCAGAACTTATGTCAGCTTCTGAACCTTTGTTATATGTTTTCTTCCCTGTCCAGTTGAACAGGGGAATGATAGAGCACTTTTGGTGAGTGCCTGGTATCCACCCAGGGTCAATCCACAACAGAAGCTATCACATAAAACATGAGGCACTGGAACAGGCTCCCCATGGAAGGAGTCACAGCACCAGTGTCCAGAGTTCAAGAAACATTTGAGCGGTGCTCTCAGGCACATGGTGTGACTCTTAGAGATGGTTCTGTGCAGGGGCAGGAGTTGGACTGGATGATCCTTGGAGGTCCCTTCCAATTCAGCATTTTCTGTAACCTTGTGATTCTATTTGCCACATAGAGACACTGGATTTTGAAAGCTGCTGAGGAAAGGCATTTTAAAATAAGATTCTCTGCTCTTCTGGTATGTAGTGTTTTCATCAGTGTTATATAATCCCAAAACACAGGTTACTGCTTTTGAGGCAGTGACATCAAGGTATGCTTCTTTCAAGGAAGTTTTTATACCACCCTCGTCAATCTGGTGGCTGTGTGTCTAAGCAGTAAACATGATACTTCTGCTCAGAACAGAAAAAATATGCAGTGTTCCTCACTGAAAAATCTCTTTTAACTCTTAATCTCAGTTTCCCTTATAGCAATAAAGCCCAGTGAATTCTGTGAAGTAGAATGAGAAAATGTCCAAATCAGATTGTAAGTTTCATACAATGAAGTGTTGATTAAAAATTACACAGCAATCGGTAAAAGCAAAACTAGCACTAATCACTTTACATATCAATGGTTTATCAAGGTGACCTCAAAAGAAAAGTGCTGAAGATATTTGAGGATTTTACACAGTGGAATTTTGCCTCTTTAAAAGCAACACTTAATAGGATTATGTACATACCTTTGCTCTAAACTCATGCTTTGCCTTAAACAGAGAAAAATCACATAGTTATTCCATTACTACCTATACATTCTGGACTGACTGTAATAGTTTCTTAAGTACCTAAAAGGAACAATGTTTTAGTTCTGCATGGATAAATAAGTTGCAGATGTTATGTGCTGCTTTCACATTTTCAAAAAGCAAACTCAAAATTCAAGGTTGTTTACTCAGTGCCTGTATTAAAAATATTTTATTAAAAAGTAGTTCTCCAGTTTTGCACATATGCATTGAAAAGTTTAGTAACAGTGAACACATAGAATGACTGAGACAAAACCACTTGTACAATGAATGACCTTTCTTTACTGTCTTGATAATAGAGAACAATAGTAACAACCAACCTCTAGCCTATTAGGGGGTTTATTGCTTCTTTTCAGGCATGATACAGTGAAAATTTAGCCATAAAACTAGATGCATTGTATACATTTCAGGGTTTTTTTCTGATTACAGTTCTAGAAAACTTGCCTGTGTAAACAATGTTTTCATTGGGTTTTACCAGTATTAAGGGGAGCCTAGAGAAGTGAATTCTCCTGTGGACACTTGGTTGATTAGGTCCTCTTTTCCTCTAAAGCAAGCTGCATCTGCATGAACTTTATGGGCAAATAATTGAAAGTAACTAAGTTACCACAGCTTAATGACATGTCACTTGTCAGCCAAGACATAACAGATCACCACGTCGATGTACCTACCTCTCTGCAAGAAAGAAATGGGCATGTTTGCTCACACCATCATTTTCCTCATTAACCTAACCCATCATCAGTGTCTGGCAGGATCGTTTCACAGACTCAGCCACAGTTTTTTTATCAGTGATAACCTTGGTTCAAAATCTCATAGAATGAATTCTTGATTTAAAACCAAAGATTTGTCTCTATCCATTTCATTTAATATACTGGTTCTTTGTGTGTGGGTTATGGATATCTCGGGACAGTATGTTTCTTCTCATTCTCACAGATGCTAAAAAACTTGGCTGTGCACTCAACAACACCATCTGTTCAGGGAAGACACATTATGATATTCAACAAATATATAAAAAGCACTTAGAAAAGAATACACTAATGCAAAAATTTGAGGAAGGGTCTGTAAAAATAAATCATATTTTATATACAATGTGTGAAATGAATATATCAGTGCTGGGAAAAGTATTCCATAACAGTTTAAAAGCAGTATATTTTCCCTTTTCAGTTATCTTCTTTATTTCAAGCCACCTAATAAGTTAGAATCCATCTGAATTAAAAAAAAAAAAAAAAGGCAACATATAAAACCACAAGTAGTCTTCAGAACTATTGCAGAATATTGCACAATTCTACCAACAATGTTTGCAACAAATATAAGCAATGTTTTTTTAGAACTGGAAAAAGGCTTAAAAGTCCAGAACTTGTTTGTCTTTGTCCAAGTGTATCATTGGCTTAATGTAAGCTATTAACTCTCCTTGCAAATATTTTGTAATAATCTACAGGACTCAGTCCTCCACCATGAAAATTCATTACTAATGATGAATATTAAAATTCACAGTATTGTTTTCAAGATATGAGTCAGGGACTCACCAGATTCTACTTAACTTCACAAAGTTCTATATTAGTCTTTCACTGTTGTAATGAAAAATAACTCAGGCAGGGATTAGTGCTATGCTATATTTACAAAAAAAAAAAAAAAAAAAAGAGAGGACACAGTCTAAAGAGCTGTTAGTTTTGAAGATTGTCTGTTTTCTAGTGGAAAATAACCCTCAAAAATGTTATACAGCTGTTAGGCAAGACAAGGAGGAAAAAAGAAGAGGTAGTGTTCTGCCACTGCTAGAAGATACAGTATAGACACTTTATGAAAACCAGATGCTGACAACAGTGTTGCGATTGTCACTCGTTTTTTTTGTAGTGCTAAATGATCCCAGATATTCCCATGAGTAAACTATGTCTAGTGAATTCCCACTTGATAAACATAACAGAAATGCCAACCCAAATGTGCCTTTTATCTGTCTGCTGCTTGAGAATTGTCAAGCTGGGGGTAGTTTGTGAGAATGTAAGCCTTTGTGACTTGAGGTATCAAAGAAGACAGGAATAAAGACAAGTAACACTTTCATTCTCGTTGCCAAGTAGATGCAGATAAAAGAATGATTGCCTTTTGTGTGATTACATGCTAGCTAACTTTAGCAGTGGTATCAAGTTCATTGAAGGTGGTAGAGACCTGGTCAGAAATTTTTCCAAATGGGCAGCCTGCCCCACGCTACTTGTGATCCCAGCTATGTGCTTATTGGGCATCTGAGCTGCCTTGAAGCTGAAGTCACACCTCCCAATGCAAAGGATACTTATCCTCAGTCAGATGTGGAGGTTTACTGGTTCAGTGGTTGTTTCTGTATGTTTGTAACATCAGCCTACCCAAGATTTTGCTAAGAGGCTTCTCAATATGGAGGAGAAAGAAAAGTGAGAGTGTCACTTCGTGACCTGCAGTGGAACTGTCCCTGATTTCAGGATGGCTGATCTTAGCCAAGTGAGTCAAGGCACCTTGCAGATGAAGGCTCAGGTGTGGAACAGACCAACTACAATGGCTTCATACTACTCTTCAGATAATCTAGTAACAGACTGAAGACAGCAAGAAATTCTGAATGAAGTCAGATATTCACTTAAAAAGGGCTATGACAGTAGCTAAGGCAAGAGCTCTACAATCCCCTTCTGACTCCTCACCCCACCCCAATATAGTGGGAACACAGTAAATACAGACAAGATATCATTCACACAGTAACTAATCTTTAAATTAAAAGGTTAATGATAATTTCTACAGCCTTTTTTAAGAGTAAAAATGCAAAGAAAGCAGCAGAAAAGAAACATTTCTTGCTGATCATGCCTATCTTCCATTCCATTAATTAATTTCAGTCTACAGAACCAATCTAAAGCAAAACAAAACACTTCTTTGCTGCTCTACTGTAGAACAGCTGTAATCACAACTTTTTTCCTTTGCTTTTTCCCAGATCAATATACTGAAACTTGTGAGTAAATAACACAAACAAATAGCAACTCGTATAGGAATAACAGTTGCCAAATCAAAAGGAGACCTCTGAGATATTCAAAGCTCACACTGTTGCTTTTGGCTCCTACAACTGAACAAAGTAGGATTAGCTCACAAGTAGTTTATTTCTCAGTAAAGCAAAACCCATGAGTGCACTGCAAGCATCAAACACCAGGTACCCACCTGTTCAGATGCAGCCCTGTGCACCAAAACCAACAGCCACAGAAGCCTCAGGACTATTTAGAGGGTGGTGGAGGTGCCAGCACATGATGAGCTGCTGCTAAATGGCAGTGGAATGGGTACCCAACAGAGAGCCACCACTGCCAGCCCACAGTGCTCGGGTGAGATCAGTTCAGAGAACTCAGAGCACATCACAGACAGCTGCTACTCATGGCTGGGCTTGCAAAAAAGCTCTCAGCTATCAACCTACGAACCATGCTACAAAGGGTAGCCTTAGCCCGCTACCCGGTCATTGGAGGAGATCAGGAGGTCAAGCAGGACCTGCCTTTCCTAAACACACACTGGCTAGCCCAGTGTCTGTCCCGATCCTCTGGTTGTCCTGTATGTTCTGCCTGATGGCACTCAAGATGATCTATTACATGAGCTTCCCCAACACTGAGGTCAGGCTGATAGTTCCCTGGCTCCTCCTTCCAACCCTTCCTGTAGATGGACATCACACTGACCAACCTCCAGTTGTCTGGGGCCCCCCTGGTTAACCAGGGCTGATGATAAATGATGGAGAGTGGCTTGGTGAGCTCTTCCTCCACTCCCTCAGTACGCCTTGGTGAATCCCATCCAGTCCCATACACTTGTGATTGTCCAAGTGGCACAGCAGGTCATTAACTACTTCCTCCTGGATTGCAGGGGTCTATCCTGCTCTCCATCCCTGTCTACCAGGGCTGGCTGCCCTGAGGATAACTGGACCTTCTGTTAATAACTGAGGCAAAGATGCCATCAAGCAACTCAGCCTTTTCCTCTTCCTTGGTGACAATTTTCCCCCCCCTGCCCCCATGTCCAACAAATTATGATTTTCCTTGTATCCCTTTCTGTTGTTAATGTATTTTCAAACACACTTTTTATTATCTTTCACAGCAGAAGCCAGACTGACTTCTAGCTCAGCTGTCTAATTTTCTCTCTACATGACCTAGCAACATCCTTGTACTCACTCTGAGTTGCCTGCGCCTCCTTCCAAAGGTCATAAACTCACCTTTTACCCTTGAATTACGTTGAAAGCTCCCTGTTCAGCCAGGATGGTCTTCTTCCCCACTGTCTTGTCTATTGACAGATAGGGATGACCTGCTCCTGCACCTTTAAGATTTAGTCCATAAAGTATGTCCAGCATTCCTGGAACCCTTTGTTACTAAGAGCTGTTTCCCAGGGGACTCTCTGAACCAGTTTCCTGAACAGGCCAAAGTTCACCCTCTGGAAATCTAAGGTCCAAGTATTTTGCTGACCCCCTTCCTTACTTCATCAAGAATCAAAAACTCTGTGACTGATTCCATGGTCACTGTGCCCAAGATGGTCTCTGGCCACCCCATCGCCCACAGCCTTTCTCTGTTTGTAAACAGCAGGTCTGGCAGGGCATGCCCTGGTAGGCTCCCTTACCAGCTGTGTCAGAAGTTACCTTCCACACTCTCCAGGAACCTCCTAGACTGTCTCCTCTCCACTGTGCTCTGCTTCCAGCAGACACTTGGCAAGGTAAAATCTCCCACAAGAACAAGGGCTAGAGGTCATGAAACATCCACTGATAGAATATTTCACTTCATCCTGGTTGGGTGGTCTGTAACAGATTCCCAGCAGGCTCTCTGCCTTGCTGGCCATCCCTCTGATTGTCACCACAGGCACTCAGCCTCATCCCCACTGTCCCTGAGCTCTGTACAGCGGAAACCCTCCCCAATGCACAGAGCCACCCCACGGCCTCTCCTTCCTTGCCTATCTCTTCTGAAGAGCTTGTAGCCATCCACTGCAGCACCCCAGTCATCCCCCCACATTTCTATGATGATAACTACGTCACAGCTTCCTGCTGCCAATGGCTTCCATTGTTTGTTACCCATGCTGGGTGCACTGGTGCACTTCAGCTGGGCTGTCAATGTCGCCTCCAACAGCAGCATTCCTTCACACAGGCTCATCTCGAGTGAGCCTGGTCGTACTCTCTTTCCCCTTCAAACCTAGTTTAAAGCCTGTTCAGTCAGCACTGCCAGCTCCCAGGCTAAAATCCTTTCCCCCCCTTTTAGACAGGTAGATCCCATCTGTGTCCAGCAGGCCTGGTGCTGACTGCCTTATGGTCAAAAAAGACAAAACTCTGCCAATGTCTTTAACCCACATGTTGACCAGGTGGGTTCTCCTGTTACATATAACATACACACATGTGTATTTATATGTATATAATGTTAAATGAACTAAACAAATACAGGAGATACCTGCACAGCTCAGAGAGTTTGCTACAACACACTTTCCAAGGTAATTGAGGTTATTCTGTTTGCAAAGCAAAATAGAGTCACATTCCTAGGTGTGAGTTATTAGATCTGTAGATGGTAAATTAGTAACATATCCTCCTACTAATTCTGTGGGCAGCATGGCAAAATGTTAAAAAAACCCATCCTAAAGCAATTTTAGATTAATCACTTTAAAAACTGTATGCCTTTCTGCTGTATTTTAGGCAAATCAATGGCAGTTTCAGTCATAACCCCCATTCCCCAAAACCAGTTGTTTGTTCCAATATCTCTTCCAAAGTTGCCATTACAGCTCCTCAGTCATCCACCCACCCTGTCCTTCTACAGAATAATACATGTTTTAAATAAAAATCATGGTACTGCAAAAGAGTAGCACTGTTTAACACAGGCATCTGTTTGCTTATTTTTTATTTCTCTATGACTGAGCAGTAGTCTAAGACTGCTTTGGCAAAACTGAAAATAAAAATTGTCAAAGAAAATAGGAGGCTGCCTTCCCTGCAGGCCTCAAGTTTTACAGAGCTATGGCTATTACAGAGGACTGAAATCCCAACCATGTTAGTTCAACTCTGGCCCACAAAGCCTCGGTGTGTTTGTTTTCAAGGAAACAATAAAATTAGCATTTAGAGCTGAACTGTTAATATTTTCCACATCTTAGATGTCTGAATCAGGCTTCCCCATCCACTGCAGGTCAATAATTTAGGATTAAAAAAGTCAGTGAAGGGTGCGGGGGAGTATATATATTTTTTAATGAAAGAAAATAAATCTTTTGAAAGACAGAAAGAAGCTAAGACCTTTGAAAAATTCAATGGCTGGTGATAGCACATGTCTCATTCCCCAAAAAATAATTGTAAAAGCAATCAGCTGGGAGGCAGAAACTGTTCTTGGCCTCCTTGGTTTGAAGGGGCTTTATCAAAACAGATAGCTGAAATGTTGATGGATCTGATTGCCAAGATCCAGTCCTCAGCATCAGCCAAATGTCAGTGCCCAGGAAAATGCAGAAGAGCTGAGCCAGCGCAGATGATGCTTCTCTGTGTACTCTCCCAGTCTTCAAATATTCTTACTCAGTGATAGGGTACAATTTGTATGTCTTCATTAATTTCGAAAATAGCTCCTAAAATTCAAATCTGTTATGTTTAGGTATTTAACTCCTTCTGTGACTCCTGTCCTAGCTACCCAGCTTGGTCCATATGTATTACAGCACATGAGTAGGCTGTTATTTTTGCTGTGAATCTTTATTAGGTCTGTACTCCAAGTCTCATGGGATGCTCTGGAGTAGTCTAGAAGTGAGTCTCGGGAGGTTCTGCTTTGGGTGAAAGCAGGCTGGATCTGTGCACAAGATGCCAATAAGAAGGCTAGTGATGCAGTGTGGGTGCACTTAGTGCTCTGCACATCCACATCACACATTTAGGACCAGGAAACATGAACATCATTGCTGGGAAAGAGGGTGTGAATTTGTCCTTTTTTCTGTGCAACACTCCAAATGCAGGTGCACCCACTGAGAGTGTGCATGGTCTAGTCTTTAAAAACTCCACCTATAAAATCAAATTTTGTCTATAATCCCCACAGACAGCAACCTTCAAACAGAGTAATTATGAAAGGGTAGGAAAAAGAGAAATTCAATGAATCATTGTAGGAGCTATAATTGCAGAAAAGTCTACGCAAGCTAAAAAAAAAAAAGTAATTAATCAGAAGATCCGTTTTAATTAAAATTTAAATATTAGACTACAGAGAGAGAAAGTGTCCTGGGAAAGGCATTTTTAGAGCTATGTGAAGGCTAAGTTATCTGTAGATTCAGACAATCCATGAGTAACTTGAATTATCTTATTTTAGAAAAGGCTAAAAAAATAATACTTCCAGTTTTTGGATGGAGCAGGAAATATTAAGAGTCTGTTCACTTTAGTGTCCTCTCTGATTAAATGCTGACCCCAAGTAAACAAGTCCTCTAGCTAGTGGGGGTAGAAATAAGCATGTGGTTGTGGGCTGAGTCATAGAAATGAGTCAATGGGAACTCAGTTTACCTTTGGCTCAGCTGGGGTTACTCACTGAGCACCAATCTCAGCATAAATTAAATACAGCTATCTCGAACTTCCCTCAGGATAATGAGATATGGTATTCATAAAACAACACATTAGCAGCATTTATCTTCTGACGTGCTTTCAAAAGGACTTGACATAACTCAGTCCCATTGTCCCTTGGCATTTGCAATAAGTTATGTTAACGGAATAAACCAAACCAACATTTCAGTTCCCATACTAACATTTCCCCAGCAATTATCTAACGTGGTCCAGAATCTTTTCTATTTCAGAAACTTTTGTTGTTTCAGTCTTCCTCCTTAATACCTCAATTAGAATGAATACACTACTTAAAAGCAGTGCTTTCCCATCAGAGAACAGATAGACACTATGCCTCAGTATTTCATATAATTAAGTCATAAGCAGTGACCTTTGTCATCATAGTAGCCGGCACAACTTGTTCTTCAGTTTTTTTACTTTCTTGGCAGTTATCTTGTGGTCATAAGCACAATGTGGCTCACAAGCAAACTTTGTCAATTAAAGTTACCAAAGAATTACCTTCTAAAGACCCATAATGACCCTTCAATTTACCATCAGGCTGTAATGAACAAACTGAGTCTCATGAGGTGAGCTGGAGCACATCAGCCAGGCAGTCATAGAACTGAAGAAATACTGTATAAGTCAGTAAGCCAGAAGAGTAGGAGTACTTGATTTTACACCTTGAAAAGTAGAAAAAAAAACCCCAGACCACAGTGTTTTGAAATGGAGACACAAAAAACTCTCCACACAAATGATCTAATGTGAGTTAGATGTTCTGTGGAAAGTCAACAGAATGCAGTGTCTTTTGTTAACAAGCTTCAGAATAATTACATAAGTAACTTTCAGTTAATACCTGAAAATTTGTATGTAATGTTGTAAGCAAGTATTTCTGTGGAGTAATTAACATCAAAAAGGTTAATTTCTCTGGGTTCTCTTCCATTTTTATTTTTGCCTTCTTTATGCTCAAATTGCAACAAAGGCTTTGTCTCTGTAGCTTGGGAAAAAAATGTAGTGTCATGCAGTGCAGCTGTGCTGCAATGATACTCTTTACACTGAGTAGGAAGAGAGATGAATTCTGGGAGCAAACCCAGATTTTTCCTGCAGAGAACTGCAAACCACAGAGTAAATGTGTACAGGATCTTCTTCTGTTGCTTTCTCACCTCTGTTCTCCACAGAGAGGTACAAGAAAGTTGCATGTGTTCTGAAATACGCTAGTCAAAGACCTTTATAGACTGTAGTCTTTAATGGTTTAAAGAGGGCTGTAGGTCTGAGGTATTACCCTGAGCTCTCAGGAGAGATAGTGTTTATCTGTCATAGATTGCATGTATGTATAAAAATAAAAGCTATAAAGTGGGCCAGCCAGAGCCAGTGGGTTCTGAAAATGTTAACCATGTAAGACACTCATCCTACATGAAAAACTAGGCAAGTTCATCTTCTCATAATGTTATCTTTCACCACATTAACTGTTATGTAGGAGTAAATCCACGTAACCTTTACAGCTGGGCATAATAGTTTGTTTTCATGCCTTTGTCTGACTGTCCCCTCTCTTGCTGTACTCTAAGAGCAGTAATTCAAGTGCAAGTACAGGCAGCTGAGAATGCACAGCAGATCCCAGGTTACCCAAACAGAATAAGCAGTGCTGCAGAGGTCCTGGTATAAGGTCCATGTGCTTATAAAAATGTAACACTCTTTCTACAAACGGTAGTGTCTTCCTTCTATTCCAACATGCACATTCCTGTCAACACTTGTCCTATAAATATAGTGTATCTTATGAGCTTAATTCATGGCAGAGCGTATTGGCATGTCTGGTCCACGGATCTCTTCTTCACAGATTCACCTCCAGGATCAACAATTCCAAGTTCAAACAACCATAAATTATTAACAGATTTATAAGGATTTTAATCTTCACACACCTCTTAGGAGGCTTGTTTAAAAAGGAAGTGTGAAAACACCAGCCTATTCTGAGATTTTTAAAAGTATTTGAAGAAATTATATAAATCCAATAATTTCAAAAAAACCGTCAGTCTGACTATTGAGTTTGATGTATGCTTTACACTGGAGCTTTCAATAGCAATCTCTTCATCCAGGTTATCTGCAGCTGTATAATGCAATTTCCATCTGTGATTCTGAAAAGAAATGTTCAAGGTCACTACTTTGAATATGGTGCTGAAATAACTCCTGCTTGACTTACAATTATTACTTCTGATTTAACTTTTCATGATGGCAATCCACAAGTCTGTTCCTTAAGTCTGTAGTCTAAGGCACACTGGCTGCCTTCAGCCATGAATCAGGACTCTGACACTGGCTTGTTTCTGTCATGCTGATGCTGGACATAGATCCCAGACAAGCTACCTGGCTGTTAAGCCATCATCTCTGATGATATGTTCTAGCATATGAGACAGTGATTCTGTATAAAGCTGTACTTTATGTATTCATGTGCCACTACTACTCTGTTTTTTCCCCTCATTGCACTCATAAGCCTATATAATAGAAGATGTAATGGATTTTTCGGCAAATCAGTCAAGGCTTTCAGTTTGCCGGCTTCCTTTATCTTCTGAAACAGCCCATGGTAATTCAGACTAGGGCTTATCTGGAAAATACATATCCAATCATTTACAGAGAGATGATTTATCTTACTTTTAGGTCTTAACTTATTTCTGTTCTCCCACAGCTACTTTCCTGCAACTTGTTCTCATCAGAGAAATTTTAGCTCTGAATTTATTGTTCTAGTCCATGCTGTTCTTCCAAGCCTACTGAAATAACTCAGGTCGGACTCCATCCTATCCTCTCCACTGGCGGCTGTGGTCCAGCTCACTGTAGTGGGGTGAAGCAGCAAGCCCCAGAGAATTTTCTGTGGATTCCTTTCTCCACACTAGGTTTTGGTTTTCTATTATCATTTTCCAAGTAATTCAGCAGACATTCTCAGAAGAATTTTGATGGCATTTTCTTCTTTTCTAAGACACTTAAAAGGTCATCTACACAACACATCTTTCCAAGACACATCAGTTTTTGACTAAAGTAGAAAAGCATTAAAATACTGATTACTTCTACAGGGTACAAAGGTTTTTTGAATGAATAAATGAATGAATGAATCATCAGAACAAGACTTTTACAACTTAAAATGATTTTTCAACAAACTGATGTGAACTCTAGACTTGCCTTTGAATACTTTCAAGCTCATAATTGATCCAGTTGACCTGCTAAAAATTTGGCAGAAGAAAATCATCATGGAAGCACAACCCAGACTAAATGTGTATATGGATTCTATGCACCATACACTTCTGCATGGAGAGGCACCTCTTTCATGCTTGGCTTCAGCCAGCCACAAATCTGAAGACTGACACTTCTTTTTTCCCAAGATGCCCTATTCAAAAAGCCCTGTAAGTGCATTTCAATATGTAGTTTATAGACATTGAACATAAAAAGCAAATAGGTTTTGAAATCCTATCTTGATCTCAATTTTATTTCCAGTACCAAATTTCAAACCAAACTCAGATAGGAAAACATTCATATCTGAACAAGTCAGAATCCAGTTTTGACTATGAGACAACAGTTCTGGTCAAGCTAAAATAGAACTCAAATATAGTCAACAGTAAGCAAGAAAAAGCATACGAAAAGATATCTGATTTACAATCTAAACCATTGCAAGACAAATCATGTGGTTTTTTTAAAATGTTGTTGTTTTACAATTGCAGTATATCTGCTAATGGACACTGAATCAAAAAACAGGTATCACAAATTAAAATTCATTTTTGTTACTACTGCTTGTGATAGTTCTTGCCATTAATTTCATGTTAAAATAGAATTTCCATGAACAAATTAAGTATTATTTGAGTGCATGGGCTAAAGACTTTTACAATCCATTTTCGTACCTCTGCTTTTACACTGGACCAAACTAAAAGCTAGCTTAAGAAAAACTTGTTGAACAAATTTTCAAAGGAAATAAAGACTACAAACTACACAAATTAGGTTAACATAATACCAGGTTAATAATTGACTACAGTTCAGAGAGATTTGTTACAGAAACTGAGTTGATGCAAAAGATGAAAGGCAAGCTCTGGGGTAAATATTTATTCTTAACTGCATTCCAGAAGACTTTTAACCCCATGGGCTAATTCTGTTTGAGATATTTACTGAAATATAATTACCACTATCACCAGACCACTGTACTTAGATTAATGAAAACCAATCAGTATGTGTGCAGTTAAATATAAAATATACCTTTTCATTCATTCATTTACATTCTTTCATTCATTCACTGTCAAAATATTTATATATATAACTTCTATATCAGTGCAGCTTAAACTTTTTTTTGGACATACTAAGGGATATAGTGACATGCCATTTTGTTATCTGCTGTATTATTGTAGTAATTTGCTCATAGACAGCACAAATATATTTATTAAATTTTTTTTAAGTTGAAAATAAAAGCCAAGATGAAATATGTCTAATGTCCTACTTTCACTGCTAAGAGTGTGGATTTTTTTCTTCAGCTTATTTCAACTGTACAGTTCCCGGCAGCAGTTTAAAATCCGGGTGAAAAACAATAGTTGCATACATTTTGCAGCCACAGCTAAGCCTAGTGTCCAATTTTCACATACTGCCTCCATCCCACTGTCTCCTGAGAGTGCATGAACTGGAGGTACAGGTGCAGCTTGGTAGCTTGGTGAAGGTCAATAAGATTGGTGCTGTGGTTGATCTGCTGGTGACTACAGAGGCTTAGCTTTGCCTCCCCCAGCCTTTGCCTCACAACTGGCCTGCAGTATTCTAGCTGTATCTATTAGTTTTCTTAACAGAGTCTCTGATCTACAGATCCCACTACTTTATTCCATAACAATTTTTGGTCCATATCTTCAATGCTCGTGTTGTCCATCTGGATAAGCTATGCATTACAAGGCATCTTTCCTCCATTCTTTCATAGAGATATTTTGTCTTTATCTTGAAGGATTCTTCATAACTGACTGATAATGGTACTTCTGCCCTTTTTTTCTCAGATGTGTTAATTTACTGTCTTGCTCCTCCCTTTTGCTTTCTCTGCTTCCTCTCCCCTCTTTGGAAGGCTTTCTCCTTATTCCAACCATAGATTTTTAAGTGAATGATGTATGCCTACCTTGCACATCTTGCTTAATTGTTGCTTCATCTTCAAAAACAAAACACCATGCATGAAAAAAAAATCTGTTTTCATTTGACAACAAATTGAAAGAGAAGCCCAAAATAAATAAAATAAAGGTAAGCATAAAATCAGTGATTCTTACTTGTTTCAAATGACTGATATTTCCAAAGAAAAAAAAATCATTGGAATTGGAGGACTCCCTTATCAACATCCCTCGTCCATGTAGCCAGAATCCCAGTCCCTGCCTTTGCCTCACCTGAAATGTTGTGATCAGTTTGATGGTGTGGTAGTGTTTTTCTCATTCTCTAGGATGTGTCTGTGAATTTCCTAAGAAATCATCTAATGACCTAGCATTTTACAAATGCATACTGAAACAATATCTCTGTTATGAGTGAACTGTACATTTTGGATACACAGGATGACCAGGTATATGAACCCAGCCTCTGTGGAGGAGGTAAATTCACACTGTATAACCGAGCACTAGCTGCTGCCTGCACTGCAATTACCTTTATGCATACCCTGCATGTATGTGGGTATTTACAAAGTCCATAAGCACAGTTAGAGAAAAATTATATGTGAGAGCCTGGGAGAGGCACAGCTGCTCAGTTCCACATCCCTGGGCCCAACCAGCAGTGAGGAGACACATTCCCAGCAGGAAGATGTACACAGAGCACGTGTACATGCCACATCCCAAACAATACACACACCCAGCCACATGAATCAAACAGACACCTAGAGCACTCACACGGGCACAGAGTGTACTGAGGTCTTCAACCTGCTCCCCTCTCCTTTTCTAACATCCCATAATAAATCCTATTTCATCTCAAAATGCTTTCCCCCTGCATCCACAATCTATCCCTCACTCCTGGGCAGCAACACACCCCTCACTCTGCTCCCAGTGACTTGTGGGGATGCAGGGGTGCTTTATCACATAACCTATCATACATGTCTGGGGAAAAAAAAAAGTAAAAAAAAATATATATATGCACACACACATTTAGACTCCCACACATATACATGTGGCTGCATTATTTCTAATCCTTTTCATGTACTTCAGAGTTCACATGCTATGATGTTTGTGGTGCCACACAATACTTGTTACCTTGTTCAGCCAGAGCTTGGTCCATCCTCCTTGATCCAAAGGCTGGGAGAGAACACAGGTCTAATGAGGCAACACACAAGTATTCTGATCTCAGGCCAGTGGTGACTCCTGAATTAATCTCTCAACTTTTATCAAAGGATATGTCAAAATGGATCACTGTGTTCTCTGATGTCATAGTGCTTCCTTTTTCTGCTTGTAAATTTCTATACATCACAGAAAGAGGTAGAGATCAAGAACCCTGGAAGGTTTAAAGAGGAACAGAATATTGCTACTACTGGAAGCACTATCCAGGCTTAGGGAAAATGAAACAAAATCAAACCACATGATTCATAATGTGTTAAGTAATAAAGAAAGATAAATTGGTGACATGAGTTTGAATAAACATGCAGATTCTCTCACATCTAAATATGGAATTTTGCACCTTCCTCCTAGACTATCTAGAATTGGCATCTGTTTGGAGGAGAATACAGAACAGATGTGATGCCCTGTATCTAGACATGTGTTAATGTTGTGTAGAAGCAGAAAAATACAACTTCATTTCTAAAACTTGGTAATGAGTTTCATCAGTGTACCAATGAGTCATCAGAATTCTGTCTTTAAAATATAACTTAAAATAAGCCTGCTATTTTAAAAAAAATGAAATTTAGAGCAAAGTGCTAGGTTTTACTTTATTTCTTTTGATTTAATTAAATTACTTTTTTTTTGTGAGTATCTCTGCCATTTGATTCTATTTTTACAGGATCCTGGATCCTTGGCATACTGTTGAGCTCTCTGTGTTTGCAAACAGATGTGTACCCATATTGACCCAGAAATGCTGGCGTACTGCCTCAGGCTGTTTAGCTTAGTGCTGTTCTCTCCATGTCATCACATGTTTTGACCAGTCACATATTTCACTATTTCCACCTTGTAGTGCAAGATGATGGGAAAAGCAAACTTTAAAGATGTTTTTTTGAAGCAGAGTTTTTTCTTGTCTCACAGTTCCTATCAACTCATATCCTCCTCTTATATTCAGAAAAAAACCAAGTCTCTTCCTAGATTATTTACAACCAGTAGTAGTCCCCTGTGGAACTAAGACAAAGGAGCTATTTTTAACACTTCCAAGAAAAGTATTTCTGAACACAAGAAAATCACTTAGGGTTAAACTGGTACTTGAATAGCTTATGGATAAATCTTTTCTGACATCTGTTTCATCAGAAGCTTAAGCAATCATTCAAAACCACCCACATCTTTGTACAAAAGATTGTTTTTGCAGCAGGTTTTCTTGTGAATCATGATTAGCATTCTTCTCTGTTGTCTGTATCATACACAGAATTTTGTAGCATGCTTTCATATATTGTATTTCTTAGAAAGATGAGCCTATGGAGAACACACAGTTGCCATAGCAACATTTTTGTATTCTGAAATGCTATCATACTACATTTTTTTCATCTTAAGCTTTTTTAGTCTGCAAATGCCATCTTTCCTCATTCAAGCTGTCAGTTTCTCTCTTAAGATTCATTCAGGATTACTTTCATTTTGTGATTAAATCCCTCAACATTAAATTATGGGCTGTTCTACTGCTATTGTAAGAGAATTTGTGGTTAACTGAAAAATAGTGCAAGTCTTCATAGGCATAGAAATGAAAAGTTACAGTTTATACAATATACATGACAGATTGATCAAAGAGATACATGTTCACAGATACTACAAGATACAACTGTATTCTAGTGACACATACATATTCTGCCAGAGAAGCCCATCAATAAAAAGACTTTGGCTTTATTTAAGTCAGCTATGCAAAATCAGGGTAGAAAAATCAAGGAGAAAAGAATAAGGTGATTTGCCTGCACTCACAAAATCATAGAATGGCCTGGGTTGGAAGAGACAAGTCTTCTAGTTCCAGCCCCCTGCTGTGTACAGGGACATCTTCCATTAGACCAGGATGCTCAGAGCCCCATCCAATCTGCCCCTGAACACTTCCAGGAATGGGACATCCACAACTTTTCTGAGGAAACTGTTACAGTGCCTCACAGAAAAGGATTTGTTCTTTTATCTATTCTTAATATCCTAAACTTAAGCTCTTTCATTTTAATGTCATTCCCCCTTGTCCCATCGCTACATCTTTGAAAAAGCCCCTCTTCAACTTTCCTGTAGATGCCTTTAGGAACTGGAAGACTGCTATAAGGTGTCCCCAGATGTAGCAATTGAGATTCCTCCAGGCTGAACAATCCCACCTCTCTCAACCTGTCCTCGTAGAAGACATTCTTCATCCCTCTGATCATCTTCACAGCCCTCCTCTGAACTCACACCAGCAGTTCCATGTCCTTCTTATGGTGGGGGCCCCAGACTTGGACAGAGCACTCCAGGTGCAGTCTCACCAGGGCAGAATAGAAGTGAGAATCTCCTCCCTTGACCTGCTGACCACAAACCTTTTGGCACAGCCCAGGATATGGATATGATTCTGGTCTGCAAGTGCACATTGCCAGGTGATGTTGAGCTTCTCATCCACCAACACTCCCAAGTCCTTCTCTCAGAGCGGCTGCCAACCCACTCTCTGCCCAGCCTGTATTTGTGTTTGGGGTTGCCCTGACCCATGTGCAATACCTTTCACTTGGCTTTGTTGAACTCCACAAATTTCTCACAGGCCTATCTCTCAAGCCTGTCAAGGTCCCTCTGGATGGCATCCCTTCCCTCCAGCTTGTCAACCATTTACACATTTGTATTGAAGATTTTGTTTTAACTACAAGGTTTAAATTTTTCTAATTCCTCATCTGACTCTAGTTCATATTTTCAACTTTTCTGCCAATAATTTATGTCTAGAACTTAAATTTTTAAATGACAGCTGATAGTCTGGCTATTGCAAAAAAATCTCCCACTTTAAGAAGTTTTTCTCAGTATATAGTGAAAGATGTAAGAACATCAGACTGGCAACCAGTTTATTCTCACTGCTGTAATTGCCAGTTCAAGTAGGAAGCAAAGACTGTATGCAGGAGAGGCTTCTGGAAACTTACACTAAAGGGAAAATTAAGTAGGGTAAATAAATATTCTTTTCAAGAAATCCCTGGACATTCTCATCTCTGAAGTCTTTACTAATTTCAAACCAAAAATATTTTTTTCCACATTACATCATAAATATGTATTACATCTGCCAACATGAAAGATATTCAGGAAATATATTCAATAGCCTTCTGACACTGGGGAGCAGGTATTTCTCTAGACTCATCAGTGGCCAGAGTAGACATATCAGTGACTAGCAATTGTCATCTAGGCTATTCAAAATGCAAAAAGCTCTAATTAGCACTTGAAGGCAGAGCACAAAATACACACTACCTCATGAAGGAGAAAAGATCATACCTCAGCTTGGGCACCACACTAACTGCAGTATGTCAAGCAAATACTGTGACAACTTGTTGGTCAATCATAATAATGCTTAACCCCATTGTTTCAAACAGAGTCTCCATTTAAATAATAAAATCACTGCCTAGGTAATTTTAAATATGCTTCCCATTGAGCTTGCTTGTTTGTTCCTATATAATCTACTATCAACAAAGGCTGAAAAATGATATTTTTTTGTCTAGGAAGGTTTGAAATTCATCAGCTGGAAAGACCCCAGTGTTCCAACAATAGAGGAATATCGTTACAAATCTATCCATGCAGATGTTGCTCTTCTGTTGATACCTGTACACAATAAGCTACCTCTGCTATGCCACTAAACAAATTGCTAATATCCCAGTCTAGACAGAAATTTTACAAGGAGGGTCAGAGTTTAGGGAGGTGGTCAAGGTGACTACTGAATATGATATGAATATCTTGGCAAAAAGACAGATTCCTTCTGAAATTTCTGTTCTGAAATTCCTCCATTCCTGGGGGATTCCCAATAAGAATTAATATTTTTAAAATAATGTTGCATAACATTTTTGCTCTTTTTTTGTTGTTTTTATTGGGGTTTTTTTTTGTTTACTACTGAGAGCAGTGCTGTTAGCCTTTTCTTACTTGCTGTATTTCTATTTTAAAATACAGCTATCTATATGCATTTATATTGATGGACAGCATCTTGATAACAGGCAACTCTTTCCCCCAAGATCAATGGTGATAGATTTCTGTAATCTAGATTCACACACCTATTACTAAAGCCCCAAATTTAGTTAAGAATTGCTATTTTACACTGAGTACCTAATCCAAAATTATCAAAAATGTAAACAAGCAAATGCTTCTTTGAAGAAGGAAAAATAACAATTCTACCAAGTAGGAAAAAATCTTCAAATTTTCCATCACAACAAATATGCTTTTTTTAAAAAATATTTTAGGGGATATTTTATATAATTACTAGACATTCTGATGAGAGCACAAGTCCATGATTTTTTAACATAAAGACTATTTCTTCACTTTTTCAAGCTATATTTTGTACTAGTTTGTTGGTTTTGCTTTTTTTTCCAGCTGTGAGGTTGCTCTGAAGATTGAAAAGGAAAGCAAATATAAAAGTATGCAAGGGAAGTGCTACAGAAGGGGAATAAAGAAAAGCTGATGGATGGACACATACACACACACACACACACACATGGAAGACATTAAAAAAAAGAATGGTTGTAAAAAAAAAGACTCAGAACTACGCATGCCGTATGTCAGTACAATGAAAAAAAGGGAAACCATAAGCATGACATATATAGTGCAGCCTAAAAACTGCACACTAAATACTTGTTTTCTTCCCATATGGCATGTCTGCGGTCAGCAGATGAAATCCCAGTTGATAATTCTCCAGGCTTATTGCATAACAGGAACTCATTTGTTGATGAAAGCCAAGAAAAGATTAAACAGAGATTTTCAGGGTCAACCCACTTCACATCCATTCCGATTTGTTGTAATTTCAAATGCTTTCTTTCCAGATCTACAGCAAATAGCTACGGCTAAGCTTTAAACATGGTAAGGAATTAGACCAGTCAGTATCCTCCTATATTCAGGTCTTGAAGTACTCTCATACTTCCACTGAAATTGCAAGATTAAGAATGATAGTTTTGTAGACAGTAGATGAGTCTAAACAATTAAAAAGGAGATATCTGTTATGAACACTCAACTACCCGGCTAGCAAGGTATATGAAATATCTTTTACTCTAAAGGAAATTATCTTACTTTTCTGAAAATATTTGCAATAGATTAAACGTATGTCTTCCTGATTCTAGTTCTGAAATACATGAAAGAATATTTTAATGTCTTAAGGGTAAAAATTTGTATGTTTATAAACAAACTATGGAATTGAAGTCATTGATATAGTCTATGCAAAACTAGTATCTGCTTTTGCATGTGAAGATGGGCAAAAATGCTTCTGTGAGTCATATAGCCTACAAAACCTTCTGTTTCAAAGCAAATGAAAGTAACTATGTTTTTCTGAATAGTTTCAGCCATAAAAAACCTACAGAAAGTCTTGGTAAGTGTTGAAGTTATTCATATCATCATCTTGGTTCTTGATTCACATGAAGAGCAGAACTGACTGATAGTATGACAGTCTAAAATATATACACATAAAATACAAATATATATATATGGTATCTTTATATATCTATATATGTATAAAACAGTTTTTCAAGGTTAGAGTTCTGATCATATTTACATATGACACATCTACATATCAAATATATATATAAATGAAGCTTCACAACAGTGTTAAATGTTGTAAGTGCCACATGCATATATATTCAAAACTCTGAGAGCTATTAAAATATATTTCTAAGCTTACTGTCTAGGGGTCAGTAGGAAAGTATCTTTTCAATAGGAGAAGGTCTGTTCTCTCACAATTATTATACACTTTAACCACAATGTATGAGAAATTACTAATTCAGACCCTACAAAGAGTGCGTGTTCTGGTTTTTGCTGTAAGATCCTCCAAGGTGTGTGTGTGAGAATTTGAACAATTTGAAGCTACTTACAACCATTCTTTTAGAAAGTCCTACAGAAAAAAAACATCTAACAGGCAAGCACCTGAAAAGCAAAGGGATATATTAGGAATTTGTCTCTTGAGATATGCTAGATTCATATCTGTCTTTCTGGAAACAGTGTCTGAATACTTGACCTGGAAAAGGGCCCTCCATTTCATGGATACTCTGCCTGATCAACATGATCTTCACAGCCTCCTCCCAATTGTTAAATGAAAAAATTCCATTAAAAAAATTTACACTACAAATATAAAATACTAAGCAATTGCCCAAGGAAGTTTCAATTAATTCATCAGTAGTTTCAGTAAAATAGTTTTCAGGCACACATTAAAAAGGACTGGAAGGGGCCATTACAAAAATTTGATGCATGTACTGGCACCTACTGTAGAAAGGGGAAGACAAACTTTTAGAAGGTTGTCCTAAGCTTTTATTTTATTAATATATCTACATAATTAATTTTGAGAAAGGGAGATTTAGATAAGATAGAGAGACAGATAGATAGATATGATTGCATTGTGTCTCTTTCATAGTATTTGAGTCACAGTCTTCACAAGTTTTCAATTTCAGCTACAAGAGCAATTTGTGGTTAAAATAGGTTATAGTCCTTTCATATCAGCTACTGCAGGGAGGTCATAAGATAGAACTTGGATAGAACTTGGTGGTGTAGGAATCTTGCATTTCACTCCTGTCTCCATCATCTTAATGCACTGCACTCTGTATCAATCTCTTTGAAAATTAACTACATATTAGGTATCTCTTATGATGTTTACAAACAGCTAGGTAGATATGAAAACCCTGGTGTTATTGAACTTCCTTGTTTTGTTAAAAGAGCAGTAGTAAAATGAAAGTTTTGAAATATATCACCCAGAAGAGGCATCAGAATATTTCCATATTGGAAAGTGGAACACTTCATTAAAAAAAAAATTCTATTTTCTATATTCAGTCTTGCATTTTGCTTTCAAGATTACTTATCTTCTTGGATAATTTTTACTCCTCAAAAATATTACATGTGGGAGAAAAAACTACCACCTATGTGAAGGTATTAAGGCTTTACAGCTTCAATACTGAAAATCATTCCCATGATCCATCTTATATTTTATAACATTCATTTGCTTTACAAGCGTTTTTATGTCAAGGCTCCCTTGTACTGAGGGGTAGACTGTACACTTCACAGTGAAAACAGACAGATAACATTTTTTCTTATTGTTTTCTAGTCATTGCAGATGTAGAATTTAAACTATGTAATATCATTTATTTACACATAGATTCATAGAATAATTTAGGTTGGAAAAGACCTCTAAGGTCATTGAGTCCAACCATTAACCCAGCACTACTTCCCCTCTAAAATCATAACTCCAAGTGTCACAACCCCACGTCTTTTGAGCACTTCCAGGGGTGTGACTCCAATACTTCCCTAGGAAGCCCATTCCAATGCCTAGTCAGCCTTTCAGTGTAGAAATTCTTCCAGATGTTCAACTTGAATCTCCTCTGGTGCAGTTTGAAGACAGTGCCCCCTGTCCTGTTGCTAGGAAAAGAGGCTGACTCCCACCTGGATGCACTGTCCTTTCAGGTGGTTATGGAGAGTGATAAGGTCTCCCTGGAGCCTCCTCTTCTCCAGGCTAAACACCCCCAGCTCCCTCTCCCGCTCCTCACAGGACTTGTGCTCCAGACCCTTCACCAGCTCTGTTGCCCTTCTCTGGACATGCTCCAGCACCTCAATGTCCTTCTTGAACTGAGGGGCCTGGAACTGGACACAGGATTCAAGGTGTGGCCTCACCAGTGCCGAGTACAGGGAAACAATCCCTGCCCTGGTCCACACTATTGCTGGTACAAGCCAGGATTCCCATTGGCCTACATGTAAACTCCTAGAAAAAATCCATGAAGTCACACTTGAATTCAAGAAAATCCTTGGAACACAGCTGTTGTGAAACCTCTATTACCCCAAACCAATTAAAAAATTTTTTTTGTTCTGTGTTTATTTTTAAATATCCTCTCCAGATTCCTATCAATCAAAACAAATAAATCTTGTCTCATTGCAAAGCAGAAAGACATTTTTACCCACTGCAGCCTAAGAGCAGAAGAGAACTGCAAATGGAAATAAGAGGTTAGGGCATCAGTTTTGAAGACTCTACTGAAATTAGAGTAGACAAAAAAGAATAAGCTTCTATGAGAGCTTTGAGTATATGTCTTCAAAATAACTCAAATCACTTACAGGAGCCATCTGGAGAAATTCTAGAGACCTCAGCTATTCAGAAGTAGCTAGACGGCGGATCAGTACATGAATAAAGTGACTGGTATCTTCTATCATGCACTGAAGAAAGGTACTCCTAAATATCTGTCAGTCTTAATTATTCATATCAATGTAAAATTCAAATTAGAAGTTCACATTAGAAATACTGAAGGACATTCACACGAATGATGTTATGGTAGACCAGTCAGCTTAAGGAATACTTGTTTCGGAACCATGTTTATCTTTCTCAGGCATCTTCTATTTGGAGACTGGTTTTTTTGGTTCTTCCTTGTTAGCCAAACAGTAGCACTACAAAAACAAGTAAAATTTATGATGAAATAAATAAATAAATATATGAAATAACTAAAATTGCTGTGTTGCATTATACAAAAAATTTATCTAGCTTAGTAAGCAGAAAAATTTCTTTCTTGTCTTTCATGAGGGGGCTACTTATCTAGCCTCTTTCAGTCAAGAAAGTACTGTCTAGCTTGATATTTTATCTCAATGGCAAAGGTATGAAGGATCCTTTGGAAAATAAAGAAATATTTTGGACTGCTTTTTAAACACAATTTATCTAGAGATCACAGAGCTGGCTGTGATTTATTTGTTATAGGGATCACAGGTCAGCAGGGGAGCACAGGAAGAGCAGCACGTAGGAATTCCAGCCACTGCGAACACTGAGTTATCTTCATGGAGGGCCCAACTTAAACTTCTTAAATACAGTTTACACTTTCCAGCATTATCAGTAAATAAAATTCATTCAAATGAAGGGGAAAATAATATAGGGTGTATTTTACAAAAGTGAATAATAAATAGGCATTCTGAAATTACATGATTAAGCCAACCAACACAGAATAAATTTCAACGGTCTTTTGCATAATAGGCACTGTGAGTGTCTTTTACTGTGGACAGACATCCACTCCTTTTTGGTTAGCTTGTAACAGTAAAATTTATGTGCTGTACACAGCTGAATCCTGCTCAACCAAGTGCCTGCAGGCACTTAGATAAATGTAAGTTCAGGTTCCTCACACCTCAGCTTATACTGCAGTCAACTTTACTACAGAACCGTATGCTTCTGTTTAATGGGGTCAGTTGCCTTTGCTCTGACCAGCTGGCTCCAGAAACTGCACTCTGGTAGTAAACCCCTGTCTGCAAGACTTGTGGCTTTCCCTAAACACCAAGAGCCAAAATTTGAATTTATTTCCAATGTGTTTAGTGGAATGATAGATATTATGCACAGGTACTGTACATTTTCTGTCTGGTACAATCTGGCATGGAAGTGAAGGGAGAGGACAGCACAGAAGCAGGAATAATAATGAAGTAATTTTATTAAAGGTGAAGTGACAATGAATACTGGAAGTGACTGAAGTGAAAGCTGGTATGTCAGGCGGTTATGCAGGTACAACATGACAAACGCTCCTTCAGAAGCAGGATAAATCTCAGGTCAGGATCTCTGCCTTTTGTCTCTCGCATCTGAGACCTGGGCTTAAACTGCAACAGTAGTGCTTAGATGCATGATATCTATTTAAAGGGAAGAAGAATGCCCTTTACTAGATCTTTCAACATTTCAGTGTTGGGGCTTTCCTACTACTAACACAGCGTAATAAATCACATAGTAATACACCAAAAAAAAGCATGTACTGTATCTCAAGTGTTAGGTATGTATTAATGAATACAGAGATATTTTAAGTGCCAAGGGTGGGGCGAGAACAGATGCATACCAAGAGCTAACCTATTTATATCATAGACCATGGAAAAGACTGACAAGATGGTGGTTTTTTTCCTGTGATACTTACATAAGAAATGCCAGTATGGTGAACTGATAAAACAACCCCAAAACCCAAAAACCAACGCACAATTGAAAACAAAACCACAAGGAAAGAGCCTGAACCAGAATAGCTTTTCCCTGGGAGATTTTTTTACTCCAAACAAAATTAATGGTCAAATTCAGAATGTTATAAACATATATTATAGTATTGGCTTCTCGCAAAGTATTAAGGTAGATATTATATAATGTTAGAAATGCTTTTTGCTGTGTGGATGTAGTTTTCTCTCGTTTTAGCAAGAATGTTAGCAAGTGTGAGCAAGTAAGATAACCTCCAAGCGAGCAGAAGATGAGGCCCAAGGAGCTGCTAATCAACACTTTGTCCAGAGAACAAAAGGGCCCAAAGGCTGCTCCGCTGGAGAACGGGCGGCCAGGAGGGTCCGAGAGCCGCTATCACCGCTCTGCCCGGGGGGCAAAGAGGCCCAAAGCTGCAAGCAGCCCTGACTGTCTGGAGAATTAAGAGATCCACCCCACCATCGACTCTTACCTAGCGGGCCCAACCCCAAGAATCAAAAAAAATAAAACCACAAGGCAGAAGACTACGCATGCTCTAAAAAGGCAGAACCAAGGAGTGGCCATGCAGAACAGCTCCGGGAAAAGTTTTAATATGAATAGAGAACAGACAGTAAAAATGGTATAAAAAGGACTCACCTCTAGCATCAGTGTGCTCTGGGCAGAGTGCCAAGGCACCCGGCCGTTACCTCTTTGCTTTATTTTATGTGTCTCTTATTGTCTTTATATTAAACCCTTTAAATTCTGACAGGAAAGTGAACCTCGTTTTTCACAAGAAGGAAATGCACTTTAAATCTGAAGAAGCCAAGAGGTAAATCCACCTATCCTTCATCTCAGTCTTTCATGCTAATCAACACATATAGTATGCAATGAGAAATATAAAAAAGCAAAGCTTCAAAAATATTCCAACTTTTTTCAGTAACTAACTCACTATCTGTATGATGTCTGCTAAAGAAAGGGTTTTCCTCTAGTGCCTGTTCAGCCTAGAAGAAGTATGCTCCTTTGGGGCACATAAAAATCCTTTTACTGCTCTAAATTCTTGTGCCTGTGTTTTTAAATGTACACTTGATTTATTGAAAGTAAGACTAGCAGCTACAAGGTTTCTGCATTTCTTTATATTCAGCATCTCTGAGAGTCTCAGTTCCTTATCTGTCCAATTGTTCTGAAGCCTCAGATATACAAGACCAAGTCTGAATGCAGACATCCTCATCTTTGCTTGTTTGCTGTTCCTGAATGAAAGTCACACTTTAGTTGCCATCTCCTCCTTTCACAAGAAAACCTGATTAGGTGCTTAAAAATTCTTATTCAAAAAGGGGAAAAAAACAGCACTAAAATCTTTGACAAAGAGCCATTTTCACGGTTTGAAATACTGGAAAATGGTCCCAAGGCAACAGTGCTGTTCATGGTGATTTCATTGATTATTCAGCGGAATTAATAAAAATAAAAGGATTTTATCCTGCTCCTTTCCTACTAGTAGTATTTGGCTACATTTTTTGCAAACTGTTAACAAAACAATAGTATAAAAATTTAATGGCTTCAAGGACGTTTTGCTGTAAGATGGTGGTGTGCAAAGAGGTTGTCTTGGTTTGTAAACATTGTTGGTAAGTTCACAGTTATAATACCATGATCAACCACAAGGTCTTCTCCAGACAAGAATGCAGACCTAACACTGGCTATTCAAGGAAGGGTCACATGAAAATATCTGTGTAAATCTGAGGAATACAGACAGTCCCTGCCTTTACCTGTGCTTCAGGAGTGATCACAGTGATGCACACTGAATTATGCCACTTGCTTTATGGAGTTCTTTCCTCTATTAATTTTCCCAGTGGCTACTATTTAATAGCATTTTCCAAGTCTTTGGTAAATGCTTGTCCAGTTAAACATATTGTACTTTAATTGCAAGACAGTAGTATTTTCTCTGAATTTACCCTCTTTTCACTTGGTTTAGGAATTCTAATTAAGCATGTAGTTGCCCAATCCAGTACTCAGCCCATGGCTAACCCTTCCAAAAACTACAATATTTTCTTAGACATAAACAGATAGATGGCTGAACTTGTGCTTCTGAACACCTTCACAAAATGCTATGTGAGCTGACTCATCACTGAAATACTAATGTTTGAAGACAAATATTGGTAGTTCAGTGTCCAAAGAGTTCAATTCTCCCAGCTATAAAATGTCTTCCGAATACCATATAAAAGACCTGCCACAGCCGAATATTGTTTCAAGCAAAGCAACATTCATTTAAAAAACTTTGATGTTAGACAAATCCATTTAAAAAAACCCAATCAGAATCACTCAGAGAAATATATAAGAAGTGCCCTCTACAAAAGACTAGAAAAGGAGATACTAGCATTTTATAACCTTTATACTGAGTGGAAAACCTCACTGCCTAACAAAGTTTTATTCTTATGAGACCAATCACAGCCTCTCCTGGTTGTACACTGCAACTGGTGATTCCTTATTTTAAGTACTGGCCTAAGCAAAATAAAAACCCCAGGACATTTCTTTTTGGCCAGGTAAAAAAGTTCATTGGTTTAAAATTTTTATTCACACATCAGGTAAAAGGTAAAAATCCATCCAGAGGTATATTTAAAAAAAAAATTATGCCCTTCACCACTACCAGGGAAAGGCAGCATCAGAAATGTGATGCATCTGAATATTTCTATCAACCCCTCGCTTGACTGCTAAGAGATTCAGGTGAGCCTACATTTGGTGAAAGGAAGATTTGTTCCTGTAATTAAAGCACTGGAGTGGAAGAGCTGTCTCTACCACAGAATCAGTGTATAGCTTTAGGCAATACTGCTTTTAGTCCCTCTTGTAAAACTAGGGTGGCATTTCTGTTATCCAGTCTTTTTAATCACCAACTGTTAATACAAATTTTTTTGTTGCTTAATATATAAAGTGTGTTTCTAAAGTGCCACTACTCCACAGGTTCATAAAATTTAACGGTAGCTTCTCTGAAAGGCCCCAAATTCCATTCTGACAACAGAGGCAAAGGGAGGGCTTCCTTTTATATGCAGTCATTACAGTTAATTACCATATAGCCTGCACTGCTAAAGAACCATTTCCACTGAATAGCAATTCTACCAGGAGAAAAACACATCTTTGTGCTAATGATGCCACCTGCTTAAGTATTAAACCTCAAGTACCAGCTTCTGTTCCACAAATCTACCAGCGCACAGAGACCTTCCTCGGGGGTACAGCACCGGGTGTGTGATGTGACAGATTTTGTCTGACTGGAGGGCAAACAGGACATGCCTGTAGGGTAAATTTTGGTCAAGTGCATTTCCATTTCATTAAAGATACATGCTGCACTGATCCAAATTGTTTCAATGCTCTGGAATCTATCTCTATGATATTTTCATAAATTGAAACATTTCAGCTTGCTGGTAAACTCCGGATTAAAAGGTCAGAATATTAAGGAATTTCATGATCTGGAAATAACAGGTTTTGACATGCTGTTCTAACAAAGCTACAATTCTCCCACCATGATGCATATAATTCCATTCTGTCCTATTTCCCAGAACTGGAGGTAAACAAAAACACATTAGAATGATACTTTCAGAGAGCAGGATGCTTTCAGCAGCATTAACATCAAGCTTTTATACAGTTCAGCCTTCTGAACCATGCATTTTTTTCTGGACATTTGGTGTGGGTTTTTTTTTTAAAATCTTGTTGATCATGAAAAGCTGTCTTCTCCTTTCCTCTTTTATCACAAATCAAGATTCCTCAGGGTCTGAGAAATGAGGTTCTCAGTTCTCTAATTACAGCTGAGCGGAATACAGCTCAGTTGCTTCATAGATTTTTAAGCATTTCTGATTTTGTTCTCATAATTGAATAACATGGGCATCTATGAAAAGAATAATAATGGAAAAAAATAAAATAGAGCATTCAAATCTTAGCAAGATGCAATTCAACTGAAATACGCCATAACTTTGGAAAACTGCACATCATTCTATATTTATCAATGCAAAAATACCTGAAATTCATTTTATGTGTAATCAGCTTCACTTTCCATTCTTGTTGCATCCATTATATACTTTTGCATAATTTAATATACAAAGATCACATTAGGGGAAAAAAAGCCCCACGAACAAAACCAAAACACTTTGGAACTCTCACCTAACAATAAAAAGAATTAGACTTTGTAACTCTAACCTAACAATAAAAAGAATTAGATATCTGTAGGAAAGTATAAAGACAAGGTTCATTTACTCTGTCACGGATATGAAGTTTCCATCATATGTCTTTTATCTGCCTTCCAGTCTGCCAGATCTTTCAGGAATTTAACACATGACTTTCTTGAGTAAAAAGAAGCAGTGGAGACAAGCACATGCTTTAGTACTAAGAGTGTTGTTATATTTTTTATATTCAGATTGTGTTTCATCTGATATATAATAGGCTGAAGACATTAACTACAAGGGCAGAATTTCTAGTGTACCTGGATCAAAAACTTCAAGCAACACAAAATATTTAGTTGGTAAGTTTGACTGAAAAGACACATTTTCTTTTTCATTAACATACAAAAAAATTCACTATCAAATAAATTCATTCAATATCAGTTGACAAAAGGCATTGAATAACTTATTTGCCTGTCCATATGCAGTAGAGATAAAGGAAAGATTTAGTTATTCATCTGCTATTCCTAATCTCAATTATACAATTGAGAAATTCTGGTCAGAAGAACCCATAGGACCTCAGACCAAAGTTCCCCCCTGCCAGCATAGTCTCCAGCACTGGGCAAGGGCAGATGGTGATCAGCAGCCAAATGCTGACACTGCCCTTGAATACACTTACATTTATTTGCCAGTGATCTCCAGCCCAGGGATACTGTATGCTATAAATAGTGTCTTTGTGTTCAATAGCTCTGGCTACAGTTTTCTTCTTTGTGTAGGAGCCTCTTTATGAATGTGGATAATTGTGTTAGTCTGGTGGAGCCATACACATTGGTAGACTGAAATACCAAAGACAGATCATGTCTCCAGTGTAAGGTAGGTAAGGGAGGGGAAAAAAAAAAAGCATTCCTGTTTTTCAGGTTTGAATTTAATCATCATTAACATTGTTTGAAGAGATAAGCATCTGGATATGACCTCTGTGAGAAGATATAGGGGTATTCTAGAACCCAAAAACTGTTAAGATGTTCAACTTCTGGAAGATAAAAATAATACAGGTGAAGGATCTACAATAAATATTTTCAACAAATAGAACACATTTATTGTGGATTACTACAGAAAATCTTACATAGGTATCACTGCATGTGTAAAAAATATGTAGAAAAACCTTAACCAAAGCCATCAACTACTTAATCCCCCATAAACAAGTTCCTGTCATATAGAAACAGGAAAATCTTGAAACCAGGTGATGATTTTTTCATCTGGTACTGAATTGAAAAACAGCAAGACCAGGGATTGCTACTTCAATCTTGTAGATCTGATATTCGTTTTGTAGACAATTGTAAATCCCCAGCAGTCTGATCAAAATACAAATCTTTATCCTGTGCTAACACAAAGACTGGTTATGAAACATAAAAGAAAATTATCCATTACTAATGATTTGGTTGAATTTGGTTGTCTTCTTGTATTTATTTAGGTCATGACAGAATTTAAGAACTGAATTATTCTGGGTTTTGACTGTGAGTTCCTTCTATTTGTAAGTGTATGTTTAGAGGTGGTAATTTACTCTGCTTTTGCAATTAATGTACTCCTGGCTTGCATTTTCAATTACTGTAATGCATAACTGTCAACAGTAGAAGCCAGTATTAGGTTAAAAGACATCAAAATGAGGATGGGGAAATAACTTTAAACTCTATCCTCTTTAGGATACTGGGAAGTTAAAGAGTTCTCTGCTTCCACCTGTTGGTAAAAATGATCCCAAAACTCAGCCATGAAGCTAGTCTGCCTGCATGCTCTTCTACACAAATGCTTAGGAAGCAAAAATCTTCATAATTTGCTGTGACACAGTTGCCGAAGATTTTTACATGCTTAGTCCCTTCTGGTGGAAGCTCCCAGAAAACAGAAAGGCTGTCCACAGCAAAAGAGCTGTGTTAGCCCTGGTGATGGCCCTCAGTGGCAATAACTGCATTAGCTTGTGGATCCTTGTGACGAGAATGAGCACTGCTTCAGCCACAGGTATGAAGCTATGAGAAAAGCTGAGTAGACACTGCATACTTACATAAGGGTCTCTTCCAAGTCAGGAGCAACAAACTTTGCCAAAATCAGTATCATGGAGGAAACTAACACAAGCCATTGTTCATGGTAATGAGTCTCAAAAGTCCCTTTGATTTTCAAATTATTTCCCAAAACTTTCAAGTTGCCATTAAGATGAACTGCATTAATTTATTTAAATAACAAATACTGCCTTTTATCTAAAGGGTCTTACTTGTTGCTTACTCTGCTCTCTTATATAAACCATCCCATCCTCAAAATGCAAAATGCCTACACTTCCTTCAGCAGTGATTGCACACATGATCTCCAGGCCAGCCCAGATTGAGCACCACTTCATGGTGTGCAACTCCCATGTCACCTCTGAGAGGATGTCAAGGGTTTCCTCTGCCTGTGTTTGCTGTCCCAAATGTTTTTGTTCTGCAGAGCTGTCTAGTTTTTTTGAGTATTATCATCTACAAGACCAAGTATTCTCAAACTTTCTCCCGGAAGGAGGAAAGAGTCAAGAGAAGGCCGCATAAAGTATGGTGCATTGTTGATCCAACAGTTTCTGTTTTCTCACACATTGAAGCCAATGCATGTGTCCTCTATTAAAACTGCTACAAGTCGCTGTCCTTTAATTATCTAAGACCTTGTGGTAGGCCATATCACCTTTCTCCCACCACAGATGGCCGGTGCAGATAGAAGAGGTAACCCCGGTAGGCAAGGTCCAGGGGGTATCATCTCCTAGCGCCAAAAGGTCTCCTAGCTTAACAGATGTGGGAAGAGATAAACACACTCAGGTGACCAAAAGGCCTGTTTTTACACTATAAAAGTATTACAGCTTATCACAGAGGCAGAAGTCTTTTAAACACTCCTTGGGAATGTGCAAGGAGATTTCTCTCCTTAAGTCTGGACGTGGGCTTTTGTGGTTACTTTCCCGGGAATTGAGAGAGTGGATTTTTCAATGTGTACTCCATCAAAGAACTGGATGGCAAGAAACACTGGATTCTAAGTTATACTATTTCTTAGCTAGCTGTAAATTTAATGGTACCTTTAACTCCACATGTATACTAGTATCCCCTTTTGTCTTACCCCTGTGTAGTCATAGTCTAAGTCTTATGTCTGTTAGGTTTGTGTCTATTAATAAATAACTCATTTTATAATAGACCAAATCAGCCATTATTAAAGAATTTGTGAATAAGAGTGGGTCTTGGGGTGCTGAGCACCTCAATAACACGACTGCCTGCTGCCAGAGGTCTGGGCAAAGACAAGAGCTAATTTAAACCCACATCATCCATTCATAATAGACCTTCAAAACACAAACAGTCATGATGAAATAGCCAGTTCAGTTAAAGGCAAAAAATCCCATTAAAACAGCAAGAGGTTTCAAATCTCTGAGATTTAAAATGGAGACTACCCACTCAGCTGGACTGCTGGTTCTTACAGCTTGTATTCTTTGTATGTTTTCAGCGAACTGTTGATGGTTCTTCTGCTATCTGCAACTGACAGAGATGCTTTCTGTTACAACTTCCAGGCTTGCTGTTTTCTTGGAAAATGCTTTACCAAGTGTGCCTCTGAATCTTACCTCTCTGTTAAAACATATTTAGGCTGTTCTTACCTTTCAATCTGTTCTCCATTTTCTTCTCACTTCTTCAAGTTTTTCCACATTATTAAAAATGCTCCTTCTGTATTTTGACCTTGCATGTTTCTCACACCACATCTTTCATTTTCTTTCAAGAGCTACTCACTTGTTTGGCTTTCAATGTTCTTTGTCTCTGAACTCTTTTGTTTTCTTTTTTGTAATCATTAATACTTCTATACAATTTAAAATCATTGTGTAAAATGAAATACATTCTGAAGTACAAAGCTGACTAACCCCTTTCAGTGTTTTTTTAACCGTTACCAGGTTTTGACTTCTAGGACAATAGCAAAAAGTTTCAGTGTTCCTCCATCAAATCAGGGACAAAATCAGCAATCATTTTCTAAACCTACACAATTCATATAGAAATTCCAAGCAATTTGTCCACCTCATGCTCCATAGATCATTGATAGCTTTCTGCTAAAATATCATCATGCAGTTTTGAATGAATTCCCATACCATTATACAAATATTACATAATTTGAATAATTACTAATAAATGTAGGAGCAAAAAGTAACAAGATTGCTGTAGCAGGATACTATTCAGCATTCTGGATAAGGGAGAGAAATATAAGAAAAACTCATTTAGGGAAATATGAGGGTCAATATTATTATGTAAGTACTGTTTTTCTATTTGCTGACCACACACACACACACACCTTGTTTCCGCTGCCTAGAACATAAGCTATGTTTTCGTGACCTATTCTTTTCCCAGTCCACTTTGGTCCTACTGCTAATAGTTAACATATTTTCTAGCAGACATCTGACTTTTGGCATAAAAACTTTTCAGTGGTTTCTGGGAAGATCAGGGAAGGGTCATTAAACAGCCAGAAGATAAATGTGTACAGCCCTTTACCAGTTTTAGGCATATTGAAATCCTACAAATTACTGTATCTTTCTATCATGACATTTTATTATGTCTTGTTTTGTCAACCAAATCCCAGATGAAATTAAAAATGCTTTTAAATTGTTATGCTGCACAGGTATTGTGTATTGTTTTGCTAAGGCAATCCCTGCCACAAAAACCTGTATCTCAACAATATTTAAGCATTTGTTTCTAAGGAATCTCAGATGACCACAACTTCAACAACTGACCTTTGTGTAAAAGTTCTGTGTAATTTGTGCAATATGTAACATTCCAGTAGTATTTAAGTGGCCATCAGAGAGCCTGTAGATCTTCAATCCAGACCTGACTTCCCCCTAAGCAATCTGATTTTATAAAAAACACCACGAAAACAGGAAAGCTAATTTTGTAGTGGATAAAGTGGCAGGGTGGCCAGTGTCTTCCAGTTTTATGACACAGGCTTCATAACAGGAACATGAAGGTTTTATATCTAGCCAAGCTTCAACATATGTAATTGACCATTAAAGAGCTTTTCCAAGAGATTTCCTGCTAACAGCAGGAGTTTTCTTTCTATGCCAAAAATGGCTTTCCTTTAATGAAAGTTGCATGATGTAGTGCAGAGAAAGCATGGAAACTAATCAAAGTAGGGTACTTGGAAAGATGTCAGATGAAAAGACCTGGCAGCACCTTTGAGAGAGGAAGAGCTGTAAATAGATATTCAACTGTTCAACAAACAGTTCAAATGGGATGAAAAAGGAAGACAGCAGAGCTCCTCATTCTGCTAGTTAAACCCAACTATATAGTTCCTTATGTTCACAATCTACTTGCCTAAGAAAGACAATAAAAGAGTTTCATGTACAAAATGCTAACTTGCAAAAACATGCTGGAACTACCCATATACAGAATTATTTATTGAGATATTTAGCCATACCATGCTAGTGACATGAAAATATACATCATGCTTCAGACTGTAGGCTTTTTTCCTTCCTTTCTCTGGAAAATTTTCAGAACAACCTTGTAATGCCAAAAAGAACTATTAAATCATTGTGTATATCAAAACATTTTAACCAGTTTTATTTACTAAAGCTTAGCTGAAGATATTTCACACTGGAATTGGATACGACTTTATATACGACCCTTGAAAAGCCACTATTGGTAAACAGGAGGCAACTTTCTCTACTAAGATGTAAATCAAGCTGATAAAGATTTTATCAATTAATATACTACTTAAATTGCAGCCAGGCCTAGAGGAAACAACTGAACTGGACATTGTATAAATTTATACAAGAACAGGATATTTTTTTCCAAACACAAAATTAAGTGGGGAAAAAACTGTATTTCTGCTTGAGAATTCAGACTATTTTTTTTCTGCTTTCTTATAAGAATTCAATACATTTAAAATATGCACAATTCACAACCTTACTTGAAAGCTGTTCTGTATATCTTAGAGAAGTGAATATCTAAGCCTATCTAAATAAGTGTATTTCAGGTCAAGCAGTAAAAGATTCTCACACTGAAACTTCACCACTTCAGGCCTGTTTTTATGTTCACCCAAGATACAGCCAGTTTATTTAGGGAAGAATTATTTATCTGCCAGGTTGCAAAGCAAATGAAAAATAAATTCACACACACTGAACTTTAGATAAGCCATGCTCTAAAGGTACTATTGGTGTAGCCTGAATAACAAAAATGTGACATTTAGTTGAGAACTAATGGGACAAACACTAATGAAAAAAATCTACTCATTTATTTAATATTCATCTGTATTCCTCATGGATCAATTTCAATGTCTGAAACTACAATAATAGTGACAGCAGTGCTCATTCATTCTAGCAAGGAAATGACCTCTGAGGACCTTGAATTCTGTTTTATGTCCCTGGAGTTTAAGAGCACTTATGCCACTCTTATTTAGGGTGTCTGCTGAAAACAAAATGAGATTTGACAGGTAGGACAAATGTTATAGTGTCTGCATGACATTTAGTTTGATTATGAAATGAGTGTTGGAGAATTAAGAATCAGCATCACAGCTCTGCATATTAGTGGAGAAGAGTACAGGACACTAAAAGTATAAAGACCCTGCCACAATGAGAAGACTCCAATCCCTGCGTGCTGGTTTGGAGAAACATTGAGCATGGCAGACGCTGATCAGTAAGACACATTTAAGGTCTAATATAATTATGCCTCAGATTTCAGTGCTCTCCAGTAGTATCACATAAATGGGGAACATCACAGTGACAATTTAAGTTGCTATGTGAGAGGACTTCACGTATAAAGAAACAATGGGAAAAGGGAAAAAAATTGTGTTTTTTAACATTGGTAGTGGGGCATCTTATCTGACTTAACAAAACAATAGTCAAACTGCTGAGATGGAACTACTGGACCAATCTAAAAGTATTTGTCTTCTTTACAAAAATTAAAGAACTCAGAAAATTTGTTGCCTTATGAATTCTGGTAAATTTCAGTTTATATTTTACATTATTTGTCCTCAAAATAAGAGATTTATACTAACCCAGAAATATCTTTGCTTAACTACTGCCTGAAGTACATACATATTGTCATTAAAAGCACAGAATTCACAAGATGGTTAGACACAGGGTTCCAATTCAAACAATTTTTTCTCCATTCAGTAGACCTGATGTGTTTGGGCTGTGGAATCTACCACCCGGTGCTGGTGTCACACAGAGCTGGAATGGCAAAAGCTTTCTATATCATTAGCAAAAATGTTATAATTTCACTGATGACAACTTCATACTAAAAATCAGCTTTTCTGATGCTCCTGTATGATAAAGCCTCATATCAACCATGATTTCTTATGTCTATCAAATGCCCAGAGTCTATTCTTGTGTATACTTTCATTTGACCATAAGGCAGTAAATGAGACCAGAAATCACTCACATTTGCAGGAGAACATGATGTTATTAGGAAAAGAGAAGAAACAAAATTGAGCCATTAGACTCAGGAGTGATGAATGCTACCCTGCCAAACACCGTGCCAATCTCCTTGCCAATGCCAGATGGTTTCCTTAGGAGGCTGTTCAATAGTCTCAGAAACCTCTGAGATTGCTGTCAATCAGGCCAAATTTTAATTTGCATTTTCATCCTGCTATTTTTATGTAGAGCTTTATGCTCATATACTCTCTGGAAGTTTTTTTAAAAAATCCCTTCTGAACATCTAACTCCATGCATCACAAATCATCTGGTTTCAGTATTCAACCTGATTCTAGACACTTTTCACGTTACATTGCATTATTTAAACAAGAGACACACTTAAATCACACATTCAGGTAAGGAGTTCAGCTATTTTTAACACAGCAAAGTTAAACTACTTCTTCCAATAGCACTGAGGATCAGCAAGTCAGCCTGCAGAACTCTGAGTTACCTCTGACATCCCAGTGCTTTCATATTTAGGAAATGGGCTGAGAATAAGATTGATCACTGATTTTGCATTTTAGCAACTGTGTAAAATTATGCGTCTCACATTTATTTAATGGACTGGAAAGTCTGCTGCACTTTATCAAGACTGCTAACAAACCCTAGCTGTATATCAGGAATCCAGAATATTTAATAGCTGCAGAGTTTAAAAGTAAGTCACAGTTTTCTTTGATATGATTTTTTATCACCAATTTTTTTGTCAATGTGTACATGAAAAATCTGTCATTTACCATCTGTTAGCCACATACTTTTTTTTCTTCCCAGAAGAGTTCTTTGTTGTAAGACTTTCTGTATCTTCTTAATTTTTTTGAGAAGACATGAAGTCTTCTTGCCCTAAATGTTACAGCAAGCAGAGTAGCATGAATATCATTCAGTGTATTTTTAGAGGCACTCAGTGCAAAGGAAGGTGTTCTAAAGAACATAATCCAAAGAGGCAAATTGAAGAACTATTGGGTGGGGACCCAGTCTGTAAGATAAAAAAGAAATACATTAGGAATCATATGGCTGCAACATATACAACTAAAAGAAATGGAACGAGAACTCATCTCTACACCCAAAACTAGAAAAAGTTTATCCCAAGTATTGTGTCTTAGGCCTTTCCCCACTTCAGATGCTCTGTCAAAGCATTGATTCATCTTATCAGTGTAAATATTATCTGAACATCTCTCTCCCAGTCATTGCTTTTCTATGATCAGCATGAAGCAGAACTGTATCAGACTCAGGTAAGGCTGCCACATCCCTACATGCATTTTCACACATGCTGGTTATTAAATACTTCACACTTCCACAAAATCTGAAGGAAAAAATGAAGTTTAACTTGAAAGTTCCATTATCCAATACTTTGTTTGAAGGGGTAAAGTTTGAGAAACAGAGATTTTTTTTCATTGGGCAGGCAGAAAATTTATAAAAATAAAACAGGTGGTTCCATGAAATTTCATTTGACATGATACAGGTGAAGCATGAGAGTGCACAGCAAATACTTTAAGAGATACCATTTCTATCTTTCATTTTCTGACACACAGTAATCTGTCCTGACTTGCACAATGTCCTTGCTTGCATCCTTGTCCATGTTATCTGCACAACACTTCCTTGACAGCATACTTACCAGGAATTCTTGTCAATTCAAAATGCACATGTCCATAAGACCTTCCTTTATTGAAACCTATAGCCAAGAAAAGTTGATACTATTGAAAATTTCAGATTAGTAGCCCTTCTGTTGATTAATGGTTGCTTCTATTGTACTCTTATAATAAAATTAGATAAAATTCCTTATGCTATTACTTGTACAGGCAAATACAATATCATACTTTTCTTAGAAAAGGATCAATCATTGTTCTTGTAAATTACATAAAGCATCAGTGAGGGTGGTTGTGACTGCAAATGTACACACACCACTTATGTTGAAGTAACTGAAGCATAAAACAAATTGAACCAATCCCATAGAAGGCAGAAAGTTACCTCCTTTGTGAACAAACACCCCATGAGAAAAAATCACAGTTTTGCCTTACTGCAGAGAAAAGGGTCAAGAAAGAAATGAATTTGTGATATTTTTAGCATAGAACTGAAACATAAATCATGAAGAAAACTTTACCAAGTTTTAGGAGTCTTTCCTCATTTTTTAATACATAATTTTCTAGATAGTACAAATAGCACTTTTTTTTTGCACAAAGCAGAAAAGCTAAGAGAGAGCCGCTGAAATTTTCAAAACACTGCAACTGTTTAGATAAATTCTGATATTTATGATTTGAACAGCTGTACCAGAGAAGTCACAGGATGCACTAGCTAGGAGGTTCCTGCAAGCTTCCTTCAGGTGAGGCAGGCAGTAACATCACTTTTATGAATAATTCATGCTGCATAATTGTCTTTCAGGTTTCTGTCAGAAATACTAATTACATTGTTATTATAGTGCCAAAAGGGTAATTAAAAATTTATTACTGTAACAGTCCAATTTTCTCCAAAGCAATGGCTAAAGATCAAGTCAAGTTCTCGGTTTCTTGTTGGTGCACTTAAACTGCAGAAATGTAAACCAGAGAATGTCATGCATCTATGGCAAGTGTTTTAAATAACCTGCGTGGATCTTTGTTTTCTGTAGACCTGCTGTGCTTAGTCACTTGGTTAAACAATTTTAACATTGAAACCAAGGGAGGAAGGTAGCATTTCATTTGAACAGACAATAACAGATTCCATGCTTTCAGAGGGAGGTGTAGCATATAAAATCTCTGCCGACACAGTTACACAATCCTTTCTGAGCTTATGAAAGTATCACTCAGTCACTTGATTAGCTGTCGGATGCAGTAATCAGTTCCTTAAAAGTTTATGAACAGTAAATCAAATCACTAAGAATATTCAATGCTAATTTGGCAAGTTTCCGTATTCCTACCACTGGAAAAAAAGAGAAAAACAATAAAGGAAGTGGGATAGTGCCACACTCAGGTGCCACACAAGAATGCTTCGTGTTATACATTTGTTTGTTCTAGGGTTGATAAGAGTGACCAAAAAAATCAGAAAAGATAGCAATTCAGGAAGATTGTTAGGATCACAATGGAGAGAACTTGGAATAAGCTTCAATATTTGCAGTAATTTGTAAACAAATAACCTTTAATTTACAATTGTTTTTTAGTAGACCACAATGAGTTTTTGTAAAATTACCTCAATATTTAATTTCATAAAGCTAAACATAAATCTTGATATTAGGCAGGGGGGAGAAATGAAAAAGAAGAAATAAAATTAAATAAACCAGGTATAATTCTTTTACTGAACCAGCAGCCTATGATATCTGTAGGAAAAGATCAGAAAAGTTAAGAAATCTTTTTAATACACAGGAAGTATAGAAAGAGATTATGAAATTGCAAAAGCAAACTGTTTAAAAATTTGATCATTGTTGCCATATTTTAAAACAGATGGAATGTCTGTCACTTGCCTGGCATTTATTTAAGTAATACATTGCATCCTAATAAATTTGCTGTCAGAAAGCAAATTCATCCATAGAGGGCTATTCACTGAAGACATCTTAGATATAAAAACATATAAAACAAGAGAAGTCGGGAGTCAGTTTAGTATCAAGGATCTAAATCTCTCTTTGAAAGAATTCTCTAGAAATCTGCAGGATAAAGCAACTGATTACAACATAATCTACTCGAATATGTACACAAGTTATATTTCTATTTTCAGTTATAAAATGTAACACCATTCTGACACAGGTTCAAAGAATCCAAATAGAATTGTATTTTATTCTATTATCTCCATTGATATTGATGTTGTCTCTCAGAGTTCCGAACTCAGATACTTGAGGTATATCCCAGAAATGTCTTTCCTCTGACTATCTTCAGCAATACTGAAATTTGTGAATGTTAAATAAAAAAAAATTATCGGTAATTAGGATTTGTTTAGTTTTGGGCTGACACATTATTTTTGGTGTCTAAGACAAAAATAAAATTAAAATCCCACAACAGAAAATTCTGGCCAGCAAGAGAGGTGAAACTAATACTACTAGCTCAGAACACTGAAATAAAATCTGGTGGATGAAAGACAATTAATTATTGTCTATTGATGTGTTGCTGAGTACATCATTATAGCACATTAGCATTTTTTAAACCCTTTCAGTCACTTGTCCAAACAATATTCTTGGGAGACAGCATCTCACTGGGATGAGAAATACATCATTAAGAAAAACCATTACATTTCCATCTATTTTCAGAAGCATGAATACAGTCAGAGGCCTTGCTGTCAGTGGTAATTTTAGTAGTTATTACTCATGGCACTGCAGCAAGGCAATACCCATACCTCTTTCCCCTGACACTTTCTATCTGCAGTTTCAAAGAAAACACCAGAAGTGTTCCCTGTGCAAGCCTGTGTTTCTTCTGTAATTTTCGCCCATGTGACCAGCATTACCATCACTCAGCCAAGTTTCCACCACCTGTTTATAACAATACCACTGCTTTCTAAGTCTTTGCTGCAGGCTGATGGTACTCGTTCTGAAATAGATCAGCAAAGAAGTCACCAGCTAAAACAAAGAAGCCACACTTTGCATGATAAGAGAGCACTGGATTTCCATTTTAAGAACTGCAGTTGCTATTAGATGTGAACTATTTTAGTCTAATATGTGAAATACTTTTCACAGTTGAATACTAAGGAAGGAAATTTCTTCATTAGTAGCTAAAAGACACATCAGGATGCGAATGAACACTTAACCAAAAAGGACAATATCACTTTAGTTTTATTGCGAAGAGAAATACTCCCTTAGTGTCTAGTTTAAAATTTTCCCTTGGTTTTATTCTAGGTCTTTTGTTCACCGCAGTTCCTTTAATTTAAAGACTAGGAATTTTTTTCCCCTATACAATAGCATTGCATCATTAGCTTATGGCTATATTGACAACAGTGCCAGTTTGCTTGTTCAAAAATAATTGTATTTACCCCTTGATACACCAAACAGTAAAAGCATAAGAAAAATAAAACACTACAGTATAATTCACAGGTTTTGGTTAGACGTGCATAATTAAATGCTATAACTAGAGACAACCATTGGCTTCATCATCCTGGTAATGATGTGGAAACCATGATATGTGAAAGCATTGGGAAAATTCATGGAGGACTGTCTCCTGTGGAAGGGACCCCATGCTGGAATGGGGGAAGAGTGTGAGGAGTCCTCTCCCAGAGGAGGAAGAGACAGCAGAGACAAGGTATTATTAACTGACTGCAATCCCCATTCCCATCCTCCCGTACTGCTGGAGGAGAGGAGGTAGAGAATCAGGAACAAAGATAAGCCCAGGAAGAAGCGGGGGATGGGAGGAAGGTGATAGCAAAAATGTTAATTCAATTTCTACTGTAACTGTGAGCTTTTACTAGAAAGACACTATGACTGGGAACTTGTAGCAGAGAAGACACTGTCTGTGGACCTCTGGTAGAGAAGCAAGGCATGCAGAAGTTGTTCTCCAAGAAAGGATATTGGAACATCTGGCTTAGGAATGTAGATACAGCCAAAACAAGGACTGAGTTTTAGAACTTGGGGAACATGGGGAGGGGTTTTATGGTAATGACCGAATTATAATATGCATGTAGTGACTGTATGTTAGCAACGCACTTGTAAGAATTGGGGGGCATGTTAGGAGGAGTGGTCCCCATATCCTTCCAGGTGCCTGAATAAATCATGCCTCTTTAACACAAAAAAATGGTGTTAAGGAGTCTTACTCCAGGTTCCAGAGATTTGGTCACAAAGGTCCTTTAATATTTGGCTTTGTTTCTCATTATCCTACTCTGATTTGATTGACAGTAAATTAAACTTCCCAAGTTAAAATTTCCCAAGTTTAAGCCTATTTTTCCTTTGATGGTAATTGGTGAGTGATTCCTCCCTGTCCCTCTCTCAGCCCATGATCTTTCATTAAATTTTCTCTACCCTGTCCAGCCGAGGAGGGGAGTGATAGAGGAGCTTGCGTAGGCACCTAGTGGCCAGCCAGGGTCAGCCCACCACAGGCAATAGGTGCCATAAAGAACAAAAACCGAGAGGAAGACACAGGCAAGAAAATGGTAAGAAAAAATAATTTGTTATGCTTCATGGTAATGTTACCATCATTATCAACTTCATTAAATTTTGTTAAGCAGGTTCAAAGAGACACAGTACAAAAATGTATGAGTGTAAAGGCAGACAGAAAATAAGCAGAATAAAAATGCCAGAAGGATGAATGATCAGGGACAAATAAAATTTAAACAATGATTCTTTATTTTTGCCAGTACTGCAACAGCCAGAAGCCTGACCCAGATATCTCAAAGTTAGGCACATGCTGCGTGAGAAACAGCTGAGAAGACCCCTTAGGCTTCTTCTCTAAGAAAAAAATTTGTCATACATATTTTATGCCTTGAACAAAACCCAGCACATCTTTCTTCCTTTGACAGCATGCCCAGAAACTGACCAGTCCATAGACACCTAAGGCAAAAGAGGGGAGGGAGGCGATGGAAAGGATGCGGAGAGGAGAGGAGATGGAAAGGATGCGGAGAGGGAGGGGAGGGGAGGGAAGGGGAGGGGAGGGGAGGGGAGGGGAGGGGAGGGGAGGGGAGGGGAGGGGAGGGGAGGGAGGGGAGGGGAGGGGAGGGGAGAACAGAAGAGAACAGAAGAGAGATCTCTAACTGTCCTAATTTTTTTTTTTGCATATTGCATGTCACCAGATTTTTCAGCCAAATCCATCCAACTGTCTGTTATGTTTTGTTAGATTTACGAAAGTGCTGTAGGCCATCGGAATAACAAAGTACATTTTGCAGATATCAGGCATCTCCACTTGAAAGGACTCAGTTCTTGAAATTCAGCCTTTCAGACACGCGTATAGAAAGAAATTGCTGGCACAAAATCTTTGATGTCCAAAGAGAGATAATTTCTGCATTTACCATGATTAAGCTCATTTATAGCTATATATAATGTATGTATACACAATTTCAAAAAACATTCCTGGCTTTTTGTGTCTGCTCTTGTTCTGTTCAGTTACTTGAATAAACACTGTATCACAGGGAAAAAAATATTCATGTTAAACCAAATCAGGATCAAAGTGGTTTATTCATTTATTATTGACATGTAATTAACTGGCAATCAGTCAGCTACACTTTTGAGATCAGTGTCAGCAATGTAACTCATGAACCACATATCAGGAGCCTTTCAGAAAATGCTGATAAACATCCCCAGTCTCTGAGCACCCCTCTGTCACTAATCCCAGGAAGTGCAATTGTTGGGGAAGATGAAACAGGAAAGCCTTGTAAATATGATTGCCTGACAAAAGATTTTGGGAATATGAAAACTACAGGTGACATCGAAATGAAAACCACTTTTGAAATACCAAGTCTTAGTTACTGAACAACTGGAAAACAATGGTATGGCCGACTGAAGGTAATCCCCTCTTCATTGAACAATACCCTCTGCTTGCAAGCAGGTCCAAGGGTCAGAGCAGACCCTACTAGCTCAGCAGAAGGGGTCCAAAGAGTAGTTTTTAGAAGTTAAGATGTAACACTCTATGGTAATAGAAGAACTCTTATAGGCTGTATGTAAATACTATAGGATTTGTATCTTGTATTAGATTGGTTAGTGACAATTAGAATATTCAGTACAGAAGATGATTTATTGTATTGTAACCAGGACTTCAGACAATTCCATTCTATTCCTCTCTTGCTCTTACTCTTGCTCTTACTCTTGCTCTTACTCTTACTACTTCTTCTTCACTCTCCTTGCTCTTACACTCTCTCTCTCTCTCTCTCTCACCCGCTTACTCTCTTGCTCTCTTGGGCCTGCTCAGAGCTGAGTCTGGCAGCTCTGAGCAGTGCCCCTATACCCACGCCTTTGCAATAAACTGCCTGTGTCCCAAGATCAGACTATAGAGATCTCTCGTCTCCGACCGTCCGTAACCTACATGCAATACCCTGCAGCCCCTCTGGAGAAGCCCCCAGGTGATGGAGGCTCGTCCCTCCTGAGATCCCCGGCTGCAGACCCCCCTGGGGTGGAGCTGCCCTGAGAGCTCCCAGCCAGCACCCCAGCACGGGTCCTTCTTCCTGCCCCAGCACCTGGACCAGGCAGACAGGAGGAGAGGCTGCTCGTGGCACCCCTGGGAGGGCAGAGGCCAGGACACCCCTGGGTGACTTGTGTGGTGTCAAACTGAGCTCTGATGGCATCTGCTCCTGCAGCACCATCCCTGCTGCCACTGCTGCCCTCGTGCTTCTCCTAGACCTCTCTTTGGCTCACTCTTTTTTTTTAGGTCAGGGATTGCTTTAATTCCGTAAATGCTGTTTAATCCAGCCAAAAGTCACAATCTCCAGCCTGACCAGTTTTGGGCCAACACCCCCACAGTGTGTGTGATTTAAATACACCACACTGTCTGAGACTGTCACATTCCTACCTGTTCTGCTGTTGGTTTGCCAAATGTAGGTGCTGTGAAGACTCTGCAAGTGTGCAACAAAATTCCCATCAGTTTCAAAGAAAATTGGTAGTATTTCTGGATCATGGAGTCCAGTCTATGCTGCTTCATTTACTACATGGAATAATCTCTTTAGTACAGATAAATATTTGAATACTATTCTCAACAGAAGTTTTGGAGGCAAAAAGAACTGCAAAATGAACTTTCTTTTCATTAATATGTATAACTTTTCATTAATATATACAACAGGATATGAAAGTTTACTCTTTTTCCTAATGAAAATACAATGATTCTTTGTAGATTGAAATGTGACATTCAACCATTTTTCTTCACTTGAGTATATTTCATACACATCTAAATAAATTGGAATGGAGAAGAAAATTCAGTTTGTCTTTTGTTTGATCAGTGATGAGATTCTCATTAAAAAATTAAGGCTTTAAAATGGAAGAGAATAGTTTAAGGTTTGGGTGCTACTAAGTTCTTCTTTCATGCAACGTTTTAGTTTATATACATATAAAAAGACTAAACTACAAACAAGAAATTGGATAAACAGAGATATATTGTTTTCCTTTGGTTTCATGCCCATCCAATATAGCAAGCAAAACAGAACTCAACATCAGAATTTTAGAGGTTCACTAAGAACATGCAAGTCTTTGAACTTGTCTAGCATCAGCACACAGTGCCAAGAAAATAAAACACTCTCTGGGGCAGCGACATTGTCACAGTCATATTCACTGTTTTGAGGGATTACTTTTTAACCATTTGTAAATCACTGAGTAGTACCAGCAGACCTAGCTTGTTTTCTCATTAATTAAGCTAGTGCATGAAATCTATGCATCGAACCAAAGGACAGTGTAGTGTGTTGGCCTTGGCTGGACACCAAACGCCCACCAAAGCTGCTCTATCTCTCCCCTCCTCAGCTGGGCAGGAGAGAGAAAATAAAATGAAAGGCTTGGCAGTTGAGAAAAAACAGGGATGGGTCACTCACCAATTACCATTATGGGCAAAATAGGCTCTACTTGGAGAAATTAACTGAATTTATTGCAAATCAAACCAGAGAAGGATAATGAGAAACAAAACCCAAATTTTAAACACCTTTCCCCCAACCCTCCATTCTTCCCTGGCTCAGCTTCACTCCCAATTCTCTACCTCCTCTTTTTTCAGGACCACAGGGGGACAGGAATGGGGGCTGTGGTCAGTTCATGTTTTCTCTGCTGTTCCTTTTTTCTCTTCCTCTTCCCCTGCTCCACTCTGGGGTGCCTTTCACAACAGCCCTCCACGAACTTCTCCAATTAAGTCCTTCCATTGGGCTGAAGTTCTGAAGGGCTCCAGTGCGGATCCCTTCCACAGGGTGCCATCCTTCAGGAACAGACTGCTAGTGGACAGCTGGAAGGACAGCAAGCGGTGTCATCTCCTTCTGTGGCGGGAAAGGCTTCTCATTTGTATGCATGGCTGCCATGGAGTCAAGTTGCAGTCCCTCAGGGATAGCTCTGGGGGTGCTGCCTGTGGGGAAGGTTTGAAGTCTCTGGGGAGGGACACTAACAAAGGACTGTTAAGTTTATTGTTAAAAACTGTAATCAAGAACTTATTTAATAAAGGAGTGACCTGACCAACACAACTTAATCACTGATTTTCAACATAACCACCAAACTTGGCAATCAGAAAAGATGTGAGCAGTAATCACCATCAAACATAACTAGGGGAGATAAACAATTTTAACAGGGAATAACAAGTTTCAACAACAATTATCAACCCTTTTTTAACCACTTAAATGACTATTTTTAATTATCTTAATTAATTAAACCTGCAAAATCTAAACATTCAACCATGCAAAAGCCAACTGCATCATTTCATGAATAACAGGTTTAGAGCTGGACATGCTTCAGTAGTCTCATGCCTAAGGTGAGGATGACAAAACTTGGGGAGCAGGATGTACTACTTACTGATAGTGGACACAGTGAATGCCAAATTTACAGGCAGAACTCCCAAGGTGAGGAAGAAAGTCATAAAGCCAACTCAGCAACTGTGCCAATATCATCTCTCTCTGGGTAAAAGATAATTCTAGCAGGAGGAGATCACAACTGCTTACTCACAGCCTACTGACCCAAGAAAACCACCAACTCTGAGCATGCAGATTAATTGGTATAAAAAGCAAGGGAATCTTTTAACCGACAGAATATAGAATACTAATTAATAAGAACCATATAACTTGTAGTCAGTGAACACTACTGCATTTGCCAAAATGTATAAACACAATGAAAAGTTGTGATAGTCATTGTGCTGGCTTTACGGATTAGCCACCCAGCACCCCTTTCTGTGCAGGACTGTACATAAAGCAGATACATCAACTCTGTGTGGGGATTGACTACCTGCACATGGGTTAAAAGAACCCATTTTGGGAAAACAGCTTTGCTGAGGATGCATTAATAAAACATGCTCTTTTTCCAACCATTTTTACCTGTGTGTGGCCCATCCTGGGAGCAAGGTGGGTGCAGGCAAGAGACCAGAGGTTTGAAATTCAACACTGCGTGGTTGCTGCGGCTCGGCAAGTCACCAATTACCACTTCACCCACGAGAGCAACAAATCATAGAGGGCAATATAAGGAAGAAACTCCTGGATAAATGACCTGCTGAACTCAGGCCATCAGTCAACAACCACTAGACCTTTAAAGAAGGAAAGAATAAAACAAGAGTGAAATAGGACATCACTGAATTTGCTCTGTCTTTAAAAAGTCAAGCTTTTCCATGAGTTTCTGAAATTAATTTTTCAATTTTGGCTAGTGAAAAAGATAGAGTATACAGACACTTTTTACTAGAACAAGACTCCTTTAGTGACACTGTTTCAGCATATTGCAAATCAAGAAGAATATAAACCTACCACAGCCCAGTAAATAGTGAAGTCCCAAATTCAGGCAGAAAATTGTATGCAGACTTCCTGGATATTATTTTAGGTTAGGCAAAAATGACTGCTGCAATGAGTTATTGGACTCAGGATGAAAGATATGTTTATGCCCTAAATCACAGCCATCTGATATGTGTATGTGGGTAAACTACATACATGCAGCTGGAAAAGGGACTTATCATTCGTGAAAAAAAGTTTCACCCTTGAGGCACTAGGAAGATCTGAAAGCAGTCTTCAATAGTTAAGCTCTTTTTCATCTCAATTCTTTACTCAACTTATACAAAGAATGATCCAAACATTTAGACAGCTGTGGATTTTCTTGATGAAAATCATGTATTACAAGAAAAAGATCCTCAAAGGATGATGCTTAAACCTGATTTATTTACTTCATTTACTTATAATTCATATTTCAAACATGTTTCCATAAAGATGAATCCATTTTTACAAAGACGAAAGCAAACATCTATCACAAAGTATCTAATTTAAAGCACAAGCCTGATTCCCCTTTACCTCATTCTTTATAAAACACAAAGCTGTTTAGTTAAAACAGCACTGTTAGTGCTGTTGTGATGGTTCCTTGACTAATGAGATATTTGTGCTTATCTATTGCTCTCTTCAATTACCTGAAATCAGAGGTACATGTCGCAGTGATATTATTGGTACAAAGGCTACTTCTTACTCTTCATTACAAAGAGCTACTAAAAAAAAACCTGGGAGAGTTATGTTTGTCTCATTATGCACTGTATTTAAATATGTATTCAAATAGATACAAAGTTTGGTTCCGTTTTCGATCCTAGATTCTGAAAAAGTTCCTTCTTGGCAACAAAGCCTGTAATTATTTTCTTCCATTTACACTATTCCTTACCTTTATTAATTTCTATATATTTTCCACAGACTTAATGAAGTCCTGGCTTCTACAGGTGAACCGGATGTCACTGATTTTTCTTCACAAGTGAGTTTGTACCAATTTTCTACATGCATAAAATGTGAAGGATATTTGACTGCCTGAATTGCTTCAAAAAACAATAGAATACATCTGACGGAGTTAGTCTGTGTTTTTCTGTTTATATACTTCTGCGTTTCAAATTTTAGAAATGTGATGAGGTTGGACAACATTATTTCAAAATACTATTGATTCTTTAAATCAGTTTCTACGTTTTTGGGGTTTTTTTGTAATAGGAAAAATACTGGAATTTATACTCTGTTCATATTGTCATTTTTATTGCAAACTTTGACACAGAACTTCTACACAGGTAACAGATATCACACAGGAAATGGGAGTAATGCTTCCTGCCTGGACATTTCAGCAGACCTTCTTTTTTTTTTGCTTTTAAATTTTGCGTAAGAAGGCAGAAGTACTAGGCAGATGGCCTTCTGCTCAGTTGTAGTAATCACCCAAGCTTGTCAGGCAGTGTTGGGAAGGAAGTCAGGTAGGTAGAGAAGTGGCTTGATATCACTTCCCTTGTACTTCTTTTCTTAGACAACACATCTACAAATTATTTAGAAGACCTAAGAAGTACTTATAATTTGGTCAAACCTGACTAAAGCAGAATCTTGTTGCATAGAAATAAATACCCTGTAACTGAAGACAGAATTATGTTAAATCATAACAACTAAGCCCACTGAATAAAGTTATGCTAATATTATGAAATCTTTCTGGTAAAAACCATGTCTTTATAGGAGTTCGTTCATTAAATAAGCACCAGATGTCATATCACATGAAAAACATTCTAACACTGATGTTTGTTATAGATACCTGTTTTGATTAATATTTCCTCCCTGACTATTCCCCTTTTTCCTCCAGTTCTCTTCTTTTTCTACTCCTCAAAGAGAATATTCCAGGTATTCCTCTGGGTAGATTCTGTGGCCAGCAGTCTAAAAGATTAACATACAAACAGCCAGAACAAAAGCATTGCTACCATTGCTACTTAATTACAGCTCATTTACTCCCGGTTTCTCATCTTGCATTCATTGCAGTGCAGAAACCAAGCAGTCAGAAGAACAGAGACTCTTTAATACATCAGGCTCATGCACTTTCCTTTTCCAGTTTTAGTCTCTGTCCTTTAGAAATAACTTTGAAGCAGTAGCTTTGATGCAGATCAAAGTGAAGACTATTGCACAAGCCTCAGAAGTATTAGGTTCCCAGCATTCCTTCTCTATTTTTGCAAATTTTTGCAGATTTTTGCAGATTTTTGCAGAGCTTCAATCAACGACTTTTTGCTGAAGGAAGAAGGACTCGTGTTTACAAGTATATTGAGAACAAGTTACACATAGTAATTTGCACAAACTATTTCACACTACAGAGTTTCACTTAGTTATCCATATTCAAGCATTCACTATGATTGTGTTCTTCTTCTTCCTAGGATCTCTGCACATATTTCTCTCCTATTACCATTACAGATTGGTTTACTGAATTGTGAAGTTAGTGCAATCTTCTGGAAGGCTACATTCTCCTTAACATTACCATGTACTAATTAATTGCTCTTCAAAGCCTATAGGTTTCTGTTGCTTTAAAGGAATTGGTAGATTGCACAATGTTCTCACACAGAATTTAAAGTAGGAAAAAGTGGGGAAGCAAAGGTAAACTGCAACATACCAAGATAAGGCATTACCATCCATGGAGACCTGTATACATAATGCATCTGTTAAGGAAGATGATAAAATACAAGATTTGTCTGGAGACTTATACTCAAGGGTATAAGGACACTGAGACAAGGAGGAGGCTGAGACTGTATTCTGAAGATGTTCTTATCAATTGGTCACCTAGAAATAAGGATTTTTCTTTAAAACAACAAGCAGCTTTGGTTTGTTGCATGCTTTCATAGGATATGCAATGCTTATACTACTATTGATACTGAAGCAACCTTGTATAGTTACTGGCAAACATTTGGTTCTCATTACACTCACAAAACTCCCCATGTTTAATCCTTTCCACAGCAAGGAAAAGACCTTAGTTTTCATTATACTCAAATTTCTTTTGAAGTATTTTCTCATGTGCAGTGTTGTCTGAAATCACAGCTTCAGCAAAGTCCTCCTTAACAGAGGATGTTAAGTAAGATGCCAAAACATGTGTTTGCATAAACTTCACCTGCTAGAATTGCATGACTTAGAGGTTATGGATCAGAAGAACAAAATACTTCTCTTTAATAAAGGATGGTGAAAATTCATGCATATCTGTGTTCCTCTTCACATTCCAGCATAGCTGGGAATCTGGACAGACATTCGTTGCTTCCCTTCACTGGTTGTCACTCTGCAGCTGAATTTTTGCTGTGACTAAGGTCACTACTTGTAGAGTTTCAGCCCAAGAATTTCCATACCCTCATGCAATGCTGGCTCATCAAAGTTCCTTGGCTGTTCTGTCAGAGAAATATGATCCAAAGATGCTTCTTTAATATAAAACTGCTCCATCTCAGGGCCATCCTGAACAAGCCCAGCTCACAAACAAGCCTCTTCTGGGGTTCTACCCATCAACAGGAACCCCAATTTAAGCTGAGCCACACATGATCTAGACTCAGAGCTCATTAACTCATTAATTGTTTGCTAGTTGTAACTAGTGTGCTTCCTGTACAATTTGAGCCAATAAAAATGAAAAAAAACACCAAGTCTTTCTCATTATTTTAAAATTGTGGAAATGAGATGATCTCTCAACTTTTTCCCCCTTGATGGGAAAACATTTTCAGCAAAACATTCACTTTATTTAGAAAAGCACAGCAGATTTCTTTATTCAAACCCACATTTCCTTGTTGCTGTTAGAAAAACACATTTTTTCCTTGACAAGTTTTATTCCAGGTAGTGTGTTAGTCTGTCTGTTGAAGCACACAACAGATATTGCCCACACAGTACCTCTTCATGAAGATGAAGGCAATGGCTTATAATAACTTGCCTGACCATGAAAGCACACAGTGTGTCTGGATTAAAACCAAGTTCCTCTGAAACACTTGACAAATTATAGCTAGATCTCAAGTTGGTAACTCCATTAAAAGGAAGGTTAGATTTTAAGGATATAAAAACTTCAGAAGTTAAAAATAGTACACAGAAAGTTAAAATCTGAGAGAAACACAGCAGTGTGTTATTTTTTGTTGAAGTCCTTGATCCTGTGTGTGAAGGAAGTATCACACACGCAAATTTTGCGCAGTGTTTGTCACTAACAGTTTCCAATCTAATTGCTAGTTTTAAAATACTTTTTAAAAATACTTTCAGCAGTGTAATCTTTTCCATCCCATCCCGCCCCTGTGATGAGCATTGGTATAAACAAATTATATAGACCCAGATTAGGAGCCAGGTCTGCTCCCTTGTAGCAGAGACTCTTTGCAGTGTCAGAATGACCAGAAATTGTGACTTGAAATCTACACTTAATAACTTTGGCTGTTCAGATCACTTTTAAAACTGGTATTTGTAACTGACCTGTATCTGTCTTAACCTGGAAGTGTCTTAACTATTTAAATTGTAAACCAAATCCCTCGTAATACGGCAGGTAATAAATGGTCTCAGAGATACTCAAAGCCATTTGTAAACACTTTCTCCCTCAAGGGTTCAGGCTGTGTTTTGGCTAGCAGCATGAAGACACAGCATTATAAAAGCATAACTCAGCTCTTCTGAACGTTAGGGTATGGTTTATGTCGCTTCAGATATCACCTGAGTTCTGCTTGTCAGATTTATCTATTTCTTTTAATATGGTTTCTCTGTTCTCCATTTCATACAGCTCTGGTTATGAAACTAATTTTTTTCCTAAAATTCTCAGCAGCTTATTTCTATAAAGAATATATATTACTGAAGTGAAGCTTAGGGACATTAGGAAAGGCTATCTGTGATTTCAATTGATTCGTTTCTTTGCTAGGTTCATTGATAACTTTCACTATGCACTGGGAAGTATTTTATTTCCTAGTGCAGTACTGAGTTGTAAGACCATATTTAACTGACCTTTGAAATGTGAAGATTATGGGGCTTTAGGACCCAGGTTGCCAGTTTTTTTCTGTGTTCTCTTCATAGTGATACAATTCTTGAAAATTTTTCATCTGTTCCTCCAAGATGACTGGAGTAAACAGAGCCCACTGGAAATGTAGGTAGTAGGAATGCAAACAAGTCCCACACAGAAGCATAACTCTTCGGAGCACATGATATGCCACACTGGAATGGAGTGTCATCCATTCTGGAGTGGTAAGGAGAGAGCAGTAGTTTTATAAAACAAGAAGTACGCTTGTTTGACAGGTTATGTGCTAAATATCCCACTGCCTGAACTTCAGAAGAAGAGGAATACTCCTCTGAGAGTGTTTTGAAAGTCAAGAATGGCCAGACCTATCCTTTAACCTAAAATAAGGAAGAGAGGAGTATTCACTGTTATCCATTTTTGCAACTTTTTACACCTTAAAGGCTTTACAGTAAATGTGGATATATTTAGTCTCTCTTTAAGCCACAGGTCTTTGAAATCTAAAGTTTCACATGGTCGTTTTCTGTGTTTACTGGCTAATCTGTATTTTGGTAAGTATTATATTCCACTTCAAAATTTCCTTCATAGGTAGATACTCTCTTCAGCTGCAGTCTGTGGAATTTGCCGCAGGAGCCATATAGCAGACACAGATTTTTTTCATTTAATGAATACTGAAAGTGGAATGGTTGAGTCTCAAAGTGGGGCTCACCGACAAGGTTTTAACGGCAGGACAGCTCCAGTGAGCCCACTAAGTTTGAATATCACATTGATTTACTCGTCTCATTACAAATCTAGGGACTAACTAGTAGCCTTAGGCACTCTGTTCAAAATACAGAACTTAATATTTATAATCTGTTCTCAGTACTTTAATTTTACTGAAAATTCCTAGGTTTGAATAAAATTCAGAAAGTACAGAAGGGTATTTCCAAACGGTAGTACCTCTTCCTGTCTCTTTGCTAGTCCACAAGGAAAATAATTGTATTTTTTCTCTCAGTGTTAAAAGTCTCCCAAACCCTCTTCATGCTTCTAAATACTAACATAAGCTGATCTGGTTTTTGATAAACCTACAGTCAGGAGACCAGAACAAGAACCAAGCTGCCCTTGATCCTTTTCTCTGGTGAAAACACTATAGAGCCAAAATAATGTGGTAAGAAAGATAGAGATTTTACTCTCCTGCTTTTGCTGCTATTACAGTGACACCTGCTGTCGTGTTCTGCCTTTTTAAGTTAGAAAAGCCTAAGAACATGATAAAAGTGGCAGCCTCAGAATAAAAACCTTTACAATCATTCCAATTAATTGTAAAAATTAAACTGGGACAAAGTGCATTATGCAGTCTGGCTCACATACACTTTCAGGTGTGGTGCATTGACCCTGGCTGGATGCCAGGTGTTCACTAAAGTCAGAGGGAAGGGAAGGGAAGGGAAGGGAAGGGAAGGGAAGGGAAGGGAAGGGAAGGGAAGGGAAGGGAAGGGAAGGGAAGGGAAGGGAAGGGAAGGGAAGGGAAGGGAAGGGAAGGGAAGGGAAGGGAAGGGAAGGGAAGGGAAGGGAAGGGAAGGGAAGGGAAGGGAAGGGAAGGGAAGGGAAGGGAAGGGAAGGGAAGGGAAGGGAAGGGCTGAAGGCTGTATGGGGCCCAGCTTTAGCTTAATAATCCTGCCTGAAATAGGGAAACAATAAGCCTACTGAAATAGGAACAAAAACGAGTTTGACAAATGAGTAGATTTTTGTCCCCTTACAGGCAACACAATTTTACATGCTATCTGCATTTTCAAAGTTTTTGTGGCCAGATCACCAGATTAATTGAACTGGCTTTCCACATACCTGTGGTATATACTGCTGTCTTCTATGCTTAACTCAGTAAAGAATCAGTTTAACTGTTTCTGTAAAGCAGAGGGTAAAAAAAAAATAAATAAAGCAGCTCACAAGGGCAAGATAAATCCTCACTTATTATCTCCTTTAATAAGAGGCTTCATTTCCAGCCATAATGCGAGCAGGGGAAGAAGTAAATTTCTCTCCCATGTGACAGCATGAAATTGGTGTGACTGGCAATCTAATAGAAGAGGAATTGCACAGGAATACATACTCATATTTATGTTGTCAATTTGAGTGAAGGGAGAAAAACACCTCATCTTGAGCAACAGGGAGAATTCGCGGGGAGAAAAACATTCCTGCTGGTAGGATCCTGAGCATTTTTCTGGAGAGTTGATGCTCTCCATAAAATTAAAAAAAAAAAAAAAATTCAAATAAATTAACAAATAAAAAATCAGTAATTGATGCTAAGTTGGAGATTCGCCGAGAGCAGAAGCAGCGGTCTGCCTGGGGCTATCGTTTCACGGACCGTGGCCTCGCAGTCAGGTGGTGTCAGCAGCATTTAACTCATTTAACTACGGCACACGCAAAACCAGCTGCGAAAGCCGCCACCTCCAGCCCAGGCAGGGGTGTCTGGCCCCACAGAGCCGGGTCCTGTGCTGACAGCGGGTGGCTGTGCGCGGAACAGCATCGGGCTCAGCCGGCAGGCACGGACACCTCCGCAGTGCAGCGCCGAGGGAGCCCTGCCCGAGGGTCCCGCAGCGGCGCCTCCTGCGCGGGGCCCCAGCGCATATCCCACCCGCAGCACCGGGCTGCCCCACACACACCTCCGGCCTCAGGCAGAAACCTGTGCGCGGCCTCAGGAGATGGAGAGCTCTGCCAGCCTGGAGAAGGCACGTCCCGTCCCGGACACCCGTGCGGCTGGGCTCTTCCCCACGGCTTGAGCAGGGCTAGAGCCATTGGGGCTGGTTGGTGCTCCCGGGTCCCGATACAGGCCCGCTGTCCGGCCGGTCTTGCCTCAACACAGCACATCGCACTTGCTCACTAGCACAGCCTCACCGGTAGATTCTCTCCGCGTGGATACATCACCACAGTCCTGAACAGAGGGCTGTTTTTGCAGATGCAGTCAGCAGTCCTTGCCCACCCTTGCCCACCCAGCAAAGGAGATGCTGCAGACAGAAGTACGGAAGTACAGACTTGAAGTAACTGTCAGCTTATTTTGCAATGTGAGATTTTTAAGAAGCTAATGACAGTAAGCTGGAAAATGCACGATTTTTCTGGATTTCCTCCAATGTGGTAAAGCCATTCAGGGAGATACTTGATTCGGACAAAGCCCAACATACCTTTAATGAGGTGAGTTCACCATTCTCAGCACAATACAGAGCAGAATGAATAGCAAGAGCTAATAAGATAAATAATGTCCTGGGATAGCAAAGAATCCAACACTGGAAGGACTAAGTCTTAAAATTTGGCTATTTGAGATATTACTGAAGACTCACTAACCCAAAAGCAAAAGGAAGTTTGTGCTGTACTATTCTGGCAAAAGTAATAAATTAAATTCTAGTTCAGTATCTCTTTTAAACACAGAATAAAGACTAGTAAGCCTTTATCTGAAGTGAAATTTCAGTGCAATAAAAAATTAACCACTGAAAAGAAAAACACAGCAAGTAGGAAAGTAATATTTATTCTTATATTTAAGATCAAAATTTTAATAGTTGCCTCAAATTGAATCCAAATAGTGACTGACATGTTACGGCACAAAACCCTGTATCAAGTTAGAGAATTACGACATTTGCTCTCATGGACATATCCCACCAAGATATTGGTTACCAAGTCCATCATCTGCACTGATGTATTACATGTTATCTCTATAGAGCTGGCAACACAGACATCATGGACTTAGCATGTGTGTAAATTGTTGTGTGCAGAGACAAACATACACTTGTTAGCCGTTTTGTGTCAATAAAGAAGGCTAGAGTGGGCAAATACATAGCCAGTCAAAAGAAAATTCTTTAAAAACAAGGATGTTAAAAGGAGCTATTAATGTCATTTATATATCTCACCTTTGCTGACTAATTTTGAAGTGAAGGGGTAAAACCAATGAGCTCCCAAACTACTTCTCTTACAGTAGAACCAGTAAATTTGTATCCAAACACCAAAATCATATTAGCGAGGTAAGTGGAAGTGAAGACTGTTCACAGCCCAGGGCGATGCTTGTAGTTACTGCTGCAAACTCTTGAGTCTGCTGTTAGCAATAAGCAATAAGCTAGAATTTTATGCTAGTTCTGGGAGTTTTTGTTGTTTGTTGGGGTTTTTTTCTAAATTCTTTAAATAAATACTTGACTTCAAAAGACTTTCAGAACTGTTACGTGAAGTTTTTCCTTCAGCAGTGTTCAAACCTATCTGGATCTGAATCGGGAGAGGAGGTAAATCAAGCAAAGATGAAAATTCTTGCTGTCTCACTTGGTATCTCTGTAGAGGCAGCAGATTCAACCACTACGTGTGACCATTATGTAACCACTCAGCAACTTGTCCTTCTGTGCTTAGGGAGCCCCTTCTCTAAATCCACACCCACAACCTGGCAATGTGGGGTCTTGCCTTGGACACCTTTAGGTCTGGAAGCTCTGTTAAGCACAAATCAATACTTCATTTTAAGAGGCAAAGGGAATAAACATCCTACAAGTCAGGGGGAATCTTTGATATAATACATTCCAGAGGCAATAGTTTCCTGCATCTTTTCTCACCCTCTTGCAGTCCGACAGGTTTTTCATTTGCAGTCTCATAGACGATCACATAACAACTTTGTCACCTGCGGCTATATTGAAGGCATCAAATAAAGAAAGAAGTTCTGTCTTGATTTCTCAGGTATGGAACAATTATTCAGAAGAGATTATGGAAATTCAAAGTCCGATGGTCAAACACCTTTCTTTGAGAAACATTACCAATGATAAAAACATGACTTTCCATTCTCAAATCTGTCGGGGTCCCTTCCCCCCTGCCGTGTGGTCCTGGGAGAGGGGCCCTGGGGGGGAGGGGACACAGGGTTTCCCTGTCCCCTCGTCAGCCTCATTCCCCATTGGTTGTTTTGTGTTCCCCTGCACGGGGAAGGACCCTCGGGTCCCGTGATTGTAAGAGATCCTCGGCAGAGCTCTGGCCATGTGGCTGGAGAAATAAACATCTCTCTGAAACATCTATCAAGAGTCTGTCCATATGTATTTCTTTTCCACAGCCCTCCTTGTTTGATACACATGTTACAGAATCCCCACTGTAACAAATGGTGGATAATGCGAGCAGAACAATCCCTGATCCCTAAGCAACAGATGTGTGAGTAAATTCTAGATTTACTAGATTCTGGATTCCTCTTCTTGTTTTTGTTTTGCTGTTCCATCTCTAAATTATGGAGGAACCGTGGAAAGACTCTTGGCTCTCCAAGCTGCATATGGATATTTATCTTAAACTTGAAAAGATTCTTGAACAACGATTTGTAAATTTTAGCTTAATTCAAGCTCAAAAGGAACTGAAACACTTCCTGGCATGGTTGTTTAAGAAATTTTTCTGTTTCTTGGGATTTAATTCTTACCAAAGTCTTTTGGAATACTGTTTGGACACAGTTAATTTTTGAGTCAAAATATATGCCAATGGAAGAATATTTCCGTGAATGTTATTTAATTACCAAGACTGTTGAGCAATGTCAGTTGTGTCCTGGTGAAGGGAAGCCTGGCTCAGGGACCGTGCAGCCTCGCCCACATGCACCAAGCGCTCTGCGAGCAGCAGCGAGGCAGTTCCCGTATGCGGGCAGAGCCACACGAGCTGCAGTGTTGGCAGCAGAGCGAGGCGCAGCAGGAGCGGTGTGACCCGGCGGTGCCCACCCGGCCCCGCGCAGCACGTGGTGGAGCAAGCCCTGTGAGCACCCGACCGAGAGGAGTGGCGCATGGATGGCAGCCGGCGGCGATGGCAACGCGGGGCCGCGCAGAGCCCAGACACGCCAGAGCAGCGTCGCTTGGAAGGCGCGGAGCAGCCGCAGCGCGGGGGCCCGGCTGAGACATTGGAGTCGGCGAGGCGGCGGCCACGCAGGACCAGCAGCCACGACAAATACGCAAGCATGTGATAGGAGAAGTTGTAGCCACGAAGGTCACAGGAACTGTGAAATGGTACAATGTAAAAAACAACTATGGGTTTATAACACGCGATGACACAGGGGAAGATTTATTCATCCATAGAACTTCCATTAAAAGGAATAACCCTAAAAATTACCTGCAAAGTGTAGGAGATGGGGAAGTTGTGTAATTTGATATAGTGCAAGGAAAGAAGGGTTTACAACCAGCAAATGTTACTGGGCCTGGAGGTATTCCTGTCAAAGGCAGCCGTTATGCACAAACCTATAAACAATATCCATCCCAGCAACTTCCCTACCCACAACCTACTTTCCCCTTTTACCCTATACCCATTATGAACCCTTTCCTAAGCTTACCCCATCCCCAGTTTATTCCTAATCCGTTTTTCACCCCATGGCTTCCCTATACAATTCCCTTTCCCCACAACTCCTCTCTGATGCTGAGGGGGGGATGAAAAGGGGGAGGGAAGAAATTAAACCCTCTCCTGCCTCAGTTTCCCCACAAAGCATGCCCAGAGAGTCCTGTCTCCCTTCTGTCAGCCTTAAGATGTTCCAGAGAATCTGTTTGGACATTTAAAGACTCAGGAGGGTGGCTTGTTTTGTTTTAAAACTGTTCTTGTTGTGTTTATCCAGTTGTTTGCAATGTTAATTTTTAAATCTCTTTCGTTAAGAAATAAACGGGCGAAATGTCGGGGTCCCTTCCCCCCTGCCATGTAGCCCTGGGAGAGGGGCCCTGAGGGCACAGACACGGGGCTTCCCTGCCCCTGCTCAGCCTCGTTCCCATTGGTTGTTTTGTGTTCCCCTGCGCAGGCAGAAGGGCCCTCGGGTCCCGTGATTGCCGCAGTTCCTCGGCAGAGCTCCAGCCATGGGGCTGGAGAAATAAACATCTCTCTGAAACAGCTATCAAGAATCTGTCCATATATATTTATTTTCCACAGGCCTCCTTGTTTGATACACGTGTTACAGTATCCGCACTGTAACACAAATCTTTACCAATTTTCTCATGCCAGAACCCAAACAATGTAAACATAAAACTAGAATTTTACTTGCCATTGAAATGCCAGAAGTTCTGGAGTTCAGAGCAGACTTTTGTAAGCAGAATGAGTGCAGCCCGGTATATCAACAACACACTCTTCTCATCATTTTCCATTCCTTTTAGTGCGACACATTTAGCCTTTCTGGTGTGAAATTGTTATTTGTGACCATTGTTCATCCCCCAGAAACAAAGCACCCACATGTTATTTAAAACTAGAGGAATGAGAGTACTTAGGCATCTTCAACCTGCTGAAATCAATGCTAGTTCCGTTCCTATACACTCTTGTGAGTCTGACATTCATCTCATTTCTCCTTTCGTCCAAAGCTGACTATGAAATTTGGTTGAAAGGGATAAAGAAGTGAAAGACATTTCTGATCTGGATGACAGTAGAAGAACTTGATCTCTACAGAAAATCAGAAGTCTAGGGCATTCCAGGGGAGTTTGACAACCAGGGCAGACCTGGTAGGTACTAACACTTGTCACCTTGTCTGCCGTAGGAGAGCATGCTTCATATGGAAATTTTGTGAAAAGTTGTGCCAGATGTGGATATTCTTATGCTAAGCAACCTACTTACTCTATTCCTTTCTTGGTGTCAGCTCCAGGAGAGACACATCTTTATAAACAAGAAGAAATTAATACAGAAAAAAGTTCTATCGGCAAGAAGTATCGATTTTTCTGCATATCCTTCAAGAGAAAGACAAGAAATGGGAGTCATGTTTTCAAGGTCACCTTGTAGGAATTGAAATATATGCCAGACACTTGACTTCCTATCTTCAAGAATTATTAGACTGGGATTCTTCTGTAATGCAGAAAAAGCCCTAAATAATTAGTACAGTAAACATCTCACTCTTGGGTATTTACCGGGTTGCATTAACTCTATTGAGGGCAGCAACAAGGTTCTATCAAGCAACAAGAAAGTGCAGTAAGAGAGGTGAGTACAGTAGCAGTGTCGGCATATACAGTCAGGGCTTCAGTGCTGACCCTTCATGCTGCAGGCAGAAAACTTAGACTAGTTCAGTGTAGGGTATGCCCAGCCACTGCCCTGGAGGGATGTCTGCTGAGATAAGGAGATGGAGCAATATCCCAGCAGGACTCCCTGGGAAGGCAGCTACTCTTCAGTTATGGGAGAAGAAGATCGACCCAGAATCCTCTGGGAGACCCTATGCAGATCCTTTGTAACCCATTGGCCTTTACCCTCTGACACCCACCCCCTGTATCCCTATAAAGCTAGCCCTCTGCCCCTGTGAGAGGAGAGCTCTCGTCCCCAGCTTCCCCTTTGCCAGAGTACAGACCAACAATAAAGCTGCCTTGTGTGGAACCAGCTACCTGAGCATCTCTCTCTGGTCTGGCCTGGAGGCTTCCCTGCAGAGCTGAGCTGAAATCACGAGCTGACAATCACTAAAGAGCTGACAGCTTCTGCACGGGCCCTCCTAGCCAGCAGCTGAGGGAAGACACTGGGCCTCAGGAAGGTGATTCCTTTTGGGACCATCTCTCTGGACCAGTCACCTCTTCCTCGGTCAGAGCTACTGACCCATCACCAGCTGTAATAGTCCAAGACTTCTGCTTTATGTCTTTATGTCACCGTATGACATGCAGCCAGTGCATCTCATTGCAGTCTTACTATCTCACAGAAATAACATGCAGAATAAGAAAAGATGTGTGACAAGAGAGAGAGCTGCTAAGAAAGAAAGGAAGGAAACAGACTTTGTGGAAGGTTTAACAGCAGAACTTGAGACTAGATGAGCTCACAAATAATCTGGGGCTTTAGAATCTGTCAGGGCTAGTGCCTGAGCTGCAGCAGCATGATACCTGCAACATCAGTTCTATCAAGAACCTTGCTTGAGCCATGGAAAGGTACAGCTCGCCACCTCTTCTTTCCTTTGATAAATTAAATGTTAGGGAAACTAGGTTATTTCTATATTGGAATGATCTAAGAGCAGTAAGAACACAGGTAAAGAATAAAATCACTCACAGATTTTCTACCACCAAAGTTGTGGTCATAAGTTAGTACAACTCATCAAAAGTAATACTAAAGCGGTGGAAAGGAAAGATGATGGCAAGTCTACCACCTTCTCTATATTTCCTCAGGAAATGTAGTTTTACATTCATTGTTCTTAGCACAGTTCCAGGTAGAAGGAAAAGAAAAAACTGAACAGGTTTAAAATACCTAAGATGACAAAAGAGATCCTTGATTCACTGAAGTAAGGGAGGAAAATCTTTAATCTCTGTAGAAAATGAGAGCCTATTCAGAGGGGTTGTTTCTAAATTAGGCTCTGATATTTAATCAAATTATAAATCTATTTTCAGATTTAGTGAATCCTCTTACATGGGGTCATCCACAGTTTGATGAAGCCACCCAAGATCTAGGAAGGAGAACCAACCTGTCATGTCAGCCCTTTTAGTTTCCAGCTGTGGCTGTGGCTGGAAGGGTGATGCACTGCACTGCTAGTCAGTTTCTCTTTTTTCTCCGTGTCAGAAATGTAATGTTTTCAGGGTTTGTGGATTTTTTGGTTTGTGGTTTTTGGGCTTTTTTGAGGGGTTTGTGTGTGTTTGTGTGTGTGCGTGTGAGTGATGGGTTTTGTTTGTTGTTTGGGTTTGGGACTTGGTTGGTTGGTTGGTTTGGTTGGTTGTTGCTTTAATTTTTTTGGTTTTAAAGAAAACTTGAAAATATTAGTGGAAACCAAAATTACTGAAATGTTCTTTTCATTTGTTTTGCTCCCACATAAACATTCCCATTAGTATCTTATGCAGAAATATATATTTCAGCTAATTTCCTATTTTTTTGTCAGGAAAAATAAGTGAACAGTAAAGTTCTTGAAGAAGTTATAATGAATTGCTTAGGACTCCAAGGTGTTTCTTGTACAATCTAGAACTTGTAAATGGCTGTCAAGTTCTTATTTTTCTTTCGCAGACAGTTCTCTTTGTGTGTCTCTAGTTGTGATGGCAATTAGTGTTTTCCCTTCCAGACATTTTTACACAGAAGCTCTGTATTACTTCTAGATCCCTCCTGCACAGCCAGGGTATCTGGTGAAGTCATCTAACCCTTGTGATGCATTGATTAAAAAGTATAGGGTAGTTAGCCAAAGAGAGCCTTTGATCTCCTGCTCTATTAGCTGCCTACCAAAGAGGTTTACTTTGCCAGTAGGTTGCAACTGACTTACCAAGAATTATTTCACTGTTGCATCAAAAACAAAGGAATGCCCAAAGTTAACCACTATTTCTATGAGAGATACTTTTACAGTAGGGTTTCTGTCCCTTAGGGTTGGAAAAATATTTGAAACACTTTTTAGCTAGGAAAAACTCACTTCCATAATACAATAAGGGCTGGAAAAATAATTAAAATCTACTGTAAGAAGGGGGGTGGACAAGATTTTTTAAAAAATTCAGCTAGATGTTCAACATTGAAATATCAACACAATATAGATATTTTCAGTCAATCAAAACACAGAGATTTTGAAGGCTTTACAAAAGACATGTCTGGAAGTATAGACAGAGATGTCAAATTGCTGAGCTATAGTGGAAGCTGAGAATAGAGAGATCAGAAAGCAAGGTAACTGGAAAATACAGTGCTGAGCAGACACTGCGTTTCCTGACCCCATGTTCTCACAACAGTTCTGCAGTGCCTGTCAGTACCTCAAAATGTAATTATTGCTGGGAAGACACTATTTTTTCTGGGAATCTGAATCACCCATTATTCAGTCAGCAATATTTCAAAGACTAGCTTGAGAAAAATCACAGCTGAGATAATAATATCAGCTGAGAAGCAGTGATCCTCCTACAGCACTGATGAAGTTAGTATGGCTTTTGGAAAAAGAAAGAAAATGGATATTTTCTGCAAGCCATCTGAGATTTTAGCATTATAATTACTAGGAAATATTTTCTGTAAACAGCAATGTATTCAGATTAATAAAGTTCTAATCAACAAAATGACTATGTTTTGATTTTGGTGGAAAAAAGTAAATAAGGAATTAATCATTGGTGATGAGACCCTCCCTCCAAAGCACTGCCCCAATTTTATCCAGGCTGTAAAAAAAACCTGTTTTCTCTGGGCCCCTAAAATGTCTGTGTGACATGGAAGACTTCACTGCAGCTTATTCCCTAAATATCAGGCAACCGTAGCACAAGCTGCCGTACAACAAATGGCACCATTTTTTAAATGGGACAAATGTCCGTTACATCCCAACAGTTTTTTCAGGCACACAAACACCTTAGTAGTGGTCTCATCTTTTCTGCATACCTAACATCAGCTTTTTTTTTCCAAGGGATTTATACCTCAGAACAATGCCAAAAGAAAGTACAGGTATAAAAAGCACCAAAATGCTGCATTGTTATCAGTTTCGTGGCAAGATGTTTTTCTTCTACCTACATACTTTTTCTCACTGTCCGTCATTCCTCAAGCTAAACACCTTAGTTTGTGGCCTTGGAAAGCATTTGCCTCCAACCGAAACACATAACCCGAAACACGGAACAGTACTGAGGTTCTTAAGGATGTTGATGCAGCCATCATGGAAAGTAAGATTGCCCAGGAGAGGCCTGAATTTCTTAAGATGTTATTGGGATAAGGAATGAGAGGTGGTCATGCCGTGGTAGGCCATCTTGATGTCTGTCATTAAATTACTTTTATTAGGAGTCAGCAAATATATTAGCATCAAATACATTAGCATCATTTCATCATTCAGAGACCTATAACAGAAGAAATTCCTTCTTTATGAAGAACAACACATTATCTGACAAAAAAATCTTTATCCGTGTTTCTATCTGTAAGGTTCTCACAGGAGAAGAGTAGCTATTCAGTAAACATGGTGAATAAAAACTGTTCCGTGATGATTCTTTTGCTTTGCAAGTTCCTACTTTGATACCATCAAACTACACATCTTATCTTTCTTTGCCTCTGTTAGTAAAGGTTGTGTGTAGATTTCAGTTTCTAGATTCTTACTGATATTTTTACACTTCTGTGGAATAATTTAGCGGGAGGAGGGGGTTGGTCCCAGGCGCAGGGGAGCCAGCTGGAGACACGACATCAACACCGATACGATTTGAGCATCGTGCTCTCCTTTTATTGTTTACCTTCACCAAGTTATACTTTGCAAAGTTCACGCCCCTTTCCCAGGAGAAAGCCTCTAAGCAGCGGGGGAGCTGACCAGTGTATACCTTTTCCCAAGGCTGTTCAAGGCTGCCGGCTAGCAGGTGCCTTGCAAGCCTATCTTCAGCCTGACGCCCTGTCAGGGGTACTTCTGCAACAGCCCTGGGATGCTCAAGCTCTCCTGGAGTATCCTATGCTGTTGGGGTCCCTCCCCTGCCGTGTAGCCCTGGGAGAGGGGCCCTGAGGGCACATACACGGGGTTTCCCTGCCCCTGCTCAGCCTCGTTCCCATTGGTTGGTTTGTGTTCCCTGCGCGGGCAGAAGGACCCTTGGTCCCGTGACTGGAACAGTTCCTGGGCAGAGCTCCGGCCATGCGGCTGGAGAAATAAACATCTCTGAAACAGCTATCAAGAATCTGTCTGTCCATATATATTTCCTTTCCACGGGACTCCTCGTTTGATATATGCGTGTTGCAGGATCCCCACTGCAACAAATGGTGGAGAATTGTGAGCAGAACGATCCCCGATCCCTAAGCGACTGATTTGTGTGAGTAAACCCTGGAAACTTTGGATTCCTCTTCTTGGTTTTGCTTTGCTATTCCATATCTAAACTATGGAGGAACGGTGGGAAGACTCTTGGCTCTCAGAGCCGCATATGGACATTTATCTTAAACTTAAAATGATTCTTGAACAACGATTTGTAAATTTTAGCTTGATTCAAGCTCAAAAAGAACTGAAACACTTCCTGGCATGGTTGTTTAAGAACTTTTTCTATGTTTCTTGGGATTTAATTCTTACCAAGGGCTTTTGGAAAACCATTTGGACACAGTTAATACTGGAGTCAAAATATATGCCGATGGAAGAATATTTTCGTGAATATTATTTAGTTACCGAGACTGTTGAGCAATGTCAGCTGTGTCCTGGCGAAGGGAAGCCTGGCTCAGGGACCGTGCGGCCCAGGCCACGTGCGCCGAGCGCTCTGCGAGCAGCAGCGAGGCAGTTCCCGCGCGCAGGCGGAGCCACGCGAGCCGCAGTGTCGGCGGCAGAGCGAGGCGCGGCGGGACCCAGCGGTGCCCGCATGGCCGCGTGCAGCGTGTGGTGGAGCGAGCCCCGTGAACGCGCGGGCGGCGGCGGGCGGCGGTGGCGGTGGAGCGGAGCCGCGCCCAGCCAAAACACGCGCTGGAGCAGGGCACGGGGGGGTCGTCGCTCGGGGGCCTGGCCGAGACGTGGGTGCAGCGCCCGGCATCGGCAGCGAAGCTGCGACCAGAGGAGGCGACGCACGGAGAACTGAGCGGCGCGGCCTGGCCCGGCCCGCACAGCCCCGAACGCGACCCCGGGAAGAGCGCGCGGGCACCAGCAGCTCCGACAATTCCAACACGGGAGCGACCGAAAGAGAGAGCAAAGACGCAGCGAGACAGAAAACAGCAGCCACTCGGAAAAAAGAAAAGATCATAGTACCTAAGACCTTAGGGACAGTAAAATGGTATAATGTTAAGCAAAATTATGGTTTTATAACAAGGTGTGACAACCAGCAAGACATATTCGTGCATAGAACTGCTATTAAAAAGAATAACCCTGAAAAATGCATCCCAAGCTTGGCAGATGGAGAAGTCGTGGAATTCAAAATTATACGAGGTAGAAAAGGGTTACAAGCGTCGCAGGTCACTGGGCCTGATGGTGTTTCTGTGAAAGGCAGTATATATGCAAAAAATCGTAGTCATGTTAGACAGTATCTCCATTGTAAGCCCCCCCTACAGTCTCCCTTTCCTAATCCCACCTTTCCCTTTTACCCTATGTCCTATTACCCCCAGTGTATTCCCAATCCGTTTTTTCACCCATGGTTTCCCTCACAAAACCATGCTTTTGCCAATTGTTTCCCCAAAAATCCCTTTCCAATGCCGAGTGGGGGATGAAAAGGGGGAGGGAAGAAGTTAAACCCTCTCCTGCCTCAGTTTCCCCACAAAGCATGCTCAGAGTTCTGTCTCCCTTCTGTCAGCCCTAAGATGTTCCACAGAATCTGACTGGACATTTAAAGACTCAGGAGGGTGGCTTGTTTTGTCTTAAAACTGTTCTTGTTATGTTTATCCAGTTGTTTTCATTCTCTTTTTATTAAAATAAAACGGGTGAGGTGTTGGGGTCCCTCCCCTGCCGTGTAGCCCTGGGAGAGGGGCCCTGAGGGCACAGACACGGGGCTTCCCTGCCCCTGCTCAGCCTCGTTCCCATTGGTTGGTTTGTGTTCCCTGCGCGGGCAGAAGGACCCTTGGTCCCGTGACTGGAACAGTTCCTCGGCAGAGCTCCGACCATGTGGCTGGAGAAATAAACATCTCTGAAACATCTAGCAAGAATCTGTCTGTCCATATATATTTCCTTTCCACGGGACTCCTGGTTTGATATATGCGTGTCGCAGGATCCCCACTGCAACACTATGCCCCCACTCCACAAGGAATTCCTCTACAGAATAAGACTACTGAGAGGCAATGGAATGTCCCTTTTAATCTGTAAAACATGACACCTATTATGACTGTACCAGGAGAAGGATACAAGGTCAAAATGGCACAGTTCAAGTTTTTTCTTTCACTCACTACATTGTCAAATTTGTGACGCTAAAGAAAACACTCTAGGTTCACAGTTAAACAGGATTTAAATAGCTAATGGTACCCTGTGATAAGGGGTTCCTACTCATTTGACTGTCTCTCTTGATATAGATCATGTCTGGATTTTCAGATGGACCTGTACATATAGTCCTTAGAGTTTCCTGTTCTCAGTTTTTGAAAGGTAACATCCCAAATATTGAGTGAGAAACCTGAAAAGGCTAAGTAATCACACAGTCTATCTGAGAAGTGCTGAGAACCAGCAGCCCAGGATTACTTACAGATGCTCAGTATCTCAGAGATCTGCCACCCCTCTTTCCTCACCTCCCTTCTCTCGATCAGAGTGGCGAACCCTTCAAGCCTATACTTAAGTTTCTCAGAAAAAAACACCACAACACAGCAACGGCAAAAACAGCATCCAAGCAATTGCATACAGGCTGGGAAAATTTGGTGAAGAAATGTCAGGTTTACTTTATTGTTCTCTTTAAATCGAATATTTAAAGAAAAATCGGTGCTGGAGTACACTTTAATCACAAAAGTCTCCACAGAAAGAATTTATCTTCATTCCAGAACCAAAGCCCACCAATACAACTGTCCCAGTGGCTCCATAACAAACCTTCTGCCACTAGAAGGCAGCAAAGCTCCAATATTAACACATTTTATTTCTGTGAGAAAAAACAGGCAGAAAATTCTGTCAGTAAAATGAAATATTCTTTTCCCTGTGTGCATACTCAGTGATTGCTGATTTCTTTCATATTTTTTGCTCTCAGTTTAGATGCATGAGCGAAGAGTATTCATTTGTAGTGATTTATTTAAACTTCTGTAACAGTGCCTGTCAGTGGCAAAGAGATTCAGGGAGCTGAAAGAAACCAAAAGTAGTAATTTCACAGACTAGCTGATGCAAGTAAAAAATGTGAATCAGAAAGTAGGTTCTCACTGAGTTCCCCTCAGGTAATATCTACATCTACACCCATAAATACTCAGACTTTATTTCGACACTTTTTGTGCATCTTCTCACTCTAGTCTCCGAAATGAATCCTGTCTTATGGTGTGGGTAGTATACTACTAAGCTTTCCACTTTTCACAGAGTGCATGCCATATCTAAGCTCTTTGTTAGTCAGATAACCCTATTGCCTTTTGATATCAATAAAAGCCACTTTTATTGTGATATTCCCAGCTGAGACATCCTCAGCTCTTTACAAGCTGCTGCACAGGATAGAAAAGCTTTCAGCTAAACCCAGAGCAGGCCACCTGCTTATATTGCATATTGCAATAAACAAAACTAGGAACATAGTGTCAGAGTGATTATAAAAGCCATGGAGCACTGTCGTGCATAAGTAAATCCTGGAAAGTCTTCTCCCTAGGCTATGGGTAAATTATAAGGAGTAAATAATGGAGGAATGGGGCATTCACAAACCAGCAATCCTAGCGCACCTAAGACCAAAAAGTTACAGCCACAGAGGCCTCCAAGAAACTTTGTTTTTTATTTTGTGAAATATTTCTAACAGAAATGTCTAAACATTAACAAATGTTCATTTTAGGAGATACAACACCCTAGTCTGTGGCTGGCAGTGCAGCTTATGTGTCCTTTCATTGAATATAAAGTTTCGCAGGGCTTGGCACTCCTAGGAGTTTGTGGGGTACTTCATGAGGGCATGCAGAAAATGAGGCCACTTACTTACCCCTGTGCCCAGGATCCCCCCACCACTGCCATGAGTCCAGGCTCCAGTCTGAGGACCAGAGTCGTTCTGGGTTGTCCCCCTGCCCAAGAGGGGAAATATGGGCAGGAATGCAGGGCTTTGGCCAGGCACAGCACTGTGCTTCAGACTGGGGCAAGAAATAAGGGGACAACTTAAAATCAGCAAAATATGCTTGATCAGCAAAGAATAGAACCGAGAAAATTATTTAGAATGCTCAGTTTGTTATAAATTTTTTATGGTCTCCTTGTGGAAAATTTCAGAGCATCATTTGCAGTCATATTTTTCATGATTAAATCATTATGAAAACTTAAAAAATCACGTGATATTCAATTTTGCACAGCCATTTAACATATACATTGCAAATGAACCTAGAGATGAGCAAACACAGATGAAAAAGATTTTGTCTCATGCCTTTTCCTTTCACCCTGAACACAAAGTATGCCTGAATCACCAGTCAGTAATGTGGACATATCTGTACTCATTAATCCTAAAGGGAATTGTTAAAAAGCAATGCGAAACTCCCCGTCTCTGAAGATTTTGAACAGGATTTAGATAAAATATTTTTTCTGTAACAGTAGATTTTATTTCTACCAGACTTATTATTCCTCTCAATTTGGCTTACAAATCATGGTCTGCAGTAATACTAATATAATGCATAAGTAGTGAGGATCTCAAGGTGGTGTGAGAGGAGTGCTAGTGAGGGACACTACTGCCATAGGCTGACAACATCCAATAGCTGGAAAGAGAAGTGAGAAGCAGACAAACGCACCTAAGTACCAAAGCCCTTTACTGCAGCTGTGTTAGCCAGGCAGGGTTGCCAGAAGGGATTCAGAGGTAAAAACACAGACAGGCCAGTGCACCCACACTGCATCCCCCAGCATGTAGCTCAGCTGCAGGGCCACCCTGCACGAGCTGGAAAGCAGCTGCTAAAGCTTAATGGCATATGGAACAGGCCATACCTTTTGCTGCTGCATGCACATTAAACATTGATCCTGGCTTTTACAGCCAGCAGATTGCCTTCAGGCATTGCCATCACCAGTTTTTGCTCTCTGCTCTGTAAACAGCTTAGAGGAGGTTTTGAAAAGGAAACTGGAGTCCTGGTTTATACTCTGTCTAACTCAGCGAAAAAGGCCCAATTGCCCACACTACCTGAAAAATATTCCCTAAATCACTCTATTCAGTAAGCTGAGTAACAAATCTCAAAAGACTCTACTGACTGGTATGCATGGAGAGGAGGGGGAAATTTATTTTAAAATATTTTTACTGATAGCTGCTCTTAAGCATGTAGATCTACATAATCTGTTGAACTGTCAGCAACCTGCAATACAAATCATAGTACACTGTACACTGTCCTTGGAAATATTTTCTTCTGAATTTCCATGTACATTTGCTTATCTTTCTCTAATGTGGTATTCTTTCTCAGTTACATATTGTATCTGAATGACATGAAAAAAGACAGGGTTTAGGAGAAGATGGCATCTCAAATGGAAGAGCCAAGCCAACTAAAAGCATTTTCCTGAGATATCTGCATGATCCTGATCAATGTTGGTTTAGCTGGACAGAAAATGTACCTCTCTTGAAGGAATTTCTGTTCTCACTTAAACATACCTGAGCAATGAGAAGTGCTTAACAAGTGGATAATAACTGGAATAGATAGAAAATTGTTACCAAAATTTACAGTTCATCGAGAGAAATATGTGCATGTGTCAAATGCTCACAGCTCCTTATCAAAAAAATTGACATCACTTGTTTGCAGAATGATAAAACTATGCAGAAGACAAAAGGTTAACTTTCTTTTCATATTAGAAAAACTTTTGCTGCATATTATAGTAATAAGAATCACGGTAAAATCACTTTCCGTTTGGAAGTTATGTCACATTTGTCATGGTGAAGCTCCTATGATGGCTCTTTTTTACTGATTCTTTAGCACAGCTGATTTCATAATGAGCCAAATTTCTGCAAATTCAGTCAATTCTGTTAAGTCTGTAACTGAGGCATATTCAAAGCCTGTGTGTTTTGCAAAATAAAAGTCCAAAACAGAGGAAATAGGGAAGATTTTTTTGTAGGCAAGGAAAGTGCAGCTGGCAGACATGGGGGAGGAGACCTGAATTATTCCTGTTTGTTTTGACGATGGTTTCCTTGGCTACTTAAAACAATGCAACAACTTTTCTGGGCATATGCAAGCAGCAAAGTGCCTCTCCTGCTAAGAATCAATGTCTTCCACCAGCTGAAAAAGACCCACAATGTTCTTTTGACACTGAACAGTGGAAACTCTGCTGCTTTTTAGAAAGACCAAACTTTTCTTAAAATTAAACCAGAACATACAGTGAGGTAACTCGCAGTAGGCCCCCCAAGGCATCTAAGGTGGCTGGTGTTCACACGAATTCCTCAAAAGCATCTAACATTATTTGCAAGTAGGTACTTCTACCAAATATGTGATGCACTTCCTTTAAGTGCTCTGTATTCCCTGTTCCCCCAGTACAGCTCCCAGCAGTAGCTTGGTGATCAGAATGAAGCTTGGAAAGGTTCACTGTTCAACTCTGTGGCTGCTGCCTTTTCCAGACCATTCTGCACCTTATTTTTATTCAACACAGGAGGTAAAAAGGCACAACTGTTCCACAGATGTGGGAGAGGGAGGACTGAAGTGCAGGGCTGCATCCACACTCATGTGCCTTCCATGCTCAGACTGGAAAGCTGGCTGCAGCGCAACAGCTCCAGCTTTTATCTTTTGCAAGGGTTTCATTGCAGCTCAGAACAAATAAACTTCTTTTGCCCCACTTGGCAGGAGGGTGGAAACGGTGTTGCCAGCCATTCCAGTGGTGCAGCCATGGGTGCTGACTCCTGCCACCTATCACATGGACGTTTAAGGCCCCAGTTATTTGACAACTTCTGAACAATATTATCAAGTTAATTATCCCAGCACTCTGCATCACCTCTAAATCAGACATATACCTGTTTACCTGCCCAGAAGTAAAGTCTGTTTATGCAAAATGAGGGCATGGGGATTGTTTTATCAATTTTGCGTTGAAACATACTTTATGTACTCTATCTGTGTACACACAGAAGAAAAGGAGCATAACTTGCAGCCCAGACTTGGGGTTTTCAACTTATTTAGCTATCGTCATTGAGAAGTAAACTTATCTGAGTCTATGCAGATGTCGGGTTTATCTCACCATGACCTTGTATAAAAACTGTAATGTATAATGATTAAGCCTTTTACAAACTGTGTAGAGAACAATAGTAGCTTTCTGACATAAGATGACACCTAAATATTCCAGATACACGCACTTAGGTAGCAAAAATATCTCTGTGGAAAGGAATTTCAAGCATAAACTTGACAAACATCTTGCAGCCTGAAGCATGCACTCATTTTGCCTATTCACATTCACTGTTTCTGTAGTTTGATGAATGAGAGGAGAGAGAGAAACACCTACTGGAAGAAAATAGAAGTAAAGCTAAAGAGAAAGTCTTCTCCACTCAAGTACATGCACAAATTTCACTTTTTCACGATATACCTGCTGGTTCAGCATTAGAACGAGTGGTTCATAAGCCAGGCCTGAACCAGCAAAGATAGTGGAGCCTGCTTTTCTCAGACGCCTCCTCTCTGCATTCCCTCCAAGACAGCCTGATGTGCAAGCCTCTCTGGGTATTATTGTTGCGAGTCAGTCAGGCAGTCACTGCATGTCATTCAGTGCACCAGCTGTCGCTGCACAATAGCATTCGTTCCACTGAACAATAAATTAAATCTCCCCCAAGTGCCATACCCTGCTCTGAGCCTGGCTATCACTTAACACGTGTTACTCCACACAGTACATGCAGGAATCCAGGGCTGGTGATGCAGACATGGGGATTTTCACTTGAAATTCCTCATGAAATGAAAATTTCAATTTTTTTCCCCCTTTCAGTAACGAATCTATAGGAGTTTTTAGGAAAGAATGAGTTTGCATGCAGGTGGTGGACAGAGAGATGCAGAGTAAAGGCAGTTCTATTGATAGTTCTTGCTGAAACTGCTCTGCAGAAGGTAGTGACTGGCAGCTCTGCACTCTTTGTGCTTCCTGGGGCTCCGTTAAGGAAGCAGACATATTTTGTGAGATAGGAAGTAAAGGCATATATTTGCCTTGTCCTTTGTTTTGCAAGGAAAACTGCTTTCTAGCATCATGGGCTGTGACATTTCTCACTTAAAAACCCTACTGTATTTTGGAGTCTTAAATGTTTGAGATTAAGTATGAAAGCAGACTCCTGGAACAGCCAAGCACCACTTCTAGTTTATTCTAGATGCTCACTGTCCTCATCACCAACACCTTCCTTCATGCCAGACTTTTCCCAGCTGCTTCTCCTTGGCTTTTATGGGGCACTCACAGCTCCACTCCATTTTCTTAAATGTAGGCACTCCAAAAGCAGGTGCTCAGTTCTTCAGCCTTAGGCACTACTTTGGCCTCTTGAACTATGACCAGCTGGGCCAGGATTAGTATCTTCATGTCAAGCTGCATCACAATCTCTTTTCTTCTTATTGGGGCGGCATGAAGGTCCTCATGATTAGAAATTTGTTATGATCTGTATCATCCAGAATTAGGAAACAGAAGACAACTACCAGGTATTAATGGTCATTTCAAGAGATCAAAAAAAAAGTTGGGAACTTTAAATATGAAAAAAATAAAAGAGCTACTATTTCCAACCTTTGGGGGTTTTGGTTTGGTTTTGTTGTTTATTCATCTCAAAACAATTGCGTTTGAAACAACTAGGTTTGAAGCTGTCAACATTCCTGTGGGATAGAAGTACCATTTCGGATCAGCTCTACAAGCTAGCAACCTGCAGGAACAACTGCACAGCTGTAACTAGCTTTGGAAGAACTGTACTGTGTTCAGTGTCCTGCAAACTGTTTTGCTTTTTGGAGGCATCGCTCTACTTTCTGTGTCTATTAGCCTTGAATTCATGCTCCCCAAGAGCAACAAAACTGTTCTTTGTCCAGCACCTTACACTGCTTACTGGCTACTGTCCCAGAGAATAACCAGAATGTTGAAATAATTAAGGTCTTTGCTAAGCACTTGCTAAATTACCACAGACCACTGTGCAAGTGATCACTGGGTGAAATATGAGCCTTCCATGCATGCTTGAGTATCTGATTCAAGACAAAACATGTTCAAGTCAGGCATGATGTGGCCTTGCCAAAGCCCAGCTCTATGAGTCTGTGAAAAACAAAAACAAAATGAAAAATAAACTAATCTGGGAACATTAATCTCTCCATTTCCTTTCATCCAAAATAAATAATACCTCAGGTTAAGTTTTGAAGATTGGTTATTACAAGTTGTAAAAAGCATTTGGAAGATCACGAATGATAAACAGTTAATGCTATTAGACAGATCTGTTATCTAAGCAATTTTTTTAGCTCTGTTGGTTACTTAATAAAATATTTAACAGGAAGTAATCAGTAACGAGATAAAAATATACAATAAATGAAACTTATTTCGAGCTGGATTGAACTGTAAGAGGGGGAAAGTGAACAACTTTTCAAAGACCCCATATTCTGTATTTAAATTAACTTGTTATATGTAGATCAGATCAATTTATTTTGCTGCAATGCAAAGCTATCTTCTAGGTGGAACTGCTTCTAGGCTTTGGATTTGTAAATCAGTTAAATCTTTTCAATTTGTATTATCCAATCCTTTTGAATAATTTCATTCCAACCTCCTGCACATCCTGCTCAATTGACTATTACCAGAAGAATAAACCACTATGTCCTGGTGAGTTCAGGGGGGTAGATTTTAGGCTTTTTTCCCCCTTCCTTTTGAAAATATGCCCTATCAACAGGTTACTAGACATACTGGTATATTTTATATGCACTCCTGCAGGTAAATCTGGAGGTTTGAAATTTTTATTATTAATCTTCTATACGCCTAAGTTAACTTCTCTGATTGCTTTTCATGAGTCCTTTAATGGGCATAGCAACATTGCCAGCCCACAGCTATGGAGATTACTGGAGAAGGAGCACTTTGCCCTAGGCAAAAACAACCATTCTGGTGGTGCAGTGACACCCAGGTAAAAGTCCCAGGAGTTGTCGCACAACACAGGCAGAGATGCTGGAGCTGGAGAAGGCAACTGCTGCTGGTGGAGAGAAGAAAGGTGGTGCTACCAACGCCATTGAAGGTGTCATGGGCCAAAGGCAATTCCAGCAGCCAGGGTGACCCATCTCCAGACAGCTGTTTCTTTCTCCACAGCCACGTGCTCTGTGTCAGCCTGGGTTGGATGCTGCTTGCTTATTCTCTTAGCACCAAACACTTTTGAGGAATTCTTGCAGGAGAGTAAGGACAATAAATAGGATGAAATAGAGGATGTTGGAAACCCACCTTGACCTGTGTCTTGGCATCGCCAACACAATCAACTGCCACACCAGATTGACCAGCTGGCCCAAACCCTCCAAGTGTGCTGCTACTGCACACACAGACCTTCCTCTGTCCTGGAAGGACAAATCCTGATGCAGCAGCAATGGGTGCTCTGGGGCACAGAGGTGTGAGGGGCAGACAGAGGCCAACCTGGGAACCTACCATCCTTCCAGGTCTCATCTTCTGTTCCTGCTGTCTGGCACGCCCCTCTTTGCAGCTCCAAGCTCAGCCCTGTTCCCAAGGCTCAGGGCCTCTTTGCACCCATGGCACCCATGAGAACCCCATGCCATGCACAGGTGTAACTGGACAGGCTGGTAATCCTTCCAGTTTGTCACTGAGACTGTGGACAGGCCTGCACACATTGCAACTTCCCTGATGAGCAATCTCTGCTTCTTGAGACAGGTTTGTAAATGGCCCTGGAGAAGGGCTTAAAAATACTGTTCAAAAGAAATTATAAAAGTAGCATGAACATCCACAGTTTAATCTATGTATGACAGTGATCAAAGTGATTTTTTTTGCTATCCTGATTAGGAGAGTAGATTTCCCTAAAGTCTCTTGTCAGAATACCCTTTAGAAGAGGCAATGCTACATATACCAGAGGCAGGGTGGTAAAACTGCATCAGGGTAGTGCTAAGATTGTTGTGTTGGGGGATCCATTAATAGCTAGGAAAAGCAGTGGAAAGTGTCAGAACTTAGAGATATAGAAGTTATTTTGTGTAAACAGAACTACAGCTAATTAGCCAGAACTTCAGAAGGTTGCTTCAAAGCTAAGTATAGAGACAGCATAATGACAGATGACATTTAGCACTGATGAATGGTGTGCATTGGAGGAAATGTTTGCTCAGGGTACTGAGTCCTAAGCTAACAGTTATGATTCAGGAAAACATATCTTCCCTTTGTGTGGACAGCACAACATATAAATTGTTACATAGATGGTAAAAATAATAATAATAAAAAAGGATTACAGATACTTTCTATTTAATTAGTGCGCCAAAATTTGCCTGAACTAATTTTGTACAGTCCACTCAAGATGCAAAAAGAACAAAAGTTTCAGAGTTACAAAAAAGTTTACAAAGTTACAAAAAAAAAGCTGAGGTGTTCAGAATGATTCAGCTAGGAAAGAGAATAACTGGAGGTGATATCAAGGGCATATAGCTGACAAATATTCACACATCTTTTTAATTTCCACATTCCTAGGTAGACGTGGAACTTAAGTCGTTTACTTGTTTTGCAGAAATTGAAGGTTTTTGGGTTTGGGGGGTTTTCTTCCTCTTTTTTTTCTGATGTTGTAGTCCTTCATTGGGATGGAGTTAAAACCTTCTGGAAAGCAAAAGTAACCAACCTGGAAACATCCAATCCTTTCATGGGTAGGGATAGGAATGGAAAAGACCAATGTACACAGGGCCACTCTGTCTATCTGAAACCACAGGCTCTGGATGAGTACTTTTTTCCTGCATTCCAACAACACTAAGGAATGGAGAACTCGCTCTCTCTTTGGTTTAGGCTGGAAATTTCTCTTGATAGACTTGTTTTGCTAAAATTTCTCTGTCCCTTTCCAAGAGTAGTAAAAGGTTTTGACAGAGTGATGTTGAGCATCATGATTTTTGCTTCAAAGAAATCCTGACCATACCTAATAAAAAGAGAAAAAAGCACCTCATATAACCCAGGAAGGAATATGCTTAGAAGAATAAACTTCATTTGCATAGTAAATTATTAGCCAAGGAAATTCTATTAATACTTTAAAGACCAAGAGGTGAGTGGAAACATGGTGGCCCTACTGACATGAGTCATACAGGTTCCAGAATATCAGAAATTAATATATCATCTCTTTCACATAGTCAAGAGTGCAGTCCTAGCACAGCTTTACTCAGCAGTTTGGCATCAGAAGTTTGTAGCATCTGCCCGTGTGAAAAAGCAGATTTTACACTTATTTAGAATTTGCTTATCCCCCTGCTCAGTTCTTCTTGCCTACTACTTCAGTGAGGCAGGTTGCACTGAGTTGCAGTAGAGCACCACAAGCAAAGCTACATAATTAATACATTAGAAAATTAATTACCTGGTGCTCAGTGAGGAGATTTGTTCTTGGTAACATGATTCTGAATAACCATTTATCTCTTGCTTTCACTGAGTGAACAGTTTGTAAGCATCAGCAGCTATTGCAGGCAGTTACATCACTGATCTGTCATTCTTTCACGGCTGTACCATATGGACAATAATAACTTAAATGGAGCCTAGCAGATGTTAAGGACACAGTGCATGGCTGGGAATGCACAGATAGGACCAGTGTGTTTGCACTGAGATGTTTAATGTTAAAAATTTTACCTAACAATTAAAAATATTTGTATTTTTCAACATATATATATAGTGAAAATCTGCATTTATGTTTAGTTAGAGTGATGATGAAATTAAGAAAGCAGATGGCACTACAGAGTAATATTTCTATAAAGTTAATTGATTTTCTGAGCTTGCATGCCTTTCTAAAAAGCAGGGAGAAAAACAATGAAAGATTTTTTTTTTTTAATCAGTTAGATTAGCAAGAGATTTTTTGTATACTTACTCAAATAAGGGCAAGAGGTCTTGTTTAAGCTCAAGGTACACAAAAGGTAACATCTTTGTTTCCCCTAGGTTTGCAGAATGCATTCCATCTTTTTTTTTATGGTATAGAAGAGACACTGCTACACTGCTCAATGCATATACACTGCGAAAAACAAGAAACGAAGAACGTTTTTTGATCACTTTGTTTTCTTCAGTACTAGCGCCCATGAGGAGGGATGTCTGAGCCCCTCTTTCAGTCAGGAGCAATATCTCCAAATAGCATTCTCTTCTCCTCCTCCTAAGGTCCTAGGAACAAGAGAAGTGCCACAAGAAAGACTGGGTCCACACAGCATAAACACCCCTGCCCTTCCCTTGTCCCCTTGCTTACTCTGTGAATTGGGATAAAAAGTAATGGTGGCTGGGTGCTTCACAAAAGGAAGTGAAAAATTTCAAAGCAGACAGGTAACACTATGCTGCCATGAAGCCAGCCTTGTGAGAAGGGAACATGCTCTTATGGACAGACCTTGAGAACACAAACAATTTTACATGTAAGCACTTACACACACGTACGCAGGTGTGCATACACACACACACACACAAGCACCTTTCATAACTCTCGGAGATTAGAGTTTGACCAGCTTGAACTTTGGGCTGGACTAGTACCTCTGGTTTTGTGACTAATGCAAATTTAAGAGCATTCTCTTAAAAAATTCTCAGAATTTTGAGAATAATCCTGCCCCTGTGAACTTCTTCTGGGCTGAAGTACTTTGTCTGCACAATTACTGCACAGTGTCAGGGTTATGAGGGTTATTTCACAAAGTAAAAAGGAGTTAGGGTAATTGTGTCTTATTTTCCACCTGCAAACTCATTTTTACAATAGTTTCTTTTCATATGGGAACAATGAAAAAACATCTTGTTTCTACTAAACTTGAGCTTGATAATACTATATTTATAATATGGTCAACATATCAATATTATTATCAGTATTATTATCATATCAACATATTAATATCACTCTAGAAATATGAATTAAATATAAGTATAATAAATTTACAACACAGAAAATGCATGTGTTAGTCAAAATGGAAAAAATGCTATCTTGAACTACAGAAAATTTCGCAATTAAATAAAGTGCTGTTCATTGTGTAAGCCATCAGGTCGAATTATGTGAAGCAACTCAGAAGAACTGAAGAACTCAAGGAAGGAAGGAAGTGAGGAAGGAAGGAGGAAGGTTCATTAATGGACTGTAAGCAATAAAAACAAAGAAGTGGATCACTTCAGAAAGCACAGTGGAGATGGACTGGCTGGAAAGCAATGACTTTCTGTATTTTAAGTGAAGGAAATACTGAAACGTGTTACATGTGTATCCTTACTGAATTTTTGTATTGATTCCAAAACCCTAAATCTCAAAAATACCCTGCTCCTGTGTCGCATAGGGAAAATTCAGTACTTTTAGGAAGAATATCTTGCATTTGTGGACAGAACTTGAGCACACAAACAGTTGACTTCCCAGAGAGAATGCAAGTCAAACAGGACTCATGGCATTGGTCTTTTGTAGCACCTTTGTGTCCTAAAGGTTGGTCATTTCCCTCTCCTCAAGTACAGCCAAAATATCAATTCTCCCTGGTAAACCTATATCTCTCCTTGGAAAGAAACCTGATCATTCTAGGACCCTGAAGTCATGCTGTGCTCGTGAGGTCAGCGTTGTAGTAATGTGTGCTTCCCATCATAGGTTCAGCTTCAAGCTAAAATCAACAAATGCATATATACCAAAACATAGCTTTATCATTCCATCTCCATGGAGGCCAAAATAAACAGAAGGATATACTGCTGAAATCCCCAAGCACTGTTGATACACAAATACACTGCAGTTACACACGAATATACAAATACAAGTATCTAATGTGTTGTCTAAACATAGCAGAAATTGTGCCCAGAAGCTTCCCACAATTAAGCCAGCCAATATGTCTCATAGCTAATTTGTTGCCCCCACCCCACCATGTGAAAACAGATGTAACTGAGCAAAACTGAGAGACTTTTCTCTCTGTTTTTATGATTCCTCCATAGATTACAGTAGATACATTTATACTAGATCTACCCATTCTCATTGTATCTTTGCCCTTTTCCACTGATTAAAGAGGCAAGGATGCTCAGGCCTATAGTGAAGAGCACAGCACGGTTAGTTTTTTCCCAAGGGGAGGACAAGAAGAGGGGTGGAATGAGGGATGCCTCCTTACATCTGTCTCAGCATTGCCCCAGTGCAGCATGCCTACAGGGCTCTGGGGAAGAACATCAAAGTGATGCTGCTTACTTATTCTTGTTCTCGTCTTCCTTTTCCACCTTGGACTTAACAACCTGTAATTTCGTAAGCAAACTAGGTGTTCCCAGATCTCCCCTCCATGCACTTTCAAGATAATTATCTGTTCCAGTCTTTCTTCTTCCCAGAGGACCCACACTACCTAATGAGCTAAGAAGGAGGCAGAATAAAGCACTAATGACATTTGCTGAGAACTTTAAGCAGAGAAGAGTTAAGGAACAGAAATGAGAGTGAGAAAGCACTTATAGAGGCCCAGTGTAAGTCATCATGACTCATCAGAACATAACTAAAAGAGCAGTGGCAAATCAAAAGGAGTATTTTCAGGACAGAAACTGCTTCTCATTTGCAGCAAACAAACAGACAAAAAGGCAGGAGGCTATCATTGATCTTAATTAGTGGTTCAGTTATGACCAGCACATCAGGACTATATTAATTGAAACAGAAAGGCTGTTATCTGCTTAATCAGATCTGTATTTCTCTATGCATCAGTGTTCATTTCATCAGAAGAATCTTAGCTTGATGGAGACTGACGTATTTGCAAAGGAAAAAACCCAGAACACAAAAAGCCCCACAAAATCCAGCTGTAATTAATGCTGCTGATGTTGTTGCGCTTTAGAGAATGTCCTACAACTCATCAGAACTATGGAAGGGTTAAGTGAGAGCAGGGCAGGAGCCATTGCTATATATTATTTCAAAGGAAGCTGCTGCCTGTCCACAAGAGTCCATCTGCACAGACACATGTCACAGACCTACCCACTCTGTTTCAGGAAAGCTGCTTTGTTTCATGGAATCACAGAATGATTTGGGTTGGAAGAGACCTTAAAGATCATTTAGTTCCAAACCTCCCTTCCATGGACTGATTAAAAAGGCAGGGATGCTCAGGCCTATAGCTGAAGGGACATCTACTGGATCAGGTTGCTTAAAGCTCCATGCAATCTGGGCCTGAAAACTTTAGGGATGGGAAGTTCAGTGCCTTATCATACTCACAGTGAAGAATTTATTAATAATTTCTAATCTAAATCTCTCACTGTAAAGCCCTTCTTTCTTGTCCTATCACTTCCTGTCCTTGTGAAAAGTCCCTCTTTCGAATTCACGTAGGCTCTCTTCAGGTCACAATTAGGTCACCCCAGAGCCTTCTCTTCTCCAGGCTGAACAAATACAACTCTCTCACCCTGTCCCCATAGCCAAGGTGCTCCAGCACTCAAACCATATTTGTGGTCCTTCCCTAGATCTACTCTAGCAGTTCCATGTCCTTCCCATCCAGAAGACCCCAGAGCTGGATGCAGTGTTCCAGGTGGGGTCTCACCAGGGCAGAGCAGAGGGGCAGAATCCCCTCCCTCCCCTGCTGCCCACGCTGCTTTGGATGCAGCCCAGGACACGTTTGTCTCTCTGGGCTGTGAGTGCCCATGGCTGGGTCATGTCCAGCCTCTCACCCACCAGCACCCCCAAGTCCTTCTCCCCAGGGCTGCTCTCCATCTGTTCATCCCCCAGCCTGTGCTGGTACCAGGGGTTGCTCTGACCCAGGTGCAGCACCTTGCACTTGGTCTTTTGTTAAACCTTGTGAGATTCCCATGGCCCAACTTCTCAAGCTTGTCCAGGTCCCTCTGGATAGCATCCCATCCTTCAGGTGTGTCAGTGATGTCATCTATATGTTTATGAGTATGCACTCCATTCTTTTTTCTATGTCTATGTCAATGACACCTTCTTTCTCTTCTTTCTCCTTCCCTTCTGCACTGCTGGAGTCACTCCATCATTCAAGGCCACTGGGTTGGTCAGGCAGGACTTGCCCTTGGTAAAGCCATGCTGGGTGTCACGCTCCCTGTCCTCTGTGTGCCTTAGCACAGCCTCCAAAAGGCTCTGTCCCATGACCTTCCTGGGCACATAGGTGAGGCTGATGGGTGGATAGTTCCCAGGGTCCTCCTTCCTACCCTTTTTAAGATGAGTACAATATTTCCCTTTTTCCAGTCACCTGGGACTTCCCCTGACCGTTGTGGCTTTTTGAGGAGTGTGTAGAATGGCTTGGCAACTGCATTAGACAATTCCCTCAGAACTCTGGGATGCATCTCATCTCATGGCTGTTAAAGTCTGAAAGCTGAACTGTGCTAAAGGGCTGAGTCCAACACCACAAAAAAAAGCATGATCTGCTACCAAATATTTTCCCTTTTCCAGTATGCCTAACATTATACCAAGACTCAGAGAGAAACTTAATTCCACTGGGTAGCACTGGCTCTTTTTAAATACCCTTATAATTTAAAGCATATGTGAAGGAATGGGAAACATGGGTTCAAAAATTACTGGCTTGCGAGCGAAGCAGGGGTAGTGTATGAATAGTGCAGTGCACTGATGTGGTAACAACATGCAGGTTTCACCCATATCTCTAGAAGTGGGATGAAATCATTTTACTTCATTTGGGTACTGGGAACCTCACAGACTCATTAGAAGAGTTCAAAACTCACTGAGAACTACATTTTTGCACAACTAGCTCAAATGTTTGGCAATTTTGTTAAAAAAAATAAAGCAAGAAAAAAGCCACAAAATTGCTCACACTACCCATGGCAAATAGCGATATTAATTTTATCAATTTCAGACCCTTCATTTTTTAAGTGTGTAGCTGAAGACACGTGTGATATCCATTGGTTTTGCTCTTTTACTTTCTACTCTTTCTGAGACACATGAATTACTAGTTATTAAGTTTTCAAAAGCCCTTTTTTAAATTTTAGACTATATTTTGAACTAATTATGATTTTTCAAGTAGCATGATAGGCAATTTCAGCACAGATCACATTAAGAGACTCTAACTCTACATAGGCATTTGGAAAGTGTTTAAGCCAACAAAAAGGTAGGAGCAGGCTGAAACATCTCAGGAAGCCTTGCTTAGACCTAACAGCTTCAGAAGGTTCAAGAAAGCTTTTGGGAACAGGAAATGGATTTTTAAGTCAGGTCTTACTTCCCCCACTGCATAGAACAGGGAGATCGAAGCAACTAACCAAAAAACCCACATTCTTACTCAGCAGTTTTTTTATTAACCTAACTTCTACTGCATGTTTGAAGATGTAATCTTACATCTCCAAATCCTTCACAAACCTAGCATTCAAAGCTAAGTATATGGGATATATCATTACTTTTAAGCTGTAACACCATAGGAAAATGTGGGTCTCTTGATTTGTGATGCCAGTATGTTAAAACTTACGCCTAGCCAAAAGACATACTTTTTTCAATATGAATTAAATCCAAGAATTTTGTGACTGATTCAAGAAAGTCTATGAGACCACAGTCATGGGAAGTATGAGCACGTGTCCAAGTGATACAGAGTATGGGAAAAGCCATGGTGTATAGTGATGTAGTGATGGACAAAGGTTAAAGAAATTGATTCCATCAGGATTTGTGCAATCTGGAAGACAACTTCAAAGCAGACCCAAAAACCAGAAAACTGCAATTCATTGGACAGAATGTTGATAACTTCACTTCTAAAGAGTAAAGTTTAACCACAGCTGGGGAGTTCTCATTCAAATTTGAAAAAACAAACCATAAAGAGGCTGTGTTCTACAATCTTTTTCCTTAAAGTGGAAATCTTTCACAATGCTCCACAGAAAAAGGGTAGGTATTAGAAGGCAAGTCTCTCTATTATCTGTAGGTCTTTTCCTTTTAATTTTCCTGGAAAATTTAAGTCAGCAGTATTGAAGAGTGTATACCTCTGACTTCCCATAGAAAGCCAAATTCTGCTGATATGGAAAAACCGTTGCCCAGGGCATTTTCCCTGTGGTCTTTCTTCAAAGCTAGGGGAGAGAATTCCTTGCCATGAACTGGGCCATTCTGCTCCATACAAATTCAAGCTGAGCTGGCAGCTTAATATTTCTACCATTCGAGCTCTACAGCTCAACTCCCAGTGCTGTGAACTCATGGAGTAGAATTTCCGGCCAGTGGTTCTTGCTGTTGTTTGTCACCAAATCACTTTGCCTTCTTCTCTAGTTATTTCCAATAAGTGTTTTGTGGGTTTTTTTCATTCACAGGACAGAAAAATGAGATTTTCATAGCTAGTGAAGATAATTTCACAAACCGTACATTTTCATTGGCAGGAAAGTTAAGAGCACTGGGTTAGCTGCCTGACAGAGGCAAGAAGCCCATGCTTGAAATACTGGCCACACATCTAAAAAGGAAACATCTAATCCTAGAAGACAGCCATGAAGGCAATGTCACAGGGAACACCTACAAACTTGTGCAGCAGTGCAGGAAACCTCAGACACTGATTGAGTAACTTTGCTAGTTAAAACCATGTGAATTTGTAGCAAGCCTTAGTTTCTGCAGTGAGAGAAGGAAGAGACAAGGAGATGTCCTTTGGCAGGGCTCCTTCCTAAGGCACCTGCCACTCTTGCAAGATGCCAAACCCAAGTTACACATTTCCTGAATGACTGAACTCGGACACAAAGCAAGTGTATCCCTTGCAGGAGCTCCTGATCCTGTGACTATTGAGAAAACTGCCCAGAGTAATGGCCCTCCAGCTCCTCTCTGATGCAGGATCTGTGTGTCAGCATTCCATTCCCCTTCACAGCTGGATAGATAGCATGTTCTCCAGCAACCACACGGGAATGTCCCTGCTGCAGTCACAACTTTGCTCTGCACAATGGGTGTGGGCAGTGTCACTTCCCAGTGACATTGGCAGAAGTGAGTTTTTAAGAACTTAGAGTTTTCTTAAAAGTCTAACAGACCTTTAAGAACAATATACTTTCCCTTCACAGTGTTTATGGGGCTTGACTACTTGCCCTAATTTCTAAAACCCTGAATTTTTAATTTTTAGTACTGTGAATGGCAGAATTGTCATCCAATTTCACTTCTGTCATAAAAGTCCAAGAGGGAAAGCCAAAGTCCTCACCCCCTTCCCTCATCCCTGTGAATATTATGATATAATAAATGTCAAGATTAGAGAATGGAGTAACACTTTTATTTCAAACCTATTTTAAGAATTACTGATTTCCCATTCATGCTAAAATCTCACTCTTTAGCAATTGCAGTTGGACCCTCACTAAGCAAACACAATAAGCACAATTCTAGTACTGTGCAAACACGTAGCTCCATCTTGTGCAGTAGAGTCATCAGTCCCACTTCTTGCTGGACTGCAGTCTTATTTTGTAAGTCAACAGCTCCCCTTTAGAGGTGCTATTACCTATTTTTCCTGAAGCTTGATTTCTCACGGGCGTATCACACATAGATTCACTGTGCACACCTGATGTGCACCCTACTTTTTGTTTTTGCAGCCTATCAACCCACAGTTCTCACAGATGGCAGGAAGGCTGGATGATATCCCAGAGTTTTTCAAGTTTTGTACATTTAAAAATAAAATCAGCTATTTTGATCACTTGAAAGGTGATTTGGAGGTGTTATCACAAAAATCGTAATCAATATATATGTGGAATGCAAATGGAAAGGATGCTATAGTACTGAGGTTCCTTTTTCATGTAATTAGAAATTTAACTTGGCACAATGTTCCTGAATTGTATTGTCATTGAGAATGGAGAGCCTCAAATATCTACAGAGCTGTCCTTTCAGCAGCTAGTCTGCGTTACACAGAAAGCATTTTGCTGCGTGATTTTTAAAAATGTTCAAGGTGCCATTGAGATAAACATCTGAAGTTTCTGGTTTCTTTGAAATCTCTCCAGTCTTCTTGAGATTATAGATCTAGGTTGGAAACAAAGTAGCTATGCACTTTTTTTGTGTTCCTGTTTCTACCTGCTTCGTGCTGGACCAGAAAAACCATGAAAACAACTATTTATCTCAGGCAGTGCTTCAAGTTTTCTGGTTTTTCCAGGAAACTTGCTGCTTTTCGACCCTTTATACTTACTGGAAACCTTATCTATGTACTACTGCTTCTAATGACGTTCTTAAAACTGGCATGGGAGGGCAGAGGCAGCCGTGATTTCACACATCATCAGATAATGACTTCTGGACTCTGGAAAACAACAACACCTCACCACAACAGATAAAGAGTCACTGTCAGGTTCAAATTGGTCAAATTAATAAGAAACTTTTATTTAATGGATGCGAACCTGATTATGATTCTTCAAAAACTATGCTTTCTTAAGCAAGCTTTCTTGTTTGAATGCTTTTGTAATACTTCTGAGTCCTGTGTCTCTGTGGGAAAGTTTTATACAGATTGTTTATTAAAATAGGACAACAGGAAAATTGACTTTTCCACCATATGATTATAAGCAATTCCCAGCCAGAGAAGACAAAGGTTAACACAAAGACAGCACAGGGCATCTGGTGACAGAGCCCTTCTTCTTCAAAATAAATAATTAAATAAACATCTTTTTATCTCTATGTTCCTTTCATTTCCCACCACAGATGAGGCAAAAGCAGGGGACAGATAATTTCTAGGGATTTTTTGCTAATATTTTTTCATCCTATGTGAAGCTCTTAGACAATCAGCTGGCCAAACTAGTATTAATGTTTCACCATCTCTGTTCTTCCTGGGAAAGCTAATGCCCTGAAATTTTCATGTTGTGTGTTTGCTCTTAACTTAACCTAAATATGTGAAAATAAAATAGCATATTTCTGTATTTCTATGCCATGTGTACTGAGAACACCATGTGTCATACCAAAAATCAGTGAGTTTTGACATGACTGTTGACAGGCCTTTGAAGAACTCAGAACATCACTTTCCCCAACAAGCCATTTTCTCTCGTAGTTCAGACTGTGCTTGTGGCCAGGTTTGTGGTAAGATCTGGGGTACTGCTCTATGCATTTTGTCTTGTTGGATGGGTATTTAAGGCTAGACTCACTCTAGTTCAACTAAATTGCTAAATTCTTGATTCTTAAGCATTTACTGCCCTTTTTATCATCACATTCATACCCAAAATTGTTGTAGCAATGGAAAATGCTGTGACCTCAGGTCTCTCGAGGTTTAGTTCTGTGCCATTTGTTTTTACTCATCATTGTCAGGATTAACAAGACCAGATCGTTCTGCAGCAGCCTGGAGAATGACAGCTAAAAAATCCTGGTATAGATGTGGCTTGTCAAGAAGGCACTCAGGAGTCAACTTTCCCAATTAACAAATTATGAATATGTATGCCAGGTTGTGGGTGCATAACCAAGTGTAGTTTAGCTGATGATTTAATAATTGAGCAGATTGAGTACCATATAATTGCTTAAAATCAAGGTGAAAATGTTTTGATTCACAGCTGGTGTGTGCATGATGATGGCAACAAGCAGCAAGTGATTAAGCTACAGACACTTGGTGGTATTGATTGCCTGCACCCTACTGCTCAGAGACCACACAGGGCAGCAGTGACACAGGAGTGAGTTTGCAGTGTGCTATTCGGTTGCCCTGTGCTGCTTCCCACTTGCATATGGTGACTACAGTGCTTGAAATTTTCAAAGTGCAGAGAAATAATTCGCACAAAGGTACGTGTACAGTGCCTTAATAGTATCTGTGATTGGTGTCAGAAAAAACTAGTGAAACAGTTCAGTCCGGTATACATAGTTTCACTTAAGAAGGAGATCATATGCTAAATTAGTGACAGTCTGTTATTTGGAAAGCAGGGCAGGTAAATATCATATGCATCTGAACAATCTCAAAAAAAAAGACACCATACATAGTATCTCAGTGTCTACGTTCACATGTCTCAGTGAGATGCGTGTAATTAATTATTCTTTTCTTGCTTTATGAACAAATCATATCATGCACACATTTTCAGACCTCTCTTCCTGTCGTGTTGTTATCCTTAGGTTTTGACTATAGATAAGAATGGCCAGACTGCTGCTGTTTAATTTATACAGTGTATCTTCCTCTGTTCATCCCACATAGAGCAAAAGTCATTGAAGTGTCAAATTTTAATAATGTGCATCCAATTCTCCCAGAAATTGCAGATCTCTTGTTCAAGATTAGTCTGTCACTAATGTACACAAAACTGCATTGGAACATGGGTCTTACGCAGGCATAGAACCAGGCAGTGCTGAAGAGTGTGGCTTTGAAAGGATACAATATCATCATTTTTTAGGAAAATGAGCTGAACATAAAACCATATGTAGGCTTCAACCATCTTCCCTCTATCTCTTTGGAGTTTTTCTCTCCTCACTTAACCTTGTATTAATCCTACCTTTCTGAAATGCATTTTTGGATTGCTTTTTTATCCAGTCATATCTTCAGGCTAAGGAATGGGATTATTTATTCTATATGATCACATCCATTTCAATATTTGTATGGGATCATAATCATTCTCTGAAAAAAGTATTTTTAATTCTTTAAGAGCACAATCAGACAAATCAGTTTCCGCAAATGAGGATAAGAAGGCAGACCCGTAGGTAGCTACTCCAGAGGACCCTTGTCCTTGGCATTATGGACATCCACTCCTCTCCCAGAAAAAAAAACCCCATGCAATAACAGCTCTAGTTCCCCTGCTTTTGCTCACCAAGATCAACACAAACTGAGAGAAGGTGCTGCTGTTACATACATAACCTTTATCTCTGGGCTAACCCTTATCAGCAACCCAGCTGCAGGTTTGTGAAATTCAGCTTCAGAAAACAGAAAATCATCCTTCTCATTTCTACATTTAGAATGCCCACATTCAAGAGATAATCCACTGCATGGCTCTGTGCTAGCTGCCTGCAGAGTGTGGTGTTGTAGACACTGTATTATCCATCCATCCTAGAAACAGTCTGGCTGGCAGGGACCAAGGAGCAGTGGCAAGCAACATGCAACAGTCTCTTGGGTATCTCCTGTGGCTGCATAGAGGAACACCATTCCTCTCAGCCCAGGGATTTTCAGTACATTCCATGCACATTCAGATGAATATGAAATTAGAAAATATCATGAAGATGTGCCTGTTAAAACTTTATTTGAGGAGTCAACCTTATTTTTCTGAAAAGAATTAAAGTCTACCATTCAATATAAAGACCCTTATGAAGACTTCAGTAGGTTTTATTACAAAATATGCTGTATTAAACTTCACCTGTTTACATTTACATACTGGAGGTCTGCTCTTTGAACATCAACTGAATATGCCAAATTCTTATTGTTCCCCAAACAATTTTTTTCTTTTTTTGAGTACATCTGTATTATTGATTTTTTTATATATTTTGATAATACTGCCTCTGTGGTTAAGGGAGGTATTTATGTAGTCTCTTGTCACACTGAGTAGCATCCCAATGAATCACTTTCCCCCCTTGCTTTGAAACACCAAAGAATGACTATGACAGTACCGAGAAGGTTATGAATTCAATTAAATTCAATTTCTCCTTCGCGTTCAAGGCTGCACAGTAAGTCATGGTAGAGTTAGTCACTGCACAGGGGAACTGGCGATGCCAGGATTTTATGCATTTACTACTTCCCTTTCATTGTATATCATATCCTCTGAATGTCAGTTCACTGTCTTTTCAGAAGAATTCACTTTTTTTTTTAACTACTTTTATCACTTCTTCTTCTTTTTCACCCTGATGAAACTTCTTTTCACTGATAGTTTGTATTTAGCATTAATTACATAGGCCCAGCAATATGAAAGGAAGGGTTTGTAATTAACCACACTGTTATGTTGTTTAAATTCATGTTTCTTCAAAAATTATTTTCATGCAGCATCATTACTTATAAATCTTTGCAAAATAGTCATAAAAAGATTTAAGTCTGACAGGAAAGGGGAACTCTTAAATTTTCTTTTTTTTTTTTTTATGTTTCGGTGGCATTTAACCTAAATATGAAGTAGTCAGGTCAAATCACAGAGATATCACTTGTGAGAAACTTCTTCATATACAAACAATTCCTGCATCATCTTTCCTTGCTTTTACTCCAGGCCACCCCATCCTTCTGTCCAGTAGCACTTTTCAAAGTGACATGCTAGGATGCAACCTCCAATGTTTCTCAAACACCCCAGAAACCATAGTAGATGGCAGCACTCAAGAATAAATGTGACTCAGCTTACACCAGCTACTGTGGCCAAATCTAAGACTATAGAAATTGCCTCAACTCAGTGATGAAGATGGTGATGTAATGATGATGATGACTAGTTGCTCTAGAGGAGGAAATTCACAGGTAAAATCCCAGCTCATTCATGGAAACATGCTAATAAATCCAATTATCCTGCAGAAAAGTGCAAGTCAGCAGCACAGCACAGCTCAGTGTAGATAACCAGGAAGCAGTGACCATTGATTTGGGGTGAGCTGCAGGGTTTTCTATACAAACTTTCCGTTTCTGCAGCTGTGCTAGCAATTAAAGTTCAACCAAACAGAAAATACAGCACTGTGACCATTTGCAGATGTGAAACATGCTGTGACAGGGAATAATGACTGAGGAAAAGAAACTGTTATGGCAAGATGCTGAATTAGGTGACATTACATCATGTTCATAATCTAAAGGTATGTTTTGGAGACAAAGCACCAGCAGGTATTAACCAAAACCAGAAAACTCAGTTCTGTAGCAAATGTTTCATGATCAGTATTAAATGCCAAGTTAATAAAATAAAGCCTCCGTGAACCAAAGTTAGTTGTTGAGACAAGTTCACATATCAACATCCAGACATATGTGGTCATTAAGACTCACGTTTTCATCTCAATCTTTTTCTCTAGTACTGATTGCTTATGTGCTGAAACCACTTAAGTTTATATTCAATTTAAAACCTGGAATCACATAATTTTTTGTAATATGCGTTATTATTTTATGTGCCTGTAATCTGGCTATCTATGAAATGGATATATTCAAAGTACATTTGAGGCACCTTGCAATGAGGTTCTTTTGTGTCTTTTGATTTGAAATCTGTATGATTTTTACTTTTGTAATACTAAAATTTCAGTCTCATTTAGGTTGAAAATCTCATGCATAACACTGATATGCCTCAGGTTTATTTGATGATTTTTCCTTAATGATAGGAATTCATTAAAGTTTCTAAGCAATTAGAGCAAGTTTAGGTCCTTCTTGATGTTACAGTATTTCTTGCTTAGCTATAAAGATAGTACTATATATATGTCTGTTTGCAATTTAAGTGGCTCCAGGAGCATTTTCAGTAAAGGAGAAATGTTGGCTTTCTCTCTTTGTTAGACAACTAGGTGGGAAGTTCTGTTTGGAAAAGAAGGCATACCTTGCCCAAAGTGATGTTACCCCTAAAAATGACCTTGTTTTTTTGAATCACAGGATCACATCTGGCAGTGGGAACAAGGAATAGAATGCTAGTAGGCTTTCAAAGCAGGAAGGGCCACTACCCAAAGAATTTACAGCCTAAGCTTTGCCAAGGGTAGCAAGGAAGCAAAACTCATCTTCACTGGCTGAAGCACAGAGAAATTTTGACAAAGCAGGTTCCCACAGGGTCCACACCAGCACAAACCATTATCAGACTTGCAGTGTTTTCCAAACTTTTGCAAAAGCGATTTCAAATGTGGGAATAATTTTAAGGGTGGGTCAGAACTCCATCATCAGCTACGGTATCTCCCATTTTTGCAGCAGTCTAAGTGAAAGCATGTGCCAAATCCCTCTCATATGACTGCATTGAAGCTAGATCATTTCCTTCCCACAAGGGTTTTCTTTGCATATTTTTTGTTGCAGTGATAACTGAGGAAGGACTGTGGCAATGAACAAACACCTTGGCTTCTTTAACAAGAAGCCAAGTCTCATGCCAGTGAGAGGGCTTCTGTCAGATACAACATCTGTGCAGTACAGCTTTTATGTTAGAAAAATCTCCCTGGAAACTCAGCTTTACACCTTCTCTCCACTTACTTGCATGGGACCTCAGGCACAGTCATCAGTCAGATAAAACTCCATACTAGATGTTTTTCAACTGACTCTGGAAAGTCTAGTATGCCAAGTTAATTCCAAAATGAAGCACTACCTATTGCCCTTTGAAAATAAATATAATCCTACCTCAAATGATGGATTCAATGATAAATTATTTTCTGGTAATTAATAAATCGTCCTATCTTTTCTGGTTTTGCAGATAAGCTTCAGAGCTAAAAAGGCAGGGTAAACAAGCTAATATATATATATAGGTGTATCCAGTGACAAACTGTTCTAGCGGACATACACAGTTTACATTTCCTACGATCCTGTTTGCAGGATAGTCATGTTCACTAGAAGGTTGTATGAATCCATAGTCTTACTATTCCTTTTATAATGAACAATACAGTACTAGAGAAAAAGTGGGAGGTTTTGGTTTGTATGGGGGAGTATGACTATATATTCTTTCTCTGAAAGCATAATAGAGATTTTCATTTCCTTACTCTTTTTCTTTCAAAATCAATTTCAATTAAGTTGAGGGAGAAGGACAGCAAGAAACACATACCAATATGAAGGAGGGTTCAAAAAGTATTTCTAAGAAACATGTATGTAAAGTTCAGCCAGGGCAGAGGAGGGGACATAGTTCAGGTCCTATCTTTCATTGGTGCTAAAAGTAGTGCAACTCTTAACAGATAGCATCAGCAACTTTATGCATATTGTCAAAACTTTGCTGCATTGAAGACACTCAGTTATCAAGTTAAAAATCTGCTTTTTGAGTTTACATAATTCCTGAATATATTTACCCATTAATAATCAGTGTATGTACAAATCACAGGGAGCAAGCTCTCCCTGCCTCAGTCTCAGATCCCGCCAAGGGCAACCTCCACTAAAATGAATGAGCATATTTTCAAGTTTAACAACCCACCATGCTTGCACTGACAGATTTTATAACCAGCAATGATCTATCATAAAATGTAAGTAAAACTTTGTTGTTAAGGGGTTTTTTAAGTCTTTGTTGTACACATTGATCTCAAATTTAGTTGCCTATTTATATGATTTGAAGCAAATCTTTCTTGCAGAAAAATATCACAGAGATGGATCTTAAAAGGGGCCAACTCCACGATAATTAGTACTGGAAGTCACTTCCCTCTGTTACGGGTATGTCTGTATAAACCTAGAGAAAGAGGCTTACAGTGCTCCTTGATGTTTTCTGGTCCAATTGCTATCTAAAGCAGGGTTAGTGCAGAAACGTGGAACTTGCGGTGGGCTCTATGGGAGGACATTCACACACTGCTGTGCTATTAAGATGTCTGAACATGAAACTCCTGGGTCTCAATGAATGTCCACGCATTTTTTGAAGTCTGAGTTACTGAAGAAAGGACCCAGATCATTCCTGGGATGGTGGGTGGGCATGGAAAACTACAGCAGATCCCATCTCACTCAAGAGAATACAACTATAGTGAAGCACAGTATTGCTGGTCACTCATCTGCGTTCCTGGATCGAATGTCTGGAAAGAGGCTTGAACAGTTCTTCCTATAACACACTTCTCAGATAAACAGAGGTAAAAACTATTGCTGTTTTCCCAAAAGGATTTTTCAGCATTACACTGCTTACTTCTTCTCCTCCTTATAAACATGCATGAAAATAACCCTGAGGACCAATAGGTAAAATACATGAAAAAAAGCTTGTTTTGACAACTCTTCGAAGCAAAATAACATGAACTTAGTATTTTTATGGTGCAGGATTTAAGATGGACAGAAATTATTTCCACAAAGAGGATGCTGAGTTTGGGGAGGTGTTACTTTAGTCTTCAGTCATTGCACTGGAGTCTAAATGCTTTAAACAAATTACAGTACAGCATTTGGTTGTAAAGCCTGAGGGACACAGATCTGCTGTTACCACAGAAGCCCCACAGTTCTGTGAATGCATCAGGCCATCTAAGGATGAGGGTCAATGTGGCAAGAGTCTGATAGCCATTGACTTTGGTAGAGAATCACAACAGCATCCTCCAAAACCAATGCTTAGAAAATGTGTCAGATTTTTAAGTGTGGTAAACAGTGATCTGGTTGAGGCTGATCATCTAGGAAGGGAGCAGATGGCACTGGGGAATCCTGGCAGAGACAGGATCACATGCTAATGAGTCTTTTAAAAACAAGAAGGGGTCTGGGAATGGGCAGATGGAGCAGTGTAATGGCTGGGAGTAATATGGGAAAAGAGGGCTTCATTTTAATTACTAATTTTTTAATTGAGAGTACTACAAACATGAATCAGGTGGGACTGGGCAGTTGCAAAAGGACATCTGGGACAGGATAAAGGATGGCAGAGATTTGGGAAGAAAAAGAGGGGCAGTGCTTTGTGAGGACGCTTGACGGCACTATGTGGTATCTGCCCGGGCCTGGAAGCCAGCTGGGGACTTCTCTGCCTAGAAGACGCTTTGTTTATTTCCTGGGTGAGAATCCTGGGCCAAGTGTAGATAGTGCCACTCAGACAGTGCTTCCCTTCTGCATGTGTCATGGAGCAAGTCAGTGCCATCCTCCGTGCAGATGCCATGCACATGGCTCCCATGCACCGCAGCTGCTGTGAAAAACAAGCACAGGAGAAAAGGTGAAATTAGGATTGCTTTCTCTTTATGATTTTCAACTCCTCATGCTATGCAAATACTGCATTCCACATGTTATTTAAACACTAATATATTTTTTATTTTAACACCTTGTTTAATGTTCGGTAGAAATAAAATGTCATTATTTATGTAGTGCCTTTACATCTATGTTTACTTAGGGTTTTAACCATTTTAAAGGAAATACAGTGATCTCATGAGTCAGCCACACTCAGAGAAATCAAAACTGAAACTAGCATGTATTTAAAAATCCCAAAGGTTCGTTTTACTGGTGAATAGAGAAAAATCTTCTTAAAGGATAGAAAGTGAATTGGGTCAAGATATGCTTGCCATCATAGACAACACAGGGGTTCAATGTTACCTCTCATGAATTCATAATTGAAATGTAGATGGCTCTAAAAACCAAAAAACTTCTCACTCTGTAGAGTACTTCTGCAGAGTTACACCTTGCTCCTTATTTTAAGAGTGTATAACGATAATGAATAATGGTGTATTTTTTTCATAACCATATTTTTCTCAGTGCTTATATTACTTTTAAAAACAGAAAAAGGTGATATTTAAAACACCATTCTAAAATTATTTCCATGAAACAATGTGGACAGAGACTTCAGAACCCTGGGTACTGTGCACAGGCTGATGAGTCTACAGATTTTTATAGACGTATCTAGATACACACATCCAGAAAGCAAGAGTCATCAGTTACAGGTACTGTTGAAAGGAGTCTTACGAATCTCTTAAGACCACTTAACCTGAAATTGTGACATGAACAATTCCTTTTGCACCCACACAGCAGTTATAAGCATTTTTAGACAGGTAGAGTAAAAAGATGCAAATTCCTTAAACATCAGTAGATTCTCAACAGTTTGTGTCAGCCAGGGACCATGCCCATGGCTGATGTTATTGCCTTTGTCAGTAATAGAGCTTCTCTTTATTTAAACATATTTGCATTTATAGCATATGCAGTAGGAATTTTTAATTCAGTTGCTCCAAGGTAACAAAGAGTCTGTGTTAGTCCTCAACTGAAACTGCTTTATAAAATATTTAAGCAGTTGCACTTAAGAGGGGCAAATTCTTGGCCTTATTCAAGAGAGATTTGTAAATTACTCTAGTGAGGTCAGGATTTGCTCAGAGCCTACCACCTGAACTACGTGGTCCAATGGATGCAGTAATTTTTCTGTTCTTTGATTTTGACTGAGTGTTGACATTTTGTGGTTTTTTCACTTTCCAAAACATTAAGCTGAGGATGTTACAACAAGGACTGAGAGAAGAAAAAAGTGAGAAGTACAAAGAAGGTTGCTGACCAGTTTTCTCTCAGTTTTACAGTGTATTTTATGAAAAGGAGAATGGAATACTTTCTAGTAATTCCTGTTTCACCTTGGCTACCAAAGCACGCATTTTGAAAACTAAACATAAAACAGCTAAAGAGTTCTGCTCACATACATGCAGAGTACATGTGGTCCTGGGAGAACTGATACACACACAGGAGCTCATGTGCTGTCTAATCCCTGCTAGCTGGCTGTGGCATCCTGACTGCATTGTTTGTCTTACACAGACATGCCAGGCTTGGCTGTCAGCCCAGCAGGATTGATGCCTAGTTAGGTCCTATGTCTTAACTGCAGTTTTCAGAAGGGACATAAAAATTAAAGTCACAGCCATAGCACCATTGCATAAGATACAAGTACAACAGCTTTTTTGGCCCCGATGCTACAGGATGGACCCCTACTGCAATGGAAATCATATTTTTGTTCAAGTCCTTCACAAATTACTCATACTATTTATGAATCCATTAATTTTTCCAGAGTCCAATTCCAGTTATTGCAAATAAAAATGTAAATATGTTTACAGCATAAAAATAAAATAAATGTTTCCTTCCCTAAGGTCACCCTTCATCAAAATGTTTCAAAAAACCTCCACTGTTTTAAAAAAAAAAGTTAAAAAAGGATCATCAGAAGCCTTATGCTTAGACCAGCACCGAGTATACTAAATAAATTCCTAATTGGTGTTTATCTGATATGTTCCCAAAAGACCTACAAAACAGAGGTTTCATATTATAACATTCCACTAATAAGTTTTTCTTCTAACCTAAATATCCCTTGTGTATTTCAGGCTCGATATCAATCCAGATTAAACTAATCCAAATGTGTCATTCATTTTCTGGTTTCCATGGTTTTTTTGATGATCCACAATTTTCTCCATTAGGTTCCTGTATAAGTCCATGTATTTTTTAAGTCAGCCTACAAAACTAGAGAATATACCGTCAGAATGTTCCAAATTGCAGTCACAGAAAATCTACTGGATGAATGCTTCATTCCAACCTTAAAACAATGGACGAAAATCTTAACAGTAGTAAAGCCAACACATATCTCTGAAATCTCACTTCATCTTTCCTTTCATTTAGCAACTATTTTCTCTCCCAGAAACTCCATTTCTATTACAATTGCCCAAGTAATTCTGCACTTACCTGCAGCTCTGAGCAGACCATAACTATCTATCTTGCTTTTGGGATATTGGGTGAGACAGTGTCAAAATATGTACTTAAAGCCTGTCATTGCTGTTGGTCCCCACAAGTGCACCACTACAGCTACAAGCCTTAGTTTTGAAATCTTCGTGCTAAGTATTACTTTATAACTTTGTTATGTTGTAGGTATTCCTGCACTACTATTTCTTCTACTGCTTTTCAGTAAAAACAAAACCAACCAAAAAAAAACCTAACAAAACTTCTCTGGAAGTCTGCTCTTCCGTTTTTAAAAAATGAGTTCAAATTCTCTCTTGCATTTAGAAATACTAAATATGTAAAACCTGCAAGAAAATCAAGTTTATGGAAAAAGTTTATGGAAAACTAATAGCAAATCCTGATTTTAGCACTGTTAGACTCTTCAACAATAGGGAGTGTTCGTAAGACTTGCTAGGGATTAATTTCTTCAAATCACTCTTTTTATTTTTGTTTGTATTGCAGAATCTGGTTTTTTTGCTGCCACCAACCAAGTTTACTTTTGCAATTACAGGTACCAGCATAGTCTTCTCTCGGTTAGAAAGCTTTTTTTAGGACTGGGTTATATATGAAGCTGTTTTGGTTTTTTTTCATGGTAAGAGTTCTGTTTATTTTAAGCCAAATTTACTCTGCTAAGCAAAGAAAGACCTCATCCATATGAATTAAGGGTCACCTCAGAGACATTATAAGGATAAATAAGCTTAGCTTTTTTTCACAAAGAACGGCAAAATACTCAGAGAACTACCACAGGTAAATATGGTCTTTGGCCTGCTTCTACAAAAAAATCTTTCTCTAAACAGGTGACAATATAAGGACGGTCCATATCCTATCTAGGTCACATGAGGTGAGGGATTTGCTCAGTCAAGGCCCACATCCCAAGTGAAGTAATAAACTCATAAAATTCATAAAACTCTTTTTGATGAGACTGAGTTAATGTTGCTCTGACCAGTGTCACACACACTCCATATTTTGGGGCAAAAAAAATTCCTATCTCAGCAGCATTAAATTAAAATGCATTAGGAATTCAAGGCCTGCCAAGACAACATGAAAAGTTGCCTTTTAAAGATGAAAAGAAAAAATGCAGGACTGATTTGATTTGGTTAAATTTCACTGGAGGAAATTACTTTTTACTTTACTGCTCTCTGCCATTTACCTGCTTTGTAGATGAGAAGAGATCGACATTGAGAATCTTTGATTTAGGTCTCCTAGAGGCTTTACAGCATATTCACTTGCTTTTTTCCATCTTCTTCTCTCTTCCTCCGTTCTATTACTGTATTTATTCTACATATTCTTATTGCCATGCAGCATAGCAATACAATAGTCAAGATGCACAGATCATTGCTTCTACTGAGCATGGATAAACCTTTTTACTTGGATAAACCCTCCAGGAAATCCTGAATCCTGACATATCCTCAGTAGTAAATTTGCAGTGGGCTTTTTTAGTCCTACTCTTCTCTGTCCTGCTCTCCCTGAATGCTTATCTGTAAGATAGAATGGTGTTCATTTTCTGGCTGTCTGGTCTTTTTGCAGTCTGCAGAGGGGAGTCCTGCCCTGTCGGCAGTTTTTGCCCTCAGGGCATAGGCTGTTCTAGCAGGCACTTCTCAGAAATGCCACAGGAGAGTCAACGGAGATCATTGTGCCTCCTCCGCTGCCAGGAACTGAGATCCTCTTTCACAAGAGTACTAAATGTGTTCCCTTACTTGCTGTCCCAGAACACACCGCAGAACCAAACAAGACGTTAAGCTGCAGACAACACTGTAGAGGCATTGCCCTGTTTTTCTTTCTTTGCATTTTCAACACTGCTCTTCTGGAATAGCTCTTAGTTGTGTCCTGGGACCTTTTTACTTTGTCATATGACAGATGCATGAGATTGCAGGTATTAATGTGACTGATTAACACTTTGGTTTTCCGTATCTGAAATGTTTGGTACACACAGTACAATTCTGAAGACTGTGAAAGAGAAAAGGGAGAGTCATAAGTGGGAACACCGTACTCCAGGAAAGAGAGGGACCAAAAAGGGAAATGGAAGGAAAACTTTGCCATAAGTATTTACCTGACATAAGTGCTGAATTCTAGTCAATAGCTAGCATCTTTAATGCCCATTGTTTTTAACTGTCAGAGACAAACACATGACTTTCATATTATCTCAAACAGTAAACAAGAAAAGACTGAGCTGAGAAACTGGTCAATATCTTATTTAAACTACTTTTTAAATCCTGTGCAATATTAGTAAAATCAAATGTATGAAACTTGTGACTGCAAGTAAGATTTTAAAAAAGAAGGGTTTGTAGGAGTAAGAAGTTTTGGTTTTGTGCAATTAATAGCTGGCACACAGCTCCTCTGCCATTCACACTTGCCTGTCTTAAATCATTCCTCTATGATGGCTACAAAAGAATAAGTAATACACGTCTGAAAACAGTCCTTTGGAAACTTCACACTAGGCCCTGATACAGGATATCTTCTTGTCAAGTACCCACTAGGCATCAAATGTATGCAAACTCTCTCTTTCAAGTGCAATTGCAATAGCTCTCCGTTATTCAGAGGCACTAAACATCAGAGCAGGTAATTTGAAATGTCATACCAAAGCCTCACTTTCAGAAATCCAGAGTATGATGTGCAGACCCACAGCTATACTAATGAATTTGACTAACATCTCAGCTGCACTCATGCCATGTTCAACAGGAATTCATCTGTGTGTTAACGGGAATATTACTAGGACATATCATATAACTTGTGTTAAAGAGTAAATTACTCCACAGTGTCCTGACCAATTATGCTAGAAGGGCAGTCAATTTGTAAAAACAATGCAGGTCTTTTCTTACAGCTAGTCAAAGGTTGTCTGTAGCAGATAAATATGTACAGGAGATTTTCTAAGCAGGGAAATAAAAATTTGTATTAAGTCTTTCTAAATCAGGTGAAAGAGAAGACACATAGCTACTCAGCTCAAAAAAGAAAAGGCCAATGAACCAGTCAGATGTTAGCACAACACAGATGATATCTCTCACACCAAGCAGAGAATGGTCTCCATGCACAGGGGAGGCTGCCACCCTCGCCCTCCTTGCTTAGAATCCATCCTGACACACACCATGGCCTTTCTGGGGTCACGAGTTTGTGAAGTGCTAAATTCCTGCTACTCTAACTTGGCTTTGACACTGCCAGGCTGTTGATATACAATACCTCCTACGGTACACTAGCTAGTCAGCATGGCACCATCCTTATCATTGCTTGTTTACTATAACCCCGCAGCAGTGTTTAGCGGTTGCAAACATTTGTTTTCACAAAACATTGGGCAGATATGTCTACGTATCTGTATTTTCCCCTTTTTTAGCTCTTTAGGAAGCAAATTTTCCCTCCCTGGAAATTCAATCTGTGGGTGACTAAGAGATTTTCTTGCTTGATGTTTCAAATTTGGCAGTTTCAGTTTCTCGTTTTTTGGACTTTGCCTATAAAGAGAATTAAAAATAGGTGATTGTTCAAAGTTTATCTCTGCATGAGAAGACTCCTGGAATATATAAGCTGACCTGAATGAACTCACTCTCAAAGGCACGGAAGGTAATCTCACTTCTGATAACGCTATACAAAGAGATGCATGAAAATGTGGCAAGATGACTTTAGGTTTAATTTTAGTCCCAAAGATGACTTTATTCCATTACTAATGCTCAAGTTTGTATTGCTGACAAAGAGTTACATCACACACAGTCACATATTTGACTAAGGAGATTTTAATTTATGAAATAATATTGGTACTGTGACTTTAAGGTTTTTTGAAGTCCTTTTCTCACTGCCAGTACTCAAATACTCCTGAAATGTCTCTGGTGGAATGATTTGCTATGCTTTGCCACAGTAGGAGAATAATTTTGAAAAGGCTTTTTGGCACAGAGTCAAGATAAAAGTGTTTCTTTTATGCAGTATCACAATTCCCTGAATGATTAACAAACCACATTTAGCATATGCTTCTAATGCTTTGAATATCTTTCCAAAGATGTGGTCATAACATCATTTTTCATACTCTTAGGAAATGATAAAGGAATTAAAGCTAGTGAAAACTGCTGTATTGGATTCCTTAGTTTACAGAAAGATTGAATGTGCTCCCTGGCAATTTTGGATGTCTTGAAAAATGTAATTATGATAATATATCCAAGAATAAGGCAAGAAATTCTAAGGGGAATACTACCAATAGTATCATGTAAAACTTGCAGCTTTATTTTCAGTCATATTATATATCGTAATAAATACAAATATACTGTAATACATAATATACCAGGATTTTTACTATAAAAAAACAGTGTGACTTCAGATCCAACTAAGTATAAACTCAAAAGAGGAAAAAAATTTTAAAACTATGCATAAATGTAGGTCCTAAAGCTGTTTTTTTCCCCCTGTAAGCTTCCTTTGGAAGGTATTAAATTGAATCAAGCATGTGCAAACCTTAAATTTAGCTCATCAGCTATCACAACAGCTGAACTGCTCCATAGAGGGGCAGGTGCCGTTGATGGTATACACATTTCTGTGCTCAGAGCCATGCCTGTGGAAAGCATATACTGTACATTCCAGCTTAGTGATGACACAGCTGTAGCCCAGGATAAGCATTTCTGCACTGCGGATGTCCCTCATCTGCCAGGACTGCTGATGCAGTCTGCAAGCCCTGCTCGGACCTGGCATTGTCACCAGCAGGAATGCAAGATGGGACACTACGTTCTTTTACAGGAGACTGGTGTTTCTGAGTGCACAGCCTGATCATTCCTGACAAACAGCTGGTCATAAAATCCATAAATGAGTTCACAAAGATGTCCAGAAATGTCCTTGATGGGCTGGCATGAATTACAACAACATTTCACAGGCTCTCCACTGCTTAGCTTGTCTGAAACAGGAGACAAGAACATAAGTCATTTTATACAGCAAAAAGTGTAAGCTGGATAATTTTCGGGGGGGTGGCAGCATGAGGGCAAGAAGGAAAGCCACACCAGCTCTTACCTAGAGGAGTGTAAGTGTTGTCTGTCAGCCAGGCACCTCTGCAGGATCTGCACTTCCGAACTGGCAGATGTCATCAGTGCATCTTCACCATTGTGACTACTGCTCCGCAGATTTCTGCATGAAACCACTCCTAGGTCTTCCAGCACTTCAAGGACTGAGTCATCTAGATTAAGGGTATACCCTCTCACAGTGAGTCATCTTACATACTCTTTCCTGGTCCTCAGCTTTTCAATTTGTGTTTTGACTTAGAGCAGAGCACTTGTTTTTGAGCAAGGTAAGTTTTGGCTCACCATACTCTAAAGGAAGAGGATGTCATTGTGTAGGAATCTCCATCAGGCATTTAGATCATCTTATTTCCACTAACACTGGTTTCCCTGCCAGAGCACACTTCTTGAGTCTGCCACCCCATGGAGATGCCTCTCAGTTCTTTACCACAGTAGTCATTTCACCTTCCAGTCAACAGAGGGAAGGGAAAATGCCACTTTAAAATGTGTTGTATGATATCTATCGTGGCTGTGAATTCCTATTCATATAGGCTAAGCAAGGAATCTTCTCTAATTAATGCTCCAAAGTGATATTAAAGGACCATATTCAGGGACTAAATCCACAGCAAACTCTATGAAAAGCCGTGGGAAATACAGGACATGGAGAAAAGGTCTTTCAGGTTAATTATTGCTCAGTCCCTCAGCTGAGTGAGCAGAAAGCAAGAGGGAATGCTGCACATGAAGAGAGCATCCTCACCACAGAGGCACAGCTTGGCAGAGGGAGCAGGAGTCGTCTTGCCTGCTGAAGGAGCATATCAGGGAAAAGAAATCCTGGAACCTATTTAAGGCTGAACCAGTTCCCATGAAGGACATGATGTTTTCCATCCTGGCTCCAGGATATTAAACAAGTGTTGCAGAGTATTAAAAAGTGACTGGCAGCACCTGAATATTGAAAAATACAAGGTTGGTCATGGGTTGTAGGAAGGAGAAAGGTGAATTACATGAAATTGTGGCTCCCCGTGTGGTTCCTGCATGGACTCATGTTCTCAAGCACAGCTGGTCTGAGTAGAAGGTGCAGAGTTGCACTGTCTTGGGAGATGGAAAAGTGTCAAGGGGGAAGTAATTAGGGAGGAAACATCAAGTAGGAGAGGTAAAGCACCTTTTTTTCCCCTTTTTTTTTGCTTATTGTATCTTTGGAGGAGGTAGAGAGTGTGGTACTGAATGACCTCCACAGACTGTTTCAACTGTCTGAGATCCCCACTAACAGTTTTATTCTTCTTCACTTTGGCTTGATGTTTCCCAGGTTTAGGTTGCTTTTTTTTCTTACTTTACAACTTCTGGCAATATTCTGCTCATTTGACAAAAGGAAAAAGAGTTCAGGGTTGTGTACCTGGGTTTAGTTCATGTTTGACATCAGACACTGTAATGGAAAAATAATAACCCTGAACTTAGAAACTGACTGTCAAGAATGGAAATGTATTTAGAAGGCTCCAGTTTGCACAAACACCTGAGCCTGGTGATGGAAATATAAGCATCAAAACATATTTTTATTGTAGAATTGGCATTCAGACTCTAAATTACTCCTGTGAAAACATCTCTCATAATCTAACATCTGGTGAAATGTGGCCAAACAGTAGGTAGTTTAACTACCTTGTGGGTGAAATGAATAAATCACATAGAAACGTCTCTAGAATATTACTTATGGAAAAAAAGTCTACTTTTCAAATAAGACAGGTTTATTTACTTTTGTTAATAAAAAGAAATAAATTTCTTACCACAAACTCACTGATACATCAAGATGGTGACTGTGTTATTGAGTGCAAAATGTCAAGGAGACAGGAGAAAGTGAAGGTGTTATGTAATTTGACTGCTGAGGCAATTCTATGTAACCGCAATCCAACAGCATGACATAGCTGAACTTCACAGGGGCAAAAAGAGAAAGTATTTCAGACAGAACTTTCTTCTTCTTCGTGTTTTTTTTATATCACAGGGAGAGTTTGGTTCTCAATACTCAGAAAAAGTTCCTTTAAATACCTGTGAAGGAATTTGTAAGGCAAAACTGCAAATTTTTCAAAATCTGAACTTTACTGTACTAGACATGGGTCAAACTTTATTTGTCTCTCCACACTGCTAACCCGAGTAAGAGCCCAACTGTTAAAGCCCTAAATTAAAGACTGAGTCTGACGCTAGTTTGAGGAGGTTTTAAGGCCATTTATTACTTTTATTTGAAGAAATTAAAAAATTAATTCATTTTTCATAAATTCTACGTTTCTTCGCTTTTATATTACGTTCAACTCAAGTTGTTTCCTAGAACCCTGGAACCGAAGTCGAGCAAAGTCTTCCCACTGCTATTAATGGGCACTGCATCTGATTCTGGTAGTTGAGTAGTCACCATAAGGAGTGAGGACAGTCCAGACAAAGGAAGTCCTTCCTCCTTTGGTATCCCTTGGGCATATCATGAGGTTCACATGCTACAGCACAACTTCCCCGAAAGGCTGATGGGCCTCTGTGGGAGCACTAGACAGCCCAAGCTTGGCAGAGGCCAGTGAGCTCAGGCTACTCAGGATAAGGGCAGCAAGGAATGAGATTTGCTGCCTCTCTACCTCCCCAGTGGAGCTACATAGCAGCAGACTGGAAGACATACATTGGGGATGGACTATGCAATACAGATGCAATAGAACAGAGCTACACTTTTATTTTTCCAAATGACAAGGAATTTTTCCCTGATGTGTATTGCATCCTGCTTCTTTTCCAAATGTAACCCCTGGATAACTTTTACCAAATGCTCTTCTTACTGCTGTCATATGATTTCACAAAAATATTAATGCATTTTAAATTACCAAAATATAGGTAGTGTGCAGCATGATTTTCTCTAAATATAGGAACAAATAGGTCTGTGCTTAACTACATAAATATAGTCCCAACAATCCCTTAAATATACCTGAAGAACTCTGAACCCATAATAATTAATTTGTTCTAAGCTTTGGACCAGCACTATGGTAGAAATTATAATACCATATAATATTCTCAACAAGGTCGATAACCACACTCAAAGTTGTACATGCATTTTATATGTGATTTGGCTTAAATTATGGGGAAGTTAAAAATGGAATAGAGAACATCCTAGACAATTGCTGGTTTTTCGTGCATGCATTGACTGAATAACTTGCACACAGGGCTTAAAGACTTAGTATTCTTCCAGAACAAGAGATGTTTAAGTGAGATCAATGTTACAAGAACACTCTTTGCAGGTTTATCTTTTAGTCTGAGACTGTAGAAAAATAAGTCTGTTATTGGTATGCTTTGGAAGATACTGTTTCAGAGGATCAGTTCTGGCCAAAGTAGTAGTACTTGGCACATTAAAACAACACCCAATCACTAAGCAGATGAATTTTTTGTAAATTTAGTTATTGATCCCTCTGTCTTAACAAATTGGAACACCAGTTGCAATAGCAGAATTGCAACATAAGTACTGCTGTGGTATGTGCTACCAAAGCTACTTTGCTCCACACTTAATTTCTTTTTAAACAAACTGATGCTTATGAGAGTTGTTGTCAAGTTGGAAGTATTGTAAAATTATTTTTACCCCCTCCTACCTCCAGCAAAACACTTGGGCATATGCCTAACTATAAGCAAGTGAATAGTCTCAATGATTCCAACAAATGAGGTTTCTTAGTGAGCCTGAAGAGCTTTGTGGACCATTCTGCAGCTCACAATAGGTGTAACACTGCGGTATCCTACACTGCTGACAATATACTTTAAATCATAAATGAAGGGTCTGCATGCAAGACAAAAGGAGTATCTTACTTCTTAGTCAGGTAGGCATGGCAGCTATATGATCTCTGATATTTCACTGTGCACTGGGCAGAAATTTCAAACACATGTGCACATACATCTCTATACTGCATTGGCTTTTCTCCAACCAACCAGGTCCAGAGGAGATCAGCACGAGAATGAATGGACTCTTCAAGATTTCCCTGCTGGCTGACTTGAAGCAGAATTACTACTTAGGAACAAATCATACAACACATGCACTATACTTCAGAAACTATTCAAAACATCTCACTGACTTTTCAGGAGGGTTTTGGTATTCACAAGACACCTACCCAAATGTTACTCCCAACATTGCAGTAAAGTGCAAAGGTCCCACTCAGCAGAAATACCCGTGCTGAGAAAACTTTCACAAAGGCGCATCTGAGAACATCTGGAAGTGTAGCAACAGAAGGATAAACAAGAATAAGAGCAAAGTAATAATTCCACAGAATCAGAGAAAAAAAGAGCAAATGTTTTCATGAGGTCATATGGCTATTCTTCCCCTCCCTTTGTCCAAGGCTGTCTCAAATATATGCAGACTATTCCTTTCTGCTGTTCATTCAACTTGTTCTGTAAAACCCCTAGGGATGAAGGCATCACAGTCTCATAGACAAGTCATTCCAGTATTTCACTGTCCTGGACAAAAGGCAAAGCACACTGTTCCTTTTGTTTTACAGCAGTCTTTTATGCATTTCAAGACCAGCTACATGTCCTAGATTAGCCAAGAACCCTGATTCTGACTGAGCTAATGGCTGGTTTATGTTTCAGGCAGCTATTGATTGCTGGGTCATGCCCTGTTTATTTTCAAACACTCTCTTATCTTCTTTGAGCTTGATGTGCTCCCTGAATGAAACTAAGGGCTCAGGACTTGCACATTCCACTCACCTAATAGCTTACACCCTCCTGATCTCTCAAACATGCATATTCAGGCAGGAGCAGGACTGTGTGTGGAGCCTGCCAGATGCTGGCAGAGAGGATCCAAAGGTATTCTCATCACCCATGGAGGGCCCAAAGGAAATACAGCTCAGTTTCAGACACCCATCCACATATATTGATGCCTTTTCTTTTATCCTAAGCAATTCCACAGTAATGAGAGTCTTGGGATGACAGTCATTTTCTCTCTCAAAAACCTGCATAAAATGTGGACCATCTCTTGGGCAGACAGCATATGAAGTTGCTGGAATATGGTAAGAGCACCACCACTCCCAGTTGCCTTTAAGCAGGGTGTTAGAGCACCAAGACTTTGGGACAGGAATAGGGAAAGGTGGACCAGTTGGGAGCCCATCCTTTTGTGTGCAGCTGCAGTGTGTCCTGTTGAAGAGTGAAAGGGGAAAATGTATTTTCTTAAAACATGTTAGGGAAAAAGTGGGTTTGTGTGTCAAATACAGACTCCCCCAGAATTGTTTTTAAGGTTAAGCACGCAAGCAGATTCAAGGCCCCATGCATTTTGTGGTATGACAAAGCCAATAGCTTATGCAAATTCTTCTTTTTTACCTAGGGAAACAAAAACTACAAAAGGAAACAAGCAAACAAAACACCAAGCAAAGAAACAAAAAAACACCCACCTTTCACTTTTCAGATTATGTTTTTTAATAACATCAAGAATTTTCTAGTGAAGGTTGATAATTTCAGATACATAGCTGTCCAAAACTGCATTTTCAGGTAAAGTATTATTAATGGGAAATTTTTTGGCCGTCTTATCGAGACTCATCTCTTGAGTTTCTGGCCCCTGCTGTGAAGCATGAACCGGTTGTTGCGCAGCTACACGTGAAACCTCAGCTCATCCTACAACGAGTCCTGCTTCTCTTCCATTATGAACATCATATTCCACAAATCAGTCGTCCTGCTATCTCCTGCCTTCCTCTTTTTGCAGGACTCATACCCCTGCACCCCATGTCTTCCTCTGCCTCAAAGGCAGCACCACCAGAGGGAGCATCTAGAACATGCAGAGGGACAATCCCTCCGTGCTCCAGCCATGCCTTCCAGCTATAAGAAGGGGTCATACCTGGAAGCTTCGGGACACAGCCTGGCTGTTGCAATTCTTTCAAATTCATCAACCAAACTAATCTTCCTCAGGTGGCTAATTCAGGAAAGAAAATCCAGTGAGACCTCATGAGATTCATCCCTGACATGAAGGGGTGCCTTGCTTTCACATAACAAATCTCTCCTCCAAAGCATGGTCATGTCTATACTGATAAATTTTGATTCTAATTTCTACATAGAAAAACAAAATTTCCTTTTCCCATTCTTGGGAAGAGCAACAACATTTACAGTTGGAAATGATCTGAAAAGAAATCCAGACTCTGAAAGACATCTGCTTTTGAAAAGTCACTCCTTTCAGGCAGGAATTGTGCAGACCCTAGAATTTTAATGCTAGGCTTGGCAAAACCACGGGGAACAAAAGTTCATGAAAGGACCATGGACAGTCTCCCATATAGCTAAATACTAGATAGTAATGACACTCATTATTTCAAAAGCCAGAAGAGAAGTATGCTATTCTGCAGAGCCCTGTGTTCACCACTCAGACATTTTCCATATGTATCTATTACATGTGCATAAGATCTTCAGATCATGTAAAAATTCATTTGGACCATCATTTACTCTGAATTGCACTGCATATATATTGGCCTGAGTGATCAACCAGGTGTCTGAATTGACACAGAAAACAGCATACACAAACCAGGTAATTAGTCAGTGTGTCCTTTAAGAATTTAGAGCATAAAAAAATAGCTGTTTCCTTGCTCACTTTTCCCATGTTCACCACCCAAGCAGCTCAAAGCTGACCAGAGATGGCCCTTTTCTCTGCTTACATTCACCATCCCATCCATTTTATGAAGTTTGACAAAGAAAAGTGCTGGATTTTGCACCTGGAACAGAGCAACTCTGGATGTCCAGACAGACTGGGGAAGGAAACAATGGAGAGTCATGCCATGGCAAGGAACCTGGGGGTCCTTGTTGAAGGCAAGTTGAATCTGAGTCAGCAGTGCCCTGGCAACCTGGAGGGCCACCCGTGTCCTGGGGTGCATCAGGCACAGCATCACCAGCTGGGCAAGGGAGGGGATTGTCCGTCCCTGCTCTGCACTGGGGCAGCCTCACCTTGAGTGCTGGGGCCAGTTTTTGATGCCTCAACATAAAAAACAGACATTAAGGTCTTAGAGAGATTCCAGAGGAGGATCATGAGGACAGAGAAGGGTCTGGGGAGAAGCATGTGGAGCAGCTGAGGCTACTTGGTCTGTTCAGCCTGGAGGAAACTGAGGGGAGAACTCATTGCAGTCTGCAACTTCCTCATGAGGGGAAGAGCAGGGCAGATACTGATCTCTAGTCTGTGGTGCCCAGTGGCAGGACGCAAGGGAATGGCACAAAGCTGTGTCAGGAGAGGTTTGGACTGGACATTAAGAAAAGGTTCTTCACCCAGAGGGAGGTTGAGCACTGGAAAAGGCTCCCCAGGGAAGCAGGGAGCAACATTACACCTGTCTAGTTGAAGAAGCATTTGAACAATGCTCTGAGGCACACAGTGTGATTCTTGGAGGGTCCTTCACAGAGCCAGGAGATGGACTTCCCTGTAGGTCTTCTCCAATTCAGAATATTCTATGATTCTTGATCATCAATCGGATTCTTTTCAAGAATCATATGATCAGCTGCTGCTTTTGCCATTTTCTGGTTATTATGAAGTGCAAAAGCCAAAGGAGACTTCACCCTCCCTTGTATGCTGGAGCTGGTAGGAGCTAAGAATTTCAAAAGGCAGCTCTTTGACCGGATCTGGTACAGCTGTCCTTTTTGTGATGGTATCTTGTGGCCATTAAAGGGAGAAAGGAGAGCTGCAAGCTGAATTGTATGCAGGGCAGTCTGCACCAAGGCTAGCTATCCACACACATGCAGAACAACACATGCTCTTCCTTCTAGATTGTTTTTTACAAGCATGTTCTGGGATGTATATTACTGTCCCTGGATCAAGTTTCAATTCCAATGTTGCAGTTGACGGTTCTTTAAAGATTGACTGAAGAACTAGTGTGGGAGAAAATATTTCACTCTGTGGAGCAGCATGTTATTATCATGTGAACACTACCACCTCAGTTTGACTGTGTATGGAATAAGTATATATAACGTGGCTAATATTGACAAGATATGCATTCAAAGACAAACTCTGATCACTTCAGCAGAATGAACTAACAGTAAATTCAGTGAAAAAATTATAAACCTCCTTAAGAAATTGTCCTCCTGAAGTGTGCAGGTAAGCCTAAAACATACAGGTGAAGAATACTTCGGTCTTGACACAAAGGTGGTGAACATGCATAATATTCATTACATATAATTGCAGTGACATCCCTCTTCCCTGAAAAGTCTGTAAGCCAGGCATGCATAAGAAGACACAAGAAAGAAAGGGTGGGGACAGAAAATATAAAATTAATATATATCTATGTGTTAGTTTGTTACAGAAAAACGAATTCCCTATTTATTGCTAAGTTTCAGGATCACTCTGATTTGCCATCAATGTGAGTTCCCAGGCAAAACTGTGATCTTAGGAAAGTGTAAAGTGAATGACTTAAACAGGCTGGAAATCAGATTTGTATGTGACTTGTTTCCAATGGCCTTTAGTTCAGCTGAAAAGTACATTTTTAATAGATGTGCAGGAACACAGTAATCCATCTTTGCAAGACATCTGGACCAGCAGAGTAATGCTATAATTTAAAATGTTCTTTCAAAATTATTATTATACTAATAAGTTACATCAGTACAAGGCAATATTGTACTAGTACCGGTAATTATCTAGAGATTTGGTGAAGAAAGAGAAGGCAGCCTAGTTCTTCTCTACCTTAAATTGGTTTAAAACATCAATAGCACATCAAAATGTAGGGGTTTGTAGTGGTGTATAAGTGGTATAAACAATATGTAAGAATGTGCAGTCACTACTAGCAGCCCAAAAGAAATCCATTTTGTTTAGGACTGTCATTTAAGGGCAGGAAAAATAGAGCAGAACAGAACATTGTAAGAAAAATTGTTAAAATAATCACACTGTGATAACAGAAAATTTCTCCAGCAAAGAATGAACACTAACTATTCGAGTTCAAAAGTGCTATAATGTCTTGGCAATTTAAGAACTTCCACTTCTGGAGGCAGGTGTGATGGGCAAGACAGGCGCCTCCCTCCCGCAGGACCATCCTTGGTTTACCCCGTGGGACCCCGCCTTTGCCAGTGCCTGGGGCACAGCATGGTGGCAGCTGGTGGGAAACCTTCTGCCCCAGGATTCCGAGGCTGGCTTTACTGGAAGGAGACCCTGAAGGAGGTGCCAATGGGGACAGAGGTTTCTGTGCAGAGGCTGTCTGGCTTCTCCAAAGGCACTAGCAACCCACCCAGCCACCACCAGCCTTTGAAAAATTTGGGATGGGATTAGGTGAGGAAGGCAGGAAGGAGGAGCAGGGCCTGTGAGGATGAAGAAAGGAAGGGTGAAGGCTGGCAGTGGGTGCCTTGCAGTGGGGGGAAGCACCCACTAAGGCAGCAGTCCACAGGCTGGTTGACTTTCCTTGAGAAATTCAGAAAGAAATGCAAGAAATGTATTATCATAAGTCTGAGTCAGGAGAAGAACTGACAGCCAGGAGGAGAAAACAGTCCTGGAAGGAAATCGCCAAATAGCTGAATTGCAAAAGCTTCATGCTCTGGAGCAACCCAGCCTATAGCAGCACTAAAAGAACTGGCAACGGAGAGAGAAAATTGTCAGCTGGACACAGAAGAGATGGGGAAGTCCTACCTCCATCAGGCAGGGCAAGTCTCAGGGCACTGGGGAGCAGGGACAGACTGTGTCACCAAAGAGAGGCATTGCAGAAAGCAAAGTGGCAGGAGGGCAGAATTAAGTCCCTGATGCACAAGGGAGATTTGGTGATGATGACAGCCTAGCTTTGAACAAACCCATCCCTGAAAGAGTCCTCACAAAGAGAAGGGGTCAATATTTTAAACATTGCCAGGATGCATTTCCTGGCATTAGACCTGGAGGCATTGGAACTTAGGGATTCCCACACTTCAGAGGCGTCTGTGCAGTTCATAGAGATCCTGATGCTGCTGGCTGCAATGCGGACTGTGGGTGCCCTAATGCGCCTAGGGTCACCATGACAAAGCTGGGAGCATAGGGAACACCACGTGCATGACACGTGCTTGGGAACAAAGCAATGGCAAGGTCACATGCACCTCCTCCAGTCTTGCAAGTCTGTGAAGAAATATGGGAAGAAAAAAGCCAGATGTGATTTCCAAGCAAGTGAGTATTTTGTGAAGCAATATGTGATGAGAATATTTCCAAAGTGGAATTAGGATGGTGTACACTTGCTTTCAGTCAGTTTTTCTGGGTTTAAGTTACTTTAATTTTATAATTGTTTTCTGCTTTTTGAAGTATTGCTAAATTATACCACCATTCAAACTTAAATAGTTTATCTGCCTTCAGCATCTGCATTTCTGTGGTTGTGTGCACTTCACAGTAACAGTTATCAGCACACACTTGGGTGTACACCCTGTGACCACAAAACCACCCTGTTCTGTTCCCTGTGCAGAAGGGCAGAGTGCCTTGAAGCCTGCGCAGGCTCACATGTTTCCCAGTGGAGCATCAGGATATGGAAGGCAGAAAGACTTGCCAGTGCTTGAGTAAGAGCATTTGGGCCAGCACTGGACATCTGCCTATGACTCTGAAAGGATCATGCCATGAGAATAGCTACTAGACTTCAAACTGTAGCCAACACTGGGCTTAGACTAAACCACAGGAATTAATTTACTGTATAGTAGAGGGAAAAGCTGGCATAAATGTATACTGTGTATTATCGCTTTCTTAACAGGGTTACACTAACACTGATAAAAATATCAATCCATTCATCTGAACAAGCAAAATAGAAAACCGTTGAAAGAGTGAATCCAGCCTAATTCTTCTTTGTGGAGAAATGTTCCCTCCCCCTCAGCCCTTTACATGCCCCACTGAGCAGGGACAAAAATTTTCAAAACAATGATGGTAAAAGAATTTCAAGTCCTGTATCTGTTTTCATTTAGCAAATACTTACCAAGCTATTTCAGATATTTTGAAGAGGCATTTTTTCTTCCTTTTTTAGCAGACAACTTGCAGAACTTACTAGTACAAATGTAGTGATCATTAATTTGATATCCCAAAAAAGAGCCGATGTAGTTCACATTCAAACATAATAATAGCACTGATGCAATTGTCTTAATAAAATCTATATGAGTATCCATACTGTGTTTTCTCTTTATCTGAAGAAATGGAACTGGTACCCACAGACGAGCCGAACCACGTTTGATTTACAAAAAGCAGGATTCTAAGCTTTCTGTTCTGACTCCTAGCTCAAAACACTGCATTTCTGATGGTATGCCATGGGCTCCATAGTTCAAGTTGTTAAAAAGTACTTCCAGAGAGTATCACTATGTGTACCAAAACCATTCTGATAGCAGACCTGATAGCTGCAGACAATGATGTTGGGGTGTGCCTACGAAGGAAATTCAGAGAGATATCCTTTGAGAAGCCAAGCAACTGAAATTGCAACAAACTATATTTCCTTCGTACACTCTGTCCTCATTTTGTCACAAAGCAAGAAAAAATGTTGCCTTATGCAGACATAGATAGATCCTGAATGCTCTTCCAAAGACAATTTTCCTCTACTGAACATATAAATCCTAACTTAGAACTACAGCAGACAGAATAATTTATTACAGTTAACATTTTTTCCTGCAAGTCTGTAGTTACTCAGTTTCTAATTTTACATATTAATTCTTTCTCCAGAACTCTTTTGGAGCAGAGCCATGACTCTTCTTAAGTAATTCTTGGCAAGCACAAGCAGCACTTACCACACATGCTGTGGCTTCACTCTTTTATAATCTTTATTTTTAATACAAAAGTTCTTAATTTTCAGTGCACAAAATCTACAACATTGTTTTCATTTCCCAGTGAACACTACCTTAAAGATATTATTTCAGAATTTGTGCACAGGCATGTTGCTAAAATAAGGCCGGATTCAGAGTCATGGCAAAAATACACGTTTGCACATTCAAAACATGTTATATATGAATATCTCAAACTTGTTTAGAATGCATTCTTCCTGTTACACTGCTGCCAGCAAACATTTTTTATTAGAATACTTCCAACTGGATTACATAAAAGGAAGGCGAACACAGCAAGAACAAGTTTACTTTTATGTGATCAGATATTCATGGAAATTCTTTGTCATGTTAACGAAAACCTTTTTATTCTGTTCTGAGAGGATTTTCTAGATCCACATGCATTGTTTCTTCCAAGACATGTCGTGTTAACCTGTAATTGAGGCAGTGTGGAAGAAGCAGAAGTCATATTTATTTGCACTTGTAGCGTGGCTCAGCCAGGTCTCCAAGGTAAGGACCATTCCTCTACAAAGCAGCTTTGTACAAATAATAAATGTTTACAATGACAAATTGTGACAGACTTTACATGTATTTTAATAAATTATTCGATTTTTTTAATTTAAGGAAAGTGTTGCAAAATCCGTTCTAGACATCAACAGCACCCAGGATAAATCTGTGTAGGAAATCATTGAAGCAGGAGATCATGAAAATTAACAAATTTACTATGTATCTGCAAAAGTAGCTGGTTTTAAAGGCTGTGGCAATAGAGAAGGTTTGAAGAATGACAATGATGGAATTCCTTAAGGATCTTGGCATCACTCTTGTTTTAAATTTTCAATAATGATTATTTAGGACTGTAGGAAGGAAATCTGAGCATGACATCAATGTAACAAGGTGTGCTGTTATGATGACAGAGCTGGAAGGCATTGTCAAGGCAGATAAAAATTGGGGTATCATACAGAAAGGATTCTGAGGAAAAAAATTATAAAAGCAGGATGAAATTCAGTAGCTGAAAATAGGATGTCATGCACAAGGAATTTATTACAGTATTCTGATAAAAGGAAAAGACCTTTTGCTGCAAGTGATTCAGAAGAAGGATGTAAGTACATCTCAGCCCATGTGAGGTTTGCTGTGCATCACAGGCATAACACAGTGGCAGACAAATTGAAGTTAGCACCAGGATGTGCTAAATGTAGTATTTCCACCAGAAACAGGGAAGGTCATGTCAGTTTACAAATCCTTAATTGTGGTTCAGTGCATAACTGAATCACTCATGCTTAGAGGGACTGAAATGTGAAATGGAATAATGAGGGAAATCAGGACTCTGTTATCATCTGACCTGAGAAAAGATGGCTTTGTATGTTAGTGAAATGGAAGTTGGAGGTGGTCCTCTACGTTGGACTGTACAAATACCTCAGAAGGAATACGCTTGAAATGGGGATCATGTTATAAACCTTCAGACCCACTGGTTTCTGGAATGACCTAGCTGGTTGTTCTAGGGCCTCTGGGGTCTCTCTTATCAAGAGGTTTTCCATCTCCCTATTTACATAGTGACAAACACTGTTCTCTGTCAAAATACTCGCAGAGATGGTTTTCCACAGGTTCAATGATAAGGTGGCACAGACACACCAGCTGTGCACTAGATCCCTTGGGGATTTTCTGGTGGTTTATGAGGAGAAGCTGGTTTAGTTAGTGGTCATCGCTTGCATAGAAATTCTGTTTCCACTGGTGAACAGGAAGATACTGGTTGGATGGATGGATCCAGCCCATGGGCCATGTTGGGTTACAGGGCTATCAGAATACCACTAATACATAACCACTTCATACCCTTTACTGTGGCATTCATACATGAGGAATCATTTGCACAAACACAGCAGAAACCTAAGAAGAAAATATGCAAAGAGTAGTTATTATCTAAGAAATAGAAGAGAAAAAGTACAGTCAATCAGTTAACAGCAGTTCCAGTGAGTCAGTGGGAACACCACCAAATAACATCCCCTGATCACTAAAATATGGCACCACAGCAATGAGCACGTCTTGCCTGTTGCAGCCATCCTGGCATCAATGGCACATGCACCTCTGCCCTCTTCCGCCTCATCCCCCCATGTCACATCTCTGAATAGCATTAACAATGTTTGTCCAGCAGCTTGGGGGCTCCAGAGCCTTCCCTTTCCCCACGAAGCAGAAAAGTCAGGTGACAAAACCAGAAGAGCTGTTTTCCAGTGGAGGGGAGTGTGACTATGCTTGCTGATCATGGAGCCAGGTAGGAGGGTGCTGCAGCAGCAGAGCTGGGGACCGGAGACAGTGGTGCACAGGAAGCTCTGCACACCAGTACTCTTCACTGCTGTGTGGCTCACTCTTGACACACTGCTTTTATTTTACCAGGAGACAAAATTTACCAGATCTGCTTCATTCTTCAAGAGGCCACACTCTGCAAGCATCCATGTATTAAAGAGAAAAAAACAGTCTGGGAAAAACAAGTTGCCTTCTCCTTTGCCACATATTTTAAGTTGTCTGAAACATGAGGATGAGATTCTGAAAATCCACAATTGGGGCACAGTCAAAATGTTGGACATTTTTTGGAAAGAGAGGCATGTGACATGTCATTAGTCCCTAGGATGTCACTATGCCAGTAGAGCTGTCAGATGGCTTTTACAGGATGAACTAACAAGCATATCTCCAAAAGGTGGAATTCTGCAATAAGATCTCTGTATGATTTCTACACTTTACAGGGCTTTTTAAAGATGATAGTTCATGCACTCCAGGTCACAAAAATTTCATGTTGTTAAAGTAGTGCAAGAATGCCAAGTAGTTGGCAGCAGGTTTATCCCTCAGAAGTAGGAGAGTGAGAAATGGGTATAATAATTCACAGCAAGTAGTTACAAGAGGCAGAGAATTGCTAACAGCCTTTGTGTGCTGGCAGGGCTAAGATGTAAGTATCCAATCAAGTAATTACACCCAGTCCTTGCCCTCAGCCATGAACAAATGAAGCCACAGTCAGCTCAGAACTCCCCACATAAACCAAAATGTATTTTGAAAATTTTGAGGAGCAGTGATTACCAGACTTCCTACTCTAAGCTGCCTAACCTGCCACCTTACTTCTAACCACCTAAGGAAGATGGTGCTGCCTATATTTTTAGATTTATAGTCTTAGCCTCACAAAGCACTAGAGTGTTGTGCCATTTATGCAACACATTACAGATAGTTTTTGCTTAACTGCTGGGCTGAGGCTTTTTCCAGTCCAGTTTTCAATCTCTTCTGTGAGAAGAGTGAGAAAGTCCTGAGAGGTAAGTTTTCATTTTTACCTCAACACTTCACTTAAAAAAGCCCTCCAGATTTTTAAATATGAGCAACAAAATCTTGGAGCATTTGGCCTTCAAGACACACATCACACAAATGCAAGTATTACCATCAGCGTTGTTTATACAGTCACCATTTTCAAATCAGACTAGGCATCAGCCAAAACACAATAAGAATAACATAATTTTAGACAGAGTTTTTGGACCCTTGGCCTAAAAAGAGCTAATTTGTAAAAGCTTTCCAGAAAGTACTACTCAGCTGAAGATTTTTCCAAGCTGTTAAAGGCATCCATGTTAGGAAATTCTGTCATGGATTTTTCTAAAATTACATTCTAAAATGCTCCTTGGAAAACTTAATTTTCCCCCTTATTTCTCCATTTCTCAGGCACTCATATATATTTTATTCAAACATACTTAAAGATGTGCCATTTTGTTAATACAAAGAGCTTTTGCAAGCTTGTATCAATACTGATGATCAGTGAAATGCTTTTTCAACTCCAGGATGTAATTTCCACGGAGAAGGAGGAAGGAAGAACGCACGTGATTGAACTGTTTAGTCAAAAACTGGAAGAAAAACTAATATAAAAATCTCAAAGATCACTCCAAACTGCTCTTCTCAGGCAAGCCTCAGCAGTCGCTACAGCTCCCATCACTATACCGTTCACATAAAAGCCCTCTTCAAGGGTTTGGCTTTGCAAACAGATAAAGGAAGATGAACTGGGTCACATTTAGCAGCTCACAATGTTGCCAGTGTCTCTTTATATTTAAGCACTCAAGTACCACATCTAACTTCTCACAACTACAAGAGTTTATTTACATAAAGCCAACAAAGAGTATCTCTTTCAGTGGTACACATGAGGCTGCGGCATTCATAAATGTTTGTGAGATGGAGAAGTTGACATGTTTGCTTGAGAATAAGTATCACATTAATTAAAAATATTCTCAGGGGAACAAAATATAAGCCACAGCAATTGAACTGACTGCCCTCTGCCCTGTTGTTCAGAGGTCTCTGGGGTAAGGCCAAATGAAGTATAATTAATATGCCTGGGAACCCATAAACAAGCGAAAGGGGCATGGTGGGAAGTGGAATTTCAGTGTCCTTTACATGTAGGTTTATCTGAGTTGATAGCTAATAAATACCTTTGGAAGTGCTTATCTGTTGAAAATTATTTCCCTTCTGGAGCAATGTTTCTCTAAGAGAGAGACAAGCTGTGCTATGCATAAAGCAGAAAAATCTTCTTTTTCTTAAAAGTAGTGGTGCCAAAAAAATATACTACCACAGACATATCTTAAGCCAAAGCCAATGAAGATTTTTGGCTAAAGTTGCATGCATCTGAAGTGGAGATGTCCTTTGTACTGAGGTCTTCCCAAAGGTGATTGTAGCTTCAATCAGTGAGGGGATCATGGGGACATATGAAACAGCACCGTATTACATACTCTGTGCTCATATCGTAAGGGCTAGTGCACAGCACAGTGTTTTACAACTCAATGAAATATTCATGGGGACCAAAGCACAGCTGAACTGGAGCCTAACCAAGCCAGACTATAACTTTATTTCTTTTCCCCATCACATTACACAACAGGCAAAGCTAGAAATAAGTAGGCAATAAGCTGGAGCAGGTTCCTGTCTAAATGTCATTTAGCCCAGGAAAATCTGTCATTCCAGCCAGGTGAATAAGAAGCATCTTGAGTAACCAGTATGAGATTTCCCTAATTTCCCCTCTGCAATTCCTTCCTCAAAACCTGCTGCTTTCCACACTCTTGGGGGAAGATCTGCTACCAATTCAGTATCTCTTGCTAATGTAATGGGGATCCTAACTCCATAAGGAATTATGTTGGCAAATCCCACTTGATAAAGTCATAGCATCAAACCCATGAATGTGCCTGGAGAGGAAGAGACACGGTTAAACACATACAATTCTGCACATAATTTTTTTTAAGTCTGATCAGGTAGGCAAAGAGCTCAAGATGAGAAAACATTTCCTATCTGGTCTCTCACCTTGCATTTAAAAATAATCCAACACTTTCAAAAAAAAAAAAAAAAGGTAAAAACTAACAAAAACTAGTGGGTGAAAAAGTAGCTGCTTTGTTTCAACCCTGATGTGTGGCACTTGCCTTTAAGCCATAGCATTTAGGTAGCAGATTGGTAGCTAATATTATTGTCATGCTATGAATGTTTTACTTAAAACATTAACTGAATATGGGGAAATAGTACTGCATCCTTTTATCCTATTGACTGAAACTAATCTTATCAATTAAATAATTTTCCTAGCAGAAGATTTACAGACTGAGCTACTATCAATACAAAAGAAAAATGCATTTAAGTTGAATGACAAGCATTGGTGGTGGCAGAGGGAAGAAATGTGGGAATAAAAGACAGCTGACTATGTTCTCCATTTTTAGGGTGCATAATTGTTCCAAATATTCCTTTGAAGTTTGAGATCGGGTGTTGGTTGGCATAAAAGGCCTTCTCTCCACAACTGGAACATAGAAGAATTTTATCTTTCAGTGTTACTTAGTCCAAGTTTAATTAAACTTCATTCAGCTGTGGTATGGCTTAACTCCCCTGTGACTCAGCTCTGACAATAGTCAGACAAAAATACCATTATGTCAGCATCATGCAGAAGACAGTGAAGCAGCATCAAAATTTCAGAACAAAGGAATTAGGGAGTCCACATTGTTGTATTTACCAGAACTGGTCCTGCATCTACTGAGATTTGTATAATCATTGGTTTAGTGTCAGGCACACGAAAGAAACAAGCTGGTAGAGGACCAAAAGCCACTGTGGGACCCTACCTATATGGCATGTGTGGTCTGAAAAACTGAAAGTACATAAATGTTCCATGACTGTGAGTACAGGATGAGATTGCTAGCATGCATGCTAAAAAACTCCACCAAGCACCGTCCAAATCTCCCAATAGAGTAGGAAAAATCAAATTTTCTACTCAAAGGCTGTGGACAAAGTAAATTTTCTTTATAGCAGCACTATTACAAAATTATGGAGAAATATTTTGTATCTGTGCCTTCCCTTTTTAACTTCAACAATGGGGTTTTTAATGCACTATATACATACTAAAAGTATTAATATAAGTTTAAAAATAAAAAAACCTCAAAAAGTTACGTGCAAAAGCAAAGAAAATATAAGAAAATTTCTACAATAATGAACAACATTTTCAAAAACTACCAATGGAAAACAGCCAATTTAAATCTACAGTGTCTGTGTGTAAAGAGGTGATGCAGTAGTAAAGGCAGAATTATGATTGCAGAGTAATGAAAAGCATCTTTCTTTTTTCAAGCAGAAAGCCAAAGTCAGTCCCACATTTTGGATGTTGTGGAAGACATGCCTAGCTATCAAAAGCAGCAACTTTTCCTGAGAAAATGTCTGAATTAATTATTTTTTTATCATTCATTCTGGATGCCTTAGTGAAAGAAGAAAGAGCAGCATCCTTCACACTGTGGAGCACAATGCCATTTTAAGATGCTGTGGTGTTTGTGGTGGCACAGTATGCTGATGACATCTGTGACCTAAAATTCAAAGGTCTACTTCAGAAGCACAGGTGATTTCATAGAATCATGGAATTAGGAAATCATGGCAAAGGCTTCAAGATCATAGTGTCAAACTGCTAGCCTAGCACAGTGAAGTCCACCTCCAAACCACATCCCTAGGTAGCACATCTACATGTCCTTTAAATAGCTGCAGGGATCATGATTCAACCACTTTCCTGGGCAGCCTGATCCAGTGCTTGATAATCCTATCAATGAAGAAATCTTTCTTCATGTCCAGTCTAAACATCCACTGGTGCAACTTGAAGCCATTTCCTCTCTCTTCCTATCCCTTCCTGCTTGGCAGAAGGGACGGACCCCCTCCCTCCCCCCCCCCCCCCCCAATAACAATATTCTTTCAGGTAGAGGGTGATAAGGTAGCTGTAGAGAGCGATAACATCCCTGCCGAGCCTCTTTCTCTCCAGGCTAAACAACCCCAGCTCCCTTAGCCGCTCCTCACAGGACTTGTGTTCCAGACCCTTCACCAGCTCCATTGCCCTTCTTGGCACATGCACCAGCACCTCAATGTCCTTCTTGTAGTGATAGATCCAGAACTGGACACAGGATTTGAGATGCGGCCTCACCAGTGCTGAGTACAAGGGGGCCATCACTGCCCTGGTCTTGCTGGCCACACTATTGCTGATACAGGCCAGGATGCCATTGGCCTTGTTGGCCACCAGGGCACAGCTGGATCCTGTTCAGCCTCTGTTGACCAGCACCCTCAGCATCTTTTCTGTCAGGCAGCTCTTGCCCAAACCTGTAGCTCTGCTGTTGTGTATGGTGTGGCACAAGAGGGTTATGGCATGTAAACCATCTTCAAGGAGCCTCAAGCTATCCTTCATTAGTTTTAGCAAATCCCTTATGAGCTAGCTGGACTTTGAGAATTCCTTTCTGTGGTATCCAGCTTTGCCCATGCATGACTTATTTCAGAACCAAGTTCCATCACCATTTTTCCTTTCACACGCTCAGTAGCCTTGTACCATGTTCTGATTATTCAGGGGGGAAACTCTCTCAGTTGGAACATTAAGAAGATAGTTTTGAGGCTATCAAAATTTTACTTCTGTCCTGCAGACTGCAGCAGTTACTTTCCAATTAATTTCCCCAGAAACCTTTTTAGCTGTAAATTGTGATGTATTCTTTAAAGACAGGTTATAGTATGTTCTTTACTTTACCTTTGTTCTTTCCTTCTTTCATATCTTCAGTAGAACAAAGAATAGATACTTCATCAAAAATTGCTTCTCATGAACTACTAACTGAATACACAATTTCTTTACCACGAGTAATGTAACTGTCAAGTACCAAGTTACCTCATTTGACATTTGCTGAAGTGCACTTCAAGATAATTGCTACAATACTTTTTAATAAGAATTAAAGCTAATACATTGTTTTATTTCTAATATTTTTCTATAATGTGTATATTCTGTATTAGTAAATGGATTAGCACAGGTCCAGCTGTGTTTAGATATTGTGCTGAAGTCACCAGACTCTGCAGAGAGGATTGTGTGAACACAGTTATGCTGCTTCCAGATCTAAGATAGCTTTGTACAACCACAAAAACAAGGAGTTTTTCATCCCACCAGTAGCTCTAATTTCATAAAAGGACTCAGATCTGCACACAAAACCACATGCAGAGTATTTGCTTTTTCCATACTGATACCCTAATGCAGGCAGGGAGGAAAATATGTCACAAGGGACAAAATTTTGATCTTGAAAACCTTCCTTGTACTTTCCCCAATCCTGGTTCTGTTTATCTGTTTGACTAAAAATTCTCCAGGCATTGAATGCATTTGAGAAAATCTACTCTGAGCAGCTTTTTGTCTATTTCCTGTTCAACTACAATGAAGAAACAAACCCCTGGGAAGCCATCTTTTCAGATTTCCAGGCAAGCCTTTAGCAAACCTCCCACATATGCACCAACCTTGACTCATCAGAAAATTTGTGAGATTTTAAAAAGAAAAAAAAAAAAAAAAAAGATTATGTGATTCTGGTCTTATAATTAAGATTATTTTCCAAGCTCTCTTGCCTCAGATGAACAGCCTAACCATTGGGATAAATAATCATGCTTTCAGTTTGCTATTCTATTTACTCTTCTATTCTTCCTGCAGAAGGGCATTATGTCAGGAGGAAGGATGTCTCCACACAAAAATATCCCATCACCTGATAGTTTGAACATTATTCTGGAGAGGTCAGTGTGTTTTTAAATGCTTGGATTGGAAAGAGGAAATTAATTCAGGCCTCCTACTTCTAAACCAAGTTGGTTTTTTATTATAAGGCTATTCTATAAATATTGAGTAATGCTTTCCCACCTTTTTTTTCAACAAAGAAGCAGTGACCCCCTGCTCAGCTGATTAAAATAACAGATAAAGGTGACTACCGACAGGAGGAAGCTCAGGTTTGCGGATCCCAAGACGACAAATGTGAATCAGCTTCAGGAAGATTCAGTCTACTCATTCTTCATTAGCTTTAGTAAATACCTAATGATCTTGCTGGACTTTGAGAATCTCCTTCTGAAGTATCCAGTTTTACCCATGCATGGCCTACATCAGAACCAAATTCCTTTATATTTTCTTATATAACTCCACTAGACCTATACCACACTCTGACTCTTCAGTGAGGAATTAAGTCAAAATGTCAGTTAATTTAGGGGTGCAATTGTGTCACAGCATGTGAAGCTAGAAGTGATCACAGACAGCAACTGCTCTTTGAAAACAGTCAGAAGAAGGAGCCTGTCCGGAAAAAAGCATGGACAGAACTTACCCACATGATCTTCCAGTCCCTAACGCCATATGCCTGGGCCATTTATTGAAATACAGATATTCTCAGTGTATTTAGTAATCTTCAGTGGATTCCCCTTCCAAGAAGCTGTCCAGCTCCCCTTCAGTAAGAATACCACATAATATAAACCAGAATGCTATACAGTTAGTGAAGTACATTCACACATTTTAAAGACTCCAGACAGCCCTGCTCTTCAAGTCTGGAGTGATGTATGCTCATGTCAAGGCATAGCAGTCCAGTTTCCTAACTCTGGACCAAACGAAATCCATAAAATCTGTTCAAAACTGCTCATACCTTCATTATACTTTAAGCTGTGGAAATCTGGGAAGATGTGATAAAACTCAACTGTGTAAATGCTGGAGACTGTTTCACAAAGTCCAAAAATGAAAGCACATCTGTTGTTCTCTTCATCTGAAAGCTGTTTACTTGCACAGCCATTTCTCGCCATTGGTGGTGTATTTGCTCCCTTTAGTCTGCAGTGGTCTAGGGGATTAGCTATAGATAAAACATATAGACCTCGACCAAAGTATTATGACGGGTTTGACATGTTGGTCTATATTCCCTTAAAAAAGCCATCACCTTTGACTTTTTCTTGTATTTTTCTAAAGTTTTTTCTTTAATAACAGAACTCAAGTAAAACTGAGCTGAAAGTTTCCATCCTTTCAGAGTCAGCTATACATTTACCATTTCATTAACATGGTTTGTACAAATAAACACAGGTGTTACATAAGAATTCACTTTAGGGAATTCACTCTGATGCTTAGTATGGACAAAAAATTCTAGAACTTAAACAAATGTTGCAGTCTATGTAGTTACCACTGTAGACAGACTATCAGAAGAGATATTTGTTTAAGAAAGATGTTACTATCCTTGACTTTCTTCTGGAAGAAGTCTTCCCACTGAACACGTTAAACCTGTTTGTGAAACATCACTGGAGGTGCCAAAGTAAGGAAGAATGAAATACACCCTTAAAAGTTATCTGACCTGCTCTGGAAAAATATGCATTAAATCCTCTAAACCAAATCATAGTAACTCTCATGTGTTGGGGGTTTGGGATTTTTTTCTATCAAATTAAACCTTAGAACTATACAGTCTTCTAAAATATGCTTTCCTAGCAAACTAGCAGCATAACACAATAGTATCATTCATATCAGTTTGGTACATTTAGCTTAAGCCTCATATGCAACTGCCTTATTAAATTACCTGGAGCTTTCTGGTATTTTGCTTAGGTTTTGCCATAGCAGAGAACCAATGCAGCTGTTCCTCCAGTTTTGAAATTTGTTCCTCTTTTTTTTCTCTCTCTTTTTTAAGCTTTGCTGACTGCAAGCCAGTGAGTGACATGAAAGAGTTCAAACAGACTAAAATTTTAAGAAACAAGTGCCTGAAGATTAGGTCTACATTTTCCTCCACATGTTGAATCTCACTTTTCAAATGTCAAGGAGCAAAAGCTCTTGTATTTTATTTTTTCTTAGAACAACAAAATAAATCTAGGAAACTGATGGCTACAGTACAAACACATTGTGTTTTCTTACTCAAAGCAATAAAAAACACAAGCTATTTTTTCTTAAAACATATATTTGAGGAATTATTATAGAAAAATAGGAGCTATACTTGACAAACACTGCTTCCATTATCTAGTAAGGACTTGAATATATTGTCTGTTTTCTTTAGATGAATATGTGTATCAGCTTTAAGCTGATAACAGAAGCCATGAAGTCATCCAGCAATTTAGCTAGCAGAAGAAGCGGGGTACAGGCAAAGGAATGACCTCCTATCAGGTAATAAAATTTACAGCTGAACTATATCAATTACTGCAGGAAAACTTACTGGTGTATGCCACAAGGCCTCACATTTCCTGCTACACTCCGCACCTCAGCTTGTAGTCCCATGTGCACAGGCATGTTGGGGACATGTGGTGATGCTAGGACACTCATGTTTGCCTGGCTGCACTAAACCTGGGCTGTAAGGGTATCGTGACCCATTTGCAATCCCACTGCTAGCACAACAATCAATCTCACAAGCACAAAGGAAACACATCTGGCACACCTTTTATAATACCTATGCTTCTTTCACCCTCAAGACTCACGTATTTATTTTCCATTTTGCTCTATACTAGTAGGCACAAATTACTTTCCAGGTTTATGTGAATTCCTGGTTGGCCAGCCACTGAGGGCTTTCGTGGTTTTCAGCCGTGACATGTTTTCTGTGACTCATTTTGTTCGTAAGCTACACAGCTTGCTCACTGCAAGATTTGTGGGCAGTATTTGCCTACAGCCTGTATTCTGGCACACTGAGATGCTCTTAAAACAATCACTATTGTTGGCAGTCAGACACATGTGCAAACTTCCCCCCTGCCCTGATGCAGTGGCCAAACTGAACAGAGCCCTGCATTAGAGCCAAAGGACCTCTTGGAGAACAGATGTCCCATGCGGAACTATCCTGGCTGCCCATAAAAGGCACCTCTTGACCTGGTGTTTGCCCCTGCAGGGTGGAGCACAACCTGTTTGGGTGCTATCCAAATACACAGAACGTTAGTTAATGCCACTATTATCCCAACAGATGGGCATAACTCTGAGCTGATCAGAGGCTGCATTTTGACATAGTTGCCAGCAGTAGTATGTCCAACTGGGTGAGTCAAAAGGGTCTGTCAGTTTTGAGCTTTCATGCTTCTAGTTAAAGACATGCCCTGCTGCTAATCTTGCTTTTCCCAAACTAGATTAGATTTAAGACATTCAAATGCCTTTCCCTTGGCTTCACAAAAGCATTCCTTATCTCAAGCCTTAAACATCAGGCACAGTAGTGCCAGACCAGTGTGTGGTCACAGCCCCTGGCCCATCTTTTTGTTCTTGTCTCCCCACAGAATCTCAGCTGGATAAGTAGCTGGGATGAGCCTCACTCTTCTCTAGTGATGGGAACTGTAAGCCAGTTAGGCTAATACTTGCATGGGTACATAAGGCAGCATAGACTTCTTGTTGGCAGTCAAATGCTAGGGATGAATCACAGCTCCACAGCTGACTAGAAGGTGAGTTGTCAAGGGCTACCATGACAGCAAAATGCTAGACACACTTATGCCTGTTAATTGCTGTGCTGCTTAAAAATGGACTAATGAGATGTTTGTGATTCGAACTCCTGCAGTGTCCAGTTGTCTGCCTGCCTTGCTTGAGGTCTCATTCTTCAGCCATAACACTGCCACATGTTGACCTGACTTCTGACATCCAGGGCTGGCTCTGGCAGTCATTTCTGCCAGCCTCAGTGCCATCTGCTCAGAAAGCAGGTCCCAGCACAAAGAAAACTGATGTCACTTGACGGTGCATATTGCTGGGAGACATAATTTTTTCTTTCTCCCTTATGTGTTTTGTCCATTACTGCTATTTTTATGCATTGTTGGGTTTTACCTTTTACCTGCCACTACCCTTAGAGATGATCCATTAATGAAAATCTCGCAGAAGTAAGTGTCACTCTTGTTCCTGGCACATGGCAAAAAATACTGATTAGCCACAGAAGTCTCAGCTTACTCACACACCCCTCAATCCCGAATGGCAATTCTAGGAGTGTGTCATCTTTTTATGGTTGTTTCCAACTGTTTATTCCTGGATGGCTATTTCCTTGAAATGTTGTTCATCTTTTCTGTGAAGCAGAATTTCTCTGTAAATTCACATTAATGATGTGTATATTAGGCAATTTTGCTGCTCTCAAACTATACTAGTTGCATTTCAAATTAATTTCCACTAACACAAATCATTAAGTTCTTTCAAAATAAAATCAGCAAAAGCTGAATCTAGTAATCATCCCTAGAAAAAAGCAGACTAAAAAAAAAAAAATCTTATGTCTGGATTTAAAAAAATATATGCATTTTTCACTTTTGTCCACTACTGTCTTGGGGCTTTTGTAACATATTTTAAATTACTCCATGGGGAAACTGAACACAGACATTACTAAAACCAAGATTTTACTTCTTTAGGACAGGTCATAAAAAGAAATCAGTAAAAGAGTAATACAGAGTCTGCATGGCAGTTGAGATACAGCCTTACAGAAAATGACAGCAAAAAGAAAATTAAGATTTCCAGGCACAGTAATCAGTGTGTTTAAAAAAACAAGCAAACAACCAATGGAAACATGCTTTCACCTTTTCTACGTATCTATAAACAAATACTTGGAACTATTTTTTGCATGATGTAGTGAATGCTCTGGATTACAAACATCAGATCCTCTGTTTGTGCCTGTGCCCTATGAAAGCCCACTATTCACTCATTTTATTTCATAAAGAGAAGGAAAAAAGTTGAATTTTGATCTCTGACAGCTGCATACAAGTCGTTTCAGGAGACATTGCAAGCACCCAGGAAACCGGAGTAGGGACAAAAAAGCTTCAGGGGATCACAAAGGCTCTTACTGCTGCAGAGCAGTGCTGCAGCATGTCCTTGCTCACACCATCAGTCAGACCAGGGGCATGTCAGAATGTCTTGTACCTTTCACTCAGTCCATAAGCCCAGTTGTCCAGCACAGAAATCAGGGGATGGCAGTAGCACCCAGTATATAAGCAAGTCTCAAGAAACTGTCACAGAACCCAGTTACAACCACACAGTCAAAAAAAGGGTTACCTTATTTCCAATGGTAATTGAATTGCACACAATTTTTCTCTTTTGAGAACATTTAGCTAATGCATTGCCTTATTTTGATCAGCAATTATGTAAACATTAACAGAAATGTAACAATGGGGTAATTTTTTCAGACTTAAAAGCTGGAACTATAAGTAACGAACCGTCAAAACACCACAGTGTTAAAGAACAAGTACATATTAAAGATTTTAAAAGAATTCTAATTTACTTGTTACATGTTTGTATTTCTGTTTTGCAATTATCGTATTTGTATACATAAAAGAATTCATGGTTCTTTCAAACATTGTTTTAGACCACACTGACCCAAAATTTTACTAAAATAGTACAAAAAATCATAATGAACCACAAGAATGTGCATTGCTTTACATACTGGTTCTCAATAAAATCCCCCAAATTCTAGAGAGGAGACAAAAATACTGTGAAATTCATTCCAAGAACAGGAAACTGTTACCTCTGTAGGCAGATTTACACATGCAGGAAACCTGTCTCTGACAAACAGTATGGAAAATAATACCTATTAGGAGAGGCCTGCTATTAAGCTTTCTGCAACTGTGGGAAGAGGCAGGTAGTTGAACTAATATGCAGCTAACTGGTTTCCAGTTAATAAAAAATTTTCATTGCTTCTCCTCACATTAACACTTAACACTGATCCCCAAGAGATCTACCACTTTCATCCAACCACAGGTCCCCTCTGTGCTCTTCTCTCCTTCCCGCAAGAACAAATAGAACCTGCTTTATCCCCTCCCTGTTAAATGGAGATTTTGAAACAGATCGCTTATGTCCATTTTTATTAATTAAGAGCTAGTTTCAGAGGTCATACCCTTTTCCCAAATGCTAATCCCCTGAGCTCTTATCACCTCGTTAAATGTTTAATGTTGTGAGCATGCACTGGTGAAAGCTGGATCAGGTCAGCGACCTCCCTGATGGGGGAAGAGGCCAATATTGGAGATGTAATGGATGTCCCCGAGAGCTGAAGGGGAGGAGGAGGCAAAACAGCTGCTAATCTGCCATAGCAGACTGACAGCACATCCTCCTGGCACATGTTCATCTTAATTTTCGCAATTCCTCTCTCTTTGTTTTCTTGTGTGTATATACATCATTTGCCAACTTAGTGTAGCCCAAGAAAACTAGACAGCTCTGAGAAAATAATTAATCTCCCTTTGGCTATAGAGACATGCACAAATATGATCAGAATTTTGATTAATAAATGGGCAAAGAATTCACTGAAATATCGTCAGCACAACCTGGTTTTGACACTGAAAATTACAGAGGATCTTTCAAAGAGTGGAGTGATGCCAGTTTGCATGTTTGGTTTTGGGTGTTTTCCCTGCAGGAAATAATCACATGGAAGCTAAGGCCAGCCACAGACAGATTCTCATTAGGTCAGAGAAACTATCCTTGTCTCCAGACAATAACCCACCTTGTTAAAGAAACAGGTTTACTCAACAAAGCTGTTTTCAACCTTCTTTGACTGGGACATTGTATAGGAAGATAGGGATGAGGTGAAAAGAGTTTTTATAGTAATTTAAATTATTCTGTTATTTCACATTAGTTCCTGGCAGACTGGAGAAAGTAATAATAGTGTGAGTTGAAAACTGAAGATCTTGTGCATTAAGGTTTAAGGATATCTGCAATTAAATGATCCAAAAACTTAGACAAACACGACATAAAAAGACAATGTGAAGGTCTTAACTCATGAACTTTAAGACTATTTTGTTCTGACAAACAACATAATGAGGAAAATTTGTCCTCTTCTAACAAATAAACTTCACAGTCCTGATCAATCAAAGGAATGAGAATATTGGGACAGACAAATCTCTACTTGTGATCCTGTATCTTACACAAATTGACTTTCCCTGACTTTCACGTTTGAGTTTTCCCAGATTTACCATAAGAAGCTATTACTTTCTTTATGCCCTTTGCTCATTAAAGTTTCTCTCTGTCAGGAAGATGGCATGTCACATCTATAAGACATAGAGAATTGGAGAATAACTCAGGCTGGGAAGGATCTTTGGAGGCCACCTGATCAGATCTCTGCTCAGACTAAGGCAAATTTACCTCAGGTTGCTGAGGTCACGTTCAGTAGAATTCTGAGTACCCCCAAGGATAGAGAGTCCACAGCCTCTCTGGTCAACATTTGCCAGTGTTTGATCACCTCACGGGGGAAAAAACCCTAAACATTTGATCAGAATTTTGTGTTCCTGTTGTGACTTGTATCTGTCTCCCTAACCCTCACACCTCAGCTAACACAAGAGAAAACAAAAAGCCCAGAGCCATATTTTGAGTGTGACTGAGACAAGGCAGCCAAAGGATGTTAGAGCTGCAGAAGGAATGCTCTCATGAGGAATTTCCAGTCTGGGAAAACCTGCAGTGCCTTGTCTGAGGCTCATCTGAAGGTTATAGCTTCCTATGCCTTCTCCTACTAGTTTCCCAGGGAGTTGTTTACTTTCTTTTTAAAGTCCAACTGCACCTTCTTCTCTGACCTTCTGAGAACAAATTATTTGCAACCTTCCTGACACAATGAAAAATGGATCTACATTAACTAGAGGCAGCCACTGTATGATGATCACAACATTTATATAGGATTCTTTTTTTGACCCCAGTGTTCACTTTGTCAAAGGTACATTAATTACTCAAAACTTGCATCTTATACGTCAACATGAACATTCAGGTCAAGATAAAGCCTTGAGAAAGTTTTCCTTCTTTTGTTTTGCAATGTACTTTCATTCTTGGGAATTAATGTACAACACAGGGCAGGGTAAAGAGCTAAGCTGCAGAAATGCACAATGATAGCAGAAGAGTGCTTTATGATAAGCAAAGCCAAGCCATCTTTGGCACTCTGTAACTATTGTCAAAAAGGTCTTCAAGAAAACAAGAAAGGTAATATTTTAGATGAAGTCTGAGAGCCAGTGAGTAGTTTAAGCTTTGATTAGTAATTAATTTGGAACATTAGTGTCAAAAAAAAAAATCTCCAGATTTCATGTTTGATCTTTCCTTCACGTTTAAGATGTAGGTAGGAAAGAGCAAGTTTGGTACGACAGCTTCTCAACACAGAGTCGAGAGATTACTTGGAAATACAACCAATCGTACCTTCATTCAAGAGCTTCAATAAGAGCATGAAAATGACTATTCAGGTAATCAGGTAATGTGACACAAGCTGACATCACTTTATTCATGTGTCACATCCAACTTTCACTGCAAAACACAAGAGAGAGGTTTCCTGTGTGGAAGCTCAGAGATTAGTTAGTCTCTAATCACAGCCAGAGTCTGTAACATTCCCATAGAACAGCCTACCATTAGTCTGGACATGCTTTAAATGAGAAATCTCAGTCCCACTTGCCTGCTCCTGTCCCTTGTGCCACCATGTCCCTCTGGAAGCACACTGCTCCAAGGAGAACAGGACCAGGCCAGGAGCAGCGGTGGGAGGTGAGGAGAGGGCTGAGAGGAGCCTCATGGCAGCCTGCCAGGCCAGAGGGAGCCTGAGGGAGAGCTGCCGAGGTACTGCAACAGGACAAGGGTTAAAGGAGCCAAGCTGAAAGAAGGTGGGTTCAGATTACATACCAGGAGGAAATTCTTTACTGTGAGGGTGGTGAGGCACCTCCTCAGTTTACCTTCCCCCTCTAATTTGAAGGTAGGTGGTTACGGGCTATGCTAGACCACAGAGAAGGAGGAAGATCAGACATTCCCTTACTCCTAAGTTAAACCTACAGTGCTGGCTGCACGAGGAGAGAGAAGCACAATTTACATTCTATCAGAAAAGGAGGAAACCAAGAGACGGATCATTCAAGCCCAAATTTACTATTCTTTAATTCCCTGGTCACCAAATCTCTTTATTGCCCTTTGCTTAAGGAAGCTTTCATTAACGTGCTCTGAAACATCATAAAAGTGAATTATTTCATGTAGCAGGAAAATGACCTCAGCCTGGTTATCATTGTAGGCAAGAGCTACTTTGTGAGGCTGAAAGGAGGCCGCAGTGGGTCATTGCTGTGCTACACATAGAATCGTAGAATAGTTAAGACTGGGAAAGACCTCTTAGATCAACAAGTCCAACCATTAACCCAGCACTGCCAGGTCCACCACTAAACCATGTCTCTGAGCACCACGTCTACATGGGTTTTGATCACTTCAGGGACCTTGATTTCACCACTTCCCTGGGCAGCCTGTTTCAATGCTTGACCACCCTTTCCTGACAAAGATAAACACCAAGTATTTAAACCAAAGGAAGAAACAAATAGGGGTAAAGAAAAGAGGATCAGAGTATCATGCAATAAAATGGAATTTGAGAACTCAAGGAAGCTGGCTAAGCACAACAGCAATTACAGCCCACGGTGTAGCATGCAAAAGCAGTGATAATTTTACAGAGGGAGCCAGATCAATCAGGAGCGGGTATCTATTACACATTTACCTATGACAGAGGAACTGAACCTTAGGGTCAGGGATAATTTCTTCCAGTCCTCTGTTCCCATGCAGTGTCCCCAGCTTAAAAAAAAAGGTACAAATGTCCATTTGCAAAGGTATCCTCTACTTGTGGGATGCTGCACTGTCAAAGAATGTTCTGCATGTGGGCTTTAATCATGGTTGTTAAATGCCATTACAATGAACGTGACCCTTTAATATCAAGGCTTACTGGAACCCAGCATGTGTGGGTTTTTTCCCTCCTAGCCACCTCCTATTAAGTTCTTGAAGTGCTCAGGTACCTGCCAGTAATCATAACCCGGCTTCCAATCTCATAAAAGACAACTTTGCCATTATCAAAGGCTTTAGAGAAACTACAATATAAGAGGGCAAAGCAAATTGTGACAGAGCCAGAACAAGCACTTGTTGTGAGTGACCTGTACTGCTACTGAGAACATGACAACATTTTGTACTAGCTAGCACATTACTGAAACTAGTCCAAATTCCCCAGTTGTTCTGAGATAAATTTAAGTAGGAAAGCAGTACTTTAGGCATGCTGTGAAGAAGGAAAATGCTACATCCAGTAGCTTACAGCATAAGAGGAAGACCAGGGTTTTGAGTGTTGACAGCACATACTGTCTATCTGAATGGCACAAAACTGCAGAGTAGTACAATCTATTCATAGAGAGAAGGAAAAGCCTAAAAATGGAGACGGATTGTGCACAATCAGTCGAAGTCGTGCCACTGTTTTCTAATGGCCCATAAATACCATAAAAAGTATGCCAGATGTTTCTCGGAGAATCAACAGCTTTGTGAAACACACATCATGGAAAGCATCAGTGTTTGTTGGAGGCAGTAGAGGGGCATGCTGAGGTGCTGCAACTACACCCTGCTGTTGTGTGGGTCTGCAGCAGCTGCAGGTCTGACCTGGTGCTTCTTGCACTTGGCACAGTTACCTCTGGAGAAGTGCCTGGTGTGGGAGCCTGCTGGAAGAGGGTATTGGAGGGCCCTGGAGCTCTGCCTGCCTCTGTGCTGTCAGTCCCCACAGGCCTCATTTTGCCAGCTGAGGCGTGGTTTTTGGTGGGCCACCTGTGCAGGTTGTAGTGAAGCTGTAGGGACTGCCTGCAGACCCTCTCGATGGCCATCCTGCTGTGCAGGAGGGCAGACAAGCCAACTACATACTCCTTGTAAGGGCTGTCCCCTCCCACTGAGTATAGCAGCTTCCCCAAAGATTGCTTGCAGGCATCCCTCTCTCTGGCCTAGCACCAGGTGCAGGCAAAGCAGAATTTGTGCATGCGATAGGCCACACAGGCTGTCTTTTTGATATCTCCCAGACAGCAGGGCACTGGGAGTCTACTGCTGCCTTTGCTGGCCCTACCTGAGGTGGCTGGCTCAGGCTGTCATCCTTTGCAGCAGCGTCATCCTTTCCCATGACACCCAGCGCTTTGCCCTGACAAGAGGGACATGCGAACTGCTGGAATTTGTCTGGCAGAAAGGGCACACGGACTTGTTCTCTGCTCACATAGGATGCATAGGTGGCAGAACAGGTGGAGTCAATGCATCAAGGCATGCAGTTGACCTCCTCCCAGCTGTTCAGGACAGCAGTTGTCCAGCTTCATGGCCATGCTCTCCACTGGCTGCAGTGGCCTGTGGGGACCTGGTGATAGTGGCTCCCTCTCACTGTTGCTGCAGCAGCAGGTGTCACACTAGCAAGGGAGGAGGCACCATAGCCATCACCTGACCTGGAGATGGGTGATAAAAATGCCCAGGTCCTTCAGGAGGAAAACCCTCACAGTTTCCTAGAGCGAGATGTCCCCTTCCAGCTCACCTCTGCTGCTGTGAGTACGCCTCCTGGGTGTCCTCGATGCCTGAACCCAGCAGGGAGAGGGAAAATCCTCCAGCAATGCTGGGACTGGGCACAGAGAGCTGCTACAAACAATTCTCCTCACTCAATGTCAGTACCAATGCCCTCATTCAGCAGTTGGAGCTTCCCCTGATGCAGATTTGCTCCATTCCTATGTGTCCTGTCACTGGATCCCAGCAAGAAGAGATCAGCACCTTCTCCATGCAGCCAGGCAGAGGATAGAGGAGCACTTGAAGGTCCTGCCTTTGCTCAGTGCCCAGACCTGCTGGTCTCCTTCATGTGAGAGCTGCTAGAGCAAGCTGAAGGCCCCTCTGGAGCCTACATGCCTTGCATTTTTGCCCACCGGAGTCCACACTCAGAGGCTGTGGCTGTTGAAAAGCAGCAAGACTGGGGGCTGTTTTAAACTCAGGCTTGTTAGGTCCTGTGATGGGAAGCTGGTGTCCCCAGCATAAAGACCTGGCAATAAAAGGCAGCCTTGCAATGCAGAGGGCAAGTTCTGGAGACCTCAGTGCCAACAGGGGGTCTCAACTGGGCTCCTGCATGGGCCTTCAAAGGAGAAGAAGGCACCCGTCATTGCTGGAGGGAAAGCCCATGAGGTGACAGAGTGGGTGAAGCTGGAAGGGACCTGCAGAGGTCACTCTGTCAAGTGTTCATGCTCAAGGAGGCTCATGAAGAGCATATTATCCAGGACCACCTCCAGATAGCTTTGAATATGTCCAAGAATGTAAGGTACAGCAGCTTTCTGGGAAACTTGTGCCAGGGCTTGGTCACCCTCACAGTAAACAAGTATTTCCTGATGTTGAGGAAGAACCTGCCATACCTGTTTCAGTTTGCACCCAGTTCCCCTAGTCCTGTCACTGGGTGCCACTGGAAACAGCTTTTTTCCCTTGCCTTCACACCCTCCCTTCAGACATCTGTACACCTTGAGGACATCTATCCATAGCCTTTTCTTCTACAGGCAGAAGAGTCTGAGCTCTCTTATAGAAGACGCTCCAGTTCCTTTGTTATCTAAATGCGGCCCTTGGCTGCACTCTCTCCAATAGCCCTGTCTCTCTCCCATAGGGGGGAGCCTGGAACTAATTATTGTGCTTCAACTGCGGCCTCACCAGTGCTGAGCAGAGGAGAAGAATCACCTGCAAAAAAAAAAAAAATTATAAAAAAAATTGATCAAAGACCTATATGAACCAAACAGTCTTATAATCTGCAATAACACTCTGATCTTGTACCCTGCTTTCAGCTAGGGTAGCGTTAATCTCTTCTTGGAAGGTGGGGTTGAGGGTGTCTGTGGGCTATTCCATCTCCAGCATGGCTTAAAACCATGACATCTTCATCAAAATTGAGCTGTCACAAGCATTAAGAATAGCAAGCCTTGAAAGAAGTAGTAGGATCTGTACTGAAAAATGAATGGAATCAATGCTTTTCACAAAATGTGTGTGGTCAAATTCTTATTAGTGTAAATGATAAAAATTAGCATAAATTCTGTCAGAAATGGCATCCGCTGTGCATATTGTGCCTGTGGAGAAGGATAGAGGGAATGAAAAAGAGGAACGCAATAAATTTCCAGTTAGGTTTTCTAGATTGCACCCACTCTTCCTGGCTGACTGCTCCTGTGTAGTCATAGTTAAGCACAAAGGTCTTCGGGGAGCAAACAACTGGCATTTAAATAATTTTGCCATTCCAGATAGCCTCTACTTCCAGTGAAAACATCCTTCACTGTCATCCCCTAGTTCCATCTTGCAATAACCATGGCACAAATGTACCATTGCTTGGGAAAAAATTTTGCTCCCCTGCCCTCCCAATCCTTTGCCAGCAAACTTGGAAAGCTGTAAGTGGAACTGCCAGTGTCAGTTTACCTTAAGCGCAGTTGGCAGGAGACACTTTCTGCAATTCCCTCAGGGGAAAGAAAATGAGATTTCAGAGATCATATGCCCAGTGACCACGCTCTATGAGGACAGAGTTTGTCAGCAACAGTCTCCTACTACAGCTATTAAAGAGTCTAATCTGATGATAAAACACTCTGAACAATACACAAACTTGAAAAATGCAACAAGGATTCTTCCAGTTCCTTAAGATTGGAGGACATCTTTTTCCTGTTCCTATTTCTGTTGTAGTCGCTAGGTTTAGTTTAGCAGGCTGCAGCTTTCCGGTGAGCTCAGCGGGGATGCTTAGGGCAGTGTGACCATTATCACCCTCCCATAGTCCATTCTGGACGGCTCTGCAGTTTTTGCTCTGGCAGCTGTCAGCGTTACAACACAGTGATGGCAAAGGAGGCGAGAAGGGTCCCCCTATGAGGGTTTGAGAAGGTTTTTAACTACATCTCGTCCCGGCGATCCCCAGAGGCAGAGAGACCTCCCCCACCAGGGCGCAGGGGGGTTTTCTCAGGGGCTCAGGGGCGGTACATGGGCAGAGTTGGGGCACAGGAACCAATAGGGAGAGCCTGAGGGAGTGGCCAGGGCTAGGGGCAAGGAACAGAGCGGGGAACAATCTGGGATAGGAAAAAGCAATGGGTAAACAGATTCCCACATATTTCAAATAAATAACAACTTTAAAAATTTGCTCTAGTCACAGCAGGTTTTCCTGTATTCTGAAATTCTGCTTAGGGCATACATAGTTTTAAGATGAAACCCTCTCTATTTAAGAAAGCTAAATAAACAGCAGTGATGCTTCAGTTTTATTGAAAAAGGAGAAGTCACCACTTCACTTCTGGAAATAGAGTAATCCACAGGACAAAAAGATAGAAATAGGAGCCAAAACTCAGCATTTATGCACACAAGCTAGGAGAGAGAAAACACTATATTTAAATATTATCAGCCATGGTGACAGTCAGAGTATTTTTAAGGAAGGAGATAAGGGGCAACAGGCACAAACTGAAGGAAGTTTCCATCTGAATAGAGGAAAGCCCTCTTCACTTTGAGGGTGATTAAGCTTTGGGACAGGCTGCCCAGGGAATATGAAGTCTCTTTCTCTGAAGATAGACAAAGAAACCTGCTGTAGGGAAAGCTGCTTGAACAGTGGTGTTGGACTAGATGATCTCCAGAGGTCCCTTCCAACCCCAACCATTCTGTGGTTCTGTGGTTATAATGAGTTTGCATGGTAGTGGTATCATGCAAGATTCCCATTCTTGCAACGTGCATTAAATTCCCAGCTGGTGCACCAAAAAGATTGTAGTGGGTTGACCCTGGATGGATTCCAGGCACCCACCAAAGCAGCTCTGTAACTCCTCTCTGCAGCTGGACAGGGCAGAGGAAATATAATGAAGAGTCCATGAGCTGTGATAAGGACAGAGAGAGGTCACTCATCAAATACTGTCAAGGGCAAAACTGACTTGAACAGGGGATATTAATTGTAATAATTACTCAAAAAATCAGACCAGGATAATGAAAAGTAAAATAAATCTTAAAACACCTTTCCCCCTACCCCTGCTTCCCAAGCTCTACTTCCTCCCCCTGAGTGATGCAGGGAGACAGGCAATGGGGATTAAAGTCAGTACATCACACATTTCTGCATCTGCTCAGGAAGAAGTCTTTCCCCTACTCCAGTGTGGGATCCCTCCCACAGGAGATAGTCCTCCATCAACTTCTCCAGTGTGAGTCCATCCCATGGACAACAGTTCTCCATGAACTGCTCCAATGTGGATCACTCTTCCACGGGGTGCTGTCCTTCAGGCACAGCCTGCTCCAGCGTGGGCCCTCCACAGGGTCCCAAGTCCTGCCAGGAGATCTGCTCCAGCATGGGCCCCTGTCTCCATGGGTCTGCAGATCCCAGCACAGGCCTCCCATGGAGTCACAGCCTCCTCTCAGGCATCCACCTGCTCCAGCATGGGGCTCCTCCATGGGCTGCAGGTGGATGTCTGCACCCCCATGAAACCTCCAGGGGCTGCAGGGCACAGCTGCCTCACCATGGACTGCACCAGGGCTGCAGGGGAATCTCAGCTCTGGTTGCCTGGAGCACCTCCTGCCTCTCCTTCTCCACTGACCTTGGCATCTGCAGGGCTGTTCCTCTCACATATTCTCACTTTGGTCTTCTCTGGCTGCAATTACACCTGTGCAATACCTTTTCTTTTCCTTAAATATGTTATCACAGAAGCATTAGCACAATTTCTGATTGCCTCAGCCTTGCCCAGCAGGATGTCTGTCCTGGAGCCGGCTGGCACTGGCTGTGCCAGACATGGAGGAAGCTCCTGGCAGCTGGTCCCAGAATCCAGCCCTGTAGTCCCCCTGCTACCAAAATCTGGCCGCACAAACACAACCCATTAATACTGACAGACAATAATGCCAATTTTATGTAACATATGCCAGTGTCTCTTGATTAGACTTTAAAGGTTTAAAAAGAAAGAAAGAAAGAAAGAAAGAAAGAAAGAAAGAAAGAAAGAAAGAAAGAGAGAGAATAGTGATGGGGAGGAAATATTTTAATTTTAGCAGCTGTATTTTAGTTTGGTTGCAACAAATTTTATTGTCTATAAATAAATTTCATGGTAAAGATGCATCGAGGACAAATTACTATCTTCTAAAAGTTGGTCTTTATACATTACAATTCCTGCACTTATATCTTGCTGGCTTTATAGTGTTTCAAAGCTATTAGCTCTTAATTTCCTTTTAGGTTAATAGACTACAGTAAAGGAATACCAGCAGCAATTACACTATATTCTAAAACTCATACTTTTTTGTAATGCGGTGTTAATTTCTGAGGAAGTAGGTCGTTGACAGTGCATTCCAAATCCACAGTAATTCTGTTGAAATAGTCGTTTGGCTTAAATGCATTTCCTAAAATTATTATGAGACCTGTTATCCATTGACGTGTCATTTTAAAAGAACATCATGGTATCTTTCAGGCAAAATTTTGCAAAAGGCTTTTTCTCTGGTTATTGACAAAGCTAGTCAAATTAGTCAATCAGTCTCACAGACAGTTAAAATAACTCCACTCTTTCCTGGAACTTCTTGTTCTCATCTCAGCATGTTGGCAGGGTATAAGTATTGCCCCTGGATTTGTGCCCCAGAGAAGACACACTCTCACACGCTGGGCAGGGCACAGAACCAAGTACACAGCTCCCTTGAGAGAGGTGATGTTGTCAAGTGCTGGCAAAGGTCATTGAGCACACCACCTGAGATCTTCTCTTTAATTTCAGACTTTTCCTCTGTCAAACATAGCTTAGGATTTACTGTAACACTTGGCAGCATCGTTTGGGTTGGGTTTGTCTGAAAAAATATTCTGAGAAAAACATTCTCCAGCCTGCAAAAAATTAAATTTAGGGGGAAAAATATATCACTTTTATGTTCATTACAAAGAAGTCCAGTATGTTCAGTTCTCCAAGAGAGAACTGTATGTTCAGAAACAAGATGTTTTTCATGAAAGGAAAAATTATAATGATCACTGTAGAGGCCATTTTTCTAAGATACTTCTATACATAGATCAACATGATTGCAAGATCTTCCTGCCTTTTTGCACCATTTGAGGATGACCGTGCAGCATGTTCCACTTGAGCTTCTCCTCCCAAACTGCTGTTTACTTCCTCTGTATTTCAGTCTTCATTTGTTTCCACACCAATCCTGGAGTTTCAAACTGATGTTCCATTTCCTAAACACCCTCTCTCTTTGAGGTTGCTTCTTAGAAAGCTCCTCAGCTGGGCAAGCAGAGGAGGCAGATGCCTTGGGCTGCCTATTTTGCCCTCCCAGGCAGGAGTGTGGGACTGCTACACAAGGAGTGTGTGCAGCACTGGGGAACCCAGCTCAGATGTTTCTCCCATAATCTTAAGTGCTCTACCCCATTGTCAAGGTGCAGAATGGCAGGACACACATGAAACCCAGCTATTGTCCTGGTTTTTGTTTCTCTGCTCCCTGTAGCATGAGTGCCACAACCCATGCTAGCCCAGCACTTCCTGTTTCCTTTCCCAGCGTAAACTGGGGTATCAGCTTCCTCCGAGCCACCACTCACAGAAGCTGTCCAGGAGGTTCAGGGTGTCAGGTGGTCATGGAACACCTGTGGGAGGAACAAGGTAGTAAGTAGATGTAGGAGAAGAGTGATTTCCAGTGGGTTTGGGAAGGGTGACTGTGGTCTGGAGGAGAAATCCTGTGAGGATTTAAAGATACTCTCTTGCATGCAGTATGGGTACTTCAGCCTATACTGACCCTGTCAGCCTCCTCCCCTCTGTTGCAGCAAAGCTGCCTTTGCTGCTCTGCTGAAGGCATCAGATCGAGTTATTTTGTGCTCTTCCCCAAGAAGCAAATTTGGCTGTGCCTGCACTGCTAGGAAGCCCTGTCCCAGGGCCACCCGCTGTGTTGCTCTTCTATCTCGTGACATCCCAACCCAGCACTTTTTGTAGCTGACAAGAATTAAGTTCTAAGAACAGGATTTTTTATAAGTTATTATCACTTTCTTCACCCTTCATTTCATGTTTCCCATTATCTCCCTGCTTACAAACAGGCTGCCCTTTCAATTAAGAAAGTGGAGTAATTTCATCAACCTTTCTGGTGATACATGATCTATCCAGCTATGGCTGTCCAGCTGTTGTGGACTTGGTTTCCACTTGGTCAGTATTTCATTTCAAAGTAAGCTACACAAATAGCTCAACTGATATAAAGAGGCAGGAAATAACAATAAAATATTCTTTGAAACATATTAAAGAGACCTTGTCTGTGGCAGTGTCTTTGGAATTAGAATCCCAAAAGATTTCTCTCCTGTTCTTTAACTTCAATTCTCATCACCATTTTACAAGCATTCACCATAACAGATTATTTTGTTTTATCACAGTGATGTCAATAATATGAGGAAAATGAGAATGCAGGATGATTCTATCTTCATACCAAGATAGAACAAAATGTTCAAGATGCAAAAAATAGGAAAGCAATATTTGAGTCAGTGCTTGCTTTTACCTGTAGCATGAACTATTTTGAAAATACATCCAAAATGGCTAAACCATTTACAGAAAAAAGTCTTGATCATCAGCAAGACTTGTTGAATTCAAGCTGTAACCTTGAGCCCACACAGCAGAACCATCTGTTATACATCTGGGGCTTCCACACACACCTTCTGAATCTTATTTTAAGTTTCCCTGAAGTTCTGACGTCCCTGTGACTTCATTTTGTCTCTTTTTTGTTGGTGACAGAGTCATCAGTCCTCCTCACTGGTTTGCCAGGTTTATGATCCTTCTTCAGTGTACAGAGATATTGCAACTGCAGGAAAGCAAGTGAATCACCAGTGGCAGACCTACTCGAGGGATATCTGCCTTACCCACTGGACCTCATGGACACATTGAGATGAGTGGGTTAGACTTTGGGATGTCATAGTCTTCTTTTGGGTGCCTTTTTCAGTAGTCAGAATTGGGGTCGAAGTATTTCTCACATTCTCATCATGTTCGTAACAGCTTCAATATCAGAAAGAAAGCATGGGGTCTTTTTTCTTTAGTCAGCTTCTATAAGGGCTCCTCATCTGAGTGTCCTATTATGGGATAAAGGTGGTTTGTTGTAGGTTACGGGACGGCCGGACGTAGACAGTGACGGATGGAGACGAGAGATCTCTATAGGCAGGTCTTGGGACACATGGGGTTTATTGTAAAAGGTGTGGGTATAGGGGCACTGCTCAGAGCTGCCAGACTCAGCTCTGAGCAGGCCCAAGAGAGCAAGAGAGTAAACGGGTGAGAGAGAGAGAGAGTGTAAGAGCAAGAGTGGAAGTAAGAGAGGAGTGGAAGTAGTAAGGAAAGTCTGAAGTCCTGGTTACAATACAATAAATCATCTTCTGTACTGAATATTCTAATTGTCACTAACCAATCTAATACAAGATACAAATCCTATAGCATTTACATACAGCCTATAAGAGTTCTTATATTACCATAGAGTGTTACATCTTAACTTCTAAAAACTACTCTTTGGACCCCTTCTGCTGAGCTAGTAGGGTCTGCTCTGACCCTTGGACCTGCTGCAAGCAGAGGGTATTGTTCCATCAAGAGGGGATTACTTCAGTGGCCATACCATTGTTTTCCAGTTGTTCAGTAACTAAGACTTGGTATTTCAAAAGTGGCTTTCATTTCGATGTTGCCTGTAGTTTTCATATTCCCAAAATCTTTTGTCAGGCAATCATATTTATAAGGCTTTCCTGTTTCATCTTCCCCAACATCTCCCCTTTCTGGTGACAATTAAGATATTAGACATAGTCCTACTCGTCATTTTTTGCACACACTGAAGTATACAAGGTACTGCTACTAAAACTATAATTATTACTACTAGAATAATCAAGCCTATTTTACAGAGTTCCCTTAGCCAAGGTGCAAAGCTCCAACCATCAAACAAACTGTCTAGCCAAGACGGGTTATCTGTTGTAATTTGGTTAGCTAGGTCCCTTTAGGTTTTGTAACTGTTGGTGAATGGAAACAGAATGATCGGATAAGTTCATACAGCATAATCCTTCAAAATCTTCACAGCCATGCCCATGTGCTAATAAAAGATAATCAATGTAAGTTTGGTGTCTATGGCTGGGAGTTGGAGAAATGTGATCATTATCATATGACCAATACTTATCAAAAGTAACATTACCAAAACCTTCTGGAAAAGGCATTCCAACTAAACAGGTTGAAAAAGGTTTGTCAGGGCTTGTGTCAGATAGACAGATGGTATTGGAGCCTGCAGATTTGGCTAAAGCATCCCAAACATTTGTCTTTGGTTGATTTACAGGTAAAGCTTCACTACAAAAACTAAAACAAAAGGTTAAAAGCAACATGCATCTACACAAATAATGCTAAAACTCCATTCTTTTCTTGAGCTGTTTCTGGCAGACAATCTTCTCTCAGTGGTTCTGCCTAGTTCACATTTCAGTGCTGGCTTCTCAGCTTCCACTCGCGGGGTCACTGGCTGAAGTGGAACCGACAACGGGCTTTGATGTGTGGTACAGCTTCACGTTCTTTGCTGGAATCCACTTGGTTCCTTCACCTGTGGAGAGACATGCAAATCCCTTCCCCACATTATAAGATCATGGTCTTTCTATTTTTCCTGATCTAGATTCTTAATTAAAACTAGGGGGTGCTCTTTCAGTTTTGCTTTTTTGTTGTTTAAGAAATGTCTAAATGAGGGATCAGGCTCTTCTGCAGAGCTATTCAAGAAATTAAAAGCATACAAGGCTTTATTCAACCTTCTTTGAGGTGTAGCCTGGGCTTCTCCCCTTTCTGTTGATTTAAAATGCGTTTTAAAGTTTGATGTGTTCCTTTTAGGGTACTTTTTAGCAGTTGCTTAAAGTATGGAGAGCAGATACCACTGTCCTTTATTGCTTTCCGCAACTCTTTAATCTCATGGTGTGGGATAGCTTGCCATGTTCTAGGACCACCAGCTTGCTGGCTGAATAGTACAGGCATAGCTAAAGGATTTAGATTTTCCTCTTTGCAAATTTGGCGTCTGACTTCATGCCAGTCTGTAATTGAAAATTATTGAAACATTTTTGGGGGTTTTCTACTTTTGGGATTAATGCAGGCGAATCTTCAGGGTTTAGTGTCTCTTTCTGAGTCGAGAAGTCTGTCCGAAACACTGGGGGGACACCAGAGCTGTTTGGGAACAGACTTAGTTCTTTTTCGGAATTGTTTTGTATTGGGATTAAGGGGTTGGCATTTGCAGGGGCAAATAGTTCTCAGTCTGTCCTGTATTTATAAAAGCAGGTGTCATATTCCATCCTCCCCCTCCTTGTTGCACGGCTTGTGTGCTTGGCTGTGCGATCGATTGGTGATACAAAGTAGTCCCATTCGGTGTCAGGAGCGCAGAGGCGATAGCGCGGCTGGGTGTTCGAGGGAGTGCGGGCGTGATTCGGTGCTGCTTGGGTTGGTTCCGGGAAGCGGCAGCGGAGTCAGGGAGGCAGGCAGCGGAGTCGCGGGAAGATGTGCGGCTGGTCCCGGGAGCGGTGCTGTGGTGGGAGGAGTGTGAGCGGAGTGATATGGCTGATCCGGGAGTTGCAGCAATTGCGCATGCGTGTGTTGCAGCAATTGCGCATGTGTGGGTTGCAGCAATTGCGCATGCGTGGGTTGCGTCATCAGGTCAGCGCAGCAGGCTGTAATGGCAGTAGTCCGTGTGGCGGGCGGTTGGGCAGAGCAGGAGATGGCAGGACTGCAGAACCAGGGGCTGGGGCTGCGGCCGCGGGAGGCAGGAGGGCCGGTGGCTGGATCGCGGCGTGCTGCTGTGGGAGCTTGTAGGCTGGGCTGGGGTGGGTGGTGGTGCGGCGGGCAGAAACGGCGCTGCTGGAGTGGCGACGCCGGGAGACGGGAATTGCACAGGAACGCCAGCAGGGACAGGAGTAGACATAGGCGTCTGTGGTGCCGCGGGGCCGGGGGACAGCTCGGGGCGTGCTGTGTGCGCTTGAACGGCAGGGTGGGGGGTAGGGTTCGTGCGGTAGCGTGCACAGGGGGTGCCGGGGACACCAGCGCGGCCGTGACCGGCGCTGTAGGCACCGGTGGTTCGGGAGCGGCAGGAGACTGTGAAGACGCAGCAGCGGTGGACGCGGATGGAACAATGGCTACTATCGGCGCCGTGTCGGGGGGGGGACCTGGGGGGCTGGAAGAAGGGTCGCGACTTGGCTTTGCGGGGGGCCAGCTATGATGGCAGCCATGGCCATAACAGGCGCGGCTGGGGGAGGGGTAACACCCGTAGGTAGCAGGGGGGTAGGCGCTGGTCCCGCAGGGGTACCGCCGGGGGCGGGGCCACCATGATGCCAGCAGCGGGGGGTGGGGTAAGAATGACGGCAGCGGGGGGGTGGAGCCGCGATGACGGAAACGGGGGGGGGGCACGGGGGGACAGGGGCAAGGGCGGGGCCACGGAGACGCTGGAACGGAGGGTGGGGACCGCGGGGGATGGGGCAGCGGGGACGAGCGGGATGGCGGGGGCGGGGATGGCGGGAGCGGCGGGAGGGGCCGTAGGGTCCGGTGGGGTGGCTGGGGCCCGGGGTAACGGGTGCGGGGACCACGAGCGCGGGGGCGGGGCGGCGCGAGTCAGCCAGACCGCGGGTACCGGAGCCGCAGGGTCCAGCAGGGGGCGGGGGCCGTGCTCCGTTGCGGGCTCGCGGCAGCAAGGGGCAGGCTCGCAGCAGGAGCCGGGCTCGGGGCGGCAAGGGGCGGCCTCGCAGCAGGAGCCGGGCTCGGGGCGGCAAGGGGTGGGCTCGCAGCAGGAGCAGGGCTCGCGGCGGCAAGGGGTGGGCTTGCAGCAGGAGCCGGGCTCGCGGCGGCAAGGGGCGGGCTCGCCAGCAGGAGCCGGGCTCGGCAGGGTGACTGCTGCGGGCGGCGCCATCGCAGCAAACAGCTCTACCAGCGCTCTGCAAGCTGGGAGCAGCTGCGCGGCAGCCATATCCCGGAAGGAGATATTATTAAAGAGCTTAACTCCAACTGTGTCCCAAAAGTCTCTTGTAAAGACGGCTGAACGGTCAGCATTTGGGAAATTAAGTCGGGTCCATTCTAAAAGATTTTTTAGCTCGTGTTTAGGCAACTGACTTGGACCAGAGCTTATAAGTAAATGCTTAAGTTGCTTATAGAGATCTCTGTCATGGGCAGAGTGGGTTTGTCCCATTTTTTAGACCAGTATGATACTCACTTAGATGATGTCGCAGGAGCAGCGTCCTTAGTCAAAGGTACGTCGTGGGGGGCTGGCAGGCACTCCACTCAGCAGTCAGGACGCTGCTTTTCGGTCCTTTCCCAGAGCTCCGATTTCAGGCGTCGCTTGGCAACGGCTTTCCGTGCTCAGGACATCACGGTGGGTCCGCACTGAGAGCTCCAGCGCGGGCGGTGCTGAGCACTACTCGCCTGTGCTCGGGGCGTGTGGCAGAGTTCCCCTCCGCAGAGCTCCACTCAGCACTGCTTAGCAGCGTGTCCGTGCTCGAGGGGTGATACGGCTGACCTCCTCAAAGAGCTCCAGGGAGCCGCTGCGCAAGCAGTGGCCGCCCGTGCTTGAGGACTGCCAGGCAATTCCCTCCAAGAGGTCCAGGTAATCCCCGTGCTCGAAGGCTGCCTCAGCAGAATTATAGAGCTCCAGCTACTACGATGCGCAGCAACGGTATGCCGTGCTCACGACACATTCTAGGTGGCTATAACTGGTCTTTTAGTTACCGTCCATGGAGAAGTGTCCTACAGATGGAGAAAGCTGAACCGGGCGTTCAATCACGTTGTGCGCCAGACTGCAGGTGCTGGGTGTGGGTTCAGCAATCACGATGGGCGCCAGACTGTAGGTTACGGGACGGCCGGACGTAGACGGTGACGGATGGAGACGAGAGATCTCTATAGGCAGGTCTTGGGACACATGGGGTTTATTATAAAAGGCGTGGGTATAGGGGCACTGCTCAGAGCTGCCAGACTCAGCTCTGAGCAGGCCCAAGAGAGCAAGAAAGTAAACGGGTGAGAGAGAGAGAGAGAGAGTGTAAGAGCAAGAGTGGAAGTAAGAGCAGGAGTGGAAGTAGTAAGGAAAGTCTGAAGTCCTGGTTACAATACAATAAATCATCTTCTGTACTGAATATTCTAATTGTCACTAACCAATCTAATACAAGATACAAATCCTATAGCATTTACATACAGCCTATAAGAGTTCTTATATTACCATAGAGTGTTACATCTTAACTTCTAAAAACTACTCTTTGGACCCCTTCTGCTGAGCTAGTAGGGTCTGCTCTGACCCTTGGACCTGCCTGCAAGCAGAGGGTATTGTTCCATCAAGAGGGGATTACCTTCAGTCGGCCATACCATTGTTTTCCAGTTGTTCAGTAACTAAGACTTGGTATTTCAAAAGTGGCTTTCATTTCGATGTTGCCTGTAGTTTTCATATTCCCAAAATCTTTTGTCAGGCAATCATATTTATAAGGCTTTCCTGTTTCATCTTTCCCAACAGTTTGTCACAAAACAAAACCTTCAGAAACAGGGAGGCAGAGAAAACCTGATGCAGTTTGCCCCACTTTTTCTCAAAGACATTTGTTCTGTGTTCTTTGCATTTGTCTGATATAAAGTAAACATAAGCAAAAATAGTTGTCTGCCAGAACAATGAAAATCAAGAATAAAGAGGCACTTCTTCTAATTAACAGCAACCTGCAATTAAGAGCCATTTACAACCTGCTTCATTTCTCATAATATCTTGCAGATTTACTTAAATTTTCTTGTATGTTTGACTGAGATACAGGGCATATGTTTTGTCTTGTTTTGTTGCTGTGCACACACTGCTGTGTTCACTCCCCTACCTTTTCATTTCCAGCTTTTTGGATAGAAACAATCTCTTAAATATTTGCAAGAATAAAATATTTACATGGCTAAAAGCTAAGTGCCAGTGGCCATTCTACCTTGTTCTCTCAAGTACTGTGACACATTGTTACATTTTTATCCTTATACTTTATTAAAGGCCTTTTTAAAAATAGGACAAAACTCGGTTGGTGAGTTGTGTTCTAGGAGACAGCAAGAGGTTATTGTTTCATAATGGACATGTTACACTGCCTTTCTATAACATCCTTTCAGACTGTTCCTGACATATCCTAAGAGATAGACCACATCCTACCAAAACATTTAGAGGTAGAACTAATTGGAAGATTAATTTGCTCTAGACAATTTTCAGTTGAACTCTATACAGGAATCCTTTCCTATTGTTTTTGGGCCAGGTTTTTTAGATGTCGGCTAAAGGCTGAATCGTTAGTTTGGAAAAACACTCTTAGATGTATACTTTTTCTCAACAGCCTATGTTTTAAAGCCAAATTAGATTTTTGAAGCAGCTCTTTTGTTTGGGCGACAATGCACTTTTCATCTGAAGCCATATTTCACCATGTGGATCTAAGCTTGAAATATCTATATGCACACTTGTTATTTTGATTGAATCTTCAAAGTGATATGAAATTAGACATTATTCCATTAGTGATAGGACAAGGGAGAATGGTCTTAAGTTGAGGAAGGGTAAGTTTAGATTAGAAATCAGGAAGAAATTCTTTACTGTAAGGGTGGTGAGTCCCTGGAACAGGCTGTCCAGGGAAGTTGTGGATGCCCCATCCCCTGGAAGTGTTCAAGGCCAGTTTGGACGGGGGTCTGAGCAACCTGGTCCAGCGGAAGGTGTCCCTGCCCATGGCAGCAGGGTTGGAATGAGAAGGTCTGTAAGGTCCCTTCCAACCCAGACCATTCTGTGGTTCTGTGATTAAAAGGCATTCGCAGATGTTGGTGGAGTGCTTTCTTCAGTAGATAATACAAATAGTTTCAATAGGCTTAGGGCCACAATGCACTTTTCATCTGAAGCAATTTCCCATTTCATGCTATAACAAATGGTATTAGTTGTAAATTCAAAGACCTTACTCTGCACAGAGAGCCCTAACCCTGCTAGACGAAGATGAGAAAGTGAAGTAATAAAACTGATGTCCTCAGGACACAAATGAATCCCTGTGTCTGCAGACCTGTGTACTGGGCTGATCTAGAGGTAAGCAGCCCTTAGTGGGGCAAAAGGTTGGACATGTCCTCCTTCATTTTGCCCCTCTGATATATTATCTACTATATGTCTGGGATCCTGGATTTGCCAGAGAATAGTGCAGCACTAATCATCTCCCACCAGCATACACCCCAAACCATGTTTTCTCTGTTGAGTATATTTCTTAGATTAATATCACCACTGAAGAACAGCAACAAGTATGCTTCACCCATGCTTGCAAATTCCTCCTATGTGTGCCAAAATTGGACAAAGTCTAAGTTTTATGTGCTGCAGAAAGACAGATCCTAACAATTTATCACCAAGTAAGACAGTTTATAATACAGTGTGTTTTGTTTCTGCATGGCTGTGTGTCAGGTAATCCTTCCATCCTGGAGGAATGAAGAATCCCTTCTGAGGGCACAAAGAATAGCTTCCCACCTTGGAAAGTGATGCCGAGTGCTACATGTGGCATCAAACAGAAGATTCCTCATTTAGACAGCAGGGGATTTGATCTGACGAAATCCCATTGAATTAATCTTGCAGTTATCTTTTCACATGTAACATCTTTAGTTTGGTAAATACCAAAAACTTTAAGAGCTGTAGGTAAAAAACAGGCAAGAAAAATTATAGTGGGGTTACTTACTTATTCTTAATTCTTTCATCTTCTTTTATTAAGGTTCAATAGATTTGTTCAATCCCAGAAATTTGAATAGATGCTGACTGTTAAATTTGTCATTGGAAAACAAATCTGAAATCCCACTATACTGGTGATACCAGAGGACCTTCAAAGGAACAGAACACCAAAATTTCCCAAGGGCACACCTCCTGAGAGACAGAGCATTAAGCTTTCTAAGCAGGAACTGATATCCTCAGTGGGAGCTTTTTAATGATGAAAGTGCAGTAGAGCTGCCAAAGCAAAGGACAGCCTCCAGGGTAGACCTTTCTGTAGCACACCTCACCAGGCCAATACTTTCCTTCCGAGCCATATTGGAGACAGTCCAAGTACCAGCTCAGGCCAAATTCTCTCTGTGTGAGTGTAGATGAACAATCCCTGTCTGTATCTTCTTTAAATTTGTTAATTAAAATCTCTGATACACCATTCTTTCCAAAATACTATGTCAGGTTTTTTTTTAAGGACTCTTTTAAGGACAAGGTATCTTAACACACCTTCTGAAATTAATACTTTCTGTACATTTCATAACCACATGAAATACTGACATGGAAAGAGATAATCTCATTACAAGATCCAGTCTCTGTCCTTGTTTATAGTCATATTTTCAGCTCTGCTGCATATTCAAAGCACTGTTTTGCCTTAACTAGAATTGTCTTTAAATCTTTTGAAGCATGTTCTTGCCCTCCTAACATTTTCATTTGCTACTTAGCCTTTGGCTTAATTAGCCATTAACAGCACGACACTAGAGCTGGGAGTAGGTATTGATTCTTGTATGGAATTCATTTGGAGTTTTTTGTTTTGTTTTCAAGCATGTATGGAACAAACAACGCAGACCTGGAAAGGAAAAAACAAAGTAGGGGAGTTTTGGATCCTGGGAATGTAACTCTGTACCCCACCCTTACACACTTATGGAAGAGCAGAGAAGTAGGATACAGAGAGAAGGAGAAAAACATGCACTGTATAAATTAGATTGAGGTTAAGTTTACACATTCTGTCCTACTGAATGACTCCCAGCCCTGATAATTGTAATTCATTTCCTTTCTGTAGGGTGGAAATAGCCTGGTAACAGCAAGAGTGAAAAGGTGGGTCATATTTTTTACTGTTTCACAAAAGGCCTCTTTAGTGATTTGAAATTACTAGGTCACAGTCTCTGTATTGAAATACTCCAAGTGTCACATTCGTTTGTTCAAAACAGGAATTAAAACCTCAGACAGTGATTAAATTGGGTGAACACCGATCCCTTGACAGACACGCCTTCCCTGCTTCACTGCCACAACTCCATATCACTCACAGTTTCATAACCAGCCACAAAATTACTACACAAAATAGTTGGAGAAGGGCCATGCCCAAATAATCCCTCAACTGCCTGAGTCTGGATTGCAGAAGTAATGCTTAAGATCTGGTTGCATTTACTACAGCCATAGAATCTGCACTGGGACTAAAAATCTTACTACTGGCATTTTTGTTTACAGCCAAAATGAACGGACCTGTATCTTCTTCCAGTGTGTAAGTGTTGAGTGTCTGCAGGATGTGTGCTATGGTCAAGAATGTCCCCTTCTCTCTGATCAATTTTTAACCCAAAGCATACGCCTTGAAAGTTAAATTCAGAACTGAGGTTTGCCTTCCATGTTCTTTGTACCTAATATAACTTTTTTAAAAGTTATTAATTAGGCAGAAATACATGCTTTTCTATTCCTGAAATGCAATTTTTTGCCTTCTAAGAACTAGAACTTTTACTGCTTTTCATTGAAGTACCTGTAAAGCAAATCAGAAGGAAGAAATGGGTTTACCAGTCAATTTGTGCTACTGATACAAAGAGAAATAGACATTCCTTGAAACTTTCAGATTTTGAGTGGAAGCTCACAGACCATAATATCAGGAACTGAATGAAGTTCCAAAAAGATAGGTAGACTAGTTACCATTTACATTGCTAAAAAATCACTTTATATAATATACAGTTTGACAGGACATAGAAGAATCAAGATTCAACTCTCCGGCTCCTTCATTCTTATGAGCAGGTAACAAAAGAGAAAACCAAAAAGAATCTTAGATGAAACTAGATGATTTTTGTATATCAGAAGGAGCACAAGTTTGCTCCACTTACTTTTGTGAGGTAAATCATGAGGTATATAAAAACCCCAGCCCTTTCAGCTCCAGCAGTGTTAAATAAACCCTGAGATGTTTTCAGACTTATGAGCTGTCACTGTTAAATATTGTGAGCATTTGCAGACACACTCCCAAGGAATTGCAGAGGAGAGACAACAGTACACACATGCCAGCAGCAGCCAGGTTAGAAGGTTCTGCCCTGGTTTATTCTATATTTGGATGAGTCACATCCCCAGGGAAACCACAGCAATGAAAACACAAAAAAGAGCACGCATGCCTGTGCAGATGGATAAAGTATAACAACATGTGTTGGTCAAAACTTCCCAAATGGTAGGATGATTTCTATAGGATTAAAAAAAAAAAGTTTTTAAGAGACAAAACTGATAGGGGTTTGGAGGAAGTGGTCTTTTGGGCTACCTAAAAGAGTAAGCAGCAAAGGGCAGGGCTTAATTCTAACTTGCCAAAGGAGCAGGATACTCAGCCAAGGACCAGGCTATTCAACACCTTCAGCAAAGACCTAGAAGAGGCCATAAAAAGAGTGGTGTCTAAACAATCTACTTAACTATTTGTAGTAGTGAAATTCCATCCCATTGGCAAAGAACTCTGGAAAAACTTTACAAAACTACAAAAGTAAGGTCATGTGAGCTCCAGTTTGAATACATATAAAGCATCTAGGAAAAAATAACCTAACCCTGAGGTAGCAGCCAAGGCAGAGAAAGGAGATCACAGAATTGTAGAATGGTGTGGATTGGAAGGATACCTTGAAGATCTTCTAGTTCCAACCCTTCCACTAGACGAGGTTGCTCAGAGCCCCATCCAACCTGGCTAAACACCTTGGATGGGGCATCCACAATTTCCCTGGGTAACCTCTTCAAGTGATTTACCACCCTCATAGTAGAGAACTTTTTTCCTAATATTTAATTTAAACCTACTGTTTTTCAATTTCAACCCATTCCTCTTTTCCTTTCACTACCTGCCCTTGTAAATAGTCTTGCCCCATCTTTCCTATAAGTTCCCTTCACATACTGGAAGGCCAAAATTAGCCTTCTCTTCTGGCTGAAAAAACCCAATTTTCTCAGCCTTTCCTCACAGGAGAGGTGCTCAAGCCCTCTGATCAATTTGGTGACCTTCTCTGGACTTTTCTCCCAACAGGTCCCTGTCCTTCCTGTGCTGGGACCCCAGAGCTGGATGCAGTGTTCCAGGTGGGGTCTCACCGGAGCAGAGCAGAGGGGCAGAATCCCCTCCCTCCCCTGCTGCCCACGCTGCTTTGGATGCAGCCCAGGACACGTTTGGCTCTCTGGGCTGTGAGTGCCCATGGCTGGGTCATGTCCAGCCTCTCACCCACCAGCACCCCCAAGTCCTTCTCCCCAGGGCTGCTCTCCATCTGTTCATCCCCAGCCTGGATTGATACTGGGGGTTGTCCTGACCCAGGTGCAGCACCTTGCTCTTAGACTTTTTAAACCTCATGATATTTCCATGGCCCCACTTCTCCAGCTTGTCCAAGTCCCTCTGGAAGAAATCCTGTCTTTCAGGTGACTCAACAGCACCACTCCACTTGATGTCACTTGCAAACTTGCTGAAGGTGCACATGATCCCTCTGTCTATGTCATTGATGAAGAAATAAAATAACACTGGTCCCAAGGGGAATCCTTGAGAGACACCACTCATCACTGATGCCCTCTGGCATTCTGAGCCATTGGCCACTAGCCTCTGGATGTGACCACACAACCAATTCCTAATCCTCCTAAAAGTCCACCTGTTGAATCCATCATTCTTCAATGTAGAGAGAAGGGGGGGGACCATGTCAAAGCCTTTACAGATGTCTGGATAAATGACATCTGTAGCTCTTCCCTTATCCACTGAAATAGTTACTCCACTATAGAAGGCTACTGGGTTGGTCTGACAGGACCTTCCCTTGTGAAGCTATGTGGGCTGTCTCAAATCACCTCCCTCTCCTCCATGTGTCTTAGCACATGACTGGACACTATTACACCACTTGATTTTGCAAGTTCCTTTTTAAAAGAACGAACCCCATTTCCTTTAAAGTACTGCATACAGTGTTTTCAGCCTTGCAAAGTGTATGTGATAAATTATTTCAAAGCCATGTCAGTCAGATGGAAAGTGCTAAACACTGAGGAGCCAGAAAACTGACTGACCTGACCAAGTCGAGCTACATGTTAAAGGTTTGGTCTTTTTCACATAATGTCTCATTATGAAATCAATCCAGAGGACAGTGGATGAGCAATAGTAATTTCCTATGTAGTGTTCCAGACCTGATGGACTTCTTGATACTGCACCTGACAAAATGTTAGTCGTGTTACTTTTAATGAACATGTAATTTTAACTAACAATGTACAGAAGACTTTCTATACCTCCAAAGTGATCAAAAACCAAATCTGATAGAAAAGAACTCCACAGTGTTCCTTAAGGTTTTGGGAAATGTCAAGACAGTTACAGCAACCTCACAAACAAGTGTCACTGCACTACCCTGTCTGGAACGGGCATAAGGAACAGGATTCCTTTCTCACCATGCCTCTGTGGCTACATCTGCTGTAGTTTGCAGCACCTTAAATGGCTGAGTCTGATTACTTTTGTGCAATGCATCTCTTGGTCATACTGCTTTTTTATTATACCATTACATCCTCTAAATAAAAGTCTGCTTGTTTTAATTCAGTGTATTAAATATTTTTAATATGCCTGTCGGATTTATTTCCTTTGAGAAAGGAACAGTGTTTCCCATCTGAATAAGCAAGCTGAAGGGATTTAAAAGGTGCTCCCAGCTGACCAACAGTGAGCACATCCCACAATGCACAAACTTTTACCTTGCAGCAGGTGAGGCTTCCAGCTGAGCTACAGTGCAGTTCGCTCTGCCTCTCGCAGCAGCCTTCAGTTTATTTTGTGTTTGTGCAGCACAGAGTGTGAGAAGTTAACGCACCCTTCCAAGGTTCACAGGTATTATGGTAAAGCCAATAGGTGGCTTTACAGCAGCTGTCACCATAATTAAAAGAGAGAATTTCTTTTTAATGCTGCTTTCTCCAAGTTTGTTTGATCTCCTACAAGAGTTCTCTAAAGACATATAATTTGTCCATTTTCCCCCAACTCTTTTACTCAACTCTGAGTGCCTACTGCCTTGGCGAATAATAAATCATTGTTCTTGACCTGCAGCAATCTGCAGTATGCAGGAAGTGAGTAAAGCATATAGATGTAAGCTTGCTAAGAACTGTGCTTTTCATCCTCCTGCCTGCTCATCCTACCTGATAAGACCAACTGTTTCTGAGCACATGCTGCACCATAGTTTCCAGCCTGAGGAAAAATTTATGTGTTCTCTTGTCATAAATTTCATGTAACCATATATGCAAGGAGAAGCTTGTTGTGGGCACATTTTAAGAGTGTGCACACAGAATCATTAGCACAAAATCTTGTTGTATAAATGTCATAAGGGGAACATGCACTGGCAGTACCTCTGAGCACTTGAAGGCTATGTTGGAAATATGAATCAGCTAGAGAGCTCTACTGAATTGCTGCTCTGGTATCTGTCACACATTCAGTATCACCCTATATATATGGATATGAAATTTTAGCTGGGGTCAAAAGTGTTTGAGGTTCTTTTTTGAAAGGCATTATAACTACCAATATCCCAGATCTGGTTTGGTATTTTTTTAACAAAATTCTCATTTTCACTGTTCTGAAATTCAACAATTGCTCCCACTGAGAGGTATCTTTTCAGCAAGTAGGTCTCTGCCACCTATCATACCCTCTGAAAAATCTAGATTTTGGACCATTCAAGGGAAGTAAACATAAAGAAGCTCAAAACTTTTCCAGTACTCACCAGACCTTTCCAAGACCTCACAACCTGTTAAGATTTCCTTGAAGATCACCAGGCCATAGACCTAATCTAGACTAGAAATATCCTAAAGTACCCAAAAGGCAAGGTGAAACCATGGCCAAGAATGATGGCGGAAGGAGGGAACAGCAAACTAAAATAATGTGCATTACTCACAGCTGCAAATCACAGCAAATTCCTGGTTTGCTGCCCTGAGAGCCCTTCACACCACTCAGCTCTTAGTAGCCCACTGAGCCATCATCCTACTACCACTTCATGACTCACTTTGCTTAAATTGCTGAGAAGCTTAACGCAGTTCTTGTCTCAGACTTTGAAAATGGCTAAGCAGCCATATGCACATGAGCAAGAGGAAAATTTAAAACATTCAAGGAGTTTGAGCCCCATGTGAAATCCCACCACAGAAAATTGCTATTATGTTTAATTACCACTGTAGTTCTTCACACTGCTTTCACAAATATCTTTGTATTCTAAGTCAGCAGGGGCTTAATTGATTTCTTTAGTTCACTTTATACTCATATATACATATGCATATATATACACAATATGTATACAAAATTTGGGTATTCCATACTGGATATTCCCTGTATTTCGATATTCTCCATATTAGCTGCTTTCTACATATTAAACAGACCAAACACATTGACCTAGAGGAATAAATCTCTTTTATTTTGCTCTGCTCTGCTTTTGCATCATTGAACATGGAGCCTATAAATAAGAATGGTAAGCCAATACTACCACAAGGGTGGAAGGATATTTTACAAAACAGTGGGGTTCACAGTCAGTCTGAAATTAGGAAGTTGAACTCATCACCATTTATTTCCATGTGAAAAGTCAGTTCACTATGACTCATTTTTATCTTCTTATGTGTTAGCAGGTATTAACTGCATTAAGAGTACTAACAAGTCTCGAGGTCCAGGAGCTCCTCACCAATTTTTCCAATAGAGGTTGTAGACAATTTAAGGAGAAGCTGTTTACAACATATAATAAATGGAAAGTTCCATTGCAGGCAGTACATGCAAGATCCTGCTTCAACTGCACACTCTTTGCAGATCACGTTGGTTTGAGAGCTTGTTCATTCACTGAGGCTACAGGATATTTCATGCAAAAGCATGGGCTGCTGTTATCACAGCATTTCCTAAAGCTGAGGCGAGGGCTTCAATTATGGCACCAATAAGCACGTTTGGCCCTAGATGCTAACGCAGACCCCTGTGAGATTACTGTGCACTTACAAGGCACACTTTTGATGTGCAGCAGACTCTTAATCAAGCTCTCTGCCCAGCTGCTCACCAACATAAGGAGAAAGTTCACTTCAGACCATGGGAACATTTTGTTTTATCCATGCTGGGACTGCCTTTTGGAGTGTAGCTTCTGCCAGCCTTCACTCAGCAGTCGCAGCCATCAGGGAACATTAACCTTTTGTAGGCTGTAAACACAAACTCTGTACACATGCCTTCCAAAGTATTCATTTGGCTTACAGGCTGGAAAATGCCATTGTATTTAGATCATTGGCACTGATCTCATACAATATAGGTATATACTGTCAATTGGGGTTAATTCTTCTCCTGATTGATTTGTGCTTTTTACTTTCACATTATTTTGCCTACAAGCATGTTCTTGAATATGAAATACCACTTTTTGGGATGATCAGTCCAGGACACAAAAGCTTCCAAAGAAGTAAAAGCAGAAGCTTGAGAAATGGAGAGTGATTCTAAAGACAGTTTTATATCTTAATATTTGTCATAGAGGTTCATCTACTGGAATTATTTTCTACATTATTATTTGATTAGCATGAAACATTTTATGAAGGTGCAGAACATAACTGTTCTACATAAGCAAGAACCAATAATAACATAGAATCTGACAACTACAATAATTGCAAAAAAAACTGAAGCGTTTTCCTTCTATTTAAGAAAGGTACCTGGGAACATGCTGGACTTAAAGTCTAGGTTGTAACCATAATGTAAAATAAAGTCAGGTAAAGAGTTAAAGAAACTTGCACCTTTGGATATATAGAAGCAATAAATGACCTTAAATATAATAAAATTTTCTTTCAAGTTGCAGATTTTTTACTCTTTTAAAAGATCATGCTTTAGCTCTCTGTAGTTAAGGATCTGAAATGTGAGAACAGAAAACCAAGTGGATATCTGGACAAAGGTCATGAATCTCTGTAGTATCTTGTATGTCTTGTAAAATAGGGACACAGGAATCAAACTTGTGGGAGTATCCTGAAATGTCCAAGTGGTAACACATAGCCAGATGGAAAATACTATGTAATTTTTAATTTTTACTGGTAGGATCACCTAGCTTGGAGCAATCTGGAGGCATTTAACAGCATGCCCTGGAAAGTATGCTATTGAAATGTTGCTGTCTCTTTTAAAAATATCTCTGGTCCCTCAAAACCAAGCAGTGCATTGGAATATATTATCTACATCCCTGAGAACAATAGAAAGCTTGATTTGTATGAAGTAAGACTGAAGAAAGTAATTATAAGGAAATAGAACTTATAAGACCCTCAAAGCATATTGAAGTTTTTTCATTGTGAAGGAGGGAAGATCAGAAATGCATACATAGAATGTTGCTTTACATAATTTTATTAACTCCAGTATATGAAAACATAGGAAGTTTCAAAATACAAAGTTTGCATGTAAAGTCCTTATAAGTGGCTTTAGTATTTATGAGAAATTGAACATGAAAGCCTTGTCCCATGAGATTTGCAATCAACTTTCTCAATAAAATTAATCTGTATCTATTATCAAGAGATATACTCAAAGCTTTCATCAGTATCTGAATGCATGAACCAGGCTCTTGCAAACTTATTCCACCTGGAGAACTGGATGATACATTTGATATGGTTGCAATCTTATTTAATATAAAGAAGTCCAAAAATAGACAGTAGTTTTCTTGTCCAGAGTCTCAAGTGTTTTCTGTCTGGTATCACACCCAAAGCTTTCGGCTTTTACTTACTGCCTTCTCTTTCCATGTGCAATTTTGTTGTGTCTCTTTTGAATGTGCTTGACTCTCTCAGACACAACCAAACATGCCCGCAGGCATGTACACGTGCCTCCACGTAAAATTCCTCTAATGGTTCCAAATGTATGCATTCATACCCAAAACCTTGCAGGGGTCCAGATGACTTCCTTCCTCAGCCTCCTCACAATCTGCGTGCAGGACCATTAATGTATCCTGAGCTGGAACGGACTGACAAGGAACATTGAAGTGACCCTGAGATTAGTTCAGTTGGTTAGAGCATGGTGCTAATAACACTAAGGTTTTGGGTTTGACCATTCACTTCATCTGGACCTGATGATCCTTGTGATGAGCGGGAAAGACTCCACTACTAGAATAAGTAGTAAAGTAGGTATGTTTATTCCAGCACTGGGACGCATGGGGGATAGCTCTTCCAAAGCCATCTGTACCGATAGCTGCATTCAGCTTGGTCTATATCGGGTTATTACAAGTTCCATATCCATTGAGTTTCCCAGTACGCCTATACATATTCATTGCCTAGCCCCGCCTAGCCTCGCCTCATATTACAATGAGCCCAAAAGTCATTTACATCCGCATTGTGCTTGTGCAGTGTTGTCTGGTGAAGTAAAGGGTCTTCCTCATCCTGAACTTTTCACCCTTTCTCCCTGCACATGCTCTTTATGCCCCTGGGCTAAGTCCAAACTTCAAGAGTGGTTTGAGTTAGTTTTAGGTTAAAAACAGGATCTTTGGTCAAGATTCCTTCCCTTTATCAATAGTCTCATATCTTCTCATCCTGCTTTGGTAGGCACAATAAGTGTTGGGCAAGCAGTATGCATTGCTTCTAACAAACCACTTCTTAGTAAATCATTTAACCTCTGCTTCCTCATCCCCCTGATTCAGTCCCCCCTTTTCTAAAGAGTTAATGAATTCTTTTACTAGTACTAGTATTCTTTTCTTCATGGTTTTTTTTTTATGGTAAGCATCTCTTAATGCTTTTCCACGTGCATTTGACAAAGTAGTTAAAAGTGATAGCTTTTTTAGTACTTTATAGTTCTAAATAAGCAACATAATAGACAGCACAAGGCAGGTACTAACCAAGGTTAATAAGACAATTATGGGGTGACATAACGTATTTAGGATACCAGTTGCGGTAGGTGACCACCTGAAAAGCGTGTCCCACTAGTTATGACTTGCATCTTGTTTTATTCTTTGCAAGATTCTGCTGGTTTCTTGTGTGTCATGATGGATGGTGACTAAGGTCTTTTTCTTGTTTCTTTGGATTTCTTCTAAAGTCTCAATCAGGTCTTGATGTTCCACTAATTGCTTTACTAATGTTAGGTCCATCCCAATAGGTGTGGGTAGCAATTTATGGTATAGTTAGACCTTATCAATTGATGAGACACAACCAGTGCTAAATAAGAAAAGTCACACCCAACAATCTTGGTAAAATTACAAATACAAAAATTAGAGTGATTCCTGGCAACTACATTTATATTACTGTCATCTATCATCATAAAAGTGCAGATAGTTCTTAAGCACACACAGCCTTGGCCAATATATGCAAGTACAGTTTTTGGTGAAGTGTCTGGGTGGATCTCGAAGTGACAAATGCCTTGTTCTGCATCAAGACATAGGTCTTTGGCATCAAGTGTATTACTTTTACAGATAAATCCTTGTCATGCGATGCAAGATTCTAAATTTACTGTTTGCCATTTTTCTCCTACCATCCGGGCCCATACTCTGTGTTCCAAGGAGTAAGAAACTGTTCCTTCATAGCTTAGTCCCAATGCAACAATAGGATGAATTATATAAACTGTGGCATTATGTATAGTAAGCACAAAGGCAGTGGCTGTATCAGTCATTGGGTCATAGGTAAAATTTACCAAGGTCCACCAAGATTGGAGCTTTCTTTCTAATTTAGTAGCATTATTCCAAACAGCTCCTTGGATTTCGATAGGGAAAACACCTTCATTTCTTTCTCTTATGATTAAGGAAGCTGTTGACTGCATCTATAATTGAGCTTGTATGCAGCTAAGGGCTAATGATACATTGTCCTGAGCTATGCCAAGTGTGTTTAATATCAGTTCGTGGTCCAGGTCGCTGATTTTTGCGAGGTCCAGGAGTATTTTTGAGACTTGCCACTGGCTGTTTCCTAACACTAATAGGGAGGATTGTAGGGGCTGTTTTAATTTGGTCAGGTCACTGGTTGCTATGGCCAATTTATTCATCAGTATGTCTGAATCAATTCCATTTATGACTCCCAGTCCTGTTCCCAGCATGCCAGTCAGGTCTCTCCACATTCTGCCTTTGAGGGGTGTTTGCTTTTGCAGCCAAGCTGTCCACCCTTCAAAGGACGTTTGTATTAAAGGGGAGCAGGCTGGTTGGACCTCAGAAATATTAATTTGCATTAGTAGCTCAACACGCTTAAGAGACCATTCTGGATTAAACAGCAGTAATTGTTGGCCTGTGTTCCTCACTACATAAGGGCCAATCTCATAAATCTTTGGCTCAGGTTTGAGTGATGTGACCTGGGTTTGGATCTGATTGCCGGCGTAGGTTGTAATAGGCCTAGCCATGGCATTTATCTGGAATTTGAATGAGAGTCCATTACTGTCTTGGCTCCAAAGACAAACTACTTCAACAGTCTGTACTAATGTAAATTTACAGCAACAGTCTACTTCACTTGAATGACTACAGATTCCATTATGTTTGTCTGTAGGAGTAGTTGAGACACTAATTTGGGTTGCTTTTTTATGAGTAGTTCCGTTAATCATTCAGCATCCTATTTTGATTTCTTCTCCTACAGTTCCCTGAAGCTGCCAAGTTTTTTGTTGTTTTTCCCATTCTTGCTTTGTATTCACTTGGTTTCTGTGCATGACCACAGACAGCAGGTTTAAATCCTTTAAATCAGAATACTTCTCCATGAGTCCAGTAAACTGCATAAAGGCTTGGGACCATATGTTTTCCTTCTTATAACTCACTTCCCAACTGGAGGTTACAATTATGACTGTATATTTCTGGGTTATACTTGCGTGCCACCCTAACATTTTCATTTTGTTTGGGTAAACTTCAATTTCAGTTCATTATCACCAGGGGTCACTTTCTAAGGGGCCTCTGGAGCCTTGTTTACTTGGGTATGGTGAATCCAGGCACTCTGTTCTCTGATCTTAATCGCGGTGTAAGTGGTGAGAAGTACCTGGAATGGTCCTTCCCACTGTGGTTCCAGAGTCTTTTCTGTAAGAGACTTAACATATACATAATCTCCAGGCTGAATGTCGTGTACAGGATCGTCCAAGCCTTGACTTCAGGTCCCAGCGACGTGTTTTCCAATTTCTCTAAGCTGTTTGTCCAAAGCAATCATATAGGTGGTTACTGTCTCTTCCCCAACTTGAGTAGTTATGCCTTTCTGTATCCCATATGGTCTTCCATAAAGTATTTTGAAGGGGCTTAGCTTTTCTTTAATTCTGGGCTTGGTCCAAATTCGTAACAATGCAAAGGGAAGAGATTGCAGCCAGGGTAGGTTAGCTTCTTGCCCTAATCTCACAATTTGCTGTTTAATCAAATGATTCATTTTCTCTACTTGACTGCTCGACTGGGGGTGGTATGGAGTGTGGAGTTCCCAATCTATGCCTAAATTCGGCTAGTTCGTTGTACCACCCTTGAAATAAAATGTGGTCCCCTATCTGAGGACATTGTGGCTGGAACTCCGAAGCGCGGGATTTTTTCTTGTACTAACGCTTTGGTTACTTCTCGAGCTTTAGTGGTTCTAGTAGGAAAAGCTTCTGGCCATCCTGAAAAAGTATCTGTCAGCACTAGCAAATATCAATACCCCCCTTTCCTTGGAAGTTCCATAAAATCAATTTGCCACTGCTGTTCAGACCATGGCCTCTCCCAGTTTGGCCCATTTTTGGTTTGGGGGTATTTTTGGGATTAGTCTGGAAGCAAAGGTTACACTGTTGAGTTACTTGAGCAACAGTTTCGTATAAGCTTCTGGCGATAATTTTCCCAATTAAGTAGTTATATAAGGCATTTTTTCCCCAATGCATTCTCCTCTCTAACTAGTGACCATAGCAAATGAGAGGGAATAACCACTTTTCCTTCTGCAGTGATAGCCCATCCCTCTTGGTTAAATGTTCCCCTTTCATCTTTAATCAATTTCTTGTCCTTTTTATTATGTGTTGGCTTACCCTCTAGGGAAAGTTGTCCATCTGGGATCAAGGCTCCAGGTGTTGTTACCTCACCTTTTCTGCTTCTTTTGCCTCTCTGTCCGCCAGTTCATTTCCTTCTTCCAATTCTGAGCTCACCTTTTGATGTGCCCTTATGTGCATGATTGCTACCTTCTCAGGTAGCTGGACTGCTTCCAACTGCCGCATTATTTCTTGTGCATGCTGGATGTTCTTTCCATGCAAATTTAACAGTCCTCTTTCTTTCCAAATGGCCCCGTGTGCGTGTACAACTCCAAATACATACCTTGAGTCTGTATAGATGTTTATTTTCTTTCCTTTTGCTATCTCTAAGGCACAGGTTAGGGCGATTATTTCAGCCTTTTGTGCAGAGGTGTTTGTTGGCAGGGGTCCAGATTCTATCACCTCCCGGCAGGTGGTGACTGCATACCCAGCATGTCGCTTTCCACTGATGATGTAACTGCTCCCATCAGTAAACCAGGTCTCTGCGTTGTCTAAAGGGGTATTCTTTAGATCCGGGCGGCTGGAGTAGGTGGCTTTGATAGTTTCCAGGCAATCATGGTGTACTGGTTCTCCTTGATTTCCACTGAGAAAGGAAGCATCCAGGCTATGCAAGCTTCCTCTGTTCGGGTAGCTATTAGAAGGTCATCCATGTACTGCAATAGCTTCCCTTCTCCTGGTGGGGCTTCCCAGGACTCTGCATCTTTTGCAAGCTGTTCTCCAAACAGGGTGGGACTGTTCTTAAATCCCTGAGGCAACACCATCCATGTGAGCTGGGTTTTGCGCCCACTCTTAGGGCTTTCCCATTCAAATGCAAAAATTTTCTGGCTGGCTTCATGGAGAGGGAGGCAAAAGAAGGCATCCTTTAGATCTAAAACAGTAAACCAAGTTAGGTCTGGTGTTAGGCATGTTAACAGAGTGTAAGGATTTACTACCACAGGATAGAGATCTTCAGTTATCTTGTTAACAGCCCATAAATCCTGTACCACCCAGTAAGACCCATCAGGTTTATGCACAGGCAAGACAGGAGTATTGAAATCAGACTGGCACTCTTTTAACAGTCTTACCTGTAAAATTTTTTCAATTATTGGGCTAATTCTTTCTCTGTCTTCCCTTTTGAGGGGGTACTGTTTAATTCTAACTGGTTGTTTTCACTCTTTGGGTTTGATCTGTATTGGGGTTGCATTTTGGCTCTTCCAGGTACATCTGTGGCCCAGACTCCTGGGAACACTTGACTCATTATCTCTTCTCTAATTTCTTCTGCAGAGTCTTTGGTTGTTAATATTAAGCTCAGTATTTCCACATACTGTTGGTCGTTTACCTCCAGAATAATTTCCCCATTCCTAAAAATAGTGGTTGCTTGTTATTGTTCTGAAAGATCTCTTCCTAAAAGTGGTTTTGGAGAATTGGGTAAATATAAAAACTTGTGAATACCCTATTGTTTCCCAATTTTATATTTCAACAGCTTGCAAAAATAAGCTTTTTCAGATTGACCTGTTGCTCCATGTACTACAATATAGTCATCCCCCACAGGCATTAAAGCTTTATTTAAAACTGAATATGCTGCCCCTGTATCAACCAAAAATTCTATTTCTTTTTCCTTTTCCCCTAGCTTCATTATAACCAGTGGATCTGCTAGAGTAAAATCCCCCAGTCTTCTTCAATCTTCTTTCACATGTGCAGCAAGGTATTATAATCTAGAGTTCCATTAGATGGCCACTTTGCTCAATTTTCTAATTTATACAGTGGCCACCACTGGGTGCAATATTTTTACAAGAGTTCTTTGATTTTCTGTGCCTCCAGCTCCTACTATCTCTTTCCAACGTGCCAAAACACAGCCAAGCGGGCTTGCTCTGGGGATTTCCTTACTCTGTCTGGTTCCTATCCTATTCAGAGTTCGAGTTCACTCAAATACTGTGCCACCCCCTTCGGGTCACCTGTATAGCGTTTAAGTCACTCTTTATAAATTCTCCTATGCCTTCTACCAAACCTGCTTTGCTGCCGCTTTAAATCTTCTTCAAAAGTCTTTACTACCTCCTCCCAATCTGTTTCTAGCACACTATTTTAGGAATGTGATGCTCCTTGCCACACAAAAGTTTTAAAACAAAATGTTCCTTGCTTTTCCAGCACTCCAGGCATAGATCTCTGCCTGCTAAATAAATAGAATTGTAATGTCTCCAACTTCTACAAAATCCACACTGAGCTAAAACCCACAGCCAGTGTGGGGCTGGAATCTTCTTATACCCACACACAAAGCAGGGAGTCCCTTCTATCATTCATGCAGATAGGGCACGTGAACAGAAAGAGTCGGGGCTATACTTCTACCATGTAACTACTGAGGGATGGGGCAACGACCTCCCTCCCTGCTTAGCCACTGTTGTTTCTATCTCCGTCTCCTAGTTTTATTTCGCTTCCACCCAAACCTTTTTTTGCACTCTCTCACAGTTCTTTCCCAGTTTTCTTCCCCAACCTCCCAAATCTCAGGTACCAAATGTGACCTTCCACACACAATCTTTAAAATCTCAGGCTCAAAATCAACTTCACTAGAGTACCCCTGATAGCACTGAGAACTGCCGCCTGGCAGAAGAGCAGTACCACTTCCTTTTACAAACTTTACACTGTATTAATACCCATGCAACATGCCACCCTCCCATTGAATAAAAAGTTCTGACACATCCACACAAACAAACTATTCCACATACTCTTTCAAACCATAAATCTTCTGCTGCTGGTTGTTCCCAGTCTAAAGCCACTAATCTTCCTGCAGAGGTTCTGTATATTCCCTCTAAAGGAACTCGTTCGCCTCTCCTCTCTATCCAATGTCCTATTGGATTTATAAATTCCCACAGATCCAGACCGAACCACTGAGGGGGAGGGGTTCTTCTAAACGCTCGCCTAGCCACGATTCCAAAATCAACAATCAAGCACCACCCCAAACAAATGCTTCAATACAACACACAGCAACATACACATCTCCAATTTACAAACGAATAGGCGAGCTAATACACAGCCACATACACATAAAAGCAATCCAACAACAACCAATATCCACACAGACATATAAGCAACACAACAACAGTCAAACCAGCTACTAGTAGCAAAAATATTCACAACACTCACTTGTAATAACTTCAGGGTCCCGCTTAAATTTTCCCAACACTTCGATTCCCGCTTGCCGGCTCCCGTAGCCGGTTGATTGCAAGCCCCACCTTAACCTCACAGGGACTACGCTGTGCGTGGGATGTCTCCTCGCGGCTTACCAGCAGCCCTTGCCATGCATACGACTTACAGGCACCCTAAATGCAGAACAGTTTATCCGCAGTGTCAGCAGGTCGTTGTCTGCCCTCGAAGTGAGTGAGCCGAGGGGCGGAGTTCCTCCAGAAAAGCCCTGGGGCGCGCCTAGGACGTCCGCTCCTCAGCCAATCCTGCGGTCGGACAGAGTTTCTCCTGGCTGCCTCACCAAAATGATGAGCAGGAAAGACTCCACTACTAGAATAAGTAGGTATGCTTATTCCAGCACTGGGACACATGGGGGATAGCTCTTCCAAAGCCATCTGTACCGATAGCTGCATTCAGCTTGGTCTATATCGGGTTATTACAAGTTCCATATCCATTGAGTTTCCCAGTACGCCTATACATATTCATTGCCTAGCCCCGCCTAGCCTCGCCTCATATTACAATGAGCCCAAAAGTCATTTACATCCGCGTTGTGCTTGCGCAGTGTTGTCTGGTGAAGTAAAGGGTCTTCCTCATCCTGACCTTTTCACCTTTCCTCCCTGCACATGTTCTTTATGCCCCTGGGCTAAGTCCAAACTTCAAGAGTGGTTTGAGTTAGTTTTAGGTTAAAAACAGGATCTTTGGTCAAGATTCCTTCCCTTTATCAATAGTCTCATATCTTCTCATCCTGCTTTGGTAGGCACAATAAGTGTTGGGCAAGCAGTATGCATTGCTTCTAACAAACCACTTCTTAGTAAATCATTTAACCTCTGCTTCCTCTTCCCCCTGATTCACTTGTGAGACCCTTCCAATTTAGAATATTCTGTGATCTGCAAAGTCCAACTCCTGTCCCTGCACAGGGCATCCCAGGAATTTCACTGTGTGCCTGAGAGCATTGTCTAAGCACTTCCTGAACTCTGTCAGGCAGATGCTGTGACCACTTCCCTGGGGAGCCTGGGTGTCTGACCACCCTCTGGGGGAAGACCCTTTTTCTAATATCTAGCCCAAACCTTCCCTGACTCAGCTTCATGCCTTTCCCTTGGGTCCTGTTACTGCTCACCAGAGGGAAGAGATCAGTGCCTGCCCCTCTTCCTTGTGAGGAAGCTGTAGATTGCAATGAGGTCTCCCCTCTGTCTCCTCTTTCCAGGCTAAAGAAGTCAAGTGATCTCAGCCGCTCCTCATAAAGCTTCCTATCTGCATCTTTATCATCTTCAATTGCTGCAGTCTTTTAGTTCAGGAAGTAGCTTGGTGTTCCTTTCACCTAAGTTCAGAACCAGGATAAGCTGTATAAGGTGCCACAGAGATGTGTGAGAAGTGGGGTGGGAGTATGAGAAGGTGAGAGGCATATCTGTGCAAGGTGTGCTGACAGTGCAGCAAGGAGGGGATGGAGACAGATCCGTGTCCTGCACTACATATCAGCTGGGCTTACTTCGGAGTCAACACAGATGTGCACACAGGTGTGTGACAAAGACACATACTGCAGGCACACACATTCATCTAAGTTTTCTTCTGCTCATTATTTATGAATTATGCTGTCTCCTGGAAAAAAGTTCTGTTGCATGTTTTGCTGGTTTATATGCAAAGTGTGTTTATCATAAAGCGGTCTCATTTGCAGCTTAAGACTTATTGTGGCACTTCTACTTCCTCTTGCTGTTCCATACACTGGCGTGTGTGGTGTGCATGCTGTCTTGGGTGTGTAAACCTGGTGCAATCAGGTGATAGAAGCTGTAGACCCAAGACGAGCAGTTTGCAGACAGCTGCCATAGCAAATACTTAACTTGGAAATCAAAAAGGCTCCTAGACAGATCTTTAATAGCCTTTGAGGTATTCTTATTTTGGACATCATTAAGACCCTTGCCCGATCAATAATGTAACTCCAAATCCAGACAAGCTCCTGAGTGTAAATCCATAGTTACACAGGATTGCTTTTTATTAATAAAACTTTTTTACATCAGCTAGTTAAATTGAAGCAGTACTTTATGCCCAGATATATTGCACTGTTAATGCTACTGTCTGTCAGTTAAGCTTCACCTTCCTTATAAAGCTATGTATTTCTTCTCAAAACATTTAACAAAAAAGAAGACGAGGTATTATTTGGTTTGCCTGACAAAGCAACACAAGTGCTGTAACCTAAGCAACAATAACACTACCTGAAACATGTCAAAGGAGGAATCAAAATTCACAGATACATCAGGTTTCTTTAAAAAAAAATAAAATTATGACTTCACTTTATTACTATTCCTATTCCGTGATACTCTTTGTTTTATCAATACAGCAGAAGATGGTTAGGAAAACCAAAAGAAAAAAGCCCAAACAGTGACACACTTAACAGGATAGATTTCCTAAGAGAATCAAGGAAAGTAGGATGTAGTCCCTCCAGTGAATACTGATTCCTGATTCTCATGCATGTTGCACATCTCCTCCAGGACAGGACAGGAGGGATGCTGAGTTGCTGAATTGCTGAAAAAACCCTGTCATCACTGCTGCTGCATTGCCATTGCTCCCAGCCCTGACCACATCCCCTCAACTGCCAGGGTACCACACAATGTGTGTTACACAGCTCACTGCACTCTGTGCATAGAACATCCTACCCAAGAGGTAGGTTGGCAAGAAAATGGATGCAAAGATTGATTTCTGACTTGCAGTCTCATCAGTGTTTATTTGTTGCAATGTTCATATTACTGTTTAGCATCAAAGGTGGCTAACAGCGCAACCCTCAAACAAAGCGCCTCAAACAAAGCGCTGACCGTATTTAGCAATGAGAAAACCATCTTGTGGGTCATTACCATTCATCTTAAAACAGCTGTAGCTTATCAGTGCAGTCTTATTTCACCTGTTATGAATTCTTCAGATTCATTATTTTACTTTATAGTATGTCAGTATCCACTGAGCTATCTGCCCTGAGATCACAAACCATTGCATTCAGAAAAAGCTATTTTGTTTAATGTGTTTGTTGCTACCTTCAGGAGTAGGAACTTTTCTTATCACTACCCATGAGTCACTAGTAGGACTATCTTAACACCTTCCCAAAACATTGATTATCTTCCATGAGTTTATTCTTTCCTCCTGCCGACCTTGCTAGCAGTGATTGAACTTACTATACTAACAGATCCCCAGAAGTTGTTTCTAACCACATCAACCTATCCTAGTTAATAGAGAATACATCTTTTGCAAATCTTTAGGAAGAACTATTCAGGGACAAAAAATGACATGCAGTTTAAAGAGGATAAAATGGGTGAGGTGAGGCAAGGAGGATAGAGATAACTCTTTCACAGCCCTCCTGCTTTCCCTTTTCAAACGGAATGATAAATCTTAGGCTACACGGAGCACACAGGATATTCAACACACTGGAAGGTGATTATCTATTGGTAGAGGTTATGCAGTGAGGCTGGTGCGGGCAACATGCCATCATTCCCCTGGAGGATGAATCCCGTTTGCTAGCAAAAGATACAGATTTGTACTTAAAAGGGCCACCTGATGAGGAGCCAGCAATAATTACTGAACATGGTGCATTCACCAATGCCTCAGAGAAAAGCAGACTCACAGAGGACAGAACTGCTTGGTTTCTTTTGGTATGCATATGAGGAATGGTACCATGACACTCTCAGCAAGTGTCCATGCACTTGTGTTGAAAATGCCATGTGGCGCCTTGCTCTGTTGTAGGATGAGTGGCCAGTGACATCACTTTTCTTCTCATTTAGGAAGGAATTCTTCACTTTGAGGGTGATGAAGCACTGGAACAGATTTTACAGAGAAGTTGTGGATGTCCCATCCCTGGAAGTGTGCAAGGCCAAGTTGGATGGGGCTTTGTGTAACCTGGTCTCATGGAAGGTGTCCTTGCCAGTGGCAGGGGAATTGGAACAATGAGATCTGTAAGGTCCCTTCCAGACAATTCTATGATTCTGTGATTCCTCTCTGGAATAAATCAACTAGTTTTTTATGGTATGAATTCCACACATCTCTGTGAAATGTTACCAGGGCAGTCAGCAGCTTTAGTGGACATTTTGCCTTTAACAAAGATAAGGTATGAGGAAAGAAGTGAAGGAAGACAGCCAACTCAGTATGCCATACAGTAAGGACAATTAGTAAACACAGGCCTGAATACAACGGTGGTTTTGAATACGTGAAATTAAGGTGGTTTTAGCTGTAGCAAAATTATAAATATGAGGAAGCAGAATACAGCTGAAGCAGCATCTTTAAATCATCCCAGGAGATTTTTTGGAAAAGTGTACGGAAAGCCATGCAGGTATCATATCTGAGCTACGTGCAGTTCTGTTAAGCACATGGTGCATTCCCCTTCTCCCTCTGTGGATGTCTTTCTTGAGGGACAAATACAGCTGACTGGCCATTAAGAATAATTGAGTTTTCCTGCAAGACAATGGCAATGGTGTAAGTTCAAGTTTGTTAGTTGTTTGATGACAGGGCTTACATAATGCTTCAGTATGTTCACTAGGGCTCTAGTTTCCAGTGGATAACATGGAATCAGTGAAAATGAGAGAGAATCTTCCATGGGCAAACACAGTCAAAATAAAGCCTCAGAATCTTGGTTTTCATCAGGTATTACCTATCCACTTTTGCACCCACAAATGACTATGAAGTAATTCCTATAATTTAAGTGTCTGAGTACTTTGCCTGCAGCGACAATCACATACTTAAACATCTTGTGCTTGTCAAGCTCCTACAATTCCTGACACCTGCATTTGCAGCTGAAAAAAAAGAGACCATTGTTTAAAATCTCCCCCTTAAAGTATATGCCCTCAATAGAAGGTAACATCTGTTCATTGCATGGGCCACTGTCAGACAAACGTGGAGGTTACAGACAGATCTGTACCCATTTCTGCAGATTGAGGCAGAATATGAACCTTGAAAGACTGGCCTGCTTCCAGTCTTCTTCCAGATTTTTTTTTCTTTCTTTCACTGTTAAAAACTGTTTTAACTACAGACTGTCTACATCTGACAGGATTTGAGACAGTATTTGAAAAGGATCTGAAGCAGGAAAAGACAGACTTTTCCTGCTTAGCCTTTGTTCAGGGCTTGGTGAAGCTGTGAAACTGCTCACTGAGCATTTCCCTTTTCTCCTTCTAAATATATATGGTTTGCCCAAACAGTTCACAAAATATATTTCAATTGAACAATGGCTAAGCAAGAGCACAGGATTCCAACACAATGATCCTCTTGGATCCCTTCCAAATCAGGATATTCTAAAATTCACTCAAATTTTGGTCTGAATTTTCTTGGTCATCCTCATTCCAGATCCTTTTCTTCAATTAAACATGGCATAACTAGAAGAGAAAATTGAGTGAAGCAGGAGATGACCAGATGTATGTGCCCAGAAATGTGGAAAGCCAGTGTCCAGAAAAGCAGCAGCCCCAAGTGCTGTCTCGGGAAATACCACAAGAGATGACAAAAATCCCAGAGGGGCCCAAGGATGCAGCTAATGCTGGTGGAAATGCAGCTAATGCTGGTGAATAAGTGAGCAACAGCTGCAGAAGGAAAGAAATCACCCAGTTCTGCAAAACACACTGTATATCAAATGAACTTAAATTTCAAACAAAGGTGCCAACACCATGATGTATTCACGTGGTCAGCTGATTCTCCATGGGCTTGTGTGGAGAAGCCTGCTTGTAGCAGCTTCAGGAGCTGCCACACCACTGTGAGATTGCATACAGAGGTTGCTAGGGGTTACGCATCCAATGAAACTATGGACATTAAATATCTACATGGCCTGCACAGCAACTTTTGGTATCAGCACAATAAAGACAAGGCCATTGGAGTTTCAAAAATCTGGCAGATGCACTATTTGATGTATAATTTGAAAATTACTATCCAATTATAATTAATTACATTAATTAACAGAGTGAAAGAGCAATGAGCCCAGACAGCTAGACATGAGAACAGATCTCACATCTGCCTGCTCCAGGTTTTATTTATTTACATGTTTCTATGTAAAGCAAAGTAAGTGGAGGAGAGAAATAGGGTCATTTTTCCCACCTGTGACCAGAAGATGTGTTGACTGAATCCTGTGTGAACAGGTGAAAATGTTCAGTTTATGCATAGGACATAAAAATATTTCCAGTTAATGTCAGGATGAACATGTCTTGGCATTTATACTAGGTTTTGCTGGAGACTAGACATTATATTGGTGTGACAAAACCTAGAATGGAATCTATTTCAAATTATTTCAGGGTGGAAATCTTAATTAAGTTGTGAATTTGGTGTGAATATCATACGATGAAATAAAATACAATCTGAAAAATAACTTTTAGGAAAACAATGAGTAATTAAAAGCAGCTGTGGAAATTTCAGAGACAGATAGTGAAATGGTTCCATATACTTCTGAGAGATGAAAAAGGGCAGAAAACAAATCTGTCAGTTCTAAACAGGTCAGAAAAGTAACAGAGGCAGAAATAGTCTGTTTACCAACATGTCACAAACAGATGTGTTGCAGAGAATACCATCAAATGGGGTTTCCCAATCCAGTTCTGTGCTTTGTTGGGTGACGCAGGCATCATCTGCAAACCACAATGGGATCCCATTGGTTGCAGTCCCTGGCTGCAAGCAAAGGCAGCACACCAACAGGGAAAGAAAGTCCTACATCCCAACCTAAGCAGTGAAATTAATATCATGCAGTGCAGATTTGCCAGCTGGCAGGTGACATACAGAGCCAAAGAGCACAAATCCTTTTGCCACCTTCAGGCAAACCTGATTTTGGGCTGCCCGTAATGGTTCCTGCCTACCCTAGACTGCACAGGGACATGCCTTTGGGCCTCTCACCTCATGTCTGCAAGTCCTTCTACTGAGAGACTGACTCTGCATGAGGCTGTGGTAATGCTCAGAGCTGAAGAGCTCAAAGAGATGGCAGGGACAAAGGTTAAGTGTGACTGAGTGCCTGTATCATGCCAAATCTGTCCCATCCAACTGCTCAGGGACAGAGAGTATATGACTCTGTCTCTGAGCAAAGCTGACTTTTTCAGTCTCTGAACTGAAAGCTGAGCTGGCCTTGTGGGTTTTCAGGCTGTGGGGGATTACTGGAGAACTGGATGCTTGTTTGGGTACATGCCCTTTTTACAGTTCCCCAAAGCATCACAGTGGAAACCAGACGTAAATGGGGAAAAAAAATCAAGCTGAAGTGGAAAGATTGAAGGAATGGGAGACTCAAACCTTATTTTTTGTGACTAATATACTCACCTTCAGTCCTCAAAGACACCTGCTTTGAGGTGATAATATACTAATATACTCACTAATGTGACTAATATACTCACCTTCAGTCCTCAAAGACACCTGCTGCCCTTTTTTTCTGAATTAAGAGAAGGAGGTGAAAGCATTCAGATGTGCTAGTGGAATACTGAATGTAGGTAACATTGTCTAACAATGCAGCACCCAGTAACATCGGTAGCAGCGAGATGTGATTTCTTCCTTCAGGACAGTAGGTTGGGGTTTAGCAAGATACAGCCTCAAACGAAACTGTGCACAAGGTTAAGGGGCAGTGAGAGAGAAGGCTGAAAAAAAGGCTGTGGGTAAAGACTGAAGGTGGCTGAGGAGATGACTAGTAGACAGAGACAGGAATTCAATTTTCAAGAGAAAATGCAGTTTTGAGAAAATCAAAAAGGTTCATAAACCTCAGCCACGGTGGGAGAGAAGGCTGTTTGGTGCCTGGGGAAATGCAGCTTTACAGACAATCCAGCTCCATGGAGAAATAAGGGCACAAGATGTGAACAGGAACTGCTGAGAGAAAAAAATCTCTTAGGAAGTGTAGTTTAATTTTTGAAATTACTCAAAATGAAATGTGTTATTACATTTTCAACAGACTTAAGTGAAGAATTTTAATTATGAATCACTCATTCAGAACCTTTCACTCCACAATAACATTTTTTTTTTTTTCCACCTTTTTCATAGAACTGTAGATCAATCTGGCTTGAAAGGGACCTTAAAGGTCTGCTAGTTCCAATTCTCCTGCTGAGGTAAGGGACACTTTTCACTGGACCAGGTCACTCAGGGCACCATCCAACCTGACCTTGAATGCTTCCAGGGATGGGCCATCTGCAGCTTCTCTGGGCAGTCTGTTCCAGTGCCTCACCATGCTCACAGTGAAGAACTTTTCCCCAATATCTAACTGAAACATACCCTCCTTCAACTTAAGGCCACTCCCCCTTATCCTGTCGCTATACCCTCTTGTAAGTCCCTCCCTATGTTTCTTTTAGGTTCCCTTCAGAAATCAGAGGGCCGCAACTACATCACTCCAAAGCCTTCTCTTTTCCAGGCTGACCTATGCCAATTCTCTCAGCCTTTCCTCACAGGAGAGGTGCTCAAGCCCTCTGATCAACTTGGTGGCCTTCTCTGGACTTTTCTCCCAACAGGTCCCTGTCCTTCCTGTGCTGGGACCCCAGAGCTGGATGCAGTGTTCCAGGTGGGGTCTCACCGGAGCAGAGCAGAGGGGCAGAATCCCCTCCCTCCCCTGCTGCCCACGCTGCTTTGGATGCAGCCCAGGACACGTTTGGCTCTCTGGGCTGTGAGTGCCCATGGCTGGGTCATGTCCAGCCTCTCACCCACCAGCACCCCCAAGTCCTTCTCCCCAGGGCTGCTCTCCATCTGTTCATGCCCAGCCTGTGCTGGTACCGGGGGTTGCCCCAACTCAGGTGCAGCACCTTGCACTTGGTCTTCTTTAACGTCATGAGATTCCCATTGGCCCACTTCTGGAGCTCCTCCAGGTCTCTCTGGATAGTATCCCATCCTTCAGGTGTGTCTGTACCACTCAGCTTCATGTCATCTGAAGATCTGTGGAGGATGCACTTGATCCCCTTTGTTTTGTGTGGAAGTGCAATCCTGCTTCATACAGGACAGAAATTTTGATTTTGACTGTGCTTTATGCAGACTTTAAGACCCAATTTTTGGGCAATGCTCTCAGAGGGGAGCCTAGCAGCAGTATGTCTCATATGACTATTCCAGCAGAAAGGAAAAAATAGCATTGAGGAAGGCCTAAGGAGTTAGGAGTTGGGATGCAGGGATATAGAAGGGCTCCCTTATCGAGGAGCTGTGCTCTCTTAAAGAAATATTTCAATTTTGGCATTATTGTTAGGGATTTTTAAATTTCAGAGATTTGAGCTATAAACATTTATCTTTTGTTAAGTCAGAGAGGAAGGCTGGCAGCTGCGTGCCAAGCAGCCCGGTGGTAGAGGGGACCACAAGCTGTCCCATACCCTGGGATGCTCCCTGTCTCAGGACTGCTGTCATAAGAAGCACTGTGGAGTTAAATGTTTTGCAAGATGAGTAGCTGGATGGCAAGTGGAAAAATTATTTGGGATAGATAGGTATCCTTGCATCATTCAGAGCTGTAGATATGGCAGCGGAGATTGTATGAGAGTCCTTATTCACCTGAATAAGTACTAGCAAGCAGGCATTGTTATGCTGAGAAGGGAAAATATCATACATATTCCGAATACATCTGTTTGCACCTGTTTGGAGCAAGCTCACAAAGAATGCTAATTCTCACATTATTCTATCAAAGGCTGGCCTAAATACAGGCTTCCAGAACTTTGTATGGCATGGAAGTCCTGTGGCTCCCTGCCTGAACTGAGTCCCGGCAGCCGTATGTACCAGTCTGACCATGAAATATCTGGCCCTGAAAGGGATCTTTGTGGGATGCCTGTGGATTATATACCACCAACTCTTGAGATTTAGTTATGTAACTTGCTGTTTCCTTCTATGTAGCATGTTTGAGAGCTCCACAAACCCAAGTGACTGAAAATGTCAGGTTATAATGTACCCTTTCAAAGAAAGGTATGCAACCCTGGCACTTCCAAGGCTACACATCAACCACACGGCACAACACTAATTTAGCCTTTATATTATAATTTAGTTTCATATTTCCTTCCCCAGCTGGGTAAGTGTACCCCAAAATAGAATTTAATAGGAAAAAACACTGGAATTAACTTTTATCAGTACTTTATAAAAGTGCCTGGGTAACTGATATTGCAAATTGTGAAAAACAGCACCTCACATGATGTGTGACTGAATACCTTCTCCAATAATCATTCAGGTCAATTTCTTGATGATACCCTGCATTTCCCTTAGCCTCTTGAATGAGAAAGTCATATAGCTTCTGTATTTTCTACTGGAAGAGCATCCATGTCTAACTGTGATAAGGAGGGAGGGGGATATGAAGGAGAAAAGGTTATAGCACAATTTGTTGCTGCTGCAAGAAAATTGCTTGTCTTCTAACTTCAGCATTTTTGTTCTGTATGAAATACAACAAAGGCAGAAGCACCTGTTGTCAGGCTTTCTGGAGAAAGGCGGTAAGTGACCAGGAATGAAAGACAGTCAAGGGAACAGTAGGTAGAAAACACACTGAGCAGTACAGAAGTACTTAGACACATACAGAATGTTTTCATCTACAGAAATGTCACTGATTCTGTAATTAACTGAGTTTTTGAATGCCTGGTCTTAAAAATAGGATCCTGGGTCAAACACAGGCACTGAGGTCCTGCCTAGCAAGTAGCAATTTTTTCCCCTTCTGTGAGATATGGAAAGACAGCAGTGGTCTCAGTAGTACTGATCTCTCGGTATCTGTCAGAATTTCCCTGCTTCAGTCTGGCCATGAATACATAATTGCCCAGTCAGTCCAATGTCATCACTTCCCATGTCTTACAGCTTTGTCATCACCAAGTCTACATCTTTGTTCTCTGCCAACCAACACAACTGTGGAAAAAAAAGAAAGCTTATTTGTACTACAATATCTCACCATTCAGAAGCACGTGTTTCCTCTTGTTTAACTTTCAGCATATGCCAGCATAATTACATAAGGCTGCATCAGCTGTGTAATGTGACATGAAGTTGCATAAGACAAAATGCCTCATGCAATGTGCTACATCATCCAGGAAATATGAAGAACTTTAGTCAAGAAAACAAATATTCCTCAAGCAGAGCATTTAATCCAAAGCCACCTATCCATCATTTTCAATAAAACTGTCATTGTCTCTTCACAAGGTCCATTCCAGCAAAACAAGTAACTACTGTAACAAGTAGCTTTTTCACTGGTCATGATCTGGACTCCACTCTGTTATTCACATTGAGTAATCCTCCTGACTCAAGGGGCAACATCCCCAAATCTGATATTATATTGGATGAACAGATCTCACCAGTATAGTAGTAACGTGTTATTTGTTACAGCACATACATCTCTATCCCAAATGCTCTTTCCATTTTATATCCAGGGTCATATATAGCCATGTGTGGATGAAGGGGCCACTCAGCTTCTGTTAAATTCTGGGACTTTGTGCCCTTCCTAGCATTTAATGCAGGTACAGGATTTTATTTTATGTTGCAATACTGCGGAAGTTATTTATTCCATGCTATGCATTTTGCCAGGACTCAACAAATTACATTTCCCAAACTTACAGAGAAAGGATGCAGGCACATTTTGGCATGAGAAGTTGTTTGTCAGATCCATGGCTATTTTTTCTCCTTTAGAACTAGATATGCAAAACAAATTCCAGAACTAAAATTATTCTGACCATCTTTGCATTCATCACTTATTTTCCTTCTCTAAAACCTAACAAGTTCCAGCAATGAATGATTAACATCTCATCATGTTTTCTACTCAAGAGCAGCAGAGAAATGTCTGTTCTTTTTCATGTAGCAAAGGCCATATCTGGCACACCCAGTCCTGATTTTTTTTCCAAGGATAATATAATTCTTTTCCTTGCCAAGTGGGAGTATTTTCTTTTGCACCATGCTAGAATGGATAGAAAACTTCTTCCATATGAAAATGTCTTTCTCCTCTCACTGCCATTTGCATGTAAGTGTGGCTTGTCATTTCTCAAGGGGAACAGCCACACCATTTCAACTCTCCTGATTGAACAGCACTCTCCCCGCTGAGCATGCAATTGTTGGAAACCATTTTGCCAGCAGAAAATTTCATACCGTGCTCTCCTTGTAGTTTTCTTCATCAATCTGTTGCCCTTTTTCTACTTAAAAAGCAAGTTCTTTCAGTCTACAAAGATGTTTTGTCTAGTGACTGCACATTGCTTAACACGAAAGAGTTCAGGTTGCAGCAATCTGTATGGCATAGGCCTACAGATGGGCAGGTCAGACAGTGGCTGGTCCTGCATCTTCTCATGTCAGCTTTCATTAACAGCTTGTGTGATGAAGTCCTACTCAGTGTTCATCAGAGTTTCCAAAAAACACGAGAACAGGAGGAATGTAAGCTTTCTCAAATGACAGGACCTGAGCTCAAAATGATCCCAAGAAACAGGTGACATCATTTGAAATCAATATGAAAAATTCAGCAAAGAGACCTGCAAAGGACTACAGTTAAAGAAGCAAAATGAAATGCACAAACCTGAAATATATAATGACTGGTTGGTCATCAATGTAATGATAAAGGATCTGGAGTTAAAGGGGTTTGAAATTAAATATGTGATGTTTTTAAAGGCTAGATTTCTTATTTTTCTACTACAAGTAGCCAACTCAGCACGTGTTTTAGAATAATTTAAATGTTGGTCATCAGCTGGCACGGGTGTTCACTGTGACAACTACCAGGAGAAAAAGAGGTTTAAGTTAGAGCATGGCAGGTAGAGAAAGGTCTTTAAACATATTAGTGAAGAACAGTGACAAAGACTGCTTCAGTGAATGGTTTTCTTTGAAAAAGCTAGTTATCTGACAGGTTACACATCAACTTGCATGGTCCCTGGAGGGCTTTTTCCAAGCCCTGCACTTTTATGCTTCAACATATTTGACTCCTCCAGCTAGGGAAATTTATTTCTGTGTGAGCTGCAATTTGGAGAGCATGCCTTGGCAAAACCAGTGGTTCACCAATAAACCTAAGACAAAGCAAAGAGACTGTGGCGCAGATCCCTATGGCTTCCGTCTTTTAGCATGCATGGGAACTTCACTTTCCCCTATTTGAATACTGAGCTCTCTCCAGCTGTTACAGTGTGAGCCTCTACTTCCTGCATATTAATAGAACCTGGTCTAACAAGGAAGGAGATAATTACTAAAAATGGAGGTGATCAGTTAGGAAATAAAGACTTAAAGGCAACTGAACAAGATCCTGCAATATCAACTGTGATAGTAGCTCTTGGTGGCTTCACTGGCCTAAAGCATGTGCTTGGCGCATGCTCCTGCCTTGCAACACTGTTCACTAAATGCAAGGTGCTTCACCCATTCCTCTGAGCCGTTCATTCCTGAACAATTACTGTTTTGTAGGAACATGTACAGGGACAGCTAGCAAGGAGTAGCTGGCACACTGCAAATGCACACCTTAATTTACTTTGCAGTGGCACACTTCCTCCCACCTCTAATCCCATGGTATTATATGGTAAAGGGGCAAGCAAAGGGCAAGTGCTCTTGAAATGCATTTTCCCAGACAACCTGTGGATGCCCATCTCTGGCAGTGTTTAAGGCCAGGTTGGATGGGGCTTTGAGCAACCTAGTCTCGTCAAAATGTCCCTGTCCATAGCAAGTGGTTGGAATGAGATGATCTTTAAGGTCCCTTCCAACCAAACCCATCCTGTGATTCTGTGATGCTCTATTAGAACAAGCTACTCAGTGATCGATTAGTCTTATTTTTGGAGTTGTTAAGGGAATTTGTTTCTTTCAATGTGCTGAACTGAGAGTTCTGACTCAGAAGTTCCTAAGTGTAAATAAATACCCCAAAATCCAATATCTTATTGCTTAGGTTTATCCCTTAATAACCAAAGGAACGGTAGTTTTCAAATATATTTAAAAATGCAAAAATCAGGAAAAATTAAAACAGGTCAAAGAATCACAATTCTGACATACAATTTAAAATATACTGATTTTTATTTCTAGACCTTTTCCTAATTGCATGAACAGCATTCCCATGAAGGAAACACTGAGCACTAGACTATGTCAAAGTCTTTCCTCTTGCCTTACCTTACACACACAAATTGTGTTCCTTCCCGTATGGAAACCTACCATTTCTTGGGGCAGAATATTTTTTTTCCAGAAGGAAGTGTCATAGCCTAATTGTGGTGCAAGTCCACTTGGTTCATTCCAAGGCATATAGTGCTTCATCCCTGTCCTCACCAGAATATTCCATACAGGTTCTGCTTTCAGAGAAGGTTTGTAGGAGAGCCCTTGGCAGCATGGCCTGGATACTGGTAGTCCTGAATCATCACAGTGCTCAGAGGCAGGACTGTCTCTTCCCACTGCCCTCCGCTCACCGCAGGATGCGCACTCTCTCTGCCTGGAGGACCCTCCTTGGTTACAGAACCAACTGCAATGCTTCACAGGGGTGTGAGGGATCACATATTCCAGAAGCACTCGTGCCACCAGGAATAAAAGTGCTATATGGATCTAAGTCACAGCCGTGACTTCACTCACTGATAGCTGGGAACCACCTTACCAGTCTCCCTTTAGACAGACTCTTTTCATTGTTTAAGGACCAAATAAAGGAGTCATAAAATTTTTTGCCAATGACAAACTTCTATCTATTTCAGAAATTCTCAGATAAATCTAGATATATATGTAATAATAGTAAAGTGGACACTGAAACTCCTGCCTCCTCCAAGCAGCACAATGTAGCTACACAGCACGGCAGCATACTACTGCTTACTCATTTGAATCTCTGTATCCCACAGAAGAAGGGAAGGACAAATGCAAGGGGAAACTAATTCCAACAAGTAAAAACTACACAAGATAATCCATTATTTATGGAAAGGTCCTGCCTGGTACATTATGCCCATTGGTATGGCAGAGGACATTTCCTGAGAGACTGTCTTTTCTTCAGACTCCTCTGAAAAAGTATCACTGTTTATGATGGCTGGAATGAAGAATCTAAAAGTAGATAATTGGGCATATTGGGCATAATCGACCAGGCACAAATCTAAGGGTGTGAACGTGTTCATGGTATTCAAGGAGATAGGATAGGATAATGCAGACAACAGATAATTTGGGTCAGATAATATTCACTGCAAGGAAACTGAACACAAACACTCAATGCCTCCAATTTCTTCTGTAAAATGGAGGTAATTTTGCTTTCTGCTCCCTCTAACATCCATTTCCTGGGAAACGTGGCTCCTTAAGACTCTCAGGGGTCTTAAAGGCCCCAAAGCAGCGCTCTGGCTTTCAAATGCCAAAGTAAGGTTTAATACATAGGCGCAACCTATGTTCTGATTTCATCCCTCTGCTACTTGTCGCACGGCTGTTCTAGGAATCATTTACTCTGTATCACTTTCTTGATCAAAAAAACCAATTATTTTAGAAAAGAACCAGTCTCTTTTGTGAGCACCTTCACAAAAGACAGAACACTTTAGTGTGATGAAAGCCAATATGTTTAGCATGAGCCTTTTTCAAGAATGTGCTCTCCTGAGACTGCCAAGAAGAGATGAAAAACAAAAAGCCTATGTTACCAACTTATCTGAACTGTAAACATACTTGCTTACTCCAGTCACTTGCAGACAGCAATATATCTAGTAATGCAGCAAACCCCAAATTTTCCTGATACCAAGAAATCCTAAATGCAAACTCTGGCTGTGCCACAGACAGGCCATGCAATCCTGGGTGTCTCTCTGGCCTTTTCAGCCTCATTTTCCTTGTCTGTGAAATGAAAGCAGTGATCACCGTTTTGTAATGCGAGTAGGATTACATAAAATGTGGCTCATGTAAGACTGAAAGTTCCTAACTACCATTATTAATTAATGGTTTATTATTCTTGTTTACTTTTGGAAACTTTACCTAGAGCTTTTGCAGTACAAGTAGATAGCCAGGAGGGTACAGAGAGAAACAGAGTTAATAAGCAAGTATGCTTGAGTACAGAAAGAATGTGTGTAGACAAGAGAAAAAAGAAGTTGGAAGTGTAAGAAGGGCAATTTCAAGGCCAGGTAACAGAGCAAGGTGTATAGATAATACCACTCAAATTTTAAGCAAAAATGTAAATCATGAACAGAAAATAGAGAAAGGGAACTCTTTGCCTCAGAGTTCCAAGCCATTTTGAAATTAATACTTCTGCCAGACTTACAGTCCTTACCTTACAAAAAGGTATTTGTTTTCAGTAGCTCTAAGAAGAGTTTTCTAGGTAAAAATGACAGAAATTATGGAGTATAAAATTAGAGAATGCAGTTCAACATTTTTTAATATGGATGCAGCCTAGGAGCATCTGAAAGCACAGCATGATGTGACAACAGTCTCATATGATGCTGCTGACCAGTCATCCCTTGAATTTCCAAGAAGTGAACAATATTTTCAGGAAACTGTAATTAATCAGAGGGAGAAGAAAAGGGGCATAAAAGAGCAATCTAATTGAGAACCAGGACTCTCTGTTACCCATTAATCATTACAGGAAGTTCTGATTCACCTCCTAACTTCTTAATGTGAACTGAGTACTTGAAATCATGAACCTCTGTTGGGCTCTCTTTCGACCTCTTCTAAAAATCTGTGGTAATTACATTATATTTTAACACTGCCAAATGATTTCTGGTAAAGGATGAAGCGGTTGCTTTTCCTCTAATTTTGTAGCAATGGATCACTTGTAGATAATGCATAACCACCAATTTTTTACACCAGGTTCATTTTTGAAGAAAGTTGAATTCATAGGTGTTCCATGTTTGCAAAACAAATACAAAAACAATGAAAAATAAGTTGATTAAAAAGTTTTAAATGTTTTATAACACATAAGTCCTTATTTTTCTTAAAAAAATATTAGGTAGCTTCCTCTCCAGTTTCTCTTCCTGCCCCTCCACATTAAAGTTCCAGCAAATTAACTGGGATGATTCCCTTGTGATAAATAATGTCAAATCATAATTATAATCTCACCAAAGGAGTTCTTGCTTGCTCAGGTCATAGAACCAAATAGTGGTTTGGGCTGGAAGGGACCTTAAAAGTCATTTTGTTCCAATGCCATGGGATCCCTTTGCTCCAGTTTGTGGACTGCCTCACACAGCTTGCCCTCAATCCCACAGACCGTGTTGCCAACAAAGAAGTTAAACAGAGCTGGTCCCTGTACTGGCCGCTGGGGACACCACTCAACACTGCTCTCCTCTTGGACATCGAGTCATTGACTGCAACTCTTTGAGTATGACCCTCCAGCAAATTTCCTATCCACTGTCCACTGGTCCACCTGTCAAATATATGTCTCTCTAATTTAGTGAAAATGATGTCTCACAAGATGGTGTCAGATGGTTTGCACAAGTCCTGGTAGATGATACAGATTAGAAGTAACAAAGGAGGCAGTGTGAAACTAGTAGCCAAAGCATTTGAACTAACATTTTTCTTACAGAGGCTGGAGAAAGTCCTGTTTTGCTTTATGAAGAGCAATTGCATGTCTCTCTGACAAGCTCCACAAACACCAGACAACTCACGTGCTACTACTGTGTCCAATAATTTTGCTACTAAGATGAACATCCATATTTTCTCATGGCATATACAACTCATAAAAGAAGGTGTGTTACAATATAATATACAGGTTCCTGACTACTCCATTTCTGAGCCAAGACTGTGTACACAGACTGCAATACGTGACAGGTGAGTAAATTTTTTCATTTCTTATGAGTGAGTAGGAGTGGGAGAAAGCTTCAGATTAATCAGTCTGTTAATAAAAAAATGTCTTGTAAAATAGATTAATTTATAAATACTATTGTGATATAAAAATGCCTTGAAAAACGTTTTTTTCTAAGATGAAGAAAGACCTGGAATTGATGAAAGCCATTCATTTTCTTTGAATTCACAAAAACAGTTTAGCTGCAGGTATCTGTAAAATACAAAAAGGGATTTTAAGGCTTCAGCTAATTGCCAGTAGCAAGAGACCAGCAGGTTGGAATCTCAGGCAAGGTCAGTAGTATCTGAAGGAGAGCATGACAAGTGCATGGTATAGAAACATGGGCCCTTCTACCATAGATTAAAGCCATCACCAGGGCAAGATGGAAAAATGTAAAGTGAATCTGCAACTGGTAAAGAGATTAAAGGAGCCTTTACTTTCCAGTGCTGCATGCAGCACTGACTCTGGTTGCTTTAAAAATAATCTGTAAAATTCTCCATCTTGCAACAAAGGAAAATAAGTTAGCTGATTTTTGTCCACTGTTACCACAATCTGCTTTGCTTTGCTTTGCGTTGCTTTGTGAATGGGCAGCACAAACATTAGTTACTGTGAATAAATAAAGCAATTGTATCCAGAAACATTGCTCTTTTTAGCACTACCCTTTCAGTTTTAACTCAGAATAGTGGTATGACCTGTTTTCTCCATGGACCCACCCAACTTGCCACCTGATTGAGTCTGAGAGAGAGCTTAACCCATGGGAATAACATCCCACAGAGTACAATCCCGTCTAAAGGACCAGGTGGCCTGGCTGGCTGTACAACAATGTTCCTACTCTTACGTACTAAACACCCCCTTATCCTATGCCAAAAGAGTGTGGGTCTGAAAGCCCCAATTCTCTTTTTGAGGGGCATGTGTAATTTCTAGCTGAAGCTATTGGGTTTTATGTGTTTGAAGTGCTGCTCAAGACTAAGCCAGACTTGTGGCCTGTGTCAGAGTTGTGTACAGTAAATTAGGTATAGGTTATTTTTGCTTCTGCCACTGATCTTGTAGGCCTTTGCACAGTATAATAGTCTAATAATAAAAAGCTGCAGCACAGAAAAATCAGCTGGTTATACTGTTAGAGATCAAGCAATGGGTATCTGCTCCATGCAGTGGATGTGGGAAGCTCCAGGCCTGTGTTTTGTTCAGAGTCAAACCTTCTCTTTAGATCGTTTACCTCTTCAGAAGGATAAGTCCTCTGCTGACTGTTCTTCCTCAGCTAAAATCAACTATTTTGAACTGTTTTCATATGAGGGGGAAGCTTTCCACTCATCCCACTGTAGATATTCTCCAGAACTACTCTCTTCATCAGACTTTTATCTCCCAAATCGCATTCAAGTGTCATCTCCACAGCTGGTTTCTTTGGTCTTTTACTAGGAGATCAGAAAGCAGCACCTCATATCAGTAAATGCTTATAAACAATCTCATAGTGGAGAGTTGGAGTTATTACATGATGTACTGGTAACAACATGTTCATTATCTTAGGAAGATTAAGCTGTTTTTCTGACTCCTAAGGGCACTCCTGGGGAGTTGTAGAGCCTATGACAACACAGAAACAAATCAGCTGAAGGGGAAACTTGGACTGACTGAAGTTACTCGGGACAAAACTGAGAAAATCACTATAATGTAGTGATAATTTTCCACTGTAAAACTTTTCTGCTAGGGCAGGGAGCTATAGACTCCACAACTCCAGATTCTCTTTCTTCAACCCTATAAATTAATTAAATTAATCTTGGTCTTGTTCAAGTGGAAAGAAACATGGTAATAAAAGGGGAAGATACGCATGGAAAGAGAAAATCTGTAGACTCATGATATCTGTGATCTCTGGCCCCATGTTTTGTTTTGTTTTCCAGGTTTGGGGGTTTGGGAAGAAACAAAGGTTTTAAGTTGAAGCAAACAAACTTATTTTTAGGATGTTTCCTGAGCTTGACAACATAACATTTCCAGATAGAAGATGCAAAGTAAAAAATCCTCAAATTTGATAAAAACTCTACTCATCAGGAAACCACTATGTTCCTGCACAGAAATGATCACATTTGCAAAGGCACAAACATAAACTATTTTATTATTACTACTTGAAATTAATAATGATGCATATCTTCCAAGGATGTTTAACCTAAATTGTCCTGTGATTCAACTAAAATCTGTATCAAGAAATGCCATAGCTACTTACATGCTACCTGTATAGACATTAAAGATGATACAAAGGTTGTGCTGAAGGTATGAGGAAGGCAGTGAATTGCCTCATCAAGGATTTTTAAACTTGCAGTCAATCTAGTCTAAATGTACATTTTTTTTAAATGCAATCAATACATTTGATCCCTAAACATCCTTAAGTTTTGGCACTGTCATTGGCATCATTGGTTCATGGAACTTGTCAGAGCACTTAATTAATGTGCGTTCAATACACATTTCAGGCACATCATTTTTTCCTGGAAAAGTACGTGTGTCAGAGATGTTGAAACTGATAAAGATGAGCAACTGCCTGCTACTATGGAGATGCATAAGGTTTCCAACTTGCCTTTTCCTGCATTATCTAGGGAAAACTCTGTAAAACATCATTTGTTCTGGAGTTTGTGTGTTTGCAAATTAACTCCTGGTTTCAGTCTTATGTTAGGTACAGTATGACATTATTTCTGTTCATCATGTGGTAATACAATATATCCTTACTGAAATTTCCTTTCTTTTGGTAATGAAATGCAAAGCACTGAAGAGCCTCTCACTGCAAGGAAGCATTCATATTGAATAATTATTTTCATGGAAATCCAATTATTATTAGTCCTTTCAGTAGAAAGCCTAGCATGTTATTTGGTTAGAGAAATGAGCCTTTTTAACTCACGGAGTTTCACAGAATTGCAATTCAAAAAACCATTCTTTCGTAATGGTAAATGTTACCCTTACACTTATTTTATTTGTCTAACTCTAAATCCTGTGCTGCAATTAAGAAACTGAAAAACAACAAAATGACAGGAGATGATCAAATAAAGAAACAATGCTTAAAATACAACTTGACAGTACTGCTTCAATTATGGAAAATATCAAATCATTGTTAAAATACCCAGAGAAAGCAAACCTCACTGACCCATGCAAACCGAGAGAAATCACACTGATGATTATTATCGAGCACATCTCCCCAGCATGACACTGAGCAGTGGGAGAGCTGCTGGGGATTCACCAAAGGGGACACCCAGCACTGAGACATCACTGTGGGGAAGGCCTATCCCCACTGCAGGGAGCACACACACACCGGCGCTCCCAAAGCAGCACCAGCCACTGCCCTTCCCTAACAACGAGTTCTGGTTTCAATCACCATCTGCATGCAGGCTGGGAGGTGCAAAGCAACCCCAGAGCAGCCTTTACACTGAGACAAACCTGGGCTGCATTCTTCTGCTGCTGTTTAGTGCTATTTCTAGTAATGAAACCAATTAAAAATAGTGTAGCCAGCAATATCTATATTTCACCAACAAGGCCTATATTTTACCAGGAAATTTCTGCTACCCAGCACTATCCTGGAAATGCTAGAAAGATATCAACAGAGCAAAAATAGCAAGCAAGGCAGAGTTTAAAATTAACTAAGACAAGAAAACCAAAGAAGAATCCCTTGATGTCCAGCTAAAATACTACAGAAAAAAATCAGAGAGGTATAAGCCAATGCTGGAGGAAATGACATTAAGTATTTGATAAGTTTCCACCACATGCACTAAACCTAATGACAAACAGAAATCAAAGCAAATGCAATGCTAGAATAAAAGTGAGAATTTTCTTTCCAAATACACCTTGGAGATTCAATTGCAGGGGCTGGAGTTCTGCCAGAGCATTGGGCAGGAAACCAGGTGTCTCATAAAACCACTTCCTCCAAAAGTCCTGGACAGCAGCCAGTAAGCCTCTGTTATCACTGAGGAGAGAGAAAGCTTATTCATACACACCAGAGTCTAAAAAAAATTGTTACGAATATTTAGACTCTGCATGTGTGATAAGTACCCAGGTACTCCTGTGCATACAAACCTATCCAGCAGAGATCATCCTGGATGGGTAAACAAAAGGAGGTAGAAAGGGTTCCTTTTCCCTGTTTTTGTGTCTTTGTGTTTTAAGGTACTTCACAAGTCAGGAAGCTTGTTGTTGGTTTAAGCACTCAGTTACCAGGCCCTGCACTTCAAAGCTTGCTACTCCTGATCCATCAATATTTATTTTCTTAACTCTTGTTAATGATAGCCTATATATCAGGTAAAGACCCTGGGAATGGACTGCATATTTGATGCTGCTACAGGAAAACAGAAAAAACCAGTGTGTATTTAAATAGAAGTACTAGCACATCTTCCTCTTAGATCCTGCCTTTAACTGATGGAATCCCTTTTCACTATAAAAACTCAGTGGTCCAGGTGACATTACTTCAAATATCCTTTTCCTGTTTCAGCAGAGTGTTGCAATAGCTACATCCCAAAAGGTCTGTATAGACTTGGCAAAACTGACATGGCACATGGCAATGTGGGTGCACACTTAGCATTTCTGGATTAAGAATTTTATATTGTGCACAACTTGGAACATGCTGGACAACAGCAAGGCTCACTCATTCCCCATTTGGTGGAAAAATGAGGTAAAGGTGAGGTAAAAGCCTACGTGGGAATCTGTGGGAAACCCAGTTAAAAAGGTTTTTGTTTACCATAGGAGTGAGTTTGTTCTAAAGGGCTAAAGGTGACATTGAGCTTTTAAGTGCAAAGAGAATTTGCATTAATGACAAAATAAAATAGATGGATGTAACCTGTAGATTGATTCAACTGTTCCTTGGTCTGTGGCTTTCTAAAGGAAAGGACAAAGTCACCTCATCCAGAAGAGCTTGAGAACTCACACTAACTCATAAAACAAAAGGTAGTTTTCAGATGTTACCTTTAATAAAAAATTCTGTAATGCTGCAAGTCCGGTAAAGTACCTGAACTGCCTCTGTGTCCTGGAGGAGCCTGGCTCACTAGAGAATGGTGTGTTTTCATTTGAGTTAGCTAAAAAGATGTTACGACCTGAGGCTGCATTGAATGTTGGATTAATTTCCACCTCTTTTCTTTCATCTCTGAAACTCCAGATTACAAAGATATCTCAAAACAATTTCCTTAACAAATGTAGCTTTTTGGTCTTAATTTTTTGTAAGTTCATGTATTACAGATTTGTCTCATTTAACCATATGTGTTTTCTCACTTCCTAGAACTTTCAGTCTGACAAGCAACTTGGCTCCACAAGCTGTTTAAAAATCTTGCAGTCTGCTTGGAAGAGACGTTTCCACGCACCTTACAGGCAGGTTTAGGCAGACTGTGCTGGAGCTGTGCAAAATCACCCATGTCATCATAGATACTACCTTTACGTTACCCAGTTGTATTCATTTAATAAATGATGACAAAAAATCCCCTCAGACAACACTTCCACTAGTACCTCGCACGCTGAGTCTTGACCCACCAAGCCACATTGGTATATGGTCTCTGCTCAACAGTCTCTGCACTCTGGTGCAGAGCATTCAACAAAGCCATCAGCCTTTCCCAGTTCAATTAGCTCCTAAGGAAAGGCTTAATGAAATTAACAACACAGACTCCAGCTTTCTCAGAGCTCTTAGAAAAGGTGTTTTGTAAGAACCAAAAGAGATTGAGATGAGAGGCAGTTGCATGCATCGCTCTCCCTAACTGGTACAAAGGGATCATAACACAAGTCTTTCTGCACTGTGTCTCTGCTACCATGAGCTCACTCCCACTGCTCTGCTCTGGCACGACACTCCCAGAAATGCCTGCTCATCCAGCAGGACAAGGACAGCTATATAAAACTCACTGAGTAACGGATGAAACAAAAAGGTGAACCTTTGTCGTAACAGGCACAGTACTTCCAAGTATTCACAGCCCCAAGGGTCTTGGCAGGACCTCCACAACTTGGATGGTGAACTGATCATAGAACAAGCAGAGACCCCTGTCCAGGCTATTCCTGGGTGCCCAGCAGTATTTTTGGTGTAGAAAGAGCTCAGGAGATTGCTCCAGGTAAGAAAATACCCAGCAAAAGATGTAATCCCCTCTGTAATACTTGCTGTTTCAGCATTGCCATGACTTAGACCCAAAATGTTAGGTGTGGCACATGCTTAGAACAAACATCTGTGTGTCTAGACCACTTCTTGGGCATTTTTCAATACTCTGCAGACAACACACTCAGGTCCTGCAATTACCTGACCATATTTATGTCCCGGTGTGCACCTGGCTGTCATCTCAATTACAGGGAGAATCTGAGTTTCTAGCACCATAAATTCATAAATCCCTGGAATAATCGCTCGTGTTTTCTTTTTATCAAAGCTTTCAGAATGAAACTAAATTTTGCACAAATGCATTCACTTCAGGTAAGAAGACAGAGTATTTCTTTCAATCAGAACATAATATAAAATTTTACTGAAAAATAGCGGGAGAAAATGGGTCTTCACAATACCTAATCCCTTCTTCTTTGGCAATAGACAGATGTAGTAGTACACATGCCTTTATGCAGGCACGTATACTGCTTTAGAAGATCCCAATTTGCTTGTTTTTTTATTTTGAAACCTAGCTAGCTGAACTGTTGCATCAGCAAAAGTCTTATGAAAGGACCAAATAGTGGGTTTTGGTGCAGGTCTTCAGTTCAGCAGTGGCAATGAATGACTAGCTTTATGTCCTCATGGCTTAATTTTTTAAAATTTATGTGCTCCCTGCATGAGCAATGTTTCCTTCTTAATATTGAAAAATGAAAAATTTGTAATCTTCATCTCTCTTAAAATTGTAGAGGATTGAAAGTTTTTATTTGACAAGAAATATTAAGATCTTAGGCAAGTGGATGATGTCACCAGCTTGAAGGTAATGCCTTTCTTGTGAAGTATGCCACAGTATTAAAAATTGGTTCTCAAAGGCAAGCAAAAAGAAACCTAAGAAAAGTATTTGCAGTGACAACAAATACAGCAGAGTGTACTTGTAGAAGAGCAGTCAAGCATTTTTATGTCTATTTACTTGAGTCATTTAGACCCTACAAAAAAGTATTGTCATGTAAACACAGCAAAGGAAAATTTACAGTTAATTAAAAGATCTCTCTGTTTCACAGCTCACACAGCTTTTCTCAAACTTCAGTTGCAGATACATCTGTTCCCATTAATAGATGCAGAAAGCCTGTGGATAGAATTGTTAACAACATTTTAACAACACACCCTTGTTCTTGTTTTGCATACCTAACTGAAAAAGCAGCAACACCCAGGAAATAAATTGGTGAAAAAAATTATTAAATCCAATGAAATGTTTGCATGGATTGACTGTTGAGTCTGCAGTACCTCTTCAGGAGCTCCTGTTCACTCACCACACAGCAATATCCTATTCTCGAAACCTACGTGGACTACCATTGTTAACATCAAGAACTATCACACTTACTGGGAACTTAAGGAGAAATTTTTCATTAGTTAATGCAAATAATAGCAGTTGAAATAATTTTATCTGCTGTTTTATATATGGAATGAAAATTAAATACATTTGTTATACAAAACTTACAGAAGCCTCACAGAAGAAGAAAAAAAGTATGTTGCAGGTGAAGGAAATGGGATATAGCTGAAAAGACCAAAAAACTTAGTCATGTAGCAGGAGTTAGTTTCTTCCTGAAGTGGTGGTGAGAAGGTGTCCTGTACTTTGACAGAGGAGAATGGAGTCCCATACAGAGCTGTGCACCCATGTACAGCAGATCCTTTATGAAAGACCCACACTACTCCCTCCTTGGCCTACTCAGGCTGTCCACCCACAATCCCCCGTATGGACCCTCAGGCAAAAAGCAAACACACAAGGACAAATTTTGAGTTCTTCCACTTGAGTGAAAAAAGGCCACTAAAATTACCAAATGGCTTTTCTATGTATGCATGCCGTCAGTTCTGCCCCTCAACTGTCATACCCCTGACACCTCTTTGACAGACAGAAACATTTGATTTCTCCCAAGGTCCACAGCCAAGAAAGGGACCTGTGGATGGAATGCAGTACTTAAACTGGGGAGATTTTACATTAGATATTGGAAAAAAATTTTCCATAGGAAGGATTGTCAAGTACTGGAACAGGCTGCTCAGAGAAGTGGTGGAGTCACCATCCCTGGAAGTCTTAAAAAAATACATAGGTATAGCATCTGAGGATGTGGTTTAATGGTGAACACAGCTGTGGGGCTAAGTGGATGGTTGGACTTGATAATCTTAAAAATCTTTTCCAGCCTTAATCATTCTATGACCCTCCAAGATCAGTAACATTTTGTGCAGGTGTCAGCATCAGATGAGAACCTAGTGATCCTATGGATTTCACGGGCAAGATTTGCTTCTTCTGATGGGTGTACAATATGTATGGGACAGCCTTTAAAATTAACAGCATCTTGTCAATCTGAAAAAAGAGAGTTTTGGTTTCATTCCAGAAGCAGGGTGGATTGAGTTGCAGCATCTGGATTTTTAGGAGTTGTTTGGTGCCAGAAGAACAAAGATGAGCTGCACTGCAAATGTTTGTTGGCTTTTGCAGCCTGGTGCCTGTGATACAGCAGGGATTTATCTTTCCTTTTTAGTTCAGCTGCAACTGATTCATACAACCACATTATTTCCCTCAACTTGTTGCAAATGAACAAACAATTCCAGTGAAGTCAATGAATCCATGCGGATTCATTCCAGAAAAGGCAAATTAATCTTTCTCAATTTTCTTTATGTATTCCCCATGGTGTACACAACTGAATGATGTCAATGATAATAATCTTTAAAGAAGAGACTGAAAACCTAGCTAAAAATATGACAATCTGACCCTAGTGCAGGTGTGCAACCCTTCAGTCGCCAAGGTCCATTTCACCCAGCTGCCACTAGAGCATCACAAGCTGAGTGTCGTCTGGGCTGCCAACACTGCTACAGACCCAGCTTGAGACACTCAGGACAGAGACAGGAGTTTCTGCACATCGCAGATTCTCTTCTTGCTTGTGATCATAACAGAAGTTAACAACATGAATTGCATACAGCGGAACTTGATGTGGTTGAAAATTGCTGTGCCCCATATGTTCTCAGGCTACCCCTAGGGTTGAAGCCATGGGCAGAGGTATGTGAGAAATAAGCATCTTCCTGCAGCAACTTTCTTCTCCAGAGCTCTGTCAGCACCTACAGAGAATAAAGTTGCTTTTCCGTCCGGTCACTTCAACATAAAAAAATGTCTAAAGCACTGCACTTCTACCATATTTCACAGTCCTATCAGACAGCTCTTATGCAAACCAGCGGGAGTTTGACAGTCACTGATGTATAGGAAATATTTGCTATATGGAAAAGGTCTAAACATGACTCCTTAAACACTATTGGAACAGTATGTGTAACCTTTTCCCATTAATTCAGGTAGTAATCAGTGAAAGACCTTAGTAAAATAGTTAATAAATTTCAAGGAAATTTTGTAACAGCAGAAACCACAAGTCTCATTTAAATTTTGCATGTATTTTACAAGAAGCTGACTAGAATTACTCTTAATTTACAGTTGAAATGAAGATCACAGCCAGCTATATCACAATCTGGTACAAAGAGTTTGCAGAAAAGTATATTTTGATGATAAACTTCTCAGACACAGGAGGTGATAAAAATAATTTCAGTTATGTGCCTCTGCATCTTAGGAGGGAAATTTCAGAGTCCCCCTGTGTATCTACAGACTCTCACTTTCCTTTTATTCTTTTGTTGTACTTCAGATCCCTTAACTGAATCCCTTAGACACACCACTGAATTTTCTGCAGCTCTCTAAACAATAGCATATTTATGATTGTTAACATTCAGATTTTTTTATTAAGTACTTATTTAATTTTCATTAAAGGAATTGTTCCCATTGAAGTAAACAGCACAATTCCACAGTAAGTAGCATCATTCCCAAATTGATGTTCTCATGCCATTTTCTATTTTTAAATATTAAATGGAAATGTTTTGTACACCCCAAGTGTAAAAGCAATGCCCTCATTATCCAAGTTTAGCTTAATTTAGCTGTGAAACTGCTAAAAAGAAAACACCATCTCTATTCATGCTGGGTCCTTTTCAACAATGTCTACCAAAAATAAATGAAATTACCTCTTCCCTCTCGCCTTCCATTCAGTATGATGTAGTGTCATTATTTGAACCTACACAAAGACTTTTAGTCAGCTTCTAAGATACAACTTGGGTAACTTCTGAGGCAACTCCTGTAGTCCTAAAATATCTATCTCACTGTGGTAAGCTTTTAATTTCTGCAAACCATCAGAAGCATGAGCCTGAGCACTGAGGTGCAGATGTGGCCTGCACGCCTGGATGGGCGGAGAGTCCAGGTGCTCTGCCTGCAGCAGGGATGTTTTACCCACTCTCATGAGCAGCATAGGGTCACCTGCAGATTCTGAATTGCAACCTAAATTTCCTGAGAACTCAAGACATCACCATCAATGCAGGACTGTATGGGTTAAATATCTTCTCAAGTCCTTTCACTTGTTTTCCTCCAGTGAGGTGGTTTCCTTTTGGTTTGTGCAGTTTCTTTGCTGGCTTTCCAGTGTCTTTGGGAAGGAGAATGTACAGACAGAGTATTGCTTCAACTGCTCTAGTTTATGGTTTCATTCAAGATGACTAGATTTGGATTACCAGTTAGTCAGACAAATTAAACTCCAAGGCTTTGACTCAGACCTGCCTTCAAATGAAGAGGTCACAAAGCATCAAGTGAAAATATCATGGTCATAATACAGGATACCTCTTGGGGAGGAAGAAGGTCCTGGTTTAGATGGTTCTCCAGCAGGCATCCAGCATATTTTTATCTCCTTCTTCTCCAATAAGGTAATAAAATATTTTAACTTCTCCAGACACTGTGTCGACAACTACCTCCAAACAATACTGTGAAAACAGAGGGGGAATAAGGAACCTCAGAAAAGCTGTAAGTGTCAACTCATATTTTATTAAGGAAAAAGAAATATTGCTCATATTGAAATGTTGAACTATTTAAACTACCACCAGGTACCAGAGATTATGTTTTCCCTAACTGGGTCACAGCACTATCTGTCAGTCACTTGTAAAGCCTAAATGTGTTGCAAATGATGACCTGCTTCTACTGCTCAAAAGGCATAAATAATCCTCATAACCGTTTCATAACAGACCATGTACTGCCTTAACAGAAATCAACCCTCTGAGAAACTGATCTTTTCCATTTGCTCTCATTTCCCCCAGTGTAGTTTTGGAGTAGAGCAGCACTTTTCCAAACCATGCTGAGTTTTTTGAACTAGCAATATGAGTCCTTCTGAAGACACCAACAGAAACTGCAAGACAGCATGTGAGATGGGCTGTGCCAGAGCATGAGGCAGTATCCCACCTGACAAGCCTGGTTCTGGTGCCAGCCCACCCAGCAGCTGCACTTCACCAGCTGTGGCAGTCACCCCATAAACTCACCCTGGGGAAGGGGATTTTGCTTTCCAAGCATGCAGAGCCCACCCCTCCCGCCCCCAGAAAACAGAAGCATGAAAGGTCTGCTAGAAAGTGTTTCCAGACTCTGCAGTTATGACTGTTGCACCAAGAATGGCTTTCAGAATGGAGTGCTGAAGAAGCTGTAATACCAACTAAGGGAGAGCCATACCTGTATTTTAAATAACCAGCATACAGACAATGACCATGAAACCCTTGCGAGAGCAGGAAAATCTCTTGACTGTCTGGCAGACCCTCATTTCATGTGAGGTGGCTGCATTCCACTGGTTTGAGAGATGCTTTACCAGTTATGCAAGGTGTAGGTGTGGCCTTATGCATCTGCAGCAGCTTTTTTTCTGTCCCCCCTCAATGCTGGTGCTATATGCAATGGAAATTGAAATTGGAAACAAGAAGTAAATGTTCCTCTTGAAAAATTTTCATGGTTACTGGAAAACAGCCTCAGTCTCCTAGGTCTCTGAGCAATTCACCAAGCTCTCTACACTGTTTTTCATGAAGGTGTTTACAGTTTTACTCATATTTCCAAGTTGGTAACCCTATCCATTACCCATATGCCAAGCATCAGACTGCAGCAGCTGGTTGGAAAACAGCTTAATCTCTTTCAGACAGCTTAAAATCCATGGCTTATAATTGTATAAAGGTAGAGCCAGGCTAGGCATCATCAAAATGTTAACTTCAAGGCAAATGGGATGTCAGATGCCATCAAAAACTCCTCAAGTTTCCAGGACACACTCCAAGGAAGTCGCTAGTTTGTTTGATGTCATTCCATACCAGACCATATTGGCACTAGGAGACTTCACGTGGAATGTGGGGCCCCTCCAAAGTGCTTCCTGGAAAAGGCTGTGCTGCTTCTCAAGCTGATAAGAATATTGTACAACATATGCAGTGATTAATGGATTGATCACAAAAAGTCAATGCGGTCTGCCAGGAGAGAACCAGAGACCACACAAAGACAGAAGGAGGACTGCTGCTATTGCAGGAGGCCCAGACTGAAGGGCTGAATTACCATCAAAACACTTGTTCCTTGGGCTGCTAAAGAAATTACTTCATTTCAAAAGCAGTGTCCACGGTAGAACTGACCTTTATGATATGTATTTTCTCTATTTGTTACAGGCCACATTCAGCCTGATAGAGAAAGAGCATCTATTCTAGCTTCTCCTTTTGGTGGCACCTATTAGCAGCAGCTTCAGAAGGATGTGCAAGAATTCCCACAGCCTGTAGTCTGATAGCACATTCCTTAAAGGAAAATTTTTCAGCATCAAGCAGCTTACAGCATTTATTTTTTGATAAGACAAGTTGTGTATGTGTGTGTCTTCTCATTCTACTTGCTCAAATTTTCTCTCCTGTCTATCCAAAACTAAACAGATAAAATTTATATTTTTTCCTCATCTTTGAATCCACAGAGTCTCACTTTGTCTCCTTTCCCCTTGCAGAAATCTAAAATTTTACATAGTGTAATTCTTCTGTTCCCTGTTACAATATTTCATGCTGTACCAGTGTTTCATGCTATTATTAAATGCTACTAAATTCTCTAGTAGCACAACTGCATGCCAATAGCTCTAAGATTTTGAGACATAAGGAAGTGCCCTGGCCAGGAATGGAAGGAGAAAATTAAAATCTTGAAAAATCCATAGATACTGAATTTCCACACAGATAGTGTGGAAAATAGACCAAACTGGAGCAACTAAAATTAAAATCAAAATCCTAATAATTTCTTTTTATTCACAAATCATGTTTTATTTTTTACATTTGAAATTTTAATTATGCCTTAAGAACATTTTCAAAATAGGTCATCTATAAAGTGTAAAAACCATATGCTTTAGAAGGCTTTTAACAAAAAAAAAAAAGAAAACAAACAAATCAAAACAAAACCAAACACTTAAAAAACAAAAAAAAAACCCAGAAAACCAACCAACCAACCAAAAAAAAAACCCAACAAAAAAAACAAACCAAAAAGCCCCCCCAACACAAGCCAAAAAACAAAACCAAAAAAACCCCCACCAAAACAACACCACCAAAACCCCATTTTAAAAACCGAGATCATCATAACAAATCTGTCCATGAAAGCAATTTCATTTTCCTAAAAAGGCCCTCTCTAGCAAAAAAAAAAGTCAGGATTTCTCTTTTCCATGTTTACCAGACTTGGCTCTCCCTCCTCCAGCTTGGCAAGATACTAATGGCTTCAGAAACACTTCATCTTTCCTGTTTACAAATGTTACAGCTATCATTTTATCTCTCCTTTTAGGGTTTTCCAAGCCACTGTGGCTTAACGTTGCCCAGATGGATGATGCCTATTCTGTTGAAACTTGTGTCCTCCATCTCTGCCTTATGATTTGCCTGCAGTTGCTATGGCTGAAATTTAGGTCGAAAGCTCTTTGCTGAGCCTGCCTGCCTGGGATCAACCCAGCCTTGGTGAAGGAGCTGCACAGGCTTGCAGTGGCCACCACCTCCTCACCCACCTGCCAATGTTAATGAGAACATGGCCCACTCCTCTAACAGCCTTCAGTAAATGTGTGTCTGGTGTTGTGTGTAAAGAGTTGATGCTTCCTTCAGAGCCATAAAATAGCAAAATATTGTTCTTACAGTTAATAACAAATATTATGTACTTTCGATGATTCCTTGAACTTTATTGTTATATTCCACTGGATAACTTCCAAACTTTTTGTGGAATTGTGATTTCCTTTCCATCTCAAGAATTCACACTTCCTTTTTTCCGCCTTTAAATATCTTTTTCAGGAAACGTGTTTCCCATAGCTCCTTTCAGCCAGCATCCAGCCTATTCCTTCCACAGATTTAAGTCCTCCAAGTTATCAATTCCCTCCCTCAACTACTGCAAGAACTATCATGCAAAGTAACATTGATAGGAAAACAGGATACTAACCATGGCAGCATGGAGTTCCCACCATGCCATCTGCTCTTTCAAAGTCCCAAAGCTCTCAGGGGAAATTAACTTTTGAGTAGATTGAGTGCCAATGACTCATGAGACACTTTGGATTTCACAGCCCTGACAGCCCAAGCTGCTGGGAAGGGTATGTGTGAACTTGGTTATCTTGGGAAGATGACTTGGAGCTGCAGGAGGGACAGACCTGGGGCTGGTGCTCAGCCCTGTCATCCCCATGCAGAAGATACTGCACAGCATGACTCAGCCCAACCCTGTTTTCCTACAGTGTGTGCTGCTGTTACATCTCCAGCCTCATGTGATCCTGATGCAATTCCAATTACATCACCCACATCATGTAACAGCTCAGCAAAATGACTGAAGATAACAGTAAATAGAGCTAAAATTAAAAAATCAGATTTCCATGTTTAGTCACCCATAAGGAACTTTTGAGACTAATGTAAAATTTACTAGGACAACTTTCTTGTGCAAGCCAGGCTATATGATTGCTTTGCAACCATCAATACACCCAACTATTAACCTCCACTCCTACTCACCTATTTTTTGGCCTGTGTACTTTGTTTCTCGGTTTAAATTTATCTGAGGGGAGGTTAGGGAGATGAGTGGTTTAGGATTAAGCCCTTATGCTGCAGCAGAACTGACTCCATATTCAGAACTAAACCCTAATGAACTGTCGTGGGAAGTAGATCAGGTTAGAGCTCTCCCTGGATCACAAAGGCAAAGTACTTAATGAAAAGTCCTTGCAGCATAGATAAATTCTTTTTAAGAATGTCCATATTTTTGTCTGCATAGCCTTTATTTAGTTTTTGGTTGTAAGCCACAGGACAATAACATAAATGAACCTCTTTACATTAATGGACTTTGGACTAGTCTTGAACAAAAGATAAACCAGAAAAGGTAAATTTGCTACGTGTTTTAAATCCATCTCATAAACTCAAGATCTAGGTGTCCTAGATCAAATAGTGACCTCATTTTACTCATAACAATGTATGACAGCTTAGTCCAAACTCTTCCTGTTTGCTGCATCTCATGTTGCAATTGCCCCTAAGAGAAATTACCTTGCTTATCTAATATAGGTATCTCATTACTATACCTGAGGTAAAGAGAGAAACTTTTCATATGCACTAGACCACACCTACCACGCCATCCCTATGACTGCAAGCAATGCAATAGCTTGTAAATAAAACTGTATCCATCTCCAAGGCTTTAAATGTGCTTATTGAGTTGACAGGAAACACATCTTTAGGACAGCTTTACTTGACAATAGTCTTCATGGGGCTAATTAGCTATTCTTTCCACCAGAAATAACAGCTCCCTTGCAAATTTTCTAATTAAGTCTGCAGCTACTTGGAACCGTATTAGCACAGCAAAGACTTCCTCTAAGCAAGCCTACTGGGAGCCTTACCTTACCCTACTTGTCAGCCGAACAAAGGATTACCTAACACATTATGCAATTCAGAAGGAATCCTCACGGCTGCTCACAAGGAAGGTGAAGCCCTGCTGAGGGTAAGAGTCAGGGAGAAAACACCTGCAGTTCCTTGCTGGTTAATAGAACCTTTTCTATACTTTTCCGAGAGAAAAAAGAGAGGTGAAGGAAAGAACTTGGAATGGACAAGAACTTGATGGTTTTGCACACAGAAGCTATCTAAGGTTTAAGTTCAGCATAAATAAACATGACCCTGCTCACTCTGATCTCCCAGTTCCTCAGCAAGAGCCAGAAGTGAGGGGAGCTGTTTCAGGTGGAGAATGTCTTGGAAAAACAGGCTGAGTCCGTCTCAACATTTTTGTCCTCTAAAAAAAAAATTCTACACATCTGTCTTAGCCTAGTGCAAACTTTCATGAATAGCACAGCCAAATCTGTACAAATCAGATAAGATAAGCAACCGATCTAGTTTCAGAAGTGATGCTCTGAAAGCCTATGAAAGATTGACCCCTGCTATTGAGCACTGTTAATCCCTAGACCTGCAAATCCCACAGTTTTGATGACCTGGGGATAGAGCACATCAACTTTTCAGATATTAGCCCTCATTTGGTACTTTTTCTATATGTGCTTTTTGTTGAAACTTAGAGATAATGTGGCAATGTAAGTATTAATAGCTGTTTCTAGAGATATAGCAAAATTTCTGGGTTCATCTGGTTCATTCTGGTCCATCAAGGCAAGGATAGCTGAAAACTTATTAGTAAGCAAATTTGCTATTCATAGCTCTGAGCACACAGCCAGTTATACATATTATCTCATGTATGTCTTTCCACAGTAAAACAGTAAACTGCTATACTATACCCTGGACACATTCAGGAACCCCCAGCAAATCGCCAATGAGAAATTCTCCTACTTGCGTGGTGTCCATATAGTCCCCAAACAAAGAAGAAGGATGATTAAACTGGTAAGTAAAAACCTCTGAACAAGCCTCTATCTGTTTTACTTTTCTTAGGAGTCATAAGGTTGGAAAATTCTTAACACAGGGAAAAAGATTGCAAGTGATGTCAAAAAAATTTTGTTTCAATTGGTTCAAAGGTATTAATTCTAAGCCAAGGGATCCTGCAGACCATCTCCTTTCTTCTTCCAGGGATAAAGAGATTTGTGACATTCGTAAGTACCCCATGCAATTCCTCTCTCATACTGGTAGTAACACTTTGCTAGTAGTTGCTGCAGTCAATTGTCTACTACAATTTTAACTCATTTTCTAGCACAAGAAGGCCTAAAGGAAAAATGGCCTCTTTTATGAAGCTGCATACACTAGATAATGAGTCTCTAGTCTCCTTTCAGTCTTTTTATCTAGTCTCCTTTCAGTCTTTTTTCCCTTTCCAGTTTCCAGATGCATAAATTTGTTCTCACATGTGTTATTTTCTAGGCCTTTGACCTGATTTCTTTACTTTGGATTTTATTTAGATGGTTATCTATTTCTGGAAGTCCAGTGTACAAATCAGGACAGCTGCGGGTTGAACACAATGCATCTTACAATTAACAGATGTGGTCAGATATCTCCACATGATGTTTACCTTTTATGCAACAGGGTGACATTGTTGACTTGTCTTCAGTTTATGATCTGCTATAAAAGATAGGACTTTTCCAAAGAATTTTTTTTGTAGCTGGTGGAATAAGTACAAGATTTATTCCATACAACTCCTTCCACAGGAGTACTGCTGCAGTACTCTTAATGAACCGCATCTTATTTTTCAAAACCATATCCAGTTTACCATAACCATACCAAGCTCTAACCTTGCATCCTTAGGTGGAACTCTGGCTCTTCTCACTGGAGTACTACTTGAACCTATCCAACATGCTCTCTACTCGGCTTTACTAGTGATTTAGAGAAACATGGAAGAGAATGCAAAGCAGGGTGGGCTGCAACAAAATCACACCCTTCTGGCTCAACACAAAGCAGCTAATCAGCACACTTTGAACTTGGCTTCCCAGCTGAGCACTCACTTTGGAGTGATTTTGCCAGGTTCTGTCCCCTCAATTTGTCTATCAGGATGTCACCTGCTTTTCAAGCAGTCCTACCGAGAGATCAAGACAACTGACTGCTGTGCACACAGCCTGTAATGCTGCCACGGCAGAAAATTAGATAGATTTGAAATCATTTGTCCTGAGAACGTTCGTTTTGTCTGTTGTTCATCCCCATATTTATCTTTTTGGTATTTCAGTCTGAGTATTTGTTCCAGCACTTTTCTTGGAATTGAAATTGTCGTCAGAGAAGATAACATCAATGTCCTCTTCATTTGTTTTCTTTAAAGCTATGCACTATCACTACCTGTTACAGTCCCCTGCCTTCCTGCAAGAAGGACAGACATTCCTGAAGATGCAGCTCTGGGCTGGGCACAGCCAGTCCTCCAGGTTCAAGTCAGGTGCAGACAAACTGGAAATCTCTGCCTTAGCTAAATATTTTCTGTTTTAGTCTGTCCTCAGCTCTTACTTCTCTACTGCTGAGTCAGCTGGCCTTTCTGGTAAAGAGTAAACCATAACAAGCATCAGACATTTTAGCTTTGTCAGCACCATCTAGCTTTTCCTTCCCACCCAGTGATGGATTACATCTTTTCTCACACTGCCTCTTAGTAACACTGCCCTTATAGAAGACTGCATAGTACTCTCACCTCAGTCCATGCTTGACCATCTTCAATTCATCCCTAACTCTTCATGCTTTTCCCTCATACCTATTCTTAGTAGTCTGCAAATTTACATCTCTCATATCTCCAGTTTTATAGCAAAGATTAGATTGATTTACTTGCTGCAATTTCCAGCCTCTCAAACCGCCATAGGTTGAATCAGCATCATGTTTGTCTTATGGGATTACTAACTGTCATTAATATTTTTATTTTCTCCTTTACATTTTCTATGTTATCGTTCCTGTATATTTTCCAAGCTCACTATTGTCTAGCTTTACAAAAGCCTGCTGGCTTTGCACTATTGTCTTACCCTCCCCCATAGGTCAGCCTTTTGCCAGTAATTCTCACCCCAAATACTGGCATGTTGTTGTTCTTTGATAGTTCCTCCCTCTCAACTGCAATCACGTGTGAAAAAGACCTGTCTCTTTGGGTACTTTTCCCATCTTTCACATCAAGTAGTCCTCAGACACAAAATATAGTTAACCTCTACCCCGATGTACTTTGGTCAGCTGGTTCTTCTCCCTCCCACATCAGCTCCTCCATACCCTACAACCCATACCACACAAAAGGCATGTCAGCCTCTCACCATGCAACAATCTTCCCATTAACTTCAAAATTGTTCTAAAAGCCTGCTAGTCTGAGATAGTCAAACTGGCCTTGTGGCATTTTTGTTGATCATACATACCTACTGATCCAAATTGGGCTGGTAAGCCAGAGTGCAAAATGTAAGCTGACACTACCAGAAGTCTGTGGATCTCACAAAAGTGTTAGAGACTTTGTACTATATTTCCTCTCTTTCTGATGTGGTTAGGGACTTTAAAGCTGTGCCTTCTGACTGACTGTGTCTCTGAAGCAAAAGTCGATTGAAAACAGGCCTGATTCTCCAAAGTGAGTGCTCATTTGTAAGCCTCAGTCCAGTTGAAGTGGATTGTGCTTTTTTATGAGATTGGTAGATAAACAGACATCAAACAGAACCTGAGAACAGTTCTAGGGCTCTTCTGAAAAGAAGCAAATTGATATCTACTACCTCTCTGCAAATGGGGGATTAAAAGTTTCAAGACTAGAAATTGCAAATTCATCTGCTGTGGTAAGACTTCAAGGAATATATCCATACAGTCATTTTTCTTCAGTATAGAAAGGAGTGGGGGTTTTGCTAACAAGGGGCATATTTAATTTTTTTTCTCTTTGTATATTTTCATACTAACACAAAAAAACAAAACAAAACAAAACAAAAAATACACAACAGCAAAAAACCAGCCTGCAATTTCTATTTTTCACTAGTATTTATCTGCATATGTGCTAAAATTACCACCTAACTAAATACAACAGTGTACCTCACAAGAAACATCAGCATAATTGTCAGGAGCAGTGAGCTTTTTGAGATTACTATAAACGCAAAAAAATAAATGGATTTCTTGTCACCTCTTTCAGATTTGCAAGAGGCCCTATTCATTACTCACTCCCACCACAAATTGGGTTTTATTAGATAACTACTTTCATGCCCTGATGTTATTTATATTTAATTTTCATGCATCCCTTTCCGGAAAAATATTTTAAAAAGGCTTGCTTTGTAGCCATTCCTCTTTGGACTATAGAAAAGTAAGCAGGCTGAGGAAAATACCAAGGCCCTGCAAGATGTTAATTTGTCTAAGTAGCCGCCCCTTTTATCTGAGTATTAAAGCAATGTTTTAGCAGTGTCCCTTCAAAAAGAAAATTTTATCTCTGAAAGTGCCAGGTACAGAAGCTTTCTGTTCCTGGGAAGCAGGTGGTCCAGCATCCCTGGAAATGGAGTGGAAAATGCCTGTCCATAGCTGAGAAACTCTGCTGATGAACTGAAGCATTTAACAGCTTCAGTTTGACGGCTGTCTCAGAAATTGAGTGAAGGGGAGGCTTCTCTCTGGAAGGCACCAGCCAGGATGGCCATGGCGTATGAATAACACGTGGCAGGCTTGTCCTCTGCACTGCCATCTGGCATCACGCAGCAGCAGGGGAATTTAGGCAATTAATGAATGAATACTTCCTTTAAAGGTTCCTGTAGTGCTTTTTTCTTCTCAAGCCAAAGTAAGTTTATTAACTTCAGCAACCTGGCCAGATGCCAGCTTGGAAACTATCCTGTCATCTGACTTGTGTTTTCCCTGCAGAGTCAACTGCGTGCAGAAAACTTCTTCATTTCGTGGTCTAGACCCTGACTCTAGAAAGATTTCTGTCTATTCAGATGCTGACATTGCACCTGGAAGTAAAGAGGTAAACAAAGTGTGGCACAGCTGCAAGGGCCCACAAGGGCTGATTTCCTGAGGCACCTAAACCGTCTTCCCTTTGGTGGTCATAGTGGTCACCTTTTGTCCTAGGAACTACTGCATTTATTCCTTTGCAATAATCCTGAAAAGCATCCCTTCAAATCAGGGATCTGATTGTCTTTGACAATGGTAGTACTAAACATACTCTGCTGTACCTAACACTGACTATACATTCTTCAAGATTTTACATGTAAAATGAATGCATTGTCTTCTCTTAATACAAAAATCCCCATTAATTAAAATTCATGTCCGTTTAGAGAGCTGTTACTTTTTGACAGTGTCAGTTTGATTCTACATTTGAAGCTTGTTGGAATTTCTGCACTTTTGCTATTTGTTTATTACAAATAATTGGCTTCACAAATTACATTCAACAGAACCTATGATGGTGAAAGAGGGTGATTTTAGACTGGATTAGATGAGATAAAACTTTCAGAATAAATTCTTTACTGTGGTGTTAGTGAGGCACTGGCACACACAGAGAAGCTGTGGATGTCCCACCCCTGGAGGCGTTCAAGGCCATGTTAGATGGGGAGTCTGAGCAACCTGCTCTAGAAGAAGGTGTCCCTTCCCTTGGCACTGGGTTTGGAGCTAGATGATCAATCCAAACTATTCTGAAATTCTGTCTGATAATTTTTTACTGACTGCACAGAGCAGCAAGACAATACTGTTTTTCAAGTACAAACTCCCTAGAAATAGACATCATGGTTTCCCATGCATACACCCATGGTACAGTTCCAAGAGGGGGGCAATCTGCCTCCTTGCCCCACATGGCCATGAGGAATGCTTTTCCACTCAGGAAAAGAAACAAAAACAAAAACAGAAACAAAAACACACTTAGACGATGAAACATCACTGCAGGTTGCAGAAATAAATAAAGCCTGATTTTTATTTGATCTTGTTTATCTCTAAGCTCCTGAAACCAAATGCCAGGAGGAGTACAGAGAGTGCTCTCCAGCTGGCCTGGACAATCTGCCAGCAGACTCCCCTCTGAAGGGCATGCTGCCACCCTGTCCCACTGCCACCCTATTGCTTCAAGCCTCCTGGTCATGGAGTACCAGCAATGTGCCTGCAAATATGTGGCACAGAGGATTGGCATTTGAACTCCAGTTGAAGTCAGCAAGCTCCTTCAAATGTTCTGGTATAAGAAATGAAGCTGTTTGGCTGCAGATCATAGTGCTTAGTGAAGGGAAAACCTTTTGGACAACCATAACCTGCTCACAAAGTGAAGTCTGTGGTCTGTCAATGATGTTTTATGATACAGGGGGTTCTATGCCTGAAAATAGCATATTAATATTTTAAGTGCTTAAAACTGCTTGTTTTCTTTAAATTAGCCTTCCACATCAAAGCAAAACTAATAGTATAACTCTAAAATCATCTGTCTCACTATGGAGAGGAAGATTTACTTTTACTATGGCATAGTCCCAGTTCAAATAAGCATTAAGTTGCAGTCAGTGCAGTTTACTACACGGAGCTGCTGTTCATCACATGGCTGTGATCATCACATGCAGGGAAGGCACAAGTGTGTGCAGGGACACGGGATTGCATTTCCATAACAGAAACTCAGCTTGCAACTGGGCATCCTAGGAGTGATGTTGTGAACTCTGTGCTCTCCCCATCTCACTGCAGCTCCAGATGCAGGGCACCCAGAGCAACCAGGGCAGACATTCCCAAGCTTCCAGCATGATAAGCCAGTAAGCAGTATGGGGAGTGTTGATTTGGAGGCACATATCTAAGGTGTACCTGTGGGTCTCTGTGATCACTTCCATCAAGGCAAGGGAATCACCATGAAATCAGTGCCACAGGACACAGACATCTTGCAGGCAAAAGAGAATGCATACATAGATTTTTTTTTAATGTTGTAAGCTAATAAAATACTACTCAGACTTTCACTTCACAGCAAAATACCCAATCTTTTGACAGAAAATCCGGCATTATTCTTTTTCCCCAAGTTGGAAATCCACAAGAAAGAAAGATTCTGACAGCTGCAGATTTCACACGTGTCAAAGGCACAAGCCCTGCTCTTACAGATGGACTGCACAGAAATACGCCTTTTGTTAAAAGACAGAAAATTAAAGGAACATTTAATCATGCTCTGACAGGCTTCTTAGCCCAAGGCTTATACCCTGAGTTCTGTAATAATTCCTGAATCCATGCATCGGCTTACAGCAGGTGGCTGCAGAAGTCTCAGGCAGTGGAAGTGCATTAATTGTGGAGCCAACTCTCTAATTCAATAATAAGAAACATGTTAATACTACTCCTTGCCATAGAAGCAATAGTAAGCAATGCAAGCATACACTCATAATTGTTTTCAATTGCTGCACAAATTAGCAGCTCAATCTCAAATTTTTAAGTGCTAAGTCATCAGCTATTTTTCATCTTTATAAAATAAGTCAGATCTAGAAATCTTTTTGGACTTAACTTGTATTGGCAGCAATAGTTCCAGGAACTTCCAAGTACAAAGATTAGTCACATCAGAGATGATCAAGAATTTTGTTAAAGCTGCTCTTCCCAAAGTTTTACATTGGTTGGATCTTTGAACACTTTCAAAAATCTGATTCTTAGTCTGACTTTAGACATCATGAATGTGAGTAAATATATCTTTGTCTCCTCCTTCCAAATTTGCCCCTCACGACCCTATAGATTAGCTTTATTCTCAGGAGTTGTTTCAGAAATCTTGATTTAGAATGTTTTAGAAATAGTGCATAATTTCAGGAACAAGGAAATCCCCATTCAAAAGAAAAGTAAAAGAAGAAAAAAAAGAGAGGGGAAAAAAAAAGAAACTGAAAAGACACCTTCTACATGGGTTAAGCAAGTACTCATGAACATTAAAAATGATAAAAGGAAATAAGTAGTCCCTACATGTTTTTATCTAAAAGCCAAAAATACCACTGCTTTCCTTTGCAAGGATTTATTAAGAAATACTTGTATGACCCTAAATTAACTGAAGTTCCTAGTGTAAAGCAGGCAGCCACATATGCCACGTTATATAATCTCATTCAAGTACCTTGCAAACAATAAAAATGAAGACTCAGTGATTTTACGTTTCGTTCATACTCCTCTGCACAGTGCATCAGCAGTGATTTTAGGCATGGCATGAGGAAAAGAAATCCTGTACCCTAAACTTCATGACCTAGAGTCAAACCAATCACAAGTGAGTAGGCTCCAAGCTTCCAAAGGTTTGATTTCAAATTTGTGCATGCCCACACTTTGAATACAACCCTCGTTTACTGCAGCAGATGTCAGCTAGTAGCTGTGTCATATTTACATTACAGGAGCTTTTTCTGACACCTGTTTGGCAGAAATCCTTGCAGAGGATTCGTCCCGGGAGACGAATTAGTCTGGTGTTTTGCTTTCCCTAAATGCACACGCAGTCAGAGGCAGTAAATCGTCAGGTCACAGATTTCCCCTACACCCTTTCTTCCCCTCAGCCCTACACAGGATTTTTTTTTTTTTTTTTTTTTTTTTTTCCCCAGCACCCCCTGGCGCTTTGAATCAGAAATAACACCTCTCCGGGATTCCCCCTTCCAGCCGTGAACTCCGGAGCAGACTTTTATGGGAAGGCTTCGGCGGCAATTTCTGACCAGATGGGAAACCGGGGTAGGGTAGAGCAGGCAGCTGCTGGTCTCTGTACCTGCATGTCTGCAGGCATCAGGTTGCAGCCCCTGTCAGTCACATCACACTTTTGCCTATTTCCTGACACTTCAAACGGGGCCACTCCATGTTTGACAAGAAACATCAAACGTGGCAGGTGAGTTTCCCCAAGCCACTCTCTTTGATAACATCCTCTGAATGTTTTCTGGCTCTGTATCCCCAAAGAGTACTCCTTTTCACCAGCATGCAAAGAAAAATTTACATTTACCTTTTGAGTCCAAATATTCCTACTACTTTTTTTGTGGTGTGGGGTTTTGGGGCATTGTTTGTTTTTTTTTGTTTGTTTATTTGTTTGTTTGTTTTTTAGGCTCGAAGGGTCAAGGCCAAAAGGAAATTAAGATAACATTAGCAATTTTTCACTTGTGCTGGTCAGAGCTAAGGCTCTGAGTGCTCCCGAGGAAATCAGTGCAAGCACTAAGACTGGGAACTTAAGCAGGAACAATTCCAGGCTCATCTGGAGTTGGTCTCTTGGGCTGGTCTGTAACCACTTGTTTTCTTTGCTTAACATCTCTGCCTATTAGAGAAAAAAGTTGCGTGTGAAGAGTCTGGAGGAAGGTGTCAGCTGATTTCAAAGCAGTTACGACAGCCTGTGTGTCTAGTTCAGGTGCTTTCCTTGAGTTGCACAAGCACTCATAGCAATCTGACCCTCTGTGTCCTGCAAAGTCAGGAAGCTTTGCTAGAGAGGCCAAACAGGGATGGCAATGTGCCCAAATGCCCATGTTTATAGAAGCCCTGGAGAACTGCTGACCTAGTGCACATGGCTCCAAAAGCTGTCTCACTGGTCGTCCTGCCTCCTCCTCAGAGGAAACAGTGTGCAGCAGGGCAGGCTCGTATAAAGAGACAGTGCCTGCACTCCATATGCAGAATGTGACTGTGAAAATGACATTTTCCATGCCTTTTTTATTTCCTGTGGGAACCACACAGCTAGCAAGGCAAGAGGCTTCTCTTCATTCAGGGCAGAAGGAGAATGCTGTGAGCCCATTAGGTTTGTATTCCGTGTGATGTGGCACCACTAAAATGGATGAGCATTGACACCACTGTACAGGGAATTTTAAAAGTTATTTCCGACCCTATGGCCTGGCTAGTGATAAAAACACAGTCTCATTGAGTGACAGCCAACAAACTATTGCTGCTCCCATCATGCCATGAGCAGGCAGCCAGCTGGCAGCACCTAAGATGGTGCAACAGCGCATAAGGCTGGCATGTGGCACTCACCACTGCTCTTGGCAAAGCTCTGTATCTGCCTTACTCACATCCACATTTCTGTCTGACATGAACCACTCCCTTCTTGCAAACACAAATGGTCTCGGCTGAGGTATCACTTGTAACGCAGGTGAAACCCACAAAAATCCTTTCAGAAATACTTGCTGTCACTTTGACAACTGACACCAAGTAGATCAGAAGGAAGAAATGCATTTCCATTTTCATCAAAATTATTAAAATCACGTTCTCATTTAGGCATCTGCTTAGACAACTGGAATCTAGCCCTGATAGTTCATTACAGAGAAATCTCATGAACAGCAGAGACCCCTTAAAAGAAAATCAAGGGGACAGCTGAATGCAGGATGCTTCTGTGTGCCCCCTAGGAGCTGTTATTTTTATGTTCTGTAATGCTTCTTTAAGAGTCTCAAGAGGCATTGTATATCTGCAGCTTATTTAATACTGGGAAAAGGCATTAAACAAGAATGAAACAGCAGGTGAAATAGATATAACTCATTGAAACAGAAATAGTTCTTTATCTAATGTAACAGGTATCTTAATGAAAAATCTGTATGTTTTGAATGTCATAAAATAGCACATTTCATAATATGCTGAGTGTAACCATACACCAGGATGTGATCAATTTTGCAGATTAATAAGTAGCAGTAAGTTCCAAATCAAACACCAACATGAACCAGCCATGTGTTGTTCAAAAGGCAGGGAGTCCCCTCAGAAGTCACCAGTGAGGCTAATTTAAACACAGAAGCACTAGAAGGGAACATCATGTCCCCTCAGTCCTATCACAAGGAGCCTAGGGGAGGTGGGAGCAGAGCACCAATGCACCTTGCAAATCCCAAGGCCAGAGGAGAAGATCCCGCTGACTCCTGGGCAGCCCTTGGATTTTGCAGTGGGTATATAGGCTGGCCACTGCAGACTGAGTGCCCCTCCTGCCACAGCTCCTGTGCCATGCAAGGCTGAGTGAGCAAAATTCCCCCTTGCTCATGCCCTGCAGTGGTGTCCTGGCATGCTGGATTCAATGGTCATGCCTCAGTCTGTGGCACATGAGAAGAACTGCTTCTCTTGGCTGCAGTCCCAACTAGGTAAGTAGTCGTCATGGCAGCCATCCTGAAATCTCCCTGCCCTGCCACCTGTTTCTCTGGAAGTCCTAAATTTGGGGGTAGTGGAAATGACAAAAAAACTGTGTGCTACTTTTCTAGGATGTTTTATATCTATTATAATCTAGAAGCAAAACGCAAATGGGAGGAATCAAAAGCCAGTGAGCTCTCAAATATGTGCACGTTATATGTTGCCTTCTGACTCCGTGTACTTCCTCTGTCCCCTAGTAGCAATATGCCTTTTATGCCAAAAAACAAACCATAGAACCAGGCTCCACACATCCTCTTGGGTTTCCCTAGTCAGCATGTACCAAAGGTATGAGTATCTTCCTTTTGAACCAATCATTCAGAGAATACTTGTCACCTGCTATTTTTATTTGCTTGAAATGAATAAAAGTTGATGACATATAAAACCTATAGTTTCTACATACAACTGAGAACCAATAATATCAACTTACTCACTACTATGCTATGAGGAAGAAAAATAAATGTTCCTTCAACATTTAATTTAGGGACTAAAAATTCTTTAAGCATTATAGAACCATGGAGCCAAAGGTGTTCCCTGTGCCGAGGCACGAAGTCAAGTCAGGCCCTGTCAGTGGAAACACACGTGATAACTCAGATCCTGCAGCAGTGAAGCCTGGGCTTCTTTTCTTCTTCTTTTTGCCCCTCCTTCAGTCTGAATTTCTTCCTTTCTTTACTAATGTAATAATCTCTATAAGGTATCCTGCAAATGGCTGAGGCACTCTCATCATTTCTCTGGCACTGGGTAGGTGTAGACACCCCTTCTTCAGCAAAGCTGGGATGCCCCTCAGAGTGCAGAGATTTCTTCCTAGGAACAAAAGAGCTGGAACCTCTTTGGAAATGTTTTTTACTTTGATACCCACACTTGTCTCTAAAAAAAAATCCTTTAAGCTGTCATTTTCACATCAGTCGTAATGTTATCCTGAATTAAAAATTCATGGTGATTAGTTAGATACCTTTGTCTGACTGTCCTGTTTTCACCTGTTTTAAAAGAAAATACAAAATGCTGGGTCATAAAACCAAGGCAGTTTAGAGAAGAAGAAAACATTAAAGTTTTAATCTAAGTTAATTTTGGATGTGCCAAGGAAATAATTTCCCAGTTGTAACTCTTCAACCCTGCTCAGTGTTTCTTTGCAGGGTAACTGATAAAGCAGAAATCACCCATTTTGGAACAATGGGGCCCATTGATAGTGGTTGCACCAAATGAAAATTCTATGCATGTTCCTGGCTCTTCTAACAGGTGGTTAAAGAAGAAATGCCATTAGCATGGAAGAATATTAACAGCATTTGAAACTGGAACAAATGGCTTGGTTTTCAAAGGCTAGTCACTTCAGACTTCTTCGTGTTCTTCACTGAAATTAAATATTTTTATCCCTTGGAAAGCCAAGCACTTTACTGCAAACTAAAAGGTCCCTAGAATTCTATACCCAAGCTTTATACAGTGACTCTTTCCTGCTGTTAACACATTGTTTTGTCAGAAGATAAGAGGGAGCAGGTATGCTTAAGAATGTGTCACAGACTGCAGATCTTCTTCCACAAAGCTTAGGCCCCTGACTCCTCATAAGCAAAATGAGAAGTTCAGCAGGTTAAATGCGCTGAACCAATACACTTACTCATCTAAAAACATGGTGAAATAAAAAGGCATGACACATGACATTGGCTAACTCTAGCAAATTCTGTAATTTGATGCAACTAACAGAAAAAAGTATCAGCAGTGTAACAAATCTGAACACCCTTCTTTATAAAAACCAGTTTACTTTTGAACAAAATGCTTTTCATATTCATAATCAGCACCAAGTTCTATAGGGAAGGATGGCCATTTTCTTCAGGAGTCTCTTAATCATAAATTCTCATTAATTCTCATCCTGGCAATGGGCTCTGGTAAGATACAGTCTAAAGGCAGGTGGGATTTACTACCCCAGTCAGATATGCCAGGTACTGGGAGGATAATAACTGTGTGCATCATGCTACATTTGTGAAGTTCTCATTCTTTCAGCTTTTCTTTTGTCAGAATTAAAAGGTAAGAAGAAAAGTCTTGGTGAGGAGTGATGCAGACTGTAGAAGAAAAACAAATTAAGATCTCACAAAGAAGGTTTCTCAGCTCTGCTTCAAAGCTAATCATTCATTGTTCATGCACAGTATCTGGATAGTGACTGATCACTGGGCAAGGTACCTTGCAGATTTTTTTATTACAATCCATTTTAACTTAAAAAAAGTTTCTCCTATCCTCATGAAGTTTCACAGGACTTTGGGTATTTGTTAACTTACAGCAGAAATCACTGCTGCCAGCTGTTTTCTCCCATCATTTTTCCCAAGACAAATGTTTTACATTTTGTGACATTCGGATTTGATGCAATAGGTCTGAGGAGAACAAAAGTGATTTTACTGGTAATCATGGGTTGTAAAGTCTTTTATTCCTACCATCAGGATACAGGCATTCTGCAAAGGAGTCCCCTCATCCCGGTGGCCTCAAAAAGATAAATCGGTTTTCATACTGCTAAGAAACACACTTTGCAAAATTGCATTGTCATAGAAGAAAACAGAGAGAAGGAGAGAGGAAAAAAAGAAATCAAAGATTTCAAAGGTCAACATTTTCTCAGACGTGGAGGTAAAATGCTGCATTCATTTGTATTTGAAAGTTATGAAGTATTTACAGTAATGAAGTATTTAATTAGAAGTGTTATATACTGAAAGTATTTTGTTGGTTTTTGAGGTATTTTATCATTGCAAATTGGTTTTAAGTGTCAAAAATTACTGCACCTGTGACAAGCATTCATTATGTGCTACCCTTAAATGTGAGCATGTGTGTGTGCAGCAAGTTTGCATTTGTGCCTAAAAAATACGGTACAGACATTATCTAAGTTCAGCTGCATAAGTTGCTAATTTTTTGTGGCTCTGTGTAGACACAGACATGTTAGACTTTTAAATTCCAGAAAGCACCTTACACCCTCTGGGTCTTGTTACAGAAACATAGTTACCCAATAATATTTTAGACTTTGGGGGCTCTCTGAGATGTCTGAATAGGCTGACAGATGGTGCAAGACCTCTGTGCCCTTCTGGGAGCAACTGGGAGGCCCCCAGACAAGGCTCATTAGCATGTCAGATAGCATAGGACGACTGCATGGAGGGAATGAAATCCCAGCCTCCCATGTCCACCCGCCAAAATCCAGCTCTCCCCCAACTGGCCTTTTCTTTTTTTGACCTCTGATGCCCCCAGTGAATTAAGCCAGAGCTGAAGGACAGAGTACTGGCACTCCACACTGTGGAGTGGGATTGGAAAGCAGCCATTCCTGAGCTGGAGAGCTTTCTGATCATACTGTATTTACAGAGAAGTTAGTCCTGGAAGCCTCAATTATGTAAACAAGCCTAATTAATCTCTTTCTGAGCCAAGCCTCTAGATAAGTCCTGAACTTTAATTTTACCTGTTATGCAACTCAGAGTAAAGCTCAAATCCATTAAATTGTCATGTTATGGGCACTAACTGTTAAAATTTGAAGATGTAACATGTTTAAATCCCTGAGAGTGAATCAGGAAATCTTCTCCCTCTGAAGCCTCCTGACTGCCAGCTAGCAAGATAATACATCCCTGCTCTCCGTAGAGTAACAGGCCAGCCAAAAGTGCAACATGTCTTTTATTGCATTAAAGTATCAAAGAATGAAATGAAAAAGGACACTTTATGCCAGCATAGCAAAGGCCCAAGATGTAATTGCTAAAATTGGCTAGAAAACTGAGTGTGCAAAATGCATCTCTTTTCTTCTCCAAGTAGGTGTCTATGACATGGAAACATATTTAGCCCTTCTACAAAAGACAGTCTGTGAGCCACATGTCATCTTGTAGAGATGGGTGAATGTCTCATTGAAAATTTTAACTGCCGATGTATTACTGAGGGGTCCCAGAGAAACCCTCTTACTACTGTCAGTATTTTAGCATTAAGGACTTGGATTCCCTAAAACTGGGCCGGAACACTTCCATACTACAGACACAAAAATAGACCCCTGTTCATTAAGGAATCCAATGCAGTAAACATGCACACTCTGATCCAGCCTACTGAGCAGCAGACATGTAGATACAAAAATGCTGCTAGCAAGGATTTTCTTGCTATTTTCTAAGTCCGTGAGAGACTTTTCTCTCTCACAGAAGAGGTAGCAGAGTTATGTAAACAACCAAACACCTGCAGCCTTGAAAAGTCTTGCTTATGGTATAGCAGAAAAATATTTTGACAATGGATGTTTTAGGATTCTAGCCAATCACCCCAAGGGGTGACTGATCCTTGTCCAATTAGACTATGAAGAAAAAAGTCTATAAAAGAGTTTGTAAAATAACTAAATAAATCAATCTTGCTGCACAATTCCTGCCTGCTGGATCTTCTCTCCTCATCCTCTCTATGGCTGCAGGACACAGTGATGTACCCTAGGGCCCAGGCCTGCGGTAATACAGACAGACGTCCTCAGACACAAAGCCAAGGTCCTGCCTGATGCACCCTTTATTCTCAGCAGCCTTTAATACAGGACATAGACCAAGAAACAGGATGCACTGAGGTTCTCATTTCATTCTTGCAGGCAGCCAGCCTGCTATGATTCCCATAAACACTTTTATAGGGATGAACCTTGACACCAAAAATAATCTGTAATACTATGTACAGTAAGCTTACTGAAACACCTCTGACCCAGAGGAACTATACTCTGAATTAAGATCACTCTACTTGCATAAATGTGTTAAAATCAGCCTTAGAGAGAGTTATAGTGGGCAATCTATGTGTACAAACCTTTGGGCATTGCTTAAATAATTCAACACTGAAATCCTATCTACTATGATTCCAGTTTCTGACTTTGTCTTCAGCAATGGCTTTGACAAAATTAGGATGGTGGTGTCACGTAACCCCAAGAGAAGGTAAGATGCAGCAGGCACCTTGAAGGGTTCAGCCATTCAGGGTTCAGCCCCACCACGCAACATCAAACATCCTCCATGTTGCAAAGAAAATGTGATCCTCAGCCATTGCTGCTCCTTGGAGCACTTTGACTCCAAGGAGAGTCCTTCCATTTCCCCTTTAGGCATCTGAGAAGGCATTACTAGCTTTGCCCAGGCTGGGCATGCTGAACTCCGCAGAGCATAGACTAGCCAGATACATGTTAGTCGTTCCACTTGTTAGCTAACAGGGCTGGAAAGGCTTTCACTAAGTCTGTAAGGCAACTGGACAGGAATGTGGTGGCCAGCACAGCATGGCAAGGTCGTCCACAAACTGCTGTTTGATCATACACTCACATGTGTTCTGTGTGTGTGTACACGCGGGAGGGCATAGGAGGAGGGAGAACAGACAGATAGCCATTAGATAGGTTTACAATAGCAAACCCATCTTCCTATTCCCCTTCTCAGATTTCAGCTATCAAATTTCCTACAGTCTGGTTCTGACTGTCATACAGGCTGCAAATTCATGCAAATCTTGCGTCACTATTTGGCAGGGTGAAGCTTTTTGGTGTACCCTGCTGTGGTTAATCACTGCATCTGAAATTCGGTTCTTCTTTGCCTTCTTCAGGAAGGTGTTACAGAAAATCATCATTTAAACACAGCTCTCATTAGAAATCTGATGAAACACTAGCAGAGAAAATGTTGCTCTCTGATTGAGTCATTTGCATTGGGTGTAATAGTTATTTATTCACATGTTTTATTAAAACAAGTAAGTCATCAAATTCATGGCAATGCTATGTAGTCAAAAGACTCCTAGCATTGCTGTTTAGATTCAGAACTTCTTTGTGTGAGAGCACAATGGATTCAGCTGTGTTAAATTATCAAGAGTTGGCAAAGGTATATGAAAATTTCACTTTCCTACACTTCCACGATGTCACTATTTTTTTGATGGGGAACTTAGCCAGAGAGCAAGAAACAAGTATTTCCAGAGGAACCTTCACTCAAATTCACAGACGAAAGAATGAGGAATTTGAATGGGTTGGATCTAGCTGATATACATATTTGACCTCATCTGCTCTGGTGCTATACTGGTTTTCTAACACAGATGAGAGGGCAGCAACAACTGCTTCAGTGTAACCCTAACCTATAGGTGAAACTACAGCCTGGGGCTCTCTGTCAACAAATAGGACCCGGTGTCTTTTCCTGGAAGTTCTTTATGGTTAGCAGGATGGAACTCAGGCTACCCTATCCTATGCCTCAATTACATTTGATCAGTAATGTACTTTTAAGAAACAAGCACCTTTTATAATAGGACTTGTTTCACCAACATTTTTTTCTCAGAAATAGAAAGGTACAGCTCAGCTAGCTGTTCAGACAACACTCTGGCCTCCTCACCAAGGAGCAACGTGCAGACACCTGGCAAGAACATGAGTCTCTATACCGCTTTTTATTTTGTTAAGTCCCCACAGAGCTTTTTTATCATATGAAACTTCTCAATTAATGAAAATCAAACACAAGGGAATACATAAAGGACAAGCTATCATAAAATAACCTTTTTTTCCCCCGGCATCATTTTAATATCTATCACAAGATGTTAATATTATCTATCATATGGCGTTCCTTGTACACTCTCTCATTTCTGTGGCACTTTCTAGAGGCAGAAGACATACAGGACAGGAACTTACTGACTGGCCAGTAAGATTGTTTCTTATAAAAATTTTCTGAACTTTGATGTCCACGGTACATACAGCAGCTCAAACAGAGCCATATTAACATATGTAGCACTCCCACACTCAATGTGGTAAGTGAAAGATATCTCCCCTGACCTCACTATCCCACACAAGTTTGAATTCATTTATTCTGTCAGAACATAAACAGACATAACAATTGTTCAGTCTACAATGTTCAGGCTACATGAAGCCCTTAGTCTCTAGACAGGGAGAGAAGCAGTATCTCAGGCCACACCACCAGCTGAGGGACACAGACGCAAAAGGAGCAGTACCCCTGGGGACGTGCTGGTCTGGTGCCACTCACTCTGGAGGCTCCACAGGCACTTTCCAGCTGCTGGAATCACCATAAACAGCAGCACACATTTGCAGGCTGACCTCCTCCACCAACCACATCTCGTGGAGACAGTCCTGTTGCAGTTGTAGCAATTTAAATAGGGAAACATTCTTCCAAAGGTTCCCTTAACCTCTTCATTTTCTATATTAAAATCACCTGGGTGGATAGAGGGGAACTGGCAGTAGAAGAGGGTTGTGCTAAATAAATCTCTGCATTTAACTGCACTGATACACTACACTAGGCTAACGTCATTTTGCTACTATTCCCATAGGAAGAGTAGAAAAGTCAGGATTTTTGCTCATATTTTAACCACTCCAGATTGCAGCATGTTTATTTAAGCTGTTGATCTAGGTGGGTTGTGCAGCTACATTACTCTTGAAGCTCAAAACAGCTGCACACTTTATCTGGTGCCACTGCAGAGGAGGTGATGAACAGTACTTGAAAAGGTGTGGAGAGCAGCTAGGAGCAGTGAGGTTTTAAATGATCTTAGCTAGACCTACTCAGGCTTCTCCACCTTAAAAACAGCAGAGACACTTGCAGACTAGTCCACTACATTTAAACGCCTCATCTAAGGCAATCTGGTTTGAAGACTTTTGCCTTAGGTTTGATTAATTTAACAACCACATAGCCACAAAGAAGAAAATATGTTTGCAAATGTCTATTCAGAGTTGTTACAGAGGCAGGCAAGACCAATCTGAGTTGCAAACAAAGTAAATATCCTCTGATCTCACTTATGAGAGTCAAAGATAGGACATACAGCGTGCTGCATAACATTTTTCCAGTTAGGCTGCTGAGCTCTTTATCAGGGTAGCAGTTAAGGTGATCTTTCCATCTCTTCCATACATGTGCTCACATATTAGTCTGACTCCCCACAGGAAAAAACAACATTTGAAATCCCAGGTGAAATTAATAGAAATGTCACAGGAGAAAAGCTGAATGTAAAATAAATTCCAACTATACTGCAAACTTTTGTCAGTTGGTAAAAATTGTTTTAGAGGACGGATAATTTTTTTGCCTTTCTTTTCATGGCTGTTTGCCTCCCTCATTTCTTCAGATTTGCACTTTTACCACTGGTACAAACAACACTCTCTGCCAAACTGTTCCCATAATTATATCACTACCAAATCACTCTTCCCCATGATTTCCTGAGGCTGCTGTTTAGTGACTCATTGTAACATCATGCCTCAAAGTAATTTAAGTTCTTCCTATCAAACCTGCTAACAATTTTTGGGCAGGTGAATCAGAAGACATCCTCTCCCTAACTTAAGTATCACAATATTTATTTCCCTGATAGATGAGTTATTGTCCCTCTCGTAGTGAAATGAATGCAAAATGAGTATCAAAGATCAGTGTCCATCATTTGTACAGCAGCAAGTAGCAACAACTTGAGAATCAATCTACTCCTTGACTGTTGTCATTATTTTTAAAGACCCATGCAACAGAGGCACTGAAGAGCCTTTGTGACACACAATACTGTAGAGTCTGTCCCTAGCCCTGCAGGGTTCAGCTAGATCCTCATGGGCATTAGATACCAAGTTTTACATGATCTCCATGCAAGAAGGTGCAAACTTCGAGGGGACTTAGACTTTTACAGGTCTTCTAAGATCTCCGGAACTCTGTAGGACAGGGAGGGAGGGAAAGAGAGAGAGAGAGACAGATGGACAGACAGACAGAGATCTGGAGTAGAGGAAGGTGAATATTGTAATTAGTTTTTCAAATAAAGAAATCATGAACCGACACTACAGGTGAGATGTTCAAAAGTGGACAGTACTGATTTAAACATTCAACAGTGTGATGTCAGAAGCTCCATTTTGTTTCAGTGGTCCTCAAATTAGATTAGCAGGAAGAATTTTTTAAAAGTCAGCTATGGTCTTGTGAAGTAGGCTGTGGCAGAAATAGGAACTGAGCACAGAGTTTGAAGAAGTCCACAAACTATATTCCACTACAAATACCCTGGAGTTTTATCAAGTTGTAGGCTGGTTTTTTTGTAGAAAGAAAGCTTCTGTAGGAAAATTTGTGACTGATACTCAGCTTCTTTGTGCCCTGTGCTACTGACAGAAAGCCAGAGTGTATCTGTTGCAGTGGCTGTGTGTCATCTATATGCAATAGCTTATCCAATAAGAACATCATTACAATATTAACACTTGTGGCTTTGCAGGGACAGTTTGTTCTGTTAAACAATTTACTTCAAATGCAACATCTGTTCCAAATGTAGCTACAATTTTGTAAATAACACAGCCACTGTTATGTAATTGTGTGTAATTTAATATCTACACACAAACAAAATCAAGAGTGGAGTTTATGGTTTCAGTTCCACTGATACCTTTGTTGTTGCATCAGAGTAGCCTACAGTCTTCAGGTCTTTCACAACTCAATTGAAAATTTCTAATGTTATTCAGCTTCATGATTTTCCATACTGATATCCACTAATATTTTGTCAGAAAATACAAAAAAACTTTTTACAGTGTCATCCCTTGCATATTCCATGCATGCTCATTACAGATAGATTCATCTTGGTTTGAAAATCTAGCATGGTAACGAACGTCTCATCAAAATATTGCAAGGACCAATAATGTCACAAAAAAAGCACCAGAACTCTATTTCAATAATGCACCCGTGAAACTTTGTGGAGGTAAGAGGGCATATACAAAATTAACCTCACCTCTGGAGCAACACGTCCTGAAGAAATAAAAGCCCTCACTGAAGGCCAGGGCATTGCGAGCTGAACAAAGTGGACTGACTTCAGTCATCACTGCCCTTCTGGGACCTGCTAGGGCACTTCTGTTTCTCCAGGTCTCCTTGGGGTGCTGTGCAGAGTCTTTAATCTCAAAAACAATTGTTCCACAGCTCTCTGTCCAAAATAACAAGAAATCACAGTCCAGTGGAGCATTTTTTGCAGCATGATGGAGGGATCTGGAGAACAAATATCCCACCAGCAAAGATTAAGAGTAGAACAAAAAAACTGAATCAAACAAAGAGCAAGACAAGCTGACACTGCAGACACCTGAAATGAGTCAAGCAGATTCCTTGGCACAAAACCACAACTTCAGCTACAAAAGTCCCCACCAGAAAGCACTGCGATTCATGTGTCAGTTTCAGTATTAAAGGGACACAGCTCAGAGCTTCATAAAATCCTTCATTATCAATTAATGTAAAACTATGAATCTGTACATATAGAGTAACCTGAAATTACTCCACCTGACTGCTGACAAAATGGTGTGATATGCACTACATCGGGAACCTGTAGAGAGAGTGTCTCTTTAGATAAATCTGTTAATGATCCACAGATAAAATGATAGATGCACCACTCATTCTAAGAAAACATTTACACAGAGAATCAAGGAGCCTTTTTAAGGCTCATGAACGCCCACTGATCACCGTTAAGGCACTCAGCATTCAAAAGCTTATATTGAGAAGTCTAGTGGAAGTCCATAATATCTGTCTTTTAGACCTCTAATTAGGTACGTATGTCAGCAGGTAAAAACCCCTAGACAGGCAATGGAGAGGAGCCTACCTTAACACAGAAGTATCAGTACTAATTTAGGTCACAATTCTTTGTGGCAGAATATCATCTTCCCACTTGTGGTCATTATTTTATTAAGGATGGTCATGAGTACCATGGAACATAGACATCCCAGATCCTAGCACAGACTCCTCGTGGAGTTCCGTTGCTGTCCCTGCACCAGCAGGAAAGTTCTCCGTTCTCTGCCTCCCCAGCATAGTTACTACCTTTCAGCCTATTTTTTATCTGTACTTTTCCCTGCACATCTAGACTGTTTATCTAGTGCACTTCAAAGAACTTGGTGAAGGAATCTTGCCAAAAGCCTTTCAGAAATCTGGGTAGTTCATATCAAAAGGTCTCTCATAGGTAACATGTTTTGGCAAATCACTTCAAAGAACACATAGGTTATTGAGGTAGGACTTCCCTTTGCACAACTTAGTATTAACTCTTTGAAAAGCATCATATTTGTCTGTGTTCACTCTTTCCTTTTTTTCTTACCATTTCTACCAGTTTTTCTAGTGTGGACATTATTCTTACATGCCCCTACCTGTCTGGGACCTCAGCTGGAATGCTGGAATTTTTGAAGCCTGGTGTCACATTTACCAGCTATCAAAGCAGTGCAAAGCAAGTGTTTACACACCAGTGTTAATCGTTGAGATGTTTCACCTCCAAATACCTCCACAACTCTTAAGTCAATGCCATCTTCTTCTAGCACTGTGTTACTGTTCATTTACTGCTCCATAATTTTAATTTTGGGATGGTCATCTAGTGAGCCTGTCACAAAGAAAAGCTCCAATATGGGGATCTCCCTGTCTTCTTCTACTATAAAAAGGTTTATTTACTTGTTCTACGACAGCTTTGTCTTACCTAAATCATCCTTTGATACCTGTATCATCTATTTGGCCCTATAAACTCTCTAGCATGGTTCCTGTTCTTGATGCATTTCAAAAGAGATTTATTACTTCTGTTAACTGTTTCTCAAACTCTTTTTTGGACAGATAATTGTATTTATACACTCAACCTGCCAGGGTTTATGATCCTTTTCATTTTCTTTGTTTGGACATCACTTCAGCCTTTTGAAGTATTAACTTTAAAATGAGGTAAGTTTTCTCTCCCTACTCTACAAAACTTGGCTTCCTTTTGCACTCATTCCTTTCCTAGTAGGAGTAATCTCTGGTCTGTGCATTCAATATGGGTCTGCAGAAAGCCTTCATACAGCCTGAAAAAAACAAATAAAAAGCTCGGGTTCTGTGAAAGTCTTTCTTACATATGGATGTAACCTAACTTCTGACTTGCTCCAGGATTGTATTATGCTTAAAGTTTGACAGCGCCAATTTTACCTTTAAGCATAAGGAGGAGGAATCAGCCAAACCCTTTAAGAAAAAGTGTGTAACAAACTGCATCAGGATTTACAATTGAAAGACTTGGACAGTTTTAAACACATACTTACTAATACTGCATTACTTAATTTGTAATGAAAAAGTATTACACTGGCAGAATGCACCCATAAGAAAAAACACTTGGGGATCAGTCCTCAGAAATGCCAGGCATACTTCATGATTTAGGTTTGCTCAACGTTTACTGTCTGCTTCTAAAGGCAAAAAGCAGACAAGGTCCTTTCTCCTCTGCCGCAGATGTTCTTTGATGGGCCCAAGCCAAGGATCCAGCAACATAAATGAACTTCTTGAAAGAGCAAGATTTGGCTCCATCTGATTAAAGGTAGTGAGTTAGCCCCTGGAATTAAGTATTACAACATGGTAGCTAGAATTGCATTATACTTCAAATTTTCAGCAAATGATTCATTCAAGAACAGAGTCAGTAATATCTTTGAATTTCTTGTCTTTGAAGATGCTGATCAATGGAAGGGTTTTTTGTAACAAACACTTTTGAGGGTTTATTAATACAGGTCATTGAAAAGTTTGCTATCCTACCAACTACAAAGAAGGGAAATTCCTCTAACTGTACATCTGCAAATATACAACACCCTAAAGGCAGCTCCCAGAAGACCAAGACTCCTTTCAATTTTCAAAGTACCTTTTTCTTCCAGTGATCTGTGAATCCAAGAAGTACTACTTTCTTTTCCTTGAACACTGAATTAATAATGACAAGTCACATTTCATGACCACGGCAAAATTCCAGCTAACATTTCAGGGCCCTACAGACTATGGAGCAAAAGGCTGCAATTAGAATCTTGGCAGAAAATTCTTTTTCAGCTAATTTCTTAAAAGGACAAGTGCTTCATCTCTGACATTATTCTAAACCTTGAAAGAGCGGTGTATATTTCTTAATTCAGCTGCTTTCTTTTACAGGCATCTCTTATATATGCCTGGAGTCTTGTTGATCAGACAGAAGAACAAGCTGGTGATGGGCATCTGCCATTGCTAAGCATAGCTAATACAATCCTGGAGCAAGGCGCCAACACTCCATTTCTTCTGAGTGGCACTTGGGGGTGAGGGATACAAGGAGAAGTGCTAAAGTACAGTTCAGCGGAGAAAAACCCTCTTGACTGAGCCCAATGTTTACAGAAATGTGAATACACTGTCTGAAATCAATCAGGCTCTGCAGATGTCACTGTCTTTATGCAGCATGTACCATTGATTTTGTTTAACCCTGCAACATCTTCCACTGTTTCTGTTAAAGTTACTGGCTCACAGCTTGGCAAGTGGCTGTGGCATGAAGACATCTGCAAAGGGACCAAAGCAACCCTCATCTTCTAACAGACCAAAATCATGTAGCAGAATGCAGGACTTGACCACAGTGCTGGGCAAGTGGTGTATGTCCATAGACCTGATCTGCTCCAGCTGGATGGCACTTTCCAGCTAAGGAAGGAGTAGGAGTTAAATAAAACTGCAAAGGAGGGTATGATAGGAAGACCAGCCAAGCAGGACAGGATACTTGCACAGATCAGCGAGCACAGAAATCCCCTAACCTCTCTTCCCCTACTCCTTCACATGGGAGGTGCCAAAGTGATGTCATCTGAAATCTGGTCCCCTTCTAAGTGCTGGGAGGGGTGGCAGAGGTCCTGGGAAATGTCTAAATTACGCTGTTACGCTATCATGCCTTGAAGACTGTAGCCTGCTGTATGAAAAGTTCACTTTAATTTGCCTTAGGAATGAGGCTCCAGGGAAGGCATCTGAGGACTTAAAAGAGCTGAGGCATAACAGGCCCTTACTGCTCTGATACTGCTCAGTTTTGTAGTTTCTGGAAGGGTTAAGGACCTGGGATACAGGTTATAAGGATGACTCTTCTTCTTGGGACCATTGTTTCACAAATTAAACTGATTCAGTCCATAAAAAATCTAAAAATAAAATAAAAAAAATAAAAAAAAAAAAGAAAAATATCTCCACATAACCTATACAGTATAAAATAAAAAACATACAGAAACTATGACCACTCTGTAAGCATTTTTTTTATATGGCCCCTTCCAAAAACACACAGATATTCACAGATTGATCAAAGTTTGTCTACTTTTTCCAGGACTTTTCCTTTGAAAAGGAATTGCACAAATAATATTTTTTGTGCTGAGAAACATACCCTAAGTGTTACTGAAAGTGAATTACATCTCCAGGTTGCACAAAAACGTGAGTGCACAGACACCAAGTAGGACAGTTAACTGGGAGTTTACTATGGGCCACCCAGCCAAGATAACAACACCAATGGGCTATTCCTAAGGAACTAAAGGTTGCCTGAAAATCAATGGCCCTTGTCCTTATGAGGGACTTCAGCTGGCCATATGTTAAGTCAGAGTACCACATAGCTGGTACAAACAGGTCCAGAGGATTTCTAAAACACATGGCAACATTTCTAAAACACATGGTAACTTCATGGTACAGGTGCTAAGGGAGCCAACCAGGAAAGCTGTCCTTCTTGATTTGCTGCTTGTTAATAGAAAAGATCTCATGAGTGAAGTGGTGATTGCTGACTGTCTTGGTCACAGTGAACACAAAAAAGACCAGTTTAAAAATCTCTGGTGACATGAGTGAAACGGCCAGAAAAGCTTTAGCATAAGGAGAGCAGTCTCACTTCAATGGCTGGTAAAATTATGGAGAAGAGAGTTCTGGTAGTTATTGAAAAACACCTGAAAGACCATGCAGTCATCAGTCACAGCCAGCACAGCTTCATGAGAGGAAAGTCTTGCTTGACAACTCAATTTGCTTTTACAACAAGGTAACCCACCTAGCTGATCAAGGGAAGCCAGTTGATGTAATATTTTTCAATTTCATAAAGCTTTCAATGTTGTCTCTCCCAGGATCCTTGTGGAGAAAATGTCCAGCCCACAGCTGGATACACACATCCTGTTGTGGGTGAGCAGCTGGCTCAGGAGTGAGGCATAAAAGGGTTACAGTGAATGGGGTGACATCAGACTGGGAGCCTGTCACTGCTGGGGTTCAACAGCGCCTTGTCCTCAGTCCTGTGGTCTTCAACATCTTCATAAATTACTTGGACATAGCACTCAAAGGTACAATAAGTTTTACAATGATACTTAGAGAGAGGCCCCGCAGAGAGACCGCAACTAATCTGAGGGCTGGGCAATCACCAACCGTGTGAAGTTTAACAAAAACAAGTGTTGGATTCTGCACCTGGGATGAGGTACAACCCTAGATGTACGGACAGACCGAGGAATGAGAAGGTGGAGAGCAGTGGAGTGGAAAGGGACCTGGGTGTCCTGGTCGATGGCAAGTGGAACATGAGTCAGCAGTGCCCTGGCAGCCAGGAGGGCCAGCGGTGTCCTGGGGGTTACCAGGCACAGCATCGCCAGCCGGGCAAGGGAGGGGATTGTCCCACTCTGCTTCTGCTTGCTTTTGATGTTCTTTATTTCTCACACAAACCTCTTCTTAGTTACAAAATAACTAGTTTAAAAGTATCCTAGATTCTTTTTTATCTTAGAACAGAAAAATAAAACTAAAAGCAGAGCTCTGTCTTTTCTAAACCACCTGCAAGCTCATGAAAAATCTTCATACTTGAAAGAAAAACTTGCAGAGGTGTTTAAACAAAATGGGCTGAGTATCTATTGAAAAACCACGAGAAAAATTCCCCTCTTATGTGGGAAGATTATTCAGCAGGGCTAAATACTAGTGGGGTTTTGTGGGTTTTATTACAAATATCAAAGAGGAACTTGTTAAATTAAAAAAAAAAAGTGAGTCCGTGAGAAGCAAAAGTTTTCAGGATGTTACTCATTTGTGAAGCTTGATCACATTTTGATTTTTTAACTAGTGTTTTACTAGTATCCCACACTCTTTATTCAAAACCTTAAATTGCAGTGAATAAATTCCAGTCACAAATGTATCTGGGAATGATTTGCTCCATCAAAGATATTTTTACTTGACCCACTTGGAAAGGTTGCATTTTCAAACCAAAGCAGTATTCCCAGAAATATGCAACTGACCCTTGCAGTCACAACTGATATGTGTTTTCTCAGACCCTGGATAAGTGCAGCAAAAACAAAGTGCAGCCAGCTTGTTAAGTGCTGTTTTACCTGTTCGGGCATGTAACAGAACCAATAGATAGAGAGAGGAGAATGCAGAGGTTTGTTTTTGTTTCATCCACAATTACTGTTTAACAAAAGTATATCTGAGACAAAGGTTACCCTGTACAGAGGGCATGACAGCCACTTTCCTCTCAGATGCTTGGGTAACCTGTGAGGACACTGCTAAGCTTTCATGCTGCCAGTTGCACCCCACTCCCCTAAAAATAATAGCATTTTCTCTGGATTCAAAATCCAGCCTCCTGTAGGGTTTGATTCAATCCTGGCAAAAGAAATTAGCTACATATTTCCCACTAGCACTAACACTGATGCAACTCTCTGACATCGACCAAGGCACAGGCCATTGTTCATGTAGGTGTTTGCCTTTTGCGATGCCACATCAATTAGATCTGCCACTTGCACCCTCCAAGATCCAGCTTCCCAGCTGGTTCTCTTCTGTCTCATATAAGCAGCAAGCTCCTTCTGTGATATTTGCAGTAACCACCTCCTTCTCATCTTGGTAGGGAAACATATGTTGTGGCGGTTTTTCCACGTACACTGCCCAACATACTTGCTTTGAACAACAGCAGTCCTAAAACTAGCACTTAAAAACTGACATACGAGGGGGCAACCTTGGAAAACACCTAGCTTTTTTCATATGGTTCCTGGATCATTTTGTTTCAATCTTGTCCATTTCTTGACAACTCAGAAAAAAAATTTTACTTATTTGTGCTTTGAAACTATTATTTGAGATGGTAATCAGACCAAATACCATAATAAAGAAGGGGAAAGGGAAAATTACAAAGAGCTAAAGAGAAAAATTTGTGAGAAAGTAAAATAAGCTAGGTAGAAACAACGAGGGCGGTTTATATTGGTTTTCCCTAAAAGAGGCTCCAAGGTGTGAAGTTCCCATACATTTCTGGAAACAAACATGTCATCTAATTTTATCGCCTTTCAGACAATTTGTCTGGTTGCATTACTAAGCATTTGTGCAACTCCCTGAAAAAGCTGGCTGCAGTAGGGCAGCCAATTCAGTTCTCAGCAGAGAAAGGAAGGAAGGCTCTTAGGCAATTCAGCTGCAAAATAACTTGCTGAAGACCCATTCAAAATGACAAAATGGCACTGGCTTCTAGTGATTAGAGCTATCACTAGTTGCAGTCCAAGGAAGCGGGGTCCTGTCCTTGTTGGATTTTTTGTGTAAGATTTACAGTTGCTGTCTCTCTCTCCTACCTGGGAAAAAAAATCCCAAAAATACAAACACCAGCACTTGCAGTGCTTCCCCCAGGGAGGATGCTAAGCTTCCAGGGTAAGCAGAGGCTGCCCAGAGGATGCTACGGCCAGCAGATCCTCCCTTCCTTGGGGCAGACCTTCATCTTCAAAGTATTTGCCATCACTCATGACACCTGCACCCATGGTCTAGTCCTTTCCAGACACTTCTAAGGAAGCAGAGAGGATGTTGTGGCATATTGCCTTTAACAATTTTGGCAATTAGAAATCTTTTCATAGGCACTCACTGTACCTGTCAAGGCCAGCACACAACTCAGCTCTAAGGACTGTTTTTCTTCATCTTCCCCAAAACCACTTGTGTGGGTGGATGAGGAGGGCAATGTTCACTGTCCTGACTGCTTGCATACATCAGGTCTGTCCTTGGTCTGCCAAATTTAAGACATAACTGGACTAGAAGGTGGTACACTGACCCCAGCCTAACAGCTGAACAAACTTTGCAGCCATAAATTATGAAAACACACAAAGGGAAAGGTCAGGAGGAAGTGTTTCCTCATCACGGCCAAGTGACAGGTTCTCACTCTCAGTGTGAGCGCTGCCCATATGAGCTGCACTGGCTGGGCAGTTAAAGAAAAGCAGCTGGGGAGAGAGAGAGGATGTGGTTACTGCTTAGGGCACTTGGAAATCAAACAAGGTCTTTTTTCTTTCTTTTTCTTCCCCCTCCCCCCCCCTTTGTTTTCAGTGTTTCCTTCAAAGCCTTTTCTAGTCCATAAAACCTGCTATCTATGTGGGTCCTCTGTTCTGCTATCTCTTCTGGCAGGAACTGTTACCTCTGAAACTTACCCTTTTTTCTCCAGTTTGTGGTTTGTTGGTTTGGAGGGCTTTTTTCCCTGTATTTGCTACATATCCTGTTTGGGGGTTTGTTATCACAGCAGCTGGAGCAGAGTTTTTCAGGGTCTTACCAGGCCCTCTTGCTTATCCACTCCTGAAGTAGTTATAAATAACTCAAAATCTGCAATCTGACATAAAATGCTCTCTTTCACCGTCTTTCCTCTTCCTCACGGGTAAGTGCACTAGTCCTTAGAGCACTACTCTCTGTTCCCCTGTTTAGACTGGAATCGGTAAGACAAAAACTCAGCTTCACAATTCCCCTTCCATCTGCGTGGAGCACCCTAAACAATGACACCAGTCTGCATATTGTGATACAGCAAGAGGGACTGTGCCTTTCAGTGGCCACCTCTAGCAGTGCTTCTCAACAGACTATTTGTGAGATGGTCTCTCAAAGAGAGTAAAGACATAGTGTCAAGGAGTGCTCTCAAATAAACTACTGCACTGTGGAGAGGGAAAAAAGAGAGAGGGAAAAATATTACCAAGAAAAACATCACAGGAGAATTCTGAAAATCATTAGTTGCTTAGTATAATTTCTCCCTAAAAGCTTTTATCTATTTATTAATAAATACCCTCTTGAAGAGCAGTCTAATATATTTACCCTATTTTTCAAAAGCCTTCAGTTTTACATAGGATGTACCAGTCAACAAACAAATAAAAGTATGTTTATCTTAAGAAAAAATTAAACAAAACAAAATCATCCATTTTTTTGTAACAGAGCACCATCAGTGAGCTTTCTGCTTGGCCCTATCCTTGACTGTAGTATTTTGATGGCCAGTGAAGGCCTACAGTACTGTATCTGGATTCCCAAAAGGAAAAGACAGGTTAACTCTATAGCTGCACTAGATCACCTCAAAAGCTCAATACTGTCAGTACTACAAAGACTGAACAGTAAGTGGGTACACCCTAAGTCAGTGCTTGGGTGACTATTTTCTGCAGCACATATACTATCAACAACGTGTTGCCCACATTAGGAAGGCTACTGCTTGATACTGGGAACTCAGGACAATGCAAATGAAGCAAGGAGAAAAAAAACCCAAACAAACAAAACAAAACAAAGCAGCAAAACAAACAAACCACCAAAAATATTGCCTTCTGTAGTCACTATACCAGTTATATCTGCAAGACAACCATTGCAGTCTAGAGTTCAGTGTTGGAGCTGGCAAAAACATGCATGAAATAAAATGTTGTGTCATTTGATATTGCCTGAAGGATGAAAAAGAGAAAAGGGTGGGGGGGAGGAGGGAGGAAGAAGAGAAAAAATAGGTTACATCCAAGAAATCCTTTTATTAAAAGTCAGACTATAATAAAGCAGTGAGTTGGAACATATCCTCTTTCAGTCCATATAGGAGATGACCCACATTCCTGTCCTGCCCATGACAGAATCTATTCACAGGCTATTTTTTCTAGCAGAGTGTATTTATAATGTTCTCTAATTTTCAGGAGATTGAGTGTTTCTATAGATGGAAAAATTCAGGTAACTGTGACAAAACAGAAAAAACAGTCATCTGCTAGGGAAAACCTATTAACATATTAAGTCAAATTTTTTTATTTTAATCAAGTTCTGTCAAAACTTATTGATGATTTACCCCATTTCTAAGCACTATGAAATTCTATCACAACAGTAAGTAACCAATTAATTACGATGAAGGTGTTAAAAGAACAATATGTTCCAGGAATAAAATATTACAAAAACCCAAGATTTTACACTTATATTGAAGTGTTCATTAGATAAAAATTCATGTGTTGAATATACACTTCTAATTATAATAAGACTTATGCAGTGGGGAACAAACTACTGACAACAGCAAGAGCTTTGCAACTCAAACCATTAATTGTATTTATAAACTTTATAAAAGCAAAATTAACGCAGGGTGGGGTTTTTTCTGCTATTTATTGGCAGTGTCATTCATAGCTATGACACTGCCAAAAGCATTTTGATTTAAATAGCTCAGCTTCCAAAAAGTTAGACTGGTTTTCTGTGGCATCTCATAGCAAACTCCTTTGTTTTTGCAGGTATTTTTGTTTGTTTGTTTTTGGTAGGAAGTGAGAAGCCTGCTTACTTTCCAAGTTGTGCTGGAATACCCAAAGCAGCCTTCTGTTTCTTTTTTTTGTGCCTCTCAAACTAAATACAAACACTGTAAATTGAATTCTAACCACAAAGCATACCATTCACTTCAACATTGCTTTTGATGTTGCTCCTTTCATTATTACACCAGGACTACTCTCCGTCATGGACAGGACACAAATAAAGCCCATCCAAACCAAAGACCATTTGTTTGGATGGGCTTTATTTATTTGGGCTGTGCCATTTAGCTCTTCAGCACTTTTATGTATTTATCCTGTATTTATACCTGTACAATGAACTTCTACAAGGCAAAGGGTTTTCACCGGTGCTCATATTTCATTTGTAACTGAGGAAAATTCTGATGCATGCATAGATCTTCCCTCCCCTGCTGAGCAAGAAAAAACCCAAAGAAAGCCATTTAACCATGGGAAACAGGTTGATAAACATGTTCAGAAGAGGACACAGGAAGAGGGTCTTCAGCAACACTCATTAAAGCAGATGGACTGACTATGACCTCACTGCATAACACACTCATCGGAGATCACTCTCAACAAAGCAGCACTGGAGAAGAGGAGGGAAGAGTTGGTCCGTCTAGGTGCAGGGAGTCGGGTGGCACACTCACGGGAAATGCTGCTGGTGGCAGTGATGTCATTAAAGCTCCCTGACATTCCCGTTCCCCCTGCTGGATGTCCGGCACAGACCAGGGCCGCTCCAACGCAGTGGTCCTGCCTTTCTTACCCCTGTGCCTGGGCTCTGTCCGTGCTCGGACGGGCTGGCACGGCCGGGCCCCACGCCACCGCTGCCCTGCACAGAGGGCCCCCGGGGCTGACCCTCTGCAGGGCGCTTCCCGGTGTCTGCCAGGGGTCTGCTATGTCCCACCGGGCCCTGTGCCAGTGGCTCTTGTGTCTAAAAAGGCAACAGACGTTTCCCTGTCCCTGCCTGATTTTTATTTTACATTTTATGAGGAAGTCAAACTGTTTTTCCTTAATCTCACTGACGAATTATACTCGTGGTGCATGCATTTCTGCCAAGGAATATGCAATGGGAGGAGGAGCTAGATCTCCTGACTCTGCAACCAGTATCTGGCCTGCCTTTCATCAGCACAGGGCAAAAGACAGTAGCTGCAGCTACTTGAGCAAATCGAGCATGTGAATGGCCGCTCTTTGGCACGGAGTACCCTGGGTCCATACTATTAAACCTTTCTTCTTTCCAGGAGAGCATGGCTGGATGTAAACTGCCTGCTGGATGTGGGCCATGGCCCACACTAAATTTCAAGTAAGTTCCTGGCAATTTTCTGGGAGAGTTCTGTCTGGCAGGGGTTGAAACTCCAAGTGTTTTAGCAATTTAAAAGTATAGGTTGCCAGGTTCCGGCACCTGGGAACAGTCCTCACACTGTATAGCTTACAAATATAGACACAGCCATCACACATAGCTATGCACTGCCCTCACACCCCAGGAGCACAGCTTGGCAGACACAGAAAGGGATAGCTGGAGCTTTGGACTGCACTCTGTAAGGCAGAGGGCATCACAGCTGAATCACAGCCTTCAAGGCTGACTCATTGCTGGCCTTAATTATACACATTTTATTTTAAACTGCCTGCCCCAAAAGCTAATAACTATATTTTTTCCCTAATACAGAACTGGAGAACAGTATGACCATAGGTCACCTGCTGTTCTGCTTAAGTGGGAAGAAGAAACAAATTAGTTTTTGCTTCAGTACCATCAGGACATAATGTAGCCTATGTATTGAAGAGTATGCAGGTGTTTCTGGAAGAGACTTGAAACAGAACATACGAGAAGTGCAGGTATCTTGATTAATCAGTGTAAAAAGAAGAGAATAAAGACTGAAAATGTGATCATGATAAATGGTAGATTGCATACCGTAAAGAACACTCGAAACCATACAGTGGCATGTACAAAGAACCATAAGTACAAAGAGCCACAAGCATCCAAACAACAGTTATTTCCTGAAAAAGCAGGAAACGAGCAACTACTGTGAGATTTTTTGTTTTATTAAAAGAGAAAAATTAGAAGGCTTGGGAAGATTTTTGTTGTTGTTATTGTTGTGTTACTATTTGTGAGGCTTCCCTTCTCTTTCCCCCTTATCAAGATCTCTCAGCAAGAAAACAATACTAGGAAAATAAGAGCCCCCTACCTTCATCAGATGGCTGCATACAGAGGGGAGAGGAATAATTTCCTGCACAGTTTGAGACGCTCCAGCGAAGACCACGATCTCCCTTTACTCTTTCTTCAGGGAAGGGTGGAGAAGGTCCCCCAGAGTCCAAAACAGCTTGCAGCTACCCTCCTCCAAAGCAGCATAGCTCCCAGGAATGAAAGCTATCAAATAGTGATGGGTTGGGACAGAAATGGTCCACAAGAAAAGATCCTATTTCTCTTTGTTCCTGTAGAGAGCGAGACTTTTAATCAACCTCTTATTAGAGAAAATGTCTTATAGTGAACTCTGTGTCAGGGTTCAGGAAACAAAGGAGGCAGCAGGAAACTACTTGGAATAGGTATTTAAAAAAAAAAAAAAAAAAAGAGGCAAGACTACAAATGGTCTGGTAGCAGGACACTCATTTCCTACATTAAGGTTTATCACCATGTTCATTACCTCTACCCAGTGAGCAGCAGGATTCAACTGATGGCTAAAAGCAAATGGATTACATTTCAGGTGTTAGAAAAAAACTTTACATTTTAATGTTGCCCAGAGCAAATTCTCATTTTTAAATAAAGCAGGTGTGAACAGTTACCTTCAAAGCAGAAGCAGACAGGGAATCTCAAGTGCAGTGTAATCTCCAAGGGGAAGATTTTAATCAATCTGCAAGCATTCAGCTAGATGCAATACACAACAGAAAACCTCTCTCCATCATGTTTTACCTTTAGAGAAAATGCCTGTAAAATGTGCATGAATTATCTTAGGTTTGCTATTTCTGATAGAGCAATGGGCTGGGAAACCCAGTCCCCCAGATATTTTCTGAAAATATTGAACTTTTCATAGTCAAGGCAGGTTTCAGACATAGTATTCAATGTTTGTATTTAAAAAATAACAAAACACACTATCATAGCATTGTATAATATTTTGGGTTGGAAGGGATCTTCAAAGGTCATCAGCCACCCTGGAATGAGAAGGGACACCTTCAATTTGCTCAGAGTCCCATCCAATCTGACCTGAAATGTCCCCAGGGATGTGGCATCTACCACCACTCTGGGCCACCTGTTCCAGTGTTTTACCACTCCCAGAGTTAAAAATTTCTTCCTTATAATTTATATGAATCTACCCTCCTTTAGTTTAAAAACATTACCCCTGGCCTACTGCTACAAGTCCCGTTGAAAAACTTGACCCCTTTTTGCATGCAAGCCCCCTTCAGTTACTGAAAGCCCACAGGGTCTCCCCAGAGCCTTCTCTTTTCCAGGCTGAACAATGCCAACACTCTCAGCCTTTCCTCACAGTGAAGGTGCTTCAGCCCTCTGACCATTTCTGTGGTCCTTCCTCTGAACCTGCTGCAACTGGTCCACATCCTTCTGATGTTGGGGCCCCAGAGCTGGATGCAGCACTCTAGGCAGAGGCACAAGGGAGCAGAGGAGCAGAATCCCCTCCCTCCCCTGCTGCCCACGCTGCTTTGGATGCAGCCCAGGACACGTTTGGCTCTCTGGGCTGTGAGTGCCCATGGCTGGGTCATGTCCAGCCTCTCACCCACCAGCACCCCCACGTCCTTCTCCCCAGGGCTGCTCTCCATCTGTTCATCCCCCAGTCTGTGCTGGCACTGGAGGTTGCTCTGACCCAGGTGCAGCACCTTGCACTTGGTCTTGTTAAACCTCATGATGTTCCCATGGGCCCACTTCTTGAGTCTGTCCAGGTCCCTCTGGATAGCATCCCATCCTTCAGGTGTGTCAACTGCACCACTCTGCTTGGTGTCATCTAAAAATTTGCTGAGGGTGCACTTGATCCCTCTATGTCATTGATGAAGAAATGAAATGACACTGGTCCCCATACAGGCTCCTTAAGGACACCATTTGTCACTAATCTCCATTGGGACTCTGAGATATTGACCACTACCCTCTGGATGTGACTGTGCAATTTATTTCTTATCCACCAAACACTTCACCCATCAAATCCATCTCTCTCCAGTTTAGGAAGAAGGATGTTAAGGGGGAATGTGTCAGTCTTTTAGAAGTCCAGAAAAATGACGTCTGTAGCCCTTCCCTTGACCACTGATGGAGTCACGCCATCACAGAAGGCCACAGTGTTGGTCAGGCAGCTCTTGCCCTTGGTGAAGCCGCGCTGGCTGTCTTGAATCACGTCCCTGTCCTTCATGTGCTTTAGCACAGCCTGTAGAGGATCTCTTTCATGATCTTTCCAGGAACAGAGGTGAGGCATCCCCATTTAACTTTTTCCTTCTTCCATGGCATGACCTCACCGGTAAGGATTCCCTAAGAACATTGTTTCATTTGTACTGCAGCAATTACACAGCACAGCTCTACTTACACCCCAGATTTATCTATGCTGTACAGAACAAATGGATTAAATAATTTTTCCTAAACCTAAAGCTTCATACAGCAGGTGGGACAAATGACTTCAGTTGTCATTTGACCACTTAAGAATAATTAATTGCCTTTATCTGACAGCTGGATCCAGTAAAACCAGTAGACATTTGACAGCTGCCAGGGCTTGGGTCTGACTGGCTTCAGTGTGATATGAGCTGATCTGCTGCTTCACACAGAGCAGGCGAGGGAAGAAAAGGCTGGGTCTGCACTGCACATCAGTACATCTAAGTAGACATTTATTCCCAGAACACATTCGCACTAATCTCTTGAAACAGCTGCAAAACTATGTATCTTCAGAGTTTGGAGCACAAGATATTTTCTGAAATTTTGAAACTCATGTCTTCGTGCCACAAGAGGAATCTCATTCTTCTTCCTTCTTTTGATTTAAAAGACATGTCAAGCAGCACAGAGGTGGTCACATTAGGAAGGAAACTCATCCCCTGGCAAAATGGGCCAGAAGCAAAGTGTATCACTGGGGTGTACTCAGCCCAGATCCCAGCCCTGCTGCTGAGAAAGTAATGTTGTTCCTAAGGCACAGATGCCACCTCTGCTTGGCCATCCTCTTTGAGAGGAGGTGGTTTGCACAATCCAAATTCACACAGAGTCCAAATGCACACAGCTCTGACACTGGCATTGTAAGCCTGGGCAAATAATATCCCTTCACTGTCGCAGCTTCTTCTGCTGCAATATCACTGGCTACCAGGATGAGAGAATTTGCTAATCATGGTTTATATAAGACCGTTAAGGAAAATCGATTAAAATTGAGATAAACCTCTAGGAATGCCCCTAGGAAAGAAACAGTCCCAGAAAGCAACATTTCAAATTGTGTCACAGCAGTTGGTCTTGCTTCCCAGTCTCAGGAACTTTGTCCCACAGCTCTGCAGGACAGGATGCTAGGCTCCTCACTGAGCAGGACAGTGGGCTGGCACAGCACCAGCCCGGGAGGGAGTAGCGCCTGCTCCCAGATGCACTGCTGGCTGTGCCACCTGGCCCCTGATCCTCCCACTACTAAAGTAAAGAGTCCACAGTGCCCACCCACAGAGAAAGACAACACCTCGGCATGGTCCCCCGCAGTCCCCCAAAACTTCTCGCTAAGTACTCTACACTGTCTACAGTGTGATGTCTATCAAATGTCACTGTGATGGGGGAGAGAGAAAATGACTTACTTAAGATACAGCATGAAAAAAAGGTACTTGAAGATGTTCTCAGACCAATATAAAATCAGTATTTTAGCTGATGAGAAAAGCACTACCCAAATACATTTTTTTAAGACGCAAATATCAAGAATTCAGTTACATGCTAAATATGCCTCCACAAAACCTACTCTAAATATAGAGAGGTCTACATCAAACATTTAAAGATTTCATCTGCAAGTGCAAGTGCATATTAATGAATGCCAAGGGCACTGTGTATCCTGAAAGAAGACAGTCCTCACAGTAGGTAGGGCTCACACCATTTATGTTTTGAAGATGTCATTAAAGTAACTACTACATCCTTGCAGACACTCAATCCAAGTATTACTTGAACTACATTCTACCAGGGATCATTAGTAATTTTGCAAAAACTACTTCTTGCCAGAATCAAAGAGTTATGCAAATTTTTGCCTCAAACTAGAAAAGGTGCAGGAGAGAATCTGAGGAAAAAAAATGTTGCTCTCTTTATCTACACAGTACAGCAGATTATACTGAAAGGGAACCTATTTGAGAAAAACAAATGTAGATGCCCATTAGTTATGTAAAGACAAGCATGATAACTATGTGTGTAATGAAAAGAACACAGTGTACTAAAACAATTCGTGTGTTTGCTTCTATAATCTTTAGATTTTTCCGAGGAATTTAGTCTTGCTTTGCTCATTTGTACAAAAAATAAAAGGAAACACACCTGGTTTTTCTGCCCTTCAGACAAGATCTCAGTGTCTATAGCAAATTTTTATTTGAATGTGCAAGTGAAAATGCTGTTTCATTTGTTTAGCTGATAAACAGCACTGCCCAGCAATTCTACTGCAATTAGACTATAGTTGTTTGGTATGTCCTGAGTGATTTTGCAATCTTCACTCCAGTATTTGTGTCTGGAACAACAAACAATAAAAGGAAAAAAACTGAGTGGACAAGATGTTCATTTAACACTGTGTTTGTCTAAAATTTTTGGGCTTGTTCAATTCAGTTGAGGTAAACCTCACACATGACACAAACAGATACTATCAATCTACACTGAATCATTTAAGGTCTGCAGAAATTTTGTATAGGAGATCATGTCTGGTTTGGATTTTAAGTGTCTGTGTTCCAAACAACATCTTTTAAGTTTTTGCTTTGGATGGGAATGTGTCATGTCCCTGATTTTTATGGAGCAAATCTGGGTGAATGACAGTGTTACTAAGAAAAAAACAACCAACCAACCAAACAGCCATAAAATCTATTCCCAATGAGTTATATTCAGAGACTGTGCAATGTTCCATGCCAGAGTTTCTAAAACCGCCTGTTAGTAAAGCCCCTACTGCAAGACAGTTGGCCTGAAACTACAGACCTATTTGGTCCTACTCTGTGGGGATGATAGTTCTGTGCAGGAAAACCACTTCTGGAAGGCTTGCATCTTTACTTCTCTCATCTTCCCCCTCCACAGGATTCACTGTCAGTAAAGCACCACTCTGAATGCCTGTTTCCTGCCTTGCTGATTTATTCAAGCAAACCACTAAATCCATGCCAAAGAGGGCCTTCCTAACAGCTGTGGACATGCAAGCCAACAGAATTAAGTTTTACAGATCAGAGAAATCTGAGAAAGTTTACACAGCCCTAATGTAACCACAACTATTTTCAGCTTGGGAAAAAAAAAGAAAAGCCCCTGGCCGACTGCACTTCACGAGTCAGTAACTAACACAAAACACAGCTTTCTACCTGATTGGTATAAATTATACCCAGCATGGACACAGCTCCAGTGCACAACATGGTTCTTTGGAGTAGTACTACTGAGTTTGCACCAGCTCCCAGCCCAGGCAAGCAGCGCCTGAGAGATTTTATGGACTTCTTTCACATTCAGGCAATGCTAATAAACATAGCACAACTCTCCTCTTCACAGAGGAACTCTCCTAGGCCCACAGAAAGAGCAAATTGAAACATGCAGATACTACAGAGATGAGAGCAGCATAAGTGCCCCAGTTCCACTCAGAGAAGTGATAAAGCCAGCATATCACTGAACACGCCTACCCCAAGCACTCTACTCTTGTGCTGTTACCACTCATCAAATTTCTAGTAACAGGGCTTCCGGCTCCTATGCAACCATCACATCTGAGGTTTTTTCATTTGGTGAATTTCCTTTTTTGTGGGAAATCAGTGCTTGCATAAGGGTAAAGTTTGCAAGCACGGAAATTTAAGTCCTTCTATCTTAGAAGAGATACCCAAGGGGAGCTGCAACTTTAGTACCAGTGGTGTGCCTCACTTACTCATTGTACAATTTAGTCCCAGCACTATTTTTACCCTCAGTCTCTTGTCAGAGGGCATTGCCCATTACTTGTCATGAAAAATACACAGAGAGGGAGAGAAAGCAACTTGTTTGGGGAGAAAATGCTAAGCAACCTCTTCAGCTAACATCAAACAACCAAAGTCCATCTGATCCAAGGGAATTGTGCTGAGAGTTGGAGTATCCTTTTTGTGCTACAAGAAATCCAAAGTTGCTTATGAGGTTCTTTTAGGCAGATCTCAAAGGCTGATTACAGAGGAAGCTGAAAGATTACAGAAAGAAGTTGAAGTTTGCCAGTCAGCTGGCAAAATGTCTCAGCAGTAAAGCCTAATCAAGGAAGGCACGGAGGAAAAGTCACTTGCTGGGTCAAGCAAGCAGGAACTTTGACAGAGACAGAAGTCGCTTGAGCCTCAGTCTCTGCTCAGGATTATGTACATCAGCTGTTGAAGTGAATCTCACCCAGGCTTCCTACAGTAAGAGGCTGCCAAAATCTGCAAAAGGCCCTTGCTTGTAGCAATAGCTGCTGAAGTCCCTTCCAGTGGACAAGTCCTGGAAGGGCACCCTTATCCTGGTCCATCCGATACCTCCAGGAAGGGGTAGGCTCTCATATGCAGCCCATCTCTGCTGTTGCCTCTGCTCACTGCGGGTTCAGATGCCTCTGTGCTCCATCCCAGAACAATCTCCCAGACTAACCTTTAGCAGCAAAGTGGAGGATAAGAACATCTGTCCCCACTGTCACAGGTCTTAATGCTGAAGTGGGGTACAGTGTGGATTTGTTGATGTTACTTCTTTGGCTCTCTTTCCTCCACCAAAACTAAATACAGCACAATTCAGCATGCCCTAGGGGAGGAGCTGAGCATGTTTGCTTCCACAGGATCACTCACTTCTCCTATTTAAGTTCAATCGCCAGCAAGTAAACTATTCACAGATGGACCACTTGAGGAGAACAAATAGGCATGACCAAGCTGTCTACTTGATGGAGTTAGATGATGAACCTCTTATCTTCTCATTGGAGTTACTTATAATTTCTAATGAGCATCAAGTAAAGAGCTGATTTTTTTTCTCCTCTACCCTTATAGACACTTTCTTCCCTTTAATGATTCGAAACCTTTGCTCTTCACATAAGATTTTGTAATGTTTCCCTCTAGTGAAGTCCAAGTTAGAACTGTTATCCTTTTGACCTTCGACTACATTATACTTGAGTAATGGGAGATGTCACCAGGTTCTCTGATAGCATGACTTGTAGACTGAAATTAGCAGGAACCCATAGCACTCACCAGCAATCACAGGTACTTCTTTTCTTCAGGTCATGAAAGAAACAATTAATACATTAAGCAAGGCTCTATGTTCCAGGCCCTGCAGATCTCATACCAGCCCTATGCACCAGAAGCTGGTTGTCCAAGCAGGCAGGGACTGTTTTGCAACAAGCCAGGATAAAGGTATGTCTGTAGGAAGATATTTCCTTTCCAGATCTTAACTTCTCTTTTGCAGGTACCCTGGCTGCCAGCAGTGCACTGCTGCCTTTCACATCGTCTTCTCCACTGCCTGCCAGGAGACTGGGGGGCACAGCAAAGCAACACCTGACCATTCCAAGGATGATGGCTCCACCACTGCAACACCTCCTGTGATTAGCCAGAGAGACTGTGTGAGGTACTCATATCTGCTTGGCACACAAGCATGCTCATGGCATTCTGGGGGTCCTAAAAAAAATACCTATATATTTTGTGCTTAAGATGCATAAAAATTAAGCTATGCAGCAACATATTGCATGCAATTTAACTTTTCTTTCATGAAGACAAATCACAAAGGACTTTTCTTTCTGGTGACTTCCGGTGATTATTGAGCATTGTTTCCCTATTTCTTGAAATCAACATAGAAATAGGCTGCAAGTAACTAAGAAAGATCATTCTGTACACTTTCAGCTCCAAGGGAAAAACTTAAAGCAAAGGAAATGGAAACCCATCGGTAACGACCAATACTGAAATGCAGCAGTGTTTCTGATGATCACCCTCACTCTGGACCAACACAGATGAACCAACAGAAAAGACCAAACAATTCCTCAAAGATAAAATGAGATTTTATAGGGATGCTGAGTGGCTAACATATTTTGTCCCCATGCCTCTCCTCAGCAGTGTGAAATGCCAAGCTTGGAACAACAGCATTTATACAGCTGTGTGTGTGAGAGAATCACATGCATGTACAACAGAGTATGTCAGGATTTTGACTGGGCATTGAGAGGAGCAGGAAAAAGAGGACAGAATACTGCTAGTACACTGCTCCAGAAGCAGACCCTAATAATAGGCAGAGGAGCTCACCTGGAGTTCTGCCAGTAAAATACACTTCCTCTGACCCAACTCCACAACACTGGTGGTGAGCAACTGTGCCTCTGTCTGTAACTAGATGTGAGATCAAGAGCACTGCTGCTGATATAATAGCAGTTTAACTCCTGATGGCAGAGTTAGTTAGGTCTTCATTTGTACCATTATGCACCAAATCACCTTTCAGGTCTCTGGGCATTTATCATGTCAGTGTTGCAGTCCAAATCTGAATGCAAAGGTAGAGTTAAGCACAAAGCCAGGTATATTCTCTTTATAAACTAACACCTTGTTGATAATCAGCTATAATCAAATCAGTTATAATCTAATGATTGTATTAGAACCATAACTGTGCGTTTATTTGAAAACACCTGTGTAATCATTTGGGGTATCTGTGACATATTTGTGAATAAGATGGGGAAGGAGTCATGGAACAGCTTCCCAGGCAACTCCTAGAAGTATTCTTGTACCATATTACTGTGGCATTCAAACAGAGTAGAACAAGGCCAAGTATGGCATGGCCCACCTCAGATGGAAAGTAGTGCAGGTACCATTGTACAAAGCTCATAAAATAAAAGGGAGTTGCATGGTTAAACATGTGAGTGGAAAAGAGAATATAAAGCTTTAATGCACCGCTTTGTTTTGAGCCTGACCTAGATCAGGAATTTTTGCAAGTGTTTAAGTAATAGTAACATACTTACAACACAGATCCACGCACTACAAGAGATTAAAAAAACCCAAAAAAACAAAAACAACAACCAAACAAACAAAAAAGCCCAAAAAAACCCCAAAACGAACAAACAAAAAGCCCCCACAAAACAAATGTGGTTAATACCACTGCCTTTTACTCCTCTGTTACAGATTTTAGAATGTTTTTGCAGAAGAGAGACTGATGATGCCTTTGTTGGGCAAAACAAAGGCACAGGTGGATTTTGCTTCCATGTATCTGCACATTCCTAAGGCCTTCAGTAAGCACATTCCCTGGAAAAACATTGGTGATGATTTTCTAATAAGCAACATATTCTCCTTGGAAGATAAGCTTTAACTTAAATAAAGCTGCCTCTTCAGTCTCTGATCTGTAGGCACCATTAAGGAAAGAAGAGGGAGCAAATCAATACTGCAATTAATGCTATGTCTGTAAAAAGCTTAAAAACAACTTGAGAGATATGTACTCCTATGATCCACCTCGGTAAGTTCTTACCTCAAACCATTAATGGGTGTTAAAAGAAGGGAAATGGAGGACCTATTATTGGTATGCTTCAATTTTCTCTGAAATGCAAAATTTAATACATCATGGGAAGATAGACTTGATAGCTTTTGAGATCATTTCAAGCAAATATATGTATTATACATTGCTTATTACAAATTCAATCTCAGTACTACCACCCAGAATCTTTCTGGTATTTTATGGGTGATGACTGTAGTTTCCACAAAATAATGATGTCCATGATTCTACATTGATAGGCTGCTGCTCTACCACTACATGGGAAAAAAATGTGTCCTTCTAAAGAAATATTAATAAACTTCTTCAAATTCTTACACAGATGGCATCCTAGGAATTTTTATTGGCTTTGCTCTGAGTTGTAGTTAAGCCTCTTAAGTTATTAAGGTATATTTTAAGGTGAGTCTGAATCTTGAACAAAGCAGCTCAAAATGATGTTTAGCACATGTGCAGTACTTTGTATCACTGAACCGAGCACCCTTTAATACAGAAGACAATACCCCAGTGTTGTGTTGTGTGGCTGAAAGCTTAGTCTTCAGCTGGAACCCATAGTTCCCTCTTATTAAAGTAATTACATAAGAAACTGTGTCTTAAAGTCAGTTCTTTGGCAGACATTTCTTAGCCCTGAACATTCAGTTCACTCTTAAATGTTTCATCAAAACATCTCTTGCATAACAGTAGAAGTTTATGTGTCAGTCTATAGTGACTTTGTAAAACACTGGCTGCAGTCAGGCGTACCAAGCAGAATTTGTCTATTTTTACATCTTTATTATATGGACACAAGGAGGATGAAGACATACTAACTCTGAAAAAGGTAGGAATCTATTGATGGAAAATAGTATTTCACCCAAGTATTCTGAAGAAAATTACAGTACTTTTTAGAATTTGATCCCAAGGACTCTTATTTATTATTAGATTGGTAGTATTTCCAACTATAACTAATAGTACCTCAGGATAAACCCAGGTGATGAATGCCTGGCTGATGAAAATCTGACTCACACTGGCATTTTGATTTAAAAATGTTCTTGATACACATTCTGGGCTACAAAGCAGAGGAGGCTTCATGCTTTATTAATGTCCTCCTCAGCTCATACCATTGCTGGTGAATTGGTAAGATGAGGATGTGACTAAACTGGGGCCACTCCTTGCCAAACACACTCTCTTTCTTGAGGCTAATTTATAATTAATATACCAGCTAACAAGGGCTGTACCTAACACTTAAGTCACTCTTCTGCTTTGAAGCACATGACATTTGGCAAAGCAATTTATACAAAGGAGATTAAAGAAGTTTGTCCTTATCTGCTTTTACAAATAAATATACCATTGCATTAACTTATGAATAACTATCAACTACAGAAAACTTCACAAAGTTTCTGCTTCTGAGGAAGCTGGTTTCAGCAACTCTGAACATGGTCTGTTACCTTATCCCACACACAACCTTCTTCTCGTTTTTTATTTTCACACAAGTTTGCAGAGCCAGAGGCTGGCATGGAGAACACCTCGAAGTTACCAAACTGCCTTGCTGGTGTAAAGTAGCTCTTTCTCCAAAGGATAAAGTGGAGACTACAACACGTGTCAATGAGTTGCCTGATAGAATTATAACCAAAAAGAAAAATAAAAAAGGAAAAAAAAGGGAAGGGGAAGGGGAAGGGGAAGGGGAAGGGGAAGGCAAAGGAAAAGGATGACAACAAACCTGTATTCCGATATACATAGTCCAGGGCAGAGGCTGGGAGGGCTTGGAGCTTTCTTTCTGGGTCTCAGCCCCAGCCTCTCCCTCCCCAGTACATTGCGTCTACACTACATATTCAACCTCTTCACACTGTGAAAGCAAGCCTGGGGTGCCTTGGGGACAGACAGATCATCAGGGTGCTCACAGCCATTCTCCAGGAGGGAAAGTCGAAAGACTGCTGGGCACTGACTCCCCGAAGCAGTGAGGTAGAACTGTCCAGGAGGGGAAGTGGCACATTCATGTCCAATGCTGTCTGTGTGGGACTAGGAAAGTTCTGCTGTCATCTACCATTGCTGCAGTGGTGATTCGCCTCACCTTTCCTCTGAAAACCTCTCTCTAATGTCTTCCCTGAGGGGTCTGGCCATTGCTCTAACTTTAAGAGGTAAATGCAAGGATGTCTCCATCACTCTGCTGCTAAGCCTGTCATTCAGACCCCTCTTCTTCTTGCCTCCATCACGGGCCTCTCTGGCTACTCTTGATTTCCACATTCCCTATGCTCCACTCTATGGAAGAAGACAAACGCTGTGACCATTCTTCTTTGTGACCATGGCACTCTTCTATTTTATGCAGCCCCTTTTATCCTTCCATTTTTCTACTATCTACTAATTTCTACTATCTACTATCTACTATTTCTACTAATAAAGCTCAAATTTTCTGGCTTTTTCCTGGAGGCTGGGGGTATCTCTGTCCCTTCTCCATCTCCTGCTGTGAACCCTCTTGTGGGGACAGTACTGGTCTCCACCCACACACTGGCTTTGAGTTCACTGCAGAAAAGGAAGGCTTAGGAGTACTAAACAAGTCATCAAAAGGAGGTAGATTTCTACATGGTTAAAATTAGACATGGAAAGGTGTCCTTTTTTGTGTATGTACACAGTTGCTTCACTGGTGCTGCATGCATTTGCTTTTCAACCAATGTCCCTGCCTTTGCCACTGTACTCTTGGGGCAAACCCACCACGTCTCACTAATACTTGCTCTTACAGTGCCTATTCTGAAGCCTCTCTTCAGTTTTCTAGTCAGTCAGTTCTCTATGGCTAAACACAAAGTGTTTGGGAGCTGTATCTTTACACAGAACACTTTCTGTTTTACAATTAGACCGAGTTTTCATTTCTCATTCACAGCTCTGAGCAGAAACGAATGCAACCCCATTGCCATTTAGGTCCTGCTGCCCTCACTCATGGCAGCTGCACAAAAGGAGGCTCAAGCGGCCATGTCCCCCGTGTGGGGCAGATATTCCCTCATCCCAGGACTCAGCATTTGGCCAGCAAAAGATCTATGGCATCCCAGTTTCACTGCAATTAGTCCTTCCCTTCAGGGAACCAGAAGCATGGCTATAAATTCTTTTCCCTACCTGGGGCAGGATTCAGCTCCATTTGTCAGTAAATCTGAGTGCACACAAGATCCTGTGATAGATACCCTGACAGCAAGGATTGCACTGCTTCAAGGATGACTCACACACATTGACACCGCCAGAGAGGAGCTCCAACCACAGGGGTTTGGTCCAAGCATGACCCTTTACCTAGTTTCAATCCTGTCTTCCGAAAGTGACTAAGAAAAACTATGCACCAACAGGTCTTCCTCTACCCACCCCGGAACACGGCACTCCTAGGAAAGCATTAACACTAATGTGGAAACCTCAACACAGCCTGGTGAGAAATTGTGTTATTCTCATTGAAAGATGGCTACACCTGAGCTAAAGTAGCAGATCTTTCAACTATAGAAACCAAGTGGGAAGAAAAATGTCAATTTACTGAGTGCCAGCAACAGGCAGGCTTGAACCCAGAGCATAGTGAGAGCAGAGACAGCATGTGCACACATCAATGTGATTTTGCTTGTGACCCCTGTAACACAGAAAGTGCTGCAGTGTCAGAAGCTGCCGTCCAAGGGCCCCAAACTTTGCCTGTCCCCACTGGATTAGACAGGGTGCGGTGTGCTACAGACACAGCTAATGCAACCCCTGATGGAGAGCACCACCCAACAAACTGCAAACCTCCACCACTCAGAGGCCTGGGGCTCTGCAGAGCTACCTTGCTCAACCAGACAGAGCAATCACTGAGCAGGACTTTCAAGTTCATGGAAAAGTACTTGGAGCAATTGAAGGAAGGACGCGCTGAGTTGCTGAAGGAAATGTAGCTACAACTCTGGAGAAAAGACGGAATTCCCAGATATGTACAGTCATTCATTCCTAAAACAAGGATTGCTGGCATTGAGTAAAAGTTGGCTAAGTGGTCTGTAATGGTAATTAATGATAAATCATTGCTCATGTTGTTTTAGGGCATAGTATATTTATGTGGTTGTATTCAGATAATGTTGCAATTTCTGCACATGACATTCCCTGAGCTTTACCAAACGTATGCATGCAAGCTCCCTTCCCCATCACCAGTTTTTCCACTTTTTTTTCTTCCACTTCTCCAGACTGTATACAGCCATCATGACAGCACCTCAGAATATGCGTTTCCCCTCTTCTCACAAGAGCTCGTGCTACCCTTCCTTCCTCCTCTGCTCCAGCTCTGACTGCCACCACAGCCCCAGGGCTGCAGGCTGAAGCATTCCTGCAGAGCAGAGGTATAAACCACCCCACACTGGAGGCAAAGGGCATTCACAAGAGCTCTGCTGAATCCAAGCCATGGAGGCAGTGCAGCAGTACAGCAGGACTCTTGAGAGTATCAGAGGGGGGCTCATAACCACTTTCATCCATCTTTCCCTCTGCTCAGCTGCAGGCACCGCCTCACTGAATGCACACGCACTGCCTGCACACACACACTCATACTGGGAACACAAAAGATAGCACTGATAGTCACACTGCACACATGAGGAGAGGGAAGCGACAAAACTGTTGCTGGCCCACAAACTGTGACATGCAGCCAATACACTTGGTCACCGGGGCCTGCTGCAAACAGCAGGATGATCAGTGGCAAATCCAAACTGTCCAGGACACAGTTTGTGTCTTTTTTTCTGCACGTTCCTCACCTTCACCTCTCCTCTCCTCTCCTTCAGTTACCCTACAATTCATGCAGTAGGGTACAGTTTCTCACAGTTGTGCTCAATCTTCTGCAGGAAAAAAAATAGAAGAAGCAAAAAAAATTGCAGCAGGTTTGGGACAATGGACACTAAAGTTTTTGCCTCTGACAAAAACAGCAAGGAGAGAAATTTTATTCCAAACATTGTATAGGTTGAGAGAGTTCTGTACTTGTTTTTACTCGCGATTCTGGAGAGATGAGAGCAAGGTTTCAGAAAGAAAACCCTTAATTTTTATGCTTACAAAGACATTTTCAATATTTCCTTTAAGAAAATGTTGAAAGTGACCTGGGGCAGGGATTGAGGGAGACATCAGGATATGCACATGTGCATGTATTTATTAGGTTATGCACTCATGGAAAACGAAGTCAGAAAATCCTGGGCAAGCCCCTAGCCTGGCAGCACACAGGCAGGGGATTGTGTCTTCCCACACAAAGTCCTTTGAGCCCATGCCAAGTGTTCAGGCTCACCCAAGGAGTCATATTTAATTCAGGATAGAGTCAGGATTTTCCAGCAGCTGTATGTGGAGCCAACTCAGTTGTCAGACACAGCACACACAGTTCACCCAAGGCCTCATCTCCTTTGGACTCACAAGAGTAAGGATCCCAATGCCTTTTAGAGGATGCAGAGAATGTCACCATCGCCCTTTCTCCAGCATGAGGGAGTGATGAAAACCAGTTGTTTGGTGTTTCCCAGTACATTTGGTCTACATTTGAGAGCTGGGGATTACACACTTTTTTTTCCTTATCACCATTGTAAACTGCTTTTTCCTCCCCTGCTCTTTTCTTCCTCGCTTATTAGCAGTGCAGACCACTGGTGTGTCTTACATACAACATTTTAGATACATAAAAGTCATCACAAATTTTTAACAAAGACACACATTTTCCTAAAGATTCTGGTAGATACACCCGAGGGAAATCTTGTTATTTGGGTCACAATTAGAATTCTGTCACCGAAAACAAGTTTTTCAAATCAGGTCATAGAGCCACCACATTACCTTGCATCAGTCCAGTAAGCTGGGGACACAATACTGCTGTACAGTAGATACAGGATGTCAGGTCTTATTTTCACAGTGCCATAAAACATATGAACTGGTGTTATATGATCTGGAAGTAGAAAATTCAGTTATTCAGACCTTAGCACTGAATACAGGGTTGGGGTTTTTTCCCCCCATGGTCATACAGTAACTGTGGGGTTTATTGTGGGGAAACTCATGGAAACCTCGATGCATGCCTCGCCCAAGATGATTTATCACTTCCATGCACAGTAGCTGTGCATATGTTATAACTGGCATCTGGTTTTTATGGGATGAGTACTGGGTCTTCTCTGTGGGATTTTTTTTCTTTATTCATGATTGAGTAGAGGTGGGTAGTTGTACATGTAGCAAGTTCAAGCAGATACTACACGCATAAAGATGCTTATCATAGTTACAACAGTTAGTTAGATTGTTTCCGCTGAAACTGAGTCACCAGAGCTTCTCCAGAGTCACTGAAAAAGTATTACTGACTGTGGGTGTTCAAAGCACAGAATATGGCACTGCACAATCAGAAGCACTTGGGTAAGTGTGCAGTTTACACTGCAGCAGCATGGCAGTGGGCAGGCAGGCACAGAACCAGGTCTTTCCTGGGCTGGACCTCAGTCTGTGCCTTCTGCTGCCCTGGGATACCAAATCCTGGTGAGCAGCATCATGCCATCCAGGCTAGTTTGTTTTGGTCACAGACCAAATTCCCTCTTTTGGACATTTAAAGAAAGAAGCTACTGATGTGAAAATGGACAGTAACATTTGATGCCAGATAACATGTATGTTCTCAGTATCCAGTAGACTCAGAATGAGTGGAATGTGCTCACCTGGTCCCAGGGTCCCCGCTCACCTTCCCACAGCAGAATAGAAGAATGGGAAGGAATCTGCACTCTTTCCTGTTGTCTGTGCTGGGAAATGTAGCATCAGGCTAGATTTGCTTTAAGATTGGTATTTTCTGTTCAGCATAGTTTGTTTTGAGCATTCACTCCTCTCTTGTCCTGAGGACAACCACTGCTGTACAACATGCTATCCCAAACATGCACAAATCCATCTGGAAAATGGAATAATTTTCTCTGCCAAAAACACACATGTTGCAACTTGCTTTCCTCTTTTCTGACTTTTCATGTTATCCTCAAGCTGAAAAGTACAAAGGTAATGTGCAAGGAGCTTCACAGATGTGGCCATTGTAACTACCCACACAGTACCAGGCGAGGTCCACATAATGATGCACTCTGTCACATTATGTGACATCTGTTAAGAGCAAAAAAGTCAGGGAAGACCACACATTAGGTAATTCTCACTGCCTTGGCAGCCACCGTTGAAGGTTATAGCGTTTATGGGCCTAGCCCTGACAAATGCTCAATCCAGGGCTGCAAACACTTGCAAGCATGGGTAATGTGAAACATAAGACCCCTGAAAGATCTGTACATGGGTATCCAGCTGTTTGTCACAGCTCTCCAGAGCCTGTAGCTAAAATGTAGGTGAATTCCCTTTGGGCGATGCTTGCCCAAATCAGCAAGACAAGCAAGTGCATTGCTCCTCAGCTTAGTGGGTTGTGCCTCCCAGAAGACCAGCCTGGAGACTGAGCAGATTGAGCCATCTGATATTCACCTGCTCCCCAAATGAGACAGCAACAGACAGAGAGAAAAACAAATGGGACCCTATCACTGCTGAACTGATGTTATCTGCAGGCAGCTGTGCCTTTTGTGCAAAGAGCACACAGTGTCACGATTTGCAAATGTCTCTGATGAATTGCTGCTGTCTCTGCAGCGCATTGTAAAGAACTGTCTGCTCTTAATTACCAGGACTGCTTTTGAGGCAGTAATGCAGTAATGTCATCTACTAATGAGTTAACCTAGTCCACAGGAAAATTAACTTCACATTAGACAAAGCCTTGTTTACATTTTTCACGTAGTAGCATATGGAGGAAATACTGCATGGTGATTGCAGTTTTTACCTCAGGTTCCTTAAACCTGAAGCTGTTATGTGTGGTGTGTGAGTATTATTAGAAAGGGGAAAGTAAAAGTACAGACATACAGTATGTTTGAACACATCAGAACAGAGGTTCTGTTGCAGATCATCACAGACTAATGGTTAGCCCTGGGAACAAAGCAAAGAAGTGATCTGGGGACTTGAGACTCGTACTTCAAAGAGAGTTAAGTAGCTGAAAACGCTTCCGGAGACAAGACACAAAACCTAGCTGTGTACAATGTGTACATCAGTTCCAGTCCCCAGCTTGAACACTCTCATCTTGACACAGGTCTTCTAAAAAGAACACCTAATAGTAATTGTAAAGCATTAATGAACTCTCCTTCTTTTCCATCTGAACATGGACTGCTGGTACTAAGGGTTTAACTTGATCTGTTGTAAAGAGATAGCAGCAAGCACAGTGAGACCCCTAATTCCTTTTTCAAAAACTAATTGTTCCAAAGGTTTCAGCTTTGGGCTTGCATTACATGCCCCTTCACACTGTACAATGTGAACAGTTTCAAGTTTTGCATTATGAATGATACTGTGTCATAAAATCCAGTAAGCAAGTGATTAGAAGATGCTGCCTTATGAACTGGCATTACCAATTTCGCTTGTTTAGAAAGAGTTGTATTATCACCTTTTTTCCCTCTAAATGGCAAAAGAGAGTCCTCAAGAATGCCAGAAATGTTTTCTGTTCTCCATATTTTTCTCAGTGAATTCTTCACCTAGGTTGGTTTTTGGGTTGGGTTTTTTGGGGGTTTCCATTGATTTTGTTTTTTTTTTTTTGGGGGGGGGGGGGGGCGGGGGCTGATTATTGTAGTAACCAAATAAAGTTGATGTGGCTGGGACACAAGGTGCCAGACAGGAGTCGCTTGCTAGATAAGAGCAGGTCATTAGGCCAACTGCATTTTTTACATCTATCACTACATCAGACCATTTTCACAAGGCACCGTGTCCTAAATCCCCTGTCCTTTTATCAGCTTGCGTTATTTATGCAGGTCTTTTTTTCTTCTTCTGCTTTGCAGAAGGCTGGCCCCTGCTTTAACTTTTGAGAAGTTGCCTGTGTGTACTTTCAGCAGGATAGCACACGAACACTGTGCAAGCACCAAGGATGGCAGAGTACAGTCTCAGCCTTTGCTAGCTAGACAGGATGCTAGGACAACTAGCATTTTCCCAGGTTAACATCATGAAGATTAACCTCTTCATTCTTGACCTATTTTCTTTGTTTGTTGGAAACTACAGATTATGTCCCCTATGACAAGAATCTGACATAGCTGTGCTTCTGGCAAACTGCCAAGGATTATCTTGACACCTGTGTTGCATGCCCAAGAGTGATTCAAGTTTTACTACACAGTGACTACGGCCCAGACTATCATCTTACACCTGTTTCACGTTGGATTGTTTCCACTGCCATCACTGCTGTCTCACCAGCTGTAATTTTTTGGCTAAAGAGTAACCTGTGCTATATAATTATCAAAGGACGCTCTCGCATTTCTAGTTCAAACAAGACCAAAATGTATATCCTTACATTAACAGTGTTTCCCTGTGCATTACTTTTTTATCCTTAGCACATTCTTGCTGTTCTTAATATTCCGTTTTTTCAGTCATTGTCCTGTGTTGTTTTATCATCCAAACTTCTGTCCTTCTTTTGTGGGGAGAAGAGTATAAGGACTAGGTAGAATATGGTTTCTCTGATATTTTAGCACCAGTCCCACTTTTTAAACTTTGGACAAGTTGAAAATTACTCGGGGGAAAAAAAAAGGGCATAATCCAAGTAAAAACAAATATACATGTTTTTATTGGGTTTAACTATATTGAATCTTTTTACAGAAAACTGGGAAAAGTCTAAAGTGCAACTGGAGCACTTGAATACAATTGCTTCTATTTAATAGCAAAAAAGGTAATCCCATGAAAACAAAATAAATTTTTATCCTGATATATAGGATTTGTCAACATGATACATGGAATTCTTATACTTATGCCAGTGCTTTCCACACATTCCGGGCAGGACTGTAATCCTGTTCTACACGGCGACTACAAAAATGTCTGCCCTGAAGGTGTCACACTATATCACACTGATGACAATCCAACATCTGCTGTTCAAAGGGGCCTTTTATATTAGTGTGATCTAACCAGTTCAAACCAGTCCATATCTTTCCCAGTATTCTCCTCCCGCGCAAAAAAAGACAGAAAATTAGTTTTGGGGAAGAGTGGGCTGTCCAATGAGCCACACCTTTCTCTGTGCATGGAACAAAAGACAGCCAAGGAGCTGCCTCTGTCAGCAACCAGCCCATGAACAATGCACCACAAACTGGCATCCCACTCTTTTGTATTCAGTGTCACAGATTTCAAGTAAATTACCTCAGCTACCTGGAGGTGTGTCAATGGCTAAAGGGCCATCATCAGCCAGCTGTCTTTTTTCCTTTTGCCTCAGTCAATTGCAAAGTCATCTTTAAAATATAAAGCACTCACAAATTCCCTACCATTTTTGTTCTTTTACTGCCTGGCCCATATTCTTCAAATTACCATCTCTAATATGCAGCATAATCTCCTTCGGTTACTTCCTTCTTTGCCCATAAAATGATCCATCACAAAGTCAACCACATAACAACTTGCCACTGAATTGTGCAAATGCTGCTGACTCTGTTGCAGAAAGCTTTAGGGCCACTGCAGAGGCTGACCTTAAAAAACTGCACCACTGTCCCCAAAAATTCAGTAAACACATTCTCAGAGATTTCAAAGTGTTATTCAAGCACACACTGCCCAAAAGCAACATGGGGAAGAGGGTAATGGTAAACCTCACTGCATGAGTACCTGCCAATTTTACTGACTAGCTGGAACCCTCTGGAAGGGGACTACGCTAATATTTATTTTTCATTTATTAAAGCTAATAACTAGCACAGAGAGTCCATACTCTGACCTTGGGAAGAAATACGGATGATGCTCTAAGAGGCCTTTCTTGTAGGAACTCATTTCTACTCCCTGTGCAGGGTTTGTTTTGTTTTTTTCCAACACAGAAGTATTAATAAAGTCTTTGAGTAGCCCGTCCTGGCAGGAATTTTTACGAGTAGTATCTGGGGCAGTGATTGGACAGGGAGGCAAATCACTACCATGCTCACTGCAGCTCTGCTGTCTTCTGATGTGAGTGGTCCTGTCATTTCTCAAGCAGGTGCAGGTCATAGTAATTTCAAGCAAACTGCTCCAACCGTACCAACAAACTAGATTCCAGCTCAAGGCCAGTAGCCTGGCAAAATGCCACCGTATATACATACATAGTCATATACATGCATAGTTGCTTTCCTCTGTAATGCTTATTGTGGAGCATAGCTGTTGCATAAACTTTTAATAGCAGGGCAGGGATTTACTTCCCCCTCTGGTCTGCGGCACACTTTTCTGCTGTTCTGTGATGTACTTTGACTAATCATTTCTTAGTCGTCTAGGTGCAGACCTTTAAAAACACTAGGAGCTCTCAGTCCCCCCTTTCAATTGCAAACAATTCATTTTTGGTGAAGTGTGGCCTCCCTATTCTTCTGCCAGCCGTTGTGTTTGTGAAAGGACCGTCTCAAATTTCTTGTGTGGGAGCAGCTGTTGCTGGACCAAGGCAGCCTTTTCAGAGCCCTGCCGCAGCCGCTTTTCACTTCTCCTCCTCCTCCTCTCCTTCCTCCCTTCTTTTGTCTCCTGCAAAGCAAGAGCCCCTCTGACCCTTCGCCTCCCTCCAGCCTCCCTCCTTTGTCGGCCGCTGCAGACAAGTTCCACCCTAAATCAAGCATTGTCTCCATCTCCAGAAGCCAGCACGTGCCCACATCCCCCTAATCTTTTAATTTCCCCCCAGGAAAAGGCAGCTGTTAGCGATACACGCAATGCACAGCTGTCATCTGGGGCCTGCCGCCTGCCTGCACTGAACAATGAGGAAGGCAGCGCCGGGGCCGAGGAGAAGTAATATCTACATATATGTGCCTTTGGCAACAGTTGGCAGCACGTGCTCTGAAATGCGGCATTGTCAGAAAAAAAACACCCCTGCCTTCCCCCACCGCTGCTCCGCACACGTATGAGCTTGAACTTTGGCTGATTTCAGAACAAAACACCCGGCTTCAAAGGGCAGGACTCCCCGGACAGCTGCATTATACCTTGCTGCTGAAACAATCCCCTGCAAAATTACAGGGTTTGAAAAGGACAGGCCTCCAGTAGCCTGGCACGTGGTTCGCCCATTCTCTTCTTTTACACACCAGTCATTTGAGAGTTTTGTCCTGGAGAGAGAGCAGCGTAAACAATCTGGAGGGGCAGAAAAGACCTATACATCATGATTTTACCTTTTCCCCTGGTGGTGAAGAAGGCCTACATTTCTAAGTAAAGCAGGGATGTATGTGTATAAAGTGGAACAAAATGTATGTGGCTGAACTGGTGAGCTCGCTACCTTAATGTGCAAGGGACAGTCACTTCAGAGCAAGATGAAGAAAAAGGTGGTGATTTAGCACCAGAAAAAGGCAAGGCATAATTGCATCTGCACAAATATAAGCACAGTTGCATGCCAAATTTCTACCTGCAACCACAGAAAATACACACACTGCAGTCATTTTGCAGGGCAGTTGCCGCAAGTGAGCTTGCAAACATAGTAGTTACAAATCCCAATTAGTCCTGTAAATGTGCTTGCCTCTTCCCATGTATCATGGTACATGTAATTCTTCAAAAATCACATCTCTATGCTCCTGACAAAACACAGTGTTTCTTAAGGAAATTCATTTTGCAAGTGTATGTGTTATGGAGAGGTATATAAAAACCTCAAACCCTTAAAACTGTTTCATTTCCTTTTCCCATGTAGATTGCTTTAAAGTATGCATGTATGCCTGTCACCAGCCTTCTGGCTAACCATTAAATGGGAATTTGATTGATTTCTACATGCAGTGGCTCCCAAAGGCTAAGTGTTTAAAAGGAACTGTCTCATCTGTTGCTTTTGCAGAGATCTCTTGCATAGTTTCCTCTCTAAGCCTCACTTAGAGAGGAAACTCAAACAAGCCTCACTCCCAAACCTTTCATCACCATAACCTTTTTGGAGTCAAGTGGACAATTCTGGGTTTACTTCACCACTCTCAATCATTTCACATGATAAGGAATAACTTCTGTGTTACTGATGCATATTCCCCAGCCTGCTCAGTACACGCGTTTTTACTTGTTTTATCCTACCTGACCTGTAATTTAAAGGACTTAAAAGATACCCTGTGCTAAACAGACCATATGGCATATGGTGCACCTGACCCGTGCTTAGCACCTGCTGAGCGCACTGTGGGCGTCACACGTTGTTTGATACAGCACTCCTGGCTAGAGGGCAAAAACATATCCATGCATTTGCATGCTGGATGGAGGCCACGGTGATCTGACACAGCATCCTTACAGTTCTTCCAAGATTAGCAAATTTGTAGAAAGCAATAGGCTTAACCAACAAAGGAGACGACAAATCGCAGGGACCTACACATATACAGACACCTCGGGGATCCTAATAGGCTTGTCCTGATGAACAGGGATCTTCAACAAATGCTAACGTGCTTTGAGTGGGGAATGTCAGCATTAATCATTTGCATGCAGTCAGAGTTTTCCTAAACTACTCAGACAAATCACAAAGAGATGTGTTTTGATACCACTTAGGCAAATATAAATGCCATCCTGACTTACCCCCATGTAGAGCTAATAAGGGCAGGAAGCAACATGCAGTCAAGAATAGATGTCTCAAAATAAAAATAGTAGGCATCAAGTAGAAAGAAAGTGCATGAAACTTTAATGCTTATAGCGGTTTAGCAAGCACGAGCCTGAAGAAGGGCCTGCAAGATCTGACCTTTCATTCACTGCTGATTCTGCTGGCCTGTGACTCACTTTCTTTATATGCCAACTGGTCCATTAAGCCTGTATTTTTTAGTGCAAAGTTCTGTGAGATTTACAGAGCAGGAATAGCATGCAGAAGTATCAGGAGATGCTACTGCTAGGTGATTTGCATAGCAAAATCTCATAGCAGAAACAGCAGCCTTTGTCAAAGCAGTCCAGGTATCCAGCAAAGGCAGGAGGCATCTTGTTTGTCCATGTGGGATTTGTAGCCTCTAACACTGGGCAGCTGGACAAACACAAAGAATGGAGCAGCAAAAAGGATTTCTCTCTTACACTGCTCGGAGAGGAAAATTTATCATGCAATGGGACATTTGTTGCAGAAAGGGTGGCAGGGCCCTGGTGGTGGTGTCCTCAGCAGTGACTGGCAAGCCACAGAGGAGCTCAGTCTTACACCAAAGGCAGAATTAGACCTTGTGCAGAGCTAGTGCTAGCTGCAGTGCCATGGACATCAATGGGGACACTGAAGGGTTTCTCGTTTCCAGGAATTCTCTAGCACAGACTTTGGAATTGCCTGGTTTAGAAGATTTCCATTTTCTGGTGTGCTGCCTCTCACCAGCATGCCTTGATTAACCCATTTTAATTAAATTTGGCAGTAATCTTTCTGTTTTCATGTTGGAATGTTATCAAACAAAAAACGGAGTTGTTATCTTCTTTCATTTGTAGCTCTCGCTCCTGTTACTGGAATCAAAATTCTCTGGCTGGGAGGAGGTTGTCAGGCTGGAACTGCCTTTATGTTCATGGCTAGAAGACTCTTATGATTGCTTAGGCCTGGGGATGCTGATGACCCTCTAACAGGAATATATTTTTCCTCACATATCTTCAAACCTACCCCTGACAGCAGAGGAAAACGTCAGCCTCACAGGACAGGCTGTTTCCTCATTTGCAGCACCACTGGGGCTCACTGTCAGGGGTTTCTCATCCGGCCACAGAACAGATTCTCTCAGGATCTGCCCGTGCACGGGGCTGGGATACAGGTGGGCTCCCCTACGCCGTGCAGGGAGCCCAGCTGGGAGGTCCTTCTCCTGCCTTGCTCCTCCGTATGGTAAATCTGTAGCCAACTGAGCCATGAGTGAGTGCCCCAGGCTCCAGTCTAGCCTCGAACTACCCCGGCTCCATCTGTCACCCTATCTGGGGCATCTTTGCTGCATGATTGGCACAGGGCTTGAAAAGGCAGCACAAGACCGGCCATGTGGCAACCCTGACGATGGGGAGGGGGTGGTGGGGGAGCAGGATGAAATATTGTGACAGGACACTTCAAGCCCCAGCTAATCACAGCTGCTGAGGGCTGAAGAGTGCTATACATCCCCTCGTATCAGGCAGCGCATTCCTGGCAACATTATTAATTCAGAGGAGTCCCTTTAATTTGAAGCAGAGATTAAGACTTTCCCCGGTTGGCCTCACTGCGGCTGTAAAGGCAACAGGCAGGGCTATTGTAAGGCCATTAGGGAAGAACAATAGGACGCTGAAAGGGGGATGCGGGTGAATAGGGGAGCGAGGGCTGGCTTGTGCCAGAGGCCGGCTCGCCTCATTACGGGAGCGGCAGATGGAGCGTGGCCGGGTTGCTGGGCAGAGTCGGGGCTGGCAGCTGGCGGCAGCTCCCCCGCACTGCAGCGCATCCCCACCGCACCCCGCCGCGGCCTGCGCCCAGCCAAGGCACAACAGGTGGATGGAGACTGGCGCCCTTAACCAGCAACACCCAAAATTAAAAGGAAAAGAAAAAAAAAAAAGGGCTTCCCTCTTTTTCCTTCCTGCCTCTTTCCTGCCTCTTCCTCCCTGCTGCGTTTACTCAGGCATTCCCGAACTCTGCCGAACAGACATCAGGATGGTGTGGAAAGCACACTGTCTTGTCCTGTTCATGGTCATGCCAGTCTCTGCAGGCATTGCTTCCTTCTCAACAGGGCTAAATGACAGCAGAAACCTGGTGAGTGTGCAGGAGATGGTGTTATGCATTCAGGTCATTAGACACGGTCAGGAACCTGATCCATCTAACACCTCACTGGATTTTTAAAAGTGCCCATTGGCTTTGCTGGCTTCAGAGGAAGGTCCCTACCTTATGCTAACCAAGGTTTTTCTTTTCCTTGATATGCCTGAACTCATAGGCATGTCATACCTGAGAGGAGTGGATGGGATGCTGATGTAAGTCCAGCCTTGAAGTTCACCAGGTGCTGCAACATGTGCCAAGCCCCAGCAAACCGACCTCTGCAGCTCCCTAGCAGCCCCTGCCACCAAGCCCACTTAGCTCTCTCTCCAGCTGGGGAGCAAGGACAAAAGTCCTGCTAGAAATAAGCCCTAGAAAGCACCACAGAGGAAGTTTTATTTACGAAGGTTTTTATTTATGAAGTCAGTGAAAAAATCACATTTTTGTTCCAGTTTTGCCATACTTCAACCCCAAGAGCTTGTGAAGTAATGATTCTGTCAATCAGGGTTCCTGATTGGGGGCCTGACAACCACCAGGAGAGGCAACACTCTCCCCTCTCCCCAGATGTGGCACAGGGGTGAGTGTATGGAAAAATCTGTTCGAATTTGATCGTCCCCTGACACTCTGGAGAATGTCATCAAAAAGATGCTGCTGAACATGACAACAAAAGTAATTTTATAAGCATCTGTTGTTTTATGGTTGGATCTCTCAGAGTTGTTTGCAATGCTTTTGTGCAGTTCTAAGTCCTTCCCTCTATAGAGGATAAACTCCCACAACCTGAGCTAAGACTGTGGCTGAGCAACCTGGCATGGTCCCAGGTGAGTGCAGGACACACAGACCAGGCACTCTGCCTTTAACTAACTGATGTCCCCTGGTCTTTGTGGTCTATGTTCCCTTCCATTTAATGGCCATGCATGTAATTGTTGAGTAAAGAGTAACTGCAATTTCTTCCGTGGAGAAATAATTTTAGGAAACTGTGGAGGGTATTTTAGTTACAGGGGTGGAAACGAGGAGAAGGAGTCAGCACCCTGTCAGCAAGTCACTTTGTGCAGACCACCATCAGGCACTCTTTGGACCACTCACTCTACACAAAATGCTTTTTGACAGCAGTAGAGTTATTAACAGTGACAGCTGCAATGCAGCATGCAGAAAGAGGCCACAGTATTCAAAGCAATACTATTTAGGCCTTCTATGATCATCTTTTCCTTCTCTGAACCATAGAACACACACCTCAGTTTCTTCTATCTTACCTGAATTTTTTATTCATACCTTACTTAAAACTATCACACTATATGGCCTTCAGTTTATTCAGGGTACAACTCTGTTTTCATAAAAAGAATGCATCAGAAGTGATTATGAAAATCAATTTGTTTCCTTTTATTTTTACTACTGCTGAGATGTTGTCTTTATTCTGATTTCTTATGGGTCCAGTGAAGACTAATCCAATCCTGCAGCACAGTGTTCACTCCCATGTAGCTGCAGCTGCTTGTAGGGAGCTGTTAAGTGTGGCACAAGGTGTTTAGTGGCAAAAACAGAAGGCAGGGGCTGGTGTCTGCTTACACTGGTTTTGCCATTGAAGAGACCACCGCTGAATGAGGCTCACTGAGAGGGTAAATTGCAAACCCTGTCCAGAGTCTGAGCTCAGACCCAGCCATGAAGCACATCTCTGAGTCAGATCCAGTTTTACAGATATAGAGATGGTCAGCTCTAACCTTTCAATTGCAAACACAGTTATTCTGCACCCACAGAAACAAACAGTGGAAGGACCCGGTGCTCAAATACAATCTTCTGAGAGGTGAGACACCTGATCTGTATGAATTTGTTGACAGCCATTGTACCTTCTCGAAGGAAAGACATAAAATCCTTTCTAGTTATTTAGGCAGAAGCAGATGATTATACAACCCATCTTCAGGTATCACAATAATTTAAAAACAGTAAACAATTGAACAAACAGGCAGATTTAGTTCCAGAAACAGATGTAAAGTGGGAAAGCAAAGATTTCATATGTGCTTCTCCAGAGGTTTTGTCCTGTGTCAAGACCAGTGTTATTTGTTATTTTCCCATCTTAGTGGTTTTGAAATGTGCTGCTTATGATTTGCAAAGCCTGTCAGAAAATTGAGAGAAAAATAGGAGGAGCTGTAAGAAGTCTTGCTCTGCAACCAGCTGATGCTCTAAACATGGGGACTACCATTTTCTGCATAAAGGCAAGGTTTGGGCAAGGAAGGATCTAGTTGTCAAAGGGACAACCTGCTGCAGAAAGCTGGATAATTTAATAAGAAGAGAATCAGAAATTGTTGCAGTCTTTTCACAGGAGACTGTTTAACTGCATAATTTGGAGCAAGCCACTTGCTTGGTTTCAAGCACATTTGGGACAGGTCCCTGAAGTTCTTTGTGTCTTTCTGTTGTGAAACCAGTATGTTTGTTGTTGCTCATAATAACTTGGGGGTTCAAACCATCACTGCCAGGAGCTGTAGGCTGCTTAAACTGGCCATTTAACAACAGCCTTGTACCTACATTCCCCCATCTTATAATTTCATGTCAACATTAATTCCCTGAATAGTGAGATGGGAGGGTCTGAAGACTAAACACTTTGATTGCCACTGGAAACTCATGGGATATGGGGAATAGTGAAAAATAACCACCTGGCTCTGACACTGTGTTCCCAGCACAGGGCTCTGTGTCCGTCACTGTGGGTGAGTTCATGCCTCCAACGACAGCAGCTTTGCTCTCTGACCCTGCAGCAGATTCCCAAATGCCAGCAAACACAAGAGGCAAGGCAAAGTCAACACACACACTAGCAGTGTCAATAGAGAGCTTCTTTCTGAGGAGGAGGCACAGGCCATAGGGTTATACTGCTCTTTTCGTGATGTATTTGAGCCTGTGAGCCCTGACAGAAGTGCTAGCTGCTGGGGCCAGTGCTGTGACTGTGCGTATACACTGTACAGCAACTCTCTGGGGGGCAAACGGCAAAAATGCTGAAGACAGAGGAGATGCCACATCTCACAGCTCTGCAGTCTCTTTAAAAACATGGAGGAAGGTCAAGAACTGCATGTGGATGTGTTTGTTCAAAGATGTACACAGTCCACCTTAAAAACCCTGAGAAGTGTTTAGGTCATTCTGTTGTTCTCACAACCTGAAAAGCTTAAATCAAGCATTTATGGTTTGATTCACAGAAATTAAGTTATACAGAGAACTTCTAACCAAAGTAACCACGGTCCTATGTGTCACTTCAGTGTTTCTACAGACAAATCCCTGTTTGCAGCCTTCATTTGTGCATGAAAATGATTTACACTTTTAGCTCTGTATGCAGTGATTGCAAATGAAAGCATGCCTTTCACATGTGTTCTTGTTTATGGGACATGGTGTTCACTCTTTTAAAATACAGTCCTAGGTCAGTGGACTGAAGGGATTGGTCACTGCCAAGGGCTTTAAAATATGTTTTGTCAATAAAGGTTACTTTGACCCAGTGTGTCCTCTAACAAGGCAATAAGATCCACATAACTATCTGTTCTGTAATGCTTTTTCATGAGGCTGCTCAGGGTGAAACAAGGTGCAATTAATTTCTACCTGTGGTAAATAAACTGTAAAGCCAGAGAAACAATCTTATTATGTAAAACCTCATTCGAGAGAGTGTTTGCCATGTTCTTGTGTTTCAGCCTAATTACATGAGACTGAAGGAGATACATTTATTCTGGTCCTAGTTCCCAAATGTTAAAATGTGCTCCTACCATTTTTTTTGAGCAAAAGTCAAAAGTCCCTTCAATCCATTTCCAGAACGAGTAGACTACTCACTTTCAAGAAAAGAATTTCCTAAGAATCACAATTTGCAGAAATAAAACCATTTTCTATAGGATATGTATTTAGCAACCTGGACAAAAATGAGGAGTGGGCCCATGAGAACCTCACAAAGTTCAACTAGTCCAGATTCAAGGTGCTGCACCTGGGTGAAGACAATCTTAGACATGAACACAGACTGGGAGAACAACTTATTGATAGCAGCCCTGCAGAGCAGGACTTGGGGTTTATCATGGATGAAGAGCTGGATGTGACCTCAACTGCGAGGTTGCAGCCCAGAAAGCCAGTTGTATCCTGGGCTGCATCCAAAGCAGTGTGGGCAGCAGGGGAGGGAGGGGATTCTGCCCCTCTGCTCTGCTCTGGTGAGACCCCACCTGGTGTGTTGCCATCTTGAGATGAGAAGGACTTGGACCTGTTACAGTGGATCCAAACGAAATCACAAAGACGATCAGAGGGATGGAGAATCTCTCCTACTAAGACAGGCTGAGGGGAACAGGGCCATTCAATCTGAAGAAAGAGAAGGCTTCAAGGAGACCTAACTATGGCCTTCCAGTACCTAAATGGGGCTTATAAAAAGGAAGAAGAGGGGCTTTTTATAAGGCCAGATAGTGACAAGGCAAGAGGCAATGGTTTTAAACTAAAAAAGAGCAGGTTTAAATTAGCTGTTACTTTTTTACTCAGAGGGTAGTGAAGCACTAGAACAGGCTGCCCAGAGAAATAGTTGGTGCCCTGTCCCTGGAAGTATTAAAGGCCAGGTTGAATGGGGCTTTGAGGAACGTGGTCTACTGAAAGGTGTTTCTGCCCATGGCAGGGGGATTGGAGCTACGTGGTGTTTAAGGTGTATTCCAACCCACACAATTCTGTGTTGGTTCTATAATTCTAGACAATAGTTCTGTAATTCTACTTGCACTTGGCCTGCAGGACAATCTGTGGATCTCAACAAGAAGTACCATGCATTTATTTTTCCATTCCACTCTGAGAACAGAGTCACCCATAATGGTAGTGCAATTTGCATGTAACAGTACATTTTCAAAAAAGTTTTCTACACACAGTTTTAAAGAAATCACTGCATGCATACTTGTGCCTTTTTACAAAATGTGCACACCTGCAGGTGATCATTCAGAAATCTACATCTGTAAATATGCGTGTCCGTGTGTCCGTAAAATCAGCGTGTGCACCAGTACTCTAGTGAACATCATGGTAGAGCTAATGAAGATTCCTTGCAAAACCCATCTTGTGAAGGTAAAAAATTCATACTGGTAAGGCCCTGAAAAGTTGGTTGATCACCTATTGTGATTTTTTAGAGAACACTGGCTAAGCTGAGTGTCAGGTTACAATTCACATCTGTATTTTTTCTGAGTATATTTGGTAAATTCAAGGTCTCTGAGTATACCCAAGTGTACAATATTTTTGCCTGACGGAAGCTCCTTGAAAACAATTTTGCTTTCCTCCCTGGCTGCTTTCCCCAAGAAGGGGTGAGCCATGGGTGCCTCCTCTCTCCATTCGATAAGCCCTGAGTGGGCTGTGGACCTGAGTGACCTGTGTCCAAGCTCATGCAGTTCAACAGGAAGCTAGACAGACCTTCAAAATGGGCAGAGTGGCAGCTTTTACAGTTAATGCTGCAGAACTTCAAAGGGTGTTACTGTAGTTACTAAGGGATTGACCTTCAAATTCACGTTTACAAACAGCTTCCAAACACATGGTAATCCTGCAGCTTACACCGTAGGTTCATCACCTATTGCCCAGTGCCAGGGTGCTACACTGAGAAGGCTTTAATGAAGAAAACAAGGAGAGTCCTTTGTATTTTGGATTCCAGCCCTTGCAATGTGTTTTGTGCCTGAAAAGTCAGCACTGGAAACAATTATTGGGATTTGAATGATGATGGCCCTGCTGCCCCAGTATCCTGAGCAGCACATTGTCTGTGGCCAGTGCCTTCTGTAACTGCAGAGGGTTATTTTGCAGCATGTTACTAAGCAAGCACCTTCTTCCCTGTGTGCTTGCAGAAAAGGAAACCAAGATTTGTTTTCTTCCTCTCATGATCATCAGCAGGCATTGTTTTCAGAGGGATCTCGAGTAAAGGGACAAACAACGATGTAAATTGTGTAATTTTCACAGTATTACTTCTGTTGTTTCCCTCAGCTCCCCGAAACTTCTTTTGCTCTAAAGAGAAAGCAACAACACAGGACAGTTTGTACATAAACAGGGTTGTGCAGTGTTAGATGAGCAAAAGCTGAGCTGAATATCATAACTAGATGCTGTCCTAGTCATCACTTACTGTGGGAGGTGGGAAGCTGTTTTCCCTCTGCAACCATTGCTGCTGTTGGGGGTTTATTTATCAGCACTTTGTATCCAGGAATAAGAAGCTGCTCATTGAAAGAACTGTTTCTGTTTTCTAGCTCTCAGCATACTGTCCTAATTTATTCCCGCCCTTCGTCCCCATTTCCGCCCTTTTCTCCCTCCATGCCCCTCCCACCTCCACACCACCCTCATCTCTTGGACACAGCATTTTGCCAGGAGAAAGTCTTGTCATTGACCCAGGGAGAGACTGAGACTTCACCAGAGTACAAGAGTAGAAGGGAATGGTGTCATTCTTTCACACCAACAAGCAAAGTCAGCTCCAAGTATTTTCCAAATTGGGAGAGATTAATAAATATAAACATGATTTCTCAGGGCCCTTCACAAATGCTGAACCTACTCAATATGATTAAGTGATAAACAACAATGCTGGCAAGTTTGCATTTGGTCTGCTCTAGCAATAACATGGTGTCCTGCCAGCAACAGCACAGAATGCAATGCTGGGAGAGCAGGAAACTAGTGGGAAAGAAAAAAAATATGCAAGCCTTGCCCTTTATGCTTTGCTGATGGGGAAAAATAAATAAAGAGCACAACCTTTCACAAAGGGCTGACTCTGGGATCACTCTGAAGGTCTGGACCATGCATGAATCAGTAGAGCAAGAGGTGAAGGCTCAACTGCTGCTCAGAAAATAGCCCCTCAGCAAAATGGGTACTGGTGTTTTATCTTTCCATTACTAATCCTGCCACATAGATCTGATATCATAATCCCTTTCCTTCTTTTATGTCCTAATCTCTTCCCCAGCCTCCAATCAATAGTAAAAGTATATTGGCCAAAAGGATGGGAAACTAGATTTGGCCTAAAGAGAACAGTAGCTAAATGAGCAGGCTCTGATTTCCTAGAATCCTTCCCCTTTGTAAAGTTGTTTCTGCTTTAAACAGTAAAAGCAAGAGTGGAAGCAAGACAAGTCTTGCAAGCTGAGTACAGGCTTTCTATTTTTAAACAATTGCTCTCAAGACACTGACCAGTTTGTGGCTAATTCCTTGCTCCCAGAGGTCAAGGACTAGTGAAACATATCACTCCCCATCTTGTATGAGTCTATGGGCTGTAGGACAAAGAGGGTAGAGAGGTAGGAAAGGTGGACAGTGCATGGCAGGAGAGGACCAGCACCGCTGTACTGCCATTGTGCAAAGCACTTCTCAGTCATACTCCTGCAGGCCTGTAACACTTCAGGCAGCCTCACAGGGAACATAAGGATCTTGGAGAGGAGACCTGCCAGCATTAGTTTCACACTTCCCCACAGGCCAGTAGTTCAAATGCTTGAATCAGTACTTTTTAATGCTGTGGCAGGAGGAAAAGTTCTCCCTCGGGTCACACCAAAGCAGTGGAGCTTTTTCTCAGTACTGCTCTCAAGACGTTGGGAAATTCATCCTGTGAACTTGCACAGTCATGTGCTCACTGCATTTGAATAAACATTGTTATTTTCTTGCTTGGGTTAGCTCTGCTCACTGAAGCCACATCCACTTTTTATGCTGGCTGCCTGTACTGTAAACTAACACAGAGATGTCAAAAAACCTCAGAGGCCCTTTATTGAGTAGCCTGCAAGTTACTTTCTTCTTCCCCATTCCAATATGAAGAGATGATAATGTCCTGTGAGGAACTACTACAGAACTCTCATTTTCATTTTTGCCTTTCTTCTCTGACCCTCTTCAGCTCACAGCATCTCTCTGTTTATACTTCCTACCATGTTACTGTCATATTCAGGTATCTCCCTCTCTCAAACAGCCGTAACAGCTTTTCCTCCCTTTTCTACTGACAACTGCATTCATGCTTCACTCTAGCATCACTGGTGCAGCACGTACCTCTCTCAGTGTGTGGTGAGCCATCTGAACATACACAAGGTATCACCACCTCTTCTGCTTGTGGAGTTGTGACTATTGAGGCTTGCCATGGCAGGAACACTGGTGCTTCCTTGCAAGCTGACAGACAGAGTCTCTGTCGCCATACTCCACGGGCTGCCATTCACACACATTTGAAGAGAGTTAGATGTCACAGCCACACTCACCTCCTGGTAAAGTCCCAGATTTGCAGCCCATAAGCAACATACAACGAGAAATCCAGTACTCAGAGACAGTAGCCAGGTGGGAACAGTCAGTGAGACTTTGTTACGAGAAATGCCCTAAGATTTGTGGTCTTTCTTGCAAAGAAGTATCAACCTAATTTTGCTACCCACCAGGGTTTTCATGACCTATAAGAAGATTTTTTTTTTAAGTGGCAATTATTCTTGCACCTCATCAGATGGGCATGGCTAAGTGAGTCTTTCTTGGCCCAAAGAGCAGGTGAACTGGCTTACTATCCTGTCCCTTAAAAACACACTTTAAGTGTACAAGATGTAAGTCATAATAATGATCTATTCATCAGCAACAATCAAAAACGCCTCAGAAGAAAAATCCTGTCAGCAAAAGTCAGCATATTGCTATTTACCAGACCTACCAAAGAACAAGCTGTACACATAACAAATGCTATACTGCCTCCAAAAATAGTCAGGTAACAGCCATGGAGACCACAGGAACAGTTGCATGAGGGAGAAATCAGCCTTTTCCCAAGCCTTGAGGAGAATCACTTAATAATGGCTTTTTGCATGTACCCATGGAGTTCATATGAGGACAAGAGGGGTATGGCATCTGTGTAGCTTTTTATGTGACAAAGACTTTGCTAACAATCTCTGCCCTAGGTCGTTTATAAAGGCAGATATTTGGGGTAGTAGTTAGAAACTGAGAGTGGGTGGCAGGGTGTACATTGGTATTTTTCTCTTAGACTAATTAATGGGCTTTTACATACAGGTTAAAGGAAGAGCTGCTCTTGAAAACAACTCAATATAGATGGAGGCTAGCTTGAATGAGACAGCAGTGTGTCTTGTTGCTTACCCTGCAAATATTGTCACTCAGTCTACACCAGAAAAACATGCACCAGGCTCTGTGCCTTGACATTCTCTTTGTCCCAGCAGTTTTTTGTTCCCTGTGCAGTAATGGGATTGAAGAAAAATCACTACCTCCCATGGCTGTTGTAAGATTCCTTTTCAAAGGCCCTTCGCTTCTCCCCCAAGTGCTTTTACAGGCTCTCACATTGCTGAAAGCTTGCATAACATTGCCAAGGTGTCACAGGTGGAGTGGGAATTTCAGACGAAGTTTGTTAGAGAAGCCCTATTGCTGGGCCACAAAGATACCCTTGCATCCTAAACTCCTGCTCAGAGAGGAGCGTAGGTGCAGTTAAATCCAGTCTTACCCCTAGACTTTGTCACAACTTAAATAACTTTGTTCAGCAGGATTTAAAGATGGCAAATCAGATACATTTATATAATATGAATTATTTATGATTAGACAAAAGACCTTGATCAGAATTATTTACTACACAGTACAAAAACTAAAACTGTTAGAACAATAGGATAGTGCACTCTATCAAAGCAGTTATATTAAAGCAATTATATTAAAGCTGGCAAAAAGAAATAATCGTTAAATAGAGATTGATGTAACTAACCTATATCAACACTTGTGGGCAGGTCTTTCTCCTAGCCTTGAGGAGTGTCCTTGGTGGGCATCCCCTTACCCAAAGGAAGAAACTCCATGAACATACTCCAAGAAGGAATATGTTAGAAGAAACTAATGTACGAAAGTGGACTGGACTTTTATAGTGTAAAGTGATATGACGCGCAGTCATATGTCTTCAAGCTGTCTTAGCAGATTATCTGCCAAATCTTTGTCTCACTATGAGGATGTTAATTCAGGGTTAGTTAGCCAGACTGCTTTTAGCATAATTCAACACCAAAATGTCATATGGCAAAGGCACCACATCGATGGAGTTCAACGCTCCTCCTGGAACACTGTGTAAGATAACCAGAAATCCTGAAGATGCAATCTGGGAAACAGGCATTGTTTTCACATAGAACATGGCTTCCCTCACATATATACAGACATTTTTCAGCTTGTACATCTTCTACAAGATTTTTTGCTTGCCATGATATTTAGGGAGCATCAACAGTTGCCCCAAAACACAGCCAAACAAACTTAAGGTCAGCATGGTCACGGCAGTACCATGGCCTCTTTAGGACTGGCAGACTCCTGCTGAAATATGCTGTGAATTTCCAGTGATACTAGATACTAAGATAGTTGTGAGATGCTTTCTTTAGAACTCATACCTATTTTAGTTAGCCTTTACCACCATAAAGACCATTTGCTTCAGAATATAAAATTGCAAAAGCAACGATTACAGTACTAAGAGGAAGGAAGGAAAACAAAGCTAACAAATTATGCCCAGTCTGGATAATCAGACAATTGTCAGACATGTACAAATTAAACGACTCTGTGTTAGACTGGTACAAGCATTGTCACTACAGAACAGAATTAGAGCTACCAATTGACTGTATTTCCACTGGTTCACAAAGTGTGCTTATAGTGGAGCACTAGTTCCACGTATTTTGGTGTTCTTCTCAATGAAATATATTTGGAGAAATGCCCTTGTATAGTAGTGAATTTTATCAAATGGGATGTGTGCTGCTCTGTGAGTGTCTGAGATTAACCAGCCTGACTCCCATATATGTGTGATAAAGGCTGTATACTGACTGAAAGCATTGCCTGGTGCTGGTGGCTGAGATGTGACAGGAAAGAAGGATCTGATAGTTTTAATCAAAGCCAATTATTAGGAAATGAATTAATGGTAGTGTGCATTATCTGGCTGACCTGCAGGGATCTTTTTTGTGCTGGAACTAGGTAAAATTTAAAATATCTTAGTCAACTGCTAAAATGATGGTCCAGTCTTAGGCCACAGATGATTGCAACAACATAGTCATTTATCTCTAAAGTGAACAGAAAACGTTAGGCAGCTTGTGACAGGTATTGAACTAAGACCTGAGATGTACTGAAGAAATGTGTTTCTCTTCAGCTGGCAGCTAAAGAAGGAGCCCAAAGTGGCTAAGATAAGACACCCTCCCTGGGTATATCAGGTGAGCTGGAGGGTGTCAAGCTCTGGTGGCATGCAGTGAGCCAAACAGACCTTGCAGCAAGGCCAGGGTGCAAAATATTTAATGATCCAGCCCTAGTTTTGGCACTAAAGAGACCAGAAAACATGAACTGGGATGCTGATATCAGGAAAGTGCAGCTGGTAGCACCAGTTTGTGGCAAAAGCTGGGCAGTAACTCCCAACAGTACCCACACCACCCACTCAAGCAAGGGAATGAATTCTGTCTTCTTTGCACCTTGTTTCTCAAGACAATGCCAGCAGACTACTTGGCTGAGAGGGACATGTTGGAAATTTTCAGAACCTCTGCATTTTTGAAGTGCATATTAGCAAAACACACATTCAGAGATTGTAAAGATAACCATTTAGAGTGAAAACCAAACTGTAAGTCACAGCAGCTCTCTTGATAGAAAGAGATGACAGCATTATCCTAATCAAAACCAGACAACACTGCTAGTGTTCCAAAAGAGATCAGGTCTTTATGAAATACTGAATACCACATACCTCTCACCTCACTTTATGAAGAAAGGCTTTGACCTGTCAAATAAGTGAGCGCACATTTAACCTCTCTCACTTTGAGCAATGGGAGCCAGTGGGGTTCGTCACCCTTCCTGATATAGACATATACTGTATTAAGACCGGGGCTTAAAGTCCTAATCTGGTGTGTGAAAACATGGTGAAACCAGTGACACTCCTCATGCTCCCCGAGATGAAGAGCTAAATAAAAAATATCCTTTTTCTGCACTTCCAGGGAAAGATAATGCTCTCTAGGTTGATCAGAGGTAGCTGCTGACAGACTTTTTGCTGTGCTGATTGAGCTCACTTACTGAAAATTTGGGTTCCCGCACTTCACATGTTTCTCAACTTTGCAGACTGACCTATTCATCTGCAAGCGGCTGCAATAACCAGTCTTTCATTATACTGTCCTCCTGAAACCTTTTCATAATCATTGGATCAAATGGATAACCAAAAGTACACAGCATGTGGAGACTGTTGATTTTTAACCAGCCCCAGGTTGTGATCATGAAACACACTGTACCTTAGCAACTAAAGCTTTGAATGTGCAGCAAGCAGAACATGCATGAAAGAGCTGCATGCAAGAGAAACTGAGTTTGACAGAAGAGACTGAGACAGCCTGACAGAGAACAGTGAATAATAACACTGAATAGAGTATCCACTGGGGACATGAGAAGTATAAGTCCATGCTCTTTTGTGAGTAATTTCTAGACATTCATTTGTGTGGTCTCATTAGAAATTCCCCAAATGGGGATGACACATATATCTTGGGTCAGAAATTACTTTTTGCATGACAGACAAGAGACATTTCTTGGAATACAATTTCTGCAAGAAGAGTAAAATGAAATTTCACTTTAGGTCAGTCCTGAATTTCTCTGACAGTTTTATATCCAAACTAAAAAATCAAATTTCAGACACAACCTTCTACTAGAATACTGCTAGTCTCCAGAAGAAGGAGATAAGTGATAAATATAACTGCTTTAAGAAAGTTTACTGAATGTCTACTTAGATGCCATTATGTTCCCATAAAATATGTGATTCACCTTCTTTTTATGTTCCCACAGAATACGTAAAATTGGGATGCTTGCTCTTCCCACCAGCACAAAGTCTCAAGTCCAGGGTACGAACAGTTAAGCTTCTGCAAAATAAAATCTGAACAGCCATGTAGGTGTAATATTGACTTATGTACTGTCTCAGTCACTGTGCTCCTTCTTTGTACTGTAATGAAAATAAGACCCATTCTATCCACCCTTTTCTTTCCCCCTGCCCCCTGCCTTTGTTGCATTTACTTCTATCAAAACTTGACTTATAAACATCTCCTTTCCCTCCTCTGGGCTGAGCTGACCTTCTGCAAATGGACCAACTGCAGGGACTGATTTGCACACTACAGGAGTTGTACCCACTCCCTGCTCTGCCCATGGACAAAATGCATGGAAGGAAGCCTGGACTGTTAACTCCCTCCTAGTTCCATTGGTTAGCCAGGGCTTTGTCCCTGGTACTTGGTTTTGCAGGCCACTCAGATTATGAAGGTTCCCAATCTGTGTTCCCTTCAGCAGGCTTTCAGCATAGTCAGGATGTCTGGAAAAGGAGGTGACTATAGGTATGACTCAATGCCCGCTAAGAGTCATCAGGAGCTTTTCCAAGTTGGCTTTAGTGGGGATTATGCATTAAGACACTTGTCCAGACAGTATATCCTCAGTAAGCCACCACAAATTAATCTAGATGGGTCCACAGGCTCCAAAACTAGCTGGTGGGCAGGTTTCCATTGACTCAGAAGGTGAAAACCCACAGGCAGCACGCACTGCCAGGCTCCTCGACACACCTCACCAGACCTCCTCAAGGCAGGGGTATTCCTGGAGGTTTTGTCTGTGTCCCCTGGGCCTGCTGGTGTGCTAGCAGTGCAGAGATGGTTCTGCATGCTCCAGAAGGGCAGCCAGGCGAGTAGCAGTGCTGCTGCCCCTGGCGTGAGCATGCAGCAGCAGGGCTGGCTGGCGGAAAGGACAGCCTTCCCCCTTCCTCCAGCAGCGTGCCCCAGCCACCGTGGTGGGGTTATGAAGAGCTGGAAAGAGGTCAGGTGCATCATGCTCTGTGGTTGCAAATAAAGGTACCAATTAATGTTTGGGATATGTACAAGACCCTGAATTTAGCAGAAGGCACACCTACAGTAGAACAGTAGAGTCTTTGCCCTGGCAGACTGACTCTAAACAAAAGCAATAGTGTGCCTGTTGGTGAAGTCCTTGGTGGACATTTTGTTGGCCTCATCCTCAAGATGCTTTTTTAGCACCATGCTACCCTTGGCACAGTGGAGAAGCCCTGCCCTCGCACATGCTGAAAGGACAGTACTGAGCTCTCATGGAGGATGCTGAGAGGCTTTCTAAGTTACCTGGAGACAGTGGCAGCATGGGAGGCTGACAGTAGAAAAGAGAAACACATGAAAGGCTCTGAAGCTTGCCTGGCACTGCCTCACACACAGCTGAGGTGTCCTGACAGCCTCATGTGGGTGCAGCCATGGCTCAGGGATGGAGAAGAGGGTACTCGGGGGGCACAGGGACCTGGGACCTTCTGCAAATAGGGCAGTATTATTCCCATCACACTGGGCCTTTGCTTGCCTTGTTTTGTGTCCTCACTTGATATAAACTTTTGCAGCCTCTTTCCAAAATCTGCTGAAAAGATGTTCTTAGAAACAAAGCAAACTTGGGGCTCTTTAAGGAGTGTGCAGCGCCAGGCTAGCCAAGCCTCAGGGCCTTGCGGTAGCTGGCAGCAACCAGAGACCCTTGGCAAGTCTTGGTAGGAGGGCAGGTGGTGTGGGGCAGTCAGCCCTCTTTACTGGGACTGGCTTTGGCCCCACATGGCTGACCATGGCTCGGCTCCATGTCACCCACAGCCTTTGGTCCAGTGGGTACACCAGTGTGCCTGAGTCCCCGGGCCAGCCCCAGAATTGTCATCTGCCTGCACAATGCCTCCAAAACCTGTTTGCTCCACTGTCCCACTGAGCAGTGTTTCACAGCCACTGCAGTGTGAGCCTGACTGCAGTGCACACACAGTGAATTAGCCCTCTGGATAAATTTCAAAGGGAAGAGGAAAATATTTGGGACATTTAAAAAAAATAACTTTCTTTTTGCAAAATAAGATGATCTCAGGGAAATCTAGGCAACAAGTGTATCTCTTCTGTAAATATCACATTACGCTCTGGGTTCTGGTGGACGCTTTTTGAAATGTAAATTTCTGAAATTCAAGCTATGGGAGGTTGTCCTGGGTTGCAGTGTATTCTATTACCATCCCCATCAGCCGTTGAAATCAGGTGGGGCAGTGTTTCCTTGCCTCCTCCCCCCAGACTATCTTTCTGTTAATTGCCCATCATTGTCCTGCCGCCTGACTCAGAGATAACTCCCTCCGGACTATCTTCTGTTAATGAGCCTAATCAACACTTTGCCTCATGACTCGTTACCCCATTGTGAGATGCTCCACCCAGAGGGAGGAACCAAGCATCCCATCGTGGATATAATCTGAGGCTGAACACCAGAGACACTGGCTTCCCACTGGATTTCCAGAGGACAGGAGCTACACAGCCACCACTGGACTTCCTGAGGAAGAGCAGACTGTTTTACTACAGGATCACTGCTTCAGAGGACTGCAGCCACCATTCTACCAGACTGCTACCACCACCATGCCTAACAGGGTGTCAGGTTGTACCTTGACTCTGTCAGTTTGACAGTGTTTTCTTTTACCTTTTTTTTCCCTTTTCTTTAATTTCCATTAAATTGTTATTCTGACTTGGTGCCTCCCACTGGTTTGTTTTCAAACTAGCACAGAGGTGTTGTTTACAAACAAGGCCGAGGGAATCACAAAGCAAGATAAAACAGATAGGACATAGAATTACCTTCATGAAAGCAAGTTTATCAACGAGAAGAGAAAAATTTGTATCCTGACAATGCTAATACAAGCCCAAAATGCTTGTGAAACATTTACTACACATCTCTGGCTCAAATACTGCACCTTTACTGCTTTACTGTTGATACATTCAGCCATCACATCTCAGAAGAGAAAGTTCCTCAGGAAAAGTAGTCAGGGCTGAAATAACAACATCAAGGAAGAGAAACTGGCAGCTCTCCATAAAGCTTGCTTCAGCTTACCACTTGTTTCAAGACGCTGTCCTGATGACTGATCACAGGAATGCTGAGGACGCATGATCCAAATGCAGCTGCCACAGACTCTTTGGCCAAAGGATGGAAAAAATAACTGAGCTACCAGTCCGGCTTTGCTCTAATATTTATTTATGCTCAGCTTTGGGGAAGGGAGTCAGCTAAGTAATTGCAGACCTTGTTTATGCATTGTCCTGTTCATGTGACTGCCTGGATCCAGCCTTTTCACTCCTGAACCACTGTGTTCTCACTGCGGTGGCTGCTGCCAAGATGCATGCCTGCCTGTGCAAGAGGCTGCTGCTGCTGCTGCTCCTGCTCCTGCTTCTGCTGCTGCATGGAGAGAGGGCCTTGGCTGGGCTGCCTTTGGGGCAGCTCCCCTTGGGCAATGGAGCAGTTCTGCACTCCCCAGCAGCCTGCATGCCCAGAGAAGTCAGCCTGAATGTGGAAACATGCACCTACTTGTCCCACAGAAAATCCCAACAGGAAAATGGAGGGAGCCTACTCTAGAGTATCGATTTCCACATCCCACATTTTTTCACCTCTGACCCAAAGATGGGCCAGCAATGACACAACAGCAAGACAGAAAAGCCAGTTCAACATTGCGCCCGAAGTCTTTCCTCTGCCCCTCCCCTTCTTCATACTTACAACTTTCAGATGGTTAGCTTTATGTCTGTGTACCGCTTTAATGTCAATTAGAAAAATTTTTAAGTGTTTGAGCAGAATGCATATCACAAATAGGTTTCTACTGGCAACCTGAACAGAGTAAATCTCAGTTTTAAGATGCAATCCTTTATTAAATTATATACCTCCCAGCCTCAGCAGGGCAACATTACTGATATCCTTGCAAAGGTTCAAGCTGTATAAGTAGGATGCAGAGAGCATAGGCCAGAAATGCAAAGAGATCTGTTCTCTTGATCCTCCTGCCAGCAGGGATTTTCTCACATCCCTGATAGTATGTAAGCACTGTCACATCATACTTCTCTGTGTGTCATTCTCACTCGTAGGTCTATGAACAGGGACAGATAAAAAGACCCCAAGCAGCACTGTAGAACTGACAATCAAAGCTGCAGAGCTTCCAGCATGACATGCTACTCTAGAAACCTGAAAGATTTTTTGATAACGAGGAAATGGGGTCATATCTGGAAATGTGGGAAAGATGGATTACAGGAGGATATAACCTGAACTTCTATAACTTATTGCAAAGGAAAAGGCAAATCAGTACATAGACACACAGTAGCAGTGAGCAAAATTCAGTGACATGGGAAAAGCATTAAATGCATGATTTTGCTGTGGTTTTGTTCTCCCCTATAGATGTCTTCTTCACCGAGACGGGCAGCTTCCATTTTACTCTCAGTAAAGCATATTGCATTAGCTGTGCCCTGTTTATGAATGGAACTTATCTTCTGGCTACGTCTTAGTAATTCACAAGTATTTTGTAAATGGTCCATATGGCCAAGCTCTAGCCTTTAATTGACTCACAGATTATTTACATCAACAATTTCCTATAGCAAACACTCACCTTAAACGTGTGGACTGTCTTCGTTCTGTGACTACATGATTGTGAATTTTTAAAGAAGAGAAACACAGCCATAGAGAGTGATCAAGCACCTGACCCAGGAATCACTGGCTCAGAGAGAACACTGCAAGAAACTTCTGCATCTGGCTGATATTTGACAACTACAGAGATTTTTTTGAACTATGTCAAAAAACTAAGTTTGTGAGTTTATTTACAAAAAAAAAAAGTTGTACAAATCATTTTTTGTGATTTGTCCTGGGTATGCTTTGCTGCTGAAAAAGTCAACAATCTGAGCTAATTTGCTACCTATAAATAAGTGCAGATCAGTGCAATTTTGTCTAGTGTTGTAATGAGCCAAATAAAATCTGGTGTAATGGACCAGTGTGGCTCAAGAAAGGAACCATGTCTTCTCCTACAGAAGACAATACACAGAGCAGCTTTTTGAGCATATTTTAGGAACCTCAGATAGCATGAAACATGAACATCACTGCACTGTCTGGGACTGACAGCATCCATGGAAATTGGAAACAATTTAAGAGTAAGTCATGCAAGAGGAGAAAAAGAAAGAAGGGTGGAGTATGGGCTTTGGAAAAGCTCTATGTCTGCACTTGCAGGGGCTCTGCCAAGTGAAGTAGGTCCTGGAGCCAGACAAGCATTGGCAGGACCCTGTGTTAGGGAACAATATCAGGGAAGGGAGGAGCAAGCACCGATCAAAACAGAGTAGAGTGCATACGGATTTCGTGTGAGGCCAAGACGTCTTTAACCAGGCAGGAATGCTTAGGGCACAAAAGCCTTCTAATGGTTTTCTCACATGCAGACCCACTGGCTGCAGCAGGAGACAAGAGCAGCATGGAATGCTCTCTGAACATCTGCAGACCAGTCACTGTTCTTCCTCAGAAACACCCTCCAGTCACCCAGTGGGTGGGAGCAGCATAAGCCAAGAGAAGCGTATCCTTCATGGGTACACACCTGAAATAAATTTTCAAGTGCTTGGCCAGCTCCTTCTGTTAGAAGGCTCTGCTACCCAATCCTCAATGACACTGAGAGCTGATTTGTGTTTTTCTGGCCTTAAATGTGTCTTTAAAAGCTATTTGGGAACTAAGATGAAAGGGTGAACTAACTCACGGCAGATCAAGGAGATTGGTAAAGGAGGATGTGACCTAACAGGGCTTTCCTCCTCTCTCCATTCTGAGTAGTGATTAAGTAGCTGAATTTCCCTTGAGTATCAAGGTCAAGAAATAAGAATGGCCTGAGAGCACCTGTAGAATAGGAAGGCTAATGGGTAATTTATGGGTAAAAAGGTGGGATAAAATTTAGATTTGAAAAGTTTACTGGAAGCCATTCAGTCCACCATCCTTCTTAAAGCACGGCTAATAAACTCTGAAGTGAGACCAGGACCATTTTTTGAAAAGCTCTGAATGTCTTCAGGGATGGTGACACCCAGCCTCCCCAGTGTTCAACACCCACCAGGAAAAAAACTATCTTTCTTTATAGTTTGTTCCAACTTGCCTTGCTGAAATTTGTGGCAGTTTGCCTCTCATCCTCCTGCTGTGCAGGGCCCAGCAGAGTTTGGCTGCCATCTTCACTACAGACACCCACTAGGGAGTTGACAGCAGCAACTGATCAAGCATTCTAGTCCCCTCATTTCCTGGACTCGATCCAAGTTATCGGTATCTTTCATGTGCAGGATGCAGGACTCCAGATGCAGCCTCACCAGTGCTGAGAAGAGAGGAAAAAAACACATCCCCCGAAGCAGGCCAGAATGCAATTTGCTTGCTGGATGGCCCACTCAGTGTGCCAGCCAGCAGGACCCCCACCACCTTTTTTCACAGACACTGCTCTGGACTATCAGCCCCCAGCTCACTCTGTTGCACGGGGTCATACCATCCTAAATGACAGGTTTTACATTTATTGCCTTCAGGGGGTTGCCATGAGCTCCAGCTTGCTGGGGTGATGCTGCACAGCAGTTCTGACGTCCTCAGTAAAGACCACTCCTCAACAGTGTATCCTCAGACTCAGGGTGTTCTCATCCCAGCATGCTGCACCTTGCCAAGACTGTCCAAAGCTTTGGATGGTGGAAATGAGACCCACCGCACTTTTGCCTTTGCCCATTGGCTTCATGTGTCCCTTCAACATGCAGTAACTGTGGACCAGCCCCTCCTCCAAAGGAAAAGGACAGGGCAGGTTTTTGCACAAAAATCCTACTTTTCTAACAAGAAATCCTTGATGGAGTCTTTTCCTAAGCAGTGGGGGGAGGAGGGCAGAGGGGGAGCAGGGACATGTCTCAGGTGAACATTTTCAGACCCATTACTGGTAAATTCACAATGCTTTCAGCTTTCATTGTAAGTACGTTGTTTTTTTTATTTATGCATTTTTACAACTAAAAAAATCCTACTAAATATTTGTTGTCAGCTTTCGACATTTACTTCATACTCCCTGAGGATTTTGGCTATACACAGAATTAAAATAATCCTTTTCAAAAACTCCTTAGTAAAATGCATATTAGTTGCCCATTGCTCTTCTTTCCTTTGAGGCACAGCATCCCTAGAGTAGAAGTTGTTTTCTACTGGCTGATTTCCTTCAGTGTTGCACAGTTAAGTTTATAATTTCTCTTTATTTTGGCAATTAGTTTCTCTTTAGCAGTACCCTAATAATTTCAATATATTTTTACAATGAAATTTTAAAGAAAAATTATAGAAGTGTAGGCCTGCAACATTTGAGAAAAATGTTCTGGATCTCAATTTGGCTTTCTTTCTAAGGTGAAATAATACACTGGCAAAACTAATTTCTAAGCATACCCAATAGCAATATTTTCCCCTCACAAGCTAGGTTAAAAGCCTAAGATGACATGCCTCTCACTGTGCCAAAAGACAGAACACTAAGAAGTTACTTTCCTCATTTCTCCTTTCTTAAGATGAGATAATGAACCGGGCCCATAGTAAAAATAGCTGAGGACCCACTACTCTCTTCTTTAGGTCAAGAGTTTTAATTTATTTTCACAGAGTGTAGTTACAGAAGGATATCAGAATCTGCAGGTATGCTTTTGCTCTGAAATGCTGTCTCCAATTTAGCTGATAGAAGGCTTCAAAAATAGACATGAAAAAATTATCATGAGCTCCAGACCTTGACCTGCAGGCATCGTCCACTGAGCAGTCGATTTTTTAAGAAAGGTTATTTTGTCTTTGCCTTCAACTTACCCTAAAGAGAATATAGCTGGTGGTTTTGGCTCACTCCTTTTCTGCAGAAAGATTTTAGTGACCCAGGATTTCATTTAGGACTCTCAAAAAGTCAAAGTCAACCTGGACAGAGTCCTCTTCACAGCATCCACCCTCTTAGGGCAAGCTATATATAAATGTCATCCAATAGAGTTTTATTCCGAAGCACCAGAGAAAAATATATACAATCCTTCACAGGAAAAAAAAAAATAAATACAGCAATATCCTTAGGAAAACACAGTGGTGGAATTAAAATTATCTACATTTTACTGAGACTTGCCAGGACATTTTTCCCTTGCCAGGTCCACCAAAACCTTTGGAGAAAAAAGAACTCTCATTGGGGGTAAAATATCCCTCTGCACACAGCTAGTAAGTAAAACAAGGGTCAGATTCTGGGCAGGGGGATAATAACAATAACAATAACAATAATAGCAATAACAATAACCAACTCTGCTAACTTTTGACCATGCTCCAGTTTATAGAGTTCTAAACAAAGGAGCATCACCTAACAACCACGTGGCTTATCCTGGCTGCTGGTCTCCACCGATCACCCTCAGCATCCATTGCAATTCTAGACTAGACTAGCTCTAGATGAGTGTTCCTGTACATGTAGAATGATAAAACTACCAAAATAACATTGTCTCTTTTGTATGATTTTGGTGGGAGGAAAAAAAACCATCATGTTTATTCAGCTTTATTTGACATAATTTTGTCAACTCTCGGCTCCTCCACTTGGCATTCCTGAATACTCAGGGTTCCCTTCTTCCTTACCAACTCACCAACTCGGCTCATCTTCAGCCCTCAGACATGTCATTGCATGCAGCACATGGAGCAGGTCTGCCCCACCCTTTTCTTTTGTGAAGGGTAAATTTTCCCTAAATTTATACATAAATTGCTTCCCAAACTTCATGGCTGTTTTTCTTGCAGGGGGCCACCTTATCAAAGACCTTGCAGGCTCTTTGAAGAAAATAGTGAATTGCAATCACATACATAATAGTTACATTTCAGTTTTATGTTTCTTCCCTGTTTCATTTTTAATTTTGACTGCATTACTGCCATGCCAGGAAAACATGCCTTTGTCTTTTTCAGCCTGCATGACTGTGAGTGTGGGTGAGTGTGCATAGTTGGAGCGACAACCCACATGCTTACAAGATAGATAGACTTGTTGGCTAATCATCCTGGCTGGGGAGAGAGAGAGAGAGAGAGAGAGGGAGAGAACAGCAGCTGAGGTAACTGTGCAGGAATGCAGAGTACCCAGCACTCATGCCATGCTGGGTTTCGGTCCCCCACACATGCTCAAAAAACTAAAATTGCATATTACCCTCGTCATTAAGGTAGAAAAGGTAGACCATAAATCTTGGAAGAGCAGTATTCCCTCTCCTACAAAAAGAAGTGTTTCGGTTCAGCTGTAGAATCTGAAACCCACTTCCCTACCTCCTCTTTTACACACTGTGTCGAAAAATCAGTAGGTGCCATTGATGGTGGGTTTTCTTGTCTTGCTGTGTTTTTTGAAGGGAACTGCACACAATGCCTCCATAAAGGAATCTAATATTTCAACATGAAGACCTAGGTGCTGCCTCTAATTAAAAGTACATACCACAAGTAAACACAGAAATGTTTTCCAGGAGGAAGAGAAGCTAAGCAAAGCTGAAGACAGTTAAACCATAAGGGAGGTGTTTTTATCCGGCCCAACAAAGAGGGACATATCTCAGCTACACCATGCCCACACCTTCCAGAAGGGTATACAGCATAGGTACTGTGTGTTTCAGACCCTTCAGCAGCATGAGCTACACGGGCACAATGCTTATAAAGTCTCGAGGTCACAGTTCTCATTATCGTGCAAATAACCAGAGAAAGTCAAGGGTGGGATCAATCCCAAAGGACTCCAAAGCATCCATGCAGGCTCCCAAGAGAGACAGTCACAAAGTGACAAATTTAGCTCTCATCTCGTCACATTGAATTGGACAGAGCTACCACCACAGCAGTGTGGTCCAATATTTACACTTCCCTATTAAAGTTAAGCACAACATCCCTCCTTTTCCAGCAGCAGCACAATCTCTGTGAATTATGTAAGGGTGGCAGGCTGCAAAACTGCTTTCGGTGGCTTCTCTTTCTCCCTGACTTTCTACTCTGTAACAATACCCTTCCATATAAATACATTCATAAATAGAGGCCTCATGGTTCCTTCAGCTTCTGCAAAATTTAGTATTTCTCCAGCGGTATTGCATGTTCCTGATAATGAGCAACCCCATATACAGAGGAGAGGTTCTCCTAATCCATGCTGGGTTTTCTGAGTCTCTCGGGGTAGATGCAAAATTCAGTGGTTTCAAATGTCCAGATCTGTTCTGCTTATGCCTGAAAAAATGACGGTCAAGAAATGAAACCTTCCTAGAGAAAGGCCAAGGGTGTTTCTGTTTGGGGGAATTTGTGACAACAGACTGACACTCCTCACAAAAAGGGCCAGCTTAGAGTTAACTCTTGTGCAGTTTAATTCACATCTCTTGTCAAGCCACACAGCAATGACTAATATGACTGTACTTCTGTACATGTAAAGTGATAGGGCCCAAAACAACATTGCTTCTGTTGTATGATTTCGGTGGGAGGAAAAAAATCCATCAGGTTTCCTCAGCTTTATTTGACATAATTTTGTCAGCTGTTCCTAAGCTTGTGATTCCTGAATGCTCAGGTTTCCCTGCTTAGTTACAACACCAAGGGTCTATGAAATAATACTGTCATAGCCAAACACCTAAAGATGAAAATGTTTCTTGAAAACTAAGAGAGATGGCATTTTGCTGCAAGTAAAACCTATTCTTTTATGGTTTCAGACAACAGCTGTCTTCCTGCATCTTTGCTCAGGTCTACAGGCTGAGTTCAGAATTCAGGAAACAAAGTTGCAGCCTTTGCCTTTAAAGTCTCCTCTGACCTCTGTCCCCCATTATCCGAGAACTTAATGCCTGTCTGGATACAGCCATATATGCTGAGATGGGTCAGTAGGCAAAGGAGGCTGAGAGCAGCTGAATCACCTTGCCAAAGTGACTTTTAGGTAGTGTAAAGCCTGCATCCCTGGGATCTCTTCAGCTTTTATAAGGTAGTACAAGCTTCTAGTTGGTGAAATTAGATGATACTGGAAAACACCCGGACTGGAACCCGGACCTCAAGAATTGACATTTCGTATTTTTGTTAAACTTCCAAGCTGCAAGATATTTGTACCTCTTCTTTGATGATATCCTCATCTCAGACATATCCAAGCATCCAGCTTTTCACAGAGAGCAGTCCCTGCCCCACCACACCAAAAACAACCTTTTTCTGACACACATATAGAACTTCACTTCTCATGTCTCTAAAGGGTTTCTGGTTATCTTTTTTTTTTTCTTTCATTTCTCCAAATAAAATCTATTTGTCTCTTTTCCTATAGTTTAAGTGTGCCTTCATTAATCAGATTCCATTTAACCTTATTACTCAACTTTGGCATTAATACAGTGGTTATGGTTGCCCTTTTTCTTTCATCAGATGCAATAGCAGGCATTAAATAATTATCAAAAAAACTACTATCAAAAGCATACATTGAACAGCAATACTTTTTCCCTTAGTAGGCAGTATAGCCCTGCTTGAGCTCTAAAGTATGACTTAATTACAATAAAAGGTCTTTCTTCCAGACAAAATTAACAGTGAAGGCTTGCAATCCTCTTTTGGAAAAGGCATAGTCATTAACATGATTGGTGGACTCTTGCAATGATACCTCTGCCTTAAGAGCAAACAGAATATGCAGCTTCCCTTTTCACTCTACTGAGGAAGAAAGGATCTACAGAAGCAAAGTGCAGGGAGCTGAGCAATCTCCTTCTCAGATATCTTTATACACTCCACCTGGGAACTCTATTTATCTGTATTTCTGGGACCTTTTTATTATGATTTTGACCACACACTTGCTATGTTATCTATCTCCAGTACCTGAATTTTAAGCATTCGGCCTCTAAATAAGTTATGTTGAAAATATATATTGTTACTACAGTGCTAGACACAGAAGTTCTCCGGACTACAAGTTTCTTAGGAGCTTCACATTTGGGAAGGATCCCTGTGGGCTTGCCCTTTTCTGATACCCTTCTCTACACATCTGCTCTTTGTCACTGACAGAAAAAAAAATTAGGTAGGATGGATCTTTGTTTTGAACATGTGTGGTTATGTATTTTGCTGAACTTTGTCCAAAAATCAAGCTATATTGCTCACTGTTCACATATGAATGTGAATGCTGGAAAAGGGGGTTATTAGTGATCAGGTATTGCTACAACACTACCTGCAAGAAAGAAAACACTGGCAACATCTAAATGAAACCACAAAAGCCAGTAGCAGCAAAGATATATTATCTAATCCATCCTGCTAATGTCCGGTATATCTCATGACTTTTTTTAGGGATTTTTCTGGCTTACTTTTAAAACTTGTTGTAATGCAGCATAGCAGAGTCCATCATTGGTACATCTCATCTGATTGGTATCTTACCAAAGTAATAAATACAAAGAACTGTTACAAATGAAAATACACCCTAAACAACTGTAAGTAACTGGAAGGACAATTAATCTTTCAGGAATAGGTCACATCTCAAAAATTAACATTATCATTTTTCTCTTTTGTTTTAATGATATTTTTGAAATAACAGTTTAGGCACCAATAACTGCATCAAAGAGGGGCATTAGACAAGAAAAACGTATATTCTTAAGTATTGTCTGTGCTTTCTGACTGTGTAAAGTCAATCTCTGCTACTTGGAAGCAGAAAGTCAGTAAGGAGTGGAAAAAAAGGAGAAGGGCTGGTATTAAGGCACTTCTAGCAGGGATGATTATTACAGGCAATTAGGCTACCTAATTGCCCCAGGAGAGGAAATCATCTGCTGCTAAGAAACAAAGAAACCTTAGTTTCTAGTAGCAGCCCCTACCAGCTGATATGCTGCCGCTGTGAAAGGCTTTATGTAAGTATGTTTGGTAACCTCAGTTGCGGGTTATATTCAGTTTTCATTTCAGTAAACCATATGCCTGTGGCAGATTAGAATGTTACTGCAGAAGCTGAATCAGGTGGCTGCTTTCTTCTGCACTTATCATTAATGGAAATTTTATCCCCAGCTTGTGGAAGGAACTGCTGCTTCTGAAGTTTCCCACTAGTCTTCTGATATTCTTCATAGCTTCAGGAAGCAATGGGGAACTTGTCCATGTTACACTTTTAGCAGACAAGCAATTGGCTCAGTGTAGACAGATCAGCTGGGCAATGGGGAGCTGTGTGAGGCTGGGGCAGGGAGGAAGCCCATTCCCTTGCCGTGGGGCAGGAGAATGGGTGGACTGGGTGGTTTGGCCACCTCAGTATCCCGGGGACCAAAACACCCCTGAGGCCACTACACCTTTGGCTTCTCAGTGAGTGACAGCAGTGACATTTCCTACGCTGTCCTGCTTTAACTTCAGCCCCTGCCAAAGAAGCACTGCAGAACTCTCAAGAGGACAATCAAATCTTACAGGCAGACCCCCAGAAACCCTGGAGCAATGTGCTCCTGGACAGGGAAGTTGCACAGATATGTCTGAAGCTGTGGGCTCTGCAGAGGCAGCAATACAGGATGTGGACCTATGGGGGAGAAATGCAGGTTTGGGAGGTGGGGAACCAGTTCTTGCAAAACATCCTCAACCAGCTGAGGCTTGCGTAGTAACGTCAGCACTTCTGGGAGCAGAGCACGCTTCAGCATCTTCTCCACAGGGTCCTCCTGGATCTAGCCTGCATGGGTTTATTATCATAATTAACAATGCTATTTGCTTCAAATGACACACCACAGTAAGTTATTAGTAATTCAGGTGAAGGTACAGGAGGGCCAGTCAAATGTTTACCTTGTAAACAAAGCATCATGTTATTCTTCAGATCCATGCGGATGCTCACATGTAACTTGCGTGATGCAGCAGGGCAGTAACAACATACACAAGCTCTGTGCCTGGCTTTTTCTGGATGTCTGTCTTAAAGGCTGATTGTGCATGCTGCCAGATTCTATTTCTGCAGCTGAATCATTCAGAAATCCTTTCTCCAAAGATGATTTTCTGGAGTCAATAATAAGTTATGAGCACATGCAGCAGGCTTGGCACCAGACAGGACACTGAGCTGCTCTCATCTCTCTGGATAATAGCTTCTATAGATCTTGTAGGACTTGGTTATCTTCAAGAGTTCTGGTCCAGCTGGTTCAAATATTCATTGTGGAGCTCCATATAAAGTATTCAGTCCTGCAATCACAGGCATAAGCCATGTCCTTCTGCCACCAAACTACAGTGACCATTTCCACACCTGATGCCTTCCATTCAGCCATCCATCTACAGCTGTTCTTCCCTAAAAGGCTGTTTCTACTGTTTCCGCATTCAGGTTAGGTAGAGCACCACTAAGCTCCTCTGGCAAACCAGGTACAGAGCAACATGTATTTCTTGGTGGTTAGATATGGAACAATTAGGATGCCAAAACTTTATTATACCATTGGTTTGAAAAGCACCATGCCATGTTACTTTTACCTACTTGGTAAGCTACTCTTGCACAACTCCTCCCTTTCTTGCTTGAATAAATTCATTGGCTCCTGCACCTTAGATGCCAAACCATGAGCCCTTGACACCAATGAACTGACAACTATTGAAAACACAACATAAGACAAATAGTTATTTGAAAATGCAGTCTAGAAGCATGTGTAGAGGAGGTACAAGGGTTGAGAAAACCTTTGCATAGTTTTCTGAGGGTTGCTATTGTTTTTCCACTAAGTGGCCTGCCCCATGGGAACTGTGCAACGCAGGCAGACCTTCATAAGCACAGTATCCAGTTTGGTGGTTTGTTTCCTCTACTTAAAAGGCCAGGCTTGCTGAAAGAGGCAAACCAGGGAATTCCATTCTGCAGCAGTGTTCTAGTGGTAAATTTTCTTCTGACAAAAGATGAAGCAGAGCACACAGAGACAAAATACAAAACTATTTATATAGTGTCAGATTTGAATCATTCTGCATCTCCTTCCTATGTGTATATGAATAAAGCTTATGGGTGAGAAGCTATTTTGCATACACACTACAAGGATAGGTGTATTATATTTAGTTAAATGCAATGTTTCTCTTCTGGAAATACATCTGAATTATTTTACAAGTACAACTACCATGATTCAGTGCTAGCATTATTTATCTATTTTTATTATTTAGCAACCCAGCTCCTCCAGTGTTTCTCAGGGCTTTACTCTAAATTAGGAATTATTTTACATATTATACATATCTTGAAGAGAAGAAAAATATTATAACTTTCAAGATGTACCTTAGCATGGGGATAAAAACACAACATATTTCCCAATTAAACAATATTTTCACATGTGTTACAGGCCATGGAAAATGGCTATATGCCTGAAAGCTGATTTCGATGTTATAAAAGCAAACAAGCAGCACTTTTTAAAAGTTATTTAAATCAAGAAACCAGATTCAGAAGTGGAAAACATTTCTTTCCAGAGAGCCATGCAGTCTACCTTTGCTGTAAATTAGACTTGATAGCCAGATGGTTGGAGAGACCAGGAACAATTTTTGTCATCACATTTAATAGGCGGAAAGCATGCTTCTATTACCTGTGGCCCCATAATATGATCAAAACCACCTGTTTTTACACTTGTACAATACAGTCTGACTTCATGATGCAGTGACCTATGCAAGGCTGAGCCTGGAATCAGTGGGAATGAGTGATTCCCATTCCAGACAAGATAGGCAGTGTACAGCCCTTCTATCATTCCTCTGCAGGAGGGGCAGCTTCCAAACAATATGTTCATTTAGTACAAACCATGCAGTGCTTCTTATTGATTTCTTCATCATTGATTTGTTTGAAGGTCTTTACAGCACTACAGAAACAGAGCAGAATGGGAGACAGAGAGCATCTGTATCAGTGAAAAATGCAACTGATACTTCAGAAAAAATGAAGCGCTTTACCATCCTTCAATTTTTAACCACATCCAGCTTCATTCCTCACGTACCATAAGCATGCCTTCAACAGCACAGAAGCACCTAGTGACATTATGCATTTTTTTGTTGCATTAACTCTTTTATCTGGAAAAATAGCTTAGAGTAAGCAGTTTGCTTTCAATGTAGGCAGACATAAAGCACAGAAATGTTATACAAGACCAAAGACAAGACCAGTTGTGGCACTAGGGTAAGATCGCACTGTCTCTTACTTGGTAGCTACAGTCTCCTACCATGCACTAAGATGCATCACCTTGCACTTGTTATATTTTAAAAATTTCTTGTGACATTTCTACAACTTAATTCAGGGATTCAGATATTAGTGTAATATTTACTCTTGGGGTACAGTCCTATTCATCCTTATGTCATCTGGAAATAATTTGCAAGTATTTTGTACCATTGCACCTGTGTAGAAAGTCCAGCTGCATAATGAGTGGAAATAGGAGTGGATAGGTTCCACACTAGGGACAGCCCCTGCTTTGGCCAGCACAGGACTCATACGGTGGCTGTCTGTCCTATGGGGTGGCACAGCAGCAGGGCAGGATCACCACGCATGGTTCATGAAGCCACCTGCTCCTCAGGCACAAAGGCATCAGTCCAGGCAAAGCTGTCCTGACACTGCCAGTTGGGCAGTGCTGGCCTATTACAAAAACTACCTTTGGCAAACACTTCTAGAAATAGTCCCATTCATCGTTCTTGCCTCAGAAACAATTAAATTCAGCAAGCTGCTGCCAAAGCAGATTTTTAACCCTGTTAATTCAAGAGCATGCAATTGTTTAAAACAAATTGGTATGTGTATTACACTAAAATCACTTCTTTTGTGAAAAGTAGGCCAACGTACTTCTCTTCTTTGACTGCCAAGACTTGCCTGTTTACTCTTAATCAGCAAATAATTGTACTGTATGTACTTCAAGTGTGGTCCCGTGAACTGAATGTGCAATGGCAGCTGGAAAGCATTAGATAGTCCCTTAGAATATCTCTTCTGGCTTGGTTTCTTCCAAGAGAAATCCTGTTTGCATGGTCCAGCTCTGCTCTTCTGTGTGAACCAAAGCAGGCTAGCAGGAGAAGATCCACAGATTCTTTCCAGCCACTTGACCGATCCAAGCTAAAACATTTAATGCAGCTGTGCCCTTACAGTACACATTCTAAAGCAGAGGAGCAAAGCCTCAATCTGGTAAGCAGCTGTACAGATAAATAATTTGATTGACTGAAGAGTTTTAACTCTGGGCTCACAGTTGAGCATATTGGTATCTGAATGCACTTAGTACATGTCTTGTTTCTGAAATACAAATTTGAAACTTTGGGCCTCAGCTACTTATGCATTTAAACAGAAGTAACTAAGCACCCTTACTTCATGTTGGCTTCAACAGGATGTGAAAGCTAGATTGCTACAGCGCAGGCACCCCCAAAAAGAGAATAGGAAGCAAAACTCAAATTCACCACTCTGAAAATTCTTAACTTCAATGTCTAGTGGGACAGAAAAGCCTTGTGATATTAAATTCATGTTACATGTTCTTTGTTAAATTTTGTCACAATTCTGCAATGGGTTATAATACATGGGATTTCCTACAAGGGGAATAACAGCTTTTCTCAAGAAAATATTTTTTTTAAAAAAAAAGGTAGATTTTTTTCTTGCCAGTTGTAGCACACAGGAAATATAGAAACAGTAACTAAACTTTGTATTGTTTTCTATAGCTATGTCTCTTGTAGGAACCCAGAGTGCCGAGAATATTTCTCTGCCTGCTTTTAAGGGTTCTTACCCCCCCTGAACAACACTGTTTTAACCTCCAACCTTGGAAAAAATTACCAACAATCAGCCAAGAACTAGAAAATACAGTGGTGTGACTTAGGTGATAGACTACTACGTAAGATTGTCACAGGGTGAAAAATTTAGAGGTTTTGGGCTTCTCTTTGTAGTACATAGATAAGAGTAAAAAATATCAAAATGGAGGATTGTTGTTGTTCTCTAAACCTTCTTCTCCTTCTTCTACTACTCTGTGTTCTGCAGTAAAAGTAGTTTGGAATGATTGGATAGAAAATTCCGCAGTTCCTGGCCGTGTTACTGAATAATTGGTAGGAAAGTGAAAATAATGTACGTTTTTAGTAACTATTGGTTAAAATATCTTTCAAAGGCCGTGTAAGTCTTCATAATAAGATTTCACTCCTGCTTTCTGTCCTCTGTACTGTACCCAGGTCACACTAGTGGCTCTGTTCCTCTGATAAGACTTAATAAACAACTACCCCTCAGCATTGAAACTCCAGGAAAGGTCTCATTTTATCTTTGAAACTCCTTGCAAGGACTTCTAGAAAATTCTCTCCCATCAGGAGGGATTTGATTTAGGGCACAGTTCAGTGTCATGTCTCCAATCCAGGTGAAAAAAGCAAGCAAGCAAGCAACCAAACCAATTAAAAAAAAATTAGTTGCACAAACTAATTTTGAATCAGCAGTGTGTATTGATACTAACATTGCAAAGTCATTATTTCAAAGTAGTCAGCTCTACAGAGAGGATTATACACACAGAAGGAAATAACTCTGTGTTATTTTCGGGCAAAAGAAGAAAAGCATGGCAAAATAATCATATGCCAGCACAGTGGAAGACTGGAGAAGACATAACAGCCACTATAACTGTGATGTATGGGACCTGATCATACTTTAAAAGACACAGATCCATTCAAATCAGTATTTCACATACACTCCAATAGTCAGAATGTTGTGTATAACGATTTACTGCAGAATAATGCAGAATAACACAAGTATTCACTAATTCAGTATGAAACAATTGTACAAGAAGTATTAACTCAGCTTTTTCAATATCCTATTGTTGCATGATCAAATAGCTGCCACGATGAAATGGATAAGGAATGAGCAGGAATGAAAAGCAGTTTTCATAAAAACCTGTAGAAAGAGTGGCTCTGGTGAGGTGCACGTACTCTCTGCACAGCTCCATCCCTCAGCCAGCCTTGGATTCTGCCACTGCTGCTCTGCAGTGAATGAAGTCCTGTGGATGCATAGTCATGAGCCCAGCTGTCCACAATGTGTGTCCCTACAAGGAATACAATGGTCACACATCCTTCTCCACGCATCTCCCTTGCACACACGTGATGGCATTTGCTTCCACTTGTAAGATACTGTCTGCATACTTGCCGTGCTTTAACATGGGCACACACTGCTCTTTCCTCCTGATGTCAGGGGATCTGAGAGCTGGCATAAATAGATTTGTTGACATGAGCCAGGTCTCCCTTATTTGTCAGACAGAGGTGCTATGGCATGTTTCTGACACTAGCAATTTTGCAAAGATCTTCTCCTTACAGAACATACATTAATCCAAACACCCTCCACCTATGACTAAAACTCCACCAGTCTGCAGAAATCTAAGCTCCTTCCCTGAGCATCAAGACCTATAAACACTGTTTATATCATCCAGCATAAGCACAGATCTTATGCAAACTTTACTCTGTGCAGTAGTTTCCCCTCCTCTTCATAATATACCTTTTATTATCTTCCTTTTTGTATTTTCTACTCCACAGCAGAGGAAGCATTGTTTACAGCTGTGTGCCAGTATTCATACATATATCCTGATAAGATGATAATGCAGTTAATATAGCACACACTAAAACCGTCAGTGATCTGAAGAGATTACTATCTATAACCACAAAGAGAGAAAGGCAAAGTAATGCACAGAAGTGTAACAGAAAGAAAATGGCATTAAGAAAAGGAAACCTTATCTGAAGGGAAATTCCTGTCAGTCATTACTATTAGGTGGTGAAATAGATACACAGAAAAATGCAAAGTTATTGCTCAAAAAATTTGAAATCAAACTTTATGCATCACTTCATTAAAAATGTACCTAGAAATAAAGTCAGAACAACACCAAAGCTGATGATTACAATATTGAAATACACAATTTTTATCACCTAGTAGCACACAAATGAAGAGTTTGATGGAAAGCAAAGCCAGAAGCACCACCCCTCAGTGACTCCACTCCATGTCCTGCACCTCCTGCCATGTCCCTCAGCTGGTCATGCCCTGAAGAACCACCTTTATTATTAAAATCTATTAACTTCAGTCTCCTCCCCGGAGCTGCTGACGTGGTCACCATGGGACAGGACAAGCCAACCCATGCACACTATGCAACACAGCTGGGAGGTAGACACCCTGGCAGAGGTCCCAGTGGTTCTGCAAACCCACAGTGCCTCTCTCCTGGGTACTTCTGTTTACTGGGAAGGCAAAATACTCAGGGCATATTGCTCACAGACACAAGAGACTAGTGTCCCAACCTCAAGGTCCCCCAGGTACTTGACAAAATATCCCAGACATCTGGTGAGCCAACCATCTCCCGACCAGCTGTCCCCACTACAGTCAATAATACCCAAGCCTACTCTCTATCTTTAACAAAGATAGTAGTAGTATAGTTGCTCTTTGCAGTTATATATCCGAGCATGTAAAGATGCAGATACCAGCTGCTGAATTTTTGCTACATTAAGTAGCGTTGATCATTACAGATACTTGCAGCAGCACATAACTTGCATGTCAGAGCTGCCTTTGGTTGCAATGCTGTATTAATAACACTTGCAGGCTATCTCAGTTTCATACAATTTGCATTACAGTGTATTTGCACTGATCTAGAAGGGATTTCAGAAGAATTATACAGGTCAATAAAATAAGAAATTGTGTACCTCTCATGGGATACAGCTTACAGTTTCACAAGGCTGAAGGAGAAGGTCATCCTCCCATCTTCTCTGAGACTAGAGAAAACATCTTCACAAGGGTATTTTGGTGTTGCCCCACTAATTTAATTGTTTTCTCCATAGTATACTCCTTCCATAAAAGCTGGAAAGTTAAACTTCCTACCAGGTACCACTATTTATGCCTACTGTCTCAGTCAACAGACCAGTTACACTCACTCTGCTATACTTTAATGATCTATGTAATTGTATACATGTGTGAGAACTTCCTTTAGTCTTCTCAGGCTTGTTTAAACCACTCAAGGCTGTAAAGTACTGCTTACACTTACATGAAAGTTGATTTCAGGACAGTCCACTTTAATCTGTTCTTGGCTCGGAGTACCAATTAGGCCTCAAGCAAAGAGCAGAAATATGTTTCTTGGCTGTAAAATGAAGAAACCTGCATTTGCTAAGAGAAAAATATAAAAATGTCTAGTAAAGCACTCACACTTGATATATTCTCTGTATCAAGGCAACTGCCTTAAAGGCAGTTTCTGTTATCACAGCTGCCAGAGCTGTTTACTCTCTTGCTTCTCCATGTGACTTTTCTCAAAGTCCTAGACAGACACCAGTTGCTGAGTGCAGGTTAAGTAGCAAAACAGGCTGTGCAGAAACTCCTGTAACTTAAGTGCAAAAACGAATACTTACAGAGGTCTGAGGCCCCCACAGTGTTTACTTCAGTCTAAGCTCTGATTATGCTGCCATCCTACAGCCTCTCATGACAGAGTAACAAAGGCCAAGCACTGCTAGATATCTCCTGTACAAGGAAGCATATTCCAGGAATGCTGGATCTGAATTTGAACTTCCCTTATCAGGAACAATGAAACCGAGAGCAAGCAGCTTCCTTGCTCAAGTGGAAATGACCACTTTTCAGCAAGTGCTACTGTCAATCACTGCAAGCCAGCCCAGAGGAAATGCAATTGTGATAACTGAGTGGTTTTAGTGCCTATAAAGGAAGTGAGTAGTTCAGCTTTCTTGCTCTGTGGAGAGGGAACTATTACTGTGCCATTTTAATGTCAAGTCCCAGAGCACATGCATAGTTTGTGCACAAAAATGGGGTGATGTTTTCCCTTTTAACATAGGGCCAAATCAACCTGCCCATATTAACTTTTCATGACAGTATGTCTAAAAAAAGACCACACCATCCTTAAATTGCTTTGGACTTAATTTGGTGTTGTCATGCAATTAGGTTTTGCAAAATTGGCTTCTGGACTGACAGCTTCTATTGTTACAGCATATGGCAATCAGAGAGCAGCTTGTAGCAGATGTGATGTTTATTCACCATTTGCTAGTTTTAGATTTAATGATGTCATTCTAATCAAAGCAAATGTTAGATGTGTTTGACATCTAAGGAGTTTTGCAGCCCCCCCATCATGTTTAAGCCGCTTCTGTCAAGTGGAAACACGTCAGCCCTGAATGCATCGAAGTCATACTTAAGAAATAATGATGCAATTTACTGGAGGTCTGTATTCCAAAAATCCATGTTTCTAACATGCATTGTGTTCCTCCAGTAGACTACAAAGACCTCCTATTACAATAAGTGAGCTCATTAGGCATGCAACTCCTTAGTCTTGCAAGCTGTTTCGATAAGCAGCTGTTGCAAGAGGGTAAAAGGTTGAATTATCAACTTGGACAGCACAGCACTTCATTCAGCCAGCCCAGGAAAGTATTTGAGCAATAACTCCATTACTGTGGAACAGACCTTTGACTACAGCACACAAGCAAAACATCAGTGGTATTTCAGTGACATGCTTCCTCACACCCAGCAAGCAAGACACTCCCAGAAATTAATTGTCAAAAATTTATTATGAAAGCTTCAATAGCAGCAAATATTTCAATAAAAGTTATTGCAGTATTAAAACAGATCTGCAGAGTGACCCAAGAGGCCTGTTGAAGTCTGTCTGCTTTGGAATATCTGCATTTGTCTTAATAACCAATCCCCAATACTCCATAAATATTGATACTTTCTCCTGTGTTTTGCAGACAGCACCAACAGTTCCTAGTTACAGTACTCTATCCAGTCCTTCTGGAAAGTTTTGGCCCACTTCCCTCAACTTTCCCTCTCCCTTCTGAAACAGCTCCACACAGCCAAACTTGCAATACTTCTTTCAGTTCCATGGTATGTCAGCCTCTCCACGGTTGCAGCCTACTGAGGCTCACTGGTGAGATGAGCTGTTTTCCTCTTTCTCCTCTGTAAGAGCCCACTGCATGCCAGTCTGAGGGACTTTAATCCAGTCTCTTGACCAGGCTAATCCATGGAATCAGCAGCTTGTTGCACATTTTGGTGAACGCACAGCACGTTGAGAATGCAACAAAGGTTTCAGCCTTCCCCAGTGCACCGGGTGACCATCACTCAGGCAGGGTGATGGTTGGCACCCAGTCATTGACATTTCGGCTCTCTTCGCAAAACAAGTTCAGCTTCTCCAGAGCTGGGTCCTTCCAGCCTTCTTCATTCGGGTTCTGCAAGAAAGAAAAAAGTTGCACACCGTGAGTGCTGCCCGCCAGCTGAGGTCATCATAACATTTACAGAAGCATTAGCTTAGGACTGGAGGCACTTCCAGACGGTTTCTGTCCTGACAGAGACAAGACAGGAAGCAGAGATGCTGCCGTTGTGGACAGCAGAGGAAATCCACAGTTACGAGAAGTTCTGCCTCCTCCTCCTCCTACTACTACTACTCAGCTGACTTCGCTGCGTGCCAAGCGCTCTATCTGTGCCTAACAGAGGACTCGACCACCCGCAGCGGAGAAGGGGCCGCCCCCGACAGGCTCTGGCCATGCGGGGTAGAGCCGGCAGCGCCGGGGAGACAGCGCTTGCCGCCCGCGGGACACCCACCGTGATGAGGATGCAGTGGAGATCCCGCGGCTCCCCGGAGTCCTCGCTGGGCCCCACGATGGCCGCCAGCTTGGCCACGTCGTTCACCCGCACGATGTCGATGTCGTTCTCACAGCAGAAGGCTTGGATCAGAGTGAAGTGGATCTGCAGGGCGATGTCCCCCTCGTCTTCCTGGTCCGCGGCCAGCACGCAGAACGCGACGTTGTCGGGGTCGCTGCAAGAGGGGAGCAGCGTGATGAGTCCCGCGGTCGGTGCCGGCCGCCCCGCAGCCCCGCCGGGCTGACTTACACACTCCCCCTGCCTCCGCCGCCTTACTTACACATTCATCAGCTTGGCTGACTCGTAGACGCCGGCGGTGAGGCAGCCTCGGCGCTGCGCCGACACCAGCAGCTCGTGGAGGGCCGTGCCGGCGCCCTGCATCCTGCGGGCCGAGAGAGGACACAGGGTCAGCGCGGTGCCGTCGCCACCACCGCCCCGAAACCGCCCGCTACCAGCTTTCCTCGGCTTCCCAGTGCCCACCCGCACGTACCAGTCGTGGCCCGCAGGCATGGGCTGCTGTCCGTGGATCTCCTCCAGAGTCATAGCAGTCAGTCCCCACAGCGCGGCAGCGGCTCCCTCAGCCCTCGCTCCGCCCAGCCCTGGCTCCCCTCACCCCCTCAGCGCTCTGAAGTGGCAGCAGGCAGGCGTGCGCTACTTATAGCCCGCGCGGGCGCCTCCCGGCCTCCCATTGGCCGCCGAGGGAGAAAGGGGCGGCTTTATTATGCTAATCGGCGCGCGCCGGAGAGGAAGCGCGGGGGGGGCGGCGCAGGGCGGCTCGTGCCGGGAGCCCACGTGGGGAAGGGACGGCGGGGGGGGCGCGCAGGCACGCGCCGGCCTGCGGCAGCGGCGCCGCCGGGGCCAACCGGGGCAGCGGGGCCGGCGGTGCGCCTGCACGCCCGGCCGCTCCCTGCACACCGCTCGCCGTGGGCACCGGCAAGTAGCAGGGCGATTTGTGTCCAAGATTTAGAACGGAAAATCCGAACCGTGCAGGGGAGATTTAAAAAAAAAAAAAAAAGAAAAAAAATAAACAAAAGGTTTTATTAATATGGTTTCTGCAAACGTAAACGCCGCGAAGGGACAGCCCCTGTAAGCACCAGGGCTGAGGGCAGTTCTGTGGACACGGTCCTGGGGCTGTACTGGGCAGTGACCTGGTCATGGCCAGCAGTGCCCCGGCGGCAGCAAAGCCACCCTGTGCCCTGGTCTGTACGAACAGGAGCATGGCCAGCATGGCCAGCCGGCTGAGGGAGGTGATAATCCCCTCTGCTCAGCACTCACGGGACATCAGCAATGTAGTTTGTCCGGTTTGGGCACCCCCAGTAGGGGAAACACACGGATGAACTGGAGCAAGTGCTGATGAGGGCTCCGAGGTGTCCAGAGCTGCGGCGCTGTCCTGCTCTGCAGGCTGAGGGACCAGCGCCAGTTCAGCCTGGGGAATGCACAGTTTGGGTGGTAAACTGCAGGCTGCAAAACCTGTGGAGCGATCATCGAGAAGACAACAGGGTCTTCACAGCAATTCCTAGTGGGGAGGCAGGAGACAGTGAGCCTACGGTGAAGCAAGAGGCTCAGATCGGATGTAAGGAAAACCCCTTCCCCCTGAGAACAGTCAAGCAGTGGAGCAGGCTCCCTGTCTAAGGAGGCTGTGTAGATTTCATCCTTGCAGGACTGCAAGCCCCGATGCGCCAAAGCCCTGAGACACCTGTTCTGAGCTCACTGGTAACCTTTCTGCAGGCTGTATCGGCCTATGATGCTGCGGGGGCGGGGAGGGGGGGGGTGTTGAGAGAACAGATTTTTTTTTTTCAGTCGGGCTTTATTAAAGTAGCTCCAATTTGAACAGTGTATCCTTCATAATTAATTCAGCGTGAAGAGAGTGTGATTGCTGAACCCAGATCTGAACCTGTTTGTCAGCAAACCAAGCAAAAATAAAACAAACTTTCCCGCTGTGAATGAGCACAGTCTAAATATTTAAATGCAAATCACTTTTCACGTCCCTTCAGCGTCTGACACGCTTAGGCTTGGGCTCACAGTTAGCACTTGTCTCCACCGAGTCACCGCTTCAGAGCAGCCCCAAGCGGTTTAACAGAGGTTGCGGAGAGCCACCTTGGGGTAAGCTGTGCCACTGCGACCTGCCCGGACCGACTCCAGCGGGTCGCACAGACGGAGCTCTCTAAACTGTCGCCCTTGCTGTTCCCTAGCCTGCAGCCGCATCGTCCCCTTTCAAATGTGTTTAAACCGGGGATGTCCTTTCCAGTACTTCAATGGGAGTCCTGGATCAAGCACGTCTCGTCTATATGGTATATACAATACAATGCTCAGCAGTTTCAGTCTCTTTGAGCACCACAGTTTCCAAAATGCTTCTCAAACTGAGCCACTTTAATGAGCTGCTGTGTTTCTACTTCCAGTTGTTTCTAGTTAGTGCCTTGGTGACACTACAGGTGACAGCATTGGACCTGACAGTAATCACTTAGTGAGCTTCCATTTTTAACTAGTGACAACATAGGCATGATGTCTGCCAAGACACATCCAGCCTCTCTAAGAATATTTCTCTGATGTCTACAGAGCTGTCAGTACTGGGGAGAAAACTCTTTGATGTAAATACCAATTCCCAAGCCTAACAACCTCTTTAACCCTACTAACATGCAAAGGCATTCTTAACTTGGAAACTAAACCAGTGACCTGTCACTCTTAATTTGCTTGAGAAGGGCATAAATTCTTAGTTTGCTTTATTCAAAAAAAAAAAAAGTGAAAAGTTTCCAGAAAATTATCTCCTGGTCTGGATTCGTGCAAGAGCAATTATCTCCACTTGCTGGAAATAGCACAGTGTATGTAGCATGCACCGTTCTTTCTCAAAAGATAAAAACCCTTGATACATCAGCCTCTTTTTTTTTTTTTCTTTTTTTTTTCCCTAGGTATATAAATGGGGATGAATGCAGAAGAACAGCTTGAATGGTAAGACACACTAAATGGTATGCCTGTTAGAAGTATTCAATGGCCTATTTCTGATGAAATAGGCGGAAAGTCCAGAACTGACTCACAGTTTTGAAAGATGCTGATATCAGCTATGACTTTGACGACTTTCTCATTACAGTAAAAATGCTACTTAAAATGGAGTGGTGAATTGTGCATATGTAATAGTAAAATACATATAATTGTCTAGATAATAAAGTGATATATGGATCCATATTAACACCTTCATCCCTCCACATCCAGGCTTCCAGTTTCAGCTTAATGATGCAGTGCCCTGGAACTAGGGCTTCTTGACATCCCACTTTTCAGTTTGCCCCGTTATTCCTGGGTCTCCTAGCACAGATGGTGCTGAAGGCCATGAAGCATTCATTACTGGATACTTGATCCAGCTGATTTCAAACCACAGTATCAACACCAGGCCTCTGACGCAGAAGAGGAGGTGTAGAAATGAAAGCTGTGCAAGCCCAAGGTCCCGTCCCTGGTTTGAAGGCATCAGCCCTGCAGATGTGATACCTTTGACGCTTAATAAGCAAACTGAACTTTAGTGAAGGTCGGTCTGCACTGCTTGTTTTCTTGGTCTTTTCCTCCCACGTTTTTAATACATCCAACTGGTGGGCACAGACCTTTGGAGGATCAACTCCTGTAGATCGAGGGGGAGATGGGGGAGGGTGGTGAATATCACCTGGCAACAGCACTCAGACAGGAGTGAGTGGATTTTGCCATGATTGCTGACAGCCTGGTATAACACCAGTGCCACTTGTCCGTGCTCCCTCCCCGCGGCACGGCAAGGCTCGCCGGCAGAGCCTGCCTTTAGGACGGGACCGAAGGCGCCGCTGCCGCCCGGCGCCGCGCTCGCAGCAAAGCCTGCGCTGACCTCTCGTGGTCACCTGGGACATCGCTGCCGGCCCCCGGAGCTGCCACGGCCCTGGTGCGCGGCACCCGCCGTGTCCCCTCCCGTTCCCGTGTCCGGAATGCTTCCAACGGAGACACGGGGGAAACAAAAAATAAATAAAAGAAAAAAATGAAAAAGAAAAGAAAAAAACTCCGGGCAACAGCCAACCAATCAAACAAACAAAAAAGTAGACCTTGGTGCTTCCTACACAGAGATCCCCTAAAGTCTGTGAGTTGATCCACAGACATGCTCACGGGTAGGAAGGCACTACAGAGACCTGGACAGACTCAATCAATGGGCCAAGGACAACTGCATGAGGCTTAATAAGGCAAAGTGCTGGGTCCTGCACTTCAGTCTCAGCAGACCCGTGCAGTGCTACAGGCCGGGCGAGGAGTGGGTCAAGAGCTGGTCGGCAAAAAGGGACTTGGGGGTGCTCACTGAGAGCCAGCTCAGTGTGAGCTGTGCCCAGCTGGCCAAGAGGGCCAAAGGCATCTTGGCCTGAACCAAGAATAGTGTGGCCACCAGGACGAGGGAAGTGATCATCCTCCTGTACTTGGCATTGCTGAGGCTGCACCTCAAGTCCAGTTTTGGCCCCCTCACAGCTCCAGGACATTGAGGTGCTGGAGCTTGTCCAGTGAAGGTCAACAAGGCTCATGAAGGGTCTAGAAAACCTGTCTTATGAGGAGTTGCTGAGGTAGCTGGGTTTGTTTAGTCTTGAGAAGAGGAGGCTCAGGGGAGACCTCATTGCTCTCTTCAACTCCCTGAGAGGAAGCTGTAGTGAGGTGGGGGTCGGTCCCTTCTACTGTGCCTGCAGTGAGAGAACCAGAGGAAATGGCCTTCAGCTGAAACAGCAGAATCAGATTAGATACTAGAAAAAAATTATCACTGTCAGGGCATGTCAGGCATTGGAATTTGGTTGCCCAGGGAGGTGGTGGAGTCACCATCCCTGGAGGTCCTTAGGAGGCATCTGGATTTGGTGCTGGGTGATGTGGGTTAGTGGATTAGGGGTTACAGTGTCGTGCTGGGTTGATGGTTGTACTGGATGATCTTAGAGGTCTCTTCCAACCTTGATGATTCTGTGGCTCTAAACCAGACACCTAGTATAAAAAGTGAGACACAAAGTAAAGGGGAAATAATAGTATATTCAATCACAACAAAGGCAAGGAACCCAGCAGAATTTGACAGATAAAAGTGTGAAAGGTTTACACACCTGTATAGCTGGTAATAAACATGAGTTTTGTCATTTTGTGGGGAAATAATAGCATGTCTCCAGCTGAAGTGCAGCAGTCACAGACATTACTTCTTGGCCTAAGTGAGAGAAGACTCAAACCTTCCACATCAGAAAAGGCTTGCCAGCCATGCTAACAGAAGTCCCAGCTGTGGGGCTCCTACACTGCTTTCACCTGCCTAGTGCTGTCCTGGCTCATGCTGCACATCCAGACTTTGTATCACAAAGACTCTCTTTACCAAGATAGACCAGTCCTTTCAGTTCAGATGGAGTAGTCCCTTGTTGATGTCTTTCCAAATCCATCAGAGCTTCTCCTTCTCCTAGCCCAGTCCTCCATCCTGTTCTCCTCCTTTGCAGACTTATTGTAATCACCCAGCAAGCTTCTTTCTCCAGGTGCAGCATCTTACAAAATAAAAACTAAATCAAAAACCTTTCTACTGACCACAAGTTTTAGGAGGGTCTACAAATCCTCTGGTTAAATTCAAGCTGATTTCGTGTTTCCAGTAGATCAACAGTCACCTACCTAATCCTCACATAATTTCTTTCCACTGAACCTGACACAGATACTGCTGATCCCCATGCCTCGTAAACCAATTAGCATCCTCTGTACATAAACTTTATTCTGTGACACTTTTGCCACAGAATTGACACCAGCCAAGACCAAATATCCACAATCTGTAAGCAACAGGGATGTTTAAGTTACTGAGAAAGCAGTGAAGTAAGGCTTTTCATAGCTTCTTCTTTAAAAAAAAAACGAAAACAAAACAACAAAAAAACCCACCCAAACGAAACAAACAAAACAAAGAATAAAACCAAACCCAAACCAACCAAACAAAAAAATCCCTGCGTATCACAAGTCTTGGTTAAAAAAAAAAAGCTGTGGTAATAGAAGCAGCAGTCTTCTCAATTAAGTGTTCTACTGTTTTGTTAAAAAGATTTGAGTATTCTCACAAATATAAGTGAAATTCTATGGAATGGAGAACACTTAATTGTTTGCATAGACCTGATTATTACAGAATGTTGTGTAGATGAGTACAGAGCCCTCATTTCTGTCATCTTTTTAGGCTTTGCACTAAAAAAGGCAAAAGCCCTTGCACTAATTTTGAATGTTTGAGTTTTTGTACCTCCAAACACAGTGCTATTTTCCCCAGCAGGTTTGCTTTTACTGCAATACTTAAATGGAAATATTTAGCAAGTTCAAGCCTTTTTCCTCTGTACAAATGATCTATTTACTGTTTAGATTCCTATACTGCATTCATCTAGCCATGTGATCCCTCAATAGTCACATATAGAACGGAATCATTTAGGTTGGAGAAGACCTTTAAGAGCACCAAGTTGAACCATTCACCCAGCACTGTCATGTTCGTCACAAAAACATGTCCCTAAGTGCCACATCCACACATCTTTTAAATACTTCCAGGGATGGTGACTCAACCACTTCATTGGGCAGCCTATTCCAGCGCTTGACAACTCTTCTGGTGAACAAATTTTTCCTAATATCCAATCTAAACTTCCTTTGGCACAACTTGAGGCTGTTTTTTCTTGTCCTCACTTGTTACCTGGGAGAAGAGACTGACCCCCACCTGGCTAGACCCACCCTTCAGGTGGTTGTAGAGAGTGATAAGGTCTCCCCTGAGCCTCCTTTTCCCCAGGCTAAACACCCCCAGCTCCCTCAGCTGCTCCTGACCCTTCACCAGCTCCATTGCCCTTCCCTGGACACACTCCAGCACCTCAATGTCATTCTAGCAGTAGCATTGCGTATTTGGGTTTCATATTTTAAACAAGACCATCTCCACCAGGAGTGTCTAATAGAGTTACAGACAGGAGATGGGTTTTTTTCCATGCTTATCTCCACTGTTACACTCCTGAGAGACCCACTCTAGTGTGCATTAAAAAGGAAAACAAAAGGGCAAGCACTCAGACTATGGTGAGCTGCAAGTGTCTGGGACAGCTCCTTCCCCAGGCCTCTGCTAAAATCTGCATAATTCACATCCTGGCAGCTGAGAAGGGCAGTCCAAAGCAGTTTGTGGGGGATAGCTGATAACATGTCAGGGAACCTTCTGCAGCACCCCAGCTCAGGAGTCCCTCAGAAACACTGGGAGGCATGATGATCTATTTTTTTCTTTTCTTTTTGCTTTTAATTAAGAACTGCTGAAAGCCAGGTTTTCTTGGCAATGCTTTCTTTCTATCAGATCAGAATTTTATCAGGGCAGATTTTTCAGGATTCTCTCCTGGGATTTCTGTGTGTCTGTAAGTCCAGCAACCGAAACCTTATTGTGCATTCACAGCAGCTCTGACTGGCTGCTGTGTGACTGGTAATCCTAGACACATTCACAGCCCATATGCACTATGGCTGTGTAACAACCAGCTCAGTAAATCCTATGTTTTCTGGCCAAATTGGACAGATTGTGCATGCATGTTCAATTGAAGCCTGTGTGCCAGGAAGCCTGCAGTGTCAGATTTACTATTCTTGAGCACACACCTTGTCCAAGAATGCCTGGAAATCTTACTTAATAGGATGGCTTCAGATGGAAGGTTAAAAAATTACATAAGTGACACAAAAAATTGTGTTTGTTAATAATTCAAGCCAGGAGAAAGGGGGACAAATCAAAAATCCCAGATTCTGGCTCTCCGTTCACTCAGCACTTCAGTCTTCCAGCTGCTGCCAATAATAGTCTCAAGTAAGGCTCAGTTACAAATAAAAATGGGATTTTCTTGTAATGTAGCTGTTTTTCAGCCCTATTTACCTTAGTTCCTTAATTTTTTTTCTGCCATATCTGCTAATGCCTGCATATGAGCCCCTCTCCTCCAGCAGAACAGAAGTACTGAAAAACAGCCTTGTTTTGCTATCTCTCCAGTCCAACCAGAAGACATTAAAGAGAGATTTGAATGATGATGTTGGTTTTCCCAGTGAATGGCTCCATACAATGCCAAAGTGAATTTTTAAACAGCTGAACATAACTTGATCAGCAATTTTTTTTGTTGTGTACTGATATTTCGTAGACATGCCCAGAAAAGTTAAAAATCAAGTGGTTAAGAAGATCACTGAAGAGCTGTCTGTTTGTTAAATGGAAAAAAGAGCAAAATCTTCTCTTAGCTCAGGTGCTGTCAGAATTATTCATTTTGCTGGGTAATTCTGCAACATGAAGAAATGTAATTCACAACGAAGACAGATCATAGAATGGTTTGGTTTGGAAGGGACCTCTGAGACCATTTGGTTCCATCCCCCTGCCATGGGCAGGGGCAGCTTCCACTAGACCAATTTGTTGAAAGTCCCATCCAAACTGGCCTTGAACTGGGCAACCTGTTCCAGTGCTTCGCCACCCTCAGAGTAAATAGTTTCTTCCATATATCAAACCTAAATTTCCCCTCTTTCAATCTGAACCTATTACTCTCTGTCCTATGGGGAAGGCTCCTATGGGGTCTCCACACAACCTTCTCTTCTCCATGGTGAATAGCCTCAACTTCCTCAGCCTGTCTTTGCAGGGGAAGTGCTTCAGTCCTCTGATCATCTTGGTGGCCTCCTCTGGACTCACTCCAACAGGTCCCTGTCCTTCCTGTGCTGGAACCCCAGAGCTGGATGCAGTGTTCCAGGTGGGGTCTCACCAGAGCAGAGCAGAGGAGCACAATCCCCTCCCTCCCCTGCTGCCCACGCTGCTTTGGATGCAGCCCAGGACACGTTTGGCTCTCTGGGCTGTGAGTGCCCATGGCTGGGTCATGTCCAGCCTCTCACCCACCAGCACCCCCAAGGACTTCACCCCAGGGCTGCTCTCAATCACTTCTCTGCCCAACCTTTATGAGTGACTTTAGCCTGGAGAAAAGAAGGCTCAGGGGAGATGCTATCACTGTCTACAACTGCCTGAAAGGAGGTGGTAGCAAGGCAGAGATCAGCCTCTTCACGGGGGAACCAGCAACAGATGAGAACAAATGGCCAAGATGGATCAGGGAAAGTTCAGGCTGGACATCAGGAGAAATTTCTTCACAGAATATTCTGAGTTGGAAGGGACCCTCAAGGATCTTCAAGTCCAGCTCTTAAGTGAATGGCCCGTACTGGGATTTAACCCACACCTTGGTGTTACTAGTGCCATGCTCTAACCAGCTGAGCTAAACTCAGGGTAGAAAGAGCTGTTAAACATTGAAATTGGCTGCCCAGGGAGGTGGTGGAATCACCATCCCTGGATGTGTTCAAGAAATGACTAGATGTAGCACTTGGTGCTGTGGTCTAGTTGGCAGGGTGGTGATAAGTCAAAGGTTGGATTCAATGGTCTTGGACATCTTTTCCAGTCTAATTGATTCTGTGTGATTCTGTGATTCTGTAACTTGTAGATGTGTTGCCCTGTGTCAAGAGCCTCTCATATTTCAGCAGAGATGTGCCTACCTGAGTGAAATACTCTGATCCTTTGTTAGTTCTTTGATGTCTTCTGTTGTAGGTGTAATAGGACAAGCAACAGGAGAATGAAAATTCAGATGGTCAGCCTAGACCTTAAATGTGTAACTCTGAATTTTTCCTTGTGCTTTTGTCTGCCTTTAAAAAGAAAATCTATGAAACTGGCTTATATCTAAACAGGTAAGAAATAAAATGTGATGGGGGCAGGATTACCTTCCCTTCACCCTTTTCTTTAAAACAAATGAAAGGTAAGAACATCAAAAATCTTTACCGACCTCAGTTATTTGCTGAGACGCTTCTTCACTGCCAATTTTCCTTGCTCACAAGCAACATCAAGTCAAAACATTTTTATCCAACAATCCTGGTGACAGTAAAAATAGAAAAAGCTTAAAATTAGAAAATGCACAGATTTTCTTTTTCCTTTTCACCCACAAGGATGAGCAGAGGTATTTTCTTTAGATATAAAGAAGCACATTAATTAAAGTACTATGTAATGGTATCTAAAAGTTCAAATTTCCTCTTTGAGCTCTTGTTAATCAAGCGCTCCAAATATCATAGTGAGAAGTGAGCCATGAATGACCTCATAAAGAGAAATCCAGTTGCACTCTTTGATGCATAAGGTTACAAAAAGCAAGTGGTGACAGCTGATGAATGTGCAGAAATGTAACATTCAGACACAGTTTAACACTGTATAGGACAAAAGGCCAGTGGGGAGCTATTGAGTATGAAATAACTGCAGGACTATTATTCCTCACTATCACATTTTACTAGTTAATTGTCCATCTTGAAATTCATTGAGATAGCTTTAACTAATTTAATTAAATTATGTGTATGCCACCTGGCTAAATTACCACTGTTGCTCTGTTGCTTTTTACTTTCTCATGTTCCTATGTGTAATTCCTTGTCATTTTCCCATATAGCCCTATTCCTCAGATATTGAGTATATGACTTTAGTTCAAACCTAATCACAGGTTTCCGCCTAGACTTTAGTTGTTCATCTGGTGTGGGGAAAGTGTGGCAGGCAGTGGCATAGATGGTGTATATAAGAAGTGGGGTGGCACACAGCCTACTCTTGTGGCATGTGCTGTGATCAGTTACTATCTGGGGTGTGGATATGACACTGTTTTCAGAAAATGTGAAAACTTCTCTGGTTCCAGTCAGTTTGTATATTACCCTGGATATCAGGTAGACACTCTTATCGACAACTAATATTTCAGTAGCTACACCATCAGCATAAGCTTTGTCAGCTGTGACTTATGCCTGGCCCCTGACACCTGATGTTGTTCATCATCAAAAAGCCTTGAGTGAAAGATTAATGGAGACCAGAATTCAGCTTCGCCAGTGCCAGCTACCCTCCATAAGCAGTAGAAGCAGAGTGTCTGAGTGGGACTCTCTCAAGTGCAACACTTTCCAGGGTTTGGTGAGGAGTGGAGCTCCCTATTTGTAATGCCTGAAGAGAGAGAGTGTCAAGCACTGACTGTGGAAGTGGCATGTAGTTTCAACCAAAAATATGCCCATGGAGAGCTTCTGGCAGCCCTGGGAATGGAAACTGGGACGCAGGACAACAGTGAGCAAAGTTTTTTCTACCCAGCTGAATAAACAGGGGCAGAAGCAACAGCTCTGACCCTGGTCCTGGGTTTGCCTAGGCAGAATAGCTGCATTTGGTGCTCAGTCCAGTTTTAAAGATATAGACTGTGTGCTCTGGACTCTCAGGGCTTAGTTATAGGAGGCAGATGTGGCTGAGCTGCAGAAAAGCAGCATTGAAAGTCTGAAATTGCTCTAGATACTCACACTGGCAAGAATTTGGTTTGGGGTACGTGTCTAGTGGAAGCTGAAGCACACACATGGAGATGCTGGAGGAATAAGGTCTTCATCCTTCAACTTGCACCCACCCAGCCCTACCATTATGTTGCAGTGGGGATACTGCAACATACATATATCAAACCAGGAGTCCCGTGGAAAAGAAATATATATAGATGGATAGATTCTTGGTAGATGTTTCAGAGATGTTTATTTCTCCAGCCGCATGGCTGGAGCTCTGCCGAGGAACTGTTACAGTCACGGGACCAAGGGTCCTTCTGCCCGCGCAGGGAACACAAACCAACCCATGGGAACGAGGCTGAGCAGGGGCAGGGAAGCCCCGTGTCTGTGCCCTCAGGGCCCCTCTGCCAGGGCTACACGGCGGGGGAGGGACCCCAGCACCTCACCCGTTTTATTTTAATAAAAGGAGAATGAAAACAACTGGATAAACATAACAAGAACAGTTTCAAAACAAAACAAGCCACCCTCCTGAGTCTTTAAATGTCTAAGCAGATTCTGTGGAACATCTTAGGGCTGACAGAAGGGAGTCAGAACCCTCTGAGCATGCTTTGTGGGGAAACTGAGGCAGGAGAGGGTTTAACTTCTTCCCTCCCCCTTTTCATCCCCCCCTCAGCATCGGAAATGAATTGTAAGGAAATGGAATTGTATAGGGAAGCCATGGGGTGAAAAACGGATTAGGAATAAACTGAGGATGGGGTAAACTTAGGAAGGGGTACATATTGGGTATAGGGTAAAAGGGGGAAGTAAGTTGTGGATAGGGAAGTTGCTGGGATGGATATTGTTTATAATTTTGTGCATAACAGCTGCCTTTGACGGGAATACCTCTAGGCCCAGTAACATTTGCTGCTTGTAAACCCTTCTTTCCTTGCACTATATCAAATTGTACAACCTCCCCATCTCCTCCACTTTGCAGGTAATTTTTAGGGTTATTCCTTTTAATGGCAGTTCTATGGATGAATAAATCCTCCCCTGTGTCATCTCGTGTTATAAATCCATAGTTGTTTCTCACATTGTACCATTTCACAGTTCCTGTGACTTTCGTGGCTACAACTCCTCCCATCATGTGCTTGCGTGTTCGTCGTGGCTGCTGGTCCCGCGTGGCTGCCGCCTCACCGACTCCGACGTCTCGGCCGGGCCCCCGCGTTGCGGCTGCTCCGCGCTCTCCGAGCGGCGCTGCTCCGGCGTGTCTGGGCTCTGCGCGGCCCCGCGTTGCCATCGCCGCCGGCCCCACGCCCTGTGAGTGGTTCTGCTCTGCAAACTCCACGCTGCTTTGAGAGCGGCCCCGTTCCGGCTCGGTGCTGCGCTGCGCAGCTTCTCGTGTCGCTGTGGGAAACCGCCGCTTCTCCCTCCGCAGGGCTCTCCGAGCCGTGTGCTCAGAGCGGGCTGCCACGCCGATGCCCGGTTCCTGGCTGCGCGTGGCCCACGGCACCCGCGGCGTCTGCAGCACCGCTCCCTCACTCGCGGTCGCATGGCCGGGGACCCCGAGACAGGGATGGGGTCCGCGATAAGGCGCGCGCTCCCGAGGGGGCCGGGCGCATCCAGCACAGGCACCTCCGCCGGCACAGCTGCAGTCATGTGCTCCCGGGATGGCGGCCGCGTGGCCTCGGCCACGGGATTAGTATGATCCTCCGCTTTAGGGGTAATGGGACGATACAAATGCTCCTCAAGAGCTTCCCTGATTATAAGGTATGCATGGAAAGCTTCTCTTTGATCCCTTACTTTATCCCAGATCTCGTCCCAGAAACACCCCTCACAAGATTCAGGAGGTTCGATATCAAAAAGTAAGTCTCAAGAAATATAGGAGAACCTTTTGAAAAGCCAGATGAAAAAATGTTCTAGATCTCCCGGTTGCATTACTTTTTTGTTTTGTTGTTCAAGGATTCCTTTTACTTCTAGATACATTTTTTTCTGTGGCTCAGAGAGCCCCATTTCCCACAATTCTTCCATAGTCCAGAGAGAATATCCAAACCAAGATGAGAAGAGAGAGGTCTAGAGTGGTTATTTTACTCACGAATCTTCCTCAGGGATCGGTGTCTTGCCCCCAGCATCTCCACCATTATGTTGCAGTGGGGATACTGCAACATACATATATCAAACCAGGAGTCCCGTGGAAAAGAAATATATATAGACGGATAGATTCTTGATAGCTGTTTCAGAGAGATGTTTATTTCTCCAGCTGCATGGCCGGGGCTCTGCCCAGGAACTGTTCCAGTCACGGGCCCAAGGGTCCTTCTGCCCGCGCAGGGAACACAAACCAACCAATGGGAACGAGGCTGAGCAGGGGCAGGGAAGCCCCGTGTCTGTGCCCTCAGGGCCCCTCTGCCAGGGCTACACGGCAGGAGGGGAGACCCCAACACCCTTCTGAGTCTTTCTGTAGTTGTGTACCCAAAGCCATGCACAGCACCTTGGCTAGAAAGGCTTCTTCAAAGTCACAAACTCATTGAACAGTGACTCCTCTCCTAACAACTCTTCATTTTAGGGCACAGTGTTTCATGTCCCAGTACGGCGCTCTGTCTCTGTAATTTGTCTAATATAGATAAGAGGGGCCATTAGCAAGCTCCTTTGACTTGTGCCTCCAAATATTCTGAGAAAAAGATAAGGATGTCAGAGTGGGCTTTTGTGACTTATCTCGCACAGTAACTTCATCCTCTGTATTAATGATTGAGAAAATAGTAAAATTACCAGCAGATGGATACTAATCTAGCTTCTTGTTTAGTACTCTTCAGTAGTCTGCTGACTAGATGAGTGTTTAAAAGAAGAAAAAAAGATCTACCTGCTACTGCAAGAACCACCAGAAAACAAAAAATATGTGTTATCTTTTCAGGTGGCATTCTCATACCAGCCACTTAAAGCAAAATAGTTTAAATATCTGTTTAAAATTTGGTACTAATACAGAATCCTGTCTGTACTCTGAAAAGGAGTTGTGTGAAATGGACCTCTAGTGGTTAAAATAGATATGTCTTCAAACCCTCAGCACCCCACGAGGTCCTGCCTCCCACCCTTCTGGGCAAATCCCCCATTCGGGATCCTGCATGTATATTTCAAAATCTAAGAATGACATCGCTTTTTTAGAAATATAGTTTCCCTTAGCTCCAGTTTGTGTGGATACAATAGGAGGAAGATGTGAACATCACTTACCTGTTATCCAACTTCACTCTGTTGCTATTCACTGTTGAAGATACACACATTTGGAGAAGTGGCCCGCTGCTGGCTGATAAAGAGAGTCTGGGGACATTGGCAATGACATTTATATAACAATAATAAGACTGAACTTGTTACAGAGATTTTTTCCACTGTACAGCACTGTGCAACGAGCAGTTGTCATTCAGAACACAGAAGCAACTGCAAAATAAGGCAATTACTGAAGAAAAGTCCAGACATTATACATATAGCTTGGTGTTTGCTAGGAAGGATTAAAGAGAGTGGTGGCTAAGTGACCTCATATTGTGGTTTGAAATGGGGACTATGTTGTAAGAATTTAGTCATCTCTGTTTTCCAGAAGAGGAAAACTTGTTTAGTAATCTGGACATCAGCACATCTCACTCTGTTCAAAATTATATGTAACCCTGGACAGAACAGTAAAGCTCTCTGTGCCTGGCCTAGTTCCATGTGTGCAAAACAGGATTAGCAGACCAGCTGAAGCCCTGCATGCTTTCTGTAATTTTAAGTCTCCCAGTTCCTGGATTCATGCTAGTGAAGAGAAGCTTTTTGTTTTATGAATTAAGGCTTTTTGACCCCCACAGCTTGAGAGAAAAGCTGGAAGTGAATGAAATACATAGACTGACAGCAAAATTTTTAAAATAAATAAATAAATTTTAATAATAATAATAATAATAACTTCTTTAAACCAAACTTCTTTTTTTTGTGTGTGTGTGGGCCTTGGTATGGGGTAAAACAGAGCACATAACTGTCATTACCAACACTGGCAGTTGTCAGCATTGTGAAGGAAGGGCGATGAGTATTGTCACCAACTGTGCGGGACCACCCTAAAAAACCACTGCTGTAACTCTCAACTGCCAGGCAACTCACCAGCTTTGCTCACAAGGTGTCACCCACGGGTTACACTCATGCAGATTTGCTGAACACAGCTTCTTAAATGACTTTTGGAAAGCTGTGGAAATTCTCCTATTAGCGCTGGGTTTTCTCTTACAGCCACGGATGGCCAGGTCATCCATGTCTCATGGTGAAACCAGACTGAGCATGTGCTTACTGGTCACTGCTACGCTGAGTTCAGCTAAAAAGTTTCCACTGACATCACTTTCTGGAATTAATTGCAGAGCTTTCTCTTTCAGTCTTATTAATTTAGCTTCTGCATACAAAGCAGTCAAAATAGGATAGATTTTGCATACCTGAGCCTAAACAATGCTTCACAAAACCAGTAGGAAATAGGGAAACAAGTTCCCCATTTCACCTGTAAAGCCCCTGACTTTCAGAGGGCAAAGCCTGCGCTGAGGATTCCTCTGGCAGGCATCTGCAGAAAGTATTACCATTGAAAGTTGAAAGTAGCCAGGACTTTGGAAGCATGAAAGTGACCATGACTGGGAACGAAAGAACAAACAACTGCTGTGGAAGTAAATCAGCCATCTAACAATGTCAGTCTGACTGTCACGGTATCCCTGCTGTCACAATTTAGAATCAAAACTAGTTAGTATTCCAGTACCTGAAGCCTTCCATATATTGTGATGAGGCATACTAATGTTATTGTTACTTTTCAGGATACTGCTCCTTCAACCATTTCTGTGCCCGGCTTAGGTTATACACAAAAGTGACTTGAAAGTACTGTTGCAACAGGACTGTTTGCAAATGCATTACCCTACGTGTGGATTAAATTCTTGCTGAGTAAGGACCTAAGGGTTTGCTACATCACACAGATTTGGGGTGTCTTTAGCACTGTCCTGACAATTTTCTGACACATCCATAACAGACAGAAAGAGGTTAATAGCATCTCATCTGCAGTCAGACAGTCTCCGATCCCTGAAAGCAGATGTTATCATTGCATTTGTGCTTGTAAAATGTCTGACGGATCCTATGATTTCACTAATTTGCAAACCCACAAGTCTGGTTAAAATTATACTAGAGTAAAAGCTGAATAAATATTTGCAATTCTACACAACAATTAGATGATTATGATGATAATAATAACAGTAATAATTAATAAAACTGAAGGTTTTACACATTGCTCTTTTTCCCAGCATCTAATGCCAGGAAAAGAACATCTGCAACACTTGAAGTGAAAGCAGAAAAAAATGAGTTTCACACTTGTACCCTCCCCCCTGCAAGACACACACTCCCTTGGGTCTCCCACTCTTCCTTCCGCTTCTGCTTGCACCAATTCTCCTGGCACACACAGAGGCACCAGCCTCTTCCAGGGGTCACCACGCTCTCACTGGAGTCTCCCGGCTCCCCAGAGAAACACTCTAATACCCTTCCCCCTAATTTCCATGATAAACTCCTCAACTGCACGTCCCTACTCCTGCCTGCACAGCTGGCTGACACACTGTAAATGCACCACTTGCAAAACACAGACCTTGCATCAGCATTCAGGAAATTGAGAATGAAGTTTATGGCTTGACCAAAAGAAAAAAAAAAAAAGGGGGGGGGGGAGGGGGACGGGGGTGGGTGGAAATAGCACTTGATGTGAATAATGTAAAGACTTCTGCTTTCTCATTCAGGGCTCTCAAGCAGCAAAACAGAAACAAAATATTTTAGGCACTCTTTTTGCAAATTTGAGGCTACCCTTTGACAGCATGTTCTTCATGACAGAAGATGGCCTGCATCCTGTCATATATTTTAATGCACAGCATATCCCAGAGTCCACACACAGCCATGCTGGCTGTGTGCAGGTCCTATGGAACATCTCTGGTATGGCTTACAACCAAAAAATACCATTAATGCGCTAATATACTTCAAAAATGTCACACCATTGTTTCGCAAAGAAACCTTCAGAAGGCTGTGAGAAATTTCCATTGATTCCTCAGATAGAGTTTGCTGCTGCACCAAAAACTGTAATTCTTTTACAGCTCATTTCTAGTGCAAAAGGAATAAACCCTCACAATTACTTCGGTGCTTTTCAGGACTATTTGTGACCTTGAAATGCCCATTGCATTGCTAAGCTGCAAGAAGGAGTTACTCTGCATTCATTCTTTCTGCCACAGACCCAGTCAAGGCTGGCCACCAGGCAGATGTTGGGGGAGAAGACCAGGGCTGGGTGTGCCCTACTCTACATCCCTGTGACACCTGGGCCCCACAGCCCCTGCTCTGCAAGTACTGCAGAATCCACTGCTGGCAAACAAAGAAAGAGAGCCAACTCCTCAGTCACTCATCTAACAAAAGGTCTGCTGCTGGATGGCACAAAATGGACACTGCACGCACACAGACTGACTTTGTCTAGGGGCAGAGGCGGGGGGAGCATTAGATGGGAATGTATGAGATGCTGAGTTTATTTTAGGCAACCTGAGCCTGGAAGTCAAGTCCCTTGTGTTACTTAACAAGGCACACTGCTCACAGTCTCTCAGATGTAACAGCCTTCACAGAACATTAAAACTCATCTTCTTGTAATGAACTCAGATAATTTTGTTAAACTAGAATTGCAGACAGCCCAAGGACATACACAAAATAATTTGCACGATTCTGACTTAACCATTTTGCAGCTGTTTGGGCCAGCTCAAACAAAGAAAGATAGCTTATGAGGAAGATGTGTAACCAACCACCTGGAACCCAAACTCAATGCTATCCCCCTGAAATGAGTGTTCATCTTTTCATGCAATTGCAAAAGGCAAGGAAAAAGTAAGTCACCAGCAGCCTCAGTTGTACTTTTGTCTGAGGCACAACAGAAAGGGCTGTTCAGCTTTGATTTTTAACTCAGCATAGGTCTTGAATCTATAGCAGGAGTAGTACCATGGGAATAAACAAATTACTGTCTTAATTTAAAACAATTTTGGCTGATTCACACCATCTACACAGTAGAATTTAACACATAGTAGCAGCTATCTATTTCTAGAAATGCATGGCACATATTTACACATGGAGCAGTGGAAGGCAGAACTCAACTGCACTAGCTTTCTGCTTTACGAGTGGGATCACACAGACTTGTACATTTAAGAATATTGCCTTATATCTCTGAGGAACATATTTGGTATCCCAAGCAGAGCACAGCACAGGGAGCCTACGTTCAGTTAGGCAGATTCACAGAGCTCTCCTTTTAGGAACCACAGCACTCCATAATGTTCAGCCTCCCTGGTGGCCTATATTCTTTATTTCAAGATCTGCCAGTTGGTGGCTTTGAAATATACAGATAAACAGCCTAGCTCAGAACACTTAGCTAACCCGTTCATACCACCGCTTAGTCTTACACCAAGCAGTGAAGTCAGTCCCACACTTGACTTGTGACAATTTCAGGTTTCCTTTCAGAGAAACACTGTGTGGAAGGATGCCATGTGTACAGCAGATTCTTTCAGGGTCAGCTGCAAATGGACACCAGTTTCACATGTATGGTTGCCTTGGCGCTCCATGGTTCCCAGTTCTTAATTCATTCAGTAGGGGGCTGCAGTCATTTTGTACAGTACCAGTTACTATCGGCTTATAATCGACCTGTGATGGAGGCTAGGACCCTTCACTCTGTTGATTGCATCCTGTACCAGCCACTCCATTCCCTTCTGTGATGGATGTCAGGTTCAGGAGCATTTACTGCCCCACTCATCCCATTTACTCTTTTAAAAGATTGGCTTTTTTCCAACCCTTTTCAATGTCTTCACTGTTCCATTTTTTTATTTTTCATTGTGTCGACACTAATGGTTCAGAAAGCTCTTTGGCCAATTCCTGGAAGTTATCCAATCCTGCAGACATTTAAATGTTTAAGCTTAATATCTGCCATTTAATATCCTCCCTAGTCACTCACTAATGGAACAGAAGGTAATCATCACCGTATCCTCATACCTTTCACACATCCATCAAAGACTAAAATGTCTCTTCCACAGAGAAGCCATTTCAAATCCCTTGCCTCTGCTGGTGGCCCTCCCCATTGCAGCCAGGTGCCTGAGGCAGCATGAAGGCAGGGCTGGGGCCATGCCAAACTGCCACCTTTAAGTCCTGTAGGAGGGGAACCCTTAAGCTCCAAACAGACTTATTTCATGGTCTCTTGCACTGTTTCCCACATTCCCTATCTTGCTCCAGGACTTCCTTGTTATCCAAGGAGAGATGCATGCACCCCTCTATGCAGCCGCACAGAAAGAAGCCCTGCCTTTGCTGTTACCACCAGGGAGTAAGCCAATGCCCTCACAGACTTTCACCCTTGTCTGGGATTTGCCCAATTTCCTTGCCATCTCCCCCAGTAGTCCACTTATGGATGCCGGAAGCATTGCACTAAGCACTGGATTAAGAGGGACATATGGCCCCTGCCCCAAAGGAGAGCAGCAGATCCCAGCTGGGTCTAACTGAGCAGCATCATTGACATGGTCCTCCACAGACAAGAGGAGCAGTCCCAAGGAACTCATTTAATCTCACCCTGCTGCAGGTACCTCAGATCTGAGCACAGCAAGGTGCAACACCAGGACACTGCCAGAAAGGAGAAGGTCAAAATCACATGGCACCTTGGGGGAGTGGTCTCCATAAACTGTATGAAGGTGCATTTGATACTTCTTCCTCCTTTCTTGCATGTCTGGGGTCTCTGCTTCTCCTAAATGACCAATGCCCCAAACCAACATTTTTTATAAAAATTGAACTTGGATTAGACACTTGATGAAACTAGACATGCCCTCAAATACATCCTGGCTTCCGTCACCACGATGCAGACACACTTTGAAAAACAGTGTCATAAATAAGGGGATTTCTGCTTGAAATAATTCCCTAAAGCTACAAATATTCTGATTTTCCAAAGCTATGAAGAAATATGATTGCTCTCAGACAATAAGAAGCAATTATTTCTAACTTCGATACTGTTTTTCATCACCGGATCTAAAAGGCCTTTTACAAAGGAGACAAGTATTATAATTATTATTAGTAGTATTAGTATTAGCATTATCATCATCAGCATCATCATCATTATCATCATTATCATCATTATCATTGTTATCATTATTATTATTCCTATTTCACAAAGGGAAAAACTACCCTACAGAAAGGCCAAGAGGCTGTTGGTCACTCATTTGGCCACTGATGGAGGTAGATAGTTATTTGATTTCCAGTCAGATCTTGTGGCCACTAACCTGCCTACAGAAGTAGGTTATTTACAGAAACTTGTTCCTGTGTGACAGGTCATGACCACAGGAACGGATAACCAAGAACAGTGGAAATGACTAGTTTATTTTCAAATGCAGCCTATTTCTGTCTCTCTCTCTGCAGAGGTCTATGAGATCTGTGCTTCTGAACCCAGACAGTCTAACAGAGAGGATTTAAGCAGCCATCAAAGAACCCCACAGAGATCTATGGATTTTCCGATAGTGCCTGACTATCCATTTAATTCAGTTTACTTGCGAAAGAGAGATAAGCTTTCACTGTTAGTTACACTAACTTCAGGCCTGCTGACACACATTTTCAATGCTGTAGCAGGCTGGTTCTGTTAAGAGAAGGACAGAAGATTTCTAACACATGTATGAGACGCTGATGGTGGTAAAGCGCATTCATTCCCACAGAGCAGCTTGAAGATTGCACATTGTCCTTACGGCACAAGAGCTGGGTAGGAAAGGGTGCTTGTTGCCACTCCTGCATTAGCATCGAGCTATGCTTGTTTTCACAAAGCAGATGGAGTACTCCAGCTCTGCTTGCTACATATCTCTGCAGTCCCTAAGAGTGGCAGTAGTGAATATAACTAACCCTCCAGGAGTGAAACTGTTAGTGAGTAGAGCAGAAATTGGTCTCCTCATTCCAAAAACATGGATTAAGGAAACCTTTGATTTCTACACAGAGGCCAGACTTTGCTAGAAAATACCTGAGATTAGGTAATGGGAAACAAAAGTTTCTTCCAACACCAGAGACTTTTAAGCAGGACACAGAAATACAAACACTTTAGGCAATGAATATGTTGCTTTGAAGGCAAATTCTCCCTCTGATGTAAAGTGAAAATTATGTTCTTGGTATCAGTTCATGCTTCAGTGGTGTAACTATAACCAAACTTAGTCAACTATTAAGAATTACACACCAAAATTTATGAACACACATTTTGGTTGAAAGTATCTGAATGGGCCATATTCTTTTCCCTGTGGCATGGATGCACAGCCCTGCACCCCAGCAGAGCTGTACTGCCTGTAATACACCTATCTATGTGCTTTGTGGTTACCTAATCTTATGAAAACTGGAAAACTGGCACCTACAGAAGCATGAGAGTTTTCCCAAGTGCACTTCCATTAAGGGTTGTTTACCCAGTGACTGTAACTGTAGAAATCATTAATTGTTTTATTTAATAATTTACATAACAAATTAAATCATTCTGTGAAAACTGTAAGTTTGCAAAGACAAAGCTGTGAGCTAGATGCAGCAAAGATGTGCAGAACTGAAGAGTTTCAACGATTTTTAAACACTTGACCCCTGAAAAAAGATCAATAGTTCTGTGTTATGTCCTGAGGCTGCTGAAACAGCACACAGGATGTCCTCGGTGCCTCAGACTGGCAATGCAGAACACTCGCTTCACAGAGGCACAAAAGCAAGCACTGAGCACTGAAAACATGTGAAATGTCATCCCACTCCAGAAGCTAGATCTGGGCCAGGGCTGCCAGAATCCGCCATCCTCAATCCTGTTCTGATAAACAGTTCAACCTACTATCTCTGGGTGCAGTATTGAGACTATTTACAATACAGAAAGAAATGCAAGACCTAAGCTTAGCAATAAAATCTGGGAGACCTGAGCTCCAGACCTTGCTCCAGAGGATGTTTCTGTGTATGAGACAAGAGATGTTAAGCACAAAACCAGGATATGGAGGTGCCTGGTTCCCTTACAGGTAGGCCTGCATTATGTCCCCTCCTGAATTCCCTCCTTCTCCCTCCTTCTCATTCTTGTTCTGTATTAGATATTAATGTCAAACGACTTTTAGTAAAGAAAATCACTTTTTTATTCCCGTCAATTCTTTGCAAGAGCCAAAACTGGGGCAAAGTGTGGGGGAAAACCACTCCCTGTAGAGAAACTACAGACCTGTGGCTGATCTGGACATACTTATGGGAGGAGCTGCAACCTGCTCTTGGCTCTGAAGCTGAAGACTGTTCTTCAGGTGTATGCAATTGCTGCTGTGCAGAAACCAGGGATGCCTCAGAGAGCCAGGCAGCTCTGTCTGATGGCACATCCCATGAAACACATTCAGGACGGCAGCTGAATGCAGAACTGTAGTCAGAGGAGCTGATTTCACAGAAGCAGAGCATTTAGTAATTACAAATAATACAGGATTAGCTACAAATGTTTGCTTCAGAACATGTAAAGGACATGGTCTGGAGGCAAGAAGGAGAAGAGAAATCAGATTTCACTAACAGAGCTTGCATTTTACAAAGCATCAAACAGCCCAGTCATGGGACTCACCGTATTTAATGCGTAAAATCAGAGAGACCTGTTTAGCGAGACTTTGTACAGCACTCTCAAATAATTATGCCGTGCTCCTGGCAGCCAGAAAGATGTGTTCTAACACGTACTTTGGCCTCTCTCACATGGCATATTGCTGCACATTTGTCTTGACAAGCTCTTTTGCTTTACTGTGTTGTAGCCAAACCGATGTGTGGTGCAAGCAGGTTCAATTCCGGATCAGCTATTGCAGTGAGGGATTTGGCATTCAACACTTGTAATTGTTCTTTTCTCAGGCCTGCTCTTGCACAGCCTTGAGCACTGACTTCTCAGATTTTAATGCAAGCTGAAAATTCTCAGCCTTTTTCAGGATTGCACTTAAAATAATTAAGACAATCTTGAAACCACCAACATAAGTTGATGAGTAGATTTCCTCCTCCTGATTTCAGGCTTGGGTATGAACCTTTTGCTGATGATCAGATTATTGACTATGTTAGTAAGTCCTTCCACAGTACTGAGTATACAAATCAGTTATGCTTTTGGGAGACACAATTTACAGTTGTCACAGCTGTTACAAATCTTTACATTTTACACATAAATGAAACAAGTATATAGTATTTTTATAGGTAATGTTATAGAAAGGGTTTAATTATAGAAAAGAGGTCCTGTAATAACACAATTCTGAGTGAAATCCACTTCTAGTAGTGTTTCTATTCATTCTCTAGTCTAAAATGTTTGAAATGTGGACATACTTATAGAATAAAATGTATCTATAAGACTGCAGTCATGTTAAGCTGTCTTTCTGAATGCATTTGCTGATTTCATTTTGGCTGCATGGAAGGGGCGGTATAATAATGAACCTGTGACAGAAACCAATATGCCTGGGCACATTTTGAGGGTAACAGCTTTCCTGAGAGATTGGCTAACACCAAGCCAGGAAACAAGCAAGGCTACTGATAAGTGCTTAGCTTTAGTGGAAAGACAGTTTAATAGGGAGTAATAGAAATATTAAACATACAATATTTTGTACTATGTAACATGATTTTTATGCGATGGTTTGGTGATGACAATGTAACTGAACAAATAGCTGGCCAATACCTTTCTCTCTACTTGTCTGACAACCTACAGTTCCTGGGAGTAAACAGTACATCAAGCAAGCTGCAATTGATACCAACAGGACACTGCTGTAGGTATCAAGAGGAACAGACGGTGGGAAAAAGTGGCTGGGGTTCTTTTTTTATCCATATGAGGGATCTGGATAAATTAAAGTGAGATTTGCTGCAGGTTAATATACAGACAAATATGAAAAACAAAACAAATCAAGACAAACCCCTCCCCCCCCCCAAAAAAAAATAAACCCAAAAAACCAACCAATCCACCCCTAACTTCAAAACAGACAGGAAAGAAGAGCACTTTGCATTAGTCTCATGGTACTAGTAGCTTGGATGGCTGCCATACAAGAAGCAGTGGGGAATTTCTGGGGAGTGGATAACTGGCACAACACTCTGTGCTACCCGCCTCTCTGGACTTTCTTCTGCTAGGGGGCACATTAAAATAGGGGAGGAGATTAGAGGAGGTATTTCCAGATTCCCAGCTGCATATCATTATAGGCAATTGGCTTCTGTGAGAATTGGGTATTTCAAAGCACTGAAAGGAAGTGCCTGAGTGTGATATTTCACAGCATCCCCTAGATTACTCCTAAACCAGAGAGCCCTTTGTAAACTGGAATCCACCGTGCTGGGAAGAGCTCCAGGTGGTAAGGACTGGCTTCCCTGCACTTATGAGTCGGACCTGCACTGCCAGGGTTCAGTTAGAGCTCACCCTGATGCCGTGGCTCACTTGCCTCATTACTCACGTACTTAAATGTCAAAGGCACAAGTGGGCCAGAATGAGCAGGGCATTGCTCTACCCTGCAGATGAAAGGCCATAAAAAAGATGTAGCTGAGTGCATCCAGACACCTGAGGCCCCAGTGAGGGGACAGGAAATGCTGGTGAAAGCACCAAGACCTGGAAGGCAATACGGGATGGAAGGCTGCCCATGCATGGGTGCCTGCATCCCAGGCTGGAGGCAGCCTGCTCTCCCAGGCTCCCACTGCCAGGCTGGCTGGAAGGTGCTGACTCAGACCACCAAGCCCCAGCCTGCTGCAGCTGCAGTGCTGCCCAGCAGCCTCACCACCCTGGGCCCTGCAAAAGCAGGAACACCACACTGGCCACGGAAAGCCCCACTGACATGGACTGTGAGTCACCACAGCACTGGGGAAGGAACAGCTGCCCCACTGCCTCCTTTTTGCCCGTCAGCAGCAGGAACCAGATCCAAACAGTGGCAACCACCACTGCATCTGCTTTAGCACAGCGATCCCCACTCCTGCAAGACCACCAGCCTAGAATGAGCTGGAAAACCACGGTGCAAAAGATGTCTGAAGGTTGTGTGAGCCCAGTACCCTTGGCACACTCTCCTCACAGGGAGAAGAGCAGGTTTTCTGTGATGGTTAACCAGGCTGTAGATACCACGTATGTCTTTCAAAGTCATCGTGCTATTCCATTACTTAAATCTGGGTATTACCATACGGGACAACCATTGCATGAGAACAAAATCACACCCTTTTTCTGGCAGCTAAATACCCAAATATGTACTGTGCTCATATATAAATATGTATGTCACTGTATGCCTAATGAATATGTCAAAAACTGGTTGGAATGTATGAGATCTTCCAGGGTATTTTTCTGCATTATAAGCTTTTAATGAATGATAATTCAGCACTGAAATCAAGCAAAAGCTCACTTTTTTATTCATCAGTTACAAAATGAGGACACAGAAGGGTACAGACAGCAGGTAGACTCCTAGCTCTGAATTCCACTTCTTGCTATCAGAACATGTTATTAATCACTGTTATCAATGCAGATAACCACAGAAGGGGCAGCACAAGGTAGTACTTTCTCCTGCAACAGTCTCCTCTGGGATGCTCCATAGGCAGGCATATGTTCCTTTTAGGAAGCCAGCCACGCGTGACAGAGCGGGTGTGGGTGAAGATGGTAGATACTCTATCACTTTAATTAGCTGCTTCAAGAAAGGCAGATCTGCATCAGGCCTAGGTAAAACTGAGACATATTTTGTGAAAGACACCCCTCTGGCTGGGGCCAGCCATCTTTGAAGTCACAAAAAGTACTGGGGACTGACTGGGGCTCTGGTCCGGACCCTCTGATCCTGGTGGCTCTGTCACAGGATAAGCCCGTGCATGATTTGTGTCTCCAGAAGTTTTCAACACATTCTGCAGCTGCTGGCATGAAGGCACAGTGGGTGGTCTGCCCCTCTCCTTCTCCTTTCCCTTTAATAGCTCTTCCGGGGCATCTCAGCAGTGAGGATGGAGCTTGGCACCGTCCCTCCGAGAACCAGGACAAACACTATCCTTCGAGAACGAAAATTCACCTTGGGGGTGGCAGCATCTACCACCCTCCTGGGAAGTGATCTGGCTGGCAGATCAGCACCACTGGTACTTTGCAAACTATTTTTATGCTCCTAATCCTCACACTTCTTTTACCTTCATAGACTGTCCATTGCCATGAGCAATCTTTTCAACTAATGCTCCTGTGTCCTCTAAACACTTCCCAGGGGACCTCAGAGTCTTGACAGCTGGTTCTGAGATGAAGACCTGGCCTGAAAGGAGGGCAGCAGCAGTGAGAAGGGGAGAAAAAGAGCATGGATGCGGTGGGCAATGGTGCCAGAAGGAAGGGTCAGAGGCAATGAGACCTGTGAGGGAGTATGCTCCTGAGTGGGCAGCTACCAAGAAAGTCCTCATGTCCTCCCCATCAATGCCCTGAGCCTGCCCTGGGTCCTCTGACCCACTCCTCTGGGTTTCCTGTGCCTGCTCCTCGCCTCTGGTTCTGGTCCTTCATCTGCAGCAGGATGGGTTCCACCCGGCAAACACGGCTGTCAAGCGATTTTTGGAGGCCGTGGCCCCTTTTACTGCGATTATGCAGTGCTGCAGCTAAGATTGCTGAACTTTTCACCCCTTTGGTAGCTCATTTTTACAAATCATGGCACCATCACACTTTTGCATTTTGCACAACCAGGGTCCTGACCAAGGGGCTTGCTTCCAGCACCAGGGAAAATAAAAGGAGAAATCAATATTCTAAAGGTTAAAACAGTCCTCAAAGGCCAGACACTCAGCAGCTATAAATCAATGCAGCAGGATTCACTACAGAAAAGCTTATGTTGGTTTAGTATCTGGCCTGAAAACAATTCAAATAATAAAATCACAGCAACAAGATGGACAAGAATGATTAGATCATCTCCTCTATCCCTCAGGGCTGGGACATCAGACTACACTGAGTGCTTTGTGCTGTGGTCAGTAAAGCTGTAGCTGGTTCAGGCTCTGCTAAGGCTTTCCACTTCTGTTTTCCTAGTGTTTCTTCTTTGACAAATGTATTTTGAGTGAATAATTTATGCTTGGGATATTTAAAGAACAGAAACCTAAATCCTCTATTTACTGAATTCAAGCAGTGCTAGCCTAGAAGGAAACAGCTGCAATGCCTCAGTTCCCACTGCCTCTTCTCTGCTGACCTGCTCAGGACCTTCACCCCAGCCCAGGAAAAGCATCCTCTCCAGAGCAAGCATCAGAAGACCAGCCAAAATTCGTAAGTGACCACATTAAAAATGGTTTACTTAACATGTTAGGGGCCCAGGTGTGCTACAGCTTGTTTTGGTTCCTTGCATGCTGTATGACAAAGACATGCCATATCCTCAAAAAAAGAACAGAACTATTCCTGGTAATTTCACATTATCAATTCCTGCAGCTCCAGCCTTGCCTCTCTTTTGAGCACAGAATCCAGATTATGCTGTCTGATGCCATCTGGTGAATCCACAGGGGATGAGTAAACAATACCAAACTGATTTCCCTGTACCAAGGGAACTTGGCTTGCATTCACATTCCCTTGGAGATAAATCATTATTATTCTGATTGCTAAGGCAGATTCCACTAAGAGCAGAAGGAAAGGAAGGGAAGTGATAAAGAGACCTCCTTTTGCAGCAAGAATGCAGAGGAGATCATGCAGACAAGGTGCAATAATAAAAGCGACTGAAGTGTTAGGAGCTGCTCTTTTGATGTTCTGGTGAATTGCAAGCCTTGATTTAAGCAAATAGGTCTGCATCTGCACTGCAGATAAGCAAAAGAAGAAAAGTGTGGGTGAAAAATCTCTGATTTTTAATAAGGGTAGACAATCTGAAGTACATTGTGTTCTCAGTTAAACTGTCACATACTAAAAAAAAAAAAAAAGAAATAAACCAGAGAAACTTGAAAACTAGGTGCAGTAGATCTGGAAATGTCTAACATAGGGGCGGGGGATTTCATTCAACACATATTAAAATTATTTCCCTTTGTAATTAGCTCTCATTAGATTGATGCTTTTCAATCTACCAAAACTGTGCAATAACGTTATAGTAAGAAAGACATAGAGAGAATTTTGGCCCTGCAAAGACCTAATAGTGCATGAAAACTGGCACGTTCATAGGTGTCCCATTATGCAACTGGGCATCTGCAGAATTTCCAGAAAGAAACACAGAGCACAGATAGTGGACCAGAATCCTAAAGGAGGCAATGGAGTCTAAAGGATGAACAGAAATGAGTTCTCTGTACCTTACGTATTTTCAGGTGAGGTTACATCTGATTTTTACTCATGACGTGGTTTAAACCATTAGTGCAGTGCTCAGGGGCAAGGTTCCCTTCCAGTACCTGTTCCAGACTTCTTTACACAACTTAACTTGGTGGGCCTTGTTTCCTGTCTTTATCAATTACATCTCCCTGACAGATGCATCCATGCTGGCCAAGTCTGAGGGCAGCCCAGTATGCCCCACAGCTCAACAGCTGCATCTCTCCAGCACGGCCAGCACGTCCCAGAGTGCTCAGAAACATGGACGCACCGAACAGCTCTCCACACATGACACATCCCAAGAGTTGCACATCACCGTCCTTGCTCCCAGCGTGTGCAAGAGCACTTCTTCAGGATGGCTGCCCAAAGAAGCAGACGACAGGTTGCTGCTTAGCACAGTGGTCTGCTGTCAGAAGGAGAAGGGTTGTCAAGAATGTCCTACTTAGGGGATGAAAAATGCACTGTCTATAGACTCAGGAGCTATATGAGTCATTACAGCAGATGTAGAAGGAAAAAAAATAATGTCCCTTAAACTTATTGCCATATCAGGGGTGAGGAGGAAAAAAAAAAAAGAAAGTCACATTGCCCTTTAGGGACAATGCAAGCATGGACAGGATGACTCTGGGGAGAAAAGACAACTAAAATCATCCACAAGAGCAAACTCCAGTCACTTGGAGGGGTAGCAACTAAACTGTTGGGAAAGAGAAAGGGTTATTTCCTCAGTGTATGAAGAGAAAACAAGCAGAATGCAGCAGTTTTTCATCTAACCCAGCAGATAATTGTAGTAATATGAAGAAGGAAAAAAACATTTGCAAGTAGGAATGAAGAATATCCTATAGAGAACAGCAGGGCTAACATCCAGCAGGGACCAAAAAAAAGTGGATGAGCTAAATCACCCAGGCAGCAGACACCAGGGAAAAAATAAAAAGGATCCCCAATCTTCCCTCCGGCACTCACTTGCATCTCAGGTAGTGGCAGAGAGGGAATCAGTGAAGACAGGCGGGGTATCTGAGCTCCCACTTCGGAGAGGGATGGGGAAAAGAGGCTGGGATCAGGCTCCCATGGGGAGCTGCTGCAGGCAGGGATTTGGCAGCCTGTCCAGACAGGTCCTGCAAAGGGAGAGGAGAGTTTTTCTGTTTCGCTCTGGTTTTTGTTTGTTTTTAAACACCAACAGTATTTCCCAGTGTTTATACTCATGTTTGCACTCATTAGCAGCAGTTAATACACCATCTTTGCCATGATATTTGTGGATTCATAAGGCATCGGTACAGCAGAAACTTCCTCAGCCGCAGGGTGTTTGGTTTGCGCAATTCATTTTAGGAAATCTCTCTGGATTTTCCCAGGTTCTGCACAGAGTTAGTTTTATTGATGGTTGTCTCTGCAGTTCAAATCTCTTTTCTTTTGATATGTCCTCGTGGGTCTGCTCCATAACACTCAAAAGGCCAGCTGGGAAACAAAAGGCGTTTCTGAGATCAAAAAGCTTCCAGCTAGTATGTGACCTAGACCTGTGACAGGCTTAGCTTGAGAAAAAATCTGTTTTGGAATTTTTTTAAGGAGAATGAAGTGTTAAGGATGTCATTTATATATATATACGTATATATGTAGATAACAGACGTAGATGATGTACATATACATGTATATGTATAATTTTTTTTTTTCCTCACACGTTGACAGCCTTATTTTTATTACAGCTCTTCCAAATAGAACTCATGCGTTAGCTAGGTGTGATTAACTTCGGGCTCTGGGCCTCACCATGACCTGTTAACATCTTCTTAGCATATCTTCGGTAATTCTTGCAGAATCACATCTCAATATCTGTTAGGTCATATTTTCTATTTTAATTTTAGTCAAAACATAACTGATACTGAGTCGATACTTCTTGTAATACCGTGTTTCACCACCCCTCCTCCCCAACATGGCGTTTATATACTCAGGGAGGCTTTTCAGTCAATTCTTCCGAAGAGAGAACGAACAAGGTCCACGCTTCTGCCAAGGCTTTGTCGGTGCGGTCTATCTGGCTGCACAACAGAGGCAGGCTGCGAGCTACTCCGCAGAAATGAATTAGAGGCGAGCACAGCTCAAACACAGAAGCGGCGTGTCCCTCCCGTGTCCCCCGCCCGAGCTCCCGGCTCCGCGGCCGGCGGCGGCGGCTCCCGGAGGGCCCAGGCTGGGCTGGCACGGGCCGGCGGCAGCGGGCAAGGACGGAGCCTCCCCCGGCCCGCCCGGGGCCTGCAGGCATGGATGGGCATGTCCCTGCTCTGCAGTGGGCTCTCGGAATTCAGGCTGGAGCTGCGAATTCCTAATCTCAAAGGAAAGAATTCGGTGCAGAATATGCATAAGCATTAGCCTGAAGTGCCAGGGCCAACTGCCTGTTCTTATGCAAGCAGGCAGGTAACACAAGCGCCAGGGACATGCCGATGCCACTGTTATCAGCCTCTCCTATTCTTTTTCATAGCTGAAGGTTAAGCCTTGATGCTTACACAAACCCTAGCCATAGTGGAAGATTCTTTTTCCATCAGATCCGTCATAGCAGTGTTGTCTAGTCTAAAAGCTTCATTAAAATTCAGACTTCCACTCCTACCTGATTATTCCAGCAGCGATCCGCAGGAGGTCTGACAAGACCCGGGCAGGTGGCAATCCCTGTCACATGCCATAGCTTCCACGCTGCCTTTTTGGAAGGTGGCCAAGGCCAGCACCAGAAGCACCGAAATTCAGAAAATAACAAATATAACCAAAGATACTTGGCTCCAGGGAGATGTGGAGCAGAAGTGTCAACATTGAGACAACCCAGAAGGAGTGCCGAGGGGCCTTGTGGGCAATCCACAGGCTGGAGGTGCCACGGACCTCATTTATCCCTGCGGTTTGACCTCTCACACAGATTAAAGCTCTTGAAAAGGAAAAAAAGAACTCTCCTTACTCTTCTGCACAGTCTACATACACCTCTGCAGGGCAGCCAACCAATGACAGCACAACGTAGTGCACATCTGCCTTGGAGATCTTTCTTTCTCATTTTGGCTCCAAAGGAAACATGATTCACAAATGAAAGGGCACTTGACCAGGCTTTACAGCACATCTCAGAGGAAATTCAAAGTTTTTATGTCGAACCGTTGTTTCAAAAAGAAAACTCCCCAAACCAAAATGTTATACTCTTTAAATGATAGAAAAAGCTCCTTTTTGCCACATCCTTCCTTCAGGGATATGGCAACGCCAAGAGCAGTATTTTCTGCATGCTGCAGTGCCTCCTTCTTTAATAGTCTAGACTTCATGTAAAAAACATTTTCTCCTTCTGTAAGTGACTCTGGACTCACTAAGCATGCAATAAATTAAAATTACATTTATTAATGAATGATCATCTTCATTCATAAGAAATGCTGTTATGGACCTCCTCTGAAAGGGTTAAAGTACTTTTTGGCTGCTTACCACTTACTATCAATTTGTGTAGTTAACCCACTGGGGACTGAGGAGTCAGGCTGGGAATAGCTATATGTTTCCAGTGTACATCTAGGATGGAAGCCTGACATTGTATAAAGTAAAAAAAGATGGAGTAGTGCAGAATATTTAAGTACGGACTTTATCCCATTTGAGCAGAAAGGATCAAGAATGTTTATAAATAAACCATTGAGTGCAAACACTTTCGACTCCACCATAACAGGCTAGCAATAAACAAGAGATTTCTGTAATATTAATTCTGGTTTAAGCAGTAACTGTATGCATGCTGAGGAAAATTAAATGCCACCAAAATACATTGTGTGGGGACAAGTCATTCTTACCATTTTATGGTGCTGCGTAATTGGTAAATAATATAATAATGTAACGGCTTTCTATAAAACCTGATCACATGTAATTTTTCCCAATTTATCATGCTAGTTCATACCAATAAGTTCCCAAAGGAGTGGCTTTGTTAGCAGCAGGTATTGATTTCTGAGCTCAGACTGCATCTTCCTACTATTACATTTCACTTGAGAAATTAAAATGTTTCTGTAAACTGGCAGTGGGGCAACACACCATATTCCTGGGAAGGGAACATTGCAAGGCATTTACTGCTGTCAGCGCCAATTCGATTTACAAGGTTGTAGTGCATGGGAAACTTTTCTGCATTACTAATGAATAACAACTTCTGAAAGATGGGAAATTAATTTGATAAGAAGCCACCCAAACCCTTGCAGAGCAGGATAAAGGCATCCAGGAGGAATGCATAAACAGGATGGCTGAGTCGGCGGGGCAAAGCAGGAGGGCTGTCAGAGCAACATTTTGACTTTCCTAGGAGAGGCTCCTCAGGGAACAGCTTCCCTGAGCCCTGAATGCCACATGAGCAGGGCACTGATTTCACACCCAGCTTCACCTTCTGGCCTTCTCTGTATGGCCCTACTCACATCTACAGTAGTAGTAGGTCTGGAAAGAGCCAGGAAGGTACTGAGAGCTTCAGACCTCCCTAATTAACTCCTTAGTCATCACAGCCCTTGATCTTTCTAGTATGGCCTGTCTTCCTTGTACTAATCCATGAAATCAAGAGAAGTGCTGACAAAAGTATAATTACTTGGGCTGTTGTTTCATGGTATGGAGCATTTGGTGGCAATACTGCTTGAAGGTGTTCCTGTTCCCCTTGCCTACCCACTGTTTGCTCCTGATGGGGAGACCACTCCAGCAGCCTTGCTCCAAGATGCTTGAGGAAATGTCCCAGCTTTAAAAAAAATGAAACCTGCAAACAAACAGACACCACACCTGAGTGTGCAGAGGGGAGATGAGGAATGAAAGCCGATTTCAGGGAAGAGACCCAGAAGCAGGGCTGCCTCAAGCTTGGATCATCGCCAAACACTTGGTAGCCTTATACACATGGATGTTCAGGGAGATTTCTCCTCCGGGAGGAACTCACTGTATTTTGTATGCCAGGAGACAGCCATGGCTAGCACTAAGATTGCTACCAAATGTGATAATATTTCCATTAGGGAAGATGTGTTTGTATCTGAGTTCAGCTAAGATACTTTTATGCCTAGAGAGTTATCAATCAGCGCTCCTTCCTTTTTATTCTGCACTCTCAGTTTGGATTGGTATTTTTGTCTCTGAGGTAGAGAAAAAATTACTGCTTTTTCTTTCTAATACCATTAAAGCTTTGTCATTTTGGCTTTGTGGGATACTTCATTTAATCAAAAAGGAAAATAAGGGATTTTATTTCTGCAAAGACTAGCAGGAGGCAAGAGCTGGTATTACCAAGCTTTGAGAACAGTTGCTATCAGGAAGATTATTCTCCAAATGGAGGCTGAGGGCACTGACCATGGTGAACTGAACTGCGACATGTAATTTCATTACTTTGGCTGGGCTAAGCTGCCTAAGCTTATTGCTGCCTTCAGCAAGGGAGCACGTTGGCTTGCAGCCACAGTGGAGGGATGTAAAAGGCTTGAGGGTTGCTACAATTTTCTCAAGTGCCTAAAAAGTGTCCAATTGGTCATTAGCTGATCACCTCTTGGTTTAAACAGATCGCACACTGCTGTGATCTGAAAACACACTGGTTAGGCAGCATTTCTGTTACAGACTTGCTCTTAAAGAATTACCACGCATACAGGAAATCTCTTTGATTCCCACATGTGTTTGGTTTTCAGACTTACAGGCTCTGTGGTGGGGTAGAGGGAAAACCAACAACCAAACCATCATTCATTCCCTTGAGATCTGTGCTGCATTATTTTACTGTATGCAATCCTTTGTTCTTCATGAGGCTATATATACCAGTACAGCATTTCTTCTCCTTCCTGGCTCTTTCAAAGTAAGAGAGTAAGATGAATAATCTTGCATGGTGGGTATGTATATCTGTCTGTAAACATTTATATGTGACTTTCATGTCTGTGAATTGTGCTGGACAGATAATCATGAAAACTTGACAGCCTCTCCTTCAAAGCAGAACCGTGAGAAGCAATTACATACACTTTGAATACCAGCTGGACAAGCTTCCCACACCATGAAATATCATATTTAATTTTGAACCTGGAGGAGTTACATCCTGCCATCTTTACTCTGTCTTCAAATAAGATTATTGTACTGTGCTCCAGGAAAAAACCATGATGCTTATCATTTGTGCTAGCTGCAGGAAACCCTGGCTGAATTGACTGACCTCTGTGATACACAGGGTAGGACTGAATGATCAATCATCTTTAATCCTTAGAACCTACCAACAGAAAGAGGGAAGTGCACAGTTCCCTGTGGTACGAGCTGTTCTGTGGCAGAATCCCTAGTATACAAGGATCTGAGCTTTATAAACTGTGTCCTAAAATCCTGCATTTATCACGGGTGTCAGTACTGGGTGTAACTAAACCAGCATGGAGAGCGGTTTAACAACATGTATAAACACGACCAAGCAATGCAAATCACAGTTCCTGCAACTCATTTTGAGCTGTTCTTAGAACAGGGAGGAGCGATACACAATAAAGGGTGAAAATCATCGGTTTTCCCCTTTTTGAGCTTTTACTTCATGTTAATTAATTCATACTGTGAATTAGTTCTGGTTGGTGGATACATTTAGGTGTTTTGTGAATCTGAAAGCATGTTCTACCTCCATTCAAATTATGAAACAAGCACAACAAACATGCCTATTGACTGGGTATCTGTACTGCATTTGGTCATTTGAGAAATCTGTCACCATAAAGGTCACTTGTATGCCTGAGGACAGGAGGAAGGAAGGTGGAAATGTAGAGGCTCACACATTGCACAAGGGCTGTCAAGGGACAGGAGTTGTGGGCAGGCTCTTTTGCACCCCCATAAAACCTGCTGCTCCGTACATTAGTGACAGCAATGTGTTTACTTTTTTTTAACTCAAGGTATATACCTGTGCTCAGTCAGTTTCAAATTATCATTAATCAGCACTCTAAAACTACCCTAAAATCTTCACACGCTCATTGCTGTATACCAGTCAGCCAGACTCACAGCAGAACACAGGAAAAAAATCTTGTGTGATTTTATTTCCTTGGTCTGAGACATCAAAAGCAGTGTCAAATATGTGGACAAAAATCCTATTCTGATTTATCAGGACTTAAATACATGTTTTAAAATCATTATTTGTCTTTTTCCCTATGTATATTTCCAGCTAGCCACTAGAATACCAATTCCTGCTTGAGTGCTGGCTACACCTGCTTGTGATAATGTGGCTGGAAACTGGCCAAGAATTACCAGTAAAACCCAGAATATGACAGAGGTGGAATTGGCAAAATTGAGGAAAAGACCGTGAACATTCTAAATAATGGCATTTTCTTCTGTCATTTCCTTCTATGGGAAAGCTCTGTGAAGAGGGCTGTGTTTGCAAGGATTTTCACAAATCCTTCTGAGAAGGGAGGTGTTACCTGGGAGAAACATGTCTTCCACATCTGTACTTTTTGCTAGAGACGAAGCAATATGCCCTGCAACTTTGTTCCTCTGTATCACGTCAGGATTTTGCTCAACTTGCTCTGGTGCCGAGCTGAGCTGAGAGCACACTGCTGACACTTGGGAAAAGGGAAGAGGGGCTCTGGTGCTATAAAACCATGGGAAAAGGGGAGAGAGGGGATGACACTGAGGGACAGCCACGTCTCCCTTGCACCCACAAAATGCAGCATAGCAGGGGCAAGTTATCTTGCACCACCCCCTGATCAAATTCAGTTGATGATCAGAGAGCTGGGAACACATGAGACCATCCTACAGAAACTGTTGGCCAGGCTAAGGTTTGAAGACTATGAAGAGGATGGTCTTTCACTCCTGAAGAGTTGAGCAAGTGCCATTACAAGGCCCATAAAGGGAGATTGTGTGAATTCTACTAGTTGCCTTCTCCATTTAATTGAAAAAAAATTGGCAAGATTCAACAAGGGCACAAGACAATAATGCCTCACAACTAGGACATGGTATTAATAGGCTTAAAATCCCTCAGAACAGCAGTTGGTTATCCCATTCTTAAATGTGTTAAATAAGTACATTGCATGATACTTGAATGATACATGCTACAAGTGCATGTTGTGCCACCAGTCATTGCAGTGAGATTGGAGATAATTTGTCTTCTCAACTTGGCCTACTCTACCACTGGCACTGTTTTCCCCAGCTCCTACCACTGGTAATTTCCTGCACAAATGGGCAATCCCAGCCTGCATTTTGAATCTGTATTTACACTTTGGAAGATCTATCACTTAGCATTTGTGAATGTATCTGTTATTTTTGCAAAAATAGTAGGCAGCTTAACATGTTTGGATTTGGGCTTGGCTTACTTCTTTCTTTGCTTCACACAGACATTCATGAGCAGCTCTTTTGATGCCATTGGCTTTTTCAACATTACATACTATCTAATAATTTCATACTACCAGACTTCCTTGGCTGTTATGCATAAAATGATTTCCAAGTGACTAACTTGCAGACAAACAAATGAGGTTGGGCTCTGGACCAGGTAAGAGAGCACCAGCCAGGGAGTCTGGCACTGTGTGTATCTTTGCCTTAAAACAATAGGACTTCATGTGGAAAGAAGGCTGGAGGATCTGTATCAAGTGTGACAGTGACCAGAAGGGACAGATATGATACTGATCCCTGAAATCCATTCAGAGGGTCTTTGACTGAGCTATTTGTTCAGCTGCAAGGTCAAAGAAAAAAGTGGGCACACAATACAGAAAATAGCATTTTCTTATCCTTTGTTGTAGGGTATTTTTTTTCCAATAAAGGAGTGTACACAATAGATATAGACTGAATACACAATGCAAGCAGACTTCCAGTGACTCTCAAAAGCATTGCTTTAAAATGTCTGCCCCTAGGCATATCACTCAACGAATCCCAGAAGCTGGAAACTCCAGACCTGTCCTAACACTGAAGACATATAACAACCAGAAACAACAGGCCTTGAAAGCAACTTCAAAACCCTAGGAAGTCTGGGAGTGAACTTTCTTTATTGCTCCTAATTACAGAATATTTCTTATCTTTCCCCTTATCTCAGTGGAAAAACATATTTAAAATGTGAGAAACATATAAATAACAGGCCCAGCTGAGTCATTAAATTTTTCTAATATTTTTCTCTGATCTTTTTTTCTCTACCTCTTTTTTTTTTCTTTATTTTGACTATTTCTTACTAAAGATGCTTGCTTTCTACTTGATTTTTCTTTCTGTATTTTCATTCCTAAAGCCAAAACAAAGAACAGTGGCTATCAGCTAAGGTCCTTCATAATTTCTTTGTTGACATTTTTCTTAGCCTTCTTCTTACCTCTCTTAACCTAAAAAAATTAGAAATTTTAAGCCCTAATCAAAAAAAACCCCAAAGAGTAAATACTGTGTTCTCCCACCTTTTAGTTTACTCCTAAGGTTAGTAGGTAGCTGTATCAGCTACACCTGATTGGAGTCAGGGTTCCTCAGCAATAAGGTTTAAGGAAGAGGTTCCACTTTTGCCCAGGACATAAGCCCAAACGTGCCGTACAGCCCTCCCATGCTCCTTCCTGCCTCCCCTTTATGCCAGTGACCACACTGTGGCAGAGGGAAAAGAGAGACAGCTGTTTGGGTAACAAATCACCTTAATGTCACATAAAAGAATGCAGAACCAAAATCTGAGCTAACAGGTTTTACTTAGCAGTTTTGCCAGGCTCAGCTACCAGGGCCCACCTTTTGGACAGAAACGTGCTCCGTGACCACAGCCCACATCCGTGATGCAGCGTGCCGCATAGTTGTGACACACTCATGAGATCATGAGATGAAAATCTGAGTGACCAACACACTTTCACTGTCATTAGTTCCTATCACACTCTATTGCCCTGAAGACTACTAAGAATTTGGACGACTCCTTTCTTGCCTTAGAAGTTTCCTTGATGTTAAAGCAACACCAAAAAATCGGTAAGAGAAATTGTTCCCAGAGAAATGGTTAATCAAATTGTTTAATCTGTAATTGAATATATATATATTTAGTGTTAATTAACAAACATTAATTTTCAAAATGAGAAGACCTTCAGGATAAAAACTTTTGGCTAGTGGATAAAAATTTTGGTTAACTTGATAATTTTAATTACAAAAGCAGTATTTAATCACAGAATTTAATCTCTTTCCTTGTAAGTTGTTTTTATGTTAACCAATGGAGAATTTTCAGGATTATACAAAAAAAAAAAAATCCCAACTTGCTCTACTATAAAACTTTTGCTCCCTTTTCTTCCTAAATTTTTTTTTTTTTTTTTAAATTTTCCTGTATTGTCTGGCAGTTCTGCAGAAACATGAATAAAGAACTTCTAAGGAGGGGATTGTTTCAGACAGACAAAAGACATCTTTTCCTGGTAGCCAAACTGCTCAATGCACATTGAAGGAGGTAATCATAAGTATTTGCATTTCTCTTTGTCTTTCAGGGGGACAGCAAGATACAAATGTGAATTTTGACATTGTGCACATCTACTCACTTGGATTGTTACACAAGTCTTAGAGAAGCTATAAAATGTTCCCTATTTCTGCATGCTTAAAATGACCTTTTAAAATTATCTTTGTGAGTCTCTTGTCAAGGACTATTCTTGGTCCCTTCCAACCTATCTTTTATTTTCCCTTTTGTTATTCACTGAACAAAGCTCTGTGTGCCTAAGAGGGTTTTGATAGTTGCAAATTGTTCATATCAGCTTAGAAAAACCCCTCCTTTCCTGTACTGTATGTCCTTCTATTTAATTTATAATGGTGAGGCAATTGGATCCTTTGCTTTTGTTCTCCATATAAAGTAACAGAAACCTAATAGGAGCCGCTGGTGGAAAAGAAAACCTTACTGTAGGGCAGGAAAGAAATGTCCCTGTGACAGACATCACACTGGGAAATCGTGACCTGGTTTAGCTTCAGCCAAAGAGGTGGTTATTAGGGCAACTTAGTTCAAGAAGCAAGTTACATCAGGTTTTTGCATTCTTTGGGAGTGAGAAGGACAAGGGATGCCAGCGCAAAAAAGGAAAAAAAAAAGGTCACACAAGGAGAGGAAAGCAGTCTGCTTTCACCTTTTATTCACATTATATTTCCATTGCTGACTTCTCATTTTGCGGATTCATGGTTGTCTTAAGAGTTGACAGGAGTCAATTGGCTTGTGCATTACTTGAGACAGATGCCCCGTACAAAAACAGGAGCAACTATGAGATACATGTTTTAACATTATTTTTCCATCAAGGTTCAAACTTGGGGAGTCTACAGGTTTTAGCAGGGTAATTCAGCGTAAGTTACAGGCATTGGTACAAGTCAAAGAATCCCAATAGTCTTGTGATCCTCTCCGAGTAAATTGTGTGTATGGAAAGCAACTGAATTAAAATGCTATGCTGAATGATAAAAAGGCAGACTCTTCATTCCTTACTGTGGTGATGCATTCCCCCCTTCTCAGGCCACACTATGATCTGAGACACGCATACATAAAGGAGACAGGTCTGTGGTTACTATCTTTTACAATCAAGTTTGTCACCAGAAAAATCCCTTGTAATTCCACTTCTTAATTTGTTTTTGTAAAACATGATATGAAGTTATTAGTCTATTAAAAGAAGTAAGAAAAATAAGAAAACATCATAAAATATTATAATAGTGCAGGCAATAAAAATGTAGGGTTCATACAGGAAGAATGCAAGCTTAGTATAAAGTTTATAAATGTCTCAATCCATTACTGTCAAACCCTACATTTGCTTTTCCTGTGTTAACAACTGAACACGTTTGTTACCTCTCGGGTTTCATATTTATTCATGACTAGCACATGTTACCCCACATCAATAGTTTGATATTGATATTATACATGTGAAAAACATGTAATCAGAAATAATTCCTGTGATTGGTGATGACTCCATTAAACAATTTTCATTAATTCAATCTTTTTGGAAATGTAATTGCATTTTCAAAAAACATAAAAACAATATATTGAGTTTTAGTTTCTTCATTATTCTTATTGTACTACATTATTGATGTTGCCTCATTGACCTTGTCCCCTGAGGCAAGCACGGCTGACACCTTTTTTATTATTTTTCTCATTAATAAACATGTGCCTCCTTCACTAGCCCATGTACTTCTTCCACCATGTAGAGTGGATAAAGTGTCTTTATCACTCATTCATTATTCATTGACTGTTGATTCTAAGTCTTTCCATGCCATCTTCCAATGAAAAGACCATTGGAGTGGTTAGTTTCTTAATTTTGTACCCATGCACATAACTTAGCTATTTGTGTAAGAATTACAGGCTCTGTATTTGGACACTGATAAGTGGAAACACAAAATATTTGTTGTTGCTATTTTGTCTAGGAGCAAAGTATGTTAGTAATTTGCTAGTGATACCTCATTTTAAAATACAAATGCTGACACAGCACCACAATGAAGGAAATGCCTACCACTTTTGCCATCCTTCCCTAAATTCTCCGTGTCCCTTATCCCTTTAGCAAACTTTCTAACACGCTTTGCAGTGAGATTTAATAGAGACTGGACTATAGATTACTCCATGGCTAGACACTAACCTACAGTGTAGCTCCACTAAATCTGTTATTCCAGATTAGGAAATAAAAAGAAAATATTCTCTGTGACCTTTACAGCCACTAGATCCACCAAAGGCAGAGAAAAAGACCTTCCTCTGCCACGTCATCCAGACATGCACTTCCCCTACACTACATCATCTAAATGCAGAAGTCTGTGTAACATTTACTTAGCTCCCTCTTCTTCTGTTTTAGGCATACAAACATGGTAAATACAGGGACAGTTTCAAAGTCTCTGAGTGTATCCTCTACATAATTGCCACGTTTATCCATAATGATATAGGAAGTGTTCAGCCCAACAAAACCCAAAAAATCCCAAGGTTAGGAGATAACACCCCTTGACTATTATAATTTAGTTTCATTGCCTCTGTAATTGCAAAAGTGAAGCCAATGCATTTTCTCTGCCTGATGGGGAAAATAAAAAAGTAAAAGGTCAAGGCTTTATCCATCTGTGGTTCTGCCACTGACTTAGTGTATAATCTTGCACAAATCCCTTTGAGCTGTTGTGTATCAGGTTCCTAACTAGGATAGTTAATGGCATCTTCCTGCTCTGCAAAGAATTTTAGGTCTATGTCAATTCTAGTAGTTTGATAGGATTAATCAACATTAATTTATTGGGCAATGCTTTTAAATGTCTTTTGTGTGCTTATTTTTCCATAATAATGTTTCCAAAACTATTTTTATTGTCATGACTGTAAAATGCATAAAAAATCCTTATTTTTATTATGTTATTTTCCCACAACTGGCAGTGAAAAGGGATTTCTTCTTCAGCAATGTGTGGTTTTTTTCCTCTGATGCTGGCTTACGTCAATGACAAGTGATCTGAAAAGTCATGCCATCATAGCAATATAAAGGTATAGCTTGAAACTTCCACTTTATTCAGAATTGTTCACAGTCACATTCAGCCCAACTACTTATTCTTTTATCCTCTCGTCCATTCATTCTCTCATCCACTCTGCTACTGACCTATTCCCTGCATCATATATCGGTTTGCAAACCTCCGGGCACGTTCACTGCCCTTTTCACTGACTTACTAAAAACCTTCCACCTGTTCACTCACTCACTCTTGGACAGATCTGCTCTCAGTCCCAGACCTGGCTTCTGAGACAGTTTTGGTCTCCTCTCATTCCCTACTCTGCTCCTGTATCTTCTATGCTGTAGCTTACTTGTTTCCGAGTTTAATTAGAGCACCATCAGTTGCTACAGCTTTCTTTAATCCTTTTTTCTTGCTTAATTGTTTTTTTTTTCCCCTGGCATAGATTTGATACGGTTTGCCTAGACTTAAAATACCCATATGTAAATTCAACCTCAACATGCTGTCTGAACTAAGTGTATTATGACTGAGGCATTCTTTACATGTTATTACTTTGCAGAAAGCATTATGTGTCCTTTTTAAGATCAGACTTTATTATGCTTATAGTAGAGGTTTTTAAAAGCATGTTTCCTCCATGTCCTTGGAATACCCATTATGGAATTGATGTGGACAGGTATTAATAATTGTTCATTATATGATCTCATTGACACAGCACGCAGTATTTGGAAGACTATAATCTTTTTTAGGAAAACAAAATCAGTTATAATTACTGTGAGGACCAGTGTCTTTAGCCCTACATCACTAGCTCACATACAACCCAGATTAATATTACAGACCTCTGGAAAACCTGTCAAATTTGTGTTTGAGGCCATTTGTTTCCTAGTCCTGTGAAAGATATGACTTATCACTGGAACCTATAAGAATTTTCAGTGGTGCAATTTATGGTATTTATGTGTGTTCCCAACACTGTTATTATTAACAGCAAATCCCATTTGGCAATATATTTTACTTGAAAGAAGGTTCTAAATGTGACTGAGAATCTGGCATTTGACAAGGTACAAGTATCAATTCCTTGTTTTACCTCCGACCTTCAAGTCTGTAAGACTTTCCAGGTTTTGCTGAGAATGGAGATTGAAAACTACATTATACAAATTAACAATACAGTTCTTAAAAGGTCATTAAATGTCACCTGGATAGAGTCAGAAATAATGGAAATTTTGTCTTGGTGCTAGCCTTTGCTCCAGTTCCTTTGTGCCACTCTGGGTTTTTGGAAGTTTGTGCAGACTGCAGACTCCCCGGGGAAACCTAACAAAATCCCTGAGATTTTCCTACTCAGAGCTAAGAACTGCCCAAGCTTAGACTTTGTAAAATGAGAGATTAAAAAAGCATCTTTGTTTCTTCCCTTGGAATATAATTTCATAGTTGTACCCCTCAGGAGATGCTTCAAGTCTTGTCTATACTAGAGGGTTTAGCTGGCATATTAATACCAGCAGTCAGTCCCAGTGGAGACGCAGGCTAATCTTCTGATAGTATAAATTATTGCAATTGCCCAAATAAAATATGATAAGGATTTTTTGTCACGCTACTGTATTTGCAGCAAGGATTTTCTGGCATGGGTTCATCTGATCCTTTTTTATGCTCCTGTAAGACTCAGGTTCTCCTCCGTCCTGGCAGACTATGGCTTCTCAGCCCCTCCTGCTCCCTGCTGCTGTTGTCTCCCAGAGCTGGGTATGACTGCTTTCTTCTCCATGTTTCATATCCAATATTTTGATGGCATTATGACCCCATTTGATGCCAATGGTGTGATGGACACTGGTTACCCAATGTTAAAGTGGCCTAAGTTAAATCACCATTTTGAAAACATAATGCAGGAAAATTGATTTCCCAGTGTTTTCCACACAACAGACTGTTTGCTGGCTATGCTAGTATCCTCCTTCACACTCTATCATTTCATAGACCCTGAAATATCAAGGCTGCTTTGCACCTAAACTTTCTTCATCTGAGGTTATCATCATGTCTCCATGTCTTTAAGAGGCTTGATTTGCCCAGTGATTTCTTCTTGACAGTATTTCTTACCTACAGCTAATGTGAATTATTAGAGATTGACTATCATGTTATTGTAAAATTACAATGTTGTGTAACGCTGGAATTTAAAGGTCAGCCAGGAAAGCAAGTGCCAATATCTGACAAACAAAATATTTTGTTCAGTCTTGCTTCAATGACTCTTGCTAACTGAGCTATGGCAATCTCACTACACTGGTATCACCTGTTCCACAGCAATAAAAAAAACCAAACCCCAATCCAAAACCAGACACCCATGTGTCGGTCCATGTCATTCATCTGAACAGTAACACCAGGCGTGCACGGACATGATGGTAATCAATAACCCATCAGTGACTCAGCAGAAGGATCTCGGGTGAGATCTGTGCATTTACTGACCTATTTTCTTTCCTCCTTTTATATACCGCCAAGCAGTCACCTAGGCGAATCTACGCTTTAAGGTGCAGTAATTCCAATAACGTTTGCTTTCGATACGAGTTATTCCATTCCCACGGTGTCGAGAAGCTGGATCCCAGGTGCGGCTTTCCCTGTGGTCTGCGGCGAGCGGACCCATCCTGCCCCAGACGAAAAGGCGGAGGAGGAGCAGCGGAATGCGACAAGTGGCACTAGGTGCGAGGAGCTGCGGCGGCTCTTGCACGGCCCAGCTGAACTGCGGGACACCGCACCTGCTTTCGGCAGAGACGCCTCGCCAAGCCACGCAGCCCCAGGTGGCGCGGGAGGAGCGACTCCTCGGCGCCGTGACCGGGCTGATGTCACACGGCGCCCCTGCTGCTCCCGGCCGCCTGGCGGGGACGCTGCCGTTAACGGGGCTGCGCCGGGCGCGAGGGAAGGGACGAGCAGCACCGAGGAGAGGGCAGCTCAGCCCCCCAGCCGGACCCCCGCCAGGGAGGGCCGGACCCGCCCCCAGCGCCGCTCGGCCGCCATACTGCGGGACAACCCAAACTTGTTACAACACGGGCACCAACTCCTCCTCCTCCTCCTGTTGCCCCTCCCGCCGCCACCGCCCTGCCCCCGCCGGCGGGGGGAGGAGGGGGCTGCGCCGGCCCAGCCCCAGCCGCGGGGAAGGCGCCGAGGCGGGCGGGGGCTGTGCGAGGGGAGCGCCGCAGCCCCCCGCAGGTAGGAGCGCCGGGCGGGGCAGGCTGTGCGCCGGCCGGGGGAGGAGGAGAAGGCGGCGGGGGGGCGGGCGGAGGGAGCAGGAGGCGGCGGCGAGGGAGCGGTCGGCACTGGGGCCGGCGACCGTCCGTGCCCGCCGCGCCTTCTCCCACCGAGGTGGGTGTGGGGCTGAGTGACCCGGAGTGGGAGCGCGCGGTGCCGCCGCACCTACGGAACGCAGTCGGTCCTGCCGCCTGACGGGGCCCGGGCCGCCGCTGGGTTCGGGCGGGGGGCGAGGGCTGAGGCAGCCCCCGCCTGCGACGCGGCTGGAGTGAGGCGGAGAGGAGGAGCCTCCAGCAGCAGCAAATGAGCGAGGGCTGTCAGGTTTATAAATCTGCTTTTCCTCCCACCGCCCCCGAGCCCCGCTGACTCCGGCGGGAGCGATCGCCTGCCCGCTGGCTGCGGCTCCGCCAGGTGCGTGTCCGGGGCGGCGGCCGGGTCCCCACCGCCCGTGCTCGCCGCACCTGCCGCGAAGACGGGGGGCCGGGAGCGCGCCCGAGGGTGGTGGGGACGAATGCGAGGCGTTCTCGCCCGGCTGGAAAGCGGTCGGTTTCCAAAGGCCAGCAGCCCAGGTTGCCAGGAGTGTGTCCGGGCGCTTCGGGGAGGCCGCTGTCTGCTGGAAGCCGCCGTCCCTCATTCAGCGAATAGCAGGACGCGGTACTGGGTACTTGCTGTCGGGTAACCGGCTGCATGTGTGCTGAAGAGCTGTTATGTGCTGTTTTATTTTTCAGCTGTCAAGGAGACTTTAAATCACGTCTCCACAGAGGTGCCGAGTTTGCAAGGTACGGGTGAAGAGAGAGTTTTCTGTCCCCATTTGCCCCTCTGCTAATTCTGAGGGGATCTTTTTACGGCTTCGCGGATGTGTGGGTTGTTGCATGGTATTTTCCGCGTATACAAAACTACGTAATGGGCGTTTAGGGGAGAAGGATTGAGTGGACGAATGCAGCTGTGGTAACTTCATTGTTGCAGCTCCGTTCTATTACGTGACTGCCTTTAGCAGGGAGTGGAACAGTAGCTTGATCCTGCCCTGGTGTGGGAGGGAACCTGATGGATCTGTAGGTTGAAGGGCTTTTCAAGTCTGCTTTTTGGTTTAATGCTGAAACATTTTCCTATCTCCATTCATGTCTTTATTATCATGTACCTCTTGCGGGGAGTTACTTCGGCTGAAAAATGTGAAACATCACCTTTAAGTCTGTGGCACCCAAGTGTTTCTAGTAGCTCTGGAAGTCACTGTAGTAATAAAGCCTCTTTTTTTAAAGAAAACTAAAATTCCTACAGTAATGAGCACAAGGCTGTTGAGTGCTTTATGCCCATCAGGCTCAGAAATAGCTACTGATCTCATACTCCCTTTTGGATACCTGTGTGGTGGTTTTGTTGGAGAACTGTTTAATGACTTCTTTTATTAGAAAGAGTGCAAGCTCAGGCAATTACGCAAGTGTGCCTAAAGGAAGCTGTGCTGGCTGCATGGATGGCAAATGTGGAGGCCGAGCCGGAGTGGGAGTATCATTTACAAACTGAGTTAGAAAGGGGCATTGTAAGAGAGAACCGAGTAGCCCGTGTAGGGTGAAACACTGTACGTACCGTGTTCCCTGCTGTGCGGGGAAGAACATTTGTGCAGTGGGCTGCCTGGGGTGAGCAGGCTATGTGTGGATGGACACTCATCGTTCTTTCCGGTAGCAGAGATGAGGTATAGGTGACATTTTTTTCCACTGAAAGCAAATGAGTGGCATGGGAATCTGTTACTATGTCTATATTCTTGGTGGGGGAGGCGGGGAGGGCAAGAAAGCTTTGTAAATGGGGCGCTGGATTGACAGGTGAAATCTGTCTTTACTGTGATTTCTTGGCTTGGAGAGGGAGTATTTCACTATCTTTCCCCCCTCCCCTGAAGCAATTACTTCATATACCTTTTTCAATGGTCAAGGACTGCTACAGAGTCTGCTGACAAAAGCTGCTTGCATTCGTACCTACCAAAATAGGTCTGTAGCTGTTTTTTAAATTTCTCTTTTTTTTTAAGAAACAAAAGCCATTGTAGCTGATGGGGACGGCGGTAGCTGCTTCCAGAACAAATGAAGCGTTTGATGTGAACGGTTCTATTTCACAACTCTAACACTGATTCATTGGTTTTTCTGGACACTGTAAGTACAGTGCCCGCAGACTTAATACGCGGTGTTGCCATCTCTTTGCTGGTATTACGATACCCCCCCCCTCAGTCCCTGTATAAACAGCCATTACAATGAACACTTGATAACCTTTTTTGTTAAACTTGCATGGATATAGCAGTAGCCTGCCAAAATGTGTGGATTTATACCACTTGGAGGTCCTGCAGGAAGGAGAGATGTTCTGGATGCCCTGGTGCATCCCTTATTGGCCTGCCTCCTGAGCATGTGAGCGTCAGAGTTACGTGCTTCATGCACCTTCTTGCTGGGGAGGAGCTGGAGAACTCAGAAGGATCTGTCATCTGCTGAAGGCCACTTGGCTGGAGTTGGAAACTGCACTGTGCTTGCTTTGCAGCACACTCTTGCCCTCTCTCCCAGCTGTCTTAGGGGGTGTGTGCCAAATGAATATTTTTGTGTTAAAATACGTTTTCTTAGATGTTTTCTTGCAGTGAAGCAGGTGGAAGGTCTCTTTCAGTCATGTCAAAATTAATTCTTGCTTTGGGCTGCTAGCATTAGATGTAATACTAGGTGCATATGCCGCCTAGTTAGCAAAACGTGTTGGATAAGTTGATAGGCAGTTGTGCCGTAATCTGATTTTTAAGAATGACTTCTCAAAGTGCGACTCCAAATCAGTAGAAATAAAATCTTGAAGCGTTTCTATCATAGTTATGTTGTCTCGGAACTCTGCCAATTGTTTTGATTTAGTTTTGGTCTTCTCCAGGAAAAATGGAATCTCAAGGCAGTTGTTGCAATAGGGATTTTGTAGGTAACAAGAATATAAAGTATTTCCCCTGAATGTTCAGAGGTGAAGTTACTTATCCTGGTTTTTGCTGTGCAAAGGTAATAAAATAATTTCCAAAGTTGACTAACGTTTCTTGTAAGCCTTCAATGCTTCCAGGTATTGGATCTTATTGGATTCATATTCTGTGATTTAAATGAGTTGAAAAGTAATTTCTGAAGGTATATGACCATGAAAGCATTATTCATGAACGGGTGGTGATCTACTATGTTTCTTATTAAACTGAGAATTAAGTACTTGTAGACATGACTGAGACAATTTTTCATGGTGTTTTAGATTCTGGGAAGCATGTGAGAATAAGGTTGGAGATTTAAAGATGACAACAAAAACAAGCAAAGCGGATTGTAAACTTTCACTGTGGTAATATTAAACAGTTTGTTGGGGGGGTATTCTCTGTTGTGCCCTATACTTAGTTGCTTTATGCCATGTCAATTAACTGAAGAAAGGTATGCGCAGTTGGGAGGCTGCATAAAAAACAAGGAGCTGGGAAGTGCTTTTGGCTTTTTATTTGGTTGTGCTTTCTCTGAAATTTTATGCCTCCTTCTTTGTAACTAGTTATTTTTCTGATGACAAAGCAGTCTTTTATAAGGCCTTCTTCATCTGTCTGTGCATAGTAGTCCCGTGCTCGAGTGTCTAGGTAGATAGGTAAAAGAAGGATATTGAATAGAACGAGGAAAGTCCCACTTACGTTACTTGAGTTTGGGAAGTTGAAGTGGCTGAAGAGCTGCTTTCCAGTGAAGCTTATTCAACTGGTTGTGTACCAGAAGGAGCTTGGGAATGCCAAAAGCACTGCTGTAGCTTCCACTTGCAGTTAACTTGCCCGTGTGTTGATATAGATGTGCAGGCTAGATGTGGAAGATATTTTAATTGTTTCCCTTTTGATAAGAGGGTTTTGTCATTGTTTCTTGGATGAATTAATGAAAGGAACCAAAAATTACTTTTCCTGTTCCCAAAGGTCTTCAGCTGCAAAGAAAAAAGTAGTACCTCATATTTCAGACTAATGTGTGCCGTCATCCTGGATTGGGAAGTTACAGCTCTTGCTGTCCAGAACTGGATTAATGAGGTCTTACATTTAATTGTATTCTAGCCAAAAAGCTTTTATGGTGTTCTATCTCCCTGTAAAGTCCAGGAATGCAAAGGCCTGTTCAGCCTTCTGAAGGTGTTGCTGTAGCCTGCCTTCACCATGAGGGAGGATATTGCCTGTAGTACGGAGTGTGTTGAGCGCCACTTCCAGCCAAGGGCATCCAAGAGCTGTTCCCTGTAACACCAAGCTGTGGTGCAGTGAGCTTCTGGGTATGTGAGCATTTCTGAAAATGAAATGAAAAAATATGCCAAAACTTATTTTTAGTATGTGTAGTGCTTTTTTTTTTTTTTATGATGGGATGGAGGAGGAAAAAAAGACTTGTATTGAATGAAGAGGCATGCATGTTGTTCTCAGTACTGTAACTCTGAGACTTTTGACAAGTAAGTCTTTTAAAGCACCCAACAGCAGCCTTTATTTCAACAGTATGTTGTTCTGTACTGAGTGGTCCAGTTCTTGTGGCCTGAGGGGAAAACAAAACAGATGAGAAAATAATAAAAACCTGTAAACAGACAAAAAAATAATAAAAATCTGTACATGTAAGCAGATAAGGAACTTAGTAAAGACTAAATATAGTTAATTGAAGACCACGTATCAAGTTTAGAACCAAGTTTATTGGCACATGAAATAGTGGACACACTTTTTTGTCTTTCTCTACTCTTCCACCTATTCCTTTTTGTCTGTTCATGTACAGCAGTAAACTCATAATCCACTAGGCATTTTCTGCATTGATCCTCTTGAAAAATTGGTATTAGCCTATATATGAGGCAGGCTAAAGAGGATTGAACACTGCTGCAAAATTAGTACCTGTTGGCCTCATTGCAAGGACAGGCAGGCTCCCTGTCTCTTGCATGGAGCTTGGTTGTGTTTTCCTCTGCAGGATTGTGCATGCTGAGCAGATGTGTAGGTGATGGAGCACTGCTGTGGAAGTGACTGGGAAATATATGGAATTAGCGGACTGGGAAATTGTGGCGTCATTAGTGCATCTGATTGCTTGACTGAGCTGGGAGACAGAAAAGGATATGCAAAGCAGAGGAAGGTTTATGGAGATGGACAGTTCTACTGGGAAAACAGGGAGGAGAGGAAAATCTTCTACAAACTTAGTTAGCTCTTTTCTGGCATGCAACAGAGAGACCAAAGGTTGTCTGGAAGCTAAAGAAGGTCTGACAGAACTGCAGCAAGGCGAGACAGTGGGGAGGCTGGTGTTCCCTGTGCCTTAGTAAAACCTCCAGGTCCACACAGATTTGCATGCATTGCAAATGGAAGAGCAGAGGAGTAGGGAGAAAAATGCATGAAACATGATTATAGTTCTTGCTTTGTTCAAGAGTAGTTTTCACAGGCAGGCTTTAACAGTATTTCTGAGTTTTCTTCCTTCTCCCAATATAAAGCAGGCATTCTTCTTGCCCCAAGTAATTGATTTTGTAAGTATATGCTCAGTTGTGCTTGATTTTTTTTCTTTTTTAATAAACAAATGATACTGTATGAACTTTGTCATTGAATATACAAAGAGGTGCATAGAAATGTGGAGGCTTTTTGTTTTTTATAGAATGTCTTCGTTCCCATTTCCACTGAAAGAGCTAATGAGTTATGGTTGTGTGTTACTGGAGAAACAATGCAGGATGTAAGGAAGAGACCTAGAGATGTGGAAGCTCTTGGATTTGTATTTGAACTCTCTGTGTAAATTTTGTGTTCTGAGGAGAATGGAGCAGTATAGACTTTTTAAAAAACAAAGTGCACATTGACTTGAACTCTGAAATCAGGTCATTGAAGCTGGGCTTGACCTTGTTTATATTTGTTGTAATTAAACTCATAATTCTGGAATGCTTCAAAAGGAGCTGTTGTTTGTTTAGCTGAGCATGATATAGACTGGTCAAAGTTTGTGTGGGGACACAGTTAATTCAGTAATTTATCTCCATAAAATGCTTTACTTTACCTTTTTGGTTTGCAGATCATTTCTTGTGGCAGTAGGAAAGACTAAACTGGCAATAAATACCCTGTGGTATATGGGACTGTCATACACACATGGATAACACTGGTTTGTTTGCTAGAGTTAAAGTAACTTGTAAGAATGGATGTCAGTAAACTATTTTACAGATACTCTGCTTTCACCTCATCTAGTAATGCTTGAATTTATTCAAAAGACACTTACTAGGTCATATTTAAGAAATGAAATCCCAGTTTTTAATGCAAGCATTTGGCTGTTCAGTAAAATCAGATGAGATTCCTTTTGCTTGTCTGAGAGTGTAAGGAAGACAGTCTGTGGAAAGAGGATCACTGGACCAACTGATACAATGGCAGGTTTTAGGAAATCAATATTCTCTCAACCTAATCTTATAAAATATTTATTGCCCCTCTTTCTGAGCCCCATCTTGGATGTTTTCAAGTAGACTCTGTAATTCATGCCAGACATTGCAGTGTGGGCCACGAGATAGTGCTGTGTCTAAATCTGCACTTAATTTGAGTACGGTAAGAATTGTCTGCAAAGCATTTAAGAAGAGAAGAGTGGTCTGCATGCAGAAGTTAATAATCAGGGCCCTGGTCTTGCTGGCAAGTTTGTGTGCATGGAACGTAGCTGAGGCTGGGCCTATGCTTGCAGAGGTTTCCGTCAGGTACAGGGTCCTGCGCAAGTATACTCTCCTGACCTCTCAAAGAAACAACAACAAAAATCCAAACCAAACAAAAAACTCCCCAAAACAACAACAACAAAACAATCCAAACCAACCAAAACCACACACACATGCACACAATCCCCCAAAACCAAAAACCCTCAGTAGCAAGCTTTAGTTGTCTGCAGACCTTAGGAGTCTGCTGGACCAGTGCTGTGCTCAAAGCTGTTTTTTTACTCCCATATATCTGTTGTTCCTTTTCACAAAAAGTGCCTAAAATGGCCAGAGGCAAGAAATTAGGCATTCCTGTTTCCACTCAGCAATTGCATATAATTACTAAGGATTTGCTAGAGGTGCATATATATGCGCACACAGATCCCCATCTGTATATGGCTGTAGATGTACCCTACCTGAAGGGTCAGTTTGTCAGAAAATTATTCATCCATCAGAACTGTAGGTGTAAAGAAAATAAGTACCTTTGATGGAATTAATACCCCCACCAAGAAAGCCAAACAATAAAAAACCCCTGCAAAGCCATTAAAAAGTGTCTGTATTTTGCTAAGTAGTGGGAATTAAATTCTTCTTTCCTGTTAAAGTCTAGTGTTATTTAGGGGAGAGAATGACTGCCTTTTTCTTCATTAAATTATTTGGATTGTGAAAAATCTGCGGTTACATGTTTAGATGCTTGGCCCTGTAGAAATAAATTTACTGTTCTGTTGAATCTGACAGGTTTTTACTCAGCATCAGTGAAATTGATAAACTGCCTTGAAAGGTCGTTCTGGTTATCTTCTAGGTAAGTGAGACATAGAATGTAATTTTTGTTTCACTTCTTTTGTGCTGGAATTAGTTGTAAAGGATTGTATGGTGAATATGTGAGACCTTTCTACAGGCTTAAGAGCTTTTTTCTACAATTTTCTCTCTCTAAAGAATTAAAAAAACCCCAAACCTGAACCCATACGTATACATTTGCAGTATATTAGTTGTTTAAAATATTTGACTGGCTGTTTTTAATGAGGGTGGATACTACTGAAATAGTTTCTTTCTTCAAATATGTAGATAAATTTGTTCTAAATGTATTTTGAATCTTATCTTTTATGTGTCTAAGGGATTTATTACTGCAATGTCAGAGGGTATGTGACACAAATCTCTATTTCATACAAATACATAACTGCATAAACTAAATGTGTATATTGGCTCATGTGTAAATTAAGATGTTGTTAAGAAGACATTCTCAGATGGTTGAATTTGCCTATTTTGAGTTGATTTAAAATAATAATTAAAAAAGGCATCTGTTTGCATTTGTATTAAAATGGGCCTCCTATGTGCATAAATCGATTGTGCATCGAATGGTACATGCTGATATCCAGGAATTCCACTGAGGTTTTTAAGAACTTCTTTTTTCCTCTTCAGCACTGACAACCACCAGAGGTAAAAGTAACTATGATTCAGAGGCTGTCTTCTGTTTTCTAATTTAATTGTTGGCTTTTAGGAGAGTTCAGTTCCTGTTGCTGCACGTCTGCTTCTGTTTTTCTTCATAGTTCTGCTTTCCATCTTCTGGAGTAGAATGCAGATTTATTATATGTCAATTGCTTTGGAAAAAGAAATTTCTCAATGTATTATGAAATGATGCTCTTGATCAGGTGAAACATCTGATGGCCTGTGCAACCTCTGTTTTCTGCTTAGTGTTTGCTGAGAAGGCAATATACATTGAAGTTGAATTTGCTGTAGTGTGAAGGATGGTGCTAAAACAGGTTTAGGAGCATGTCCTGGGGGAATGGGCGAGTGCTGCAGAAAATCAGTTGAGCAGGAATAGTTACTGTTTGGTCTGTGGAAGGTGAATGGATTCAGCTGTGCTAATTTCTATGCAATAAATGGGCTTTGAGAGTCAACGGTGCTAATGTGACCCTGTCATTACAAGGCGCCCGGCAGTGAAGGGAGCTTTGAGGTTCCCACAGAGAGATTCTGGCCTGAATATTTCCATGGCAACAGCCATCCCTTACACATTTATAACCTTTGATTAAAGATACAAAAAGGAGGAGGAAACCTTTTAGAAGTTACAAATGTATAGCTTTAACTAGATCTTTCATTTTAACAATATCCCTTATTTACATTCCTTGGAGTGTGGAGATTTTATAAGGAACACAGCTGTCCTTTTCCCATTTGGTAGACTTCGAGATGACATTTGGGGGTAAATGTGATGTTCTGGAGATGGCTATCTGACTTTGATCATAGCTGCACTAATACCACTCTACCAATTTAGTTGCTATTTACTTACATTAGTGTATTTTGTACCAAAATTACACTTGAAGTTTATTATTTTAGGATATTTGTTACTCTGATAAAAGTGTTTGAGGAAAAAAACTAATTCTCTGTTGAATAAGACTTACTTTCAAAGAGGAGGAACATGAGATGGCCTAAATCATAGTTTCTTAAGCAGTATAGTGGCCGATGCAAAAAAAACCTTACTCTGCTGGGGAGAGCAAGCTGTTCCTGCAGAAACTTAGGCTTGCTCTTGACTTGCAAGCTATGTAGGAGGGCATATTTATGGTTGGTGCATCTCCACATCTCTCCCTCCTTTACCCACCTTTGTGTTCTTTAAAATATTTTACTACATGCAGTGGTGGCCAGGTATCAGGATTGTGAAAGGAGTGCTGTCTGTCCAGGTTAGCTATTCTCATTTGTAAGTCTCAGATGCATCATGTTGCACTTCCTGGGAATTAGTATTATTGAAATGCAACAGAATTTTGCCACCTATCACTTTTCTTGAATCATCCTTGTGAAGAAATAGTGAATTACTTTTGGATTTCACATTTATGCTAGAAGAAATTGAGCTGTAGTACCAGAACTAATGGAGTGGGACCTCTGCAGAGGAATGAAATAAAACTGTGTTTCTTCTGTGCCTTTGCTTTGGACTAGTCAGTACTGACTCTAGGTAAGGGCAGAAGGGGCTGGTGATTGCTGTCTTGGTGAGGGAAAATGACAGATACTTTGTTGGGACTGCATGCAGAATCTCTCCAGCATTTCGCTGTCATTTCTTTCAGAAGGAAGAGATGTATAGATGCTACTAAGCTAAGCGGTTGGTGATTGATAATTTAAATGGACAGGGTTGCCTATGGTTGCCATAACAGGGAGTTTTAGTGCTACAGATACATTGTTCCATTTGAATTGCTAAGGCCAAGCACACTGTGTCATTACCAAAAGCTTCATGTGCCACTTCTGCCTTGACCATGAAGCAAAGCACCCTTGATGCTGCCCTTGTACAGATCCCTAACATTCCTTGGGAGAGTTTTTGGTACTGAAAGACCCAGTTGGTTACTGTGGAAAGTTCATAGTGACTATGCAAAGAGGACTGGAAAGTTCATGATGCTGGGATATTTAGAAGGATATTCTCTGTTATAAAAGAGAAAAGAAAAAGAAAACTTAGAGGAAAATAAGAGGATATTGCAAACTACTTTTTTTATTTAAGCTAGCAAACGATCTTGATACTGTTATTAATCTGTGTAATTTTGCATTGAGAATGGTTTACAGTGGCTGTTGTGATATGAATAAGTATTTCTGGCCACTCTGAAATAAGAGATAACTGTTGTCTGCTTGGGATCTAAGTAAAAGCATCAGAAAACAGAGGTCATCGTGGTGTCAGGACCACATGTCAAATTGACATGGTGGCATAGTTACAGCATTTCCATCAATTTTCATGAACCAAAAAGGTGAGGTTTAGCACTAGTCAGTGTGGTTTGTTTTTTGTTTTTAATAGAGGATGAGGTGGTGTTTTGGCAATTTTTGGCTTTAACCAGAGTTAAACATACATTTTAAGGCCAAATTAGCTTTTGGGTCAAGTTGCCTTACCACCTGAACGCAAGACATTATGCAAGTGAATACAGTTACACCCATGAAAGAGCATGGTCATTTGTCTTCTAAGAGAAGAGTGCTCTCAGTAAAACACTGAAGTCACAACCCCTCTCTCTGAGGTTTTGTTACAGCAGTTACCACCAGAGAAGGAAAGTTGTGCTGTTTTTGTCAGCTTTTGCAATGTGGCAGTAGAACGTAGCAGTTGTACAGGGGTGGATTGGGGTAATGTTTGAGAATAGAAAACGTAATTTGCTAGCTAGCTTCTCTATCAGTTACAGCTAAGATTCTAACCATTGTTTTAGGTTCCTGAAGACTTGTTTGCAAGCCTTGTCAAGGTTTATGTCCTGTTTCACTAAGAGAGTAAAACCAGGCAAGATCCAGATAAATAACATTAATTGAAACTGCCTAAAAGGGGGGTAGAGGTGGGAGTCAAGTGGTCTAAAATTAAGGATACTGAAAGCACGTGTTGGGAGTTTGAAGATGGGTGCATAAAATGCAGCATAGACTCTGATGATCTGAACGTGTGCTTCTGGCAGCTCTGAACTTGAGTGTTCAGACCATGATGTTTGGGCAGTCTTTGAACAGTTCACGCTAATCCTGAAATGTCTGCCTGGATAAAGCTCAGCTGGAATAGATATGCATCTAGAAGATAATACTGTAGCCTTTGTTCAGGATTTGCAGGTTTTTATGTTGGCTTCTGAAAAATGTTTTAATGCTCTCACTAGGAAGAGCAGTGTGGATTTTTAATGTGGTACTTAGATTACAGCCAGTAGCACCATGAAAATGGTTAGATGTCCTTACGGGATTGCTGCTGTGACTTCAAAACTTCTTCAGATGTGATCAAATGACTTCACCAGGCTCTTCTGAAACCCTTCCTGAGGTGTTGAAAATCCTTTGTGGTTGCATGAGTTAAAGGTGTTCAAGCCTTGAGATTTAAGACTTTATAGACTTGAAAATTGTAAATGTAGCTGAGATTCTATATTTGGTTACTGAGGCAACATGCTATTAGATTTTTCTTTATACATTACCACCCCTGAGTATGCCCTCTGTTCAGACAGAGGAACCTTTGGTTTGGGTTAAAATTAATCAGATATTGACAGTAAAGCCACAAGCACTTTTGTAGACTATACTGTTTGAAGGTGGCATATATTAAGATTCTTGTGGGAAGCAAGAAAAAAATGAAGTTTTATCACTTTAATACTGACAATAATGATGAATATCAGTTTCAGCATTCAAAGAGGGAAAGCACAGTTTTGAGCCACTGTTTGTTTTGGCAAGTCATTTTTTGAAAATATATTGATGGAACTGTTTGTACTGTTCTGAGCCAGAACAATGTAAGGTGGGTTCTGCGTGTACTGGAACAAGCAACTTCAGTGTTTCCTGAATCATCCTGAGTAGAGGACTGTGAAGGACAAAACTGTAATAAAAACTGATGATTATTGCTATTCACTCAAAGAGAAAAGCTGTAGCTAAAATTCAATTTAGTTTAAATTCTTGTTGTTTTATTTTCTTTACTCCAAAGGAGTTCATAAAAATATAGTTGATACCTTGCTTTTGAAAACAGGTATATTCCATGGGACTTAGAAGTCAGGCTTCATTAAAATTAAAATCACTTTAGTCTAAATTTTAATATCAAGCTGCTTAGAAATTGTTTTAATCTAAATTTTGGTCTCAAAATTAGTTAGAGTTGGTTTAGTGAGTTTTTAGTGGATAGTATATGTAGCTTGTATAAGTTGGGCTATAAAGTAGGTATTTCTAACACCTAAGACAAAGAAGTATTGTATATAAAGCCTGCTTCTCAGTTGCCTTAAATTCCTAATACTATCATGTACAACAAACTACACACATAGCTGTTTGTCGTCTTTGCACATTGGCACAGATTTTCTGGACTCATCATGCTGAACCAGTAGTGGGGTTTGTGCCAAAGGGTTAAGTGTATAGAGCAAGAGGCAAGGCATGCAATATCCAGGACAGCACCAGCATTGTGATGATTGTCTTTTCTGGGGCTCTGTTGTGATTTGTACAGTCTGTGTAGAAATCCTTCAAAACCTTGTATTTCTATTAGTATTTCAAGTGAATGTGTTTGTGGCAGAGGCAGGAAGTGGGAGGGTGAAAGCTGTTAACTTTTCATAAAATGCACAGCAAGGTATAGAATTCGTCAGAGGCTCTGTCTCAGCCCAGCTGTCAGCCAGAGAGTTACCCACAGGAGTAAAGTACTTGTGCTTGTTTTGGGGTTGAACTTTGTGGCAGGTGGAAACTGGAGTTCACTAAAACAGCTGAGTGTTTGCTGTGGTGATTGTGGCATGCATCTGGACTTTGGCTGTAACCTCCTGCTCAGCTCTTTGGCAGGAGGACAGTGTGATCTGGTCCAAAGCCTGAGGTGAACTACTCAGGCTTTTACATGTCTGAGAAGCATGTGGAACAGCCTAGGTCTGAAACTGCTAAAGGGGGAGAAACTGTGATAGCAGTGAGGATCAGTAATGAAGCTTAATGCTTCTTCTTGTAGCCATCTGCAGAGATGGAAATGTGAGGTTATTGAGCTTCACTGTTCATTGTGTATTGGCTGTCCTTGTATTTGGGGGTCATGTAGACATGCATCGTACAGGAATACCTTGATTAATCAAGGAAGTGTTTCTAGTGTGAACAGGAAACACTTAAAAACCCGAGCTTTTCATTAGCACTTCCCCTTTCCTGTCTAGCCTCTGTATGATGAAATACTGGAGTTTATTTACTTCTGGACTTGAATGCCTTAAGCATTTGGTAAAATTTTCTTGTACTCAGGCGTTCTGTATTTGCTTACATTGCCACCATGTTTCTTCAAGATTCTCAGGATGCCTTGATCATTTTCAGGATATAAAGCACTTCTTTTTTTTGACCTCCCAAAGCAAAGACTTGCTTTCTCAATTTTCAGAATTTTGCTTTAATTTTAATACCTAATTGTATTTGTTTTTCGAAGTTTATGTGAAAATGTTCAAAGGTTTCTGTGTTACTGTGATGTGACATGAAGCAAGGGAAGTTTAATCTTTTGTAGTTGTTGAAAACGTGAGCTTTAAAAAACATTTAGGAAACAGAGAAGAAATACAAGTGATTTTTTGAGAGGTTGTGGAAGTCATTATGAAGGCTTCTGAAACTTTTTTCCCAACAGTTAAACTGTGCCTGATATAACAAAATTAGGTAGGTCCCTTTATGTGGAGAAGAAGGGCTTGCAGGTTGTGATAGTGTTTGTTGCTTTCACAATTAATGAGTTCCATTTTCTGCAAAAATCTGAAGACTTCAGGCTCAAAATTGATGGCTTTATGGTACTACCAGGGCTTTCATATTCTGATGGCATTCGAGGGCCCCAGATAGGCAGGTGTGTTAAGGGTTTATGGTTTTTAAACACCAATGGGAGACATGGTCACTGCCCTATGAAGTTGACAGCGTAGTTTGAAACAAGAAGAAAGTGAACCTCATGGAAGGAGGAGAATCAGAATTTCGGAAGATAATTTAAGTGGTCCTGCTCCTTTGAGTCACTCAAATTTGTGTTTGGCTGTTTCATCTGAAAATGCTTTCCAGATAAGGCTATCTGTGGAAGTGGATCCCAAATGCTTGGAGGAGGGAAAGGTAGCAGTAGCTGTTAGTTTATTGAATATACTGCAAAATTGAAAGTGTGGGGTAGGGGATGTAAGCATCACCCACATGTCTGAGCTGTGTGGCACAGACATCAAGAGTGGATAGTTAAGAAGGGCGTGGAGTTGTGAAGGATGGAAAACTGGATAAGAAGAAAGAATTACAGGATGTAAGTGTTCTTACAGAAAAGGTGATTTTGGTGTCTTTTTGAGAGGGAGGATGGGAAGGATCATGTCTAGATTTCAAACAAATGTGTTGTGTGAAAAGAAAAGGGGACTTGCTCTGAAGAAACTCATCCATGCAATTTCTAGATGTGGTTGTTCCATTGTGGAGTGAGACTATAGTGTGTATTACTGATCTGATGCAAGCTGAAATACGTATCATTCTGATCACACGTTACCTTCTTGGTATACCCACTGCAAATACAGTAACAAAGCCCATGATCACATTTTTTCCCTCCATCCCTCCAATTTGATGAGAAATAGATAACTAGGTTTTTTTCCTAAGGTATTTATGCAGGGAAGTAAATTAATCACATTTTATAAATCTAGTAGAATTTTACTGGTATCCTTCCTATGCCAGAGCATTGGAACTTGCAAACCTACTGCTGTTGATTACCATGTTCACACTATGATAAAAATTTAAAGATAATGCAGTTGATTATTGCTTGTGGTTTTGTATCTAGGTATACCAAACATATTGGGAGTTCATTTCTACAAATGGGTTTTCCCTGAGGTTTGTATTCAGGCTGCACTGATTGATCCTTGGCAATAGCTGTATCAATAAGCTGAGTCCTAGTAGGCAGCTGGTAATGGAACTGGGTTTTTAGAGGGCAGCCTTATTGGAATATGGCTCTCATTATGGGAGAGTACCACATCTAAAGTCATTTTAGTTCTTGATGTTGCAGTAGTGCCGTGTGGAGATGGTGTGATTGCTCCAGGGAGAAGGTGGAAATGCCTCACATCACTCAGCTGTCCTCCTGCTGATTAAGGAGTGACACTGTCTGAGATGCCTTTAGGAGGCAGGCATTTATTTTCAGATGGAGAGATGTTAACCAACAACTGAAGCCTTATGGGAGCAAAGGGTAAGCAGGGCTGGAAAGGGAGGATGCCATTCCCAAAACATTTATTTTTCTGTTTCTTAGTATTAGTGTATCTTAAGAACAGTTTTCCGTTTACATGATGAAGCATTTAGCACTTGCGAGCTGACTATGTGCAGAGCTAAGTGTTCTCTGTTTCATACTCTTATCTTTACACTTGCTCAAATGTAAAACAGCCTAGTGCTAATTTGCATCCTGTTAGTGAGACCAGCACTGATGCTTCTTATTCTTTCTACTCTTTTCAGATAGTATTAGGGGGTTTGTTTTGTTTTTGTTTTAATATTGATCCAAAATCTAGTTTTAAGCCGCAAAGGGATTTAAATCCAGGAGGCTGCTACGATGTGGTCATTATATTTGTGGCAGACTCATTACTTGATGACAAAATTTAGGGCATTGCCAAATGCTCAAGGCAACCTTTTGCTACAGTCCTTGTAATAAAGCTCTGAGAACAGCCATGCAGCTTGAGTTGCAGGTAAGAAATTAGTTTTTTAGATATTTTATTAGGCAGGGTGAATTGGAAGCTCATTTAAAGATTCTTCTAGTAAATTAGTTGTCACAATAGGGAATAATTTAGTAGCAGTGGAAAATAATTTTTTAACTTGTAAAATCGTGTGATCTAGGCTCCAAATGGGAGAGGCTTACATAGTGTTATCACTGTTGACTGGTCAATTTCATTACATCATAACTAACAATGAAGCTGTTTGAATTGCTTAGCAGATTGAAATTTCTTAAACTGACTCTGAGTCATGTTGTCTATGTGGAGATTAACTGTAAATGTTCGTATGTGTACAGTGGCATCTCTTTCTGTGAGTAGTTTTCATTATTTCTGTAATAGCCTTGGTTCAGCTGGAGACATATGCAGGTGTAGTTCCCAGGAACAGCAGTGCTTGAGTAAGTGCCTCAGTGCTGTCTAATATGACCCATTGGGAAGCTGTTTTCTTTTTGTTGTTGTTGGTACATTGTTTATAGATACTGTATGTTTTCTATTGCCATACAGCTTAAATGTGAAGAATTCTGGAAAAACACTGATGCCTATTTTGTGTAAATTGTGGCTGAACAGTTGGCTGCTTTCTTTACACAATGAGTGTGCAAAACTGTAACTTTATTCTGTATACCTTACTACAAATCACATCAAAGCCTGATGTCTTCAAAATAAATCTCAAGATTAATCTGTGTTTACAAAAGTGAATGGCAGTTGAATATCAGTATTTTTTGCCCAAAGACATGCTGAAGTTAGATGAATAAATGGGGGCTGGGATGACAGGCACAGACCTCAATTGTGCTTGTGCTCTAGAATGTATTACTGCATTTTCTGGTTATTGCTTCTAAATCGTGCCAGTGCTTTTGCTTTTTTATTAAAACTTGTGGTATGTATTGCGTAACTAGTATTTGCTTTTTCCAGTTTTGTGATTTTAAAAATTTAACTGTACCTTGATTATCAGCGTCACTGAAGCCCACTTGAATAAATGAACAGAAGGCACTCCACACAAATGCAAAATCAGTAGGGTGTTGTTTGGAAATATGTGCAAAACAAAAGGCAAACCAAGAATAAAATCTGCCTTTCAGAAGGCATCAGAATAATCTTTTATGCTCCTAAAAGATCTTTTCCTTAATAACAAGAATCTATTAAATACTGAAAGGATGCTGTTACATTTTAATGACATTGATGCTTTGTCTGTTAAAAAAAAGAAAACAAATGGGGAGGATTCTGTGAGCACTTTGAGAAGCTAAGAATTCAAGAAGAGACTTCCCTGGTTCTCATTTAACATGTATATTTAATTTTTTTTAATATGTTAATTTTGTTTTAATATGTTTAATATGACCTTTAGTCAAGGTCTCACTAAACCTATGAATTCCCAATTAGTTTTTTTTAAATTTGATCAGAAAAAGAAGACCAGAATGGTAACAATGACAGAAAATCAGATTCAGAGAAATGAACATTTCTCAACGAGTTTTTGTGGTGGTTGTGCATGCAGTGCTATCTATCTGAAGTTTGATATCTTGAAATTTCTTTTTCCCTCCTACTATGACAAAAAAGGTGTGTGTGTATATATATGTTTATTTTCAGGGATATTGGCGGGTAGCAGAATAAATAGAGCTGATGATGTAGTGTGCAAAATGGAGAAGGATTTTACAGTGAGACCATGGCACACACAAAGAATTGGATAGCTCTCTTGAGGAAGTTCATCTTTGTTGGAAAGGGAGACTTTCCTGAAGAATTTGGCTGAAGAGGTGGTGTCCATAGATCAGTGTGCAGGGAGCACTAGATAGGCGCAGGCAGGGGAGTAAGAGTTTGCTCTGGTGGTGGTAGGTCCTTCAGTAGGAGTTTGCCACAGCAGGCTTTTCTTGGTTTTGGTCTGGTTTTCAAGGCTGCTGGGAGATGAGGATTGTTTTTGTGGGTGCAGGTGGTTTTTCTTTGCACTCAGTTGGAGTGATTTGAGAGGGTGGTCCTACCAATTGGTGGGAGATGTGTGTGATACAGACCTGCTTTTCTCCTGAATGGCTGAAACCTGGTACGTGGCGTAACTTTCTTTGGGGAATGGTAAGCTGATACTTCTGATCTGGAGTAGCTGTTGTTGGTGTTTTGCTCTCTCCTGTTTTTTTTCTGGGTATGTAGCCGTGTCTGCTTTTTCCTATTCCTTTCCCTTTTAACTTTTTTTTTAAGCTCATGCCACATGACTACTATCTTGCATAACTCTCTACAGCTTTGTTTATTGATGCACTTCAGTACAGACTATTCTTTTGTCTTTGCTTTTGTCCCTGTAGCTTATGTGGTAATTAGTTTTCCCCTGATCTCTGCAGGTGCTGGCAGACAGGGGCAGAGTTGCCAGTGCTGTGGGACAGCTCGGGAGGTCCTCTGCTAACCTGTCAGCAATGGATGTTGCTGTGGTAGCCTCACTGGGGCACCTGCCTGCTTGTTGGCCGTTGCCTCCTCGCCAGGCTGCCCTCTCCAGGAATAAGAGCACCAGAATGGGCTGCTACGGAACCTTCACAGAGGGAGCGGCTGGGGCTGCCAAGTGTCAGGGCATAAACCACAGGTGGTGGTAGTGAGTGGAACTGAGAGTGTTCCTCACATGAGAGTTGCGTCCTTCTCCACAGCTTCTCTCATTTTACACAAATCACATTTTGCCGTTGTTTCTTTTCTTTTTTAGCCCACAAAACCATGGATTTGCCAAGTAATTTTCATAATACAGTTTTTATTTGTGTGCTGAGAGTTACTGCTTTTTAGTTGCAGAATTGTGCTGTGAACACCAGCTGAAGAAGTATAGTTGCAGATTAGAAGTGGACAGTGTTCAGGCTTCCTTTCTCATTATTCTGTCAAGAACGAAATGGTTAAAACAATGAGAGGTTTCTGGTTACCATGTTTGTATCAGCTGACTATGTGTTTTTCTTATTAATGAAATGTAGCTGAGTAGTTGGCATCTGCTGTGAGGGAGGGTGAATGGGAGACGGAAATTATCAACCATCGGTTTTGTGACTTTGCTTTGTAGACCAGCTATTTAAACATAGTGCAGTAAAACTTAGCAATTTTGGCAATTCAGAATGATGCTGGCAGTTCCACATTGTTTTCTGTGTGAACAAAGTAGCTGTTGCTGTTCTGGTTGTTTCTGTTAGCCTTCATCAGTGTAAAATAAGGTCCACAAAAACTGCTGTGAAACTAATGATCTCTTTTGAAAAAATCACACACGTTTGGGATTCGTGTGGTCGCTTCACCAGTGTGACCGAGGACCAGATTGGGGGTATGTAGCACAGCATGCCAGAGCAGAAGCCAGTGGTGCATGCTGGTTTTTGCAGTTAAAATGGTTTGCAGAAATAGTGCTGACAAAGTCACCTACCAGAGTTGCAAACAGTCAGGAGGTTTGGGGAGAGCTGCAGTGACTGAGTTGCCATCCTTGCTTTGGCCTCTGGGGAAGTCAGTGTAACTAAACAAAGAAGTTTGTTTTAAAAAGTAGTTTGTTCTAAAAAGTTTTAAGTGACTTTGGGTGATAGCCTCATGATCTTGAAATTAGGTTATGTGGACAATATAAATTTGCTGTTTGAATTTTACATCTGGGAGGATTTCAAAAAGCTCAATGAAGTAAGGCGCTTAAATTTGCTTGGAAGACCAGAGTAAAATGAGTGCATAGCCCAGTTTTCATGACTGTTTTCTGCTTTTATATTAGATGTTGCTTTAAACTTTAAAGGCATCAGTCAATGAAAGAGGCCTGTACTTTTCAAAATTTTCCTAATAAATATAAGTAACTATATCACTTTGTTAATATGTATTGTAGTACCTAACATATATTATATACTAATGTGTTATTATAAGTAATTATAGTAATTACATTATTAATCATGTAAATACAAATTTTCTTTTCTGGAAGTCTAGTGAAAGTCAGGATCCTGAAGTTTGCTTGAAGTTCAGTGTTATTCTGAGGATGGATGAGGAACTTCAGGAAGAAAAACAAGTTATACCTGTTTCTTTGATTTGAGAAGCTACTAGTTACAAGCTCAGGAGCGTTTACCACTCTTATTATATGATCTGCCTTCTTGATTTGGATTTGTGGGTGACAGAAGCAGATGAAATATTTCAGGAAGTAGTCAAGAATGGAGAAGGGAGGCTGCTTGAGCTCGGTGTTAACTGGCTATGTTTTGCCCATCTTTTTGGGTGATGGGGATTCATTACTTCCTGAAGGGACCACCCTTGCCTTCAGAGGCTCTGGAGATACAGGGCTTCTGGGAAAGGGAGTATGTTTAACTCTGTCTCAGCAGTAGCACTACAACACCAGGCACTAGATCAGTGGTCCTCATCTGCTTGAGAATTTGTAGTCTTGTGAAGGGAAAGACTGGTGTAGGAGGAAGGATCCTTAGCTGTGTTGGCACTTGCTGCTGACTTCAGTTTGGCAGATGATATGCAGAGTGAGGTGTTCTGCTAGTGTGTTTTCAGTAACCCTTCGGGCCATGTGCCCTCTTCAGGGTAGTAACAGTACAAACACAAATGCTTTGGTCAAATGATAATTTGGGCAAGATGTGTGATACCGAGAGGGATGAGAGAGTTTCCCCAAACAGCATTGCTACCATAGGCAAAACATGAGATAATGCTGCTTTTCTTTCACTCCATACTGTCCCAGACATCTTCAGATCCCATGTCAGGTTTTCAGAGAGAGTTTTCTGAGGTTTGGCATGCATGCAGAATGTACAGTGTCTTGAGGCTGAAAGTTACTTTCCCATTTGTTTGATCTTACAGACTACCATTTTCCAGTTCTACAATGAAATTTTTCTTCATATGGGATTCATCATGAAGGCCCTTAATTATCATGTGCAATTTGGGGAGTTCCCTTTGCATTACTTTCAGCTGATGTTCTGTCAGTGTACTTACATTGTATTTTATCTTGTGTTATAATTGTTGTTTATGAACTAGACCTGCACTATGCTAGAGCTTATCTAGAAATTGAGAAGTAAATGGTGTAGCCGTGTGTAAGCATAACATGTGAAATAAATGTGTACTGAGACATTTCCTTCGCATGGCATGGAATCTCTCAGTTAAATATGTACAAATATGCAGAGAGAACATATGTAATTATGCCATGCAAGGTGGAAGGAGTTAATATGGAGAACTTGTATTGAAATGATTCATGGCAAATAAGAACAGACTTAGAGGAGTGTGGCTTTGTGACAGAAACTTTTTAAAAATCTAAGTGGGATTTTTCAAAGCTATACAGCCAAAGAGAAATTAGGAAGGTTTTTTCACAATAATTTTCAGATAGGTCTCTGAGTAGAGCTTTGCTCTATATTGACTAGACATTGTTTCCAAAGTACATATGTACTGATGCTATGGTTTAGCTTCCAGCTTGACAGTGAGTTGGGCAGATTGATAATGAAAAGAATCTGTGCTGTAATGATGAATTACTGTTTTTTTGGTGTGGTGTGGGGTTTTTTTGTTTTGTGTTTGTTTTGGTTTTGGGTGAAATTAATAGAGAAATGTATCCAAAACAGCCATAAGACTGGTTGCTGCCTTGGTCTTTTGTTGTCTCTCTCAGAGGTACACACATGAAGTGTTTCTGAGCACTGCATGGGATAGTGAGGCAGCTGCAAGTGTAGCAGAAGACTGCTGAGTGGTTTTTGCCCTGAGAAAGGGCTGTGCTGCAGCTGTGTTCTATCCTTCATTGCTTTTGCAGCTTTGTGACATGGCTGCATTGTAGAACTATGTAAAAAATGTAAAAGATAGTAAAATTCTTGATAGAGCCACAAAACCAGTTTTCTTGTAGCACCCCAGAATTACAGCAGCTGCTGTCCTGCCTACCCTTTCAATGCCCCCTCTCTTGCCTGAGACAGGGGAAGGGGTGGGGGGAGGGTGGCAAGCTTCAGCTGAAGGTGAGAAGATAACCTGATGAAAAAAGTGAGCCAGTGTTTTCCTGAAGAACAGCAAATTACAGGTGTTACCTTAGCCCCTGAGTAACATGGACCTCTGGAATGACTGAGTGAAATTCTATACTGAGCCTTGTCCACTACTCTCATGTTCCCCATGCAGAAAATGGATCTCTACGAATTTTGTTTCTAATGATTGCAAATCCCCCATCTTATTTCCAAGCATTAATTACTCTCCTCTGTGAGAGCCTGCGCATTTTGTTGTTGATCATCAGTTTCTGGCTGCTGGATCTTTTCATACTTTATTAGATGAATGACCATGCTATTCAATATCACCTTCTCCTATCAACATGATAAACTCTTAAATTGTTTGCATATTGCTTAGACTGTAATAGGCGTTTCATAGGCAAATGGGTTACTGTTGGAAGGGCTGATCTTTGTGTACAGGGAGTCTATCATTTGTAGTGTTAAAATTCCAGAATATAGTTTTGCAAAAGTGGAAGCTTTCAAATACTGTAAAATAAGATCATAGGAAAGAAGTGACTGAGCAAAATCAGTACTAAATCTTGTTGGTTTTTTTCCCCATTGATTTACTAAATGTTGCAAATACAATACTGAATAGTTCACCATCTAAAAGCACAGTCGTGGAACAATCAACCTCATCATTTGGTTTTAAGTCAATAAATAATTCGGCTGCTTTTACTTTTCTATGTGAGGGTTGAAGAGGAGCGGAGGATTTTGTTATTGAATGTACTAGTTCAATATCCTAGGCCGTTTACACTGTAACTAATAATTCTGATTAACTCTGGGAGTGAATTTGTTTTTACTTTGAGTAGACAGCTGTAATAGTTGCATGCTCTATTAAACTGCAAACAGTTTTTAAATACAGGTGGGGTAGGAATTTTTGAACCAGCGAATGCAGCAAAACGAATTGAGCTTCTTGTTAAATCAGTTGTATGTTTGCCTGTTAACCTGAGTGACATGGTCTGCTGCCTGTCCTCTCTTTAAAAGTGGAAGCAATGTGTACCTTCAGCAAATTTACACTGTGTCTGCCTTAAATTCTACTTCTGTGAGCAAGTGTAAGGGGGGCATTTTAAAGAAAACCCTTAGGGGAACAGCAGAGGCTCTGGGAATGCTGCATTTGACATTGTATGTGGTAGCTGGAGTCACGGTTTGAGCCCCTGGAGATGTGATGCTTTGTACATTGCCTATATAGATATGCTTTGCCAGTGAAATAGACTCAGCAGCAGGAGTCATAATCCTGGAGCAATAACTTTTTTCAGTTTTCCTGTAATACTTACTTTAGTACAGGGAACAGTTGCTCTGTTCCTAGTTGCCTGGTTTTGTTTTTAATCTTGATGCTAGCTGGACTCAAACTTGGTAGAGTTCTTGAAAAGCTTTGTAGAGAAGTATGTACAAGATCAGTTTAGGAGGAGGAAACCGTTGCTAGCAGTTACATGAAACTGTTCATGCAGATGATGCTGACTTGCAATGAAAACATGCACTCCTGAATTTATACCCTTAACTTCACGATGCTGATGGGCTTCAGTGGTGATTCTCATGAGGTGTACATATTCAGTCTCAAGTGTGCCCCTTTGCAGTAGCTTTTTGTGGCATAGCCGGTTTTTCAGCACAATTTACTTTGACATTTACTTGAGTAGGTTTTTCTGTTGAAAAGGGTATTTCAGATATCGTACTGTAAGGTTTACAAAAGAGTTGCATCTAATTGCTCAGACTGAAGTGCTCAACTTTCCCGGCTTGCACACACTGCCTATGAAACATGTTAATCCCCTCCTGCCCTCCCCCATTGAAGAAGCATGATACATTTCCTTTTGCATTAGTTGGGCCTTCTGGGAAATACATGCAGAAATAAAAGACTTTTCTATAGCCCTTTCTCCCTCAGGAATGCATAGAAACCAGCTCCTTGGATCTGGTCCACAAAGTTGAAACTTGATTGGGGGGGGGTGGGGAGGGAAGGAAATCTATAATCCTGTGCACATGGTACTGAGAGAGTCCTAATTACAAACTGAGGTAAAGGTATAGAAACTCAGATGATCTCACAGTACTTTGCAAATAAAGAAAATGTTTGGTTGGTTTTTTTTTTTTTTAAACCTGTATGTTTTGCTGAGGTTTGCCTCCAAAGCAGGTATTTAAAACTCTCCTAGCTTTGTGACCTTTATTTGTCCTTTGTCTTCATTGGCAGTGTCTACCCAGACAGTCTATGTTGAAGAGGCTTGTTTTGTTTGCAAAGATTACTCAGGTACCGTGGTGTTTTCTGAACTAGCAGTGGTACTCAGACGTTTTACCTTAACTATAGCAAGAAGTGGGCCCCTTGCCTTGGGATAACTATTTGTGCATACTAGTTACACATGCATGAAAACCTACAAGAAAGGTGACTGCAGGTTTTCACGTGGTATTGCTGTGTTGGTAATGGATGCCTGTAATGTACTGCAGGCAGGAAGGCCATGCTGATTTTGGCGTACTATTTGGTTGTATAGGAGTGCTTGCAACTTGGGATGGGCTGTCTGTCATGTTGCAGAGGACCCCAAGTTTTGAGCTGCCTGTGTATGTATGGCTGTGGCTCTTGGGGCATGCAGGTGCTGGACCTTTACAAGAAAGACCTTGTGAGGAGCTGGCCTGGGGTTGGTTAGCTGTGGTGGTATAGTGGTGCTGCCAGGGGATAGAGTATAGAGTGGTGTGATGGCCTGTTCATGTTGTTGCGCATGTGGCAGTGTCCATGCTGCCCTCCTCCTGCCTGAAAGAGGAGTCAGTGTGATTTGAGACATGTGAAGCACAAATGCAAGCCCTTACGGGCAGGACAATGTGGGTGTTCCAAACATAGGCTTGCCTGTGGGTTCATCTTTACTATGGGCAAAACCAAAGTTGCCTCTTTCTCCTCCATGATTATATTTATTGTTTTAATGTAGCCTGAAAATTGCACAATAAAACTCTTTATTTTGAATACATATGCAAATATCCAACGTCGCCACTTGCTCATTAAGATCAACTCAAATGCAGCAGCATTAGTGGTGCTTTGTGTTTCTCATGGTCATTGCATTCACGGAGGCTTGTGTCTCTCAGTGTTGGTGCACCACTGCCATTGCATATGCCAGAAAAGCCAGTCTGAGCTACTTCTGCTGATTCCCACTCTCTCTCCTTGCTCCCATGCTAACTTCCTCAGAAGTGGTAGTGTCGCTGCTTAGAGGCCTGATGCTGCACCACATCAGTGCTTCTTGCTGATGGTGTGGCCCCACCAGTGACAAAGCAGCACTGCTGTGGGGCCAGGAGCTGCCTCAGCTGGTTTTGCCAGCAAGAGGAGTGTTAGTGAAACCGTGGTGTGATCTGTGCTGTGGTGAGCTGGAACATGAAAATGGGCATGAACAAATTAGGGGTAAATCTGACTTGACTGAAGTGACAGTTTCTTTTAGCTTTCATAAGTGTTGGCTTTCTCTCACTTACTATCTAGTGTGGAATTGTAGGTCATGTTCGTTGGCAGCCACCAAAGGAGGGAATTATTTTAATTCCACACCTCTCCCTGAAGCAAGAGATTATGATCTTTGTGATGATGGGTTGTCAGGCTATCTCTTTTCCCCCCAAGTTTTAGAATGGAATTGCAGAGGATGGAGTGTTGGAGACCTGTTGCACAATGTACTTTTCTTTTGATGCTGATGTCTTTCCCTCATGTTTCGGTGCTCTCTGCACCTTGACTTCTATGGGTCAGTTTAATAAGAGCATCTGGCATTCTAATGTCTCCAGCTGACAGTTTCTTAGAGTAGGCTGCATATTTTCTTTTCTCTTTGATTTTAGTGCAGGTTAGTAGTTGATCTTGTTTGTGCAGGCACAGATTTTTACCGTGTTGTTCACTCTCAATAGGTGGCATCTTGTTCTGTGGGCTGTCTTTGTTTAAGCCCAGACTTTAAATGTAGAGGGAGGGCTCTCCTTAAAAAGTATGTAATCTGGCTTTGTAGGCTTTTGGGGACACTTTCCAACACTGACCAGCTCACTGTGATTAATTATATGGCTACTAATGAATTGGGATGTTTTCTGCATTTTTGTTACTGTCAGTGGTTGGTACTTTTTCACAGCTTGCATTGTGTTTAAGTAGTTTCCTCAAGATTTAATATCCTGCTTCCAACGTATGTTTTTTAATTACATTGAACAAGTTGCTGATTTTAATATGGAATCTTCATTTAGAAATTACTTCACAGGCTGTAGGCAGTGTTTTGCTACAAAACTGTTTTGCTTTAGCTCACCCATATGTGACAGCTCCCGTGAAGTTTGCTGGTCCTGTTGTCTTAACAGCAGGCTACTTACTAGGTAAGAAGGCTGAAAACAGAAGTTTTTGTTTAATTTAAAAACTTACCCTTCTGTAGCTTGATACACTTTGCAGAGAATCACACAGACATATATATAGCATGTGGTTTTAGTCTTTTATGGGAGTACTGTTTGCTTTTGAATGGTGGAAAAATTTTAAGAAAAGTGTGTCAGAAAACACAGCTGTTTAATGGCAGGTCTTAATTTACTCCTTGATTTGATGTTTAAATTTTTAAGTGTGCAGAAATCTTTCTGTATCAAAACTTGCATCATAGGGACAGTATGGTGGGCAGCTTCTTTTTAATCATCTTCCTGAAAGAATGGTTGCTGTAGACCTGATAAATCTTTAGTCTATTTGTTGAGGGGCGCCTGGAGAAAAAAATGTGCTTAGTCATGCTGTGTACGTTTATCTAGCACTTGGAACTCCTAATTTTCCATATTGTTTCGACTGCATTTATTTCCAGTAACACATTTGACTGTGGAATAGGGTTTAGGCATGGAGAAGATATTTCTGCCTTTTACAAGGGTGGCACAGTGTTGTTTTGTGCTCATGGGTAAGAAAAATACATGTCAGCAGGGTTTCTTCAAAGCTAGAAATAGATAAAAGTTTGGTGAAGTTTAGTGTTAGGGGGTTTTTTAATGTCTAGTTAAAATACAGATCATTTGATAGTCAGGTTCTGATTGGGCAAGAGTTTCAAGGTATAAAATGTGAACTGATAGAAGCTGTCTTTGTATGCCTTAAGAAAAGAGGGTTGACCCTTAATTTGAAACAAACAGATCAGTTGATGTTTTCAGCCTGGATAAAATGCCTTTTAAGGGTCTGATAAATCAGTTGTGTGGTTTAACATTGAACAAAGCCCTTTTTAAAAATAGTAAAACTGTCTGATACTGTGCCTTAAATTATTAATGGCAGATGATAGCTGTAGACCCCAAGACAACCTCCTTCCTTCTTCTGTGACATGTTTCAGTGTCTGTTGTGTAGGGGCCCTCTGGCTGTTGGAGCAGTGTTGGCCAGCTGCTGGTGGCTTAGTGTGAGCAGAGTCTTCTGGGGTGGCTGAAGGCTGACTGGGGATGTGAGATATGGTAGGGATCCAGGGAGGCTCTGACCCAAACTCTTCACCAAACAGAAACGCAACTGGGCATCCATTAAGGAGGGGAAGGAGCGTTACTGCTGGGATGGCAGGCTCTTCAAGTTTATGTCATCTGAAGATTATTAAGAGCACAGACCTAATTTTCTTTCTAAATTAGGTGTGGAGTTATTTACCCTTCTTTGAGTAGTAGATTTGGTAGAATCATCTGACAGTCATTCTTATTTTGAGTATCTTGATGTTAACTTATTTGTTCCCCCTTTGTTGTAAGTATGTGCAATCTGGCATAGCAAGATCAGCCCCAGTGTCAGCCTGACTTTCCTCCGAGGCCTTTATGCCCTTCTTGAAGGCATGGGGCAAGGATGGAGGACAAGGAGGAGCAGCTGCCAGCTCTCCCCTGTTTTCAGGTGGTGTGACAGGAGAGCCGTGTCTGTCCAGCACCAGCCTCTGGGAAAGGCTGCTGGAGCTGAAGGGGGCCAGGAGAAACCCGCTCTGAAGGATGGGTGGGAAGCATGTTTTGCTTTCCCCTCAGTTAATGATTGAGAAAGTTGCAATGCCACAGCTCCTTTTGGCAGCACTACAAAAATGGCCTCCATCTCTAGTAATTTATGCCTCTTACCAGGTTTTTACACTCACTGTTTCCCATGGTGATCACTGCCTCTGTCAGCCTCTTGCCTAGCTGTATCCCTGTGTGCCTGGCTGCTCCCTCCCTGCCTCCCAGTGCCTGCCAGAGGGAGCAGGCTCTGAGCCTCTGGGAAGCGCCTCCTCGATCTTTTACCATCCCTGTGGTTTTTGGGGAACAGTGCTGTGTGGCATGGTCTGGCTTACATTGCAGACAGCCAGAATGGTGGTTTGTGAGCATATGGGTCCAGACTGTCTTCTGATCCAGCACCAGGGAGAGACAGCAAACCAAGACCCTCTGGCACAGGACTTGCTCTGCTGGCCCTGGGAGGTGGAACTGGGTTGCCACAAGAACTCCATGTCCCATTTAATGTTGGTAAAGAACTGTGACTCGCCTCTTTGTATCTGTAGAAATTGGATTCAGCAAAAATACCAGGTTTAACGAGCAAGGTGCCTTTCTAGGATATTTGTATTTGATGACAACGACAGGGCCTACGGGGAGGATTGGCCTCTATCTCTTCTGGGTAGTGATGCTGTTAATAAGGTTTTCTAATGTGTAATCTGGTAGTAGTCTTTGACCAAACTGATGTGTTTTGTCTGAATGCTGACTCATGCCATCTGGATCATCAGGTTTCTACGATTTCCAGGGCTCACTTACAGCACAGTATTGGATTGTATTTTTTTTTTTCTTCTTCTTCTCCCATTTTGGTGTTGCTGAACTCTTCTCTGTAATCCTCTCAATTCTGTAGGTATCAATTTTTAAAGTATTTTTGCCTGTTTTGTTGAGGAGCTTTCTAGAGTAGATGTGGTAGCCACTACCTTAAATTCCTGTGGTCACTGCTGTCCTGGTGCCCTAGAGTACTGAACCAAGATGACATCAGTTGCTTCTCATGTAAGTCAAATTCTAAACAAAAATGGGCCCCTAAACCAGAAAGTCAGCTGGTGGAAAACACAGGACCCCTTTCTCTGACCTTGCTTTCCTCATTGTTTTCCTCCCTGTGGTTGAGCAGCGCACTCAAGTCTGGGAGGACAAGAGCCAGATGCAGTGGTGGCCAGACTGGCTGCAGGACATGGGGAAGGAAAGCTGTGTTATGGGGCATGTGCCGCACTGGGCATTACAGTGTGAGGGAACTTGTCTTCTCTGGCGTTGCAGCTGGGTGGCCTTCCCCTCACTTCACTGCTTTTTTGTGCCCATCCTGATACTGCTGTGCTCTCATCCATGTAATGTTTAAGCTCAGTTAAAGAGGAAGACATTGGGATTCTTATGACCTGAAGAAGGTAAGTTCAGATGGTGATTAAGCCGAGCAATTTCATCTGAGTGGTGAAGGCAAGAGGTTTGTTGGCTTGTACTGGAATGAAAGGGGAAGAAGGAAATGAGTCAAAGGGTTTAATTTTGTTTCTGTAATCCCATTTGTTTCTCTTCCTCTTGCAAACTTTTATGTCAGTTTTAGTTGATGGGAGTAAGAGGATGAAGAGGATTTTGTGTCTTCTAGTAATTTAAGAATTGGACTCAGATTGAAGAGAAGTACACCTATTCATGGCATGGCCAAATTGGGCCATGAGAAAAATCTGTTGGGTGTTAGTAGCTTATCTCTGGTCCTTACTTGGTCAGAAGGATTTCTACCTGACAGACCTCCTTTACTCACATGAAATGATGTAACTGCAGTGGAAAAGAATGCAGAAGTGCACTAAGGGTTAATTTTTTGCTTCTTAACTTTAGGAACTGTGCTGAACTGGCTGAAGTTGCATGACTTAATGAAAGATCTCCGTGTACTGAAAAGTAACTGTTTTAAAAAGAAAAAAAAACAACCTCAAACCAAAGCAAATTCCAAGAAGTGGCTTTACCTATGCCCTTTATGTTGTAAAGAGTATCTGTGTCTTAGAGATTCTGGAGGGTAAACGCTTGCTGTAGGCTTTTCTTTTCAGTAACTCAAGCTACCTAAATTAACATCAGAGGACTCCAGTGCTGACAGCCCCCAGAGGCTGTTGGTCTCAGTCATGACTTCTGGCTCTGAACCTGGTTGCTTTGAAAACACAAGGTTTTGGACAGACATTGTCTGAATGTCTCAAAAAACAGTTTTAAAAGACACTTGCAAGGATTCATTTGAAAGTTTGGAGCTTTATTTTGCTTTATTCTCTTAATCTTGTCTAGGCTCTGTTTTGAGGTAGCCACTCCAAGGCATCAGTAATGACTTAGCCATTGTGAACTGGTGCTATGTATGTTTTTAATCTGTGATGCTTGTAATGAGTATTAGTTTAGTGAAGCTCACAAAAGCTTGGTGTAGTCTTCTTCCATTATCTTGTTTGCCTGTGAAGGAGTAGAGGGTATTACCTGAGTCATGGAGGGTTGAAAAGTGCTAAAAAATATTTACAGTGGGATAAATTCAAGAAGCACTACCTTTGTGATTTCTCAAAGAAAAAATAATGGGTATAAATGGATAATTACAAATGATGGGGAAGAAAAATTTAGCTGACTCCTTAGGGTAACATATGTAGGACCCCAATATTTGGAAACCGGAGGCAGGTATTTCAGAGAAGTAATAAAGCACGCTTCCATAAAGGAAAAGTGGTTATGGATTCTACCTCTGCAGGGAGGCTGTATGTTGGGAATTGCTTTTCTAAGAGCAGATTTTCTCTTCAATTGACCTGTGGAGGGGTTTAGCATCCTCTGTTATACAGAAGGGCAAAAATTTTCAGTGACAGCTTTGACTTTGTTAGCTGTGTGGTTTTTTTCCATCCATATCTTCCCTTCTGTAAATGTTTGTCATATAATAATTGTTCTTTGTGAGTTTATTTCATTTCTTACAGCCTTCACCTACTCTAATTCAAAGCTGTGTGTTACCTACCTTTGTGTTTCGACTTCATACATTGTTCATCTGTATCCTAGCTTGGAAGCGGAGATACTTGAAAAGATAAATGTTGGTAGTTGGGAGAACAGCTTATATCTGGTATCTAATTTCTTTTGGTTGATTTTGAAGATAGCATTAAGGCATGTCTTAATAAACTTAGGGTCATAAAAATAAATGAATTTTAAGACTTTGTTTAAAGTGTTCATTTGTCTTTTTCACGAGATTATCACTTACAGGCACTTGACATCAGCCAACTCAGATCCATATTGCTAATTGAAAAACATTTTCTCCCTACATGAATTCCTAAATCATGTGGGTTTATTACATAACCTGACACTAACAGGCTGTGATAGAATAAATCACTACCATTACAGGCCCTTTATTGTGTCAGCCTGCTATTTCATTTTATTCTGGGATTTCTTTCTTTACTTGTTTCTGAAGCTTTGGATGTTCTTTCATCAATTTTCTCTTCTCATGAAAATTAGGATGAAAATATTTATTCACCTCTTCTCAGTTGGTCCTCACTTTGTGCCACCTGCGATTGCTGCTTGTAGTTAGTGTGGTTGATAAAACATTACAATTTAGAAACAACATTGATATGATTGATTTTTATTCTTAAATGTGTTGTATATGTTCATGAAACACCAACAGAAACTCAAAATCCTTCGTAGATTCCTTTATGAAAGGAGTTTTCTCTTTACCTTTTTCTCATGGTAAGTGTTTTCAATTTCTTGTGTCCTATTTTTACTGAAGAATAATTGTCATGTTACAAATGTTTTGGAAGAAGTGAATATCTGATTTTTCTTTTTTTTTTAGATGTTTGTCTCATACCTGAGTGTCAAAATGTTGTATTTTTTTCATAGGTTTTAAAAGTTGCAAAAGAGCACTAAATATGGTGACCTAGGAGGCTGGAAGGAGGAGAAACTGTCCTTCCTGGGGAGGGGTTTTGTACTGTCTTTGCTAGCTGATGGCAGTAGTTAAGTGGTATGATATTGAACTTAAAATCTGATGGCTGTTATGAAAAGGTGCTGTTCAGTGAAAAACTGTAAGAGGAAACTTCAGGGAAACTTTCTATTTTTGCTAAGAGTTTTCACCTCTTCTTTCAGTGCAAAATCTCTTTTCACTGTTGTGTTTGTTGATGAGAAATGGAGCTACCTGCAGAAGTTCAAGCCCTTGTTGACTGTACAACAGTCACCTTTTGTTCTCCAGTTGAATATGTAAAAGACTGACTAACAATGGTTTCGTTATGTGATGGCTCCTGAATGCTGTTGCCTGATAGGCAAGGAAGCGTCAGCTTTAATTAATGGACAGTCTGTTAGTACAGTTTGTTTGTCTGAGCTGTGCTAGGAGGCCCATTGCTCAGTGATACACTAAGCTACAGGAATATGTAATTGTCTGCCTTGAAAACCTTTCAGACTGGTGTATGAGTTTCAGCATCTAAAACTCATTCATTGGCAGAAAAGTTAGACTTGTGCCAGTAGCTGTGAATTATGATTTATCTGTTTTGAAGCTCTACTTCTGAGAGTGACAGGATTAATATCCAGTTCTTCTGCCAGGGAAACAAGTGGATGCCATCGTGCTTTGGCAGGGCTTTAATCACAGACCTAGTTCTGTTTCTCAAGATGGCAGTACCCACCTAAACTGTTTTAGTAATTGCAATGCTTTGTCTTTGGGTCCCCATTACATTTACAGTAAGGTAGACATACCTTTTAAAACAAAGTTTCACATACCCATTACTCAAGGGTGCATAGCATGAAAAGCAAAGGTTAATGAAGTGCCTGTGTGTGAAAGTCTTAGTTGTATGTTAACTTTTTCTTTGGCAGCTCTAAACTTTCCTGATTACAGCTTTTGTACAAAGCGTTTTCTGTCTGCTGCAGCTGTCGTGACTATACCGTGTGTCATGTTCAGTCTGTCACTGTTCATTGATCTGGAGGGGGGTAGCCATTAATTGCTCATTCCACTACCTGCTTCTCTAGCAGTTTTGCATTTAGAATCTTTGGATGAGAATACCAGTCTAACTTTCATAGAGTGAGATGGCAGAATTTGGTTAAACATCAGTTTATGTCAAATTAGTTTACTATATGTTGTTTCTACACAGAACTGTGTCTTTCAGGTTGGTTTTTTTGTTCTTGGAGCCTTTGTTTGCTGCCTGAAGTTGCATCAGGCTGAGGGCTGAGACTTTGCATTAAAACTGTAAATGCACTTGGTTTGTGTTTGCCATACCCAGTGCCTTAGTTTTCTTAGTGATCCTTTATGGTACACTTTCAGTCTCCAACATGTGGCAAGCAAATTTTAAACATGCTAACATTGCTTGTTCATACTTTCTTTGTGCTATCCCAAGTTGTGAAACCAGCTTGTGGTACAAATTACACTTGTTCTCAGGCATTTATCTGCTCTATCTCACAGCACTCAAAATGGCTTTTGGTGTTCTGCAGTCACTGAAGTTGGAAGACAAAAGTAAATAAACCAGCTTCAGCGTAGGTGACCTCTCTCTTTCTGTTCTTCCTCAGTGTTCGTTTTCAGGTCCTGCTGCTGACCATTTGTGACATATCATTATATTCTCATAATGCTAAATCATTATGTCCCTGCCACAGTCTGCTAGGTTTCGTCAGCATGAGAACAGAAGAGAGCTGTGGGACTGCTGTCATTCAGCTATTTATTTATTTATTTATTTATCTTCTGGGAGCAGCTCATGTTTTGGCTGGAGTGAGAATGGAGTAGTGTAGGCTTGGCATCCCCCATACACTTCTGTAGAGAGACGCTTTGCAGGCAGCTGAAGCCCATGTTATCTGTCTGCTTAAATGGACTGAGACAAGCTCTAGGATGGGAAGAGAGCAAAGGTGGTGGGATCTGCATTGAGTCCTGCTATTGTGAACTCCAGATCTTCCACTTTTTAGTGCACCTGTGTTACAAGCTTTGACCCGTTCTTAATACTGTTGTAGATCAGAATCCTGTAGCCGTCTGTGGCTGTGTTTCAGTGACGCTCAGGTTGGTGTTTCTGAAGTGTTCTCCTGTGTGTGTGTGTGACAGCAACACAGCTTGTGCACTTGCACTTATGTTTATTCAGTCCTCTAGTATCAGCACAGACTTTTCAGAGCCTCAGAGGTCCAGCCTCTCTGTATGCTTCTCACCACCTCCACTGTAGCTCAAACACAAGTTAACACAGACTTCAAATAAAATAGGATGGTATTCTGCAGTGTTTCCTCACTTGGTTAGCAAGAGCATTAACCCTGTGTGTGCTGTGAGCTGAAGAGACATGCTTCATAGTTTATCAAGTCTCTGGTGCAGCTGCCCGAAGGAAAATTACATAAAAGAGATTCAAAAGATACCCACATGCAATTAAAAATTGAAGAGATGGGTGGATCAGTGGAAACCCAAATCTGTGAGGAACACATTCAAGATGCTTTGTTCCATGGCAGCAGCTGGTCTGGTAGCTTCCAATGTGTTTTCTCTGGTTGGCAGAATTTCAGTCAAAACCTTAACACTTTCCAAAACCGTAGTTCTGCACTGTGAAAGAGAGCATATTCTTCCTGAAAATGTGCAGTTAAGTGAGCTTTTACTTGTTTCCTTGCATTAGTACTAAAACTTTTCTGGCTCTACACTGAGCTGCATTTAGAAGCTGATCTGGCTGAAAAGTCACACCTTCGTTTCTCCCCATCAAAGCAAGTGGCCTAGTTTTTCATCTGGGTAAGTCTTTTGAAACTTCAAATTTAGTGTTTTCATTTCTCTGTAAAAATAAGGGGAAGAAACCTATGCATGTGTAGCTTTCTGCATCTCTCGTACTAATACATATGTTACATATTTACTGCTGTTGAAGTGTCATTTCAGGCACTGTCAGTCTGGTGATTGTATAAAGTCTGAAGTTTTCTGCTTGTGTGCCTGGTCCTGTTTTTCTCGTCCCTTGGGTGATGATATTCTGTTCCTGGTTGGTGTAGGTGGAGAGAAGACTGTTTGTTGCTGGCAAATCTCTCTATCTCCATTAATGCACTGCTAATTTTTATTCACATTATCTTCCATCTCTTGCCTGATACTCTTCAAACAAGTGAATTTCGGGGCTTTTCTGATGGAGCAGATTTCAAGCACTTGATAGTTTACAGTCTCTTTAATCCTTGGTAAGTAACACCAGACAACAAGGGGGAGGAAAAAAAGGTGTATGTGCAGATGTGACTCTAGCAAAAACCTGGAAAATACATTTTTGCCTGACTTGTTTCTATATATCCCAGAAGTATATTCTTCAGAACTGGTCAGGTCTGAGAAGTGCTGAAACAAGCAGAAGTATGGATCCCTGCCGTAGTTCTTCCAGCTAGAATCCCTGGTTAAGAAAGTGGTGTTTGGGAGAGCACTGTTTCTCTTTTGGCTGTGTTGATAGGGAATGCCAGTCTTCTCTCCATATGGCCTAGGCTGGTTCAGTGTGCAGTGGGGGATGATGCTGGGAATTTTCACTGAATGTGAGAAGGAGCTGGATGGTGGTGCTGTTTGAGCAGTAATTGCTAAGTAGCCACTGACAGCCAGGTGCAGGCTGCCATGCCACCCTTGATGGGAAGATCTTTCACTTCCCCTTTGCACAGTGATGAGATGTGTTGTTGGCTGCCTGTTTTCTGGCCTGAGACCAGGGCTGTGTAGGGATGGAGGGCACAGCATGCTGGGTTCATTCACAGTAAGGCCCATCTTGCCATCACTCTGCAGATGTGCCTTCTTTTATGGCACAGAGAGTGAGGCTGATGCAGTTCAGTTAGTAAGATTTTTGCTGTTATGGCTCAAATTCTCAGGCCAGAGCAGAGGAGGACAGGTATATTTGTGTGTTTTAAATCAGTGAGTATAGCAAACACCCTACTTACCCCATTTTCCTTTGAATTATGGACTGGTTTTTCTTCTTAGAACAGGAGATGCTGTGTGTTTTCAACACTTGTAGCATTGTCTTGGTGCTTTCTGATTCGATTTTCATGAATTTTATGTTTCAGTCACCACATGCAGACTGAGGAGATGGCGCCATTTGCAACAGGAGAACTGGCTTCTATGAGAAGTTTAATTCTGGCCTTATGGAGGCCCTTTGAAAGCTTTGGCCTATTTTGGGAGCTGTCTCTTGTCAGCCACATATTATTTCAGATGAGTTAGCCGTGGCTGTGACAGTAGGCACATGATTGCTTTTGAAGAATCTCAGCACTGGGAAAAAAATTACTTAATTATTGCAGTATATTGCAGTTCTACTTTTTTTTCTCCATGTATAAAACTCCAAAATTACAGCCTTGCTTTCCTTGCTCTATGGTCGTGAAAAGGCCAAGTTTGGAAGGCGCAGTTCTGGTTTTATTACAGAGAAATCTGGGCGAAAAAACTGTAAATTGAGATTTTTTTTTTTTTTTCTTCATGCTACAACAGGCTTGGCTCTTTGAAGAAGCAGCTCTTTGACAATATGTTCTGAACTGTGAGCATGGAATTTTGACACTTGGTGCTGTGAGAACAGAGCAGATGTTCACACCCAGGTTTTGGTGTGGAATTTTGCAGATTTTTTATATATATTTTTATAACAGCAGTTTTGGTCTGATTTTTGCCTGTCCGGTGCTACTGCCGACTCTCTCAGGCACCAGATGATTACTGAAATTTTGGGTATGCAGTCTTAGTATGTTAAATGTGAGTTCCATGGAGTAACCATGCTTTTTGGAAACTGTAATAAAAACATCTGAAAGAGATTCTTCTCCCTCTCTTGTCCCCAGCCTTCCAGAAAGTCTTGCTGTGGAAACAGTGAAACCCAAAACATGCATGTTGTATATTCAGGCTATTGCTCTTGGTGTCTGAAGGCTCTGTTTCCCTGCAAACTAAGTTAGGTGTTTTTATTGTGCCATTTACAGGCTTTCGGTATTTTTTTTTTGTTGTTGTTGTTCACAGTGTTTTGTTTGTAATTTAGCATAACCATTAATTGAGTTTGAAAGTGATCTAGAAGAGCCAGGCAAAATTGAAGGCTCCATTGTGCTTGGTACCATGATGAATGTATTTTCTATTTCTGGTTGGATTTGCAGCACTATTAATTTCAGAGTTGTGTTGGATGCACAGTGAAACAGGTTTTGAACTTGTGGGTAAAGGGAGTATTTTTCAGCTGGAAAACCATACTTAATGCTTATTAATACTGCCAGATGCACCAGAAGTTAATAATGAAAAATCATGTTTTAAACTGCTGCCAGAGGGGAAATTTGAGAAATGTGCCTCTAAGTTTGGAGTATTGAAAGTCAATACATGTTCCGTATCTGTGCTATGTGTAAAAGCAGTAACTTAATGTAGGAGACCTACCTTAGGTTCATTCTTGCCTAGGTGTGCCACTTCCAGTACTCTTGTCCTGTATATCCTGCATGGATAGGCAACATCCTGACAGCTGAAACCAGCTGTCACAGGTGTGTGACAGTTAAACATGGCTCTTTCCTGTAGACCCTGCATTAGTTATTTTAAATCTGTATTTCCTGGTTGCTGTTTTACAGATGGGTTGGACAGAGTTTAAACGAACAGAAGTTCTTAATTTCTTGGCTATGCTCATATGAGGCTGTAACACTTTTTAAATTTTCTATTAGTTAGCTTCTTCGGTTGGACATTGCTTACATTACCAAATAATCTATTCAAATATTTAAAAACAAGCATTCCAAGATTCAATTTGCATTCCAATTTACTAGTCTATTGCCTTTCTTCAAAATACGAATATTGCCAAAAATGTTGTCAGTAATGTGATATCTGCATATGATATATGCAGACACTAAAGTATTTTAATGTAAATATGAACAAAATATTTTCAGGAATTTTTTTTCTGCTTCTTGCTTTGCTTTTTGCAAAGGTTGTAGCCTTGGGAAGCTAGCCAGACTGTGAACTGTAAAAGAGAGCATAAAGAATGCAGGATGTTTTTAGAATAGACTGAACTGTGAGCAGATGGCTTCATTAAATTCTTTTTAGGAACAAGGAGAGCAGTTGCTTCTTTTGGAACAAAATTGGCTAGAGTAACTGTTTGTACATTGCCATCCTAAGTGTGTGGCAGGTAGAAAGATTATTGGTACAATTCAGTGGAAAACAGTTGGTCCATGTACCTTCAAAATACAGATGCAGGAGAGTGGTGCCTCTGTTCAGTGAAATGATAGGTACTAATTATAACAAAAGACTGAATGTTTCATCAGTAAACTTCCTCTGCATGTTTTTGATATTGGACAGGAGAATCTCTGTTAGTTGATTTTTTGCTCTTCGACCCCAGAATTCTATTCTTTGCCACAAAGTCCTTTGTTCCGCTTTTTTTTGCTTTCCTTTCTGGAGAACACACTGGAAAACTACATTTATAACTAAATGTAACAACATGGAGCTATAAAGGACTTTTGAAGGAGAATGATGCCCGAAAGGTAATTTTCCTCCTTTAGAATATAAAGACTTCTGGCAGAAGTGTATCAAGAACATGGTTGCTCAGGGTTTCAGTATTTTGTGTTGATTAAAGTTTAGTGTGTTCAGTGTGAGCAAATTTTTGCTTTGCTTGCACCTGAGCTGTAATTAGGTACTTGATGCTCAATTTTCTCCCAATCCTTCTAGCCCCAGTGTTAAAGAAAGAACTTCTAAAGTGTGGGTCAATGCAAATACTCTCAAATTACAATATCTGAACTCAATATCTGAATTTTACAAGCAAAAGAATGTCTGTTGAGCTTCAAATATGGGGATAGCTTTAAGGAGGAGAATTTGAAGGGCTGTTAGGCCCTTTCAGAGTTGAGTGTTTCCTTTAATTTGTTGTCTTAAAAATTAAATTTGAAGGCAATAAACTGGTGTCTGGGAAGACAGTGTCCTGCTTTAATGCTAAATTTATTGGTATTTATTACTGCATATCCATTTTTTGGTCTGTGAAATGCCTCTTTATTACAAATTAGATTTTAGCTTGTTTTAAGTAGTGGAGGAGAACTAGTGCGTCTGCTGCTGGTACATTTTAACTTGTGTGTTAAGGCTTGTCTGTTGGTATATGGTGTGTTCCAGGGAAGACTTGGGCTCTAATCAAGCTTTTTTGTTGGTTTCAGCTCTGTATTCTGTTAAAATGCCCCTAGCAGATAATCTGGGACAGTAGTATTGGGATTAATTTGTTGTTTGAGATTGAGTCAGGGGGATGCCTTTATTTATGAAGGTGCTTGTACGTCAGGTTGTTTCACCACACTGAACCAAATACCTCAGTGTAGCAGTGGTGTGGAAGTTTGTATGTGAATGTTTACACATATTTGCATAATAGATCAAGTTTGTGGTATTTACCCAGGTTGCTTTTTAAGGGTAAATTTGTAATGTACACATGCGTTGTGGAAACTGGCTGAGCCAGACATCACATTGCTGGAGGAAATTCTATGTTTAATTAGAATCAATACATTCCACAGTGAGGGTAGAAAATGACCTTGTGTTTGGGAGGATGAATTACTGGCATGTTATTGGCCTTGTTCAAAGTTTCTCCCTGTGTTACTCGCACCCTGGATTCTCCTGTTAAGCTTTGTATGTCTATGATACTTTGTTTTAAAATGCTGTCTTTTATGTGTGTGTTTTCCAGAGCTGTATGTGGTACTAAGAGAGCTGGACAGTGCTACTGTTGTGTTAGAAGTATCTGAGCAGATCCACTGTAAATGCAGTTCTGGGCCTAGCTAACTCATCCCTGCCACTGTCTGTAAGGCAAAGCTTTTGGACTTATCCTGGAACACATTTATGAAAACAGTCATGGCTGTAAGTGGAGCATTTCACCTCATCCCATAGTGTGTATCAGGTATTTTCCAAGATTGGCAGCGTTTTCTTACCTCTTTTGTCTCTCTGCCTCCTTGTTGCTGACAGGTGCAGCACTCTGCATGAGTGTGTGGGGACACTAATGGTCAGGTGTTTTAGATTCTGGATTGTATCCATTTTCACCTTTCATTTGAACACGAACTGAATGTTGTATAACCGTAGTTCTGGTACATCAGTGAACATTAGCAGTATGTGCTATGAAGAGTAGTCTTGTTAAACGCCAGGCCTTGCACGTCCTCTGTACAGGAACTCAGTCATGTATTTGTGTCTGTCATTCCTTATTGATGTTTTGCAAACATCTCACAACAAAGACTGCTAAGCCATTCGGACATCTGGGCTGAATCACATTTAACCAGCTTATGTGAGCAAATGTTTCTACCCATTCACGTAGAGAAATGTTAGCTGCAAAGCCTGGGATATTCTGCACAGAGATGAATGGCTTAATGTGGTTATGATTTAACTAAATTCACTCAGCTTGTTCTAACCATGGCATTTTCCTCATAAAGGCAGAAATGATTGTCACTTTGCAGTCTAGGTTTAATCTTTCGGCACATGGAAATTCTCTGCTTTTGCTCTTGCTCTGTTTAGCTTCTGTCAACCACAGACCCTCTATAAGCAGAAGCAAAGGAAAGGGTGTGTGCAGACCTATTGCAGATCAGATGCCTCTTGTGTGTCTGGTCAGCCTTGGTTTGGGACCATATAATACACAACATGTGAAAACATTTTTGCTAGTTTGGTAGTGTTTTTGTGTGCTGGTGGAGTAGATTATCAGCTTCCTTGAAACTGGCGATGTAATAATGACCCGTATGTTAAGAAGATAAAATGTCTGCTAAGACTGGAGTGCAAATAATTCTTAGTCAGAGTCTGCCGTGTTTCCAGATTTTTCCTAATACACAGCAAAGGAAAATGAGTCCGGTGTTCCAGTATTCGCTCCTTCAACTCTGATCTAGTTTTCAGTGTTGCAGCTCCTAGGTGTGAACAGCTTCACACTACTCTGACCTGCTGCAGAAAGTGGCCCAGGAGCAGGGTGGGAGGAAGGCCAGTACTCCAAGGATGCAGCCTTAAGTCATAGCTTCAGGTTGTGCTTAATTGAGTAACTGCAATTGCCCGTTGCTTGTCCTTTTGCCCCCTTCCCTGAACTCCTGTGCTGCTGCTTCTCTTGACTGAGATCTTTACGATGATGGGACTGTAGAGTGTCCTGGTTAAAAATTTATTCTTTGTCTTATTCACAAGATAGCTTTCCTCTGAAACAGCTGTCTGATTTTTTTAATTTTATTTTTGTTTTTAGTTTTTATCTCTGCTGTACCACGTGGCATGTTACAGCCCAAACAAGCTGTGCCTGTTCTGTTCTTGTATTGTTCTCTTTAGTGCTTAATGCAAATCCTGCTCATCAGTGGTGGTTGTTTCTGTTTCAGGTACAAAAAAGCGAGTCATTGTTCCACTAGCTTCCTCAAGTCCTGGTTGATGGGCAGCATTATCCACTGTGTAGATCAAGAGCCTGAATGCTGTGTAAACCCTGGCCTGACTATAGTATTGTCTGCAGAATGGACTAGTAACTTGACTTTCAGGCCTGTAGACTTGCTTTATCCTCCCTCTGCTGGTGATCAGCCTTCTGCAGTCTCATGGATATAATTGTCACAGACAGCCTTCTGAAAGTGACATGTCATCTTTTCTGATCCAATAGAGTTTAATCTTTTGGACTACAGACATTGACATATAATTGACATTATTGAAATGGGGTTTGACAATATTTTATATTCTCTAAGCATTTTTATTTGCTATTTTCTGTTTAAATTTGGCAAACTAGCAGCAGAAACAGCTCCATGTTCTTCCATGGTACTCTGCAGCTATGAAGACCTCTTCCTTTGAGAAACAGTATTTGTGTTTTGGTTAAGTCTTCCAGTGTGCTGCAGTAACACACTGAAGTGTTTGCTTTATCTGTTTGCATAGATTGCTTTAATATCTTGTAATCTTATTTGTCTCAGTTTCAAGCTGGCAGGGCAAGGATTGGAGGACTACAGACTTCCTATTGGATGAGCATTTCACCTGAAAAATATTCAGCTTTAGGTTGTTTAGTACTTTCTCAGTGAGGCAATCCAAATGACAGCATATTTATTCCTTGAAATTGTGCGTCTTTGCTGTTGATATCCCAAGAACAGGCTATGTGCTTTGCTGTCTGAGAGAGTGCTTCTTGTTGCTTGTTGGTCTGAAAATTTGTCAGTCATCCTGGAGTCAAAATTATGAAACAGGACCCTGCACAGCAATGGGAGAGAGAAGTCCAGCTGGCCTCTTCTGGCAGCATGGAAGAGAGTAGAGGGGCTGGCATGGGGTCTTTGCTTGCACCTGCGTCTCTCACTTACCAGCAGCTCATGGAGATGGGTTTATTCAGGGCACAGGGTTTAGTTGCTAGAAGACCAGATAGAGTGCTGCTGAGAGAATAGGCACTTTTTTCAAACCTCTCTGCATTCATATACATGAGGTTGTTTTTGCTGATGGGTGTTTTCTAAGTTTGCATGTAAGTACTGAAGGTGTGGTTGTACTACTCTGTGGCAGGCTTGGGTCGTTGGGTGCAGTTGGAAGAGTCCTGTGGTGGCAAAGGAGTGGCTGCTACAGTGAGGTAGCTCTGGTAGGTGTCGAGATAGGTGTGAAGGAAGGAGTGTGGTGAATGGCTGGGAGAGCCTCATGGAGGTGGATGGCAGGTGATGGGAGGTGCTCACAGGCTATGCTGCCAGCTCCTCAGACTGTTAAAGGGACTGATAAATAATGTTTAATAAACTTTGTTTTCCCCCTGAAACCTTATGAAGTGGCTTAGGAGAGAATTGCTTGCTAAGTGACATAAGCATTGAGATGTGTAAGCTGAAAGTGGTGCAAACTTTCACTGAATTATCCAAACTGTACCGTTTACAAGCCACATGAAAATCCTCAGTAGGCAGGCTTCTCACCCTCTTTCTGTTGGAGCTGCTGAAGTCTTCAAGTCTTTCTGATTAGTAAAATTTTGCTTTTTTCAACTGTTGTTCAAGTGCCCTAGCAAGAAGAGGCTTTCATTGAGTCCATTGTGACACTTCAGTAGGTTTCCTGGCAGCCTTTGTGTGCCACAGGAGCTGGTGGAGTGCTCTGCTGAGTAGCTGCTTTCCCAGGCGTGGTCACTTTCTGTTTTTGCAGTTACCGCGTCCTTTGGAGGTGAAACAGTTGATCCCAGGCTTTTGCACTCTTTGTCAGACACGGAACTGGCAACTGCACTGTCATGTATCAGAGAAGCTTAAACATAATGCATGTCTCTGATAGCTGGGAATGTACCAGAGCACTGGAGAGAGATAAATGCCAATGACAAGTTCTGGGCCTTGGGTGAAAAAAGACCCATCACCCAAGGAGTGGTGTGAGCAATTGCTAGTCAGCAGCTCATCTTGGTCAGGAGCTGACCACATTGTTTTCAGAACATGTTTTCTCAGGAAGTGTCCTATGAAGCCTCTCTTGTTAGATGGGAAGGACTCCTGTAGGAAATATTGCAAAAAATCCTGTAGTAGGTAGAATGAAGCAACCAGTTTTCATACTCTTGAGAAACAGCAGGAGATGCATCTTTTGTTCCCTGTGCATCTCAAGTAATTTGGAGAACTTAGGTGAATGTCTGCAAAAAGAAATTTTTGTATCACTGCTGAAACATATATGAAATAAACATAACTCTTTAATTTTTCATAAGTGTGTAATTTTCTTGCAGAAGGTTCATTTTGAGCAGTACTTTCAAGTGTTAACATTTTAAGTTCTTTGTTTCATTCTAACACAAAAGTAAGCAAGGGCTTTTTTGCTACTGAGGGGTGATGCCATTTAACATCATCTAAGGTGACACAGTGTTTGCTAGCAGTCTTGAGGGAGGGGTCAGCTGTTGTGAAATTGCATAACCATTTTCTGTCACTCAAATGTTGGATATGCCACCAGCCTTTCAAAGCATGTTAGGATTCTAAAAACTTTAACTTATTCAGATACTTCTAAAGTGCCGTAGCTCAAAAGAGCTAATGGTAAAGTTCATAATGTCCATTGTATTAGAAAGATAGAGAAGCTGTTTGAGCACGGATACTCCAGTACCTTTAATTTTTCTGCAGAGTGACTATTAGTTTTAGGGTTTCTCAGAGGGAAATCAGATGAGTTTTGTGATCAATAAAGGAGCAGCTTGTGTTGTGTCTCGAGGTGTGCAGTTGGCTTACCTTGCTGGTGAGCAGCTTAGACCACTGCCTGTGAACAGTAGCGCAGTTTCTCATGTGTCATTGAACAACAAATCTGTTGTTAAAAAGACAGTGTTTTACCAAGCAGAAATATGTCTGCAGCCTTTAAGAATAAGGAAGCTTAAATGAAGCTCGCTAGCAAACAGTCCAACGGGAGACAGGATTCTTAGCAACAAAAATAATGAAATCTGTCATTCTGTCTTAAATTGTAGAGGAGCAGTAGGAAAGCAGCTAATATATGGATGTTAATCTGGAGTGCTGATTTCAGTTTGTAGTATGTATATTTGTGGTTACCTTGAATGACTTCTAATAGATCTGCAAAGGCTACTTAAGAATAGCAAGCTGATTGTTAGTAGATTTAAATTCTAACTGCAAGTCTGCACATTGTATAGGAAACTTGAAGGTCAGTGGTTTTCAATTTCTGAAAAAAAAAATTTCTGGATTAAAAGAAGTGTAGATAATAGTTATCTGGAAAGAAAACTCTGTATCAGAAGCAACTCCACAAATAAATAACATTATCTAGCTGGGCTCACATTTTAATAATGGGACATTGTTTTGTTTTGTTACAAACTCTTGCAGTAGTTTAAAGCTAATATTCCAATTAGAGAAAATTGGGGGAAGTGTCAAGGAAGAGTGAGAAGGAAACCAATGCTTAGTAAGAGTCATTGATTTGTTTACTGTAATAAATCTGCCCTTATTAAAAAAAAAAAAACAAACAAAAAAACCCAAAAAAACCCAAAAAACCAAAACCAACAGACCCAAAACAAAACACCAGACTTTTAGCAAATGAGCTGCATAACAATTGAAATTTAAATTTAGAAAATTAATACATCCACAAAGAACTTTCCACTTAAAAGTTTAATTGATTTGAATTAATGTAGAAGGATGATTTTTCGTTTTGTTTTGTAGACAGGGCCCATTTATTTTATAGGCTGTATGGGGGCTTTTGTTTGTTTCTTGCTCTATTAAGTGCACTTTAGAAGAGAAGGATATTTTGCAGTGTAGAATGACACTTGGAATATAGACAATGAAGGTTATCTTCTTGACTCCTGTCTCTACGTGTTCTGTGTTGTGCAGCAAGGAAAGAGGATATAGCAGTCTCAAGGATGTTCTTCTTTGCATATTTTCTGGTAATGTGACGACCTCAGAAGGATATAAAGGGATACAGGGAAGCAGCTAATGGCTTGAACACCTATGCAGAATCTGGTTCACGAGTCACATTAATTTCCACTGAATTCTCTAACATAATCTCTCTTGTCTGGGATTAATTTTTGCGTTTGGCTGAGCTTAACCTAATTTTTCCACTCTGGCATTTGAAATGTGAAAGCTGTAAGTGTTTTGGGGTGGGAATCTGTGGTTTGAGATAAGACATGAATGGTGGTTGCTGTGGCATTTGGAGGTCAGCTTTGCCAAGGAAAGATTTGTTTCTCTGTTGAGCACTAAACCTTGGAGGAAACACATAAATCTCATCTTGCCTCTAATGCCTTCATGTAATTTTCCAGTTCTGCTTTTCTGTAATACTAAAACCCCTCAAATTCAGCTTTCAAAGGCTAGAAACTTGCAGTAATTATGTGCTTTGTCAACAAAGTTTGAGGCAGAGCCTCTGTGGTGTATGTATCTCCTATTTCTCCTGTTAAAATATCTGTAATGATAGTGCAAACAAGGTTTTGAAAGTTAATCGTCGAGTGTAATAATTACTCTCTCTGCAGCATTTCATTTGGCATAAGAAAAAGCTCTTTTTCGGCTTTGTAGGAGTTAAAATCCCAGTAATGCTCATGAGAATGTTCTGCGAGCAAAGCTTCTATTAATCCTGTCCCTGACATGCTCACACATAATTTCATGTGAAACCTGAAGCACTTGTACTGAGAGATCTGCACCTGTGTTTTTGGACGTACGGAAAGCAGTAATATGGGCAAAACCTGATACCCAGTTACTAGGTAAAGGTCAGAATGACCTTTGCACTGTTAATATCAACACAAGGGTTGTATTGAGGCAGGAACAGTTAAGATCGATGCTCTATAATCCCGTAGAATAGATGTAACAGCACATGATGAATCACTGCATCTGTGGAAGATACCCCAGAGTCAGAGGGTTTTGGTTTTGGTTGGGTTTTTTTTTCTTTTTTCCAAACTCTAGAGTCAGTCATTGCTGAGTTGTTGCTAACTGAATTCTGCTTATGTTTAACAAATTCTTTTCTGTGCAAACATTTTTGTATTTGCTGGTATCTATAATTTCTTTGTATATCTTACAGAAGAGTGCAGATTCCCTGGCTGTACATAGTTCAAAAAACAGCAAAGGTTGTTAGTGAGCAACAGTAAAATAATCTAAGGATGATTTGTAAAAGCCCATGTCTGTACTGTCTGTGGAAAGCACTAGCAGCTTATTTCAGAAGTATGGTTCTGTTACTTTTCAGCATAAAAAATGCAAGGGTTGATGTAAAGGTTTTAACACAGTAAAAAAGGATAATTCGGTTCTGACCTAACAGAACCTTAAGCACAGCGAAATCCCAAACCTTTTAAAATGCTTGCTGCTGAAGCTGCCTGCATTAAGTGTATCTGTTAAGGTGAAATGATGATTCCTTAAATTTCAGGGCTATTTTACTGCATTTCTGTCATGCTTGGCAAGAAAATATGAGTTGTATTTTGCTGTTGGAGATAATCTCTTGTCAAGATCTCAGCTATTTAAAATGACCTTTGCAGTGTGTGGTGAATTCTGAATTTTGACCCTAAACTTTGTATGTCCGTTTTTGAGTGAGGTTGGCTGGGACATGCGGTTTTACCATGATATGTGATCTTTGCCAGTCCTTCAGAGACAGTGGAGTTTCTTAAATATGCAAGGAAATTTAAGGGTTAACGTGCTTGTGGCCAGGGTTTAGCTGATGAGAAGGAATTGTAGTCGCTTATCACTGGCAGAATAAAGTAAATTGTTTTTCTAATGGTATTGCAGCAGAAGAGCAGTATTTATTCTTTGGGGAAGTGGTATTACCCTTGGGTGGACTTCTGTCTTTTCAACATCTTTTTTTGGCAAGCAATCCTGCAGAAAGGTCCATACCTGGTGGCTGCTGTGCAGCATTAGAGGGGAGAGCTGCATTACATGTGTCACAGGCCTAATAATATACAGCCCTCAGTCCTTCAGCGTTTTCTTTTATGGGCCAGGATGGCTTATCTCTTCCTCACTTTTTCTTATATTGGCCCTGAGATGAGGCAAGGAGGACTTGGAGTGAGTCTTAACACTTATTTGCCATTCCCATTTTCTTTTTTCCCCTGCCCAAGGAAGGCCCAGACTTAATGTCTCCTGTGGTGTTCCACTTACATTTCAACTGCCACAGGCTAGCATGGCTGCTGAAAGGGGCACTGTGGGTGGATTTAAACTCCCTTGATCCAGCACCTCCCCAGACTACATTTTTAGCCTTTGGAAGTTGATCAGTTGACCTCTGGAATAGGTCTGGGCTGGGAATTAGGGATGGATGGAGACCAGAGGACAGGAGTGGCCAGAGGCAGGACAGTGTAAGTAAGCAGGCTGAACATCTTGAAACTGTAAGGAAGAAAAGCAGTTATCTTGCTTGTATTTCCCAGCCCTGTTTGGGGAACCAGGAAATGATTGTTTTAAGCCATTTACCCTGGTACACTGCTAAATTTATGATGAGTGTCTTAAAACTCAGATGTTCATGTAATTTATCAGCTGGTGTCTAGGACCTATAGAGCCTAAATGTGCTGTATTAACAAGAGTGAGTTACCTCATACTGCAAGTGGTATACTGCAGGAGGAAGAGGAAAAAAATAGTTACCTGGTGGTAGAGCAGGCATGAGAGCTGAGAATGTCAAACTCTACTTGTGTCAGTGCAATGAAAACTTGAAAACTGCGTTGCTTCTTTGTGCTGTTGATGTGGTATCTGAAAATAGAATTTTACATTTGTTGTCTGAAAGTCAGGTATCAAAGAATGGGTATGGAAGGTAGAAAAAAAGATGTTTCTGTTATTTTTATTAATGGAAGGGTAAGCAGACCTGAGGGAAATTACCACTTTTAGTATGTTTTGTTGTTGTGGTTAATTCTTTATTCTGTATCAGGTTTTCAGTGGAAATAAGTTCAGAAGCCAAGACTGGGTTTGCTTTGAGAAGATTCCCTGTATGACTTTATCCCACGACTGGGTGACAGGAAAAAAGGAATTCATGTTCTGTGTAAGTCTTAACACCCCTGTCTCTGTCGTATGGAAACACGAGTGGTGAAACTTGTTCTGAGAAAACAGCTTACAAAACAAACAGCACATGCATAGAGGCACTGGCTTCAGCTTGGAGCTTTGGAAAGAGAATTGACAGCATTTGATGGTGACTCTTCAGCTAACTGCCATAGAAATACAATTACTTGAGGAAAAAGTGTTTTGAAAGAGGGCTTTACTGCACCACCTTAAATGTGTGCAATGGCAGATGGAGGAAGAATTGCAGATTTTATTGTTCAGGCAGCATGATTCATGTCAAATGCAAAGCTGGTTGTGTGTGTTGGGCAGTAGAAGCAGCTCTGTGGAGTGACAGGTGAAGCACTGGGAGGGTTGATGCTTCCATGCCCTCTCTGCATCCAAAACTGACCTGTTTGGCATTTGGTTGTTGTAGTTCTTCATCCCAAATGTAACTGGGAGTGTGGTACAGGAGGATTCAAGAATGTATTAATTTCCTGTGGTCCATTCTGGTTGTCTTACTATTGAATGGGCGTGTTTTTATCATGCTATGAAGTATCATTCTAACCAGTTCGATTGACATTCTCATTGCATTATGATTTGTGCAATTGAACATGAGGGGTAGATAATTTCAAAGTGGCAAGTGTGATAAGGCAGGCGTGATGCAGGGTAGTAAGATAGAGATGCTCAGAAGTAGAACAAATTTTACCTGTTCATAAATCAGAGATGTCCTTACAGAACTTGTAGTGCTTGAGGAAATCCCTTTCTATAGCTTTTTAGGGTTTTCTTGGACATAAAGAGTTTTGTTTTGGTTTTACAAAAAAATGGGTGAATTCCATCTGTGAATTTTAATTGGGATTTTTTTTAACAGTAAATACTGCTGCAAGGTTCAATTTCTGACTTTTACATAGCCAAACACAGTTAAGTTTTGTTTTCGTTACTTCTCCACTGTTTTGAATAACTTGGTACAAATTCCCTACTTCAGCAACCTTGTGCAGCTCCCTCAGGGAAGTTGTGCTATGTCTTACACAACCAGGGAGCTGATTCTCTGGCTCCTCGAACTGAAGTTGCATGGTTTTTTTCAGCACAGAAGCTTTTTCTCAGACGGACAGGTAACCTCTTCCAAGGCTTCTCTTTAAGGTGTAAAACGTTTTGCTGGGCAGTTGAAGAAGTACTGGCTTGTAGTTTTATGTGCTGAGATGAAAATTACTCCTCTTTTTCCTTCTGTTCCACTTAATGCCAAATAACTTTAGGAAAAAAAGAAAAAGGAAGGCAGTGTTTTGAATGTGCTTTTAAAGTTAGTTTAAAGCTGGTTTTGCATTGTGTTGTCTCATTGTTTGTGTCCCTGAGCAGTGCATGGTATTGACAGTGTGTAGGGATATATACAGCTTACCAAGTTGAGTGTTCTCAGTGGGCAAACTTGCCAAAGATGTTTTGGTACTGAAAATTGCTCCTGTGGGCAAAAGGTTGTTGTCGTATTTGCCTCCTCTGAGAGTCAAGAAACTTCAGAGTCTGGGACCTGTCAGTAACTGGCATGTTTTGTTAAAAACTGGCTTGAAAGCCTGAAAAACTAGACTCTGATACTGAATAACTGGGTTTTTCTGCACTATCAGGATGGTAAAATACTCAGTTCTAAAGAACACTAAAGATTCTTCATGTCTTTTCCTTGCCTGTGTGGGGTTTTTTTTGGTGTTGGTGGTTTTTTTTGGTATTGTTTTCGTTTTTTTTGTCAAGGGGCGTTGTGTTTCTCAAGGCAAGAGAAAAAAATACCAAGGCAGCACTGAAAAATACTAAATATGAAATACTGTGAAATCTAGGTGTTTTGTAATCTATGTTTAGATAACTCTCTTAAATATATTCAACTATCACCTGTAAGCACTGCTAATGCAGTTTATGTAAAGAATCCGGAAAAGTAAAAACAGGAAATGCTGTAGTATTGTATAGTTGAAAAGCAACAAATGGCGTTCTCTGAAAGGGACAAAATATTTGATCTGAGCTCTTAAGAAAACAGGTGGTATAGTACAGCATATTGACCTTAGTTTTAGCTTTCCTGGGTTGGTGTGTTGTCAGAATGAATACAGAAGTAGGTAACTTCTCTTACTAATATTAGGAAGTGTTTCCCCATAATTGGCAGCTGATAGTCTTTTGGGTAAGACACATGGTTTTGTGGGGTTTTTAGGGCTTTTTAACTCTTGATTTTCTTTTAGAGAGCTTAAAGAACATCTGATAAAGAACATCAGCGAAAAATACAGGCAGAATTTAGACTTCCGTTTCCAGTTACTTTTCGTTGAATACCAAGAGTAAGATTTGAAGGCTTACCTGCTGTTAATTCTTGTGCAGGTTTTTTAACCGGCAAATAATTTCCAGGATTGCTCCTTTTCTGATAGAAGGAGAAGACGCCAATTACATGGGATTTTATGACGAGAGGCTTAGTAGTTGTCTCCTTTATTTTGACCTTGCTGAAGTAAAAAAAATTGGTGAATATGGAGGTGGTCACAGTGATCTCTGCTCTTCAAAGACTATGTTTTTATTGACCAGAATATTCTGAATTGTTTCCTTCCCTAAGCAAAGGTTATATGAATACATAAAAATTTTACATGTTCCTGCAGTGGTGGTTTAAAAAGATTAATCTGAAGCAAAAGTGCTTGTACTTGTTACTTTCTTTATGCATTTGTGCATCCTCGTTTCTTCTCTCCTGCACTGTGGCTCTTGCTCTCACACAGTTTTTTCTCTACCTTTACTGGAATTTGATTCAGAACCAAATCCTTTCCTGAAGAAGGGTTGGGATGCATAGATACTATCATGAAAGCTCCTGTTCAGTTTTATGGAAGTTAAGGTGTAAATTGGTTTGTGGAGCGCTTCATAACTTATCGGATGATTTACAGTTTGCCTGCTCTGGTTTGTTTTCAACAGAATGAAAGCTGGATGGGATTTTTTTTTACACCAAGGAAGTTGCTTAACTACAGATTCTCTTAATATCCTTAAAAATGGAGAAACTCTCATCATGGCAGTAGCTGGCCCAATCTTGATATTTGTATTTTGCCATTGGATACAGAAGGCATTTGTATCTCTGTGTCACCAGTTTAGTCTCTGTTTTTCTTGGCTTTTTTGAAGATGCTTGTGAGATCTGAGGAGGGCCAAGGTGACAGGAATTAAAACTGAGGACCCCAGCACAGTTTGGGCTAGATTGAGATGTCTTTTTGAGACCTAACAGAGCTTTTTTACTTTGTTGTTTCAGAACAAGGTTTAGGATGGGCCTCTGCTTCAGGTTAAAGCTCATGTACTTATCTTTCTTATAATCTTTAGAAAAAGTAGAAGGGTGTTGATAGGCCAGTAAATGGGTCTGTGAAATAAAGATGTTTTTATGAAAAGTAAACTTTGCAGGCAGGAAAGGGGAAAAAACATTTGAGCTTTGCTCTTTAAGTCTTGTAGCATGTTTGTTACTTGATTTTTCACCCCCCGGTGTCTTGCACAGGTGGTTAGCAGGTGTAATCAGCCCCATCCAGAGTGGGTGGGAGCAGTGGAAGTTATGGCCGTGTCAGCAACTGTTACTTTGGTATGTCAGATCAATTATTTAAATATAATTGATGGTAATATGCACTGTTCTTGAAGTTTGTAGTCTAGCCTACCTTTTCATGTCATTTGAAACTCTAAACCACACACAGCATTCACAGGAAAGTTCTAAGTGAGAGACACTGTCTATGGGCAGCTGTCTGTGCAGCCTTAGTTATTCATAGCTGTATGTTGGCTTTATTGTGGCTTCCATGTAAGCTTTTAAAATAGTTTTTCTAAGAAAGCTGGTATGTGTAGATTGTGGCTGACTTGAGATATAGGTAGCAAATACAGCTCTAGTTGTGATCATCAAGGTATATTTATCTGGAAATCGTATTTCACAAAGGTTAGTGTATAATGCTGTAACACTAGAAATGTTCTCAAACGTAAAATTTGCCTCTATGGGCTCCCTAAGAGACCTCTGAGTAAAGAAAATTTGTTTATAAACTAGTTTTCTTAAATTTCCTTTCTTCTTTTCGGTTAGAATCACTAGGACATGGTTACAGCAGGCATGTGCTTGAACAGAAAATGAAAGAAATGCTACTGATCTGGATGGTAATTGATGTGCAGAAAGAAAAGTAGTACATGTTAGTTGTTCTTTGGATTTTTTTTTTTTTAATGCAAGTAGGATGTGACAGCCTGAAGTACCTTGTAATGCATTAATGTGCTTTGGAATTTGACAGATGAGAAGGTCTTCAAATAAATAAAGTGTATGCAAACACATATATGAAGGATTGTGGATCTTTGATGAAAATTTTCGTTAAGGTGACTATCCTTTCATTCTACATAATGTATTCCAGGCTGTCTTTCAGTTATAATCCAGTAGGTGTTTTCTTTAATCTTTGAAGACTTAGTCACAGTTGTCAAAATAATGAGCTATTCGAGGTGTAATTCTTCTCCTCAAGCTTTAAGTAATTGTTGCCAGAAGAAACAGTTTTGGGGTTTTTTTTCCTGGTAAGTTTAGACTTAAGTACTCTTAAAACCTGACAGGGTCTAAGGTTTGTTAAGGAGCTCCTGCGGTGCCTGCTGTAAAGGATCACCTGTGAGGTTTGGGTCAAACAAGAGGACCTGAAGGATGTCTGCCAACCTGCAGTGCTTACATGGATGTTTAATTTCATACTCAAGTTGGGTTAAAGGGCTTAATTATGTCATAGCTTCTGGCAAGCAGGGAGTAGTTACTCATGTGTGCAGCATGGCTACAAATGGTGTCCTCACAAGCAGCCAATGGCAGTATGACCAAAGGAGAGAAATGAGGCCCTACTTACAAACCACCCTTCTTCACCTTAGCCCAGCCACCCTCTCACATCCAGCCCCATGTCTGTGGGCTTCTCTGCAAGAAACACTGGTGGTTAGTGACCGCTTCCCAAGGACCACACTGAGGAGGGATGGACTACTCTTGGGAGCAGAGTTCTTGAGCTGAGGTGCCACAGCTTGGAAGTCCAGCAGTTGATCTGCATCATTCCCTCTCTGTGGAGATCCAGAGGCTGGCTGAGAGCTCGCCTGACCTCCAGCCATCTGCCTACCTGTCTTTCAGTCCCCAGTGACCTCAGATCACAGTTCAGAAACCTGGAGCTATTTGTGGAGACTTGAAAACCTCCATGTAAGGCTGTTTAAAGTAAGCCAGGAAAGTATATAGGTTAGCTAATTTGCTGCTAGACTTCTCAGAGGAGTTTCACACCTACTGTAGCAATTCATTTAGATGCAAGTGCTTTGTTACAGTGAAAAGTGCTTGTACAAGCTATAGGCTGCTGGAAGCTCTTTCTCAAGAGAGGCAAAAGAGAATTTTCTTTTTCCCTTGAGGTACCTGCAGCTAAAGTAGATGATTATAGTTTGCTGTGTGAGCAGTAAACTATAAGGAGGCATACTGGGATCTGAAAACTCCTGTAGTCATACTGACTGGCTATGTTGATTGATGTCCTCTTGTGGCAAGCAGGAATTTTTTGTAAATTTTACGTGTTCACTTAAATATTGAGTAGCTACAGCCATAGAGATGATCTGGTGTAAATTGGTTTGTGGAGAGCTTCATAACTGATTGGATGATTTACAGTTTGCCTGCTCTGGTTTGTTTTCAACAGAATGAAAAGTGGATGGGATCTTTTTATACCAAAAATAAGTCAGTTATATTCTGCTACCGTTTGTGAAAAGTAGCCAGTTGGTAATAACACAGGTGGGTGATGGATTTTTGTGGTATATCTTGTTGAAAAAAGATTGTGGGGAGAATCAGACTGGCTTGCCCTCTTTATAGCCCAAAAGACCCAAAAGATACTGAAAATACTGTTTTGTAAGCAAAAGTGGGTTTGATGTAGCTGTTTGATGCCTTTTACCATATTGGTAGCCACAAAACATGGACTGTTGAAGATCTCTGGAAAAGACCCTGTATCAGGCTCTCCCTTTCCTTAGAGACCTGCAGTATTGAGCTGTTTCTTAAAATTTTCTCTGGCCTTTTTCTTCTCGGGCCTCTGTCTTGTGAATCATTACAATCTTCTGGATCAAGAATGAAGTCTTCAGAAGTGCAGTGAAGATTTTTTTGTCAGGTGCACCATCTTAACCACTTGCATCTTTGGGAACCTCCTTACTGTTGACTTCAGTAAAATCTACTTCAGACCCACAATGACTTGCATTTAAAAAACACTGTCCCTTCACATGGCTCAGACCATTCTAAAAGTGCTTGGATGAACACTAGGAAATACGTATGCTGAATATAGTCTGATGTAACAGTCTTATGGGTCTGCATATTAGAAGCATGTTACCTGGAATAGTCTTGGGATAAATGCGTTGTTGCGCCCAGTTGTGATGGCTTCAGAGTGGCCCATTCTTCTCCTGTGATTACAGCAAAATAAATACGAGCATGCCAGGTTTCATTGTCCATGTCCAGATCCTCTTTCCTAAGCTTGTGCATCATACAGTTCTTTAATAATGCAGGAGAGTGTTGGAACTGCTCTGTATGAATTTAGTAACGGTAGTTGTGTGTGGGGCTGGCTGGTGTCTAACCTTTCTTTAGTACATCCTGTACCAGCATGTGAGGGGTCCCAGACTCTTCCAGTATCAGTAATTGCTACTGTAATGCAAGTGCTGAATAATTTTGTACTGAGTATGTATCAGCCAGCTTGGGATAGGAGAAACAAATTGAATTTTAAAAGGGCTGATATGTCTGCTTTTTATCAGGTCTGCTTAATATCTTTTGTGTTAAGTGCAACGTCAGGATCTTGGCTCATTGGATGCAAATGTAGCAGTTCTGGTTTTTGTCTGGAATGCTCTGCCCTGGTAATCTGGAAAAGCCAAACTTTTGAGGGAGGATATATTATAATTCCCATATCAGAACCTGCCATTCAGGATTATGTGGTACTGATGTCAAAACCTGTTTCTTACCCCTTTTCAGAAAGGACGTGTCTCTGACAGCTTCCCAGCTGTGGGGTGTTCAGGAGGCTCCGAAGGGTGGCAGGTACGTATGTTGAAACCAGAGGGGCATCCCCACAGCAAGGGGGGCTGTGGTGGATTCATGGTGACTCTGTTACAGGTGTCTTTGTTAGCAAAACAAATAAACGTACTGCAAGAATACTAGGGACTTAGTGCATACTGAAAAATGTTAATAAGGATTGAATTATAAGTTTGATTTATTGCATTCTTTTGTTCCAAGACCAAAACACTCAGGAAACTTACCAGGAAAGGACTTCACTTGGGAACATACTCTGTATTTACCTGTTCTTTAGTTATCACTAAAAAGTCATGTTCAGGGTTGCACCTTCCTTGTGTTATGCAGTTTATGTGTATGAAGGGGTACTGGGCTTGCTTTTGGAGATGTCTGGCTCTGAAAGTGTTGCTGGATGCCTAGGATAGTTTTTTTTAAAGCACACAGGCCTGTTAATTTAGACATGCAGGTACTTTCACATTGCCATTAGTTGCCATAGGCATCTCTGAGTAACTTTGAATGACTCATTCAGTCCTATGAACCCAAGAAGAAATGAGAAACAAACTGAGCAATATTTTTGATTGTGACAGTATGTTTAACTGGTAGGAGAAGATGAACTTGGGGGATTTCCTTTCTTGCTTGGTTTTAACTGCAGTACTGTCACTGTCACAACCTGGGTTCAGTATCTGGGAGTACCCACTCAGGCAGAAAAGGGTCTTAGAACATGCCTAGGGCAGCTCTTGAATTCTGTATTTGGGATAGCTCAGCATCCAAGGTAGCTCTTTCCTATTGCTCTTGGAACTTGAATACTATTTCCAGTGACCTACCCACAATAATCTGAAAAACAAGGATTTTAATCTGTCTTGTAATTTTTTTTTTTTTTAATAACACTTTATCTTCATGTAATCTTTGCCTACAGAAAAGCACGTGGTAGTAAAAGAACAGGAATGTGAATCTAAAAAAATAAAGGATCTCTTGAAGTATCCCTCTGAACATAAATTCTCTTCTTTAAGCACAAGCATTAGTTTCCCAAGGACTGCTTGATGACATGTTTATCGTGCAGAAACAGAAAATACTGATTTCTGGCCTAAAACTGGGAATTTGTTTCCTCAGAATTTATATCCTCTTTTAGCACTAGTGCACATCCTCCAGCAGGCTTTCTGGTAAAGACCACACCAATTGTCTTAAGGATCTTCATCTAATCTGTAATCATCTAGCAACTACAAAGTATTTTGGTTACAGTTTGAAATGCAAATAATCCCATGCTCTACATTTATGTTAGTCATAAAAGGCTACTGGTCTGCTGGTTTGAAGTTGTATCTTACCTCAGGAGAAAATGAGTCCATGTGAGTTTTATAATTAAAGGATTGTAAATAATGTATTTACATTATTGTAAATAATGTTTTTCATGAGACTCTATAAAAATGGCACTGTGCTTGAAGTTTTTAAAAGGGTGAGAACTAAAGCAAAGGATATAACCAATCTGTCTTCACTGGCCTGAAATTCACAAACTGTGTAAATAAAACTCAGCTGTCAAAGGTAATTTGTATACTTCTCCCTGTGTAACTTTGATTACTTAAAAGACAAGTATTGCTAACTTTCCCTTTCAGTTTTGGAAACAAAATTGAAAAGAAAAAAAGGTTTTAAGCAAAATCTCACAGCTGGACTTCCCTGGTTTGTTTTTCCTGTATTGAACCTTAGAATCTGTTATAAAATAGGCATCAATAAATATTAAAGCAGGCCTGTATTCTGTTAAAGCTTAAAAAGCTTTCAAAAGAAAGTTATTTAGGAAGAACTTGGAATTTATGCCCTCTGACAGTTGAATCCTTTAACTCCCCCTTTTCTGCTGGCGGAAGCAATTCACTCATAAATTCTCCTGTCTCCACATATTGAGCTTCATATCCCTCATCATCGTGACTTACAAGTTACTCCTTGCAAGTTTTGCAAATGTATATATATATTTTTTAATTATCTAAAAATAGTAGGGTAGACTGCCTGGTAAACTTGCCATGGTTGTTTTGCTTCTGGCAGTGGGAAGGAAGGATGTATTGCAGGTAGTTCCTTACTGTGAGGTCCTCATTTTGCTGTCCCTGGACAATGAGTGGTGTGTGACAGTGATTTGATGGAGAGGTAGGGAAGTATGTGTTTTAAAGGGCCTTCCTTTAAGCCTGAAGGAAGGTGGTCTTTTGTCTGGCAGCCTTACTGCAGGGCTGGCATCACCTGTGGTAATGGAGCTGTGCATTGCTTGTATTGAGGAAGAAGAGTGAGTGATGGCATGGGTGGAAACATAACTACAGAGTAGGTGAGGGATTGCAAGGAAAGATAAACCCTGTGGAGGAGAATAAAGTGCAATACAAAAAGGGAGGAAAGTTATGGGGACACTTAGCATGGCTGGGAATCATGAAGAGAGTGACAGAATTAGGCCAGGATGGCCAGTGCTTGTTTGGCTTTCTTCAGGGAGAGGCTGGATGCTATGTGATGGTAATAATCATTTCTTGGGAATCACAACAATCCCAGCTATAACGCTGATTGTTTCTGGTGTGTTAGTAAATTCTCCTGGTTTTAACCTTCATATACAAAATAAAACTAGATCCACTTAGCAGTTTATGTAATGCTGAGCCAAACTGAGAAGTTGCACAATGCAACTAAGTGTTTCTTAGAAGAAAAAAATATTTCAAAATCAGTGTTGCAAAATTGTCCATTTCCTAGCTTTGCAATTCCAGAATTTGGCTAACTTGTGCAAGATTTGCGTGTACAGGATATACACTTGGATCCAGCTCTACCATGCTGACTGGGGAAGAGGACACTTGCCTCTGGGTTGCATTATGTGTAAAAAAACTTGAGTACTTGTAAGGTTTGCTGAATTGATATCTCCGAAAGATGAAATTTTGTAACTACTTCTTTGTGCACACTTTGCCTCTGTGTCCTGAGGATGAGAAAGATGACAGTCTCCTTCCCATGGTTGGTTTTCCAGCTTCTCACACTGCATGGCTAGGATTTTTCCAGAAGGTGGACTAAAGCACTGCTTCTTTGATGCCCAGTCACACAGGTGATGTGAGAGACGGATGGTTTCTGATCTCAGTAATAGTCAGTATATGCCATTGCAATTCCCTGTTTAAAAGTTCGTGCTAGTATTCCTTATTAGCAGTTATGCAGCCTGAAATTTTTCTGACAGCTTTGAATTTCTGTCTTTCAAGAGAGCAGAAAGTTGTTTCTCCCTGTTTCTCTGCTGTGCATTACAATTATACACATCGAGGGGAATGTTCACAGCTTTGAGGTTCCAGCTGTGCTCTGCCAAACTGACAGGAGTTGTGTTGACTGTTTCTGCTTCTGTAGTTGCCCTGTTTTTAGTCACCATAAATAACAAGCATTATGGAAAACTCACTTTGCTCAATTTCGTCATTATATATTGATGTAAAATCATCATAGAATCCCTGAATTACCAATTTACTGATTATTTACCTCAGAAAATTTTAAAAAGTTTTACAGAAAAGTGGACCTGTGGTCACTTTAATTAGAGTTTAATTATGTAGCCAAATGTTTCACGTTTCTTTTTGCTTTACTTCTTCAGTGTACTTGTTTCCAAGCAAATTGTAGCTTATTTTTTGGGAGCAGTGCTTAAAGTATTAGGAGACCTAACTTTTCAGAAATTCAAAGCATTCAGATCTAATCAAAACCAGTGAACACTGATGGAACTGAGTTAATTTGGAAATCAGGCCATTGTCTGGGCCTTTTAAAATTTTTTGTTATTTTTCCTTCTTGTGCCACTTGTGTTATGTAAAAAGAGGTTCATATTAGATTATGGATGACCTCCCAGTGGATGTCAGTGAAGGACTTACTCCAGAAAATTTTCAGCACAGGGAAGGGAGGGGCAGGGGAGAGTAATTAAATTGAAGACTAAATTAAAGGACAAGGTTCTGACTGCATTTTCATCTCTGTTAAAAGTTGTAGAAATGAGAACAAAGTAGATATTGCACAATTGGGCATGTAATGTTCACTGTAGTCTGTTTCATTCTTTTTTGTAACATACAAAATTTTGCCTTAGATCAAGTAATGTCCCACAAGTCAAACTTACTAATGTGAAAAAGGACCTTTCTTGCAACCCTGTACAATAGGAATGAAATCACAGATTTCCATTTTGTATAGCTAGAGCTATTCTCAGTTCACACAGAAAAGCAAACATTAAACAATCCAGCCAGACCATTTGTTTCCTTCAAAAGATAATGTAATTTGTTTCAAGTTTCATTGTCATTTTGCATTTTCTGAGGTAGGTGAGCTAGACTAGGAATGTGACTGTAGGAAAACTCAGGATTTTCCTTTACTAGGGCTTACATTTACTAATCCTATTTGAAGGTCCAAAAAATTTACAGGACTTCTGAAGTCTTCTCTGCAGTCGTCTCTACTATATGGTATTGTAACTGATAGCTTAAAGGTGTCCTGGCTGTCTCTCATAAATAAAAAAAAAAAAAGAGTTATCAGGGAATTGATTATTACCTGCAGTCTTTTCAGTAACAAAAGGTAGCATTAAGAAAAGGATTAGCTGTGTTTCTAAACAATGGCTCAAAGATGTTTCTTCAAACTGCTGTTTTCTTCCTTACATTTCTCTTAAAATAAAATAGCTAAACTTCCTGGAACTTTAATCATTGAATTACTATTCCCTTTTTAAACATTCAGCTGTAAAGCTGTTTGCTTGCCTCAGAAATATGTGATACCTTGTAAATCGGATGAGTGGGCACTTTTTAATGTATTGGAGGGTAAAACCTGGAATTGCTTGTATATGATGATAAACAAGAAGGATGAAGGACAGACAAAAAAGCCTAGTAAGCCTAACTGAAAACATGCTGCCTTAAAAACCAAAACGCTTTACATGATGTGCTACAAACAGTTGCATTTGAGCCAAAGTGCTTACCAAGACAAAAAACAAATAGACAAAAATAGTCAAGTTACAGGTTCAGCTTGAGCAAGTTATAGCATTGTGTGGATTTTTTTCTTAGTAGACAAAAGATGTGTAGAAATAAATGAGATTTTGAATCTTTTAATCTTGCCTGTGATCATTTAATAAAGCAGGTGTAAACACTTAGGATGTAGTTGCTCATCTTCTACTCGGCTGCCTTAAGGTCCACTGGCTGCCCTTGCGACATCTTCCTTGCGTTTTCCTGCTTAAACCCAGGTCCTCCCAGAGGCATCTTGCCTGCACTAAGAGATGTTCATGCTGCAGCTTCACCATAGTCTTTTAACCTCTGTGTTTCTCAGGTACTGGCCCCTTCTTTTTTAATGTTACTAGCGATTTTGTAACCTTCTGTCATGGCTTGATGCTGGCTCGTTGCCAGGTGCCGACAAAAGCCACTTCCTTACTTTCTTCTGCAGCCGGACCAGAGAAGCAAAAATTTAACAAAAGGTTCATGGGTTGAGATAAGGATCAGGAGAGATCGCTCATCAAATACCACCAGGGCAAAACAGGCTCTAATTAGAGATAAGAATTGAAAACGTTTCTAACACAATCAGAACAAGATAATGGGAAGTAAAAAAAGCCCTTAAAAACAGCTTCCCCTCCCCACTGCTTTCTCCTTTCCAAGCTCTACCTCCTGCCCCAGTGGTGCAAGGGGACAGCAAGTGGGGATTATGGTCAATTCATCACCCACGGTTTATCCCACTGCTCAGGGAGAGGAGTCATTCCCGTGCTGCACCGTGGTGTTCCTCTCACAGGAGACAGTTCTCCATGAACTTCTCCAACATGAATCCATCTCACAAGCAACAGCTCTCTGTGACCTGCTGCAGTGTGAGTCCATCCCACGGGCAACAGTCCTCCCAAAACTGCTGCGGCGTGGGTCACTCTTCCGTGGCGTGCAGTCCTTCAGGGACAGGCTGATGTAGCATAGGAACAGAGTCCCTCTCTCGATGGATCTCCGACAGGGTCACAGCTTCCTATAGGCATCCACCTCCTCCAGCCTGGGGCTCCTCCATGGGCTGCAGGTGGATATCTACATCCCTATGGATCTCCACAGGCTGCAGGGGCACAGCTGCCTCACCATGTGCTGCACCAGAGGCTTCAGGGGAATCTGAGCTCCAGCACCTGGAGCAGCTCCTCCCCCTCCTTATCCCCTGACCTCGGTGTCTGCAGAGTTGTTCCTCTCACATGTTCTCACTCTGCTCTTTTCTGCTCAGAATTAAAACTGTGCCACTGCTTTTGTTTTGATTTCTTCTTAACTATGTTATCACAGAGGCATTATCACCATTTCTAACTGGGCCAGCCTTGGCCAATGGCATGTCTGTCTTTGGAGCTGCCAGGGGTTGGTTCTGCTGGACATGGTGGAAGCTTCTAGCAGCTTCTTCCAGGAGCCACCTCTGTAGCCCCCCTGCTAGCAAAACCAGGCCATGCAAAAGCACTAGACCTTCACTTGCTCTCCTGCTGGATATCTAGGTATTACAGCTATCTTGCATTGTAGTTTGTGTCGTACTAGAGTCACCTCGGTGTCTCAGTGGTGGCACAGTGAAAATCTAGCATCTTGTGTACTCTGCTGCAAAGAACAGTGTGGTTTTTTTTCATCTCCACCCCAAGTGTACAGCCCTCAAAACCTATTTATGATCTAGTAATTGATGAATACACTCACTGCTTCTGGAGTCTTCACCTAGGAGTGGTTGTAGGAAGACAGAAGCGGTGGAGACTTGCGGAAGATGGTGTAGAAAGCAGTGAACAGTTTTATTTATTAGGACACACCTTTCTGAGTCTGAGAGTAACAGGTGACTCAGAGACACAATGGCTTTCATAGGACTACCTATGAAACTGCCTACACTACTGTTGAAGTGTTTTCTCCCTTTATTTTTGTATGCAGTGCATTAGCTCTTTGTGTCTGTAGGTGTATTTCTACCCCCTAAACATCTTGAGTGAGTTAGGAGCATTATAGAAAACTTCACTAAAAAAGACACTTCTGTAAGATCCCAACGATGGGAGGTACAGCAGATTTGTGTAACCATGCTCATTATTAGTGCTGTACTTCTCATGTTCTTTGCTCTCTGATCTTAGTCATAGTGATTTTTGTTATCTTTGTTTATTGCTTGTTAGAGAGATGGGATTTTCTTTGACACACTGTTGAAAGAATAGAGTCAAGTTTTGTGCATTAAACATAATGGACAATTCAAAGTATTTACACTTGGAATTCTAGATTGAAATGATTGCTTTCAATTGTTGCCTTTTTGCCATGTAATGTGTGTCTTTTTAAGATTATGGTTTTCACCAGTTAATACATTTTGTATCTAAATTAAGCTTTACAGACAGCTGTAGAACTAGTGCAAGATCAATGCTATTTTTGGCAGTATTTGGTTTGCTTTCTCTTTTACTTCTTACTTCCCTCCTCTGTCCACAGCATCATTTATTTCTCGAGCGAAACAGAAGAATGCACTCAGTCACACTTCTCAGCAACTCTGCAGCCTGTGGAGCGTGTGGGCAGTCTCTGTATGCAGCATCCTGGAAAATGTGTGTTCTCTTGAAGTGATCTGCTGAAAAGCACGTACTTGTACAGTTGTTCCAGCCTCCCTTGTTGCACTGCTCTCAAGGTCTGAAATGCCTTGTCTCTAATACTCCCTGGGATCTGCATTTCGTCTGCCAAAGAAACGCTACCTGCTGCAGTTACCCAGTGAACCCTGAAGAGCAAGGACACTGAAGATGGCCCTGTGTGCTTATTATGCAGTTTGGGGTTTGTTGCTAGAAGTGGCAGTAGCATTTGGCCCAGTACCAAGGATCACTTGGGAACACAAAGGTAAGAACAGAAATTTAAGTATTGTAATATGGGACATTGCCACATCCTCAGGGTTTCTGTGGGATTTGAAACTCATTGAGGCTTTAGGTTCTTTCAGCCAATTTGCTGTGAGTTTGATCAGGTGTTGCTGCTTTGCTCATCTTACAAAATGCTTAGGACCAGAACATTCAAAAGTCATTCAGGCACTGGGTTAACTGATTTTGGTTCCTTTAAGCAGCTTTGAAAACAGAACTTTTTAAAGGAGGAGTTCCAGATTCGGCTTTCTCAGCTGAAGAATATTGCAACTGAAACTTGTTTCAAGAGAAAACCTCAGTGGGTGTATTTTGTTTTAAACAAATTATTTTTGCCTGGAGTCTGAATACGTTAGCAAAATGCACCTCTCCCGCTAATAATCTATTTTGACACCAAGCCATCCTGAGCACTAAATAAATCACCAGGCAAAGGAAAAATCAGCATTTGGCCCTCTTCCGACAGCATTTTATGGTGTCTAGATATGAAAGTCTTTCACAGAACAGTGCTTTTCTTGCATTTGAAATTGCAGCACATATTCATAATCTTCCAATAAAATAATCAGGAGTGTGCAAATGCAGTGCAAAGAGAAGTAATAGAAATCAGAGGATCCGTTAACTTTTGGTTTAATAATTTAGCCTGGATCTGAAAAGAACTTTAGAGCAAAGACTGTAGAATAGTAATTTGCTGCATTTGTGTACATATGCATTTTTTTTCCCTGTTTTCTACTCCCACCCCCCCAATTCCCCACGTGGGAATGGATGCTTTAAATAATAAGAGATTTTGTCTTTGGGTCCTTCTTTAATATTAGTAAGCAGCAATTGATTACTTATCCAACTGTGCAATAACTGTACAAACCCGAACAAATACATTGGTCATATAATGAAGCAATTTTAAATAAGGATATTAAATTCTGAGCAGACATTCTGTAGGAAAAGATAGATGGAGATTAAGAATGTAGTAGGAATAAGCAGATTATGAGATGACTGTAGGAAGTGTTTTTCCTGATTATTGGTATAGCAATTAATGAGTTGCTGATACAGCCTTTCAGAAAGGGTGGCCTAGCCAAGAGTTGTAGTTCCTGCTTAGACGCTTTGATGCTTCTATCTTGTAGTTAAAATTTGGCAAGTTGCTATTTAATGGTATGGTGAGGTACTGCTAACTCACATCCAAATTAGTCAGAATAAATGGAGTTTATTTTCATTCCTGGTATTTCTCTCTCGTCTGTCTGTTAAAGACTGTTGCATTGAAATGTTGGAAACCTACTTTGAATAGGAGAGGAAATTTAGTTCAGCGGAGTTGTATGAACCACTTTATCCATTTGGGGAAAATTTTCCTGCCAAGTAAAAGATTTCAAAATTCAGGCTTGAGAATCTAGTTTAAAATTTATGTTTCTGGAGTATTAAAGTTGAAAATGTGCAATTGCTAATGATAGGATTGGAAGTAATAGTACATTATTTTCATCTGTATCATAAAAAGCCATGCTTAATTAATCTTGTGTCTTCATGTACAAAAGCTTTCAGTCATTTTTATATTATAGTTGTACACTCAGAGAAAATACTCTTTTGTATTAGTCAGTTTGTGTCATCTTTCTCCAAGCCATTCTGGTCCATTCTGTATGCTTCCTCATTCCACTGCCTTTTCTCTCGTACCTCCCGCTTTTTCTTGTCTTATTTCTATTCATCTTGATTTTTTCCCTCATGTTGTTATTTTGTGTGTATGTTATGTATTTCATCTCTGGTTTTCACTTCACAATCAACTGCAAATGATTTGTTATTTGCTCCTGTGTTTGCTTCTGTGTCTTCTTTCTGTTATGTCAGTGTGCTGAAGTGTTGTCTTAAGGTGTAGAATATTTTGTAAGATTTGTTAAGGGTGGTTGCAAGGGATGTGGTGACTGGCCTGATTTTCCACAGTAGATTGGTATGTGGAAAGGAAAAGGTGAGAAACAACCTGACAGTGGATGTGGAAAATGGAAGTTTAGAAAAAGTAGGTAGAAAAAAAAGATGAAGGAAGAAGTGAGTTATAGGGATCACCACAAGAGGAGATATTTAAGCATTGGAAATTGAATGAGAAAGTCGGGAAAGGTGATTTTGATGTTGTTGGAAGCTGCTGTTTCTGCTGAATCTAGCTTCTGAGGGGTCCCTTGTTTTCTACAGAGGTTGTCTGAATTAACCTTTGTTGTTTTCAAGTTATCCAACAGCTGTTAGACAACTTAGAAAAAATGACTCATAAGCTTGACCCTAAGTGATTGTGTTTCTTCATGAGGTGCTGTTTTTTTTTTTCCATTTCAACAGAGGTCCAGCTAATACATTTTAATGAATCAAAAGTGTCAAACTATTCAACCTTGCTGTTAAGTGAAGACAAAAATGTTCTATATGTAGGAGCCAGGGAAGTGATCTTTGCCTTAAACGCAGTGAATATTGCTGAGAAGCAGCACGAGGTATGCCTTTTAATACGTTATCCTCCATGTAGAAATTGTACTCCAAATTTGACTTAATTTCCTTATGTCAGTAGGATTGCATTTTAGGCAAATAGGTAAAAGAGAATATAAAAGAGAAATAAAAGGGAAATTACTCTGTATGGTCTACTCCAGTATTGTTTCTGGAAGATTTTACAGAGTAATAGAGAGTAAGAAAGGAGAAGCTGGATATAAACAAGTGATTAGAGGTCTCCTTGGGTATTTTCTTCTTGGGGGCAGGATGCTGGACGAGAGGGACTGTGGGTATCATCTGTAGCAGTAGTTCTTACACATTTTCTTAGTATCAGGAGTGGGCCATCTTCTGTTAATCTGAGTCAAAAAGTAATCTGAAAAAAGAAACAAAGTTGGGGCTTGCTCAGTTGTAGCTGGCTGCAGATGTGCTGCAAATGAAGGCCCTATCCTTTCAGTCTCATCTTCTGTTTGTGTCTAGGTGTGTCTGCACAGCAAGTGGAGGTGCAGACAGGTCTGATCTAGCTTGCTCAGAGAAGTACTTTGAATATTCTGGTGCTGGTTTCTCTAAGTAGATTAGCCCAGGCAGAAGTCTGCTAATGTTATATTGCTTCCAGGTCCTTCCCAGGCTCCTCCTTTTCATCACATCAGCAACACAGGCTGACATGTACAGGTGCAGCATGAACTCCCACCCAGGGTGCTTTGGAAGATGCTCATATGATTTTTAATCTGAAGACCATGTTAATGGGTGGTGGTGGGCACTTTTACCAGCATATAAAACATAGCTGTAAATTTGTACTCAGTATAGTGTTAATTAGTCCAGTAAATTTTCTTTGATTCCTTTCCCCAAAGTGTTTTTTATTCAAGTGTTAATGAAATAGAGATGTACTTTAACTTGGAAAAAAACACTTAAACCAGTTACAGTTGCATTTGCCTAATGCACATGGTAATGAACAGTTCATTAGCAATTTGTGGAGAATCGTCATTATGAACCCAGAAGATGGTAGTTTAGTTCTGCTTAAGGGACATGGATTTGAAAGTGTCACATCCCTGGGAAAAAATGGCTTTGAACCTTGCAATCCGACTTGCAAAATGTCTTGAATTTGCTCTAGACAGTATTAGGATTGTCTTTTATTGTGTGTGTTACTGCAAGGTTTTCAGACCTTGCATTGAATTAAAGTGCTTCGAATGTGCTTTTTTTGTTGCATGTTTTTTCACTTAGTTACACTGGAAGGTCACAGAAGATAAAAGGACTAAATGTGCAGTCAAGGGCAAATCAGAACAGGTATGTACTTTTATTGAACTTTGAGAAAGATCTTGCACATTTTACTTCAAGAGGAGTGACGTTAAAAGAAGAAAGTCTCCAACTGTGTGAAATTAAAATTTCAAAACAATCACCTAAATTTTTTTAATTAAGTTGAGCGTTAGAAACTGCAGCATGCTTAGTCTTTTTTTTTTTAATTCTTAGTTCATTATTTTTGTTGTTGAATATTTTTGAATGTTTGAAAATCTGAACACACCCTGATGTGTGCTTAATGTTAGTGGTTTTCCATTAAGACAATAAACCAGTATTGCTTTCACTGAAGTAATTGATAGCAACTGTTGTGTTTTGTTATTGCAGTAATTCCTTCACAGCATTTGATTTTACAGAGTGAATGATTAATTTTTGCTTTAGGGCATAGGAGTTTTTTATTAGGCCAGTGTATTTTTTTCACTGACTCTGTGTATGTGTGTTGGGTTGCTTGGTGGGTGTGCCCCTTGTGGTGTGACTCAGACAGTTCCCCAGCGCTGGAGCAGCCAGACCTCCTGTCAGCTGGGCAGGGTTCCGTGGTGTTTCTGGGACCCACAGACTCCTCATGAGTGCCAGGGCACAGGCTGGGCCTGCTCATTTGCCTCTCTGTGGAGATGGTTTACTTGAGGTAGTTTACTGTATGTGGATGTACCTTTCTGTTGTGTAACACCACTTCATTTAATGATGCAGTAAAGCAAGGATTTGCTGGGCCTTTAGCACAGGTTTGAAAGTAGAAGTCTGCAAGTCCTGTGAATACAAAAAGCAGATCTACTGTGTGCTTGGAGGGATGTGATCCTTGAATATGCAGCCCGTTTGGTACGCACTGTTAAAAAACCCCAAATGCTGCGTCCAGGGCTGATGATTGTCCTGCAGTCATGTGGTTCATCAGGGTGGGAGTGGACTATCTCCCTTTGACTAGCTACTTCTTTTCCTTGACTGACCACTGATGACCATCAGTACATTGTTCGAACACGAGGTGTGACAGATATTTAAGGTTTCCTCCTTGTCTACATCTTCAGGATGGGATCAGAGAATATTATTTTTGTTTTCCTGTTCAGCTGGGGTTGCTGCTGATAATACTGACATACATCCATGACAAATATGGGATATGAGTTCCTCCTATGCATGAGCATACGTTTAGCAGACTTGTGTGTGAATCCCCACAAGACCTCTCAAAAATTACTGGTGGGGTATATTAGACCCCATAAATATGTACTTCGACTGAGCTCTGAATTTATTTTCTTTTATTTTCTCCTGCTCCCAGTTTAGCAACTCACACTTATTACCAGTCATACTTTTTCCTCACTGTACTTCTAACCTCCGAGTAGTTGTATTTATGTTGAGCCATGATGTTTTGCACAGTACAATAGTTTCAAAAGGGTCAAGGAATTAAGCTACTACTGCTATTTCTTACACTTAAATGGGCAGTTCTCTCCCCCACCCATCAGCACCATGCTGTATAATGCCAGCAGAAAGCATTCATACAGCTGCTCAGGGGCCTCATCTGGCAGAAAACTGGTTTTACACTCTTCCCTCCTGCAGTGTTTTCCCACACAGTCAGAGAAATACTTAGTTTGTCTTGTAAGAAGGAATAGTAAGGTCAGTGCTTAAGCTTGCTTAAGAAGTTCATGGAGTAGCAGTTCAGTGGAGGGATCTGGCAGTGTACCAGCAAGAGTTAAGGGGTATTGTCAAAACTGTTTTCCCTCTCTTTAAGTGGATGTTTAGAGTTGTTTCACTTCATTATTATTAAGAATTTTTATTGTATCCTTCATTAAGGGTTTTGCTCAAACTCCTTGTTCTATTTCAGACCAAAAGATACTAAGGAGCTTCCTTAGATGATATCAAGGACTGGAAAAAAAGAAAAAGGATGGCTATAAGTGACAAAGCTTTGTAGCTAATTTAAGGGTATTAGAGGTTTTGCGCTTAAGATACAGCCTTGGCTGTCACTGTTTCATCTAGGTGTACAAGGGATGACAAAGTCTAAAACTCACTCAGTGTTTAACTAGTTGTTCCCATGGACTTGGACGTGTGTTTGGAGCTTGTCCTTCCATAAAACAGCTTGGGGTGGACCCTGCTGAGCATGCTATCCTGCTAGGACACTGAGGTAGCTGGAACACTACTGGCTGTAGGAAGCCACCTGCTTCTGGAGCTGTAGGGACATGGCATCCCAGTGTCACCCATGTGTCACCTGGGCTTGCTGGTATGATGTGGCATAAGAAGTGGCAATGGACAACGTTGTTTGTTTATGTTGGAATGTAGAAGCTATGGTTTATCAGACTAGTCCTTTCCTCATCCTCTATTACAGACAGAGTGTCGTAATTATGTGCGCGTCTTGCAACAGCTGAATGATACTTTTCTCTACGTGTGTGGAACTAATGCATTTCAGCCAACATGTGATTACCTGGTAAGAAATGTACATGTGTTTTGACCCAGCAACAGCTGTAACTTAAAAGCAACTCAGATAGAAAATGAGTTAGTCTCCATTTCCAAAATTGTTGCATCTTCACTGCTGGCTGTATGGTTAGGAGCATTTATTTCACTGTCCCATCATAATGGGAGAGTATGGAAATAAACGGTGCTGCTCCTTTTTCAGAGCACTTAATGAGTTACTGATTCATCTTGTCTAACTGCAGATTTACTTTTTCTTAGCTTTTATACTTCTTTATGCATTGTGCATTAGCATGAAACCAGTTACTGAAACTAAAATTACATTGTTTGCCACTTCCCATTACCAAATCTCCCTGAAATTTCTCAGATTCCTGTCTCTGCTTGTCTCTGCTCCTGGCTGTGCCTAAGACTTGTAGTGCTGAATCCTTCAAACTGAAGTCTTGGCACAAAATTAAAACTCCCTTTTCTCGCTGCTGACTCTTGTATCATTTTCCTTACTGCAGCTCTTAGTAATTCAAAAATTGAGAAATCCTGTAATACTTTGTGTCTTTAGCTTCTAGTACCTTCATTACATAGTATAACTGATTACTTCCCCAGGACTGTGTCTACATTTCAGCTTTCTGATCCTCATTCTCTTGATTTGTAAGGGATTTATAAAGTAGCAGCCAAAGTGCTCTGTTGCTTTTTAAAGCGTAGTTGGATTACACCATATCTCACAAATTTAACATCATCTCAGAAAGTTGCTTAATCCATCTCAGAAAGCCTTTTTGATTTCTAAGACTCTGTTTTTTTCAGGCTAATTGAATACTTACAAGTTCTTTCTGTGTATCAGTTAACTTCTCTGCCTTTCCTGCTGTCTAGCTTTTTTGGGTACTCTTTCTTGAGGTCTGTCTGGATTTAACTTTTCATCTTTTGCTCTTTTCTGCTTCCACCCTCACAAAATTACAGGAACACATTTCCTCTCTGTCTTTGGGACTTGATAAGATTTTCTGAAAACACATATGCCTTCTATAATTTCACACAAAATGCCTTTGATGCTGGAAGTTGATGATATAGCCCATTATTTAGTGTTTAGTTTTTAGCTAACTTTGCACAAGTTGAGTGGCTGAAAGAAAAAAGTGCTAACAGTTATTTTGTGATTTTCAACAGAATTTAATTTCATTTGAACTTGGAGGTAAAAATGAGGATGGTAAGGGCAGATGTCCATTTGATCCTGCTCAAAGCTACACATCTGTTATGGTTGGTAAGTTCAGACTTTGCATCCTGGTTCTTATGTTTAAAAATGTTCTATCTTTTCCACTGTCACTCTCACTGTAATTATCAAAACAGTAGCTTGCGTCTCTATTTTTTTGTCTTTATTGTGTATCTATATAGACATTAAAATACTTACGTAGTCACCCTAAGCATGTTCTTTAAAAGGAGAACTTCAAACTCATGGTTGTTTTGGAAGCAACTTCTAAAATACCAGTCTTCAAACTGTATTTCTAGACGTTAAACATACTTAGTCCAGATAGTCTAAATGTATTTAGACTGCCCTTGTAGTATCAATTACTGTAATTTCAGTAAATATAGCAAGTAGTATTGTTAGCTGTCCTGAAGGCATGCAGCAGAATAGGGAAGTGAGATACTTTTTGCAAGTGTACTTACTGCATGGAAAGACACCACTGAATCTTAATTTGGGGAAGCCAGAATTTGTGGCTTTACCTGCGTGTCTCAAGATCAGAAGAGAGAAGCTCAATATAGCATGAAACAGGAAATGAGAACAATAGAACATGCTCCCTGCATTGTGCCTAAATTCGTACAAGTTGAATTTGAGTAATGGTGGCATAGAAAGAGAGGAAAATAATTCCAGACTTCTGATGCATTTAAGTAAATTTGCATGTTTTAACTTAAACTGTAGGTTTTCATGGTAAGTGTTAAGGTACCACAAAAACAACATTGACTTTTGTCAGTTCTCATGTTAGAGCAGTAGTAACAATAAACCCAAGTGTGGAAAAGTGTTAGGCTTGAGAATGATTGGCAGAAATGTAAACATAAAAGACATGTGTAGGGCAATTCAGAGGAAATCCGTGTTTACCTTTTCTTGTGGGAAGTTAAAACATATATATAGACTTACAAAATATTTATGTACCCTTTATGGTATCCAGTCCATAAGTTCTAACATACTTGGTTTTGTGTTGAAGATGAGGAGCTTTATTCTGGGACTTCTTACAATTTCTTGGGAAGTGAACCTATTATTTCACGGCACTCTCATCAGAGCCCTCTGAGAACAGAGTATGCAATTCCTTGGCTTAATGGTAAGTGGGCATGAGAACTGGCTCAAACAAGTTACTTTTCCTTTTTCAACATCACACGTACAGGGTCTAAGTGTCTGACCCTGGGTAAGGAGTAATTGTCTGGTATCTCAAAGAGATGGATTTTGTTATACTGGCATACACTATGAGTGTGTGCCCTCATGCATGCCATCAAGAGACTTTATTTTGAAATTTCAGGATTTCTATCAGCATTGGTCATGAAAACAGCTTCCGAATATACACGCTTCAACTTGACATTAACAGTTTATCTCTTACGTGCTTGTTCATCTGTGCAATAATGCAGCTTAGTTATGATATGGTAAGGAATGGAATGGTTTTGGTCTTGAATTGGTTCTCAAATTGAGATGATCATGGTTCCTGATGCTTTTTAAGTACCTCAATTTCAAAATTCACTGAGTTTTGTGAATGCTCAGAGGTTTGAGGCTTTGTACCAAAAGGACCAAAGTCATGATCACTGTCCAAAAAGCACAGGATTCTGAGTTTTGTAATACATATTGTAATGGCACTGTCATTTCAGTGCTTCAGCTAATAGCTGAAATAGAGGAGAAGCAGGCAAGGGAAGGTTACCTCTCCAGGCCCATTAGAAAACCACATTTGAGTGTGGACTGAAGAGTGCTGAAGTAATGAGCTGTCAGATCATAGAGATCTCTCAGGTATCTTAGTGCTTTCACATAAGTTTTATGGGGCTTGGGTTTTTTTTCTGTTTCCGGTAGGTTTTTGGTGGTTTGGTGTTTTTTAGAAATCCTATTCATGTTATGAGCAGCAAACTGTGTAAGCAGGTCAGTGAGTGGAGAGGAGGGAAATGCAGTGTGGAGTTTGGGTGAGACACAGCTTCTGAGGGTCTTTGAGGGGATCAAGTTAGTAGTCACATATGTAATAGAAAATTCTTCTGTTTGTATCTGTAGAGCCCAACTTTGTTTTTGCTGATGTGATAAGAGCAGATCCAAACAGCACAGATGGAGAAGACGACAAGATATACTTCTTTTTCACTGAGGTGTCTGTGGAGTATGAATTTGTTGGAAAATTGATGATACCAAGAATAGCTAGAGTATGCAAGGTGGGAGATAGTTCAGTTTACTTTATCTCTTAGAATCTTGTGTGTGCGTGTTAAAAAGCATTCATAATTGTGGACTTCCTGCCAGGTAAATGGAGATGTTTGAGTTCAGGGAATCTTAATCAATGAGCAGTTCTAAGAAAGCCTAGTGGCTGCTTTGTAAATAAATACTTGATCTAATTTTGCACAGTTGTGAGATTTCAGTACATCTGAAGGTTCTGCTCTTCTCTGGGAGAAAACAAAACAACCATGACAAAACCCAGCAACAGAAAAAGTGTCGCCCCAGTTTTCTTTGTAATTTTTTTTAAACAAGTACAGCCCCCTGTGAAGAAGTGACTTTGGTTGGAGCTGAGCAGATAGGATATGTGTCAGGTGACTTTGAAGTAGCTGTGTGCAAGCAAAACTGTAGCTGTGTCCACAGCAAAATATTTCTTGACTGTGGTTTAGCCGATGGTACTTCTGTGAAGCTGCTACAGCTGCCAGAGCCTGAGGGGAAATGGTCACCAGCAGCCTGATTCTGTCACACTTGCTGTGCTTAAACCTCAGTGTGTTAAGCTGATTCAAGTACATCCTCAGAAGTGCTGGTTAAAAGTCTTGCTGATTAAAGTTTTTTTCAGTAGAAAATGTTTATTTAACAAAAACTTTTTCAGTGGAATGTATCAATTTCCTTTTTTTTTCCAACAGGAAATTTATCTGGCTGTTTCATTTTTATGAGGTTGAAAGTTTTGACTTTACTGTTTTGTATTTAAACAGGGAAGTCAAAACATCAATAACAAGTTAGTGCCCTTAAGATTTCCATTAAACAAGGAGCTGGAGGCAGGTTTAGATGGGGCTTATTGTTGTGGCACTCTGTCCACTGACAGCTTGTGCACACTTTAAAAGGGGAGTATTGTGGAATATGAGAGCTTCATTTATTATATTATTATATATTTCAGACTGTTGTTTGAAATAGAAATCAGTGGCAGATTGCAAATCTGTAAGCATTTATACTTAACTGTTATAATAAATCTTGTAGATTTCCTTTAATACATTGCATACACCATTGGATAATGAATGGAAATATTAAATGGAAATATTAATAGTGATGCAATTTGCCCTTTTATAAGAGAAGTATCAGAGCTACATCTCAAATATCAAATATAGCAATGGTTTTTAAATGCAAAAATGCTGCTAGTTCTCCTCACAAACACTTTTTTTTTTTTTTTTTAATATCATAAGAGGGACCAAGGAGGATTAAGGACCTTGCAGAAAAAATGGACTTCCTTTCTCAAGGCCAGACTGATTTGTACCATCCCTGATAAGAATTTAATTTTCAATGTTATCAATGATGTTTTTATTCTCAAATCTCCAACTTTGAAGGAACCAGTGATATATGGAGTCTTCACCCCGCAGCTGTAAGTGTGGTATAGCCTTTTCCTGGATAAATTCCTTTAATCTCAATTCGTTACTACAAGAAAATAGTAATTACTCCTATGTTTTGTTGGGGTTTTTTCCTAATTTCTTCCTGAACTTACAGGAATAATGTGGGGTTGTCAGCAGTGTGTGCGTACAATCTGTCTACTGTAGAAGAGGTTTTCTCAAAAGGAAAATACATGCAGAGTGCTACAGTAGAACAGTCTCACACAAAGTGGGTACGATACAATGGGGAAATTCCTAATCCTCGACCTGGTGCGGTAAGTTTCTGTAATCTTGGATCTGATGACTTTTTTAATGCTCAGTAGTGAACAGACTAGGCATTAGTTACTAGACATTAGTAACCTACTAATGATTCATTTGTTTGCCCTCACCTGGTTACTTCTTGTAAAAACTTTGTAGAAAAACACTCAAGTGTTCTGAACTTTTTATCTGGGAATCAAAGTCTTTGGGTTTTGGGTTTTTGAAATTTAGAATTAAGTTATTTTCTGGTTTTGTATTTCATTATTTCATTAATTATCTTCTCATTGGGAAATAGAATTCAGTTTACACTGGCAACATCATATACTTTTTAGTTCAGATGAAAAGAAATACAGCAACTGTTGCGTTGTCACGGTAGAATCAGCAGGTTTATCCAATGTAGTGCACTGCTTTGCAAACTCAAACTTTCCTAGTGCTGGGTCTCCTTCCAACTTTTCTTACTTCCTTACGTTCCTTACAATCGTATTGTTGCTAGTGCTTAAAGAAGTGATGGTTAAAAGTACTGAAAATGCACGAGAGCACAGGAGGAATATTTTCCTAGAATATGTTTTGTACCAAAACAAAAACGTAGTCCAAAACTCAGGGGTTAGTACATCCCTGAAGCCAAAGTGCAGTGAGACCTGAGAACCTTCCTTGCTACAATGAGAATAGTGTACAGGTGTGGTTACTGGCCAAAATAATGTGGAGAAGAAAATGCATACAGCTGCTGTTAATTGTCTTTATTTTGTACAAGTAAATGATACAATTTGGTTGTCTTTTTTCCTTTTTCACCCCCTCCTTGTCCCCCCTTCTAGTGTATAAACAATGAAGCCAGAGCATCAAACTACATGAGTTCTCTGAATTTACCAGACAAAACATTGCAGTTTGTTAAAGATCATCCTCTGATGGATGACTCAGTGACCCCAATGGGAGACAGACCTCGGCTAGTAAAGCGAGATGTGAAGTACACACAGATTGTAGTTGACAGAGTCAGAGTACTCAATGGCACCATCTATGATGTTATGTTCATTGGTACAGGTGAGTTCTACAAAACACCTGTTTCTGGTGTTTTCACACCAGCTGATGTAAAAAGTAAGATGCCGCAGTAAGTGGACAATCTTAGGTGCTTTAAAAAAGTATCACGGGAAAAGAACTGCAAAGCTTCAACGAGTTCAGCAAAACCACACATTATAATCCCCAACTGGTCATTTTGTGTACCAAAATGTTATTTCTTGCTCAGAGGTCCTGATGATGGCAAGTTTAATGGTTGCCTTTGACACAGAGTCAAAGCTGAACAGCAAGCAAATTATTGAGACAACTTGTAGCAATTGTGCAGGCTTTTTTCCTGCCTTTTTATTTCAAGGATCTTACTTAAACATATTTCTCTGTTGTTTCAGATCGAGGAGCCCTGCACAAAGCTATCAGCTATGAAAATGGAATGCATATTATTGAAGAAACACAGGTTTTTCCAAATTTTGAACCAGTCCAAACTCTCGTGCTTTCATCCAAAACAGTAAGTGGTGTAAGCATCACAGCATTCATCTCATTTTGTTCTTTCACAAAACTTTTTTTTTTACCACTTTTGCGGCCCTGTGACAAGAAACAATCACTGTGCATAGAGCCAAAGGCTGCATTTGTAACTCACCATGCTGCAGCAATCACGTATTGCCTGCTGTGTTTCAGTATGTTTGGTAGGTGGCAAGCTTCTGAAGCTATGTGGACATGGGGAAGGGCCAGGGGAGCACAGGTGTGCAGGTCTTCGCTTGGTTTGCATGTGCAAAAGCTGGAAACTGTAAAGTGATTTAAGATACCAGATTTCAGTAATGGAGTAATGTAAAAGACCTGACCCCTTGTGGCCACTGTAGATTTGTGAGGAAAAATCCCTGGGGTTAAGGTTAGAGGAGTGGTGTGTGGTTTTGAGGAAATACACCTAAGAAGAGAGAACGTCTTCTAGCACAGAGACTCATAATTGTGTAGCTAATTGATTTCTGCCGTCCCAAATCTCACAGACTCCTGCATGCTGGATGAGTTGTGAGAGCAGTCACGTTGCTGCAGCTGTGGGTGAGGACCTCTGGTGAGGTCCTGTCTGCCCAGTGGGGCACCAGCTGCAGCTGAGTGGCACAAGACCTGCTGCAGGCTCCAAACCTGGCAGCTGTCGTGCACCATTCATCAGTTGCTTGGTTTAATCCTGGAGGGGTTTTGTGACAGTAGGAGGATAATCACTGTGTGTAGTTTGTTCATGAGTTAGGTTTCTGGCCCTAGTTACTCAAACCTTCAGATCCATGAATGTATCTGTCTATGCCTAAAGTCACTTGTAGCATCAGTGAGATTTTCTGGGTTTCATAAGGAATGAATGCCTCTTTTGAAGCATCTAGGAGTAATACCAGCCTTTAGTAGCTACATAGTGATCCATAAGTGCTCTGCAGCTTAGGGATTTAGGAATACTTTGAAACAGCTTTTATTTTTGTGTGATATTTAATAAAATGTTGCATGTCAACATGATCAGCTCAGTGGAACAAAGCTTTATGCCATAATTTTTACGAGCTCATCCTGCACACTTACTTACCCGTTCATGCTTATAATAGAAAGAAAGGACAGAGTATGTTTTTGCTAGACAAATGAAAATCAGGATTAAAACCATCTGTGCTTAGTTTTCCGTAAACGTGCTTGTATTATTTTTGTATGATACATCACACTAATCACACTTGTGTATGTGTAGATATACATTATTTTATTTGTATTTATTATTGTATTTATTAAGTAAATAAGTATTTGCTTAATGTGCAAAGAAAGTTTCAAATTACTTGCTTTGACAGGAAGTTTCAGACTTTTCCCTGTCATAAAAGACAGTGGTAGATAGCTCTTCTAATAAATATGCTAATACACATTTTTCTAATTGTGGGATCATTCCTACACTTCCTCAATTATGATTTGCCCATTTCAGGGGAGTACAAAGAAAGAAATGGGCCTTAAGCCTGATACCAAAGACACATCATGTAGCAGTTTCAGCACACACTTGGTAGTGAAGACTAGTGTAGAAATACTGGTAGTGTAGAAAAATTGAATTTATTCGCTCTGGGTCCAGGTGCCGTATGCTCAGTTCCTCAAGGATATCCAGAAAGGGGACAGTAGAAGGCATAGCACAGAGACTGCATAGGGAATGCTCTGTCTTTTCACAGAGAAACTTTTCTCAGAGCTTGGAATTGAAATAAAACACTGCTTCCTGCATTGTCACAGTGGAGAGTAACAGTTTGTATCTTCTGCAAGGGAAAATCTCCATGTTGCAAGTATAATTGTTGACGCATAAAACTAAACTCTGAAGTAATGCTGCCCGGTACATTCCTGTAAAACCAGAGGTCCTTTTCAGTGATGAGAAGTGGGAGGCCAGGTGCCAGAGCCATGGTAACTGTATCGTCACGGTACCATCCAAGCAGGGATTCCTGCTGCTTCCTAGCCTGAAAACGCAAGTCTCTGCCTCCACAGTCAGTGGCTACCGAAGTCCACCACTGAACTGTGATATGTGTCATGGCATACCCACAGCAGTGGATGTACCACAGAAGGGTGATCATTACCCTGATGGTGGGCTTTAGACCTCTCTGGAGTCAGAGTCCTTTCTGAGTGTATTTTTTGCTAGTCTCTAGGTTCTTCCCATAGTGTGTGGAGGGTGGTGGGACAGAGTCAGATGAGCTTACAGTAGATTATCTTAACTCCTGCTTGACCGGAAGGTGTGTCTGGATTTTTTTTAAATGGTTTGCTCAGCTCGCTGCGTGTTCCTTGAACTTTTGAGTGCATGAGCTGGGAAACAGGCCAAGACACTACAATCCATGCGCAGTGTTGCACTGTTGCAGCGTTACCCAGCAGGGCACTAGAGATGAGCAGTGCTTAGGGCACTGTGGAAATCTTGGAGCAGAATGGGAAACTTTCCCTAGGAAGATGGATGTCTCCAACACTGTAGACTTCCTTCTGCGAGCACTGCATCACAGTCCAGCACTAATCTATGTCAAATATCAGGATGGAAGACTGCATTTGAACCTTCGTTTGACTGTCTTTCAAGCTGTATCTTCCAGCAGTACCAGCAGTTTCTTTTTTGATCCTGTTTTATCTCGCATTTTCTAGTGTCAAGAGTTTCCTTGAAGGTTCTTTGCACACTTTATATTCACGAAGGATTCAAACTAATTTGTGCTTGGTCTTGCAGTTTCCTCTAGAGACTTCCTCATGATCATTGCATTAAAGAGACTGACCTGTTCTGAGTTCTCATGGAAGAATCTCCTTACATCCTTAGTTGAAAGAGCAGAGCATCAGTGAGCCCCAAAACCTAAATTCAGCCCTAAGATGCTCTGTCAGTTCTTTTCTTCAGGGTGTTTACGATGTCAAGACCAAATGTCTGCACCTGAATGTGAGATTTTTGAAGAATATTTCTCTACTTTAAATCCTTCCTTGCATGTCCACGCATCATTTTGTGACCGTACTCATCCTGCTGGAGTCAAGCAGTCTCACTGCAGACATGACTCCGAGTACATTGCTGTGTACTGAGATTGGTATGGCTGCAGTACAAGAAGAGCCATTCTGTGCTTGGATCCAGCTTGTTTGCCTGACAGCTGCAGTAGGGTGCTGATAAACGTGCTCGGTGTTCTGCTCAGGGTGAAGCCAGCTCACTGCTGAGGTGGGGTGTGCCATTCATCTTCTTATGCAGAACCTCTCAAAAGGAGTAGTGGGTCAGTCGCGGTGGTTTGGGACTGTAGCACAGGTCCATTTCTTGAGGCTTTGCTTGATAATACGGAAAGTTAGAGTCTACTTTTAGCCATTGTTTTCCCTGAGCTCTAAAGCAGATGAGTGAAATACGGCAGCTGCCTGCCTTTTATAATAAGGATGAGTGTGGTCTTTTCCTGCGGTGCTTAGAGTCAGACTCTTGAGTCAAACTCAGGGGATTTGGGATCCCCAGCAGCAATGGTTCAACAGCCATTCTGATTATATTCCCCTTCTCCTAGGTGTCTTGCCAGTGCTGTTTCCTTTGAATACTACCAGTGTTCTTCCATAAGAAGCATTTGGCTCTCATAAGGGGGATGCCGATGTGGCTGCAGAGACTGGCTGGCTGGAAAGCTGAAAGCATTAGGGCTGCTTTGGGTTAACAGGAGCAGGTCCTGCGCAGAGCAAGCCTTGCCTCATAGAAGGATTATTGCATTCATATTTCTGGAAAAACTGTGTGATAAAGTGTGAACAAACCTCTCTCCTGCCCTCATTAAAAGCTGCTCCCAGAGAGAAAGGGGCCCTGGCTCCCTCACAAATATCTGGTCCACACCTGGGTCCTGGGTCAACGATCCCAGATACCTTGCCTCACCACTATCCAGTTGCACACTTGTGCCCATAAGGTCCCAAACCCGAAGCAGCCAGGTGGTATAAGGCTCACGCCCCCTTCGCACAATGTCGTTTCGCATAGCACGGAGACTGTCGTGCGACAGGGACTCAGTGATGACTTCTGGCTCTGGCTCTCCTGCTGGTTGTGAGGGCCCTGGTTGCCCATCATCATTAACTGGTCGTACTGATTTGGTCTTACACTTCCTCCTTTGCACAGGGGCGACTGCTGCTGGCTGTGGTTGTCCTTGTGGTTCAGCTGGAGCCTGGATGGTTGTAATATCTGTGGGTTCCACTGCTGCACCATCAGACTCTCCCTCTTTGGGGCAGGGAGAGGGTTTCCCACCAGCTGGGGAGGTGTATTCCCTCTGCACATCTCACACATCTCCTTCATTAGTGCCCCTACTAAGTCTGGGTGGTTCATTTCTGAGGTGGGCTGTGGGGCAGGATCCCTAGTCTCTGGAGCCATGTCAGGTTCTGGGGCAGCACCCCTAGTCTCTGGGGTGGTTGTCTGGGTAGTTATCCAAGTCAATCTCACCTTACCTCTGAGTGCTAAATAGAGTAGGCCTATCAGCACCGCTTGGTTAATATCTAGAGGTAATGTAAACCCTTCCAATGCTGGTGGGATAGGCGCAAAGAACTGGTTGAAGGGTTGGGAGAAAACTTCCCCCGGTGTTACTGCCTCACGGAAGGTACCATTATTAACATAACCCCAAAAACATGCACTCAGTGTGAGATAGCCTTGTATCCATGTGCCCACCTTCCAGGGGAATTTAAAAATCCATTAATTCCTCACCTTATTTGACCCATAGTGCAAACTGGATAACAGTCATGGTACCCTTAGTTGTAGGACCCATGTTTAGATAAGGAGCTGCAAATGGGAGAGATATAGCCACGACCACCTGCCACCCGAACCAGGGTAAGCTAGCCCACATGGTGCTGCCTAATGAGGTTTCTCTATTCAGCACACAAAAATCAGGTTACCCAGGAATTGTTACTCGTTTTTCGCCCTTTTCTCTCAATGCCCTCGAACCGCACATTGGGTGCCAAGATCTGTCTTGGTTTGAAAAACAGGTGTCTGCTGAGGAAGGCAGGAGCCTGCCTTGGAATGGAAAATGTACCCCCCTTCCCTCTGAATTATTATAATTTTGAAGTTAAGGGGCTTTCAGGCAAAGATATGAGAAATAGGAATAATAGTTCCTTACTAGTATATATAACAAGGCAATAATACAGAAACCCTGGCTTAACCTGACAGTCGGCATACAACATGACGCCGTGCCAGGCAGGGTGGTGGTAGCAGTCTGATTAAGTGGTGGCTGCAGTCCTCTTTGAAGTGGTTCTGTTGAATTGGTGATCCTGTAGAAGGGTCTGGTCTTCCTCTGAAGGTCCAGTGGTGGTTATGTAGCTCTTGTCCTCTGGGAATCCTGTAGGTAAGGGCTGCCTGTGGCCTTCCACACCTCAGATTATATCCAGGTAGGAACGCTTGGTTCCTCCCCCTGGGTGGAGCATCTCACAATGGGATGATGTAATTTTATGAGTCATGCAGTGAGCCTAGATAGCTCATTAACAGAAGATACCTCTCTGGAAGGAGTTATCAGGGATCTGTCACAGAAGAGAGAAAGAACACTGCCCTACCTGGTTTAACAGATGGTGATAGAATACATACTTTTGGTTACATCTTACATTGTAACCTAAGACGTAAAGTCATAGTTAGACATGATTACTTTCCACATACCTGTTTCAGCTTTTTGTTGTCTTTTTGCACTTTCAGCGCTGCTGCAATATTTCCAAGATAACTGTCTAGAAATAAAAGCTAATCAAATGGTTATTCTCCTCAGGCACCACTTTTTACAAAATGCCTGTATGTATGCACTTTTTAATAATATTTAAATTGTTCAATGAATTGGATTGTTTGGGTTTGAGAAAGTGATTGGCTGTGATTTTTTTTGTTGTGCTTTGTTTTCTTTAGGGCAGAAGATACCTCTTTGCTGGTTCAAATTCTGGTGTGGTGCAGTCTCCAGTGGCATTCTGTGACAAGTACACCACTTGTGTTGACTGTGTTTTAGCAAGGGATCCTTACTGTGCTTGGAAACCCCTTGAAGCTTCCTGCATTGATATTTTTAAAGAAGGTGAAATGGAAAGGTAATAGTATCCTTTGGTTACCTTACAGTTACAATCAGTATTTAATCAGTCTTACTGATGATTGGAATTTTAAAAATTGAATGTTTTCAGATACAGACTTTTTCCTATCCATTTATGTCTGTTAGTTCTGTTTAGATGAGTCCTATTTAGTACAAAAGGATGGGCAGACTTTAGGAAACAAGATTTGAAGTTGTAATGGTTGGACTTCCTTTTACAGGAGCTGGATTCAAAACATAGGTGGAGATGCATCTTCTTGTTCTGGTGAGTTAGTCTTTGAAGAGCTCTGTCATATGTCTAGGTGGAGTGGTGAAAGACTTCTGTTTATTTCAGCTTTTATTTTGTGATTATCTGGACATTGATTTGCATTTAAATAGGTATGGGATTCTGCTTTGAATATTTGAGCATTTATACAACCTGCATGTTGTCTTAAAAACTGTCTGTGTTTGTATGCATTTCAGTATGCAGTGCACAACCCCCTGAAATGAATGGGGGCACCTCAACAGTGACTTGTGAATGAAAGCAATACCAGAAGTACTTCTAATGCAGAGGCCTCTGTCTCTTTGATGCAGCATTTGACATTCTACTGTGAGCTTTGACAAGTGCTTGGTTATTGCTGCTAGATCAGATTAAATGATTCTATAAAAAAAGCTGGTTTTATGGTGAGAGGGGAGGGGGAACTCAGAACATGATACAGAGCAGCTGAAGTACCTTCCATAGTGCTTTAACCAAGTAACCACAGGTCCTTTCTTTATAGTATGTCCTGCTGCCACCAGATCAAGGAGATCGTAAAGAGGAGTACAGTTACAGGAGATTTGAGCTGCAGTAAAAAAAGCTCTTAAGAGTTTGATGTACTCACTTTTTATTTCTAATCCTAGCAAACTCTGGACTGCTAAGAGAGCTTTGCCTGTTATTTTTTTTGTTAACTTACAGGGTGGCATTGTGGGTGTGCCCTAAGTGCAACTAATCTTTTTTTTCAGAAGAGAGTTCCTAATTCAGTTTCCTCTTGGATATTTTGTAGTTGCTGGTTTACTTAAAATGCACTGATTGGATATAAAATGAGACTAAGTACAGTATCTTTCCCAAACAATGACTTGTCTCAGGTGTACTCTCAGTTGTGGGTCACTGAGGTCTCACTTGTCTAGAAGTGGAGGCTGTCTTAGAGTTGAGGTGTCCTATCTCTTAGTTTGTGTTGATGTTTCACGTGCAGCTTGGTATTCCACTGAGATCCTTGCATGCTGTCCACCTGGTCTTGTGAGGTGAATGCCATAATCTTCATGCTTCCAGTAAGACTGTAACACAGTCTGGTGAAGCTGTACAGATTAGAACAAACTGGAATCATTGCTGATACTCTGCACGTTTATTTTGATGTTCCAGATAAAGTAAGAGAGAATCCCCTACAGCATACATTCAAGCATGGGAGCACAGCAGAACTCAAGTGTTCTCAAAAGTCCAATCTGGCACAGGTAGTTTGGAAGTTCAAAGATGATGTGCTGAGAGTGGAGAGTCCCAAGTACCGTCTGCTGGAAAAGGCACTGCTCATCTTCAATTTATCAGAAGGAGACAGTGGTGTTTACCAATGTTTGTCAGAAGAAAAAGTGAAAAACAAGAAATTTTCTCAAGTGCTGGCTAAGCATGTTTTGGAACTGAAAAAAATGCAGCATACCACAGTGGGCCCCACTGTGACAGCCGCACCAACAGAAGGTAATAGTGATGTGCCAAAAGTGTCAGCTGTATCAACCGAGGGGTCCACTGCTCACATCTCGACCACTCACATGGTACCAGTAACGACAGCAAGGATATTATCAAAGCCCATTGGCCCTGTCCTAACAAGTGTAGCCTCCAGCACAGAGCTCTTCAATTCAATTCCTGATGCAGTCCCGGAAAAGACAATGTTCCTCAAGTCAAATGATAACTTCCTGTTGATGTTCCTCTTCCTCTTCTTTTTCATCCTCTTTTTGTGCCTGCTCTCCTACAACTGTTACAAAGGCTACTTGCCAGGGCAGTGCTTGAAGTTTCGCTCTGTGATGCTGCTCGGTAAGAAGAAGACGAAGTCAGATTTTTCTGATTGTGAGCAAAGTGTGAAAGAAACGCTGGTGGAGCAGGGCAGTGTCAGCCACCAGAGTGGGGAACAGCCCAAGCCTGCGCACGACACCGGCTACGAGACCGAGCCCGACTGCGGGAACAGCCAGCTGCAGGCAGGGGACTCGCAGGCATCCCGCGAGGCCAGGGACAAGCCCTTCGATGTCAAGTGCGAGCTCAAGTACGCTGACTCGGATGTGGAGGGGGAGTGAAGGCCCCGTTGTCCCTCTCAGTGGCGGAAGTGAGCTGTGGTCCTGCGGCTGGCTATTTGAGCACGGAGAGCCTGGGTGTGACAGCTAAGCCATAGCAGGGGTTACATGCTTAAGCTGTACAGCAAGCCAATTTTCATTCAGATCTCAACAGATTAGAGAAGTGGTGTACTTGTCTGGAGACCGTAGCATCTTGTGTTGTACTGTGGTTTTTTCTATTTTTTTTTCAAATGGCCAGTTTCAGATCACCACTTGTTTATTCCCAGTTTTCCCCTCCAGTGAGTGCTTTGCTCTAGTAAAGCTACTTGCTTGTTCTTTGGCCATATTCTTCAATAGAGTGTAAAAGTAACTTTATAATTCAGTTGGCTTTAAAAAGTACTTCAGTCTACACATATTTTTAGTTGCCATTAAAAGAAGATCTAGTTTCATTTTAATTCCAAATTGGAAATTGAGTTTAGTTTATCAGATTGGTAAATTATAGACTTTTGTCCAGATTGGGACATTTTTTTTCTTTGCTCCTAGTGATTGTTTTTAGTTTTATGCTTTGTGTTTTGGCACACTAGATCTCTTTAGTTGGTTAAAGTTAATTTTTTTAACTGCTCTGTAAGTATCTTAGATTTTAAGGTATAATGGGGATAGCATTGCCTTGATTTATGTAAGACTCAGGGATAATCTTGTTTAAAGGCTTTTTTCTTTGCTGCTTTCTAGAAATGTAGGTACTACAATATCAGTTCAAAACATGGAGTAAGTGGGGAATGGGGAAGGAGGAAACAAATGCTTTTCTTTTTTTTTTCCTCCCCCCACCAGCCAGCCAGCTGGACATAGTCACATTTTATTTTCTATACAAAACTGGATTTTTTTTTTTCTTTAGTTTATAGAACAGTACAGGCAAGCAACTGTCAGTTAGCAGTGACATGGAAAGAGATTTCTTGCATTGTGGAAGCAAAACAGGAATCAAGAAGAATTAACTCCAACAATTCAGCTAGTGACTTGCTGGAATGGACTGTTAGGACACAGCCTGATGAGAAAACATTGCTGATTTTTTTCTTCTTTTCAGATTCAGAAATAACTCAGCTTCTTTTTGTGACAAATACTTGCAGCGTCACCCTTTCTGGATGATACCTTCACTCTCCTATGCAACTGGAGACTTGAAACTGGAGCTGCTTAAACAATCAGTCCTTTGAACTGTTTATGTGAATCATGCCTGCTAACGTGAAAGTGTGCATTTGTTCTCAGCCTGGTTCACAGCAGCACTGTTTGTCTGTAAAAGCATTTTGTGTGCAGTACAGTCCTGAAGAATTGTTCCTCTCACTGCTTCTTTCTGTAAATATTGCTAGAAGTAGAATACATTTTAACAGTAAATAGCAGTATGCCTGGGCTGCTTTTCTGTGTTGAACCTTCATGCAAACATAATTTAGAACATCTTAGTGTAAACGGTTTATATTTTATAAGATTCAGTTTGGTTTTATTTTTCTATTTTTAATTATGTACATATAACAGAATAAATATTAAAATAAATTGTATTACATCTTGGCTTTTCTGAAACGTGACACAATGACAGTGCTTTCCATTTGGCAAGCACTAATGTTCCTTCAGATTTCCTTTGGGGGGAATGTAAAAACTTTTTGTAATTAATTTGAAGCAGCCTCTCAGCTTCAGTTGTATGGGTTATATATAACCCAGGGTGGGGAGATGGGAAGGATGGGAGAAAAACAACGTGGGTGAAGGAGGGAAGTGCTCTTCTCTAGGGGTCTAGGGACACTTCGTCTTACTACCTTTCTAAAACTCACCTGTCTTTTTGCATTATTTCTTCATTGTGTGATGTATTTCTTGCAACTTTTTTCCTTAGTACCCTTTTACTTTCTTTTCTGTCCTCTTCTGTCACACAGCCTCATCTCCTATACCTTTCCCTCCTACTGGTACCTCCTTTTTGTCCTGTGTGGGAAGTGATTCACCTCCTTCACCCACCAGTACCCAGCCTGATGTTTGGTCTAGCAAAGACCCCGTAAAGGTCATGTTGTTGCCACCTTTCCTAAGTGACCAGGCACAGCATGTTAGTATCCGGGGACCCTTCCACCTCTTCTGCCAAGCCACAGGTAAGTTGGAGGACCCCTGTATAAGCCAGCACTTTCTGCATTAAAGGTTTAGCTGTGTCACTGTGTACTGTGTAAGTTTTACTTTTCTGATGTTTGGGTGGGGGGGAGCAAGAGCAGAGATGGTATCAGGATGCCAACATGCTCTTACCAACAGTGAGTCACTGCGAGTATTGTTTTGTATAATGGAGGCTCTGATTCAGCAATGCACTTTAGTATGTTCATAGGTAACTGATTTTATTAGGCTCACTTGCATGCTGAAGGAATTCAGTGAATCAGGATTGCACATGGATGTCTAGCAGGTAGATATTTCCATTGTCAGTGTGTATGCAGTTTGAAAATCACACTTTTATTGGATTTGAACTTAGCATATTTTCTGGACCAGGTCAGTCATTCTTTTTTCATCTTATTTCAAATGGTGAAGTACATACAGTAATAACAACTTCCATTTTATGACAGATAAATTATATGAGGTGTACAGGAGGACAAAGCTGTTTTTTCCATAGCAATTCAACATTTTTTTCAAGGTTTTTTTTAGATTGTTACAAATTACGATTTGTAATTGCTGTTTTAAACTAAGTGTGGTTTAATGGATCTAAACGGGTCTTCATATGTAACCTTATTCTTTAAAAGAAGAAATTACACTAATTGAATAATTATAAAAAGTAGTGTTGTTCCATATTTGTGTCCATTAGTGTTATCTGGAATCAGATCAAAATGCATAAATCTTTATAAGCATAGATCTTAATAAAGGCACTGTTTGTATTTCCATGGCTAAAAGGAACAACAGTGGGATGAAGGTTCTTTGATAGAATAGAATCATTTAGATTGGAAAACACTTTTCAGCAGTAATTCGTTCACTTTTGCCATAGGCAATTCAGAAACTTCATTGTCCACCATGGGGAAAAAAAGTTACAATAGCACAAAAGATTTAAACAGTTCGATAATCATACTACAGATCTGGACTTTATTTTTAAATTGCTTTTTTTCATCCAGCAGTGTCCATCTTAACATGATGCTGATGCTGTCCTTAAAAATTGTATTTGCCTTGGTAGTGAACTTAAGAAGGAAGGTGCAGTGTCCTAAAGTCAGCTTGTGGACTTGAGTCGTCAGGAGGTGTAGGGGTGAATAGTGTGAGAAGCTAACAACACCTGACATCCAAGGGATGCAGTAATGGCACAGGTGGGGCCAAGGTGACCCAGCTGTGGAAGCACTTCCAATGCCTCTCAAAGCAGGGAAGGACTGGACTTTGTGTCATGGATGGAGGTTTTGCTCCCTTTGGGAAACAAGGCAATTGGCTGACATCACACTCGTCTTACCCAAGATTACAACTTTAGTCTCTTGAGTTAAAAACCAAACAAACCAGCAAATGTAAACCATCACACTGAACTGGTGCAGATATTTTGCATCTTTCTGGGTCCTGCATGTGGGGATATATGAATTCATCCTGGGTGGGGGTTGGCTAAGCAATTGCTTTTGCAAGGAAGGTCTCTGCTTGGATTTGTTCAGATTTGTTCGGTGTCTGTTGATATTTCTTTATATTAACATAGCTGTAATGGAACTTTATTCTGCTCAGCTATGACTATCAGGTAAAACGTGTTTGCAAGGAGCAACAGGGTTAAATGAGACAGGCAGAGAGTTAAATGTTGTGCCTTGTCTGCAAAAAGGATATGGCATCAGTAAATGTATGATGCAAATACATAGATTGCCACATCATCCAGTCAAAAACCTCAAGCTTATTTTTAATTAAGTTTCTAACTTAATTGTTATTTTATCAGAATTGCTGAATCTCTTCCTTTTTTTAATTGTAAATATCTGTTTCAAGCTGTCTGGAAACTCGGCAGCAGTTGGTGAGTTCTTTTGCTCATCTCTTACTCATCCCACGTGTTTTAACCTGAAAGCTTGCCTAAGGATAACACTTTACAACTTTGTAACTGGCTCATTTCCATAAGGTAAAGTGGATACAGCACAAACAGCACTTGTGGTAAACTGGTACATTTTTTCTGAAATATAAATTTTTTCAAGCATGGAGTCCTCCTGCCCTTCTGGAAAAGGAGGGAATAAATCTCCCTTCACAAATTTCTTCCCAGTTTGTCTCTCTCTAGTCCCCCAAAGAGTCTCACATTTCTGCAGAGACCTGTCTGCTGTGTGTGCATGGGCAAACATTACGTTTCCTGTGTACTTTTTCTAATAGAACTTTACTCTCCCATTACAGAATTTTAAAATCTTTGCAGGCAGTTGAGGCAAGCTTCAAATAAATTGAACAAAATACTATACCATCTAGTTCAGGGGAGAGACAGTGAGTTGATGATGTATGCACCTGCTGTATAATTTCTCTGGTGTGCTCTGTTGAAATATAGTAGGAACAGGCATTTTCTAGAGTTTTGGTTCTGCTCGGAGATGTTTTACTGGCACCTCCTCCCTCAGCTTTGGAGTAGTATCTCCATGTCGATAACTTCACAGACCAATGACATAGCTAAAATACACTGAGTGTGCTGTGCAACAGTGTAAATACTTCTATGATCAGAAATGCTGCAAAACACTGTGCTTTACCTGCAGATCGAGACTCTCTGTCCATGGTGTCAGGATGACTCCCTCCCTTAGTTTGTCTGCAGCTGGAGATTTTACATACTGGATTATTTCCAGTTTTGGTAAAAAAACCCAGGAGTGTGACCATAAAAGCTCTGTGAACTTGGCAGTATACTTTAAAGGAGTTATTATTTCATGGAGATATTAAGATGGGTATCTGGTAATACCCACGTACAATGCCTGTTCCCTGTGGTTATGCTATTTTAGGAGTACAAGAAAGTTTCCCACATCCGTGGAAGAAAAGATCCATAACTTGAAGAATCATAACTGCGGGTGGTTCACTAGAGGTTCCTCTTTGGTGGAGCCTGAAGTTGCACTGAAAGACATGCAGAAGGGTGGGAAAATACAAAATGCAATGCAGTGAGAATACAAAATGCAGTGCACTTCATGAGGACTGCTGCAGACTGAGTAAGACTCTTGAGAAGGCACCTGCAGAGTGAGTCTGAAAGAGGCCAGCCCCAGGCTTGTCCCGGCACCTGAGGGCTGCCTGTGCTCGTGTCACCAAGTGCTGGTGCTTTGCAGGTCCCAGCACAAGGGCGCAAAAGTCCGTATACCTTGCTGCGCCTGATTTTTTTTCCCCTGGGAGGAGGAAGTCGCCTGTCAGAGACTGATTTACCCATGGAAATGAGTAATTCATTCTTGGGTGAGGTTTTTTTGCATCATTTGCATGATTGCATCAGCCATGGTGCCCTGGTGTGGTCTGGTCTGGTGTAGAGCTCAGTCAGCAGAGGCATGGAGGTGAGCAGCATCCAGAGCAGAATGAGCCTGCCTAGGAATGTGCTTTGTGCTGGACATAATGTTTGTCCAGAACTACAAATGACAGCATTTAAATTACAGCATGCCAGCATCTTATAATGGACTTTACTTGGGTTGTTACTTTTCTGCTCTTACAAGAGCACAAATATCAAGAGCAATTTTTCATACACTTGTGTTTTATAACCAGTTGAAGTTGGTAAGTGGCTCTTAATTATGGCTGTGGAGAGATACAATGTTAGTTTTTGAAATGTGAGAATGGTTTAATTAGTAGCCTTGAAAGGAAAAGCTCTGCATCTTCCAGGACAAATCAATCCACTGCACAAATATTTCAAAACTTTATAGAACTTTAAAGTTTCTATGCAGTATGTTTTGAGATTTACACAGTGATGCTTTCCTGAAGCAATACCCATTACTTTAATCTGTATGCTTAGTAAATGGTTGGTTTACCTTCCTGTGGGAATGGTAAGTTTGCACCATGTTAAACAATTTCATACCCCACTTCATGAATTGTCTGCTCAGCAGACCTTTGGTGTTTCATCACATGCTTTTTGACTCAATATCAGTCTTTGGCTACAGTTGTCTCATAGTAGCTGTTAATTTGTCATTTTGTAGATTTGTACAATTTTTTTCAATGATTTCTGCACTGACAAAACATTGCTTAACAGCGCCTTGGCACTAGGTTTTAACCTTTCCTGTGTGCAGATCTCTTGACATGCCACCTGTTTATTATTATTTGGGACGCATCTAGAAGATAAGTTGAAAAATTAAGATTGTACCTTTAATATATAACAGAAAAGGGCTTGGAAGTTTTAAGGTTACAAAACTGGGTACATATCACAGACCTATTTTGCCTTAAACTCACAGACATTAAAGATACCCTTGTTGCTTTAGATTGCAATATCTTAGGAATGTAATCTTTTTACTACAATGCTGGCGTTTCTTTTTTCAGATATAGGGCTTGCTGAGACCATCATAGCTAAGCCTGCATGCAAAACTAACAGCATTAAACGCCTTTGTAAGTGCTGGGCTCTGATGGTTTCCTTCACAGTGATTTCTGTAAGGAAATTGAAAATTCATTTTCATGAGGACTGTGACATGGATGATGCATTTTTAAATTCTGTCATCAGCAGCAGATTTTGAAACATCTCTGTAGAAATTTCCTTTGCTGTGCAGTTTTATGTGTAAAGGCTATGTCAAGCTAAGAAATATGTGGAAAGGTGTGCAACAAGAATGCCTTTTCCTTGCTTTTTTTTTTTTTTTTTTACTATATTGGTTTTCCAGTAAGGGCTAGAATAAGTTCAGTGTAAAAATAATTTAAGCATAAAGCAAATTAAAAAGCATCAGGCATCAAATCAAGAAGGCAGAGAGCAAGGAAAAGAAGTAGAACCAAAAGTGTCTTACTTTTTTCTCAGAAGATTTCATCAATTTTTTTTCCTACCTTTTACAGTGTGCAGCTGACCACATTCGCACAGGTTTTTCCTGCAGAATGAATAAGAAGGTGCAGTTGGGAAACATCTTTTGTGGCTTTTGGTAGTTTATAAATGATTAAAACATAAAAAAGGCCCTAAAATACCTTCCCATGGAAGATTCAGTCCACTTAGGACTAGAAGCTGTAGCCTGCAGTGGTTACTGCTGTTGTAATGTGTGTGAAACACTTGAAGCTGCAGTGTGCTGTAGTGTGTCTCCTGCACGCCAGTAGGTGTTGCAGGCACTCACCACTAAGTCTTACAGGCTGCATCTCGTGTCAGCAGAGGGCTTGGGGAAAGGAAGCCACTGCATGGTTTTCAAAGCCTTCCACTGGTACCTGCACACAGTTTGAATGAGCTGCCCTTTTGAGAGATTTACTTGTCAAAAAGTCTGTCGAGGCCAAGGAAAAGAGCTGGCACCTCTGCAGGAGTACCTCTGTGAAGCAGCAGCTTTGCTGCTTCGTTGTCTAGTTCAGCTTTTCAGCTTGCTTGGGGATTGGGTGCTGCATGGGCTGTCAGCAGAGATGAACTGACTAGGTCACAAAAGAGGCAGTATTCTCCATTTGAATTTAATGTATGCGATTTTGGGAGACTACGAGGGCTCAGGAAGAAGAAGTTTTGCAGAATCCATGTCAGCTTTTGTAGTGTGCCTAGGTATGTATAAAAGGAGAAGCTTGCTTTGCACTGGGGTCTTTGAGACCCAAATGCCTTTTGGGATGTCTTATTTCAGGAGAGGGGGATTCAGAGGTGTGTTTTGTTCCTGTACCATTTGCTTACAACAGTTTACTTGGCCTCCCAGTTTAGCTTTTCTTCTTTTGCAATTCAGCATAAATATTTCATCTGTTTTTCTCCTTGCTAATGTGGAACTCTTGATTCAGTAATGCCTCAGCTTGGAGCAGTACACTGGTAATAACTCCTACACGCTGGCCATGATTTCCCAGTCATGCCTAAAGAGATGTGATGGATTTGGACTGGTATTGGAATCTGGAGCATAACCACAATTTTACACTGTTTTCCTCAGAACATCTTGCTACCTGCAACTGATCAGGATTGCAGCCTGGCTACCTGTACACATGTTTTTCTTGCCCATGAGAGCTACAGCCTGTAGACTTGTAATTATTAATCCACTGGTGTGGCTGATTAACTGAGTAATAATTTAGACCAAAGCTGTCATCTTTTTTTCAGCTATTTCAGCAGAAACTGCTACCAGAGCTGCCTCAGCATGTTGTGTGTGCATTGTCCCCACAGTGGAGATGAAAGTCTCATTTCCATCTCTTCAGTCATCTTCTGCTAGATCTACCTGACAAACAAAGCAAAAGCAGTAGTTTGTGTTCTCTGGAGAACAGGAGTGATTTTTGGAGAGCATGTTACTCCTTAAAATATGTTCTCCAATTTTCTTCACTTTATTTTAAAACTTAATGTAGTAGCCTTGTTAGCTGATAGGATGGCCAGAAATAATTAGGCAAACTCAAAGTGCCAGGGAAGTTTAGGCTGGTCATCAGGAAAAAAACTCTTCACAGAAAGGGTGATTGGGCATTGGAATGGGATGCCCACACAGGTGGTGGAGTCCCCATCCCTGGAGGTGTTTTAAGGAAGGACTGGATGTGGCACATAGTGCCATGGTCTAAATAAGGTGGTGTAAGGTTATAGGTTGGACTTGATGATCTCAAAGGTCTTTTCCAACCTAGTTAATTCTGTGATACTGTGAAAATGGAACCTAATTTTTTTTTTTTTTTTTTTTTTTTGACAGTCCCTGGTTCTAGCTTACTGGTGCCTCATCTGATTTTTCTTCACAGACAATTATCTATGTTCCAATTGCAAAACCTTTTTCTGGACACCGTCAGAGAACATCTGAATAAATGCATGAACAGTTACCAATTGCATTTTCATGTAATGTGCCAGTCAGCCATTTTCCCAACCTGCTTTTAAATTCCACTCCAAGAAGACAGAGGCCGTGTCCTACTTGCACCCACGTGTGCTGTGCATCACCTCTAGTGACTGGTTGCTGCTTCCAGCTTTTAGGTGGTTCACGTTTAGCAGGAAGCGCTTCCTGCTTTTCATCTGCCTTCGTAAGGCTGCATCAGCTTGTGGTGATGTCACACACAGGGACCGGTAATTTAATGAAGCACCACGTGTCTGAAGGAGGAGGACGTCATGCATCCTTCAGTATGAAGTATGTGGTGTTGGAAGTAATATTCTGTGGCATTTCAGAGCGGTCTATTTTCTTGGCTTTTTAAAGGGACTTTTTTCCATTGCTGTCAAGCTTGTCTTCTAGAATGCATTGCCCTACTTTAACAATCAAAAACAAACACCAGTCAACAAGACTACAAAAAAAATGCACGCCTGTTATAGGGGGTACAGGCTATTTAATTTGCACAATATTTGAAGAAAACTGCAAAGATGATTGCCTCAATTAAAGATTTTTTTTCTTCACTTTTCCAGTCAGTTATCCACTGATGGCTTCATTTTGTACTGATTTATTATTCTGGTATGTTATCAGCAGCAATGACTCAGACTCCTACAACTCAAGAACTATGACCAGCCCTAAATCTTTCATTCACATACTAGGTAGTGCTGGTGGTAATATTTCATATTAATGATTGACTAACCTCTTCCTGGGCTAACTTTGATGCCTGATTTAAAAAAAACTTCCTGCATCCAGATTATAGGGCCTTTTTAAAACTTAATCCCTGCTCTGGATGAGGGCTTCCTGTATGATCTTGGTTTTCAGAAATCTGGGATGTTTGCTTCAGTAGCATTCAGGAAAGCTGCAAGCTTGATAGCAAGCATTAAATCCAGATGCCATTCTTTTTCTTAGTCTGCTGCACGTGGTGAGCTTTGAAAGAGGTTTTGGTGTGTATTGGGTTATACAAGGAAGTTTTTTCCTAAACCTGAACTTCCCATCACTGTGGATAGCCTCCGGTAGCAGTTCTTTGTCTAGATTATAGGCATTTGTGTAAAAGATTCTTTGTTACCCTGGTAGAATTTCTCTGTGGGATACCTGTCGGTTATCTTCCCTGCATTTCAATTTGCTGGCAACTTGCAGAAATTATTAGCTGGGGTCTAGGTTTGCTGATGGCTCCTGCTGTTGTAACAAGTCCCCTGTCTTTTATCTTGGAAGTGTTTCTGTGAATATAGGGAAGCCTTATTAAATGCTACCCTTCAAGAACTGGGTTAGAAATGAGGGAGACCCTATGCTGAACCACCAGCAGTGGTAGCACTGCTCAGGGTTCACAGTGCAGCTTCACTGGGCTGCTTTTGAAATCTCCACAGCTCTCTGCACATTGCAGCACTTGGCACAATGAGCCAGCGTGGCCAGTGCTCCCTCTTGGTCCTCCTGCCTTATGTCACTGAGCTCAACTTAATCCATAATCTGCTCCTTTTAAGTTAGTGTCTCCAAGCTGTCTTGAAACCCGTATGTCTATTAGGATGTGATGTGTATATGGCAAATGCTTAATTTGATCCAGCTGAGCAGGGCGCATCCCCATGCTGCTCTGACTCTGTAGCTGTATACTTCAGTTGCTTCAAGTCTGCTTTTTTTTACTTACTTTTTTAACCTTAGGTCAAATTTACATGAATAACCCAGTGAATGCAGTCAGATTGTGGGTAGAAGATTACAAGCAGCTGCAGTGGTTTGAGTTTCTATGCTACCTATGACAGCTGAATTTTTTTCTCATGGAAAATACTGAGAAAAAAATCATCTGGGTATTAAATATGTCATTTGTGTAAACCAGCCTGATTTCACATAGGTCAGAGAACCCATTCTGCTGGCAGAAACTACCTGGACAGTACCTGGGCCATTACTACCTGGGTGTTATAATTTCATTCAAACTGCTGAAAGCAGAGGAAATGAAGTCTATGTGGGAAAGAAGCAAACACTTCCACAGACACTGGAAATTTTGAGGGGCTTATGCAAAGAAAAGGGGTAGTTCAGATAATGCCACAAAGTTTCTTATATTTTTGTTTGATATCTGTTAATTCCCCTTCTAGAATCACCAAGGTGGTGGAGTTGGTTTTATTTCATCACGTGTAATTAATGTAGTTTATTGAAGCAATGTTTTTGATGTTAACTGTTTGAAATATATTTAATGACTTCTCAGACATAGCTACTTATATACCTGGCCTGTTGTGCTGTTTAGTTCTCTATTGGATTATTATGTTTTAATAAGATTACTTTTTTTAAATCTTTCAAGCATTCCTAACATGGATGGCAAAGTAAGTAGATCAGGTTTGACAGAAACTTGTATTTTAAAGGTTGCACTTGACATACAATTAATTTGTGTTATAGTAACAATAGAAAATGCAGAGAATATGCTCGTGTTATTTTCCTTTATCTTAAAAAAATACTTCCCTAACCATTAGATATGATTCTGAATTTCTCACCACAGAGTTGTAGAAAATGTAACAAATGTGATTGAAAATTTTTGCAGGTTAAACTGTTTCACAGTGTATTTTTTTCTGTTGTTCCATCTGAAAATGAAATCAAAGTAGAGAAGGTAATTGCCCGAGAATTGGAAACAAGCTCCACTGAAACAGGATCAGTAAAATCCCGAGTACTGCTTGCACCTAGATTTTGCTGTCAACCAGTGTAAGTGGGGATGAGTATGTATCTCTGGGGATTTCCAGTGCTTCTGACTGCACAGAAAAACAAAGGAAGAGTAAAATTGCCAAGTTGCAACTTTGTAAGGGGCCAATCTGAACCAAGACAGCTTGCAAAATTTATATTTTACATATTTTACTATACTTATACATTTCTTTATACATGTATAAAGAAATGATTGCATATTTATCTCTTGGTGAAATGTGGATGTAAGCTGAAATTTTGACAGATTTCCAGCACAACTGAGATCTTTAGCACAGGAAAATAGAGCAGGTTCTCTAGTACATTTGAAGTAAGTTTAGGGAAGTGTCCTGCACTAAATATGCCACTTCCTTGCATGGCTCTAAAATGGCACTTAGGTATTTCGACTTTTTTGCTGTGCTTGCACTTACTATTCCTCCAAATTTCAAGTTTGTCCAAATTTCAACTTCAGCTTTAGTTTACTGAAGTAACTTGTCCCTGGTTCCAGACTTCCCACTAATTTAGTGACATGTAACCAGTCTGCTGTCAACTATAGAATAAGTACAATCATCCATAAAACCCCTTAAAAAAAAAGTGTGCTAGACCAGCTATTTTCTGCTGTCAGCCCTTCAGACTGTGCCACTTCCCTCAGAGAAACTCTACAATGCTTTAACTAGATCATGTTCTCTATCATTCACCCTTACTCTTATTGCTAATTTGTGTGCCCATTATTTGTGGGAGATTTGGAAATAAAACTTAGGAGTTAAGAATTTAATATGATACACTGAGGAAGTACACAAATGTGAAAACTAGTTGGTTTTTCTCTGCATGATTATCTAAAACTTAATTGGGACACTAACAGTAGAATTGTATTTTTCTAGGGAAAAAAGGCCACATCAACTTGCTCACAGTAAAAGCTGTAGTAGGTTCTGTCAAGACATATTTGCAAAAATAGTTCATTCTCTTTTTACCTCAAATTTCTCTTTACATCTTCTCATGCTAAGGCTAGTCTGGATCCTAGGCCCAGAGGGAGAAATAGTCATGTTTTAAACATCAGAATTACAAAGATCTTAGCTTGGCCCAGATGTCTGTATTTTAAATGGAAAGGCTCTGATGCTGCCAAGCACACTTCAGCCAACCTTGCCAGTTTTCTGGGAACAGCTGTTCTCTCCTCCAGGCTACTGTCAATCTCTGATTTATTCAAATGTTGCCCTTGCAGGTTAAGACAAATAACAGTAACCAGGCTAAAAAATTAAATTGCTCTTTGTTGTTGATCCAAGCTTCTTTCAAGTTCTGTCTTGCTTAAGTGCCTGCTGTGACTACTGGTTCTGTGCTTTTTCCACTTCTGCCTTTTTCATTACTACTTCCAGCATCTTTGACGCACTGAGTTCTTGAACTTTTCCCCTCCTGGCCTTTTTTTCAGATTCTGCAAGGCATGTCTCAGGTGGTTTCAGCTTTGTACCAGGAGCTATGTTGGGCAGCAGTAGGCAATGTGCCTAGTGCTACAGGAATTCATACGGGCAGATGGTGCTGGTGTTCATCATTGGTTCTACCATGTGTGTGCTAAGTTCCCCCTTGCGAGAATCCACACAGAATTCCTCAATACATACAAACTCACAGCTTTGGCTTGAACCTAAATTTCCAGAGTTAGCTCCTCTTTATCCCAGGTTTTTGGTAGCTAGAACTTTAGCTGAAGAAACCCAAGAAGCATTACAATCAACCATTCATGTTTTTAAGCCTAATCTTGATGTGATGGGGTTTGTGTTCTTTTCAAAGACTCATCGTCTATTTTCTTACAGAATAACCTCACATTTTTACAGGTCCGGATGACTCCTACTTTGTCTGGAAGAAGAATGGACAAAAGATGAAGGCGTGCATCACAGAGCAATCTCACATGCTGCTTGATGGCAGAGTGCATGTTCTCAGCTGGGTGAAAGATTCAGTATCAGAAAACACAGAATACAGATGTTCATTCATCTCAAAAGTTGGGAACACAACGTCGGAAGTGCTGATCACAGTGGAAGATAAAGGTACGGTTGTTCCAAATGCATGCTGTGTTTGGCCTGACCTTGATAAGAGTAAAGCTCTGTAATATTCACCCATAAAACATGTGCATATCTAAAGGTGGTAACTCTTGCCTGCAGCATGAGTATCCACTTCAATTACGAAAATGTTTTAGAGCCATAAAAACTCCTTCTACCCCTTCCCTCAAAGGGCTTATGTAAATTAGCAGTTATGATCTAGAAATTGAACCAAAACCTGCTAAACTAATTAACAAAAACTGAAAACCAAATGAGTAATAGAGAGCTACAAGTAAGTACTCAGCTGGAATTCTACAAGGTAATGTAGAAAAATTCTTTAATGCACATGGACTTAAGGCAGTCAGAAGGTAAAGAGAAACCCCCACTACCCTAGATTTTTGAAATTGCATGATTTGTAAACCATCTATGGTTGGGCAAGGTCAGTTTTCTCAGCTTCATCGGGACACTAACTAGGCAGGTAGGCAGTTAAATAACTTCAGCAACTGCACGATTTTGGAGTATCCAGAATGCCTGCTGCAACTAGCTCTTGAGACCTTACCCAGGCCTGGAGAAGGTCTGAACAGTCTTTAAAAAGACAGCAGGAGCAATGGACATGACACAGCATGGATTTTCTTGGCAAAATGAAGGAAAAATTAACCAACTGGTTAATACTGAATGTGAGTCTGTCAAGGCTCAGTGCTGCTTTTTTCAATGACAGAGAAAAGCCATGGGAGTTATGCCATCACTCCAGTTACTTTGAAATCTGCATTGGAAGCAGAATTAAGAGCATCTCAGTGAAACCAACGTAAATGTAAAGCAGACAGAAGGGCTCTCACTGTGCTCTTAAAACATACATACCACTGTTGCTAGTGTCCCAAAGGATAAACAGAAAATATGTCACCATCAGTCTTACCTTCTGCAAAAAAAGCTGGCAAACAGAAATAGCACTAGAATTTTACCAAGATGCAGTAACATATCCCTTCTTTAATTATCACTGGGAGGAAGTATAAAGAACTCTTGAGTGAAATGACATGGCACCTACAGAGGGCTGAAGGATCAGACCCAGCCAGTATGGATTTAGGATGGACAGGTCCTTCCTAAATCAGGACCGACCTGATGCCCTTTTATGTGACCAGGTGACCTGCCTGGTGGATGAGGGGAAGGCTGTGGATGTTGTCTACCTGGTCTTGAGCAAAGCCTTTGTTTGACACTGTCCCCCACAGCACACTCCTGGAAAAGCTGGCAGCCCATGGCTTGGACAGGGGCTCTCTTTGCTGTGTTAAGAGCTGGCTGATGCCCAGGACCAGAGAGTGGTGGTGAATGGAGCTGCATCCAGCTGGCGGCCAGTCACCAGTGGTGTCCCTCAGGGGTCTGTACTGGGGCCAGTCCTATTTAATATCTTCATTGATAATCTGGATGAGGGGATTGAGTCTACCATCAGCAAATCTGCAGATGACACCAAGTTGGGGGGTGAGTGTCAATCTGGTGGAGGATAGGAGGGCTCTGCAGCAGGACCTGGACAGGCTTGATGGGCTGAATCCAGCAACGAGGTTCAACAAGACCAAGTGCTGGGTCCTGCTTTGGCCACAACAACCCCCTGCAGCGCTACAGGCTGGGGACAGAATGGCTGGACAGAGACCAGGCAGAAAGGGACCTGGAGGTACTGATTGACAGTGGATGAACACCAGCCAGCAGTGAGCCCAGGTGGCCAAGAAGGCCAATGTCATCCTGGCCTGTATCAGCAACAGGCCAGAAGGACCAGGGAAGTCATTCTTCCCCTGTACTCAGCACTGCTTAGGCCACACCTTGGGTACTGCATTCAGTTCTGGGTGCCCGCAGTTTGGGGAGATGATGGAGTGGGATGTTGAGGTGCTGGAGCGTGTCCAGAGAAGGGCAACAGAGGTGGTGAAGGGTCTGGAGCACAAGTCCTGTGAGGAGCAGCTGAGCGAGCTGGGGTTGCTTAGCCTGGAGGCTCAGGGCTGACCTTATCCCTCTCTACAACTGCCTGAAAGGAGGGTGCAGCCAGGTGGGGACCAGTCTCTTCTCCTAGGCCACCAGTGACAGGACAGGATGACACAGTCTAAAGCTGCCCCAGGGAAGGTTTCAATTGGACATTAGGAAGAACTTCTTCACAGAAAGGATGATAAAACATTGGAATTGGCTGCCCAGGGAAGTAGTGGAGCCACAGTCCCTGAAGGTGTTTAAGGAAAAACTGGACGCGGCACCGGGTGCCATGTCTGGTTGACAGTGTAGTGTTGGATCCTAGGTTGGATTTGATGATCTCAGAGATCTTTTCCAACCTGATTGATTCTGTGATTCTACGATTACTGAAAAATGGGGAATACTAGCTGGACACATCCATCAGGTCATTGGTTCATCATGTCAGCTGGTCCTCTCCATCATGTCATTTTTCTCCCCAGGCTTGTTATGATCTAACTGAAGCATTCCTGTGCTTGTTACATGGGTTTGAACTACTAATTTTTAGGTCCTACCTTCTAGATCTTGAATCACAGATAAACAGCACTAAGCCTGTTTCCTCTGGAGGATATTAAGTTTGCTGCACAGGGTGAGAGAACAATTTCAACAGCACTTACTGCCAAATGAGATGATGGTTCCTTCTAGCTCTCCTTCCTGCAGGACAGGCAGTCCTGCAACTGATCAGGTACTGACTTCTACCATTATATCGTTATGTAATCATCCCATGTACAATTCTCAGATAGTGATGGCCAGGATGCATGGACCAAAGAATTTGATACCTGGAGAAGTGCCATCAGTGAACATGACAAGATGATGCAAAACTGGAGGAAAACATGGGTAAGACTTTTATAAACTGCCTCTTGCACTTCTGCAACTGCCTGTACTTACTAACAAAATGATCAATGTTCCTGTACAAGTCATGGTTCATGACCCTCTCAGCAGTGAAGTCTATTTTATCTGTGACATTCATCGCAGTTACGTCAGCTTGTTCCTTCAGTCCACTAACCAAGTGCTCATCAGTCAGTAGTTCTCTTCCTGCCCAAAAGAGTAAGTCTGTGTATAATGAATAGAGTAGATCAATTTCATCACATCTGTAGACTAACTGGATTGCAGAGACTACTGGACTCCAGAAATGGTACTGTCCATAAAAGCTGACCATTTTTTACAAAAAAGGTCCATACCCATCTATTAGTATTTTTCTTCAACAGTTAGAACAAAGATTAATTTCGAAAACCTTAGATATGACATGCTTGCTGCCTGTGGAACAGTTAGGATAGGCAACCTTTAAGCCCCATTTTCATTTTTAGAGTGGTATTAATACATCATTCTGAATTTTTTCTTCAGGAGACCTGCAACAAGAGAAACAGCCTCTAAGGGACAAAGGAATGAACAGGCTAGAAGGAGAAATGTATGCAAGTTAAGAATACCTGGTACTCTTAGTGTTATTGCATTTGGAGAAGTCTTTGCAAGCATTAGAGTTGGCTTTAAAACTGATATTCAGAATCACCTCAAGCATGAAGTGGAAGGGGATTTTCTTACTGCACCGAAGAATAACTAAGTTACACGCAACAGGAAAAGCCATCCATCCCATGCTGCAACTATCTCTGGTTTTCTGATGTCAGCTATTTCAGCTTAATAAAGAACAAAGTAGTCTCAGTAAAACTTGTGCTGTTCAAAGAACATAGTCTGTCTTCTGTTTTGAGTTCATAAAGCCAACCAGGTAATTTTGGGCTTGAGGATCTTGGCATATGATTTAGAAATTAGGATGTGGGTCACATTTATGTAAAGACATTTCAACTTGTACACTTATTTTTCTTTTACTATGTTTACCCTTATGTTGCCAGTGTTTTGAAGAGCATTCCTTTCTAGTGTCATCAAGTTCATTTGTTCAAACACATTTCCTTTGGTGATTGTGCTGGATTTGGCTGGGGTAGAGTTAATTTTCTTCACAGTGGCTGGTAGGAGGCTGTTCTGCATTTGTGCTAATGCAGGGTTGATAATACAGAGATGTTGTTGCTGAGCACGGCTTACACAGAGTCAGGGCCTTTTCTGCGTTTTGCACTGCCACAATGGCGAGGAAGTTGGGGGGTGCAGGGGAGGTTGGGAGGAGACACAGCCAGGACAGGTGCCCCAAACTGACCAAAGGGATATTCCAGACTGTATGGCATCCGTGCTCAGGATACAAAGGCAGGGGAAGATGTATGGAGTGATAACATTTGTCTTCCCAAGTAACCATTACATGTGATGGGGCTCTGCTCTCCTGGAGCTGACTGAACACCTGCCTGCCCATTGGGAAGTGGTGAATGAATTCCTTGTTTTGCTTTGCTTGTGTGCATGGCTTTTACTTTTCCTATTAAACTGTCATCATCTCAACCCACAGCTTTTCTAGCTTTTACCCTTCTGATTTGCTCCCACTGTGAGAGGCTGGGTGGTGCTTGGTCGCTGCGTGGGCTTAAACCATGACAGTAATAATTCTGTACCAAATAAAGAAGTCCTGACTACTGCTTAAAATAGATAGATTACAAAGTATGCAAGAAGACCCTAGTTTTTGAAAATTCTTCTTCTATATTTGAGAAAATGTAGCTTAAAAGAATTCTATGCTGAATGAATTCAATCATTCCTTATGATGATCAAGTGTGGACTGAAAATATGAGGACCTACACTATCCACAGTACAATTGTTCTGAGCAGTAATGCTGTAAAGTTTTGTCCTTCTGCATCTAAGAAACAAAAGTCTGAGGTATAAATCAAATTTTCTCTATTATCTGCTTAATGGAGTTCAACAATCTGTAAGCAAGTAAGATGCTCCCTAATCAATCAGCCCAGGTGGAGAGCTGCTTCGAGCCACAGCAGAAAGCTTCATAGTCATCCCTAAGTTCTCCCCTATGTGGTAAGATTTAAATGAGTGTTTCCACATTAAAGACAGCAGTCACTCCATGCTAAGACTCGAATGACCCTTTTTCTTTAGTATGAGACCACCTTGTCACACACACAAGGTGACAACTCATATTTTCCCTATTTTCTTAACCATTTTCCCTATTTTTCACATAGGTGTTTCATTAATGCTGATGCAGACTTCTGACACCACCAGAGATATTTTTGTCTCGTTTGTTCTAATTTTTTTGTTCTTAGGACAACGATAAATAGACTTTCCTTGAATTGTCTCTCCTCCATTTGTTCAACAGATTTGGAGCAGGCTTAAGTTTAGTTCGGTGGAGTTGAGTGGGAACATGGGTTATGGATGACATAGCTAAGCTTTGCTTTGTCTCTGCAGGAAATTACTGCAAGTAGTAAAAAGTTGCCAAATTTTTTGTTTAGTTCAATCTTGTGGGGGGGAAAAAAAAAAAATCTGTGCACCAGCTGTGACACCTTAAATTTTTTTTATACGACGAACTGAAAATAAGTCCCTAAGATTGTGAACAACCTATGTTTCCAAAGTTTTATGCTCTTCTACAGTAAGACAAAATAGAAAACAGAGTCAAAACCCAAACTTCTTCACCAAATGGTCCTCATTCCATGCAATGACTGGGTTTAGCAGTTCCAGAATTTTATATGTGTATCTGAATGGCACAGGTCCAAATGAATAAATCACAACTTACCTTTGGATCAAGGGTGTATGCTGGCCAAAAGCATGTTTTGTCACTGGGACCTTTCACCCCCAATTTCCATTTAAGATTAGAAGGAACTAATACAAAAAGATCATCATCATAACTAGTGACCAACTGTGCATTTCAGCATAAGGCCGGCTCCCCTTCTCAATGTTCTTTCCCAAAACTGACATTTCAAGTATCACTAAATTCCCACAAGACAAGTTTACTTAAATCACAACCATTCTTTATAGAATCAATATATTGTAACAGATTTTATACAATTCATATTCTACAAAAGTGTTTGCATTTCAAAATTATTTGAAGTTTTTAAAATCACTTCTATCATCACAAGGCAGCTATTTTCCAAAGTATTGCACTACAAATGTTCAGTATGGTGAAGCGCTTGCAGACATACCTCAGAGGTGCTGAGCAGCACCTGGCACCTGTATCACCTTTTAGGAAAGCTGAAACAAGTTACATGTGCATCCCTCCAGTTACTTTCTTTAGGCTTGTCCTCAAAAACCAGTACTGATACAGGCCATTCCCACTAAGGTGCTCCACCACTACTATAAGCACATTTTGTTTTTAGCATTTTATTTCCTCTAGGATACAAACTTCATTTCTTGTAAGATATAAATCTTTTCTCTTTAGATACAAACTGAGATTGCTCAAAAACTCCTAGATGTACATACCAACACAACCCCAAACTGAAGGAATGAGGAGTCTCAGCACGGAGAAGGTACAGATAGCAGGCTGGCACATTTGCTGTCCTGCAATATCCTCTAACTTCAAAGCAGGATGTACGATAAACTACTCTCAGTAGCAAAAGAAACATGAAATTTATAAAAAGTCTAAACAGAGCACATTCAGTTCAGGAATTTCAGACCCTTGTAGTCTGTGCTATCTCCTTCACACCTGATGTATGATCCCCAAATAACAACACAGAAGAGCTAACTAGGAACTTTGTCGTCATGGCCTTCCTTAATTAGTTTAAATCAAGCTACCTGCCCCAAATTAATTTCTTGCTGACTAGAATAAAGTGACACTGATAGCAGCCTGCCCTTCTGAGCAGGCTTATTTATAAGAAAAAACTAAGAACAAACCCACAATCAAACAACAGCTGAAGTTTTTTATACTGGAGTTGCAAATTAAGGGCAACTCTCCTTTAGCCCCTTCTGGCTCGAGGAATCTCTTCCCAAAGAAAATTATTTTTCTATCAGATTCTTTTGGTATATTCTATCCCAAGACATCAATGCTAGTCCATAAAAGCATTAAAGTTCAAGCCAATTCAAATGGTTTGGGGCTATGACAATTTGGTAGTGTCATCTGCTATAGTAATCAAACACACAGAACATAAAAATTAACCAGTGCCTCACATGCTCCAGTGTATATTTTGCTTAAAGGGATTCTGGACAGTTTACTTAGCTAACTTCAGGTATGTCTTTAGATTATGTTATTTTTCTACCTTTTTCCTAGGGATCTTACAGAAAAAAAAAAAAAAAGCCCAATAGAGCTGGATCTGGATTTACTGATGGTCTTCCAAATTCAGTATCGCCATGTCAGCAGTTGCACTCTTTTCCAATTCCAGTGCATATGGGTTATATTCTTCCTCAAGTTTTCTCTTCCAGACTTTAACTAGGGAATATTGGAAAACAAACAAACAAACAAACAAGAAAACAAAGAAAAAACGAAAATCAACATATTACCATATAATACTTGAGGTAAAACTTAAAATGAAAAGCCAAACCTGATTGTTTACTTCCCCTTCAAAGTAAGTGTAAGTGCTGAGATAAGCTGACGCACAGGCACATTGGCATTTACATTACGCAGCATCAGATGACACACAAAAGAATAGCTTAGGAGTGATGGGGTCTACTGACGTCCTTGTGTCCAACACCCTACTCAAGCAAGGCTAACTCTGAAGGTGGTTCCAGCTTTAAAAAAACCTGTAAGTTTTCAAGATTTTCAAAGAAGTTTTGAGCAGTATCTGCAATACATTGTATTGTCTGTTGACTTAATAACAGACCTGGAGGAAAATGTTTCTAGGAGCGAGTGCTTGTGGACAGGAAGATGGATCACAAAGAGGCTTCATTACAAAAGCCAAGTCTACCACAGTCACGAAGTATGGACATCTACAATTAAGAGGATTTTTTAAACAAACAGAAATGTAATTAGGAGCTCTGTTAAACTCTCTTCAGCAAAGCAATGAGTACTGCTCACCACTGGTGAATTTCAGAAAGGAACTTTCTTTAACACTTTCTCAGCAAAACCTGACCTCCAATTTATAAAAAAAACCCCAAGAATTTCCCCCTTCCTTACTAATGACTAGTTCAGGTATCATTTGTTTCATTGAAAATCACAGAATTAATGAGGACTATGTATGAAAATGGAACAAAAAACAAGTCAGTAAATACTTACTGTAATTCGGAACATCCTCATCTGAGTCCCTGGAAGATGTTTTACAAGTTTCTAACAAGCCACTTTTTTCAGATTCATGTAAGATGCTGGGTTGGGTTTCTCCTAGTCCTGCTTTAGCTTCTTCCTCTAAAGCTGCTATCATATCTTTGTAGGCCTTCCTGGCCTCTGTTGTCAGCTGTACCATTCTATGAAAATGGTCCTACGGCAATATAAAATATTAGAGTTTAAATCATACAGCAAGTTTTAATGTCTCCTTGAAAATCTAATGAATATTCCTTATTCAGAATGTGTAGGTTCATATATAAAAGTTGAGCAGCTTAGTATGCATGAAGACATGAAGAACACAGCATTTATTAGCATTTATAAAAACACTTGTTCTCTTGAAAAAAAAACCTAAGGGAGATAAAGATGAAGAGGATGTCAGGAAGAGACGGCAAAAGTAATTTTTTTAAAACAGTGCTGCCTGTTTTTTTCTAAAATCCGTTTTTCATATAAGCTATGTGTATGACCTGTGATGAACAGTCTAAGTCTGCAAAAGCAAAATGAACAAAAAACCCTTCAAATATCTCAGTATTTTTATCTCCTCTTCCAGGTAAAAAATGAAGCTGAACAAAAACATGAAGTGACTTATTTCAGCTTACCTGAGCCCCATCATAACTGAAAATTCCCACCACACTCACAGGCACTGCTTTGTTCACACAGCGGCCCAGGGCCTTACGATTAAGGGCAAAAACAAACGGGATATTCTGCTCACAGGCACAGTCGATAATGTTGTGTAGAGTCTCGTCCAGCCCACCTGGAGCAGACAATACAATCAGGCTGAGTGGAGCTAAAGAACCATACTGTTAAAACATGGCAAAATCCCAAAATTATGGGTGCTTTCTGAAACCACATTTTATAGGAAAAAAACCAGGGATCACAACAGTAGCATTGAATATCCATTTTTAAAGGAGACCCTGACATTTTTTTTCTTAATTCTTAGTTAACATTAATTTTAGACTACTACTATTCCATGTTTTACTATATACATAGTACAGTCTAATCTAGTATCAAAAAAGACCCAGCTGCTAAGGAATTATTTAAATGACAATAATTACAATAATGACAATAAATTAATGCAAATAATGACAACTTTTAGGAAACTATGACTAGTGACTTATTGTCACTCCATGTCCTAAAAGAGACTGATACAGTGGGACTCCTTGTGATAGCAGAGCTGGCATCAGCAGCCTTTGGATTGTCTCAGTGCAATTTTTTGTAGGGCAGCACTGCAAATCAGTGACTAAAGAGACCCTAATCTCAGGTAACTTCTCCCACCCCAAGACCCAAGATAGTCTTGACTCAGCTCACAGTTAGCTGCACAGCAGTAAACAATCTGAACACAGGAGGCAACTTTATATGGCTGTATTTCAGAGGATACTCATATAAATTCCTCCAACAATAATATTGCTGTCAGTATATTGAACCTTTTCCATTTCTTTTATTGAACTGGTATTTTTTTTGTTAAGAACTTATTTACCCTTTGACTGAATCTTTTCACAGTTAGGAGAGATGATGACACACTTCAGTTTTTTCAGCTTCAGATGTTTCAGAACTTCTCTAAGACCCATAACAAGCCTGCGTTTTATCTTGGCCTTTACTGGGTCTTTCTGATACAAGCGATCTTGGAAACGAACCAGTTCTTTTAAGAGATCTGTCACACAACTGTCAACTTCTTTACTAAGGACCTGGCTGCAGTAACTGGAAGAAAGGAGCAATCAAATGTTAAATTGACTAAAATTACAAATACGTAACATTTAAATGAGTAAAACATTAAATATACATTTTAAATTCTATTCTATGTCTTTGTACTTTTTTCTGTTTCCAATCCAAACACACTTGTTATATAAAAATTTACTTGGGATGTTTTTTTCAGTGTCTGAGACCTTAAGAGGAGGAAGTTTTGTCCCTTGTGTTACCTGGCTCCTCAATCAAACTATATTAAAAATACATATATACAATAAACCTATTTATATATATACATATATACACACATATATATATATTTTATCCCAATAGATAAGTATGTGTGTATCTTTTTCTACTGAAGCATTTTTCTGAGGGCATTTATTTTGATGTATATAAATCCAAGTACAGCAACCAAAGTACAAAATTATCACTTATTTCTGTAAGTTCAAGGCTGTGTGTAACAAACATGGAAAAGAGGATCAGATTCCTCCTCCCTATGTTCATGTCTGTCATCCTATTTCATTTATCGGACTATGGCTTTGTGTTGTTCATAAGGAAAGGATATAAAACGATGCACTTCATCCTTCTAGTACTCTCTGGGAAGATCAGAGTTACAAATTATTTCAGCCCACCCCACATTTTACACAAAGAATTTTTCAGCGAGGAAGGGTATCAAAGAGAAAAACTAAAGATATATCAACTGCACTGTTAACAGAAGGATGCCAACTGGCAAATTCACGTAAGATAATGACAAGAGATCACAACATCTATCCTGGATCTTAGAGATACAATTATTTCCAAATTTTCTTCAGGTTACAAGAGTATTTACTTAATATTTCCTACTGATTTCACTAAGTCTTGAAGACAGATCTACTGAAACACTAAAAAACCTAACCTAAAGAAAATAATCTAGGCTTTGCTGAATGCTCTACATCCTGTAATAAGTAAGACTGAGTTAAAAAATTAAAACACTGCTTTCCTCAAGAAACTGCTTTAAGCTGTCATGAGTGGATCTCTGACCTCTTCATATATAGTAATGACTACTTCTTCTTTATAAAGAAATGTGTATACACATCACCTTAAATGTTTAATTGAAACTGCACATAATTGATAAATATCCCCTTTATTTCTTTGCCCAGCCCCAACATGAAAATGTCATCTGGTTTCTTTCCATCTTTGCCATTTGGTTTGGCAGTAGAAAAGCAAACTACAACTAAAAATATTATTATGAAATAAAGTAGCACACCTTATTTAAGCTGTTACCGCATTATTTAAAATAAAGTACCTATTATTTTAATAGCAGCTTCTTTTCCTCCCTTACCCTCTAATGAGTTTGACTGCTTTTTCCTTCACGAAACATGCATTTTCAAGTGAGAATCACAAAACACACGAAGTTTCTAACTCCTTTGTGTGTCGGCTTACAGAAAGACTGAAAGAAAATAATTTAGAGTCTTCAGTCTAAACTCCAGTTAGTTTTGCAGAGAATGCAACTGAATTACCTTGTTCAAAAAATGCCGTTTTGGTGGCATTGTGCAAAATGAGACATCAATACAATCAATACTTACTCTCTAAAATTCCTGCTGTGGATTTTTGGAAGAGTGGTAGTTAGCTGCTTTGAAGTCACAGAACCTTCTTTAGATTCCTTGATCCCTGTGTTCTCTGGAAACCCTTCAGCAACGTGTGTTACTGGAACAGCTATCATGTAAATCAAGGTATTTCAATGAAAAAACAGACCAAAAACCATTGTGAGAAGATTAAGCTGTCAAGCATGGAAGAGTCACAATTTTCGTATTGCAACAGTCTGCGGTAGTAGGGAAACAGGTCTAACTTTTTTTTTATCTCATAGGGTTTTTTTCTCATCTCAAACCTCATTAATTGCCAGAGGTGTGTGGGAACTGTCATTACAACATACCATAAAACCAACAGGCATAGAAGTGTGGAACAGTAATCAGAATCCCTATTACTCAACTGCACTGACTTGCAGCTTTGGCCCACTTTACAGTCAAGATAAGCCTGAGATGATTCTCAGAAAATTCTGAGGTCACAGCTTTCATTTGGCAGTATATAGTACCTATTTTCTAAAGTACTAAATGTGCTCAAATTTTCAGCTACATACTGTATATTACAGCTTCTCTCGAAAGATACCTGCGCGACTATCCTGTAGAAGTGTTTCGTCTTCAGTAACATTTCCAGCTGTCTGACAAATGTTATCTTCATCTTTTGGCGCTGCTTTCTGTTCTAACAGGTGTTGTTGTTTTCTTTGTTCTCTTTCTTTCAGAATAATCTAAAAATACAGATCAAAATCAAATCAATTTGATGTCATACAGATAACAAAGCATTACTCTTACCACATATGTACATACAGACCATTCATAAAGAGGTTCAGCACTAGCATCTGAAGTTTACAACCTTTTCTATTTGCACATAAAAAGAAGGAAAGATAATTCCTAAATTTACATAGAAAAGGACTTTTACCTTGATTACCAGGGCATGGGTGGAGAAAATATTTACTAGGGATAAACTACAAGGGCAAAACTACAGTTAAAAAAATCCTCTGTATAGAAGACATGACAGGAAGCAACATGAATGGGCAAAGAGGGAAGATACAACAGAAATCACCAGTTGGACCTAACACCTGTTGCTGCAGAATCAGCTGGAGTTCTGGCTTGGAAGAGCACAGAAACATTAAATACTACCTCTGTTTGATCCATTCCCCCCACTCCTGCAAATAAAGTCATCTTTGCCAAGGCAAGTAATGTTTCTTTGCATGTCCCCCTGTACCACTGATGTGTGGACACTTTTGTAGTGGCACTTTTTCAGCTATCAATTGATTCAAGGAAGAAAGTATATTTTTTGGGAATTTGTATATGCCATTTAACAAGACTACCCTCTTCTACCCATCCCGTCTTTGAAACCAAGCAAAGCTAAAATTTAATTCAGACCAGTGGACACTTGAGTTGCAAATCTCCATATGAGGGGGCTTAACAGACTCACAGAAAATAGATTACCCTATGGTTTTACTATTTAAGGTAAAAAATACCCAAGGACCTTTTTAAGAGGTGTTGGTCTCTTTGCTTTAGGTACTTCTCTCTGTTTCCCTTTCTTTACCAAAGGAGCACTGGAATCCAAGGGATTATGAGGCATCTTTCCTTGGTTTAAACGGTGACTTCTTGTGGCTGTAGCAGGGTCTTTAGAAAGCAATGGTATGGCACCGCCAACTGAGATTTAAGAAGAAGTCTGCATCAGACAACTATGATACACCTAAATATACCGATGAAATACCTAGTGAATACCTAAACTAGAATCCAATTTCAAGTTTAAGACTGGTATACATATATTAAATTTGTGTTGTGTTACTATTAAGAATATTTACAGGCAATCCTGTGTCATTAAACACTGTTATTTTAAAAAGACTCACAAAAGACTGCTGCGTCCTCTACTTCTATTATACCCCTGGAATCACAAGCAGATTTTTTGTGTCTCAAAAGCAGAATTTCACCAAACACTGCAGTCCAAGATACCTTCAACACCATGCCATGCTGGCTTGGTAAACTTTCAGGAATTTCTGTGTTTCATGGTGGTGGCATTTCTTCCTCCACAGATTCTGTACTGTGTTAAGATAAATACTGAGTAGCAGTATTACAGATTTTAGATTTACTTGCTGTAAATAAACTTGAGCACTGACGCCCACCTTTTGTTACACCTTAGTGAAGCTGGATGAAATTCATTTGCAAATTGGTAACGAGTAATGCAAAGCTACAGCTAGGTCTCTTTTGCTTAACCTGAAAAGCTCGCTGAAGATGTCTACTTTACTTGCATTTTTTTCAGGGGGTTTAGAGCACAGAAGCTTTAAATGAGTGGACAAATGATTAAACCTGGATCTTCCACACCATGACCTCATACCAAAAAACTACTCTCCCTCACTATCAGTAGGAACTGCTGCATCCTGTAGAGCACTTTGTCAAACTTCAGTTACCTGCAATATAAAGCAGTTCACATTAGCAAGTCAATAGAGAGGATGACTAAGTATCAGTGGAACCAGCTTGACACCTCTGTGACTCAGGCAACCTCTCTCCCCTAAATACACTCAAATATTCCGGCAGGCTTGTCTTAAGCCATCTTCATTTACTGCTTCCACAGTATTTATATGCAGATCCTCCCACACCACATGCAGTACTCTTACTATAAACAGTTTACGTCACAAAACTGCTACACCTAATGTTTCTTTTTTGGCTCTGTGTATCAAAGGCAAACTGACAACACACTGCCAAGAACATTATGCAGCACAGGTGGCTACAAAAATTGAAGCTGGATTTGAAGCAATAAATAAGCATACACCCTGCAGACACAAATTTCCTTCACGTGTACATCACTATTTCAAGTTCACAGTTTTCATGCTCCTAAACTTGATGACTTTACCAGTATTATATATCATGTGAAGTAGTAAGTGGAATAAAAACAACTGTCTCTGGTCACACTCCTTTCTGTTCTTGTTCACTGTCCTCTTCTGGTAACAGAGGCCAGCACAATGCCACTTCACAACCTACAGTTGTACTTTGACACACACCAATTTAATGGGTACACTGAACATCAAAAACTTACAAAGCTAAGGTAACATCTGTCTTTATGCTTCCAGGATACAAACATGCCACATCAATTTCTCTTCTGCAGCAGATTCAGGCACAGGAAACTTAGGATTAGAAAGAGGTATTTTTACCCACACCTTTGTGGCCCATCACCTACTCATCAATACGTGCACTGTGTAATTTTGTAGAAACAAAACTGGTTATTAGTGCCTCTGCAGCATTAAGTCTGATTGACTCAAATGAAAAAAAGGGAAATCAAATGAAAAAAAAGTATTTTAAAAAAGCATCTTACAGTTTCTCTCAGCTTAGTGAAGGAAAAATCTCATCGGTGCTTGGTAATCTTGAGCTTCATATTTAAAATCTCAGCTATCACATTAATTATTGTGAGATGAAACCTCTTGTGATTAGATCTCTGTCTGAAATAATTTCTAAAAAAAAATCTTTGCTGAAATAAGAGAAATTTTACCATCATTGAATGCTAGCAAATATCACAGTTCCTTCTGCAAAATATTCTACACTAGCATAATCAAGATTAAACTTTGACCTATAATGAGAAAGGCACTAAGCTATTTTTTTCTGCATCCTGGTTATACATCCAAAAGGACTGAAAGATGCTCTCCATTAACAAAACCTAGCATTTTGTTAACATCAATTATTTCACAATTAAGAGGTATGTCAGAACTCATCCCTTGGCTTAGGCTGCCTGACTCTCATGTAACTCTGTGCTTAAAAAGGAGCGTTTTCAATCAAGTCACAGCTCTATGATTTCCAGCATCAGAAGAGATTAAGAAAGCCTTTTTTACTGTGTAGCCCCTGCCTGCCTCTTCAGATCAGAACAATAACACACATACTTAAGGCAGAGCAAAAACCTCCAAAACATTGGTATTTCTGTCAAAGCAACATTTCAATCACGCCTCATATTTATACAAGGCACTCTTTTACAAATCAGTGTCCTTAAGATATTTCTTTCCACAAGTCTTCCATCAAACAATTCAGACTGCCATGCTTTTTAAATTTTTCAAGAACCTTCACTTTCTCCTGTATCTGGTGAACTGTGCTCTTGCCTGCATAGAGATCATCACAGCTCAGAAATCCGACTACATTTAATGTCTGAATACTTAAAAATAGCTTAAGGTGAAAGAAAAGAAATTTCATAGTAACCAATACCTGAAAATACCACAGGTTTAGGAGACTGTTTTGACTTCTCTGTTTGCTGCTTCTGCTCCAAGACTGCAAGCATGCCACCCAAATCCAACTGCACAGGAATTTGACTCTTCTTACCACTGCTCCTGGATGTTTCCTGAACAGTTCAGAACCAATTAGTAATGCCCTCCACTTCAGAACGTAAAGACTGTTATTTTTTATGGTGTAATACATCTTTTAACATCTTTATCCACAATACTTCTGATCTTTAAAGTCACTCAATGATCTTCAAATAAACATCAACTTTAATGTCAAAAATATAACAATATCAGGAACAGTTCAGGTAACTTTTTAAAAAGCTACTGCAACAAAGCATAAAAATATAAAGTCTTCAATAAAGGAAGGCTTTTATGTCGGGGTCCCACTTTGGTCAGACTGCCATCTATCTTTGAATGAGATAAAAGGCTTATCAGAATTTAAAGTTTTATTAGAAGTATAAAAAAACTACGGTGATTCTTCCAGGGTATGTGACTGCAAGGCACATAAATCATTATCTCCAATGTCTCACTAAAAAGAGAGGTCATCATCTTGCACCATCTCCTCATAAGCACTCATCTTTCTCTCTGCTTTGAAGAGAAGGCAAAAGCCATGATCCATATTTAATGAGGCAGAATATGAATAGACTATAAATGAATAGTGTGGCTAAGACTATTAACAGACAAACTACCACAGCAAAACATGCTAAGGAAATGACTGCCAGATTTTGCACTTCCAGAAGTCTTATCTGGGAGAATCAATTCATTGTAATTTCTCTTACAACAGGGTTACAGAACATGACCTCCTCAGTCTTCAAATAGAATCCCACTTTGCATCAGAGCTGTGCCAGAACCTACTTACCAACACGAAACTACCTCCTGACCTCACTCTTGCTCTGTATTCCTCCTCCTTGCCCCAAGATAAAGGGATCTCCTTACTTCCTTGTTCTGTTAGAACCACTTTTAGGAGGTTCCCAGCTCCTTATGACAAACAGTTTGGACGGGATTTATGCCATGACCAAGTAAAACAGGTTAAAGAAAAATTCCTGGTATCTGAAATCCACAGATATTTATGAAAAGTTTGTGGTTTTCCCTAAACGCTGCATCATATCCTGGGGGCTCGCAATTACTACTACTGATTGCTTCTAATCAAGAGGACCATATCCCTTATCTCAAAGTATAAATACAGAATCCAAGATGAGAATGGACTTAGTTTTATATTTAAATAGGCTCACTGCCTTTGTCATTCTGAGTTGTGAATTTCTCTTCAAACACGAATTCATTTACCTGAGTTTTCTTTCTTTCTGATGCAGAAGATGAAACTTGTTTCCCTGACAGTCCATCCACCCTGGGAGTTTCATCCAGAGAGGGAGACCAACTATCACAAGGTTCTTCGGAGAGATGGATCTTTGAATTTTAAAGATGAAAGGTGACAGGAAGGAAGAAAAAATATTTCAAAACAGACACACGGAAAAGGGTGAAGATGCTATTAAATTCAAGCTGAGTTGCACCTTCAGCAAGTCTGTGAATGACACCAAGCCGAGAAGTACACTTTAGGAAAGGGATGCCATTCAGAATGATGGATGGCATTCCTGACAGGTTTGAGGGGTGTGCCTGTGTGAAACTCATTAAGTTCAGCAAGGCCAAGTGCAAGGTGATGCACTTGGGTCGGGGCAACTCCCAGTATCAGCACAGGCTGGGGGATGAACAGATGGAGAGCAGCTCTGCTGAGAACGATCTGGGGTGCTGGCAAGTGAGAGGCTGGACATGACCCAGCCATGGGCACTCACAGCCCAGAGAGCCAAACGTGTCCTGGGCTGTGTATAAAGAAGCGTGGCCCACCAACTGAGAGGAGTGATTCTCTACCTCTACTCTGCTCTTGTGTGTCCCTACCTGGAAATATATGGACATGCTACAGCAGGTCCAGAGGGCCAGAGAAATGGTCAGAGGGCTGGAACACCTCTCTTATGATAAAATATGGAGACTTGGGGTTGTTCAGCCTGGAAAAGAGAAGGCTCTGGGAAGACCCTATGTGGCCTTCTAGAAGAGTGACCATTTATTGGCTGCCGTACTATTTAATCACATTCATGGGGGTTTTTTTTTCAGATTTGGAAGAAAAAACTAGCAAGGCAGCTTCATTTTCAAATACTTGTTACAGGCATATGAATAGCCTAATAATCACATGTCTCTACAGTTTATGTAAGCTTTGAGGGGTTATATCCCACTTACGTCTACAAAGGTAAGGGGTTGCTTTCATCTGAGTTGCATGTCTGTAGAGCACCTTTTGTTATAATAAATCTTTTTTAAGCAATTGCTGTGCCTTTTGCTACTCGCTCTTCCTTGTCAAAGCTGTTTATTGCCTCAAACAAAGCAAACAATGATTTTGTTTTCTTGTGTTTTGGGATTTTTTTAAACCACTAAAATTCACAGGGAAATAAAATCAAGGACCAAAATTTTTAGCAGCAAAACGAATTTCAAAGCAACTGAAATCTGGAATGTTACCATTATTATTTATGCTACTTACTTTGACAAAACAATCATATGTCCAATCATTGTGATTTATGCTTAGGATTCATTCGCATATTGAATGCATTTCTAAATTAATTCTTAGGATTTATTTCAGTCATGTAAAAAAACCCCCAAAAAACCCAAACAACTTGGATTCGTAACTGACATTTGACTCACACAGTGTCGCAGGATTACTTACTTCAGACTGCTTTCTGACTGCAGAAGTAAAGGACGGTTTCTGAGGTCCTACTCTGTTTCTCCTCTCAGAAGCAGCTGCCAGATGAGGAAACTCCTCAACATCCTAAACAAATAAACCAGATGATTTCATAAGAACAATCCGTATTTTCAAAACTGTTTTTCCTACACTCCAACGATTTTCTCCCCGCTTATCAAACATTCATCATAATTTGTTTCACTGTACAAAAATCCAGAAGCCAAGGGTAGTGCCACCAGCTATGACAAATATTACAATGGTTAAGTCTTCTATGCAGCAGCTTATTCAGGGCTGAAACAGCTTGTAACAGAGGTGCTTCCAACAGCAGCTGGTTATGGCTGTCAGCTGATAGAAATAATTAGAGGTAAACAACTCCTAAAGGAGTGTTTTTCAAATAATTTAAAAGCCTTGCAAACAACTTCCCTCTTCTTCCAGTACAGTCTCCAGCTGTGCAACTCTGCCTTAATTACGTGAGTGGTGAAGAACAAAACAGGCAGTATGTACTAGAGTACAGAAATAAACACAGGAATTACTCAAATTATTATGGCTTACATACAAAAGTAAGTTTTATTAGCAGAAGATACATATGCAGAATCTGGATTAATCAAGTGCAGACAGGCTGAAGTCTGCTCTATTCTGGTCACCCTATATCCACTGTCTCCATCATAACGATCCCAATCCACCAACTAGGTTTTTGTTTCTCTTCCCACTTCCTGAGAGGCCTTTTTAGCTGTGATACAGTACTACTGAACACACCAAGACTTTTTCCAGCCTGAAAGGCTTCATTTAAACACCCCAAGCTAGGGAGCTGTAGCACAAGGACTGACACACTTTAACCAATGAAATAATTTTAAAGAAGCTCGCAAATAAGCCAAAAAAGCAACTGCAAGGAAGTGAAAAAGTATTTCACAAATACACTCTCTTCAGCTTAGTGACATCTTCAACCAGAAGAGTCAAGTAAGTCTGTCTGATTGCTTCTGAAATGCAAAGAGATTTCTGGCATTTGAAACATCCAGTAGAAAACCAAATAATTAAAATGTAGCACTCAGTGTGATGTTACACCTCCCTGTATTTGCTCGTAAGTTATCATCTGTAAGAACATCAAAAATTAGGAGAAAGGTCAAATAATTTCCTTCTTATTTTCTTAACATTGTCATATTCCCATTTAGCCATCTCTTTTGCATACTTAGAGTCCTAATTTTGTTCAGTCTTGCCTCCCACAGAAATTGCTTCATACCTTTGATTATTTTTGGGGCCTTTTGTCTATCTTTTTTGTTCAAATATGTGTGTTTTTTAAGGAATGGGGGGAATGTAAGAAAATAAAATCCACACTACATTTATATCAGATATGCCCTGAAATTCTGTACTGTCATAATCCATTTTCCTTTTTATTTTCCTAGTAATTCCCAGCACCGTTTGCATGTCTGACCAGTACTACTAGCACTCACCTGATTATCAATAGCAGCCTCAATATTTAACTGAAGAAAAACATCTAGGTCAGGACCTACCAATGCATATGAAAATACAGGCTTGGCTTTCTCCAGATGTATCCACTTATACTTATTAGCAGTGCCTATAAATGTCTGACCTGTATAAAACTAGTGAGCAATCCAATACATGGCTCTGTCGAGCTGCTGCACATAAGCAGAACCTTCTGAAGCCTCCTGGGTGCCCAGAAGCTCCACGTGTATCATCTCTTCATGTTTATTATTTCAAGAGCATCATACAAGCATCTCACCCATTTTTCAAGCTGATGAGGACACAAGCATTCCCAGCAAACCAAGAGGGTCACAAAGCTTTCCCCCACTGCCACAAGAGCTGCTGCATCCACATCATGGATTTCAGTGCAATGTGTGTGTCTTGTTCCATGATTCTAGGCAATTTTTTTCCGATTTTGACTTCAATAGTTGCATTACCATTCTGCTTATTTTCCATGGCTTCTGCCATTCTCTTGCAGTCTAGACAATGTCCATTCATAGGTCAGGCACCATGTGGTAGCATATAGCAAAAATGGGGATACTCTTCTGAAGAAAAAAACCAGCAGATCTTTGATTTTACCCATAATTCTCTAACAAAGAGGTCTGTTAATACCGATTTCTTGTGCCATTCCTGGACAAGGAACCACACAATGAAACCATGTAGACACAAGTTCTGCTTCTTTATGCTGTCATTTCGGAGACTGAATATTATGTTCACTAGATCAAACATGTAAATCAACACATGCATATGCTGTACAATATTGGGCCTTCAGTGAAGCACTGTTAAACCACAGACCAGACAACAATCTTCTAACATGGGAGAGGCTCATGCCTTTGGAATACCGATACACAGAAGTATCAAAGTACTAATATGCCTGTAACAGCTACATGAATTTGGAAAGACACAGAAATTAAAAGCTAGAAATGTAAGCATTGTCAATTGTGTTACACAGAAATTGCTTCCATATGTGAGACAATTAGAATTGTAATACTGGTGCCACAATCTTTAAAACTGTGGCACACTGTAGCACCTAGTATATTCCGCAAGCAACAATTGCTACAGAGTATTTTTAATTTAGGAAATTGTGCTCAACAAATATGTGGTAATTTAAAAAGTACAACAGTTTCCTACCAGTAACCTCTGAAAACATCTCAATTGAAATAAAAATATACCAACATCCTCTACAAATAGGATTTGAACTTAAATTTCTACAAAGCTGTGTTGGCATTTGGTCTTCTAGTATACTCATAACACTTAAAAGAACAGCAACAAAAACTTCTTCAGTTTACCTCAATCTTTGGTGGCTCCTGTATTGTATTAGATTCACTTTGAGGTCCTTCTACATCAGTGGGTGACTTGGGTTTTTTCTTCTTTTTCTTCTTTTTTTTCTTCTTTTCTGACCCTTCTTCAGGCTCAGTTTCACTCGCATTATTTTTTGTTTCTGACTGCTGAAAAAGACCACGAGGCATGACCTTTAAAAACTAATCTTTTTCAGTATCACCTACCAAAATATATGCAAGTGACTAGCCTTACACTACTAAAGGGTATCTTAATCAAACCAGGCTGGGACATTAAGTGGACAATGAAAATTCAATATCTCTTAGAAATTCATAGCTACAGCAAGAATTCTTCAGTTGCAGCATACTGCATTCTTTTCAGAATATATTGGGACTACTGGGATTTAATTAGGAAATATTCAGCCAAGTAAGGCAAGAGTTTCCATGTTTCATGTCTCATTCTGAGGGTCAGGAATTTGAGAAAAATCCAGCCTCAGAGCTGAAAGTTCTTATTCCTGGAGTAGCACTGTCTTTTTGATACCCTGTGATTCTTTTCCACTACAAGAAAAATTCTAGTAAGAACAAGCTGACTTTACATTATCTCTTAAAAGAAGTGGATACTGTACAGAGCCCAGGGAAAAAATGCCAGCAAAGAGACACAAACACAGTGACAGAAATTAGGTGAGAGCAGAGAAGTACCTTTGGTTCACTCTCCTGCTTCCCTTTGCCTCTGGAAAGACCTTCAGATATTGGTGATGAAACAATTTTCTTTGGGGGCTGCGAAAGTACCACGGCCCAAGACACACGTGGCTGAGCAGAGCCATCTGCAGGTGCTTCGGGAAATGACATTGGGAAAAAAGGAAACACAAAGACGTCTCAAAAACATGCCTCAAATACTCAAAAGGAAAAGCACTGGTAATTAATTAATCAAGGCCTAGCAAGTAAAGCAGAGCCATATTCTTTCTGAAGAAGGACTGGAATAAAACACACATTTCATTTCTCCAGCAAGCCTCCTGAATTGTAACTACTCTGTATACTGTCCCACACGACACATAAACACAATTAAACAATATTTGGAGATCTGTACTGTATCACCCTAACTCCATACTCCCATGATCCTCTCCAAAATACTGAAACTTCTGCTATGTTTATATACAAAATTCCCTTAATATTTCTCCTAACAGTCCTGCAGCTTTCATGCACAAGGCCACATCAGTACTTTTTATTTCCTAAAACCTTCCCTGTGTTACAGACACATGTACCAGCTGAAATACTTCTCAACGTGCCTCAGTGTACAAGAACGTCACCTAGTACCATTGAGGTGTATCAGTGTTTAGAAAGACATAATTAATTTTGTAAATATTCCTAACGCAAAGCAAACATAGAACACAATCTAGATTTTTCTTAAGAACAAGAAAAAACTTCCCTTGAACAATAAAATAGCGTAATGGTTTTAGATGGCAAAGTTTCGGTAGCAGGGGGAGTCTGCATTAGCTGCTGTGAGGAGATGGACATGGCCAGCCCCAGCCAGCTCCAACACAGACCCATTGCTAGCCCCAGCTGGGCCCATCAGCCACGCTGGTGGTGCTTGTGTTTAGACAGAATGAAGAACAGGTGCAGGAGTTGGAAGGCCAATGGTAAGAAAAACCCTGAATGCAGCAGCCCAGCAGACACCAAGGTCAGTGAAGAAGGTGGGGGAGGAGGTGCTCAGGCACCAGAGCAGAGGTTCTCCTGCAGCCCCTGTGAAGACCATGCGGAGGCAACTGTGCCCCTGCAACCCTGCAGAGAAAGAAGTGGCAGAGTGGCCTTTCTCTGTGTCACTCAGGGCATGAAGGAGATATTAGGAAGAAGAGAGGGTGGGAGGAAAGTGGGTTTAGTTCTGTTTTTGCTTCTCGCCATCAGACCCTATTTTTAACTGTCAATAAATTAATCTTCACCAAGTTGAGTCTGTTTTGCCTGACAAGCAAGCAATCTCCCTGTCCTTATTTCTGTTCACAAGCTTCTTTATCTTATTTCCTCCTCCTGTCCTGCTGAGGAGGGAGAGCCAGAGAACAGCTGGGTGGGAGTCTGACTGCTGCCACAGTCAACCCACCAGAAACTGTTACTTGTTTCTCAGGGACAAGAATTTATAATAGTATTTAACTAAAAAAACACCATTACCAGATGACTTCAAAATTTCTGGAATAACTTTATCTTTAGAAGGTCCTTCAAGGCATTTCGGCAGATTCTCCTGTCCTTTCTGAATCCTTACTGAAGTTACTGGGAAGATAAGGACCAAACTGTTCAGACTGGTGCATATCTGTGTATGCACAGAAATCCAGTGAGAGGCACTTAGTTCAATCTTAACGTATATGATGCCTCCAAGACAGAGTCCTGATGAACAGAACTGTTTTCACATGAAACTAGCCACGTGATAGCTTGTGGCAATTAAAAAAAAAGGTCTTCATTCCCGCAGTCAGACAACAGGTAAACAAAAAAAACCCCAAAGCCCCTCTTCCCCACCCAAACTCCCAAAACAAACACAAAAAAAGGGAGGTGCTTTGGCATTACAGTTCTCTTAAAAGAAATAAAATATGACACAAAAGAAGTTTTAGGTACATACTAAACTCTAGAGTGCCAACTATTCAAAACAAATCTGCATATAAAGACTGACCAAATATACGTCTCTCATTTATTCATGGAAAACATCTGGATATGACTCAATAGACTTCCAATAACCAATACATGTTCCTTTCCTCACCTGAAATAACATGAGAGGCAACTACAGGAATATGCTCCCTTGAGCATCAATGACATGACAAAATGGGACTCAATATTGGAGCCAGTTTTCTTTACTTTCTCCTGTGATCAGTATTGGGGCCAGTCCTGTGTATCAATGACCAGGACAAGAGGAGCAAGTGCACCCTTAGCAAATTCATCCACACTGGGCAGGAGCGTTTTATGCTGGAGGGTAGGAAGGCTCTGCAGAGGGATCCGGGCAAGGCTGGATTGATGGGCGGAAGTCAACTGCATGAGGTTCAGCAAGGTGAAATGATAGGTTCTGTCCTTCAGCCACAACAATCTCATGCAGTGTTACAGACTTAAGGAAGAGCAGCAGGAAAACTGCCCAGTGGAAAAGAACCTGGGGATGCTGGTGAACAGCAGCTGAACTGAGCCAGAGTGCGCCCAGGTGGCCAAGAAGGCCAATGGTATCCTGGCCTGTATCAGCAACAGTGGGGTCAGCAGGGCCAGGGCAGAGATTGTCCCTCTGTACTTGGCAATGGTGAGGCCACTCCTCGAATCCTGTGTGCAGTTCTAGGCCCCTCACTACAGGAAAGACACTGTGGTGCTGGAGTGTGTCCAGAGAAGGGCAATGGAGCTGGGGAAGGGTCTGGAACACAAGCCCTGTGAGGAGCAGCTGAGCGAGCTGGGATTGTTTAGCCTGGAGAAAAGGAGGCTCAAGGGAGACCTCATCACTCTCCACAACCACCTGAAAGAAGGGTCTAGACAGGTGGGGGTCAGTCTCTTCTCCCAGGCAGCAAGAGACAGGACAAGGGGAAATGCCCTCAAGTTCCACCAAGGCAGTTTTGGACTGGACATTAGGAAAAATTTCTTCAGCAAAAGGGTTATCAAGCACTAGAAAGGGCGGCCTAGAGTAGTAGTTGAGTCACCATTCCTGGAGGTATTTAAAACGTGTGGAGGCTTGGCACTTAAGGACATGGTTTAGTTGTGGACTTGGCAGTGTTACGGTTATGGTCCAATAATTCTTCAATTCTACAATCCCAGCTGATGACATATATGAGCCAGAATGAGTGATAAGTGGTCATTTCACCGGAAAGAAAGTGATACAGCATTATTTTTTTCAGGGTTTTTTCTTTTATAATGAGCTTGCTCCTAAATCCTTTTTTTACTTTACACATCAACAGCTCCTCAGAACACTTTAGTTTTCCAAACTGATGAGACACAAGCAGTTAAAAACGCAAGCAAATCATTTTTCTTTGGAGAACTTACCTCTATCATCAAATGAAGAGGGAATTAAACTGGCTCTTGCTTCATCTGAAGCTTGTGGTGAAGCTTTGCTTATTGCAGAAGTATCTTCCTGCAAAACAGATGATCAGGTATCATAAAAGGATTAGAATCACTGACCGAAACAGAGCTAAACACAAAAAACCACCATAAACCAAAAAATCCTCAACCCATCTACAGATAAAGGCATAGGGACCCTTTTAGCCTTTTTATTGCTTGTCTTAGCAGAACGATTATTTCAGACCTACAGCAATACAAAATTTGAGCAGGTGTCTCTTCACTGGTGTACAAGCAAGATTATGCCTTATATTTTACAAAAGCATCAAAACAAGGATCTAACAATAGACAAGAAAATATTTTGATGTTTCATGTATGCTAAAAACAAATTCCATCATCAAACTCAAACAAGTAACGAAAAATGAAACTCAAAGAGTTAGCAGAAAGGTCTTTTTTCATTACAGACAGTCTTCCACTCAGAAGCATCAGAAATATTATTCTGTCTGGATCCTTCAGAATTATTAATCATTAATCACTACTGAAAACTTTGATTCAATATACAGGACATACTGCTGAATACTTCAGTGTTTTATTTACTAACAAACAGGTAACCGAGGAAATAAAGAATAACGCTCAACAATTTTTTTCTCCTTCTGGAATTCAGTTTCTTATTTTAACATTTAGCATAAAGCAATTAAGTACAACACCACACTTTGGTTTTTTTTTAATGTGTTGAAACTATTGAGTAAGTGACTACTTACTATTATTTCCAGGTGAAAAAGAAAACAGTAAGCTGCTAAGAAAGTACAGGAACGTATGTGGTCTCTATAGGCAATATAGACCACATCAGTACATATCTATGTTCTAGTGGATCCTGGCTTTCCTCTATCTATGGCCAGCACAGACAAGGAAAGAACAGTAAGAAAGGGTAAGAGACAGCAAGCACTGACAACACTGCCTAGAAGAGCCCTGAAACCTCTAGCTCTGAACCTCCTTGCTTGCAAGGTACTTCCATAGGTCGTAAACTGCCATACTGAATGCAAAATACTTGCATTCAGAAATGCCTGTACTTTTGACAAGTTTTATTCCTATGAGTTCTGCAACACAGGTTAGCACAGGCTAACCTCAGTGCTCAGCAGAAGAGACATGTGAGGTTGACTAAGGACAGTGTTACTTTCCACCAAACTTACTGGTGTACTTTTATGGCGTACATTCAGTATCTCACTGCTTCCCAAACTCTGTGACTTGTGGAAATCCAGAATGCTAGCTTCAAATGTGGGTACAGGACGAGACTCTGGTTTTGGAGTTTCAGTTGACTTCTTGTTTGTAGTTTTATTGAACCTGTCTAAATAAAGCACGTAAAGTCTAAGAAATTAAATTTGCTTGTGATTATTTCTAGGTACGTTTTATGGTACACTAGTTTACATAACTACAGTAATCATCACTGAGGACTGTTGCTATGCACAGCTCATATTAAATAAAAAAACCTAGCAATTATAATCAACATGCATACACAACACTGACTCAACAAGCAACTATAAATTTCAGATGCTTGTTTTAGAAATTTTTTGTATCAGTCGATGTGAATTTGTTCAATCAGGAAAAGACAGGTCACCATTCCCTCTCAAAAGAGTCACACAGAAAAAATATCTTTTTCCTTAACTATTCTATACTTAGAAACATAGTCACAAACTACAGCGTATTGCACAGACAACCATTCTACATCTATTCCATGTACTTATAACCAAACAACATGTTTGTACCTGGCTTCACAGAATCTCTGCTGCATGTAGATGTCTGGAATGAAGTCCTGTTCACAATTCTGACCGAAGATTCACCTCCATCATGCCTTTTCTTGTCCAGTTTTTTCTCCCCTTCTTTTGATCTCCTCTGCTGCAAGTATTTGCAACATATTTAGTTGGTTTTACTTAAATTTTGTAAAGCCAGCAAGTTTGCCATGAGTTACAGTTAACCACCTCTGCATCTGGAGTTTGACCATCAAGTTAATACAACACAAATAGTTAGTATACCATAACCACAAGTAACCAATAAAACTACGAACAGCCATTTAGAGATGTGCCATTTGATTTCATCTACCTTGTTACCTGTGCCATTTTTAGCATATATTATAGCTCAAATAAGATGGATTTATACATATGCTTCTAGACAACTGTACTTTTAAGATCTCATTCATCAGAGCATTTCCAATAATTTGAAATTGTTTGGTATTATCATCCAGTCTGATTTTCTAAAACAAAGTTTCTTTTAGAGCAGAGCCAAAATCTTAAAAGCATGCAATCTTTTAACTAAATCACATATCAAGTACAAAACTGTGTAAGACAATGTCACAACATCCAAAAAACTTGGAGCAAAGAAGTTAGAGAAGACACACCTACATGATCCCTGTAAAGAACACACATTCACACATCCTGACTGCACAGCTGTGGAAATCTTATGATTCTTCCACGAAACAAGGTTTGGCAGAGCTGGACTTAGGGATCAGTGAGCAAGGAATAAGCACCAGGTTTGCATCTATGCAAACTATACTATACCAACATAAACGAATGGCTTAACTCTGATTATAGGATGTTGGACTAAACTCGAAGTACATTTGGAAGCAAAATTGTTTACTTAGGTGGCAGGACAAGGCACTATTTGATCTCCAAAGGTAAATTGTTAAAGCGTTAGGAGACATAATCAAATTAATGCAAAGCTACAAAGATGAATCACTTTTCTGAAGTTCACAAAAAAACACGACAGAGAAAAATGACAAAAAACCTGTAAAACAGTACAAAGCTCAGACCAAGCCCCTACAAAGATCACAGAACTCCCCCCAGAAGCTTAACTAAGTTTCTTCATATTACATCACCTGTGCTAATGCTGAGCTCATCCTCTCCCCAGACAGATTCAGTGCTTAATCCTCCTCTCAGCAAGAAAACGAGTAATTTTAGGTGTCTAGACTTTGTATGTTATGTCTAGTAATGCATGCTTACGACCTAGTCTTACAACTCCTCTACAGAAGCTTGACCACAGTGAAATTACCAAGTCTCTGCCTAGATAGTGAGGTCCACCAGAAGGATTTGACTGCAGAACAGATTAGATGCAACTACTGGAAACAACAACACTAAACACAATAAATTTAAGAGGCACAATGTCTAACCATGGAGGGAAATTAGTTTATAATACATTAGGGTTTTTTCCCTTTTATATTTTGAAAGGTTTGTCTATTTTTTTTTTGAAAATATTCTGCAAGTTTCAGGAAATTTATCTCCGAACAGACACACACACAAATGACTGAAGGTGTTTACTGAACATCTGTTTTACTTTTGACTGAAAAAGAGTACATTCCTAACATGAACCTTTCCTCCCTCTCCACGGCAACACAACTTCCTCCATTCTTGTGGATTGTCTTCAACCTGTAGCAAGTCTTGGAAATCCTTCAACAACAGAAGTGGTCTTATCACTTACCAGTCAAACAGATGATTACACAGGTCTCTCTTAAGTAAGGTTCATGGAAGCTGCCACTGGGCTTAAAGAAAGCCCTTTTCCCTTCCCCCCATGCCCAAAGAGTGAGGAAAGAAAGCACAGCTCACAAATGAATGGCCTTTGCCCCCTGACCCCCCACCTTAGATGCTGCTTTCTGAGGAAAAAAAAATATTTCCCCTCATGTTCCAAAAATGCTGCTTGAAAAACTGTATTAATTTGAAGCGTAGAATTACATGAACTTTTTAGTATTCTGAAGTTGGGCACACTACAATACTATCCTCTTTAAATACCATTCATGACCTCTACAAGAAAGAATGATGATTCACTTTAAAAGTATGAACCAAACATTTACAAAGACTGATTTAAAGTAAGAATTTAATATTAATTTTTAAAAAAACACAGATTTGCTCACCTTTGAAAGGCTCTTACTTTCTTGTCTGACCAGACATGTTTGCTCAGCAGATTCGCTGACTATTCCTGAACCATTATAGTGTGTTGAGTTGTTAGACTGATATTGTGAGCCAGCTCCTGGATACACATTTGCAACATCAGGTGAGTAAGAGCAGCTGGAGTATTCACGGAAGGCAGGATCTCCCAGAACACTAAGTGATGGATATTGAGAAAGAAATGAAAGTCATCCTGGGGCAAGTCTACTTGTTGCCTAGACAAACATATTCCTTGTCTAAAGAATTTGTTTGACAAGAAAGCTCTATTTCAAAAGAAAACTATTCCATGTTATTTCAGTTAAGTATTTACTCACTGCTACAGACTTCTTCAAAAACAATTAATTTTGTTTTGGGAGAACATGTAATTAAGCAAATATCTTAAAACACAGATGTTATCCATTTCCAGGTGTCAAAACTAGTCTGCTTCGCAGTTATAGTTCTCATGCCTGTTTAAGGTTACCAAGATTCTTCATGCTTATTTTCAGTAAGCTTTTTCTTGTGAAACAAACTAAAAGCATAGCGTAAGGACATGACATGCATCACATATTTGACTGCAAAAAGCAAACATTAAAACCTGTCTTAAAATGACAGTAACAAAGTAGGAGTATAACATTCTATGGAGTGTGAAACATGTATGAAATACAATGTAGAATTACAAAATAATAATAATTAACTGACCTCCATGTAACCATCACAATTTATGAATACACAACATGTCTGGGGCACGCCTCTTTCCTTCAAATGTATGCTCAAAAATTCCCTTTCAATTTCCTTCTACACTTTGTCCAGAAAACATATACTTAGAGAGTCTAGATTTCATTAGGGAGAATAGAAATTTCTCAGCTTCAAAAAGTTACACTCAGGTTTTAAAGCTGTTCACCACGAAGCTGCCAACCTCAGAATTTTGTGTAGATAATGACAGAGAAAGTTTCCCATCAGTACAAAAGACTTCAGATAACACACTTCATACTGCCCGTTGCAATTCTGATAGAATGTAGTCAAAACGATGCTTATAATCAGTTTAGACACGAAGTAGAAATATACCAAATGAGACTCAAAAATATAACTGTGTCTCACAACAAGGCAAAACACTCATTAGGAGACTACTGTTGTCTGCATTGGGGTTTTTTTCATAGTAATTGATTTAATGCTAATGCTGTGGCCTTTCTCTAACGCATAGAACAGGCCATACTCACCTCAACATTAAATTTCTAGTACAAATGAAAATAGGTTGAAAATACTGAGATTCCCTGCAGGATAAAAAGAAGGCCTACAATGATTTTGTTCACTAATGTTCTGAATTTTTAAGGAAACACCAACAACTTTGCAGTAATTGTGTAATTAATCCAATGCTTAGGGTCCTGAGAAGCAATGAGAGAATTATGTAACATCATCAGATTCTTACAAGACTCAGTTACTTCCTATCCTATTATACAGGCTTTCTTCTAGTTTGCTCTGGGTTAAAAAATACTTTTGTAAGTCTACCACGAATACTTTTCTTGGGCTCTAGTAGAAAAACACCAAAACTTTCAGAAACCTGTAGCATTTTCAGTAAAACTGCCTTTCTGAGGATGCACAGGTTGTGGAGAGGAGATCCAGGAGAGGCCCCATATATCATATATTTACAGGATGAGAAACCTTCTTGAAGAATCTTTTTGCTTGTGTACAACTACATCTACCTCAGCCCGGTCATAACACAACTTTTATCCAAGGACTGGATTCAGCTCCTTCCAAAACACACAAAAACCAGACCAATCATTACAGACCACCAAATCCACATTAATGCTCTGAAACAGTACAGGCCCTTGTGAGCAAAAGACAAGGTACCCGGTATATGCCCAGAGAACATAAATGTCAAAAACTAAATCATGAAGATAATGCAGAAGCATTTCTACAGTTGGACTAATAATGTACTGAACCTCGCTTCGTAAGACTACTCACTGTTCAAAACCAGAAGGTTAAATCCCCCAAGAAATAAGATTCAGAAAATATACATACTTATCCAAAGATGGTTCCTGAACAAATCGGTAGCATGTAGTTAAATACCTAGGAAAGACACATGCTTCTGAGGGTTCTGACCATGCCACAGTTACCGCCGCGTGTTTTGGAACAAATGGTTTGACCTCTGCTGACAACTTGATGCCCTGAGAAACAAAACGTTTTTTGGCTACATGCATTTGGAGATTAATGTTATTAAGTGAAAAATACTCAGACTTGTGAGCTTAACTGTCATTGGAAAGTGTTAGTTTGCTCTCTTCTAATAAAACATGCAAAACAATAAAGCTCACCAAAAGGAAATGGAGAAATAAGATGAAAACAAAACCAAGGAACTCAAAAAAATATGTGACTGCTCTGGAAAGTTATTAAATACCCTCATTTATCATGAAACACTCACAAAGGTAAGTTATATAAAGGACAAAGGCTTGCTTAAAACAAGATGCAGTAAATGCAAATATACAAATTCTTACTTCGCATTTGAACAGTACAAGCTAAAACTCATAAATATACTAGCATTTCTGTTAACCAAACTCTGAAAGTATGTAACAATAATGTCTTTGTGCACATCTGTATTTTAAAGCAGTCCGCCTGAAATGGAACACTTCATTTAATAGCCTTGTTGCTTCTAGCACAACACAAATTTATTAAGACAAGTTTTCCATTTGTTCTGAATTACCATCGACTTAAACTGGATATGTATATATTGAATGAAATGAGACTCGAACTATTTACCGCCATGCCATCAAAACACGCAGGAAGCAACTGTGACCGTAGGTTGATCACTAACATCCCCGAACCAGGTAATAGGTCCACTACTGCAATTGGTTAGAATCTGGGCACCCAGCCTTAGAATGCCTGGGATGTCTACCTGTCCTTCCAGCAGACTCTCCACTCTAAATGAAGAGATGTTTCCACACTTGAGCTCACTGGCAGTAATGTCTAGAGTTCCCCACCCCAAGTGGTAGGAAGCGCCTCGCTCTGCTCCAACCTGAGCGACCCCTCCCCCCCCGGTTTTGACCTTCCAGAAGGACTCCTCTCCCTGTCCTGAACCAAAGGCTGACCCAAGGCGCAGTGGGAGCTACCCTGCCCGGGGGAAGTGTACGGGCAGCCGGCGCGCTCGGCCCGGGCTAGTGAGCGGCCCCCGGGGCGGGGAGCGGCAGCTCGGCGCGAGCCGAGGAGATCCACCCGCGTCTCCCGCCCCAGGCGGCTCCTGGCGAGCGACTCCGCGCCGAGAAGAGCCGGGAAGAGGGCAGGGGACTGCGGGTGGTGCTGCCGCCCTTACCTCGCCGCCGCGGCCCGAGCGCGGCCGCCTCTCGGCCGACATGGCGCGGGGGGCGCGGCCCCGCTCCCGCCGCCGGCCCGGCGCAGGGCGCGCGCGATGACGCCACGGCCCCGCTCCGTCCGCGCGCCCGGGGCGGTGCGCGAATGGCCGCGGCCGGAGGGCCCGCTCGCGCCGCGCCGGGAGGGCCCGTACTCGGGGAAAGCAGCCCGGGCAGCGGCTGGGGCCCCGTCGGAGCCGCCCTGCCGGCAGGTGCGGCCGCTTCTGTCCCACAGGAGCGAAAGCACGGAATAAAGGCAGGACTCCGGTGGTCACGTTCTGGGGAAAAGCATGCCTTAAAGCAGACTTGGACAGCTCTGCTCTGACCGGGCCTGGTACAGATCAGCACTTGAGACAGACATCTTTGGGCGCTTTTGGAGGAAAGACTACAAGGGTTCTTTTCCTCACCAAACGTGCGAGGTTACTTACTTCTGTGTGCCTCCATGATAGCACACATTACACAGAGCGAGCACACACTTCAGCCCTGCTTTTGTTTGGCCTTCCAACTTTTGCACAACTGTACTGCAATTCAACTTTGAAATGAACCTGTTACTCAATACACTGAAGCACCTTCTTTAAAAAAAGAAAAAAAAAAGTGGTTGTATGGCTATAACTACAGAGTCCCAAGATGCCACAGTGACAATTTGAATGCAAGACAGGAAGAGCAGGCTAAAACCCCAGCGTAAAAACCTTGTGATAGAAAATTGACTGGTATTGGAAAACAAAGGAGCATAAAAATATCTCTTTGAAATACTGAGTACTACTCAACCCTAAGTTTATAACAAGTAATCATTGAATAGGTTCACCAAATTATTTTTGTTTTTTTGAAGTAGGTACTCTTAAAAAAATGTTGGACAATGAATATTTGTTTTATCCAATAAATTGCAACTCCAGACACTTAAGTTTCATAGAACATTAAAACCGGTTTATTTCTTAAGCCTACTTCTAAACAGTTGAACTACTGGATTTGAACATACTACACTACAGCAGAATATATGAGTGCAAAAGTTACAGAACATTAACAAGCGATGAGCTAATTAGAGCAAGCAACACAAACATTAACACAATTTAAGTCAGAGAGGCACTTACATTAACAATTAACAGTACAGTCATCACTCTTTGAACATCATAGCAGCCTACTTGGAATTGCATTTGACTGAGCTTTGTTGCTGTGAATAATACAGCTCATGCACAGGTTTGGATGTATGTTTTGTAAATTCAAAGTATTCACTGAATACTACCAACATATATACACACATATACATAGTTCCAGAAGATTCAAGAGGTGATGGCTTATTTCTGCTCATCCTTTGGAAGAGGTCTTCTGAAGAGCAGAATATGTGGTTCTGCAGAAGAAAAGTTGAACAAAGTGTCAGTTTGTCCAAGTCTTGATTAAAGGGATTTCTTTTATTTAGAATGATAGTTGAAGCTTACTTTCAAATAAATAATTAGTAAGCCCAAATATGGCCTCACATGCAATATTAACAGACCAAGTCGGCAGTACCCTTGCAACAGTCAAGCTTTCATTTTTATACTCAATGCTGGCAGTATCATAAACTTCTGTAGAAGGGAAGTACTGGGGAAATACAGAGTATTTTATAATGTCTCTTTACATTAGACTATTTGATAACCTCTGCTACTGTAACTTAGACTAACAAACTGCTGATACTGTCTGTTAGGTACATATCAAACACCAACAAAATCCACTCTGGTTAATACAGCCAGCTTACATTATTATCGATCTTCTTAATTCTAAATGCCTCATGGAAAGTAAAAGTAGGTGTGTCAGCTTTATGATTTAAAGATATGCTGCTACATTAACTTTGATTCAGTCACTGCATACCCCTGTTATTTAAGAACTCACAAAAAGCCTGTTTCTATGGGCAGAGGCAGGAACACTTTCCAGTCTGGTATTTTTTCTCTACAGTTAAACAATACACATGTAGGACAAGGCTTGCATTTTGCAAGTCTGGAAGCAGGATGTGAAGGTTGAAAATAAAGATTACATTGCCTTTGTTGGCAGTGGACTAAAATAGCAAGGAGAGAGAGTCTAAACATTCAGTAGTGAACTCCAAATGGATCCCACAGTAGGAGTTATGCATCACATACTTCAACTGAACACCAGGTAGGTGATATTTGACTTTTTCGTTTGTCTAATTCTGTTCAGATGTGCTCACCTGGCTCATGGATCATATAGTGAACCCAGCCAAGACTCTGCTGAACACCAAGTCGTCTCCACTCTTCTTCAGACATCAGATGAGATTTTGGCACTTGTTTCGAAAGTTCTCGTGGCAGCATCACATGTCTGGAGAGGTTTAATTATTAAACACACACACAACATAATGTACACTAGAAAACTAGAACAGATTTGCACTGAAAGACAGTAAGCAGCTTATGAATACTCAGTTTCCCTATGAAGAAAACAAGAGTACAGAGTCTTGGCATGAATTTGATTATGACACCCGTCCCATAATCTAGTTTAAAATTATTTACGAGTATTAAACGTTATAGCTGTAAAGCAACTGCATACTGGAAGCCAATCTGCCTTCTAGAAGAAATTCAATGTCGCTACAGTGAGAGAAGCATGCGCTCCTAGCAACAGGCTGCCATATCAGCTACTTGAAAAATAGGAACTTTGGACTTCTAAAATAGTTGTAATACAGCTTTCAAGTAAGCCTAGGGAGTTAAACTTCAACAGTCCCTCGTCCGCAGGGGCCGACGCTGCTCCATCCCAGGCTCTGCCACAATCCCCTCCCTGGAGTCGCGGAACGAGTGCCGCCCCTCCGCCATCACCCTGTGGCCGCTTGCCCAGCGGTCCGGACCAGCCGAAAACAGCATTGGATCACCCACCCCCTTCTTCCAGCCAGTTCAAAGCCACGCGGAAACCCCCCATGGGGAGGCTCGGCACAGCCCCTCCCCCCTGGCCTTGCGCCCTCGCTGGCTCCATTCTCCCGGCGGAGCCCTCATTCCCTGAGAACAGTCCGCACAGCTCGGCCAAGGCGCCTGCCTGAGCCGCCCTCCTAGGGAGTGGCTCTTCCCAATCCATTCAGCTAGCCCTCCTGCACTCTCCCGCAGCCTCTTACCGGTACTCGTACTGCTCGTCAAAGTACTTATCAGAATAGTAGATCTGCTTGTGGGCCATGGCGGGCAGCAGCACAGGCTGGAGCAGCAGCACAGCCCTCTGGTGACCGCCTCACGAACACCTCGCGCACTAACTGCCCCCTTCCGCGCCCCTCAACGTTTGAATCCAGCGGCTCGGCTCCCATTGGCTCTCGCTGGGGCCGGCCAATCGCGTGCCGCGCCGCCGCGCCCCACCCGAGCCCGCCGCCGCGTGACTCGCGCGCTCGCCGCTCCCAACCAATCCCCGGCAGCCGCGGCGGGCGGGCAGCGTTACGTAACGGGCGGTGGCGGTCGGGCAGAGCGGCGGCGCCGGCACGAGGGGGGGCCGGGGCGGGTGGGGGAAGAGGCGCGGACGCGCCGTGATTGGCCAGCGGCGGCCGGGGCGGGCGGGGGCCCTTCCAGCGGTTTCTCGAGCGGACGGCGGGACGGCCGGGCCGGGCAGGGTGCGCCCGGCCCGCGCATGCGTAGCTCGCTCCGGCGCTCACCGCCACTGCTTTGCGGTGCCTGACTCGGCCTGGCCCAGCCCAGTCCGGCCTTGCCGTACTTTGCTTTGCCCTGCCCTGCACCACTTGGCGGGGCCCGGCTCGGCTTGGTCCCCGGTGTCCGGGGGGCCTGCTTCTTTCAGGGTAGCGAGCGAGAGACGCCTCGTCCTCTTAACAAAGCGTCGCGTTCACATTAAAAGTACGCTGGCCCCGGCCTGCCGGGTAGCTGCTGTAAGCCCATGGTGCCCTGGCTGCAGCTATCGGGAGTTGGCCGCAGTGTCGGTCGTACTTGCTCAGGGTGAAAACAGATAAAACGCGGGGTGCAGATGTACCCAGAGCAGGGTGGGAACTCCAGACAGGATTTCAGTTTGCAAACATCCTTACCCAGCGAAACAAACCATCAAACGCATCCCTGGGAATACGTGCGTAGCAGGCCGCTAGGGTCTAAGAGGCGTTGCAGCTCCCCAGATACGCGTGCTGTTTCTGCCCTGCTGGATGAGATAAGGGCGGTGGGAACGTGGCCAGAAAGAGCAATCTTACGGTTGCTTTCATAGAATCATAGAGCCATAGAGTGGTGAGGAGTTGGAAGGGGCCTTAAAGATTATGTAGTTCCAACCACCCACCATGGACAGGGATACCTTGCACCAGACCAGGTTGCTCAGCCCCATCCAACCTGGCCCTGAACACGCCCCGAGATGGGGCATGCACAGCCTCCCCCGAGCAGCCTGTTCAGTGCTTCACGCCCTCGCAGTAAAGAGTTCCTTAACGTCAAACCTAAATTTCCCCTCAGGGTCCATGCCCCCTCCCTGTGGTGTGCTGCTCTCTCCTCTCCCTGCTGGGCCTCTGCAGAAAAAGGAGATAAGTCTTTCAAGAAGTTTCTGCTTCCATCGTGCTGCCAGAAACGTGGGTACTGCCCGGGGTTATGTAATGCATGTGTCTAAAAACAGTTCTGATAGAGGAAAAAAACAACCAAAGCCATGTGATGCATGACTGCAGATACACATGCGTGGGTAATAGGGATGATTTTTTTAGCAGCATTGTTTCTGCTTGGCACTGCAGCTTCTCTTAAACAATAAAGTTTAAGCCAGTTTCACACCGTATAATCATTAAAGGGAGTGCTTATCGTAATCTAGCAGTAATATTTTTCTCTTAATTGGACTGCATATTAGAGCTTGTTGGGCACAGGTCATTTACAGGCAAAATGAAGTCAGTGTTTTTGAACTGATACAGTTAAATGTGTGAAACTCATGTTGATGCTTTTTCCTGGTCTTAAGAGTGAAACATGGTTAGAAGGGAAAAAGGGATTTTAGCTTGGTATTTATTTTAAGGATCTTTAGGTGCACCATGTCCAGGTCGAAGGCACCTCAGTGCACACCACAATGCCCCCCCGAAAAGATCTGGTATAACATTATAGGTCTTACTAATTAGCATATCTATCAAAAAATTCCCCAATGAGTGGCTTGAATGAGCCCCCCTCCCTAAGGAATCTTCCCATGGATGGTTCTATCTTAGTTTACAGAATGTGTTCTGGAGAGGACCTTGGGGTCTGGGGCACACTGATCCATAACTACGAAACTTCTAAAATGTTTAGTCTCCTAGCTGAACAAACAAGTCCAAGAATGTAGGCAAAAAGCACTAAGAATACAGAAATTGAAAAAAGATATAACAGGGGCATAAAAGAAAAGGCAAAAATCTTCATGGCATCAATGTAACAAAGGAATATATATTCCAGTATAATTGTAAAAGTACAAACCACCTGAAAGTTTTCTAAAGTTTTGGTTGGATTATTCAAAACAGAGAGGTTTGGAGTTTTTTAGCCTTATTTCAGGCAGCACAACTGTTATTTTTAAATACTTGAGGCAGAACATACACAATGATTTCTGTTAGGAATGTCATTGTGTAGTAATGGGGAAAAAAGATTAAACCACCATGATGGGTTCTACTGGATGAAAGACATTTCATCTCCCTGTTTTCTTTATAAGCTTTCTGCTTATCTCATGCATATTGAACATGAGAGAAAATTGACCTTTATGTAAGGCTATGTGTAAGCCTTTCTCATTGAGCTCATTCAGAAGTGAAAACCTGGAGTCCCTTTAAAGCAACTTTTCCTTCTGTTGCAAGTACTCATACCTAATAATAATTTTGAAGAGGATCAAAACGATTCTTAGATATCTATGCAATCATATTTGAGATCCCTCCTGATTAATTTGAAAATCCCTGTTCCTCAGGACTGACCAAGTGTGTTTGTCAGGCACCTGGTGGAGCTAAAAAATGAACATATTGGTTTTAGTAACAGAGGGTTACTTATTTAATACTGGAGTGTCATTTCAGCTTCTGCTTTCATCAGTTCTTTTTCCAGACAGGACTCTAAAACTCTGGAGGATTATAAATAATGCAACAGTACCAGGAACTTGCTAAGTTCTACTATTAATTTGCTATCCTTTTCCTAAAATGAGAATAGTAGTGTTAGGGATATAATTTGTAAAATTACTGGAAAAAAACAGTGAGCTTGCTAAATGGTTAAACCTGTTGAATAGTTAAGCTTGAGAATCATTTCCAGATGAACAATGAGAAGGCATCAGGAGTAAGTATGCATTCAGCAAGGCAATATCATGCTCTTGACCAACTTGTTAAAGAGCCTGGGAGACAGCAGTCATTGTTTTTGTAGACTTCAGTAAGGCTTTTGACTGTGGGTAATACCTTCAAAGAGAAGCAGTTGATGTATAGACTGGCTGTGCAGACAATGACCTCAGGTGAATGGCTGGGCCCAGAGTATGGTGACATATGACACAAGAGACCAGTAAGTAGGTGTGTGTTCCAGGGGTCAAAACTGGGCCTGAGCCTTTTCAACATCCTCATTAATGACTTGCACAGTGGGGCAGAGTGTACTCCCAGCAAGTTCGCAGGTGACACCTAGCTGGGAGGAGTAACTGAGAAACTGCAGGCTTGTGCTGCCAGGTCAAGGAACTGCAGAAATAGGCTGAGAGGACTTTCATGAAGTTGAGGAGAATGAGGGGAACAACAAGGGGAACAAGTGGAAGAGCAAAGTCCTGCACCGGGGCGGGGAACAACCACAGGCACCAGTACATGGTGGGAACCCTCCAGCTGGAGATGTGTTTTCCAGAAAAGGACTTGGGAATGCTGATGAACACCAAGCTGAATGTGAGCCAGCACTGTGTCCTTGCAGCAAGGATGTCTAGCAGTGCCCAGGGTTGCAGTAGGATGACTGTTGCCAGCAGGTTGGGGGAGGTGATCCTGCCCCTCCATACAGCACAAGCGAGGCCTCTGCTGGAGCCCAGCTTTAGGCTCCCTAGTGCAAGAGAAAGATGGAGCTGCTAGGGAGAGTTCAATGAAGGGCTACAAAGGTGAGAACCTGTGTGTGAAAACCTGAAGGCAGGGTGCAAAGAAGAACAGAACCAGGCTCATTGCAGTGCTGCCCAGTGAAAGGACCAGAGGCAGTGGGCACAAACTGAAACATGGGATATTCCTCATGAACATCAGGAAGCCTTCTTTACTGTGAGGCAGATGGGGCACTGGCAGAGAGCTGCTGTAGTCTCCAGCTTTGGAGACCTTCCAAAGCCGTCTGGATGTGATTCTGGGCAATGGGCTGTAGGTGACCCTGCTTGAGCAGGGCTGTCAGACCACATGACCTCCCTCCAGAGGTCCAGCCTCAGCCACACTGTGTGGTACTGTGTGAAACAGGGCTCGTCATCATTGTCTTCAGGATACTGTTACACACAAAGGCTGTGTCAGTCACATTGCAAAGAAGGGAATAAACTGTTCTGTACACAGTGTGGAGAGAACAAAAATGCTTGAACTTTGTCAGGGCAGCTTTGTGCTAGACCTTAGGAAACATTTTTTACCAGTACGTAATTTAAATGTCTTAGAACATTTCAGAAAAAAATGCTTTCTGCAGTAATGTTTTAGGTCAAGCTGATCCTGTCTCCGATCAGTGGTTTCTTTGAGGCCTGCTTTCTATGGTTGTGTTAGTTATGCTTTCCTACTGTAACTTTTGCAAACACTGAGTGTAGAACAAAAGTAATTTTTTCTCTCCAGTGCTCTAGGATGACGTTTTAATTTTAATTGTTATATTTTTTTAAATTCAGAGAAGTTAGTTTTAAGAATTAAGATTAAGGTTATCAAGAGATGAATTGAATCCTCACTCCAAAGCTTCTGAACCAGGTCAGAATTGAATGAAACCACAAATACCCATATTTATGGGAGAGAAAAGCTTTATCATACACTTTTGCTTCGGCATGTTGAAGGCACGTATTAAAGCATTTATCAAAGAAGTTTGCCATAGCACAGACTAAAAAATATTCCACATAGCCTTAGGGGTATAGGTGTGTTAGGAGAAATGTGAGCAAGCTGCTCAACTGGAATGTAAGCTCCTGTCTGATTAGGGCAGCAGCTGTCATTAAGTTGCTGTTGAAACACAAGATAAAATGGCAGAACACGAAGAGAATATTCTTGAGCTGCCCTCTCTGTCTCCTGTAGCTGTAACACAGGCATGTATAAAATTGAGCACTAGTATTCTGCACTCTGTATGAGAACAGCATGACTGTAGTCAGCACAGAGGCTCTTTAGAACTAAAGATGGACTATGAACATTATTGTGGGGGATAATTTTGTGTATCTAGACAGGAGCAGATTTAAATCCTCGATGTAAGCTGTTTGCTTGTGACTAAGGGCATCCAGAGATGTGTAGGCTATGATAAATAAAAGTGTTACAATGAAGGGCCTATGTGCACCTTAACTATGGCATATGCAGAGTTCAGGATGTAAGTTATAGTACATGAAAACATTTTCTGTGTTTTTTGTCAGAAGGGGGAGATGCAAAATTTCCCATGTTGTGCATAGCAGTCTCTGATTAAAATTCTCTGCAGCTTTTCCTGTTCAGTTCTGTGAGACATTTAAAAAAAATAAGTTATATGTACTTTTACTGTGCTTCAGTTTTCAAACATGTCCTTATAAAACACTAATGTCAGATTCTTGAATGTATTTTTCTGAATAGAACAGCAAGATCAGAGTCAAGGAACCTTTTGTACTGTCTTCATGAGTCATAATCATATACACAGTTAATGACTTTTGAGTAATTTGAATGTGAATCACATTCATAGCACATATTGATGAACTGTTATCTGCGGTTTTATATTTTCATTGTTTCTTATGGAAGCAAGGCTTACACAATTGTACTTTTCATGAGTTTTGATCCTCAACTAGCTTTTGAACCTGTTGGCTTGTTTGGTCAAACTTAAGACAAATGCTGGTAAATTTTTGCAGGTTTCATGATAATAGGCAGACAAATAGAGCAGAAGAACTCTGATGGGGGATGATGTTACAGTTAAACTTGCATTTTATTGGACAGAGAATCTGCATGGGGAAAAAAGCTTTGCATAAATGCTTTAGCGTTTGGTGCACATGCTTTCTGAGGCGTAAAGCCACAAATCATGAGTCAATAGAAAACCAGCCTCACATAGTTCTTATATTCAGTCAGGTTAATTTTTCATTCGTTGATTTCATTTGCTGGCTTCATATGGTGTTTGCCTAGTATTCCACAACACTAGTAGTCCTCAAAGTACTCTCAGGCTGCTTGTTTGTGTAATATTAACAGTATTTGTCTCTGAAGATTTGATCTTCAGAATTTACCTCAATTTAGATAGTTAAATTTGAATTTACTGCCTTACTTAATTTGACGGACTTTATCATAAGTGTTATTTGTGTGCTAATTAACATCCCCTTAGTAAAAGCAGAAGACAGATTCTTTTTGTTTTGTTTCAGTTCGCACAAAATTGTAGAGAGACTAAAAAATGATGCTATGTTTTGATGGTCTAGCTGACTGTGAATAAAACAATGTAAGTGTTGAAAATAATCCAGTTGAATCACTGAGGATTGCCCTCTGAGAGAGGATAAACTCACTTGACAAATAGAGCCAGTTATGATGCATGCTCCTTGCACTACCTATGCTGGTTGAAGAATTTCATTTTGAAGGTGTCCTTGAATAGATTCTTAAATAAATTATTCCCAAGTCATAAAAGAGCCCAGCTTGCGGATGAGTATAGAAATACAGAATGTTTGTGATCCACTCAGATCCTTGCAGAGCTTGGATGCTATTGTTGATCTGTGTCATTTCATTGAGATTGAATTCTCTCATTCTGTTTTTATGAATTTTGTTGTGGAAGTAGTGATCAGAACCTACTCAAAAGACTACAGCTTAGATCTAAAAAGTGACACTTACGAGCCTGGGGTGACATGCCACTGTTGTGTCTGACATTGACAGCCCAGCTGAAGTGCACCAATTCACCCAGCATGGGTAACAAACAATGAAAGCCATTGGCAGCAGGAAGCTGTGACGTAGTTATCATCATAGAAATGTGGTGGGATGACTGGGGTGCTGCAGTGGATGGCTACAAGCTCTTCAGAAGAGATAGGCAAGGAAGGAGAGGCCGTGGGGTGGCTCTGTGCATTGGGGAGGGTTTCCGCTGTACAGAGCTCAGGGACAGTGGGGATGAGGCTGAGTGCCTGTGGTGACGATCAGAGGGATGGCCAGCAAGGCAGAGAGCCTGCTGGGAATCTGTTACAGACCACCCAACCAGGATGAAGTGAAATATTCTATCAGTGGATGTTTCATGACCTCTAGCCCTTGTTCTTGTGGGAGATTTTAACTTGCCAAGTGTCTGCTGGAAGCACAGCACAGTGGAGAGGAGACAGTCTAGGAGGTTCCTGGAGAGTGTGGAAGGTAACTTCTGACACAGCTGGTAAGGGAACCTACCAGGGCATGCCCTTCCAGACCTGCTGTTTACAAACAGAGAAAGGCTGTGGGAGAAGTGGTGGTCAGAGGCCATCTTGGGCACATTGACCATGGAATGATGGAGTTTCTCTATTCTTGGTGAAAAAAGTAAGGGGATCAACAGAACCTCTGCTTTGAACTTCCTGAGGGCAGACTTTGGCCTGTTGAGGACACTGGTTCAGTCAGTCACTTGGGAAACAGTGCTTAGTAACAAAGGGTTCCAGGAAGTCTGGATCTGCTTTAAGAAGGAAATCTTAAAAGGCACAGGAGCAGGTTCTCCCTATTTCCTAAAAGGTGAGCTGGCAGGGAAGAAGACCAGCCTGACTGAAGAAGAAACTTCTACTGGAACTCATGGAATAAAAGAGATTTTATGACCTTTGGAAGATGGGGCAGGCAACTCAGGCAAAGTACAACAGTGTTGTTAGGTCATGTAGAGAGAAGATTAGAAAGGCAAGAGCTCAGCTAGAACTCATTCTGGCCTTTGAAAGATAATAAAAACTTTTAAAATAAATACATTAACAACTTAAAAGAGACCCAAGGAAAATCTTCATCATTTATTGGATTTGGGGGGAAAAATTGTCACCAAGGAAGAGGAAAAGGCTGAGTTGCTTGATGGCAATTTTGCCTCAGTTATTAACAGAAGGTCCAGTTATCCTCAGGGCAGCCAGCCCTGGTAGACAGGGATGGAGAGCAGGATAGACCCCTGCAATCCAGGAGGAAGTAGTTAATGACCTGCTGTGCCACTTGGACAATCACAAGTGTATGGGACTGGATGGGATTCACCAAGGTGTACTGAGGGAGTGGAGGAAGAGCTCACCAAGCCACTCTCCATCATTTATCATCAGCCCTGGTTAACCAGGGGGGCCCCAGACAACTGGAGGTTGGCCAGTGTGATGTCCATCTACAGGAAGGGTTGGAAGGAGGAGCCAGGAAATACAGGCCTGGGAAGGTTATGAAACGGATTATCTTGAGTGCCATCACACAGCACATACAGAACAACCAGGGGATTGGGCCTACCCAGTGTGGGTTTAAGAAAGGGAGGTCCTGCTTGACCAAACTCATCTCCTTTTATGACTAGATGGCCTGCCCAGTGGAGGAGGGAAATAGTGTGGATGCTATCTGGACTACCTAGACTTCAGCAAAGGCTTTGATACTGTCTCCCAGAGCATTCTCCTGGAGAAGCTGGCAGCCCATGGCTTGGACAGGCGCTCTCTTCGCTGAGTTAAAGCAAAGACCGGACCCAGAGAGTGGTGGCGAATGGAGTTACACCCAGTTGGTGGCCTGTGAGTAGTGGGGTTCCCCAGGCCTCAGTGTTGGTGCCACTCCTGTTTACATCTTTATCAATGGTCTGGATGAGGGGATTGAATGCACCCGCAGTAAGTTTGTCGGTGACACCAAAGTGGGCAGGAGTGTTGATCCTCTGGAGGGTAGGAAGGCTCTGCAGAGGGATCTGGACAAGGCTAGATTGATGAGCAGAGGCCAATTCCATGAGGTTCAACAAGGTGAAGTGATGGGTCCTTGTGTCTGAACTCCAGGCAGTACTACTGGCTGGGGGCAGAATGGCTGGAAAAGGATGTGGGGGTGATGTTTGACAGTGGCTGAACAGGAGCCAGCTGTGCCCAGGTGGCCAAGAAGGCCAATGGCATCCTGGCCTGGATCAGCAGTAGTGTGGCCAGCAGGACCAGGGCAGGGATGGCCCCCTGAACTTGGCACTGGTGAGGCCACACCTTGAATTGTGTGTCCAATTCTGGGCCTCTCACAACAAGAAAGACACTGTGGTGCTGGAACGTGTTCAGGGGAGAGCTGGTGAAGGGTCTGGAGCACAAGTCCTGTGAGGAGCCACTGAGGGAGCTGAAATTGTTTAGCCTGGAGGCTCAGGGGAGGCCTTATCCTTCTCTAGAACTGCCTCACAGGGGGGTGTAGCCAGGTGGGGGTCAGCCTCTTCTCCCAGGCAACCAGTGACAGGACAAGAGAACCTAGGCTCAAACTGTGCTAGGTGAGGTTCAGGTTGGACACCAGGAAGAATTTCTTCATGGAAAGGGTTGTCAAGCCATTGGAATGGGCTGCCCAGGGAGGTGGTGAAGTCACCAAACCTGGAGCTGTTTGAGAAACAACTGGACATGGCACTTAGTTCTGTGGTTTAGTTGACAACATCAACTTCTGTCAAACGTCGGACTCAATGATCTTGAAGGTCTTTGCCAACCATAATGGTTCTTATGATTCAACTCCCATGTTAAACAAAATCAATAATGCAGAATTTAGCAGATGATTTCCATAGCAACCAATGCTCATATAACAAATTCAGGATGATACTGTATAATAACTGGAGAGTCAAGCAGAAGAAGATTCTGTCAAATGAGACACAGTCCTGCTCCGATTTTTCCTGGAAGCTGTGCAACATGACAGTGTCTTAAAGTGGATCAAGGGCAAAAACACTTTAGTGGAGAGTTCTTCAGTTACTGGATATTTTTCATACAGTGTTTAAATACTTCGAGTAAGGTTTTACTTAAACTTTAATATGTCAGTGTTTGAACTGAGGAAAGATCCTTTTAGCCAAGCAGCTTTGTGTAGTGGTTACCTTCTGTAATGGAAGAGTGTAAGAGTCAGAAAAGTATGTGATGACACATTCCCATCTTAGACTAGATTCTGATGAGGGATTTCTTTGCCCATATGGATTTTTGCTTCATGAATTTTCAGGTCGTCTTTGGGCCAAATACCTTCTCTCCACAGGATCTTGTTGCAAGGAGTTCCATGGCTGAACAAGTTCCTTTATGAGAAGAGGCATTTTTTATTTATGTTAAATCTGCCATGTGCTGGGTTTTACATTGAAAAGGCCTGTGAATATTTGTTCATTGTCCCAGATGTTTGTAGTTTCAAGAGATATGGTTTATATCCTACAGAATTATAGGCTAAGATTTTGATTTTAACCCAATGCATCAGTATTCCCTCCCCTTACATAAATATTGCTCATTGACTTTTGTGAAGTTACTGAAATGTTTAACATCTATCACTTAAAAATTTTGTACATGCACAGGAGTGAAAGTGTTTGTGAGCTGAAAATACATCTGTTTGCAAGTATTATAAAGGTCGCCTAAAGTGTTGTTAGGTTAAAGTAATAGAAGATGACAGAATACAAATGAAATCAAGTGTAATCTGAATAATCCACATACATACAAATATTTTTTCTTACTGTTATTGTTACAATTAAAGGTTTAGAATAGCCACTGGAGGGCTCACTGATCTCATGGTAAATGACAAGCTTCTCTTTCAAAGCCAGTACTTGCGGGTTTTGGTTAAGGCAGTATTAATTGGTGTACTCCCATTTGAAGAAGACTGGATGATAACAGAATTTTTGAAGATAATGGGCAGGGAACACCTACATTTTCATCTCAAAGAATAGCAATTCTTGTGCTTATTACCTGTGTCACAATGTGGGAACATTTACAAAGGTTTGGAAGGCAGGAGGATCTAAATATCATAAAATGAACATAAAGGACCAGAGTTCCCACTCCATTACCATAAAAAATGTAAAATGTCTTCCTGTCAGACAGCAGGGTTTCCCCATTTTGTGGAGCCACCTACACAAGTGACAGATTTTCCCTTCCCTTCTCCATTCTGTGTGTGGCACGAAAGCTTCAGTGATGAGTCAGGCCCAGGGCTGTGATCTTTTTGGACCACTGGTAGAACTGGGATAAAATGCAACACATTTAATTAGTGTCAGTTTTTCCTGGCATTTCGAATCAATCCTTTATTTTATTGGCATTAAACAAAACTTAATTTTCAGAAACTTTGGGAACAGTTAATTCTGCTTACATAAACTCATATTTTTGTATTTTCCCCAGCCTGAATCTTTCCTTTGTCTTTTTGGATTTTAAGTATCTTTCTTGCATATGTAGTCCTATCCCTGATCCAATGAATGAGCTAAATGGTTTATATTTATTATGAGCATCTTCCTTAAGTTCACAGCAGTACTTACCAGTTTTCTGTGGGATAAACATGTGCTGTATGAGATACATTGTTCCTAAAGTGATTTTGTCAGTCATTTGTGGTTATCTCATTCTTTCTGTTCCTGTAAGAATTATTATCCCAGAACTTCAGTCAGTCTGTTGCTTTGCTTTAAGGAAACTCATGTAATTTGTTGTTCTCCAATGGTCACTTTCAGCTTGGCCTATTTCAAAATATTTGCCTTGCACTGAGTAGCTATTTGAATTCTTCCCCACGATTTTGGATCCTGCATTTTGCAAGCTAATTCTATATTTTTATTTTCTGTTTATTTCCCTGCTTATATGTCTCTACTTCAAGAGTTCCTGGTGATTCCCCTCTTTCTTTATTTTAGATATTGAAAAGTCATCTATTGCAGGGGGTACACAAAATTTTGATTTTGTCTTGGCAGGTAAACCTTTCTTATAGTTCACAATTAAGTATACATATTTTTAGTTTCTTAGTGCTCAGCACTTCCTTCCATCCGCTTTTTAGTCAATCATGTAAAGAAAAACATCCATCAGTTAAACTTCCATTGTGCATTATCATGCAGTATCTATACAGAAAATAATTTAACAGTTACAACGTAGATGGGAAGAAGATTCTACCTGGAAATACATTTTGTCAGAATCTGTCTTCACTCCTTCTCAGACTAAAAATGTACATCAACTTAACCTCTGCATTTCATTCAGGACATTTGTTCATGGGGCTATCTTACAAATCTGATATGAGCCTTCCTCAGATAACTTCACCTCTAGAAATGGCATATATTGGAAATATGCTCAGTTTGAAATGTTCTCCTGTTTTTACAGCAGTATCCCTTTCTGTTATGAAAGGGATTGCCTCTGCCCTAAACTATTAGTTTTCCTAAGAATATCCTTGATTGAAGTCTTCCTTGGCCATACTTGAGTTGTAGATCATTACTTGCATGCATTTACAGGCTTACCTTAAAAAAAAAAAAAAAAAAAGTTCAGCAAATTCATAGAAGAGAAACACAGGCAAACTGATTCATCTTGCTTTAGTGGTATTAAAACTTAATGCCGTTTTGTGTTTTTAGTGGCATATTAGTGGTGTTGTCATGGATACTGAGTCAGATCCTGTTTTGCCATCTTGCAGATGTGCTAAAAATGGGATTTTCCCTTCCCACCTCTTAACTATTCATATGAACTTGATTGAAATCAGTGAAAAGTCTTTAGCCATCTCAGCAGATTTTGGACTAAGATGTAAGTGAACAATGGAATGTCAACACATGTTTTGTTTCATAATATTTTTCAAGTAGTTTTACGTCTTATTCCACTGTTGATAACTAGATGCATGTTGTGAACTTTCCTTCATGCTGGAGCACATCAAACTGCAAGGTTCTGCTGGCTTAGTCTGGTAGTGCAGCTCCTGCACCTTGGTGTTTCTCCCAGGAACCTATCATCACTGTAAGAGAGGCATGCAGGCTCAAAATATTAGGCCTCGGGGCTACTGTTTTTTTGAAAATAATTTTTTAAAACTTTTATTTTGGGGCATAATCTTTTTATCAGAGGTTCAAAGCATGGACTGACTGCAACTTTGGAAACAATTCTTGTCTACAGTGGTGTTTTCTGGTGTTTCCATCATGGTCTGTGAGTCGTGGGAACATGCCTCCCTTTGGGTGGACTTGATTGTGGTGGCTGAGTCAGTTGCTGATGACCCCTTCCCACTGGTGACAGTGGTGGGAAGAGGCTCCCAGGCAGCACCATGGGCAGAATGTGCTGGGGTCAAGCCTAGCCTGCAGGAACTGCTTCTAGCTGGGTCTGGCCTGAGCTGCAGTTCCCTCTGTGTCGCAGGCATGCCTGTGCCTGGCCCAGGACCCTAAACCTGCTGTCTGTGTCACACACTGGAGTCCCAGCACTCCTTCCCTTAGGGAGCTGTTGGTCCTTGCTTTTCCCTGACACTAACCTTTTTCAGCTGTATCTTAGAACTGTCATGTCTATAATACCTCCTTTTTTGTCTTTTACTGTAAATTCAAACCCTGCCAGAACTTTGTGCCACCTTACAGAGGTAGCTAGAGGGATTTCCATTTCCCTTCTCCCCCAGCCATTTTTCCAACTCAACCTCCCTTTTGTGATGCTGGAATCGCCTGCATTTCTGGCACAACAATGCCACTTCTGACCCACTGGTCCCACTCATGCTACCAGCTGTACAGCACAGAGCTAGAACCCTCATGACTCTCCCTGCCTTCAGACTCAGGACAGAGGTTATATGATTCACGGATTATCAAAATACTGCTGGTAGTTCAGACTTTATGGATTGTCTATTTAAAAAAAAAAAAAAAATCCCTTTACTTACTGCTGGCCATGTTGATTTTAATTTTAGATGAAGCATTAAAGGCTGTGGGAAACAACAGCTTGATTCTTTGTGAAGACAGAAAAAAATACTCTAATTTGTCTCTTTACATGCTTTCTGGAATGAGGTGCTTGGTAACATAACCACTGCAGTGCAAGTGTTTGACAGGCGGAGGGGTGGGGATGTGTAAGCTTAATTCACATTTTCAACTGAATCTGCACTGTGGAACTGTGTGTATATCTATGCCTGTGGAATGTGCCTGCCAGAATGCATCCTGGGTTCTTCATTCCTGTATGCCACAGACCAAGGACTGGCCAAAATGTGTCATAAATTTATCTTCTATGGAAACGACAGTGGGTGTAGAAATGGCAGACACATTTTTACTGAACTGCAAGTGCAACACACAGTTGCCACACATTAAAACCTGGTCAGAGGTTCCCCTTTCAGGGTCCTCATAAATTACCTTATTTTTTTACCTCACACAAGGTAAATAAATTACCTTATAAATTGGTATATTAAGATCATTGCTAAGTCTTTGGTATATTTAGCTTTCCTACAGAGTATAACTTTACTATCAAATCCTACAGCTGTATGCAGAAAGAACTGTGTTAGATGTTGTAACTGCTCTTGGTTTGCAACTGCAGTATGGTAAGGCTATAAATCTGGAACAGTACTTTTTAAAGAAGCCATAAAATGTATACAGCCTTGAGAATGTACTTTGGTTTTGGACTTAAAAATCTGTTTTGGGAAGATACAAGAAATAAAAAGAGGAGTAAGGGGGGGAGGGTGTGTTTCGGGACATTACGTAAACTAACTGTTGCTTGAGATGAAGTCACTTCGTTTTTTTGGTTCAGTGTTACACAACCTCCTTACAAAAATTACTTTGCTTTGGGTAGACAGTGTTATACTTGGAGTTTGAGACTTGACAGATAAGAAACATTTCATTTCATTTAAGAAGAAATGGATTTCAGAGGTGTTGTGTTGTCAGGTCCACCATTTTGTACATATGCGTAATGCAAAACAAATCTGAAATGAGTCCTATTGCAAAAATGCAGAAGACACTGCTGTGTTATTACTATTTATATTAGTATCATATGTGGGGTGGGTTTGCAATTGAAAGAAAATTAAATAGTAAGTGTGAACTCAGACTATTATCCAGCCTGAAGGCAGGAGTTAGAGCCCTTTCTCCATGGGCTTCCATTGGCAGAAATGTGCAAGCATAGTATGGATTTAGATGTGTGCTTTTTCTTGTGAGAAGAAAGGCTGCATATGGGATTGGTGCTCTGGCTTGATCCTGCTGTTTTCTCCTGCTTGATATCAGCTACTAATCTGTGCTGCTGCAAGGGAGCCCCCAGTGAAGATCGGGTTAGTCTGATTTTTAAGGGAACAAGAGCAGTCTAAACAGTGTAGCTGGTTGGTCATTTAGGTCTTTGATGAGAGAGGTGGACTTTCATAAAGACAAAACCAGTATGTGCTTTTGAATTTGCAGCCAGATTAACCTGTTGTCCCTCAAAATTAATCCTTATGTGTATCATTTCTTTTTTAATGACATTGATCATTGATGTTGGTAGTTGGATGCTACGCAGTGAAGTTTAGACTTCAAAATTGCCAGTTCACACTTTGAGAGCACTGGAACTGTATTTTAAGTCACAAAATATGTTGCATCTGTGAAATACCAAATTGGCTTTCATTAGGACATTTTTTCCACTCTCTGTGTATTACAATTTCTTAATGTAAAATATATATAATTAACAAGTCTATGAAATCTCAAAATAGTATCTCTGGATACTAGCACTATATCTCTGGAGTATTTTTCTGACACTATTGTGCATTTTTTTAATGTCTTAGTTATGCCTGAGGAGTCTGAAAACTTTCTTCAATATGTCTTATAGCATAGCAAGCGTTACCATGGTACCTTTTAACATTTTTTCAATCAGCATATGGAGCCACAAGAGGAGAAAAAAGACTTGAGAGAAGAATTTTGGAATGGCATAATGCTAAAATAAACCTGTTATAAAAAATGCTCCATATGATTGATGATAAATTAAAGGAAACAGTCCTCTAATATATCATCTGTTATTTAAACATGTGCTCTCATTTATTTAATCAGTACATAACCAAAGCCAATTACCACAAATTAGCAACAACAAATGACAGCCTTTAATTAACTTGAAGCTATATCCCCTTATTTAAGCCCTCAACCCAATATCTGGAAAAGTGGAAAAAATTAACCTTCAGGGTGTTCAATATTGTACTTTCTGAAAAGGTAAAATTAAAACAGAGCCACTGGACTGAATGTAGGAATTAGGAATGTGGCAGTTTAACATTGTCATAGAATTCGTTTGCCAATGCAGTCAGCTCCTTCTTGGAGATGTGGGATGCAGGAGGGGAAAGGTCTTCCTGAAGAGTAGGAAGTAGTAGCAAGGCTCCTCACCAATCAGTTGAAGACTGATAGAGATGCTTAAACAAATCCATAGTTTACCCATATTTTCCAAAGCACATATTCCTCATGATTGACAAAATACAGCACTTTGTCCTGTTTCAGAGTACCTTGCAAAATGGGAATTTTGTGAAGCTTCCAGGAGATAAGTCAGGTAGTAACGCTTTAAATATGTTTAAATGTGTTGCCTTTTTTTAATATAGTCAATCATATGACTGAGCTTTTATAAATACAGCATGTTAGATGAAGACATATGGTTTCATCAGTAGAGAATATTTTGTATATTCCAGTTTCAACTTGTTACAGAATAAGGATGTGTTTTGCTCCAACTGTTGTTCAAGATGAAGTTTTTTTAGAGTGTATATAAATTGCAATACGGAGTACAATCGAGCAACCAAATGTTGAACCTACTCTACTATGGTAATTCAAAGCGTAAGAGAATTTAGACAGTAAGAGGATCAAATTATTTTTGCCCTTGTGTTTGGCTCACTTTTATGGTGACCAAAATAAAGATAGGAGAGCCTGAAGCTTAATCTAAACGCAGCAGTTCTTCAACGTGTGCATTTTGGTGGTGTCAGAGTTCTGCTGCTGCATGAAGCAGACTAAAAGGAAGAAGCTGGGTATTTTGCAACAATGCAAATATAAATATGTAGGTGTACCTCAGTTTAAAATGCAAAAGTGTTTGCTTGAACCTTACTTTCCTTGGTGATTTGTTTTACATTAAAGTGCTGTTGCATTGGCTATTAATGCTGTATATCTTCTGCGAATGAACAGAAAATGTCAGTATTTAGGGTGACATCTTTGGAAGCATTAAATGCATATGCAAGCACTTTAAAATGGCAGAATATAATTAGAGCTGTGAGTTTGACAGTAATTACTACAAAATTACAATATTTTTCACTGTGCAGAAGGCAAAACTAAATGAAGTGGATGTGTTAGCATCTGGTAAGCGTGAGCACAGTTTCTTTGAGATGGTTGAATGTCATATTTGTGGCACTCTGAGTGAGATCTATGACTGATTGTTCCTTACCATTCAATTGTTGCATCTCAATCTGCCCTGTTTGTAATTGGAGGATGCCTCTTTCTGCAGCTTGAAAATATGAGTGGGGAGGAGATCAAATTCTCTTTAGTAATTCAATCAGGAGTTCTCCACTGCAATCACACATGCAACCATATTCTCAGGACCTATTAGTTGGGAAGGCAACTGTCTAGTACTTTCCCAGTGCAAATAACTGCCAGGGACAGAAAAGGCTTTTTGAATGAAATTCTCCTCCTCCATTTAAAATCAGGGAAAACACAGCTTTAATTCTGTTCCTGCAGATACTCTGTATTTTCCTGTTAAAAATAGTAGTGAGTATTAAGTCCCAGCTTTGGTGTATGTATGAAATATTAGCGTACTTTTTTTAGTGTAGAAAGAAGATTCATGATTTGAGATGGGTTATGTGCATAAATTCCTTGCATTCTTAGATGTCTGTGAATTTCTCTCAGTGGTATACTAAAGAGTATGTACACATCGTAAGAGTGAATATGTTCATTTTTTAGCCTAGAGGTCAAAATATGCATTTACTTCCTCACTACTTTCCATACATTTCAGGTATCCTTTCAAGAGTGTTTAGCAGCATGGGATTTTCTTTGACTGCAAAGTTTCTATGGTGGTTTTTTTTGTTTGGGTTTTTTTTGGTTTTGTGTGTGGGGGGGTGTTTCCTTTTTTTCTTTCTGTTTTCATGTAATGCCTTCTATTCTGTTGATATGGTGCATGACATATATCACTGAAATATGAATAGTGAAGACGATGAGAATTAGAAGGAAGATAATGGTAGCAGGATTTCAGTTTGGTTTTAAATGAATCTAGACATTTTGTTTTGCTGAGTTTAAGACGAGCCTTATAAAGCAGGTGAGAAAAATTCCTGTAATCTTGCTCTGTTTCCATATTATTAATTAATGGGCTTCACTGAACTTAACTGACTCCTTAACATTGTAAATGAGAGTAGCATAGTATTTACTTGGTCCTGATCTTTGTCTTAGATTATTCTGTAAAGCATATCCTATCCGAGGGAATAGTGAGCAGTAAAAGTTTCACAAGAGAACTGAAATATCATTCCATTTTATAATTGCATGAAATGTATGTTTATTAATTAACTTATTCATTTATGTATTACTTCACTTCCAGAAGTTTTGCTATCTTCTCACAATGAAAGTAAGAAAATACAGTGCCCTTCTGAAGTGTTTATAATAGTGTTTATAGAATCAGTATATATCCACAATTAATTCCTTTAAATGTAGTGGGGCCCTGCACAGGTAAAAAAAGGTCTGCTGCAAGACTGATTGTGGAGTTGCCTCTCAGATTCTCATAGGATGCAATAACAAAGGAGAAGTTTCCCGATTTTTTTTTTTTTCCGAATGAAAGCTAGTGTATTGCATGTATGACAAATACTTTAATATGCAAGGTAAATACCTGGAGTATCTTATGTATGGACTTCCTAGAATATCAAAAATGGTAATGAGGAAAGCTGTACAGATAGATTTCTGAGTGGCTATGATGGCATGTAGAACTTAAACTGTAGGAATATATTTTTTTGTCTCAGGATATATGTCTGTTTGGGGTTTTTTATTTTTCTGAAACAAATGTTTTAATAAGTATGTTTTGTAAATTAGTAATTAGAAGATAATTATATAAAAAGATATTTAAAATTTAAGTACATTTGAGTTTGTTGGTTTTTTTCCCCCACATTTCCTTTGTTCTATTTTTGTAGTTGCAGCCCATGTTTCTGCCTCGATTTAGTCAACTATATTTGGCTTGGAAAATGTATCATTGCATTATATACACTGACTATATGGTTTCCTGTATTCACATTTTTAGTATGAAATGCAAAAGGCAATAAATGCCCTTACTTTTCCTATTACCATTTTCCAATACTTACTGTTTCATCCTATAAAATAAATTTAACTGTGACACGTTCTTTGTCAGAGATCTTGCTTTTTAGAGTAAAATTGATAAATAATGATACCTTCCCAGGCTTCCAGCAGAGGTTTTGGTTGTGAGAATAAAAAATTATTGAACACTAATCAAAGTATTTGGGAGCTACAGATAATTTTAAAGTAATCTAAGCCATTAGGTGGGCAAGTTGCTCATTCACCTGTAGTTACAAAAATAACCCAACTCTGTTGTGCTACTATGTTAGGGACTAGATTTTACTTATTTGCTACCTAAGGAAACAAGAGTAGAAAGGAGGAAGAATTATCTCTTTAGGAAGATAATAAAAAGAGAAAGAATGATGATTGAAAGGCCAGCAAGTTGCTGTTCATAGAAGTAGCTATTGAGAAGACTGAATAAGGGGAGAAAGTATACAGCTCTTTTAATGATTAGATGGAATTTGTTTGTTCTGAACAGTATTCAAACATTTGATCTGATAATAAGCAGATAGCTTCAGTCTGAATACTGAACAGGCATTCACTAGATGTAATTCAGCTGCACTAAAATCTTACCAGCCCTTAGTCACTATCTTTCCATAGCCTGTAGAGAGAGTTTAGGACGACTTGGTTTCTAACTTTAGCCCCTCCACTAAGTGCCTAAAATTAGGTGGGTTGAAAATGAATTTTGGGAACATGCCACTCAGTGGAAAAACTAGCTTTGAACCTAGAAACTCCCACCTGCAATCTGCATATTAACGTGTCAGAAACATGTGCTATATATGGGTGGGATAAAAACAGTTGTACTGTTTATGGACACGTTGCATTTCTGCTGAGATTCCATAATTATACTTGAGATGGCTTTCTGTGGCTATTTTAAACACATTGAATTCTCATTGGCATATCTGAACTTTCCAAGCAAACATTCATAGTTTTCATTCATCACCTTTATTTGTTGCTCAGAAAAGACTTATGTTGGTCCACCTCTTGATATCTAGGAATTGAATTTTCACAAGTACCACATATGGCAATAGTGAATTTTAAAAGCCATGGGATCTTAGCCAGCTTTTTAAAATTGAAAATCTTTATCTTTCTTTTTTTTATCTATGCCATGAACATTGAGAGAATATTCTCTTTTCTATAAAATATGCAGTCAAAAAAATCTGGCTTACAGCAATATTAGCAGTGCCCTTTTCCCAAGTTACTAACATTTCTTGAGCTAAGCCCCGAAATGAACCTATCATGGATATGACCAGCATTTTATGACCTGGCCATGATAAATGGAGAATTAGTCCTGTGTTACTCTTCCATTCCAGTTAATCATTTTTCAATTTTGAAACGGCAGAGGGAGATTATATTACATTCTTTATTGACATTAGGAAAGCTATTTTCTCCCAAGCAATGTCACACAGTTCTTAACATCACACAAATGTGGCGTTACCTAGGAGCTCAGTAATCTTGGTTCCCAGCATTAACAATGTTTAATTATATAATATGATTTATTGCAATGTTGATTAATTTCCTTCAAAATGTAAGGCAAATGTTTAACAACAATGGTAATCATTAGTACTACATCATTGGGAGACAGGAAAATTTTATGCTCTTTTGATTAATTACATCTCATGTTGTCCTGTCCTAGCAATAAATTTTTGTACTAGAGTTTCAGTGAAGAGTCTGACCAATGAAGAACACACAGGACAAACTTTGCCATTTTCAGTGTCGTATTTCATATGCTCTGCAATGCTCTCCTTAGCTTTAATGCAGGTGGAGGGGAGGAGTTTGTTATCCAAACTTTCATGCTGATTCCTAAGTCTGTCTGATAGCAATGCTTTTGAAAAGACCATTCTCAACTCTGAGAGGTTCTCCAAACTCTTAAGTCTGGCAGTAGGATAAAACACTTTGTGTTTTTCCAACTAATTGTTTAATGTGTCTCCTTGAGGACTTTGCTATTTTCAAATTTACCAATTACTTCTAAATTAAATTTGTTCTATTACAACCATTAATAGATATCCAAATTTCTGTTTTCATTTTCTTCTTCTACTTCTCGACTGCCCATATATGATTTTCTCTTTTCCTACTGTGAGGACCTTAATTCTTTTTCTCACGTGCATGCATTTTTTTTTCTGCAGATGTAGCATTTTGTATATATAATATATATATTTAAAATTTACATTATTTATATATTTAAATAACAGGGGTTTTCATTTTTAAATCCCCTTTGGTTCTTTTTCAGTTTCTTTTTTTGGTTTGTGATAAGAAACAAATTAATTTCCCTCATTCCTGTATGCTTGAAATCTGTGGAGAGTTCTGTTTTTATGTAAAAATAAAATGAGTTTTTATTCTGATAACATTTCAAGCACCTGAATTTGTCATTAGGGAATTCTGCAGCTTTCAAGCCTTTCTAAAAGATCATTACTTTTCATTATAAATGAAAGTTAAAATCTTTTGTGCCTGTGCTTGGATATAAGATATGAAGCTGTTACATCTGCTACTAAGAATGATGTAACTGATCTGGTATTTAAAAATGCCAGAGTGAGTAGGTAGTTGTGGGAGATGATATGAACACTTTTAGCAGGTGCCTTGCTTTCCAGTAACCATGGACCTTAATGTATGCTTATAGATACCCAAAATTTTAGCATTTATGGGTTGATTTTTTTTGTTTGAGTTTCACCTTTGTATGTGGTATACAAATAATCAAGCAAATAAACAATTACATCTAACAGTAGTTAGTTAACACGCATATGAGGCATCAAGCCAAAGATAGAATTTGTAGTGAGTTAACATGGGATAGGAATAGCAATGTGAAGGCGGAGGAATCTATTTTGGAACAGGGAGTTGTTCTTGTGCTTTAAAAACCCTCAGGAACTTATAACAGGCTTTTTTGAGCTTCACAGCTAAAATTGCTTTGTAGATTTTACACCTTTCAGTATTCACTTTATTGAAACATTTTGTGTCAAAAGTTTTGTACCACAGATATTACAAGGCATTGCATTTGTTTTGCTTCACCAATTAATGAATTCTTTTATTCGTTATTTGCTATGAGTTTGGATTTTTTTATCTGATAGTTGTCATTGACACGTGGGAGATACATGCTGAAAAGAAAGTGAACAGGTCCTTCTACCTTAAGGCTAATATTTGCTATTTTTACTGCATCCAAAGAAAAATATTCAATGAGAAAAAGTATTTTTGTGTCATTCTAGCATTAGTCATAAGAGCTAAAGCATTAACTAAAGGCTGCATGCTACACCTACAGTGTAGCATTTTGCTCTTCTGTGCTGGTACTGTTGGAGTCCTTTCCTCGTTGCCTTGAATGCCTTGAATCCAGCACTGGATGCTGCAGTCTTCTATTGTGGTGCAGGTCACGTAGCAGTGAATGAACAAGGTTGCATGAATAATGTGCTTTTTATTCAGCGATTGGATAAAAATTAATGCCCTCAACACCTACGTACATCCAATCTCCACTGCTTCCTGTGTGCTTATTCTTCCAGAAGCTTTAATTATTTATCCTTGGAGAGAATTTGACAGTTACAAGTAGTCACGACTCAGCAGATTAACCATACGAACACCAGAACCAATCTCCATGTCAAGTACACTCGAATGTCTTATGGAATCAAATGTTGATTTTGAAGTGATGTGACTCCAAATTAAGAGGAAAAAAAATGGCATCCCTAACTGCTGCGTATTTTTAATCTAACAGTCTTTAATTAAATTAAAATTGGTTTAATATTCTTGCTAATTTCAAGAGGTAGTCTGAAGTGTGTGATATGCTCTAAATACTGACACAGATGTTCTGCAATGGGAATACATTTTCAAGAGAGAATTAGGGGAAGCAATATTAATTAATAAGCCAAAATATGTGCATAGTTTTCCCATCATGCAGTGTTGCATAGTGATGAGGAAGACAAATGAATTACATAAGATACCTGCAGAGTTTGCCACTTGATCTTTACGAAGTATGTTCGAATTAAAGCAAAACTGCAGGCATAGTAGGAGTCAGAATAGCTGTATACACTAAGAGGAAAAACAGCCTTGGAAATGAACTGTAACTTCTTTATATTGGCTAGAGAGGTAGAGAGGGAGAAAAGCATGTGTGTGCATGTGTGTCTATATATAATTAAATCTATAAACACATTTTGTCTGCTTGCTCTGTGTGCAAGAAGATCACCAAACAAACAGTAAGATAATTTTTCATGTGACTTTTTTATACTAAAAATATTTATTATATGGCTGTATTTTAGAAGGCAATGCCAGAAAGGCCAATATTAGACTACCTTGCTGCAGCTTGTTGAATAATGCTACTGTATTATTTGACTGGACCGCATGAATCACAGCAGGTGGGAGCAAATCTGTCTGCATCATCAGACTGCATAATGTAGGAGTATGCCCAGCACTAATGGATTGTAGCTACTAAGGGATTGATTTAAGCCTTAAGAATTACCCAGAAAAACTATACCTAATACTGACCTTCTCTCCCCATGCTAAGAACAGATTCGAAAGTGTAATGTGCAGTGGTTTTGTTTTGTGCTTTTGCAACAGTAAGCAATTGGGTGACTGATTACAGGAGCAATTCACCTAGAGTTGTGACAGCCTCTCTGAAGTTTTAATAAACACCAGCTATTTTCCTTGAAAGTCACTGACTAGTTCTAGTAAGAATTCACTCACAGAAGACATGTTCCTTGTGTTAAATGAAAGAACAGAGACGATATTAACAGCAACTCCTTTTTACCTTTTGTTCTAGGAATTATTAACTGTTAAGCTTACTTCAAGCCAGCTGGTAAACTGCAAATTGCACAGTATCATATTTAGTTGCATTGAAATGAATGTGCAGCTGAACACCTGGACCAGTGGTTGAGTTTTGCCAAACTAGTGAGAAATCATGAGATGTGTATTCTATTTAGGGACAGTAATCATGATCATGGTGAGATGAATGTCTGAAGGATGAACTGAACTAATTGCTTTTGTATGTGGAACTTGGCAAACTCAGATTGTTGTAGTGCTAGGTTTAGTTTAGCAAGCCGCAGCTTTCTCTGGGAGCTCAGCAGAGCTGCTGAGGGCAGGGCAGCCATTCTGTCCTCCCGTAGTCCTTTTCAGATGGCTCTGTACTCTTGCTCCAGCAGCTATCAGCTCTACAACACAGTGATGGCAAAGGAGGCAAGAAGGATCTCTCCATAATGATTTCAGAGGATCTTCAATGGTTACATCTTCTCCCGGCAACTCCCAGAGGCAGAGAGACCTTGTGATCTGGGCGCAGGGGGGTTTTGTCAGATCGCAGGGCCAGTACATAGGCGGAGTTGGGGTACAGGAACCAATAGGGAGAACCTGAGGGAGTGGCCAGGACTAGGGGCAAGGGAAAGCCGGGGGGAACAATATGGGATAGGAAAAAAAGCAATGGGTGAACAGATCACTACATCAGATGTAAAATTTTTGAGTGTTAGCATGAGAGATATTAGATGGGGTAACCATAGTGAAAACAAGTGTGCCAAAGTATGATGGTGTGCCAAGGTACTGTCAAGTGTCTCTTTTAAGCATTGATAACAGGTTTATTCCACTCTGCGTGAAGACACGGGTGACAGGCAGGTTGGCATACTTCGTAAGATAGATTAAGGGCATTATGAACAGCCTTAAGATTTCAGAGGAAGGAAAATGGGATCTAAAATTTCAAACTTTTATTGGAAAGTCATTAATGATTCTATGATTCTTACTCGCAAATGCAAGCCCTGCTCTGTGGCATATACAAAATCTTTTTGTTCCAGTAAAATGACAGCAAAACAACTCCTGCTAACCATGTTGCTTATATTGCCGGTGTCTTGACATTTATCTGTGAAGTTTTGTAATACTGGTAATACCTCAGATAATATGGAAAGCATGTTTATTAAAAGCGTTAGACTTCAAGAAATACAGGCTAATATTGTGGTGCCTCTCTCTCTGGAGATATAATTTCACCTTTTTCTCTTCCTGCTTATTCCATGAGTGTGTTGTTACTTAACATCTTCCAAACCTCCCCTTCTTTGTAGTTTTTGGCTGAATTTGGTCAGTGGTTTCATTAACTGTTAATCTAATGATGATATGCAGGTAGAGGGTACTGAGCAGCTGCAGAGGTAACCAAGGAATGGAAAACAGGCTAAAGCGTCATGTATCTCATAGTCACTGTGTATATGTAAAGGATGCTTTTATGGTAGATGCTTTTTATGGTAGGAACTAATTTTAATTTTCTTTGGCCAAAGTTCTATTAAAAACAAACAAATTAATGATAGTTTAGAAAAGCAATAGCTTTCCCAAAAAGGCACTTAACAACCCTTAAAAAGTATTTTCATTTGGTGAAGTTCAGTTACATCTCTAGCGATGCCAAATGAATATTCTGCTGGTTTAACCCAGTGCTTATTTATTATTAGGATTATAGGCATCTGCTGTACTGGGAAGTTTCATTTTTTTTTTTTTTCTTGAAGTAAAAATTAACTGATAAAAAGGAAAACTTGAAACAGCCTCTTTATTTTTGACTATCGATATACAAAAATTTACCTGGGTTTTTTTTTCAATCATCCTTTTGATCTATTTGCAGTTTTGTAACTACAATATGTTTTTCTGGGCATAATTACAGAAAGACCAACCATATGATCCTACCTACACTGCTCATATGTCATGCTTCTGCATCACCTTTCCTGGCAGTATATATATCCCTTCTTTTCCTTAAGTGATGGAGAGAGAATTTCTGTTGCAAAGGACACCCCCAAGGCTGAGCAAGATGGTTTATGTACTGATGATATTTTATAGACTGCTTTCTTTCATGAACACAAAAAGCTGAAGGAGCAATAGATATTGGGTTGCTGGTCAGTACTCTGTGCTTCTGAACAGATGACACACTCAGGCATGACATTGCTGCCCTCTTAAGCTGTGGTCTTATATTTTGATGGTCCACACTCACTTCTTGCTGCCATAATATGGTGTTGCAGTTTAACCCCAGCCAGCAACCAGGCACTACACAGAAGTGCTCACTCCCCCAGAAGTGGGATCAGGGAGAATTGGAAGGGCAAAAGGTAGGAAACTTGTGGATTGGGATACACACAGTTAAATAGGGTTTGCACACTAGCAAAGCAAAACAAGGAATTAATTCAGTGCTTCCCGTGGGCAGGCAGGTGTTCAGCCATTTCCAGCAGAGCAGGGCACCATTACATTTAATGGTTACTTGGGAAGACAGACACCATCACTCCAAGCATCTCCCCTTTTCCCTTCTCCTCTCCCATTTTATATCCTGAGCATGATGTCATAGTCTGGAATATCCCTTGGTCAGTTTGGGTCACCTGTCCTGGCTTTGTCTCCTCCCAACCTCCCCTGCACCCCTAGTCTCCTCACCAGCATGGCACTGTGAAAAGCAGAAAAGGCCTTGGCCCTGTGTAAGCCATGCTCAGCAATAACAAAAACATCTCTGTATTATCCACCCTATGTTCAGCAGAAATCCAAAACAGACCCATACTAGTCATTGTGGTGAAAATTAACTCTACCCCAGCCAAAACCAGCACGTGGCCTTGCCGGAACTTTTTTCATTCTCCTTATTCCATCTTGTGAGTGTGATTTGCTGCCTGGGAGGTGATTAAGCAGCCTGTAGATGCTAATGCTCTAGAGAGAATTAATGTGCTCTGTAGAAAGAAAGAGCTCCTTCCAGCTTTGTTTGCATCTTGGACAGCAGAGGGCAGGTGTTAGTTTTGTGTGACTGAAAGCTTGTGTGGAATGGTTGTGTGTAGACATTTCCATCTGCATGCTAGAAAGGGTTAGAAAGATGTAGTATAGAGCAGTTAATACAGGTTATGCTTTTTTGTGCATGTAGGAAGTGTTTTTCTAGCAGAATATTCTTTTGCTCTTCCTTAAAAAAAATGAACTATTGTTTTGGCCAAAAAATGTAAACACAAAATTAAAATGCTATTGGCAAGGTAAGAAAGAGTGTAAGTCCAGGAACATTACCATCTACCTATGCATCACTATACTGAAACCTCCCAATATCCTCCTGTTCTCTCATTTGACTCTCATCATAGTGGTCTGTATATGTATTATGACACAGACATGTATAAATATTCTGAAACAAAATTTTATATAGTAGACTTACTTTTGCCTTAACTGTTGAGTTTTTGATTTAATTGCACATAAGGATTTTGTTGCTGCATGCAGTCCTCATGCTTGTAGCTAAACAACAGATTTCTTCCAGTTTAGGTATTTCAATCAAGCATATGTTGGTCAGGTGCTGTTCAAAAGCAGGCTTAATATTTGCACACTGTTAGGTGCAAAGTTGTGGTTTTATTGGTAAAGTTTCTTACATTTGGGTAGAGGAGCAGCTTTACTAGGACAAGGAATCACTGTGACTCTGTCTTGGTAGTCCTCGACAGATAAAGTTCTGCTAGTCATTAAAATAAAGTCTTAGTTTAAGGACAGTTGCAGTTCACAGTGGTCAGTAAAAACTGTTAAAACAGACATGTAACAGGTTGCTTCAGTGGCACATGATAATTTCATAACAGTATGGATCCTTACCCTTTCATATCCTAGTCAAAGTGAATAATAACAGCAGACAATCAACATCTATGCAGTGCTAACATGTTGACTGTAATGATATTGTTCAGTCAGTCTCAGATGTGCTGTCATTTAAACTTGAACTAACTGGAGACAACAGCACTACTGTTGCCACTGGCTAATAAGGCTGATGGTTTTCAGTCCACTTGGTAGGATTTTTCCTTCTGCTTTTCTAATTGCCATAGCACGCCTTCTCAGGCTGTGTGGTGGTTTCAGCATCTCTTTTTCCTTTCTCTCATCTGGAAATGTGAGCTGGGGTCTGTGTCTCAGTGGCATTTCTCCTCTACGTCTTCATCCTGGCACCAGTACTTTATTGAAACCCAATTCAAAGTGAGAACTGGGCAGTTCTAGGGTTGGGCTGTTGATGCATGATTTCTCCACAGACCCTCATAGCTGACCATTTTTCCCCATTCTGGTATCTCCTCTGACCTGGATACCCATCAATTACCTGTGCTTGGCCAGTGGGCTTTGGTTTCTGCATGTCTGTTCAAGCACTTGACATGTTTTTGCTCCAGCCTTTCTTCTGTACATCCTTTGCTATGTGTCTTTACTGTTACTGAAATCTGGTCCTAGTGGATATGCCTAAGGTTCTTTGGAGAACTGCTGACCCTCAGAATGCCAACCGTTTTCATGCCAACTGAGCCTTAATTGTACTGAAGCTTCTCAGGGGCTTGCCCTGCTTGAGCAAACAAAACACATTTTCTGAATACTACAACAAAGAAATATACAAGTTGCTGTGTATGACAGTAGAGCAGTAAACACATCTTTGTCTCAATTTCTCTGCCATTCTAAACATTTTTTAATCTTGGAGTCCCTTTTAGAGTTAAGGGTGCTTGCCTGCCTTCTGCTCTGGTTCAGTTCATGGAGCTTAAACCAGAATTTCCCAGTCTTCACATCTCCAGCCATTTCACTTAGTGCCTTTCCTTACATTACTAGCAATGTAATTTGTAAACTTCAATCCAATTAAGTGAACATTTAAACAGATGTTTAAATCCTGCCATCCAGCCCTGCCTCATTATCATGTCTTTCACAGATTTGCCATCCTACTTTCCATATGTATTGTTGTCTCTAAGGTAGGCCAACTCAAATGCAAGGAAGAAAAGCAGCCCAGCTAAGAAAAGAATGAATCCTTAACACATGCAGGCATGTGGGCATACCTGCACATATACACTTGTCTGCAGATGCCTCTTTCATTTGACTGTACCCAGAAAGAAGTGAACCATCACTTCAGGTCAGATAACAAGCAGCATTAGCATAAACAGGTATGGTGATTCATATCAGCTATATGTACAAATAATGCAGAAGTAGTCCTTATTCTCAATTCACTGGGAATGAGTGCTGTGAGTGCTGCTGTGAATAACCCTCCACTGGTGCTGTTATCCACTACTGCAGAACTGCCAGAATTCTTTCAGTACTGAAGCTGATCGATAACAGCTTTGCGTGTAGCTCCATGTTTGCCAAGAAAGTATGTATCATTTTGTGACACAATTTAATGGATTCTGTTTCAGGGTGAAGTGGGTACAAGTGGGTATTAGACGCTTGTCCTGGCCTATGCAATTCATTTCTTCTCCCTCTTCAACGTTCATGACTGTGAAGTGATTTGAGGTCTAGAACTGATCTATGAGAAAGGCAGCCCCACAACCCCACAACAGTTTTTTCTGTGCTATTCTTCAGCCAGATGCCACAGCATGCCACTTTATGGCAACGTGGCAAAGGTGATGCAGTCTGAACAGCTCTGCTGTCCCCAAATCTCTACACACACTGCCAGACTTTTGATCTGATGTGCAACATAAGACAAAGATGGTAATTTATACTCTCCGTTGCTTTTTGGTTCTTACAGTTTCGAGGATAACCTTTTAATTAGAGGAGGGGAAACTAATGGGTTTGGGGAAGTCTTTTTTAATGGATTGCTGTCTGCTCAGACAAGGTACAGTTAGCCCTTCCTGATACCAAGAGTTACAACAAAGTGAACTATGCATTTTTTCACATATCCTTTTCATTGCTGCTCTTCTTGCCAGTATTTATATCCTAATAGAGTAGATACTAGAGCATAAACCTTCTTATGGTGGTAAAAAATATACTGGTGTCTAAGCTGTATAAGTATAAATAATTTTTTCATGGTTTTAAAAACAAAATATAAACAAAGACATTTACATTTTCATAAAAGTAAGCACATTTTATGAGTGGAAAACAATCTAAGAAATCTTGTACAAAAGGTCAGACACAATTAAAATTCCCAGACTTGCATTTAGATTTGAAAATGGAGAATAAAATTTGACTCCTATTGGAATCAATAGGAAATTTGTGAAATCAGATTTCATATACAGAGGAGTTTTTAAAAGAAACTTTGCAAACCATTCTTAGGGAAAAAAGATATGAACAAAATAAAAATAAAGTGCGGAAAAAAACTATCAAAACCCAAAAATAGACACCTTATTACAATGTAGAAAACTACTGCATTATTAAATGCATTTCTTGAATGAGAACCAAAAAGATGCTAGGTTAACAAATAAGTAAATGACTGGCTTTCAATCTGAAGAAGACAGCAAAAAAATTTCTAGCATAATTTGTCAGTGAACTAGGTTGCTATTTGCTTTCTCCTCCAAATCACTGGTTTTTCTGATTGTTTAAAATAGAAACACCTGGAGACACTTGGACATTAATACATTATGCCCAGAAGAAGCACCATTTCCATCAGTATGAATAAATTGTGGGACCGTGTTATGGGCCTCTTATTACATTATTCACAACACAGTACATTTTGTACACCATGCCACGGTTTGTGGACACAAAAGAAAATGTGACTGGGATGTATTTCTTAGAGAAGCAGAGTCTGTCTCTAGGGCAAAGCTCCAGCTAGAGTGTGACTCTTGGTGCAGAGGGTGGAAGCTTGGGACAGAGAGAAAGAGGAAAAACTAGAGAAACACAGGATCATTTAGGGTGGAAAAGACCTGTTAGATACAAAGGTCTGCAGTGGGTGCAGGTAGCCAGACAGACATGGCAGAGCTTTAGACTGTGTATTTTTTTAGGAAATACAGCTCTGTTACACTGCTGCTAATTCTCTAGCTTCAGTGTCCAGCTGAAAGAAAGGAATAATTTACTGTAAAATTTGGGGGTTAGTAAGAGTTGATTTAGTGTTGGTTTTCAGATTTTAGTGCATTTCCCTGTCTGATCCTTCTTCACAAAAGCTCATTGTCATGTTCGGATTTGGGTATTATCTCAGATCCATCTTTTCTCTGAACTTCTGTAGCGTATTGACTTTTAACAGTAGGCCCTTAGGAACCACTAATGGAGGAGAAGGAATTACAAGTTTCATTTTCTTCCAAATATTTCATGTCATATTTCATATGGTGAACATGTCTAAAGACAAAATTGTTTCAGTATTTCCAACTAACAGAAAAAACAGCCTCCTAAACATTGTTTAGGGTCAGCTTCTGGTTCAAAATATAAACATCTGCACAAAAATTTGTAGGCGTATTTGAGACCTTAATTTGCACTGATGTAATTTAAGTTGGAAGTTCATCATTAATGATTAATGATCAGTGATCTTGGATAGTAATACTTCCAAAAATATGGTTTTCTAGAGAAATAACTTGCAAAGCCACAGATAATTCTCCTATTTCCTGATGCAGCCCACCCTTAGCAATAATGTTGCCACGGAAACAGCAAAACTCTGATACAGTGAAGGAAAAGGGGTGAGGATGAAAGGGAGGTGGGAGCAATTTATAACACTTTTTTTTTTTTGGTAATAAATTAACTAGAATTTGTTAGAATAGCTTTGGTTTCAGGTTGGCCTTTTTGCGGGGAGGGGATATTCCTTGGATTTTGATTGGTTGGTTGGTTTTTTGCTATGGGAAAACAGCAACCTTTACCTACAGGCCTTCACGTTTTTTTGTATAGGACAGTAAGCTCAGGTCAGACTCAAACATCCATTATGGAAAAAAAATCTAAGTGATGTGAGCCCAGTCTATGCTTTTATTCCTGCAAAATGTTTTGAAGTTGAGGTATATAGTCATGGCAGTGATGGGAAGTTCAGTGCCTTTCAATATTTCTGGCAGCCGTGTGATGAGCCCCCCTTGAAATCACAGTAGGATGTAACTGAGTTCTGTGTGCACATAAATCAGAGAAACAGGAATACGGAATATGATATATTAAGTGTGTACAAACAGAACAGATAAAATTGTTTAGAATTTTTTTTTTTTAATTAAGATAGCTATGCATCTTCTTAAGAAGATTAGATCATAATGCCTTTTAGCTTATCTTGATGTTATCTTGCTTTTTTGTTTCTATATTGTCTGAGGTTGTCTCACATAAAGGAAGCTGGATTAGGCTGATGAATAAATACATGGATAAGAGATTTCTGATATACATCTATCTCGTGTTGTGCAAAGAATGCTGATATTTTTCCTTCTTAATTATTGAAAGAAGATATGTTCCCACAGGATATTAGAAATCTTTGTACTATATAAATGCTATCTTTTTATTTGATTAATTGACCATTTGTTAATATTAAAGATTCTGCAAGAACGTTTACTAAAGCAGAGCATTAACACTTGTGTCCATCATATTACAATGTGGGGAATAGCATCCTGTTTGCTGATGACTTAATGTTACATCACAGTAACACTAATTGGGCTTGTCATAAAGGAGAATGTCAACTATGATGGCCCTATGGCTACTTTTTTTGTGTAGTATTAAAACTCTTAGCAACATCTATATTTATGTTTGTCTGACATATTCAGTGTGTCTTATAACTAACCCAAATTCAGTTTGGAGGGTTTTTTTGGTCCAAAATCAAGGTCTTTCTCATTTGTCTTAAATTCAGTTTAGTCTGCAAGTAATTTTATTGCTACTGGGCAATAACCCTGAAAATGCAAATAGTTTTTCAGCAGAATTTCAATAGTTTCTAGCACTTACTTGTATAGAGTACATACTTGACCACAGTGTGTTACAGGAACAAAGGTATTTTTGCCAATTCTGATTATATGATTAATATTTCTCTGAATATGATCACTGAAAGTCCCCTTTTTTGCATTCGGGAGAGTTTCTTACTATAGGTTGGGGAACACAGTGGTTGTATTCCCTGTGTTTCCTCTTTATGGTGGTCACATCATCCTACCTGGTTTAGCTTGTGTATTGGTAATGTCTCCTACATTCACAGCAGTTTAAAACCATTTAAACCTCAGCAAAATGTTGTTTCTCCCTCTAATCATGCCCCTAGCAAAATTTCTTTCCTTGCCCTTTCCGGTTAATAAAAATTACTAGCTTCTGAAATACAGGCTGCAGAGGTTGTTTAGATACAGAAGGAAAAATGTAGCAGCTAAGGATAAGCTCGTAAGAGCTGCTTGGAGGAAGAAAAGGAGGAACAGTGATGTGAAACAAAAACTGAATCAGGGTAAGGAGAGTATCCATGAAAAAACAGAGCTGAAAAAAAAACCAGAAAAAAAAATCAAAAAGGAAGGAATGGTCTAAGATGCCAAAATTACCAGTGGTTCATAAGAAATGCTGTATTTTGTCAGAGGCAGTGTACACCCCCTGACTGTGTATGTATTTCTAGGATTATATATTATTTTGCACTTACTGACACTGAATTTCCACCTGCCATTTTATTACTGGGTCAACAAAGAAGTAATTGTTCCATGGCCATTTATTAATCGTGTTGTAGTGTTGGGCTCACAGCCTTGCAAAAAGAAATAAGAAGAAAAGAAAAAGGCCCATTTTCAACTTGGATTCACTTTATGCACGGACTTAGAATTGCTTGCAAATAGAAGTAAGAAATAAATAGTGCTCTGAATGTCTTGCTGTCTTGCTATGATAATAGCGGCAATGAGCTTGTTTAAGGCAGGCGTGGTACAGTCAGTGTGCAAGCTCCAGACACAGTGTTGGAAATGCAGAAGACATTATAAATGCTCTGGCAATAGCTAGAACGAGCTAGATCCTAATTTAAATTGCAGTTTATGCCCATTACACAGTCTCGTAATTTCATTCATTATTTCCTGGAGTTCGATTTGAACCTGCTGCCTGTAGGGCAAAATTATGTACTGTTTCTAGTCCCAGGAACTATAAAAGGCAAGGTTTTAAAATGTTCGGTTCTCCCACCTTAGGGCTGAATTTGTAAAGGAGACAGTTTCCCAATCACACACTGAAACAGGCACCGGATTGCAAGCCCTGGGTAATTCAGTGGCTTCTACTCCTCTGCAGTGTCTAATGTCGGATTTGCAGGAGAGCTCTGCATCCAGTGGATGCCTTGGAAGCGTTTCTATGTCTAGGGAAAGTTTCAAAAATTAGACCTTTTGCTGGTGCTCTGGGAAGCTTTTATCCTCTAGCTTTCCCTTTGCCTACCATCCCATGGAGTGATGATCATACTGCCTTTAAATATCTACTGTGCTAACAGGGTAAATAAGGGAGAAATAAGCATATGTAATTTTTTCTCAAGCAGGGCTTTGGGTTTGTTTTTGTGGTTATTTTTATGGGGTTTTTTGTTGGTTGGGTGGGGTTTTTGTTTGTTTGTTGTGGGTTTTTTGTTTGTTTGTTTTGTTTTTGTCAGAGGTCTCTGAAGACAGACCTGTAAAATCTGTGAATCTGCGGGCGCACAGAGAGCAATCGAACATCAAACGAAATGTGCGCATTCATGTTCCTATCCTGAATGTAAATGAATTGGCTGAATGAACACAGTCGGGGAGAAACCCACATCTGACTCCACGGTTTTCCTCACCTGCTGCTCCTGTGGACACCCCAGGCATTTCTGTGGCAACACCCTGTGTTCCACAAGGGCTTCGCGACCCCCTCCAGTCTGCTTACACGCCGGCTTCATTTTCTGGTGTTGCAGCAAAAAAAGGTGCCGCCTGTGCTCGAAATGGGATCTTCCACTATTTAGCAAGGCTTTGCTGAATGAGTCATCAAAGCCGGCTGGTATTGGCTGGGCTGGTGAGCACCCAAGGGATTGCCTGGCAGAGGCTGCGAGGCCTCGCTTCATTCACAGAAATGTGGGGATGCTAGCCAGCCCTTTCATTCACACGCGCAGCATCTCATTCACATTTTGAGGTCCTGCTAGCCGCTTCTAATGAAGAGAGCCATTCGGGAGCAGTAGGGTTTTCTGGGCAGTAGAGACACGTAAAAATAGGCTGTGGAGTGTATATTTGCTGTTGCTGTGCTAGGAGGATGACGAGAGGAATGAATGCTGTGAGGATGCTGTAGCAGGTTTGCAGTGTGGTGATGAGAGGCTGTTCTGCAGATCAGTAGAAAACTGCTTTACATTGACTAGGACATTGCTGTTATTCATCACTGCTGGGATAAGAGGTGCTGACTTAATTCAGTATGTCATGAATATACTAATTAAATACCTGTATTTGAGCCGGCTGTTTCACTGTATTTGCATTTTGTATACTGCAGCCTTTAGCCATGGGAGAAGGAAGGAATTCCATAGGATTTTTTCCTTTAAGTTGTGCTGCAGTTAGTAATTTATTAAAAAAATTACTTTGCACTATACAACTTCTCTGGTCTGAATTTGTTTATAATGCAGTGTATTGTCCTACATCCAAAAAATGTTTTGCAAAGCAGATTGATTTATAGGAAAAAGCCATATGGCTTGTGATGGGCATTGTGTATCACATTGCCGTAAACATTTTGACTTTTAAAGAAATTGCAGGGGAAATGAAATACCTGTTTTCTGCATGGTTTGCTACTTCTCCAGATCAAATGTTTGTGACTGACATTTATACTTAATAAAGGCGCTTTTTTTTTTTATTTTTCACTGCAGGATGTCAGTTTGCTGCTACCTGGACTTTTAATATTCTTTCAGGGTTTTTTTTTTTTCAGTTTTTCAGAATTAAACCAAACATTCCAGTGAATTGAAGATCCTCTTCATGTTTTTCTTCGGAGTGAATATCAGTTGTGAAAGAAAAAACATCTGTTAAGCCTGTTGTTGGACATCAGAAAAATACTTTTCTTCACACATAGGTACTTATGTAATTTGTGCATTAAAATAGAATGTTCTTGTGAAGTAACAGGGGAGAAGGATTTCTTTCTCTATCAAAATTTTGATATAACAGTTTCTGTGAGGAACAGCATTGACAAAAAGGCACTGTTAGACTGCTTTTGTGGAAAAAAATGTGTATGTTCTTTAGTTCTGCTCATCTGTTCTGAAAGTCTTTAAGGTGCCTGTGTTTTGCTGCAGGGGCAGGAGAGGGGGACTATATGTATGTAAATATTATCCAGATATTTGCTATCTAATTGTGATTTCTTTATAGGTTCACAAATATGTGAGGTGGAAGAACATTTTAGCAGAAGAATAAAGAGTGGTGTTTCATAGAGGCTATTAATTCAGTTTTAAAGGTAATTGCCTTTGGTACTAAAAGGGTGGTGGGAGGGGATAGGAATTAAAGGTTGGGAGGAAGTATCTGTTTGAGAAGATAGGAAAAGGGAATTTGAAAATTGATTGGTGCTAGTGTGCTGTAAGTGGGTGGATGTGGGTTTTTTTTTCTTCTCTCTCCTTTTTTTTTGGCTACAGGAAGTGATTTGCAGTGTTCACAGCCTTTTGTTGAAAAGGGTCCTTCTCATTTGTGTGAGTCATGCTTTTGCTGAGAGCGAGTTGGCAGCTCTAAGCAGGACTGGGATCTCAGTCACAGAAAACTGTTACTTCACCCAACCTTAACAGGGAACCAAAAGAAATTTCTTAAAAATATACTTTTTTTTTTTTTGCTTTTCCTTATACTCTTTTCTTTTTTACCCTAAACTCTTGTTATCCATCCGTGTCGTTATGAATTGCCTGCTATGTTAGTACAGGCATCTCCTGCATTGGCATCAGACTTGCCAGAACATATGCAGGAAAGCAGATAGAAGGGCATGCTTCAACGTACCAAGTATAACCGCTTCAGAAATGATTCTGTGACATCTGTTGATGATCTTATTCACAATTTGCCCATGAACAGCAAGGTCTCAGCAGTTGCTACAACTTCAACTTCACCTTCGTACCTGGTCTCACCAGAGGTTCTCCGCAAGGACCAAGAAGATGGACCCAGCACCCTGTGTACCCTCATCCATAAAGTGTCCCACTTGAAACTCTCTAGCACGGGGAGCCTTTTGGGTATCAAAAACCTCTCCTCTGCAGTAAAGGAGCTTGCTGTCTCCAAATTGCAGGGAAGCTCGAGTGCTTCTAGTTCAGCAGCAGGGGCTTCAGACAACACATGTAACCTTGTCTCTGCCACTTCGTGTTCTCAGCAGGACGTGAGCAAGATGAGTATGGGGAAAAAAGCACGGTCAGAGGAAATGCACCTGGCAAGTGAAGATTGGAATCAAGCTAGCAGTTTTGCCAATAAATCCTCTCGAGGATGGCTGCACTCGAGTGAGAAGATCCTGGGACCTGGTGTGACGTACATTGTGAAGGTTGGTCTGTTTTCTTCCATTCTCTGCTTTTATCAATGAAAAATTCTCTGCTGGTTTTGCTGACAGGATAGTCAGGCTGAAAGGATCTCTATTTGATTTTTTTTTTTTTTTTGGTGCATAATACATGAAATGTAAATGCAGGAAGGCAGGGTTGGGAAGCTGTGTTAATTTGTAACATTAAAGCAAAACTGCAAATAATGTTCTACAGCTGTGTAAAAATCTTTTTCCTAAGCTAAAAGCTGATTTGGTTTGGGTTTTTTAGCCTTCTTCTGAATTTAGGTTTTCAGTGTTACCTAACATACTGTATATATCTTGGACACGTAGGCTTTCAATATGTCTGGTGCAATATACAGGAGGAAAAAAAGACTTCTTGATGTGAGGAGAACTGTTAATCATGCATGAATTTTTCAGTTTGAAAAACCTCTAAGGGCAAGTGTTTTTTTAAAGTGAAATGATATTTCAAATCTTACAGCCGTTAGGCAGAAAGCACAGTTCTTATTGTGTTTCACAATTAGAAATGATGTTATGGGTAGAGCAGGAAAATGCAGCTTGTTTTACATAATGAGGATTCAGCCACCTTAAATGTTATTGCTCTTTTCAGTTCATTGATACAGCATGTCAAGAGCAGAGGGTCTTAAGTTTACAGGGTAAACTTAATGTTTCCATATGCTTTGAAAATATTTTGAAACCACCTGTTAAAGTAGAGCCTTCAAGATAAGTGTATGTGCAATGTTTCTGCAGTTAGGTGAGAGTCTGGTTACACCATTCAGCATAGTATCCAGAAAGTGTAAAAATAACATTATTGTCCAGAATTCATTCTCCAGTTGCCATGTTTCATTTGCCAAGAGGCTTTTGTATCTTAAGTGTTAAACTGTTTTGCAGCAGGCTATTAATATTACAGGTCTATTTTTAGTGTTTTCTTATTTTTGGTGTAAGAGTCACAGGTGACTTTATTTCAGGATGCTTTAAGACTGAGTGACACCCTTGTTACTTAACTCTCACTGCTTTTTCTCAAGTCTCATTATCAAAAGCAGAGTGCATATTTAACTGTTGGGGGACTAGGAAGCAGTTTTCATTTCTTTGTGTTAGTGGTGATAATAGATTTAGCAGGTGGTGGTAGATTGAGTAAGTTGGCCAATTCAGAGCTCTGTTGAAATTGTACTGTACTGTCTTTTTTACTACTCTGAAATTTACTGGAACTACAAAGGAGTCAGTGCCACCTTTCAAGCCACAAACTGCTGCTCTGTTACTCTTCAAGAAGTGTCTTGATAAAAATAACCCACTGATGCTAGACATAGTGGTGTTGAGACTCTGATGTTCTTTTGCACAGAAATACTCCGGTTAACAGAAGGTCATTTACCATTTTCACATTAGCTCAGGGGACTCAACCATTTTACTTTTTATTTTTCTTAGGATATTATAAGCCCAAAAATTACTGTGAGAATACACTGCTGCTGTTTGTTTTACCTGAAGTGATCACTATGAATCAGAACAAACACAGTATTCAATTTCTTAATCTTTACAGTAGTTGGCCTACTATATGCTAGAGGAAGGTGGTATCTTTGAATTGAAAAGAGAATTAAAGTTATATAGAAGTGGATTAGCATTTAAAGTCATTTACCCATATCTAACAGAGATAGTAGAACAAATATTTAATTAGTGCAATTGATGTTGAGTACATGAAAGTACACTGTATATATCAGAATTTTCCAAATCAATTAAACAACTTACTTTTAGGTGTTTGTTAATAGTTTATTAGTCATTAAAATGTATGGAATCTAGGTTATTGTTTCCATTAAAAAAATAGGAGGATTAATTTAACTTTGTGGTTTCTGGCATAAGAGTTGCAGAACAGTACTCTAAATGTAAAAACAAAGGTTGAAAATAAATACCCAAATAAGTGGTTAATGAATGAATGAAAATAAACTGGTCTTGATTAATTCCCAATTTGCTTGCTTATTTTGTATCTCAGTTTTCCTTGGCAACTGCAGCATTCATATGGATAAGAATAGAAGTGCAGTTCCCAAACCCTTAAACATTGTTTGCAACCAGGACTTTTGTCCATTCAGACTATCAAATCAATACACAGATAATGTATACTGAGGGGTAACATTCTTTGGGTACCTCATGGCTATACTGACTGTTTGGGGGACTCATACCATGTTTAATTAGTACCACATGCCTTGCAGAAAATTCCATATGCCATTTGTTAAAGGAGACAAAAATTAGATTTGTTGTTAACCAGCAAAGCTTTTATCTTTTTTTTTTTTTTTGTGCAAATGTGCACTGGGTTACAATTTTCTCATTAATCCACACTTAAGACAGAAAATTAGTCATGGGACAGGGTTAATTGTAACTACTGGGCAGTTTGATAACTCACATTGGAATCTTCTGAAGTAAGAGACACAAAATTCCTACGTGCAATGTATGAAAAATCTGAAACTTCACTGCTGTTCCCACATTTTCACATATTACTCATTTTTAAAATAGGCAGTGTAACTCTGTGCTTAAAAAGGTGTAGGATTATGGTAAACTGTAGCTATATTCTGATCTCCGTGGTCTGCTGCAATGTAATTGTTTTCAACCCTAAAAGTGCTGGCACTTTCTGCATTTTTTCCTCCCAGTGGATTTCATGTTGCATTTTTATATATTATAACATAAAAATTTTCAGAAAACTACCCCAAAAAACATTTTAGTAAGAAATTAGACAATGAGCATAATCATATTGGGGACATAAGGTGGTCAGGTACTGATATCTTACTTAATGCTACTGCTGGACAGTTTAACAAATAATGAATTAATGAAAAAAAAAAGTTTGCTGTGATGGAAGTCCTTAAAGAGCTCAGCGCTTTCCCTATAGTGGGACTGATTACTACAGGGAGAGATTATACATGTTCATGTTGTCAGAAAAACAAATACATAGAATAAAAAAAGTGTAAAAAACCCAGAGTATTGTAACAACAGTTAAATGTTTCATTGTAATCTGTTGTTTCTGGTGATGAATATCTACTGATGAGTATAATTGGGTAATGCTATAAACATTTTGGAGTTTGTTTCATTTGAATAAGAGCACAACAGTCGAGAGGCAAATGCATTTCTGTCTTCAGGTAACTCATGGCTGGATTTTGTAACAAGTGTCAATGAGTTTAAAATGAAGTTGAAAACTAAAGAAACCAAAAATACTGTCTAATTTTATATACCTATATGAAGTGTGTCTGAAAAAGCCTGTAAGATTTAAAGCCAACACAGTAGTATAGAACAGACCTGGGTAAATCTAGTTTTAAAAGCCAGATAGAAATATAGTATCTGAGAGAGAGGAAGGAAGAACTGTTTCATCCAAAAGAATCACTGCAAGTTAGGCAAATAATATTTCAATTAAAAGGACAGGAAATTATTAATATTATAGCAAAATATTTCAAGAATACAATCCTAACTGAAATTATTTCTTTAACATTTTTAACACTTTCATTCCTTGGGAGGGAATAACAGCAGTTTATATCTGATGTGGAAAACAGACATCATTGTGAAGCTGTTCAAACACATCACCAAGTAAAGGCTTCAGTTCTGCAAACATTCCTGCATTCTCATTGAATTAAGAGCATTCTCATTGAAATAATTGAGGCTACCTTTGTACACTGGAAGTTAAGTGTGTGCTTAGGGATGAACTGAATGGCTGTGTCTCTTTAGTGGCTAACCCAAACTGCAAAGCACAGCCTTAAATGGAGGTAACAAAGTGGGAACTGCATCATATGTTGCCTTCCTCTAGAAGACTTCAGGACTCTTTGAAAAAATATTTCTTTTTTTTTTCCCTTTCTGTTTTAACCAGAATTGATTTACTCTCACTAAAAAAGAGAACTTCACAGCAAGACTTTTTCATATCTCTTTTTGGTTAAATTTATCTTCTTTGCAGAAAAAACTTGTGCAAATTTGTTTGGCTTTCTTTTAATCAGATTTAAATTCAGCTTTTGTCAGTCAAATTAAGGTAGTGCTGTTGGTTAATCACTGATTGTTTGGCATGGCCTGACTAAAAACATACTCAGTAGGATTTAGTGCATGTAATTCTAATAACAAAAAAACATAGTCCCAAAGCATCCTGTTTGTAATGAGGTTTACATGTTTACAAAATGTGTTGTGTGTTTCAGTCATATGGTAATAATAGGATAGAATACTGAGTTTTTACTTCAGAGTCTGCTACCCTCAACCCGGGTACCCAAACAGTGTTAACAAAAACTAATGAAACTGGCTTATCACTGTGAATTTTAAAGCTGCATGCATGCAGATTAGGGGAGAGAGAAGTAAGTGACAAAGACAGCATTGGTTAAGTAAATAATCCCTCCTATTGTGCCATGTTCCTGAGAGATCAGTTAGTATCCTTTCCATTTTCCTTTACTGTTATTTGGACTATGAAAGAATTATATTGCTGCCTGTTGCTCAGTTGAAAACCTTTCTTTTGATCTTCATGGACCTGAACTGCTGTGGGTCTGTTGTACAGCCAAATAACAGGAAGAGAACATTTCTCAGAGAAACTAGATCAGATTCTACGAGCAGAAATCATACCATAGAGTCTTTAATTATAATATTATTCTAATTACATGAATCAAGTACTATTACTGTACATTTGCACACGTTCTGTACAAAGCAAAGCATGTATTGATTTCAGAGTTGAAGGATTCAGCTGTCAACATGAATGTCTGTTCTCCAGTACATTTGGAGTGTTTGCACGGAGTATTTTTGTTTAAAGCAAAAATTATACTCTTGCTAGTTATTTATCCTGCTAGTTATGTATGTCCTACAATTTTAAAATCCCTAAATGAATTTAGCTGGTCAGTGTAGGAGGTAAAATTGCATTCAGGCAGAATTCCTGCTCTGTTTTTCCTTGGGAATTGGATTGTTGATTTTTTTACTCGCCTTCCAACAATGTTTACAGTAAGAATATCATGTGCCCAATGTAAATATTTGCCACTACGAACATAAAGAAAACACACAGATGAATCAAGATCTTCAGGAAAACCCATGCCCTTCTTTGCTGCTGGAGACAAGGCTCTCCTTCGTCCCAGTGGTGGGGTGCTTCTTTCTCCCCTAGCCGAAGAGAAATCTTGTCTCCACTAACACAAAGCTATACTTGTGCTCCAGCCTGGCTTCATTTATAGCTGAAAGTTCAAGTGAATGCACAAAGTATCAATATTAAATTTTCTTGTTTACAATGAGAAAAAGCTCAGATCTGCTTTGGTGTAGTGTCAGAGACAACCAGCCTTCCCAGCTGCTAATGCTCTTTCAAGGTGATTTACTGCCCCATGCGATGAAATAAATTTTGTAGAGGGAGGGGTTCAGTATTGCTTCTCTGCAATTCTGCATAGTCATGCAATATTAATTTCATTTGATGCTATATATTTTTGACAAAATGTAATGCAGCTCGACCTTTGTCAGCTGCAGTCAGGTCAGATCTGAGGCAGAGCCTGTCCATTTGTGTTGTGATAGGAATAATGATGGGACTCAGTGCAAGCACAATTTCCAGTAATCCCTTGTTTTCTGGAGGGACTAGGTGCAATTCAGTAAGGATAATCTAGAATGTTTGTTTAATAAGCTAAATATTCCCCTAGGTTTTTCAAACAAATTTTCATAGGGCCAGGTAAGATTTCAGTCTCAAAAGGCTGAATCAGACAATCCAAGTCACAGCTAAAAGTCTAAAGATTGAAAAAAACAGATTTGAAATTAGACAGAAATGGCAACCAGAACCATAAAAAATAAAAGTAGACAGGGTGTAGAGTGACACAAAGAAAATAATGTGAGGTAGACATAAAAAGCTATCTAGGTTGTTTTTTTGGTACAGCATCATCACATTGGATTTACTGATACAAGTATTTTTATCTGTTTTTTTACCTGAGAATAAATCCTGAAATTAGAGACATAAGTTGAACAAATACCTTAAATAACAAGGACCAGACCAAAAGAGAGAGGTTTATCTTAAGATGTTGTCTTAGTTTATTCAGCATCATTTCCATCCTTTGGATATGTTGTTGTACTAAGATGCCTTTATTTCTATTTTTAGGTCTTACTAATTTAGGAATTACACAAGAGAGAGCATGTCTTATGGGGCAGCAACATCCTTCCTGACTGACGTTTGACACTGTTTATCTGTGATAAAGTAATTAAAAGAAGCAGTATTGTCTCTTTTTTTATAGATGAATTGCTTTCATGAACCACAGGACATTTTAGAATCACCTGTAACTTCCCAAGGAATTGGAATGTTTTAGAAACACTGTTTTTGTCACCAACTGTAGGGCCCATGTTTTGTCACCACATGTTGAATGCAGATGCTACCATGTTATTCACTTTTACTAACCTTTTTTTTGTAAATTAATTGTGTAGAAAAAGTAAGCATCAAGCACTAAGTAACTAGAAACATTGTATGAATGCTCTCTTGCAATATATTTATTTCTGGCAAGGAAAGAAAAGATGGAAAAGATGGAAAGGCAGGGCTGCCTGGTATTGGGCAAAGGCTGGAAGCTGCAGGTGCCAATTCTGAGATGACCCTGGCCTTGGAAGTTTTGGGAGTGGCGGTAAAAAGGGGTCTCAAGTGAGCCTGCTTGGGGCCATTAAGGGCCTGGTGGTACCCCCAGCCTCCCAGAGCTGCTCTGCTTCTTCATAGCCTTTATGCTGCAGGGATACCTTCTAGAGATTTTTCATTATTTAAATCCAGCCTTGGAAATCTCTCCCCTTATCCCTTTTTTCTGCACAGTGGAAGTCATCTTTTGGGGACTCTTACTAAGAACACAAGAAACTATAGCTTCAGCATAGGAGAGTTAAATATTGATAAAAACTCAGAAAAAAGATCTGGTTTAATTGCTGAACTCTTGTGATGAAGACAAGAGGTATGTGTGGCATTCATATAAAAAAGTACTCCCTCTCCCTCCCTGCATGTTTTGGATTTTCAGTTTTAACAGTGACAGGTCCTTCCTACATCACACCTCCAAATGCACAGTTTAGAAAGCAGAACAGTATATGCATTTCAGATACTTAACATGGGTTTGTATTTGGCGTAGTGGAAAAGCACCTGTTAGATCGTCCATCTTCTGAGTCTGTGCTTTAGTGATACTCATCATCAGGAAGTTCTACTTCCTAATGACTCTCTTACTCTCTAATGACTGAGGAAGAACAAGTTCTTTAATAGTTAGATATATTTACAGTGTCCATATTTACAGTTTCAAATATCTAATATGATTTCCAACTATTGAAGCATATTGTTTTGGCTGCAGAAGCTTTTTTGTGTTTGTGTTAAAGGAATTCTGATGCAGAACATAAGCTGCTGGAATTAATCTGCATGGTGCTTTAAAGGGAAGTATATCTTAGTGGATATTCAAGGTAGCAGCAATAGAGTCTGGAAAGTGTTCACTGAATTAAAGTATGCAGCTGTGAAAATGAAGCAATTCATCTATGCTACTGCAGTGCATAATCTAAGTGGTTCAAACTGCAATAATTGCATTCACTGTTATTATGTATTTTTAAAATTAAACCTAAAAAGTACAGAACTAAAACTTGTGGGTTTTTTCCCTCAAATATAGTGCTTTTTTAAAGGAAATTTTTGGCCCATACAAAAAATTGAGGCTTAATACCAAATGTGTTTACATTTAAAATAATAGAATAAGTCACTGTCCAGTGTGTGAACTTCTGATTCTAACATTTCTGAGGTTTTGCATGCAAGAACAGTTATCTGTAAGATAAGAACATAAGAAATATTGTTCATGCAAAACTACCAATATGGGATTTTTCTGAAATCTTATGAAGGCCTCATTTGTTTAACATGTCTACTACATAAATATTTTTTGGCATGATGTTGGCAATCTTGTTTCACTCACCTGCAAGTAAGAAATAAGAAAAAAGTATTTTATTTGAAGATGTTTTGTTTTCAACCCCATTTGAGATGGAGATTAGAAAATAGTCAGACACAAAATTTGTTTCTCGGTTATGTCTTTCCCCTCACTAGCAAGAATGAGACCTCAGAGTTGACTTACTAAATTGCTTTTCAAGATAAGATAAAATACCTTCTTCTTTTCCTAGCTGAATCATTTGCCTTTTTTAAGGGATTCTGAATCCTTACTGTTGAGTTGATTGTGAGATGCTGCCAGTATGCTTTCATAGGGTAAGACAATTCATAGAAAGTGTTGGCTATTATTTGCCACTTAAGAATTGTTAATCTGAATATATTGAGGCATATAACCTGTTTTTTTGCTGTAGAAACCAGTTACTGTGCAAGAGGAAATAGGAAGGTGTTGGCCAGAGTTGGAGGTATTCTTGGGAGAACTGTGTTCTCTCATCCACTGCTATAGAAGCGAACCACCTGTTTTCAAGAGGAATGCAATTGATTGTCATATCCATCATCATTTCTGCTAGTGTGAAAGCTCTGTTGGTTTACTTGTCTCAGGGAGGATTTTTGTGATGATAAATTTACACTGAACGGTTGAGGCTTATCTGTAGTTGAACCCCAAAGAAGATTTTCTGTTCCGTTTCCACTCAATCAATCCTTACTTAGAGTTTTCTGTCTTGATTGGAACATGAATTCTTTAATGAGAAAAAAACCTTTGGGGGAAATATTGATTCACTGTAAAGCTCTGTACATGATTACTGGTATAAAAATTACCAACTGCAAAAGTATGAAAGCACGGAAGAGAGCCTTTCTGTTTTTCATGGCAGCATATGTTTATGACACATTTTTGGTGCCGGATTCTGACAGTGTCTAAATATAGGGCCTTTTCCTCATTCAGAACAAGGCTGCCAGTGTTTCTTTCATGCAGGATTGCTGCTTCCACAACCAGGTATGCTGTTTTGCATATAGCAGGAAAGCACGGGGCAGAGGTACAGACTGAGGGCATTGGCATGTACTGGTAGAGCACAGTCATCAGGTGCCCCCAGAGACCTGCATATGTGTCTGAAGATACGTCTTGCCCCAAGGGGAGGGAAGGGCAGGAGGCTATGGCATGGCTGGGAGAGTAACACCCATGTTAGCTAATATTTTAATATGGTGTTAGGTGATAGTTAAGCAGAGAATTTAAAGACAAATACATTTATATTCCAAACTATTCAAACTTTTTAGAGAAACTGAAATCTCTAGCATCTGACTTAAAACTCTCTGACTACTGCTTATACAAATTTATTTCTCTCTGAATATCTAGTCTTGGTTCTGCCCACAGCTTTTTCTAATATTATAACTTAGTCTACATTAGAAATGTCACAGAACAAATTTTCCATTCCATTCTTCTACTGGAAGTGTCTAGGTAAACTAGCATAAATCTGAATGGTTTTGTGCATGTAGGACCTTGTCCTAACAACACTGCTATCTGCTCAGCTGATGGTAGCCAGCATTTTCAAAGGCTGCCTCTTCTGCCCATCAAAGACTTTGCATTTTCAGCAACACCTGAAGTGAGAGGGTATCCTGCAGACTTCTGTGATGCCAGAGTTTGGGTGAAATGTTTGCTGTGATAATGGTAGGACAATGGTTGTCCACCTGCCAGGAAAAGGTTTCCCTGACATTTGACAGCACCCTCTTAGCAATGGGAAGCTCTTAAAGTAAAAAAGAAAACAAAGAAGCAAAACCCCACAAAACAAAGAAGCAAAGCCCCAAAAACCAAAGAAACAAACGAAGCCCACAAAAACAAAGAAAAAAGGTTTTTGCACGTTAGAATGCAGGTCTTGCTAATCATTGAGTCCAGAAAGATTGATCAGATTCCCAGATTATGTCCTAGTTGGGTAGCTGAGCATCCTTGGGTTAATTACTAGCATATTATAAGGGGCCTTTACATGTACTTTTCTTCAGTATGAATGCAGTACCTCTATATTTAAAAGGTTTCAAGTGTTGATTCAATCAAATCATATAAATAAAATACATACAACTACACTATGATCTCCCTATGAAGTAAAGAAGGAAATGTATGTTTTGGTAAGCTATCTTTTCTTTTTGTACCCATGTCTTGCTGATTAGCAGAGTTAAGTAATTTTGTGGTGCATGTCTCAGTCAAGCTAGTAAGGTATTCAGGGTAATAAATGTTCATGTAAAGCACAATTAAAAAACTAGAAAGCATTGTGGCACTTACTATTTTTCTTTAATTTAATTTATTTTATTAAAGGGAACACTTTCTGATTGCAGTCCCTTCTTAGGCTTGTCCCTCTTTTTTTAATTATCTTTTAAAATTTGGTTAAAATTTTTTTTAAAGTTTTTAAAAAAAAAATTTTGTGGGTGTTTTTTTCCCTACTTCAGTGGTTTAGAAAGTGGGTTTTGTAAATTCAGTTAAGCTGGGAATTTCATCTGACATGATATCAAAGGGATTGAAGGATTGAGTTTCATATTAATTTGCTAAAGAGAAAAATTCATTTTATAAAATACTTGTCAATCTCGCAGTCTCTGGCTATGCCTTGGGCTGCTTTTGGCTGAGGCTGTTTTTGGGTTGGGGTTTTTTTTTTTCCCTCCCCTTCTCCTTTTCACACATCAATATGGTTATTAAAAATCCTGACTGTATCCACAGTTACATGTGGACAAGCTTACTATCTTGAAATCATGTTCTGGGCTGTTGCTATTTTTATATTATGGCCTGCTTGTTAGTGTGCATCTGGATTTGAGTCTTAATATGATAGCAAACCTGAAAGTAATTTTTAAGTACTGTGAAACATTGTGGAACTCTCAGTGCACATTTCACAAGCTCCTTTAGCTGTTGATGGTGATACCTGAAATTAGAAGGAACTGTCACTTTGATGCATAAATAAATGCATATTGCGGTAGTAGCAATAGAATCTGAAATAAAAGCTCTTATTTTTAAATAAGGGAGTCCTCAGCCATAGTTAACTAGCACTAGTCAATTAGTACTAACTAACTACTCCTTTACTTCCATGGCATAATGTAATTCTGGATTAGCACTTTGGCTAATGAGAATAAAATGTAAAACAATAAAACCCACAAAACCAAACAAGCAAATTCCCCCACCCCTCAAAAAAAAAAAAAAAAAAAGAAAAAAGAAAGAAAAGAAAAAAAATAAAAAATAAAAAATAAAAGAAAATGTAGGCATATGACTTGAGATACACATGAGAACCAGAGAACCAGATGTGGCAAGTAAAAGATGCTCACTTTTTCTCTTTTGCACATGACAAATAAAAGCACAGCCTAAGCCCATGGGTGAGAAAACTGCAGTGAATTGCCCAGCTTATGACAAGGTGTTTTATATCTGTTTTCAAAACTTGTATCTCCATACAACACACAGAACTCCAGAAATCACAATCTAATTTTTGAGTCCCCAGGCTATTATCTGCAGCTGTGTAATCTTAGAGCGTACTTGAAGGCACAGGCTAATTTTTGTCTAACAATGCAAGTGTATGTCTGTTTGGTGATGCAACCATGTTATCTCCTACATGACTTGTACAGGGCAGGTACAAGCTGCAGAGTAGTGAACCACTCAGATCTGATGATGGTTGTCTGGTTACACAGATTAAAACCAGTAAATCTTAATTTACTAAGAGTAACCATGCAGTTTTGATGAGTTAATGCTACTCTGGTAGTTCAGATTCAGAGACTCGGAGTTCTTATTTTGTTTGAGAGTAGCTGATGGGTAGATCTTCATGCTATGTACAAGGCAGACACTCATCTGCTAGACGTGTATGTAGGCTGGACTGCTTCAGTGTTGTATGGAGCTACATCCTGATGCAATAATAGAATAAGTCTTGCTATGTTTTTATAAATGTATTTCTTGCAGTTGTTACTGCTAGCTTCTTGGTCCAACAGTGGAGAATTTCTTCCAGTAACTTGGTATTTTGAAGAGCTTGTTAGGAAGCACCGAACAAGGTTGTTCATATTTCTGGAGCAAAAGGCTTCTCTGACAATGACTATTCTCTTTTTTTCTTTTTTCCTCTTGGCTCCAAGTACACGAATGCACCCAGCCAGCATTCATGTCTGTTTCTGACAAGTGTTGGGAGAACTCAATATCCTCTCTTAGACAGGCTTCAGTAAAAAGTTTTAGTTGCTGAACAAGAATTTTCTGAGCCATAAGGAAGACAGGTACTTTAGGGAGTACAGAAGAAGTCTTCACATATGGGACAAACCAGAAATCTGGGACATATAGCCTTCTCTTACACTAATCTGTCAAAATTGTAACTAGTAAGGATGTTGGAACCACATGGAATGAGAGCTACATAGTCCCACCTGTATGTGGCACTCTGCTTCCTGCAAGGTACTGTTTAGCATGAAAAGTACAAGTTATGAATCTAAAACCTCTGAATGGGAAGGTATTCATTCATGTGAAAGACTTTTTCCTTGGGACATAGTACCTTTCAATGTACACAAGCTGGAAACTCATTCAAATATTAGAAAGTCAACAGAAGGCAGAATGTTTTCTGAGAAATCTTGGAATTAGTAGTCCCAAATCCTCCTACTTCAAGGTGGGCTGCATCTCGATATATTTGGTTCCTGAGCAGTGAGAGGGAGGATGATAGCGGGAGCTCATAAATTTCACAGTGCACAGTAGCTGATTGGTTAGAATATACATTAAGTGCTGGGTGAAGAGGAGCTTTTTTTAGAAGTACACTGTTTTATAACTATATTTTAAATGTTTCATGGAATGCCTAAAGCAAAAGATAGCATTTCTTTTTAATCAGGGTATTTATTTGTTGAAATAAATGAATAATTTATTTCCTTGCTATCTTGGTTGTGTGTCTTCTTTCTGTGGATCCTTGTCAGGATGTACTTCAAATGGATATTTTTAGACAGCAGTGTTGGTCTTGGGGAATAATTGAAGCATAGCAGTAGGTGAGTTATATGTCCCTGTAGTTGGCCTTTGGACCTTTTGAATGTCAATTTTTATAGTAATTTCGTTACTTGAAAACATGCCGTGGTGATTAAGTGTTCACATCTTTTATCCCAGAAAATCAGTTGCCATCTTTGCATTGATCAGTCAGGAAACTGCAATCCTTACTATGTTGTGTTCAGCTGTCTCTGTGATATACATAAAAACAAGTACAGGGTAATTTTTCCATCTGACCTTCCTTCAGTCTGATCTTGTCTCTACTTTTGTTAATGCAGATGAGGTAGTATGACTCAAAGGAGTCTGAATGCACGTCTTCTAAGTATGTTTATGAGTTTTTGTCTACTTATTTGTCCGTTTATTTTGACAGTGACTTGTGTGCACATGTTTTTGTGTATTTATTTGCACGCCTGCATGTACTTGTCAAAATACCTTCCAGAGTTTGCTTCCAAAATGCTGGACCTGGTTCTCAAACTTGTACAATTACTTTGCTTTAAAAGACTTGTGGCAAATATAGGTAAGTGAAGGAGCAAGTGCAATCCAAGAGTGTTTTAGTATTGAGAGGTCTAAACTAACAGGTTGATGAAATAATGAAATTTCTTTAACAAAAAAAATCACAGGGATACCTTTAAATAGTCATACCATTTACAGCATATTTAATTATAAAAGCATTTTGTATGAAATAAATAATTGGCAAAATTAATTCATGAAAGTATCATAGACTAAAACAAAATGACAAGGAAAGAAAACAGGAAAACATTGATCATTGCTGTTTATTGGCATAAGTTAAATGATTTCAGCTGATTATCTCAAGTGATGCTAAAGAATTTAATCTCCAAGAAAATCAAATCACCCTCTGAGATAATTAAAAATAGAGTTAATGGCGTAACTCCCTTCATCAGAGCAGGAATATGTTTTAAGTACTGAGGCAGAAGTAGATGTAAAAAAAGGAATTTATTTGTAATAAGATACAAGGATTGTCTAATTTTGCACTCATAGATGACAGTTTGAGAGTATGATTTTTAACTTGAAAGCTCCATGTGCCAGGGTCTCTTTAGACAAGATACTTTCCACCACCATTTTATAAACTTTCAGAAAACATAAATTTGCAGGAGATTTCTAAAATATTCTAGGAAATGAGTCTTGAGATAACCCTTCTCAGAAACTGTGTGCTATAATACAGTAAATGTAAGTTCGAGCAATTTAACGAATAAGAGTCAGTTGATATTCTAGCTAATTTTATTCAGTATTGTAATGACTTCATAGCCTTTGATAGAAATAAATGAAATAATAATGAATATGTGAAAACAAACTAGATATTTCGTCAGCCTGTAAACAGTTTATGACATACATGCTTCTATGGAAAATATTTTCTGAAATTGTAGATATTATAGTTACTGATGCAGTAATTCTCTAATTAAAAGATTATTTTTTCAGCAAAAATAAAATTCTCAAACAGCCAAAAATTGTGGCCTCACTTGATTTTTGCACCATTTTCATACCCAAATAGATTGCATTATGCTGTGAATATAGAAAAACTGATACAAAACTGATATAAGAGCTGATATAAAAACACCATGGTAGAATAGCGTCATGATCATCATTATTAGGCTCATGATGTAAAGACTCATCCCCAATTCCCTTGACTGTCAAAAGTCAAGTGTATGGTTGAATACTTAACCTACACGCAAAGACACTGCCATGGGATATGCCAGTCATGAGGCAGTGTGTACAAAGCCACTATCCAAATACCTGATAAGAGCTTTAGCTCCTGTAGACTTTAGCATATGCAAGTTATGCCCACTTTTGGAAGCAAATCTAGAAGATGCACCTGAGCTTTTCTCACTCCCAGTGATAGATACTGTTGAATTTTAACATCTTTCATGATGGTTCTCCCTTTTTCCCACAGAGATGCAGGGCAGAAATCTGGGTCAAAAAGTCTGGTCTTGTCTTAATATTAGCTAACCTTCATGTCATTCCTTTCTTGAATGACCCTGTTAAAGCCATTTCCCAGCATGGGTTATTAGTATATTGGATTAGCATTTTTCATCTTTTTACTACTATAATAAATGAAAATACTAAATCACATCTATCCCTGAGCTGTTTATTAAGGAATTTGGTTGCTGGTGTTCTTTTCAGCTTTCCCTGTTATAATTTGCCTTTTTTGTTCTAATGAGACTTAGTTCTCTCCCTGTTAAATAAGTTTGTCCTAGATGAATTTCCTTTACCACACTTCCTTTCTCATTAAGATTATTTTTTACTTTGATTATATCTAAAATGGATCAATTAAGACAGAAGAAAACTAAAAAAGCACATCAACACATTATAAATTGGGTGTATTAAAGTGACTAGGTTAAAAATAAAATTATATGTTGAATGAAATGTGACAAATAAAATAAAATGTTTATGGAACAAATCTGTGACATACAATAGCAAATTTAGACATAGGATAAATCAAATGTAAAAATAATAATTGCACATTGCCTTTTAATGGTTAGTTGCATTTTCTCCCAGAACTCAAGCATAATTATAATACATTTTCCAACTGTTTCTTTTTCCTTACAGTACTTGGGGTGTATAGAAGTCTTACGGTCAATGAGATCTCTTGACTTCAGTACTAGAATGCAGGTTGCAAGGTAAGACTTTGTACAACTATGTTTTTTAAAGTAACTTCTGAATTGTGTCCCCAGAGTGGAAAGGCCAGAAAGATGGCAAAACACACAGTAAAGAATTTTTGGATACAGTAAGTCCGCTTTTCAATTTTGCTTTTACAGGTAAATCCCTTACATGGTATTAATACAGTTTCAACAGGACTTAAAAGATATTTTCTCTTTGGATTTTTGATATGCCAGGAACTACTTTAGAAAATTTTTGCCATTTGTTATGCCAAGTAAGGCACTTATCTGGGTAAGTGCCTTACCTGGGTAAGCCAGGGAGAATTAGAATATGCTTAAAATCTATGATCTCAAAATTAATCTAGGGAGCTGGTTTGGAGTTTATTTTTATGGGTTTTTATAGTAATTTCTTATGAAAAGTTGTCAGATAACAAACTATCTGCACAAAGGATATAAATGAAAATGTATCACCACGATGATACCAGAGACAAAGCCAGAGAATGTTTCTTTTTCAAACTGTATGTAAGAAACAATAAGCTTGTATTAGATTCCTATGGCAATTCTTTTAAATTCGTTCTGGTATTTTTGTAAGAGCAGTACATAAGTACAACACTAAAGAAGTAGAAGTGTCCATGAATCATTTTTTTCTATGAAGAATATTTTCTGAGAACTATAGGAATGGTGTTTTGCAGCCATTTTCACTTGAAAAGCTGAGTCATTGATTTCAGAGGAATGTAGCACTGATGTCTTCTAGCAACTGGAGACCACTTCTTCGAATTCTGGATTTGAAATGATAAAGAAATACTTTTCAAAGAAACACATATAAAGTGATATGACTGAATACAGTGCTTGAATTTCACCTCTTTGAGGCGTCTTACAGTTGACTATAAATAAATCTGTCATAAACCATTTATCATGCCATAAACAGCTAAATATTTCTTTTATTAAATGAGAAAAATCACTTGGTTTTAGGCTTGGATGCAAATCATATGGTCTATATGCATTGACTTTGAGTTACACTTGCATACAGCAGCTTTGAATTGGACTATATAAGTCCTCACAAAAAATTAACCATTAATTTGTCAAGATACTGCACTGAAGAGAGGCGTAGAAGCACAAGGACAGGTAAATGACAGAATCCTGTTTTTCAAGCATTGCAGACTATGGAGGCATTTGATAATTTTACTACTGTACTTTTTAAAACGTAGCATGTACATTTCTGATGTATTTCAGCAGTGACCTTTGAAAATTATTTCATATCTAAAGCAGACTTGTAGTTCCAATGCAGGTGGTACATTTATGTTTACCACTTGGAAGTTCAGTGATACTGGCTTATGAAACAGTTGTGATAATTATTTGGTTTGTTTTCTATATCTGGAAGTGAATTAATCTTTATTTTTCTGCACAGTTTCCTTCACTGTATGCTTTCATTGGAATAGTGTTGTACTTTTCTCATTATCTAGCTTAAAGGCACTACTCGGACATGAATGCATAAGCATATTTGGTGATCTGAAGCAATATGGTCTACACAAACTAAATATCTTTGCCTTGTAGTTCCTCCAATAAAAAACCAAAAATCTTCTTGGCTTTTACTGTGAAACAAATTTGGCATTACATTTTTTTTCTGTTGAAGTTATAGCATATTTCACTACATGAAATCATTTTGTTATCCCATGTTCCTGTAATTATATCCAGAGCAAAGTATTTTTTTTTCAAGCAGAAAACCATATCTTCCTGTTTTGCTTTTTTATTTTTCATTCATGATTTTCTGTTTACCATGAAACAATGAAATCTCATCATTTATGTAATGTAGTTCCTGATCTAAGATATTTAGGTTTTTAGGTAGCTTTTGAATCAGGACCTAGCATCTTAATCTGCATTTCATTAATTCATCTGGCTCTAGAAATCCCCTTGTCATGTCCTAGGTTTTCAGTACTCACATGCTTTGTCATGTAGTATTTAATGTACAAGCCTATTGTTTATTAAGAAAATATTATTAAGAAATTGCTAAAATTTACACATGCTAATTAACTTTCTGGTGTGTATTAAGAAACATAACATAGGCCTCAAGGTATGTCCTGAATTAATAAGGCTGATGTTCTGATATTACAGGCACCAATTCCCTCTTAAGAAGACAGCTGGCACCAAGTGGCCTGTGCAGACCTTTGATTACAAATAAAATAAAAGCACCTGAAAGTTACATTTATATCTGTTGCATCATACATGTATTTTTAGGTACGTCCATTGCTGACTTCTCTGCAGCTTTCCAGCAGTAAAAAAACCTGTCCTGGTAGCCTGATGGCTTCTGATGTGGTGTGGCCAAGGCTTAGGTCTGTAGTGTTAGCTGTGACTACATCAGGCAAGGAGCCTCGGTCCACAGCTGCAGTAAAAGCTTCTCTGTGTAAACTTCTCTGTGCTGTTTCCTCTAACCAGAGAAACAGGTGTCACAGCAGCTGCGATCCCTTTCTGACCCGCAACTTTATAAATTGATCCTACTGCATGCATCACACCTGTTTGATCTGTTATTTTTTCAAGACCTTTCAAGACCAGTCTTAGAAGAAAGTGATCTGTCTTGTTCTAACTTCTGGCATTATGCAGTATTTACTAAGTATGATTAAAAAACAGAAAAAATGAGTCAAGTTTCTTGATTTAGTGTGGAAGCCTGGATGCATTTCTTCCTAATAAGTAGACATCATATTTGACACATACAAAGCACTTACTCCCTTTCTAGCACTGTGTCACATGCCTACCCCTGCCTCCTTCTACAACCTTACTTTTTCTCCATGTTGCAGAGCTTAAACATAGGAAGTCAGTTATTAGGAATCCTAAATTTGCTTTTTTTCTGCCTTCTAGTTACTGCACGTGTCCTTTTATGTCTCTTGTCAGCTTTGAGGATGAACAAATCCCCAAAGTAAAATAAGCAGCATCAATTCCTAGAAGAAAAAGCTTGTGAGACTCAGTAATGGGAGGGTAAGACATGTAGTCTTTGGCTCTGCTTGAAAACTCTGGGTATTATTTTAGACAAACTGGTAGTCCCAGTCACAGACAACTCTGTGATTAAATGAATTAGTGCTTGTAAATGGCACTTAAATTGTTGAGTGAGCGCTTAGAAATTACTTAAAAATCGGACTGAGATTTCCACTTATCTGGTGAATTAGAGATAAGAAATTCATGGGAAAAGGTTGTGTAGACAATTTGAATGGCTTTGAAAATCACAGCTGTTATAATGCATTAGGAAAGTATATACATCAGTGTGCATGCGTGGACGTATCTGACAAATGAAGAACTTTGGCTTCAATTTCAGGACCTGCATCAAAGCCCCAGAGTAAATAGTTTTGTCAGCAGTCTTTCCTTCCTTATAGCTGTCCTGTGAAATATCAACTTGTGCCATCTAATGCTGTCTTACCTATCCTATCCTGTAACTTGTGTTTGTTTTGCCTTTTCACTTTTTGTACATTAAAATGTTAAAACTTACAGTAATACATTTATCTTCATGTGAGAGCGGTGGGCAAACACTTTACTTGGCATGCTCTTCATCAGATCTGAGTAACCTTGGTGGTGCCTTGCACTGCTATTACTGTCCTAATTTTGAGTTTGAGGAAAAATGAACAGTTATTTACAATTTCTAACAGTTTTTTGCCTTTATCATTCCACATTTGAAGTCACAATGTTCTCTCACTACAGGAGAAATAGAGGAACTAGATTAATCACTTGTATTGCATTTATTCTTTCCTGTAATGAATGTAATGTCATGTGAATTCTTGAGCAAATAAATGGATGCGCCAGACAACGGTCAGCCATTACACATAATGATAAATGAAAGCCAGCTAAATCCACGTGTTGCATCTTTAATTACCCAGTGATAATTCTTGTAACACATGTGAAGTCAAGATGACTTTCTTGGGCAGCAAGACAAACAAAAGCATTTAATTTTCAACATAGTGGAGGAACAGGAGGACTAGCACGAGACTACTGAGCTAACTGCTGGTGGCAAGTGGTTAAAGTTCATCCGAAACCTACCATCATCGTCATAGAAAGGGGCCACTCTTAAGCTTCTGTGGCCAGGCCCTTTGTGCCTTTCGGCTTTTTATAAAAAAAATAAGTTAAAAATCAGGTAAAATTCTTTTGCAACATGTGCAGTGTTTGCAGTTCATGTAAAATGTTTGTATGCTTATTGTTAAAGCTGCTGTAGAATAATGAGTCCTCACTTTTGTGTTGTAAGCATGAGTGACTTATGCACTTGTTGGAATTCGATGTTGCATGCACTGTTTGTTGTACATCCAGGTCTGAACTACAAGGATGCATGTTCATTGGCATTTAATTGAGTGCCATCAATTTATTGCATGCAGCATCATAAAGTCACACCTCCCCATGCTGAGTAAAACATATGTTGCATGCTGTTTTAATAGCAATAGGTCAGAGGACTGAAATGCCTCATATCAGCAGTGGACCCAAATCCAAACTCTGATCCCAGTCGTCTCCATTAACTGTATTGGGATGGACAGTTTGAAAAATATTCCGCTCCAAATATGGGGCCTGAACTTTATTAATAAAATTATTAAAACAAATTCATTTGTGCCAATATCCCTGGAGACGAGATGGTGGAAATCCAAAGTTTAGAGCTGTATTTGTGCCCAATGCTAAACAATATGAATGAGTTCAGTTGATGTACTGTTTCACCTGTATCTGTATTGTTTGCAGAAATTAATTGCCAGCAAGCATTACTGAAAAAAGGGTGGAAGACATTGAAAGGAAGAATGTTTCTCCTGTGATTTTTGAATGCAGATAGGTAATCTGTTATCTGCAGTGAATTCTGTATTTGGTATCCTCCTTAACATGCTGTGTTGCTTGAAGGTGAGTGTGTTTTCTCTCTGCCTTCTTCCATGTGAGCTCTGGATGTGGGGTGGTGCTTGGAGGATGGCAGAACACATAGATCTTTTGCAGTTTGCATACACAGCTGTATGCAGGACGAGGTGTGCCCAGTTAGTTCAGAGTTAAAGCTGCGGGAAGCATGGGGTGCTGGCTGCTGCTCAGTTCACCAGGAAGCAGGAGTCTCAAAAGTGGATGGAGACAGCCTTATAGTTCATACAGCGCACCTCTGAGTGGGGCAGTGACAGCTATAGTGCCTGGTAGTTTGAGAATAATTTATATTTGCTAGTTAAGCTGTTATTAGCACAGCAATGGGGTAGAATAAATAGGGTTTTGTGTGCCTAAGACTGGAATCTTTGATTTTCAATGTAGTATTAGTGTGGAAATTGTTACCTAGTATTTGGAATTATGGAATAATATGGTAATACAAAGCCAGAGTGGGAGTAATTAATTGATCTCCCCCACTCCATTTGCCTTTGTAAGAAAACAAAGAGCCTCTTGGGGGATGGGGAAGGTGGAAAGTTGAAAGCCAAATAGTCAGGGAAGCTGTTAGGGATATAGCTGTATCCTGGACTTTCAGAAAGATGATGACTCCACATGAGTCTGCAGAGGCAGGACCTGAAGCAGAGTGGCCTTAACATGTTTTAAATGCAAACTGCAGTACAAAGCTAACAAATCCCAGAAACCTGGAAACCGAGACACTCTCATGTTCTGCTAATAACACCTAGCAGCTTGATTTCACAAAGAATCGATGGCATAAGGAATTTGTGTGTTGTTCGCATGACATGTCCAGTCACACCAGAGAGTTCATCAACACTGAATAGTCCTTTTTGGCAAACACAGCTCAGATATTTATAAAGTATCATCTGTCTTATACAGAGCTTTTGTAAGATACCTGTCTCCAAAGTCCTGCTTTGGGTGTGAAGCCAGTTAGGCATTAGAGAAAAATATTTGTTAGACTAAATGTTTTCACTTTACTTTTGTAAAGTTTCTTGTGTCTGCCTTTGAAGTATCTGCTAATATCTACTCTTTGAGAGAGAAAATACTTTAGTGAATGATCTGAGGCTGGACCCAGTTTGGAGATTACTATGATCCTAGCAACGGATTTAGCAACAGAAAACAGTTTTAATTTCTCTCTCTCTCCATTTCTCTGGCCAGGACTATGATAAATAGCTAGAGACCCGGCTGAGTGGAGAAAAGCCTGGTGGTCATAAAAGAAATTAAAGGATTGAGCTCCTTAGCAGATCTAAAACTTAAAGTACATTTCAGTTTAGATTTTTTTTTTTGTGTCATTGACCATATTCTTGACAGTTGGAGGGTTGTCTGTAAGGAAGGTTTTGTAGCTGTGCATTCAACACCAAGGTTTTATATGCCCTTACTTTATGTTCATCAAAGCTGTGTATGCATGCAGAGTTTAGAGATATAGCTGAGGTGTGCTGGTAGGATAAACAAGTTTCACTGTACATTTCCTAAAGTAAGACCATTGTTCAGAACTACTGTGTTGGAAGAAATCATCAAGATCAGGTAGACTGCTCCATTACTGATGAATGAAACTGGATTTTCTGAAACTTACTTGAATGTTATGAAAGAAGGTACAAATTGTACAGAAAATGTCTCAAATATTCCTTAAAAGGTTAGGTCATCTATAAATACAGAGAACAGAGCATACCAATGGATAAAAAGTTTCTTTGCCAGTAAAAGCAAAAGAGTCTTTTGAGGTGCATTTGTTTCCCTTAGGAGATTAATGGAAATCTCACACTGAAGATGCAGGAGCATAGGAATAACTATCATTAGATAGATTGCATACTACACATCTAATGACATGTGGTATTCTATGCCTAATAGTTGCCAAAGCCAACCACTTGAGTGTATAAAGTTTATTCAGTAAACCAAAAATTAATTTGGCCAGCTTCCTTTCATTTTCTGCTTTTAGATTTTCTACATGTGAGAAAACTCCATTTGAAGAAACAAAATGAGGAGCTGACAAAAAGAAAAAGAAGAGTTGTCATCTTGATCTACGAGTGACATCAGCTTGTGTGACACATCTGCTTGATGTCACCTTATTCCACAAGTTTAAAAGTTTTCTTCCAGGCTTCCTACCAAGACAGGCTTCACTTCGGTCAGGATGGTGACAAATGGCATCACTCAGTCTCTCTGCACTAGATCCTGTGGGGGATTCCCTTCAGGGGTGCTGCTGCACAGTGCTCTGGATTTGTGGCAGTAGGTGCATCTCCGCCGCAGAGTTAGCCTCCCCTTCCTCTCCACACCCTGTGATTCATTCTCCTGAGCTACTGCTTCAGCCTTCCATCCTCCAGACATGGTCAATCTTCCATCAAATACTGGTTTAGTCTTCAGACGTTGGGAATGTCCCCTGTGCTACTTCAGACGGCACATGCTCCTTTGCCTTTGCAAATGAACAAAAAATATTCCAATTATTAAACAGACTTCTAAAAATATGGGTTTTGTCTCTGTTTTATTTTTCTATTTTCTCAGAAGCAAGTTATTTTTATATTTAGTACAGACTTTGTTTCTCCTCAGCAAATACTGGTACAATACTTGGTAATGATTAAAAGTTACTAAAATTGACAGGAACTTAGTAATGTTAAGAAATAACTGTGAGCCTTCTGAACAATTCTTCCATTTAGAAAGTCTTTCTTTTGATGTCTGTTTTTCAACCTGTGTAGTCCTAAGCTTTTGAGGTGGGGAAATATAAACTTGGGAACTACAGGACAGTAGAATATCTTAACAAAAGAGTATTAGTAGGTTTTAAATATTGTTACACAAAGCATTTCAGACAAAAAGTAGTCACATTTTCTCACCTCATTATTTGAGATGGCTTTACTTTTTCCAAATATGTTGAGAAAATCTGTGGGTTTTGTATGTATCTGTTATTTCCCTGAAATAAGAGTTCTGCAATTCTGGGGTTTAATTAATTAAATCCTATTAATTAAGAACAGGAACAATAAAACATCACAATCAAAAAATGGAGAGTATTTTCATGTGATGATGTTTCCTAGAGGAGCACATTTGAGCTTCCTGTTATCCTTTGTATAACAGAATAAAATATCACTAAAGCTATGAATGACACCAGGGCATTAGCCTTTTTAATGGAACTAAATGGCAATATAAAATGCCCCTTTTTCTGTCTCAGATGTCAAGCCACTTTAAAGAAGGGTTGGTCAGTCTCAGAAAATGAATATTGGTGATTTTTTTACTGAATACACTTGAATGCTGAAATTATATTCAAAATATGCAACATGTTTTGTGCCAAGAAAATGACTCCACAGTATGGCCATCTGCAAAGCAGAAAATACTCTTGGACAGATTTGGAACTCAGCATGTGGTCCCTACTGCAGACAGCACAGTAACTAATTTTACAAGAGATCGGCATAACTCTATACTGATTTTCGTCTGAGCCTAGCTAATGAAGCAGGATGTAGCTTAGAAAGGTGTAATATGTGTCTCTGTCAAATAATTTTCATATTGGAAAGGAACCAAATGTAGTCACATCCAACTTTACCAAACTGCACAATATTTAGCCCATGCAGATATATACAGAACTTTTATTTTTGCCTTACTTAGGCGAGTGTTTCTTTGCACAAGTCAAGTGATGGCAGCCTACCAGCAATACCTGTTCCTGGGCTTGATTTGTGACTCAGGTGTTTGTGCTGCTTAGACATTTGCAAATTTGGTTTGCTGCAAAAAAAAAAAAAAGGTTACATGGTTACATCTGCCCTGTGCTACCTGGCAATGCAAGCTGGGAAAAAATCTTTAGGCCAGTCTTTCCACATCACCAGGCTATCTGTGCACAACCTCACCCCCAAAATGATCTGGAGTATTCTGAACAGAGTGATCTGGAAACTATTATAGAATCATAGAATGGTTTGGGTTGGAAGGGACTTTAAAGACCATTGAGTTCCAATCCCCCTGCCAAGGGCAGGGATACCTTTCGCTGGACCAGGTTGCTCAGAGTCCCATCCAACCTGGCCTTGAACACTTCCAGAGATGGGGCACCCACAGTTTCTTTGGGAAACCTGTTCCAGTGCCTCACCTCCCTCACAGTGGAAAATTTCTTCCTAACCTCTTGTCTAAACCTACCCTTTCAGTTTGAAGCCATTCCTCCTTGTCTTACCACTAAATGCCCTTGTAAAAATCTCTCTCCATCTTTGTTGTAGGCTCCCTTCAGGTACTGCAAGGCCACATTAGTTCACCTTAAAGCCTTCACTTCTCAAGGCTGAACAATCCCAATTCTCTCAGCCCGTCCTCGTAGGAAAGGTGCTCCATCCCTCTAATCATCTTGGTGGCCTTTGGATAAAATGCATATCAGTGCAGTGACAGATGTTCAGTCGTCCTTTTTTTTTATTATTATTTTTTCAAATACTGCTTTTAGACTCCTTCACTCCCACACAGGAAAAGTACTGTGCCTTCTGTTTCAGGCATGCAAAGAGTTGCTGCCAGGACACTCTGACCTTGATTACACAGAATTGCTCTATGAATATGTTTTCTGAAGTTCCCAGCATTTTCACTAAAAGCATTGTTAACTTTAACTCTGCAGTTGCTTGAATACATTTAGTATTCACAGAGTTTCAAAACCCAAAGGGTCCCAGTCTTCCCACAGCCTTTGGGAACACTGAGTTCTGTAAAACTGAGATATTTTACCAAAAGGAAGACAGGTAGCTGGAAATTGTATAGTGCTTTTTTACTGAGTGAGAGGATGTGTAGCCCAGCTTTTCCACTCTCAGTGCTTTCTCTGCTCTACCAAGACAGGGCGTGCAAGGAGTAGTCAAGGCTGCCTTGCCAAGTCTTGCCCTGGCCTTCAGCCTTTTCAGCTAGTGTGTTTCCTCACATATGCTCAAGTGGTAGTTTTGATCAACAAGGTCCTTGAGTCGGATGGATCTATTGAGTAACACACTTAATGTCTGTTTGTCAGGAGCTGGCAGATAGAAGAGCTAGTAGCAAAACTGCTACAAAACCCAACCCTGCACTAGAAAAATCACAAGATTGCACACATTTTTTCTTGGGTGCAGTGGCCTGGAAATCCCCTTGTCTTTCTATAAGTTCCATGCTGCCACTAGAGAGAGAAGATGATGGGGGCAAATAGGAAGAGAAAGGAAGTTATAGACTAATTTATGTCTCAAGAATATATCTCTGAAATCCAAGTCTTTCCTGTGAGATGCAAAACCTGCAAGGTATCTCAATGCACCAGTTGGAGCACTGGAAGAGACAAAGATGAGACAAGTGTTGGTGATGTCTCTCTGAGAGCAACTTGCAGTCAAAATGCCTGGGAAACGAAGACATATCTGGTGAAGCAAGAGGCATGGGTCTGAAAGACTGAAGTGGGCTGGAGACTGCCACTGGCCTGGACTTCCCATTCCATTACCTCCAAATGGTTTGCTTCAGCAGAAGAAAGAGCTGGGAAACAACAAGTTTTAGCTCATTAGCCAGGGAGGCTGACTCTGTAAAAGATGATGTCTGTTTGTTTTTCTTGAGTCAAAGACAAGCATTTATGGTGAATTTTTCTATTGAGAGGTATACTATTTACTTTCCCCTGATTACATTTTCAGGAGTGACCTATGTCTCAGTATCATGGTGATCGCTGTGTGATGCTTGCTGTGCTTTATTTCTAAATTCATCAGACCTGTTCTTTTAAACCAACTGCTTTTTACTTGCTTTGTAAGAAAATCTAGCAATTACTTTAAAATGCTTGTTTGGAGTAAAAAGAAATTGTGGTAAAGGTGGGAACTAAGTACAAGCACTGAACCATGAAATGGGGTGCAGTTGTAGCTATAATGGCCTGAGTGCATATGTAAGGCAGGATTTGTAGTGAGAGGCAATTTTATTAGATAAACAGATGTAGTTGGGGGAATAAGACAAGTTATGGAACAATCAACCTCTCCTCTAGACCTAAGGAAGATAATGTGCTTGAAAGATTTTTTAACCATCTTAAAAAAGATTTTTTAACCATTTATAGCAAGAGATGCATCTTTATAGCATCTCTTGCTATAAATCTCACACTTCTTCAGAATGGCAGGACTGTAAACCTGCTTCAAGGCATGTTCCATTCCCACAAACACCCACTTCCCCAAACCAATAAAATGTGATTCTTTCAGGTGATTCAAACTTTGGATTGGATCCTAGCTAAAAGCTCACAAGGCATAATGATATAGCAATTACTGATTACCACCTGATACAATCTGTAGCGCTTGCTGAGTCATTATGAATTGAATGCTGCTATAAGTGTATGACATTGTTCTCCTGACTCACCTGTTGATCCTGTGCATAGTTGAAATACACAGCATATGGCACAAAGTTAAAATCATTTATGTCTTTATCCAGATGATGTTTCAAGGTTTTGATTATTTTGACTATTCTTTAGCTTGTAGTTCATTGTCTCCCATTCTGTTGTTTTCTAGTTTGGGTTGGGTTTTTTTTGGTTGGTTGGTTTGGTTTGCGGTTTTGGAGGGGGTTTTTGCATAAAATATGTGTTATTTTCATGGTTTTGGCTCTAAATATAATGTGTTGTTAGTCTCAATACATATTAAAAATAGTTAAATAAGGTTTGGAGTCACCTTTGCTCATTCCTGTGAAGCCATTCTGTCTTGCAGTATCAGGGGGACAAGCCTATTAAAGCCTTGTACCTGGTGGTCAGAACAAGGTCTGTGTGTACAGCAGCAAATTCTAAACACTGACCAGACTGACTATTCAGATAATAAGTTGCTAAATACTGAAAGGAACTATAAGATTTGTTTGAAGCAGTATGATTTCAAGAGTTTTTTGGTGTGCAGTTACTCTTCTATGAAAGGGTATGGATTCAGATCAGTTTTGGACATACATTTCTTTCAGTCAACCTGAGTGTGATGGGAAAAATGAAGCAATATTAAAAAATTGAAGCAAAAAGTTGATGGCATTAATTTTCTTTATAATGTAAACATAAGGCCACTAATAAATTACTCAGGTTGTATCGAACTAGTATCAATTAAAATGTTGTACATCTCATGTACTCTATAGAATGGACATATTACCAGGAATATTTTGGGTTCTGATACTATCTAAAGCCTGGTGGTTTTGCTCTCACTGGAAAAGTGCATAGTATAGTAGTAAGAAAAATTATGATTTCTAACTCTCTTATTAAAATAAACATTTTTTCAAAAAGAAGATGTTAAGCAGTGTACAAAAGTGAGACTTGAAGGATGGTATTAAGAGCAATATGCTAATTTACAGTGAGAAAAGGTCTTTTTAATAGTGTGAGGAAACATTTTCTTTTTTAGAACAAAGCTAACTGACCTGCTAGCTGTCCTCACTTGTGAACAGAAATACAGTCGAAGTTGTTCTTTCCAGTGCATTTCAAGCGTAATGAAGAAACCCACACATTCTTTTGCCATAAAGCTTTTTTCTGTCTCTTCAGGGAAGCAATCAGTCGTGTTTGTGAAGCCATGCCTGGTGCCAAAAGAGCCTTCAAGAAACGAAAGGTATTTTTTTCTCTTGTAGTGCAGTTGACTGTATTTTCTGTGTTCAGCACAGTGGAGACCAGGCACAGCAGGCAGGTGACTTTAAGGCAGCTTTGAGAATTGCAGATGATTAATCATTTAAAGTATTGGCTGTTTTCACCCACTGTATATTGTTGCTTGCCCTTTTGGTCAGGATCTGCTTTTCTTGGCACCTGGAAGTATAAATACATCCAGGATGAAGGCTGTGCCTTTATGCTCCTTCCGTAGAAACCTCCTCCTTTTATTTTATTTCTTTTGTAGATTGGAGGTGGAAGAGTTAAAACAAAAATGGGATGCCTTTTCGTAAAATGCATAACTAAATTATGAAAATAGGTGCTGGAAGATACCGCAGAAGCCCAAAACATATATAGTTTTGAGAGTGACTAGATTTGTTATTGAAGCATAAATCTACTGATGACATTTAATGAGTTTGGTAATCACTGATTTCTGGAAATGGAAATAGCATATGAGGTGATCCTTTGTTCCCTGTGTTCTTTCCGTAAATACCTGTGGCTGATGCTCAGTGCCCAGCGCTGATGGTGAGTCCACTGTGTACCTGACAGTTACCATGCTTTTATTTTTGTTTGTGTGCTGGGAGTTAGAGGCTTCAGACAGGGAGAGGAGGAAGCCTTGGCTCAGCTCCGGCACTGATGGCTCTCAAGAGTCTCTTCCAGAGGCCTGCTGGCAAAGCTGGGATGTAATGCTGTCTCTAAGGGAAGAAGCATAGAAAGTAGTTAATTATAGGCCTCGTGTGTGTTCTTAGGCATGGGAGGAGAATGGGCAGGTGAAGGGAAAGGTCTGCCTGCCTCCCCAGCTGCTCCACCATCTAGGCAGAATCTCAGCAAAAAGGGATGGGATGAAATGCCGCTTGTTTGCAATGGAGAATCATCCCCTGGTATAATCAATCATATGTGACAACATGTGTCACGGTGTCATGGGAAATTGACTCAGAAATTAAGGTTACGGTTTCACCACCACCAAATTTATCTCATTGGCTTTTCTTGGTTCTCTGGCTTTTCATTTTAAATCAGAAAGTAAAGACGAAAGTATCTTTCTTCTTGGATAGCAAAATGACACAAAATATAGTTGGAAAAATAAGTTAAACAGAGTTCCAAGTGCCTAGTGACACACCGTGCTGCATTACAGGTTTTACAAGTAATGTTGCTTATCAGTTATTGAAAAGACATAGCAACAGAACTTCAGATAAATGTGAAAGACATGTCTCTGGTATGTATATTCATCATGTTTCTGCCAGTAGTGGCATATGAATTTGGTTAAGGTGACATGTACTTCCTGAGGCCAAGTTTTCACACTTTACCCACACTGTGGATAGGTGATCCTTAGGCATGACCTGGGAATCATGACGGATTAAGGAAAGAAGAGATACAAGAATATTCAAAAGAGTTTTTTTTATTGCAAAGTTAATGAAGGACTAGCTCTGTAACATGACATGGTTGAAATAGTGCAGCACAGGTTACACAGGAGCAGTATGTAGGTAGTGTATTTTTAATGAGTTAATCAGAAGGAAAAGAAACTAAAATTGAAAGTATGTAAAATTTCAGGACTACAGAAGCTCAGGTGTGTCCATCCTGCTACGAACAAAACTATGTAAGCTTGCAGGCAGCTTAGGACAAATGCAAATATAGTGGCAGAAGAACACTGCCTCCAGTCATAGATTTGCTTTTATGTCCTAATGACCAGTATAAATATTCATCAGTGAAAGTAGAGCAAGTGGAAGGACTTGGTCTGTTACTGCTGGGCAGTCTGATTTTTTACAGGCTGTGGTTACTTGAATGAGGCTGCTCTCATGCAGCTATGTGGCTCCCCATAGTTGTCAAAGGAGAGAAGTTTGTGAATTTTGCTTTGACAGCATAACATCTATTGCAAAAAACCTCCTAAAAGATGGTGAAATGCCTACAAAACTTATCAATATTATTACATTCCCTGTATTACATTCTTAGACTTATTCTCTGAGAATTTTTAATGCATGTTGTACCCCAGCATACAGAGGTTTTATTTCATCTATATCTGGCTTTTATCTACTGTTAAGTCTGCAAGCAAAGTCACAGAATGGTTTGGGTTGGAAGGGACCTTTAGAGGTCATCTAGTACATAACACTCCATATCCCATTTTGTGAGCATCCCAGTATCACTACAGTCCCACTTTCCATGTGGCAAGGGGGTAGAACAGTTGGTAGATGCAAAGCAAACAACAGATTTCTTTTTGAGAGTTGAAGCTATTTTTACAGAATAAGAACATTGTCATTTTAAGATATTGACTGAAGGCATTCATCTTAGGCAGCTTACTTGGTCCCTTGGTGAAGACGAGACCTTGCTGTCTCACAAAACTCCTATATTTTTGGTCAAGGGTAGATGAATAACTGCTTGGCTAGTATCACTACTACTACTACTACTACTACTACTACTACTACTACATTATTATTATTATTGTTGTAGTAGTAGTAGTAGTTAGTAGTAGTATAAATAGAGAGAGAAATAATTTCCAGAGGAAAACAGCTATTGCAATTAAATGATCTTTGAAAAGTGATAAACTTTTGAGAAGCCTTTAAGATCACCACTAACCCTGCATACAATGAAGGTCATTAAAAAAAACCAGAGAACAAAAATCTGCTTTTTCCCCCCCTCCTCACAGCCACCAAGCAAAGTCCTTTCTAGCATCTTGGGAAAGAGCAATCTTCAGTTTGCAGGAATGAGCATAATGTTGAATATCTCCACCAGCAGCTTAAATCTAATGAATCCAGATACAAAACAGGTGAGTGTAACTTCTGTATTAATTTGTGAGGCTTTTGATGAACAGCCTGCTGCACAATTATTTGCTGTCTGCCAAATACTCAGTTGCTCAAAGTCATTATTCCTCAATAATATCATAAAATGAATGAACCCAAAATATAAATCAGAGTGGAAGTCAGATAAATTCACTAATCAAAACAACTTTGATGAATTATTTTCTTCATGCCATGTTTCAGGTAGATTGGTTTTGCTCTTAAAAGACCTATGATGTGAAATACAATTTTCTGGTCATGGGAGCTCTTACTGAATAAGATTACGAACTTTCAGAGTGGTAAAAGAGATGTGCTTGGAGTAAAAACTAAAATACTGAATGTACATTCCCAATTTTGTTGTTTTCTTCCCATTTGGAGTCTTAAAGGGCAAACTATTCCTGAGGCACGGCTAAAAATACAGCCTCAGGGATTTTGCAGTGCAGTGAAAGGCCAGTCTTTTAGAGAGACAGGGCAGCATTTTTAAAGTAACTCATTTCTTCTTCTCTGTGTTGAAGGTATAGACAGACTTTGGGGAATCACTGCAGTGGTTTGTGAATGATGTATGAGATGAGAAAAATCCTTGCTCAGAGTATATATAAAGAGGAAGCAGACAGACATGCGTAGTCACTGCTGTGCTATTTGCTGTGAACCACATACTGCGTTGGGGCACGCAACTTTCTGCCCAGATACAGCCAGAGAGGAAAAAGTAAAATTCCTATTGTCCTTTGGAGCCTCAGGGTTAAAAAACAAGAAAAGATATATATACTAAGAAAAAGCTTGCTGTTTATTACTATGTTTTCATTTGTATATCTTCATTCTTATCCTTATTTAGAAAACATTATCCTTATTTATCCTTATCTTATCCTTATTTAGAAATCTTCTACAGTGAGCACTGAGACTGTGGGAGGAGTGCTATGACGGGCTGCAGTAGTTTGTAGCTTTACTATGGAATATACACAGCAGTGCTTTTCATAAGGACAGTTACCCCCCATCAGAAGCATAAGCACTTGATGTTAGTTAGGTCTACTAGGAAAGTGCCAAATCCTGAAAGTCACCTTGCAGTCAACCAATGCTAGGGCAGAAATGTAGTTAAACTGATTTATTCCAGAGAAGAGTCATCCCCCACATGTTTTGCCTTTTCTCTGAGTTGACAAAACTGTTGATCTTTCTCTCATATCATTCTTTTTGAGGCAGATTCTTCTGGGTGCTGCAGGCCTGGGAAATGTCTGGTTTCTCAGTGCTCCCTAGTCTGGCTGTGGCCGCCCCTGTTTCTTGTTTATGCCGAGGATTTGATTTGCAGATGAGCATGGCCCAGCAGCTTTGCCCTTTGAGGCCCCCAGCAGGAAGATGGCTGCAAACTTTTATTAGCCTCTTTTTCCCAGCAGATCTGGAAGAAAAGACAGTGTTGTTGGCCCTTGTGGTAGAAGGAAAGTAACTGCACGTACCCCTGCAGAACAGTTTTGTGAACATATTAAGCAGGGATGAGTGGTAGACGATTTTGTTTTGTTTATTTCTTTAAAATGCAAGTTGGCATAGATTGAAAGGTTTCTGAACTATATGCCAAAATTAGCAAATTATTTTATTTTGAGCAATGCAAGGCATTGGTAATTTGCTGTGTCTCTTTTCAGTATTTTGGTATTGGCAGAAGTGAGGTGGGGAATACCCCTACCTCAAACTAAGCTAAACCAAATAAGCTGTGGAGTTAAAACAATAAAAACCCTGACTTGAAATAATGGTTTCAAGCACTTTTCAGCTTTCTTAAAATTTGGAAAAAATTAGTTTAGTGACAATCTGAAATAATTTGTCTTTTATATGATGCTGAAGTAAAAGATTGGGTTATTTGCATAAGTCAAGACAGTGGTAATATGAAATAGAACATCAGTTCTATTGTTAGGCTATTCTACATGCTATATGTATTCTATATTGCATATACTCTACTGTTACTTTATCTTTATGGGAAAAACAGAAGGAAATTGTCACTGATGAGTAACAGAACACTAATTCACCAGTGAACACTTAAAAACTAACCACATCTTCAGAGGCTGTTGTGGGACAAGCAGGGCTTTTGGAAATGAAGGGCTCTTTATACAAAAGAAACACTACAAATAGTAATCAGCTCTCTCTGACTTAGCAAAGCAGCAAGATACAGAGAAAGTCCTGTCAGGCTTTTTTCTTTACAAGGATGGTAGTTGATAGTTCAGGTCTTTAAGAAGCAGATTAGAGGAAACAGCCCAGAGAATATCTTTCTAGCCTATATTGTTTTTTCCATAATGGTTTTTTGTATATGGTTCCCTCTCCATAGGCACTAAACAGGGGCCTGTCCCAACCCAGATTAATTCCTTGGCATGGCTTTTGTGACTCAAATATCAAATGAAAGTTTCTTTCAAATGATATTTTCTTTCTTGGTTGTTACATGATTTCATTATTAAAAAATTCCGTAAGTTAATTCTCAGAATAGCAGAGATGTTCTGCTTTTATTAGAGGTTCAGGACAATTTGTCTCTTCCCAGAGAAATATCATATTAGTTCAAATTGTACATAAGCAATTTGAATTTCAAATGCCCTGGAGTGTGCCTGTGAATTTGTCCACAATGCTACACTGCAGCTAGATTCACAATTCTGTTTGTATATTGCAAACATGTTGATGTTTGAAACATAAAATGACAGTAGATGTTGGATGCAATGTTAGGAGCCTTAGCTGGTGTACAGGTTGGCATGGTTTCATTGATTTCACCAGAGTGGCATCAGCAGAAAAATGGTTTGATGAATAGGACCTTTTGTTTCATTTATCATTATCTGTAATAAAGAAAGTGAGTTTTAGCAGATTAGAATTTCTCCAAAGATACTCCCTGACAGGTCTGTTTGATTTACTGGAGTTCTGAGCATGTTTAGCAATTTTACAGTGTCCTGGTACATTTTTAAAAACAGCAGAATAGATACATTCATCCTAAAGTTTGTTTATATTATCATTCTACTCTTTTAAGTCCTTGTAGGTAATTTTGATCTTGATTTTGGATTTTCACCAGCATACAAGCAAAAAAAGAAATCAAAATTGCAAACTGTAAGAAAAGGATCTGACTCACACTTATTCTTTTTTTGATCCATACAGATCATAGCAAATCACCATATGCAATCCATCTCCTTTGCGTCTGGAGGTGATCCGGTAAGCATTTCTCTAAAGCCTTCTCCCACATAGATACTGCTTTATGAGGACTGTGTGATAAAATTTAGTGCATATCTTACTAACAGAAAAATATAACCACAGTAGCTCCTGTTTCTTCTTTCATAAATTTTTCTTGATTGTTGCCATCAAGTACTCTTTGAGGGGAGCGCCTGACAAGCGTTCATAGATCCTCCCCTTTGAATGACTGAAACAAAAAGGATCAAGGGACTATAAGCATTCACATAATAACTGGTAAGCAGGGCTTCCTTTTTCAGAGTAATGTACTATAGTCATATGGGCGTTGTATGGATTTTTATCCTGACTGTTTCTCATCTTGCACTTTTTACAGTAATAGAATATGTTGCAGTTATATTTATAATATTTATAGTAATGCATGCTTGTTTTTTTATTTTTCTTCTTCTCAAGCGTAAGTGTGCATTGAGAAGACTGTGCTAAATTCTGCCTGCAGGTATATTTGATGCTCTCATGCAGCTTGAAGACAGGCTTTCAGGAAAAGCACAGATCTTCCTCTCTTGTTTTGCAAAGCTTTTAGATACACCTACAAATTTGATTCATTTAGAGCAAAGGGCAGATTCCTGCTTATTGTGCTTTTCCTTATTTTTATAAGCTGTTCATCCAAAGGTATATTAATAAATGGGCTTAAAATGTATTTGTCACTCAGGAAGCAAGGGGAAAATTATAAATTAGTGACAGTGCTCACCTCTTACCCTAGAGGTTTGAAAGCTTTTAAACTTAGATTAATTGAATGAGTACCTTTTTCTTCGTCATATGATTATCTGTCATGTATCAGTCATGTTCTAGAGGTAAGGCAATTTCTAGCCTGCTTTGTGCCTCTCAGTTCAACTCTGTTAAGGTGAAGATGCTTGGTGCTTTCTCTGTTCATTTTGCTATTGTCAGAAAACATAAAGATGAATTTCAGTCTTAGTATAGCTTTGCTGAGCTCAGTACAATTACAGAAGGGAAAAGGACACAATATCACAATAATTTGGGGAACAAAAAATGGATCAACAGCATCTTTGAAATACAACAGATTGCAATGGATGCTGTAAATGAACAATTCCTGAAGTGGGCAGAGGAGTGATTAGCACAGTTCCCTGCCTCCATAAGAAGATTCTTTGCTGCCCATCTGCCATCCCAAATGCTAAGTCCTGGAAACACCATTTCACACTGCCCACTGATGAAATGATTTACCAGGAAAGAGGAGAGGAACAGCAGTGGAGTTCTGGATTTGGAGTAAACAAGATCTTCCAAATGTTTTAGAGAGAGAAAAATCTCGCTACTGAGTCAGTGTGCTACCAGAGAAATAAAATTGCATGGTGCAAGGGAGCCTACAAGATACAGTGAAATTGTAAGTTTGTGTCCCCAATTAAACGACTGCATGAATTCATTCTGGAGTTGGGAGGAAGAAGGTATTTATGAGGATCTAATGTTGTTCTACAAGCTTATCTCCGTAGTCTAGTAAGGACCAACTTTAAATCAAAAGCTTGTGCATAAAGCAGGTAGTTCTTTGTCCTGGGTGCACATAGAAGATGATAAAATGCAAGGATGCGATTTAGGTTGCAGCTTTATTTACTCATCAGAGGGCCTCCTGGATATAACTTTCATAACTTTCATAACTTTCAAGTGATTTCCACTTGGTGGAGGACTGCCACCAGCAAACTGTGTCTCCCAGCCACAGCTGGGCTCCAGACCATAAGTTTATCTCCTTATATGTGTTTTAAACTGGTTGGAGAAAGGCCATAGTGACCTAGAAAATTTTATCTGTGCCCATGCTTCTTCAGTAAGTGATTCCCTTGTTTTGAAGTAATTTTGGAGTTTGGTTTATTAGGAAGTGAGACTGCTCTCACTTCTCTACCCCATCAACCTTCCCGCTCTGGATATTTGCCTCCCATTTGTGAGAGCAATTAGCTTTATAACCTTCCTCACACTCCATTACCATTAATTGTATTATTCAAAATATAACCCCTGGAGAATTGTTCCACAGGTTTGGAGAACAGCTTAAAAATCTCCGTACCAAATCCTTCTATACATCATTTCAGAACCATTTTTAGTTCACTTCCAAGACTGTGTTCTCAATCCACTTTAGCTCTCTTCAGCCCCTCCTTGTGATACACTAAGCAATTTTGCTCCATAGTAATTTCAGGTGGCTGTTTCCAGGCTGCCAGACAAGGCATGTGTTTTTGAAGATGTCTGCAGAAATTTTGGGACAGAGGATCTCATAAAGTCTAATAAGGCAGGTCTCTCAGAGGTCCCTGAAGGCAGTAGTTTTTCAGCTTCAGCCATACCTCCAAATTTTAACACCACAATGCAATGTCTTTAGGTTGAAAATTATAGTTTATTCATGCTTGTTTTCAGTCCTTGAATGTCAAGTATCACTTTGCTGCATCAGCCAATCCCTGTATAGTCTTTGGATGGGGGTCTTCTAACTGAGCCATGGTGAAAAGTGCCCACCTTAGGTGCTTCATGGTTTGTTATAGTCAGCTTCAATCGCAGAGCTTTGGACGAAATAAGGAGTAGGTGGTCTCAGACTCTCACACCCACGCTAGCTATGAGATAGATCTGATTTACTCAGGCATAAATGTATCCATTAACTATGCCTGAAGTAGTAAATGAATTGATCTGTGGCCCATTTTCTAGTCTTTCTAGCCCTGAAATAAATAACACAGTGCAATTTGCACCAACACATTCCCTCTCTTCCCTCATAGTGGTCTCTTGGGGTTGATGCTAAGCATGTGCTGGTCCCTCAGAGAGTTTCAGGGCATGCTGTGAGAAAACAGCACAGAGAGACAAGGGCTCTGTATTATTTGCTACTATAGACATAGTCACTTTTGTTTTCCCCTTGCTTGTTGATATGAATCCTTTCTTCCACTGTAGTCACTGCCCAGACACTGTGCCACACGATGTGTGAGAAATTACTAGACAAAATGGTAGGGCAATGCTTTTTTAACAGACCAACCTCACTGCTGCTGTGTCTGAGTGCCTTCCAACAATGCATTAAATGATATGGTTACACATCTGTCACCAGAACCAAGACTGTGCTTCGTCATTTCCCTTGCTCTCTCCTTAGGAAGGAAATGGTACAGACATTTGGTACAGTGACTTGTTTTGGGTGGGTGGTGGTGGTGTGTGCTTGCGCTAGAAAAAACTGTGCTGAAGAAGTCTATCTTTTAACTGAAGAGTGATGTTCGTTATGACATTAGATCTTGGCATAATTGGGAAAGGTCTTGGGTCAGTCCCCTGAAAAGGCGTTGGGTAGATTTACACAGCCAGCTGTAGTGTATCCTGTATATCCTTGTGTTTAGTTGTACCTGACTAGCCAGGCATGTCAGGAAATACCAGATCTAACCAGGTCTTCCTGATTCCATCAAGGCAATATGGCATTTTTCAGATTTATCAGCAGGCCTGAGTATTTCCCAGAAACACAGGCCTTTCTGTTTCATCTGCATAATGATAGAAGTCTGCACCACTTGTGCACAGGAGCATAAGGGTGGCAGGAGAGGAAGCAAAAAAATCCCCCAAGAAGATGTCTATGTGCTTTTGCCAGAAAATCCACCAGGCGTGTGGCAACAGGTGTGGCAGGGAGCAGCCTAAGGGCTGGCGGAGGGTGTCCTGGGATACTGCTTGTCAGAGCCAAGCAGGGGCTGAGCACCTCTGTGCCATATGGCACTGCTGTCAGTAAAGTAAACACCTGCTTGTCACACATGAATAAATGCCATTGCTCAGTATTTCTGGGAGCAGCACTGTTACTCCCACTCTTTCTGCCACAGAACCAGATGATTATTCATGTTATGAACCGAAATCTCTGGGTAGTTTGAAGATAAGGACTTGTAATTCTACTCCCTCCTAAATGAGGCCTGAGCCAAATCCTGTTGAGTTTGTTTAATTGACAGAAGAGATTTTAAAATTCTGCTGGATTAGATCACATTCTCTAAAAGGTAAAGTGGTGCAATCAGTACCAAAACCCATAAACATTTACATGAGGTTTAAGTAGTATGCAACTGTAGAGCAAAATATGTCATTTGGGGCTCTGCCCACAGGACTGTACTTACTCTGGACTGTGATCTTTTGCTGTAACCAGTGAAAATATTTTTTTGCATTCATTGTAGATATCTTAATTTTTTGACAGGATACTTCAGACTATATTGCATATGTAGCTAAGGATCCTGTTAATCGTAGAGGTAAGTTAGAAATATCTATTTGAAGTCTGTTTTTCCTTTGAGAAACACAAATTATTCATGGTTTAGGTCAGATTCCACCCCCCACCTCCCCCACCCTCCACCCCAAAAACATAAATGTAGCGCAATCTAAGGATTGCCTTTGACAGAGTAATGGAAAGATTGTGCAGCAATAAGAAGCAGCAGTTTGTTTCTCAGGCTTGGAATAGTTCATACTTGCTGCTCGTTCATACTCAAATATGAGTTTGGTTCTCTTCATCTCTTAAATCAAACACTTGCCTTACTTGGCTGTGTGAGCTACTAGGCAACAGCCGAGTCTTACCTACACCCAATCACTGTGCAAGAGCTAAGCAGCCCTCTGATTAAGTCATTTGATGAGGCAGCTGAATCTGCTAGGTCTTCTCAGTACATGCCTAACTCTTCCTGGCAGAATCAGATTCTTTATCAAATAGCTAGCTTTTGAGCCAGCTTGCCATAATTCTCTTTTTCGATGAAGTTTTCTTCAAGGTTGTATTGCTTTAGTAGCTATCAGTCAGGGACAGGGACCTGCTGGTTGATTGTGTTCACTAGGTCTTAATGCACAGTATTTTGTAGTGTACTATTCATAGATCATAGACAAGAACAGATGAGCTCCAAAAAAATGACATTAAGTACTTCCAACAGGATTTCTGGAGAATTCAAACACTTTTAACTCCAAAATGCCAATCCTGCAGACCCTCAGTTGCCCAGCTTACCATTGGCACAACTAATTCAATAGCTTCTATATGTAGTCATTTTTAATGATACCTGAAGAATCTGCTATGTCCATGTGCAGAAATGTCCAGGCTTGAGGATATTAGTTCATAAATAATACCTGCACTAAGCATACTAATATGCTGAATATCAGTGAAATACCTAGAAAATTTATGGGGAATGGGAGGTAGGGAATAGTCCAGTTCTTTGTAATGCTTGTTATATTACAGCCTGATGTGTCCCCTGTCAGAGAAGTTCCAGTGTCAGACTACAGGCTGCATGGTACAGAGCTGCTCTCCACCCCACCTGCTTTAGCAGTACCCTTTTGCTAAATCCAAGACTGATTTAGTTGTTCTAAGAGATCTCGGTCCATTGACTAGGGACTAGCATTGTACACCAGATATTTGCTCTGTAGGGTTTGGAGGAGCCCTGTGCTCCATTTTCTGTCCCTGTGTGAGTGGATTTTATATACTATATTCCTTTTGTACTATGTTCTTCCTGCACTATGTTCCTTCCATCTTACACTGAATATGTTTATCTCTAGCTTCCTGTGACTGCTCCTTGTTGAGCTAGGCTATCCTAGACTGGGGAGTCATCTGAGCACCTGATATCGTTGTCTTCCTTTGGTGTATTTAGGTCAAGTAACTTCTTAGTTTTCTTTATTTGAGATTATATAAGATTGACAGATTGAACTCTGCAGCATTCCAGCTGCAGTGCACATCCTCCATCTTTCAGATAATTTCTGTACCTCCTTTCTTCATTTTTCTGCAGCTGTTTTAGAAAGGTATATGATATCTGCATAACAGGGGCTGCCGGTATAGCAGAGAATGCACCTTCCTTGCTTTTGTCCTCATCGTCAGCTGGTTCCTCCTAAGCCCTCTTTGCTGCAGTGAAGCACTGTTACCTCATGTGAAATTCCTTCACGCTATGATCTTTAAGCCTTCTGCATTACGGCTTTCCTATGCGTGGTTTCCCCACTCGTGTGTATATACATCAGTGGTTTGCAGATCGGTGACTTTGTATGGCACCTGTATTAAAACACATTTTTTTTAAAGGGTCTAATTTACCAAGGGACCTGAATTGCCATCTTTCACCACCATTTGCCATTCTGTCATTCTTTGTGTTGTTTGCAAATTACCTTAAAAGGGAATTTATCTTTACATCTGTATCTAGCAAAAATTGACTGCTATTACTGACGCTACCCCACTGCCAGTGCTGTAGTATAGCTTGCATATTAGACTCATTTCTTCCCGAGGATGGAGAAGCTGTCTTTGTGCTTTGCATTCTGGGTCTAGCAAGCTAAAGGCTGTCTATTTTCTGCTGTAACATTCACAAGAAATCATCTCTGTGTGAGCCAAGCCTTCTCATCCTTTTACAAGAAGCATATCTCCTACCTGCTGAAAGTCCATTCACGTATCCAAGGAAACAGGTTACTCATTATGTCACCTACTGAAACTACTTAGTGACTCATGCTTCATTTCAGCTCCAGAAAGGTTTAGCAGTGAGCAGTGTCACCTCTTTAAATTCGCACTCTAGTTATAGGGTGCAAACATTTTAGCTTTGTTTGGCCTAACTACTTTTGGTCCACATTTACTGCACCTTCCATTGAGGCTAATTTTTCAATGCCAATAGCAGTGTTGTGGAGGGCGTCAAAACAAATGTCTCACTGCTAGTCAGGGATGTCTGCCTCTGTCTTTGGACACATGGAGGTCCTGTTTTGTCTGCTGAATCCACTTTCAACATGTAGCTAAGGGCATTTTCCCTGGACAAGACATTTCAGCTTGCTGGTTGGCACAGTAGATGCTCTAAGGTGAGAAGAGAACACCACTGTATCTGTTTAGCACTGTGACTGGTGCCATCTCAAGCTGAATGAAGTGCTGCTGCTGCTGAGGAAGAGACAGCAGACATTCCATACTCACACAACTGCAGGTTTCTTGGCCCTTTATTCTGGCCTCTTCAGAAGTCTGTCTGGTATTTCAGCCTCTGAAAAGTCATATCTAAACCTACTTAGTCTCCCTGTATTATTTTAACTAAAACAATTTCACACAAATGTCATGACCAACCTTTATATGTAGGCCACTGGCATCCAATGCACTTGTTGAGTGAGTTGGACACTGGGCATGTACTAAAGCACAGTTTTTCAGCTGAAAAGTTTATATTCAAGTTATTAAAACAGTCAGGGGTGAAAAAATCAGTAACTTTGAACAAGAACCCACTTTCCTGTGGCAGGACTTGGAAAAGAACCATAGTTTGAAATCCAATCCAGGCTATAGCCAGTAAGGCAATATGCTTGTCCAACTCTGAATATGGAAGATTAACTCTCTTGGGCTTCTCTGGATATCACTGAGATGTTGTTCATACAGATCTTTAGCTGCCAGGTATTAGTACCCATCTATGCTCCTGTAATGTTGAGGAGTGAGCTCCTCACAAGTTCACCTCTTTGTGTTTTCACATATTTTATGTCTTCCCATATATTTCAGACCTCCAAGCCATTCTCTGGTTTAAAATCGTTACAGATTTGGCTGCTCAGACTTCTTTAAAGGTTTCTCAGTCTTCTGTAGGAAGAGAGCTTGTGTTACTAGCCTCCCCCTTTACTGCCTCTGTCGCAGTGGGTTCAGGGAGGTTGCACATGGGGAAGGGCTGGAGTTAATCATGTTGCTGGCTCTGCACTCTTCACCGACCCGTCAGTTTGCTGGGTGTGTCTCCATGCAAAGAAGCAGGAAAAGGTACCAACATTTGTACTCTGTGTTCCTGGAATAAGATCAGGGGTCATTATCTAGAAAGTATCCGTGGATACTGCTGCTCCCTCAGACTGTAATTTGGGAAGAGAGAGCAGCTTGTGAACTTGGGGTGATTGGACATAAAACTGAAGTGGTAATAAAATTGAAGAAAGCAAATAAAGCTTTTATTATTATTATAATAGATAAATATTTTTGTAATTTCAATTTAAAGCTTAGAATTCTTACATAATCTATTGCATTCAGGTAATAACAAGTGAAATTTTATGAGGTTTTTTCTGTTTGTGGACTTGTTAAAATAATGGAACAGATTTGTGACCTTGTCTATCGCACTTATGCATCAGTGCAATTTTGTGTAACCTTTAAAAAGTCGAGATTGCCTGAAATTCACTGTATCAAAATCGGGTTTTATTGAAATGTGCACATCACTAACAGGGTGACTAAGCTTGACAAGTAGGTGTTTTGTCATAGGTCAGTGCATCCCACAATGACATAAACAGTGACTTGCATGTGTCAATCTTTTTCATTTAGCTTGTCATATACTGGAATGCTGTGATGGCCTGGCCCAGGATGTCATCAGCACCATAGGGCAAGCATTTGAGCTTCGATTTAAGCAGTACTTGCAATGTCCCTCTAAGACACCTACTTTCCCTGATAGGTGAGTGTTACTGCAGAAGACTGCTAAAGGATCTTCCTTCGCTTTTGGTTTACTTGATAAAATGTGGACAGTGTTGCTGGAGGCAGACAGGATTTGAATGCTTTAATAAGATTTCTGCTGTATTAGCTAAACAGTGTTTACCTAACGAATATGAAAGGAGCACAGTCAATTTGAAAGAATAGGCTAAATATGGATTTCACAGCGATGTTGAAATGATCATGTGTTTTGTGCTGTAGTTAGGCAGAGTTGGATGGCCAAGAATGGTTGTTATTTGTGGCATTTCCTCATTACTGTCATAGCAGCTGTGTCAGTTTAGATGGAGTAGGTCAGACTGCTGGGCTTCCAAAATGACTAATGATGTTTCTAGGAATGTGATGTATTGCAGGGAGGTTTGACTGCATTTTTCTCTGGAGGATACAAACTCTGTCTGTTTGTATATGTACAAAAGGCTGGGATATAGCATTCTGTTTCCTTTGGAGACATGGATTGCTATGTGCCTACTGACATTACTAGAAATCCTTGTGAACTTGTGCCCTCTGTAATGTCTTATATCAGAGCAAAACAGGTATATGGGAAATATAAAATGCTACCATCCTAATCTGGGAGCATGCCATATTCACATCTCTTGACTTTGTGAAGTTCTTACAGAATTATATTTGTGATAGAGCAATCAGAACTGAAGGCAAAGATTTAGAGCCTAGTCAGTCAATCAAGTCATAATATTACAAGTGATATTTTAAAGTTAGATGAACTGCTTTGTTAAAGCAGTTTATAATGGTCTTTAAAGCCAAGTTAAAACATCCTCTAGTCAGCATAAAGAATTTGGTCCATTGCAAAGGAGGTTTATATCAGTCTGTCTAAACAGAGAAGATCTGCTGCATGATCCATCATTGCTTCCTGACTTAAAATGGTAGCTGGAGTGTCCATAAAATATGCAATAGTGATCCCCTGACAGGCAGTTTTAACCTGCTGAAAGTATCTGTAAGTGCTTTGCAAGTGAGGGGCAAAACAAACCACTCTCTTCCCTACAGGATGCAGAGTTTTGAGGACCCATGGACGGAGGAAGATATCGAGGAAACAGAGCATCCCTATTACAACAGCATCCCAAATAAAATACCTCCCCCTGGCGGATTCCTTGATGCCAGGCTCAAAACAAGGCTTCCCACTGGTGCAGACACAGCTCAGGTCAGTACAGTCTCATCTCTACTCTCCCGTTGATTGATCCAAAATTTTAAAAAGACGTGTGTTGTATGGCGGATATCTTGGGACCGTCTGTAACTCACAGCCCTTCCTGTGTGGCCAGTTTCCATCTGAATGGCCACTGCAGATCAAGGGGGCAACACATTAGGCAGGTTCAGAACAAATTAAAGGAGATGAAATCCTCATGGTGTTAAAAGATTAACTGGGTTCGAGGAACAGAGATCCTCTGGGGGCTACTATAGTTGTAGAAACTATGTCTGCTTCAGAGTATCAAATAGTATACATTAACTGGGAATGATTTAACACAGAATCATTTAAACAATCTAGTGCAGTCATTACTAACTGTTCATTATGTTAATGACTTGGCAGCAATCAATATTCAGCCAGGTTCCTAGGTAGGTTTTCCACCTCATATTGAACTAAGGTCAGCTTTAATAATTCTACCAGCATTCCTGTTGGAAGTTTGACTGCAGTATCAATGTAGCTCCCTAAGAGGTGTTTTCAGATCCAGCACAACTCTGCTTAAATCCAGAGGGGTCCTGTCTGTAGCCACATCCTCCCCTCAGTGCATCCCCTGGTACCAACGTGACTCTTTCAGCTCATTCTTTGAACAGTGCTGGGGCTGTCTTCTGGTCCCACGTGTGTTTGTGTGGAACACTTTTCCCAGCAAAAGGTTGTCAAGACTCGCTATGTGAGTACAAATGTACAATAGAAATGATGCATCATTTGGTATCGTGGGGGTCACTAAAAGCAGAAAGCAGGGAAGAACACATGAAGGTCACCAGTAATATCTTACTCTTACACAAATGTATTTGGAATATATATATATGTTCTGACATTATGATGAATTGGAAAGGAAGAGTGAGGGTACACAGAATACATCCAAGAGAGCCACTTGTGATGTATCTGAGCATTTTAAAGGCAATTGAAAAATTCCTTGCATGTGTGTCTGTTCTAGTCTGCATCAGAAGTGGGAGGAGAGCAAATTTATTATCAGAGCCATCACTTAGGAGAAAAATTCAGTGAAGAATGGCATCATGGGCCTGTTGAACAAGGTGAGTTTTGCTACTTTTATCTGTAATACTGCAGGTGGTCTTGGGGGGCATGTGAAAGTCTGATTCCTCAAAGTTTTAAGGCAACGAACTGCACTTGGTTGATAGGTTCCCTTTGTCTGAGTTTTAGTGTTGATACCAGTGAAAAGCATTTGATAATTATCTCTGGATAAATTATTAAATGCACACCTTCATGAAATATTTTCTTCTGCAGAGCAGTTCCTAAATGGAATTGCCCAAACTTTCAGCTAATTTTCTTAAAACTCTATGATATTTAAGGGTCTGCTGCATGATCTGTTGGGAAAATCTGACCCACTAGGGTATGCAAAATGGAATTTTCAAATGAAAAGCCTAAAGTGAGAAGACTAATTCAAAATGTGAAGCAATACTCTCTGCTCAACAAATAGCAAATAATGGATAATGTTCCTTTTGTTGTCTTTGAATTTCAAGTAAGTAATTTCAATACATGTATAAAATTTCACCCCATCCGCCTTTATGAGACAACTTTACTGTGTTTCTAGGGACACTTTCATTCAAATGCCAGAATGTGTTCTCTGTTGTTAATCTGCACACATCTGAGGATTTTATACCTTCTCCTGCTCTCATGAACTCCCCAACAGAACACAATTTTTGAAATTTACAGTATTTATTTACAAAGGTTTCCTTTTCTCCTGGAAAACAGCCCCACCATATCCTCATTGAAACACAGTTCTGAATCCGTTAATCAACTTTTTTTTCTACTAAATCCAGCAATTATTGACTTTACATCTCCCAGTCCAGGAAAATTTAAACCTGTGCTGATGAGGTGTGATGATAATTGGTGATAATACCAACACTGTTCTGTCAAATAAAAAAAAAAAAAAAAAAAAAAAAAAAAAAAAGAAAAGAAAAGAAAACAAAGTCTTGCATTTTCTAGGATCTCTGGATATTTGTAGTATGTCAGAAGACAAATCAGAAGTAGCACCAACAGCAGAGCTGCCAACATATGTAAACACCCAGCATATAAATAGAGAAGCTCTACTGGCACTTCAGGCAGATGCTGAAAGTACCTTCAGTGGAACAACAGAGAATGCTGAAGCAAGCAGCCCAGGAAAGGATCTGTTTGACATGAGTGAGTTCCCTTCCTATTCACTTCCTTTCTAACAAGGGACCAGATATGTTTATGCATTATTTCTGTATTAAGAAAAAAAAAAATCCAAATTTAGTGTTCCCGATGTAATTATGGTGAATTTTAGAATCCATTGTGTTTTCATATTGGCCTGAGCTAAAAAAAAAAGCTGGCTGAAGACTTGAAGCTGGGCTATATAATAAGGTGAGTTGCAGTCTATGTTATCCTTAACATAACAGGCAATTATGCCAGAAGAAAAATTAATCAGGAAGCTTGCCATACAGGAAAGTGAAGGAGGGTGAAGGTGTGGATGGGTGGAGAACTATCTTCAGCCTGTCCTGTGAGTATGTTATGAGGAAGTCAATACATATATCAAAACCTTTGTGCAGCAAGGAATCTGGCATGGAAATCAAAGTGCTGAATTACCTCTTGCTCTGGGTAGGCCTACTGTCCTACCTGCTCCAATTTTGAAGGCAGCTTGTCCTAGATTAGAATCATCTCCATAGCTGCAAAACCATGGCTTAAGCATCAGCTGTAGTTTGGTATTGGTGCTACTAACACACATAGTTTTCAGCCTTGAGGAGATACATAAAGTGAAGTAATGGTGAAAGCATTTGATGCACAGAAAATTTTCTTGGTTTTTTTACTCTTCCAACCTCAAATAAACTGTTTGCCCAAGCTTTATTTAATTCAGTTCACATAATTAAAAGGCAGTGAGACAAAGCAGTTGGTGCCTACAAATTATTTGTAAAATAAAGTATCTACATTTCAGTTATGTCAGTATAGATAAAACCATTTCCTGGCATGTTTTTGATGAGATATGGCTCTATTTCCACAGCTTAGTGAGACATTGGATTGAAAGAAAGGAGGAGGGAAGAAAGTTGAGAGAGTATCTATCTGTGAATATAGATCTGAAATGAGAAAAATCTGCTCTTTGAAATCAGGGATGTTAACTCTTATCAGCCATTGGAACACCAGAGAAAAGTAGTATTAGAAAATGTGCCAATTAGCCCAAAGTTAGTGGTTTGACAAGCTAAACATATGTTGGACTTTGTGCAGACTGCAGTATAGTGAAAACATTGATAAGCTACTTTTAATAACTGGCTGAGATATAAATAAGCTGTGATAGTACAGTATTTTTCCTATTTCTCTGACCTAAACTTGCCTCTCTGTGGCCCCATGCAAGCATGGCTGTGTACTGCTTGCATCTGAACAATCTATTTACAGCTGGTATATCACTTCACCATACTGCTCTCCAGATGTCCTTTTGTAAACCTAGTGGGCACAGAACAACATTTCTTTTTGATATGTACTGGTGGGGAAGATGAAGGTCTTGCAAGAGTAAATGGCTTCTGAGAGGTCAGTACAACATGTAACGAAGCACCCTATGACGTATTTGCTATTTCTGTATGACTGTTGGGATCCATGGTGGCACACCTTTCCATGCAAGTCTACAGTTGCACTGAGTTCAGGACTTAGCTGAGATTTAAAAGATGCTTCCCCAAGGCTGATTTTAGCTACGGAAATGATGGTAAATGTGTTAACCTGTGTCTGTTTTGCAAGGTTCTCTTCCTAGATGGAGCTAGGAGTAGGTAAGGGTGAATGTTCCCTTCTAGACATAGCCTTGGGCCGGAGACTCAGTAATGGACAATTTTTAAATGAATAAGTTGTTTGAACAGAGACCAGATATGAGTATAATGACATTAGGTACCCCTATTATGCAATTTATTTGAAATTTAACTGTCTGACATACCTAGAAAGATAGAAGGAGAGATTTGCCTGGTACCAGATCATATAAATACAGCTGTTGACAATAGCCACTACTGAAATAAAACCAGTACCTTTCAAGAGATCCTGACAAGGTTCAGTCCAATTTTTATCAGTATCTTTCTGTGCATAACATACATTTTAAACATTACACTCCTCAGTAGTAATATATTATATAATTCAGTGAGTCTGTTAGTATATCTTCCCTCATTTTTTCATAAAGATAAAGAGAAGTGGCTGTAATGCAAAATAAATCCAGTTTTAAATGACCAGAATATCACCATTTTGCTACATGGTTTACCTCTGAATGATCCTGCCCTTGTTTCTATTTCCATAACCAGAACCATTTGAAGATGCTCTCAAGAATCAAACATCTGAGACTATGTTAAAGAAATCCACCTCCATGGGATGCACCAGTCCTCCTTTATCCAGAGCAGCTGTCCGGACTGAAGCTGAAGAGCTGAGTACAGAGCCGTGGTATCAAGGAGAGATGAGCAGGAAAGAAGCAGAACAGCTATTAAAGAAATGTGGAGATTTCCTTGTGAGGAAGAGTACCACGAATCCTGGCTCCTATGTGCTGACAGGCATGCACAAAGGGCAAGCCAAGCATCTTCTTTTGGTGGACCCAGAAGGAACTGTAAGCACTGAGTCCTCACTAGTAGATGAGGTTTCTGACTCCACACTTTTTCTCTAAATGTCTTTAATCTTCTTTACAGCTTATTCACAACTGATCATAAGCACCACCTCATATCTCTAATATGCCATCACCTCTCTAATTTTCTCCCTGATGCCTAGCAGAAGACCTAACTCATGATTTCTGCACATTGCAGGGAGCCTTAGGGACCTGACTCCCAGGCAAGTTCACACTTTGACCACTGCTGCACAGTCTTGGTCTAAAGTGCAGCTAAGCCACTTCAGCATTGTTGCTAAAGGAAGGAGGTTTGGCTAGCCTGCATGCTGGCAATTTCCACTTTCTCTGTTAGCTGGGATATGGACCAGGCCCTCTGTGTTTTCCTGCATGTATGCCCAGGAGAGAACTGGGCTAAGCCTGCTCCATCTACTTGCTGCACAAAGACTCCCTTACCTGACGAAGGAACCTTCCCCACAGCAGGATGGAGGGGACAAGGGAGCTCTAGCTTTCTGTAGCTGTTCTGTCCTGCTTCTGTGGAGGCATAATCTCTTCAGAGAGATTGAAATCATTGTCATGAGTTTTATTCTTGGCCCCTGGCAGCTGCAAGTAGGCAACTCCTTTTCTTCTATAAAGGACAACTTTAGCTAACCAGCCCCAAGGTAAGTGAGAAACTCCCATAAAGGACTTGGCCTGTTGGCATCTGAGCTGAGAAAGCTGTGGCAGAGCTATGCCAGTCCTGCAGAGTCTGTATTGCAGTGGTGAGGAACGCCCATTGCATTTAATTACATTTGCCACATGAGGCCAGTCAGAGAATGGTTTTGCACTTTTGAGGTGCAAGCTGCCTAGTTCCTGTGTTTGATGGGTACACGGGCCCAGGAGAGTAGCTCTACACCTCTTTAGGGGCAGCCTCCATCGCTAAAATTTGCTAACAGTTTTGTGACTCCTGGAACAAGGTCCCCTAATTCTCTTTTCAGCATAAACCCACAAATAACCGTTACAGGCTACTGCAAGGGAAGCACTGCTGTGTGATGTGGCAAGTGCAGGAATGCTGTGTCCCACCGGCAGCTCTGCTGCAGGGCTGACTGGCATGGAATACTCAGGTCCTGTGGTGACTTCCGCGGTATTTTCTTCCTGCACAGGTTGCAGGGCCCCCCTCCATCTTTGCTGTACTGCCTCTAGTGCAGCTCTGATTTACTGACCTCCTTGGTTAGGGACCTGCTTGTAATCTGCACCTATCCTTTCCCTCAGCCTGCTTGTATCATCACGGCCCAAATGGCTCTGAAATGCCTTGCTTGGGAGGCGCTGTTCCAGAACAATGATTTTCTGCAGCTGCAGTTAGTTACAGACAGCACAGCTGTCTGTACGATTTGTGGGATCCTGACACAGCTTCTGAGCAGCCCTATCTGCAACTTGTCAAAGTGGAGAACCATCAATAAAATGCCAGTGTGTGGCCAGGTGCCACAGTGTGCCAGTGGCTTGCATCTCATCTGCGTGGTCTCAGCATGATTGTTCTTAAAGACTGATTCACACAAATGTTGCCTGAAAATTAATTTCACACACATTACCCAGTGACACGTAACAGGTCTTAAGGGTGTGTTCTCAGAGCAAAGTTAGCTGTCCAGTTGCGTCTGCTCTCATCCGGCTAACAAAAAATTAAAAAAGGAAAAAAGATCCCTCGTCCAGGTAATGGATGTTTAAAATAGAGGACTGCATGATTTTTCTGGATTTGGAATTAGAACTCTAGTGATGGTAGAGTGTCTAACTTATGGTAAGAACATCCCAGAATATAGCTAAGTAAAGTTACTGCTTTTTAAAGATATCTTTTAATTCTGAAAATATAGTTTGATTTTAGAGAAAGTGACGTTTCAAAGCAGTATGCTTCAGAAATTGGGAGAGCCTGTTGGTTTGACCGGATAGCATCATATGCCAAAGTTATTTGTTTCCTCTTTATTTTACTCTGTGACATCCTGTGCTAAGCTTCTAGAAATTTTTCCAGAACTTAATGTTGAAGACTGAATTATTTCAGAATAGGTGTCCACCGCAGTGTAAGATGACTTTTGAAAGTTTTAACACAAGTTGTTCTCTCTTCCTGAGAAAAGTTCAAGGAGAATAGATGACATTCCTTACCCAGAGCAGTGCTCACAGGCATTTGCTTGAGGCAGTGTAGAGCCAGCCCAATAGAAAGTTGTAGTCCAACATGGTGTTGGCTTGATTAGACCTGTGCTCTGCCTGTAGCAGATGTATGCCTAACTCATTTGAAACATAGGAAGGAAAAGTTCTGTGAACATATTTGTGGCTAAATAATTAAAGATCGCTTTGTAATATAGGTTAGTTTTTGGCTTCTGGCAATTTTGTCTGTTTCATCCTGCAGTATCAGTTTATTCCTATCATGTGTGTACTATTGTGTACCAGCAAGATGCTAGTATAGAGAGCCTTTTTCTAGCCCCTGGGCTAGAAAAATGATGTTTCCTGCCCTGAAATGTTTCAGTTCCAAAGGCACAGGGATGTACTGTGCAGCACAGGGCAAACCCAAGCTAAGCACATATGGTGGCTGTATCACTTTTTAGGAAGGGAATTTTCGAGTAGCAGAAAAGGAATGTCTTTGTAAAAGCACAAAAATGCTGAGGTGCACAAAGAAACTGGGTTCTGACGTACCTGGAAGGATAGCTCTTTCTAATTAAAAAAGTGCAAACACCTGAAAGAAGTAGGTGGTCCCTTGAAGAAGAAAAATTGATCTAAAAATCTGACTTACAGAGAAACAAAATCAAGTACAGAAAGTTTTCAAGCAGACCTATTCAGAAAGAGTAATAAGAGTAGGCTGGTCCATGGAATTGCATTCAAAATATCTGTTTAGTGAAAATAGAGGGAGGAAGAGGTAAAATGGAAGCCACTCTCAGTAAGTGCCAAATTTCCACCAATTTTGATTGAAGAGGAATCAGTCTCTAAAATATGATTTTGTCATTTTATTCTTAGACAATTTTAGTGTGAAGTTAAGGGGAACAGTACCTTACTCTTTAATCTATCTTCTTGCATCCTTTTTTTTGAAGGTTCGTACAAAAGATCGTGTCTTTGACAGCATAAGTCATCTCATCAACTATCATCTTGAGAATAATTTGCCTATAGTTTCTTCAGTGAGTGAACTCTGCCTGCAACAGCCTGCTGAAAGAAAACACTGACTCCAGATAACTCTTTTAGTTTATTGCAACTTGCAAGCTATAAGTGGTAGAAATTGCAGATCTGAAAGGAAAATATACATTTAAAAAATGCGTATTCATATATTCACATACATTTCACAAGTATGTTTTATTTAGGTTTAAGAAGCCCCATTTCATATGGTACACTTGAACATTTTCAATGCTTTATGTGACATGAAATCACAGCAAAAGGCTTTCTTAAAAGTAATTTCAACAAAATTGTTCAGATTCTTTAATGTTAATGTTGATAGTGTATATACACATTATATATATAAATACAGTATATATTTATATTTTTCAAGTCAGTCTGTTGACAGTATAAAACTATCTTCTGTGCCATGTGTTTTTACCAAAAAGAAAAATGACAATTGTGATTGTTCAGATAAAAAATAGAATTCAGCAGTCTCAATTTCTTGAGAGATTTAGTAACATGAATCTTATTTCTGATTTTGCCTAAGAAGCACAACTATGGGGATTACAGATGGATTATGCTAGTTAACCATGGAAGGAATCTGAATTCAGTAACTAGTATTCCAACTGAGAAACTTAGCATAAAATGTTTTTTAAAAGCATTATTCAGTGTCACTGATATCAAAACGATTTTATCTTTCTGACGTCAAGTTTGAATTCTTATACGATGCTATTTAAAACATTTGTATCTTGCTTTAGCAATGACTTGGTGTGATCTCTCTGTGTACAAGGTGTGCGCTTTGATTTTTCTAATGATATTGTAACAATATACTGTAACTTTATTAATTTCAGTGCTAAGGTTATTTATAATTAGTTCTCTGCTTATGGTGAAGATCTAGGTGTCCTTGAACTAAGAGTCTCAAACAAGATGTTGCATAATGATTAGACAAGTTCAAATAACTTGTGTTTAATAGGCTTAATACAAGATGTACATGACTGTTCAAAGACATAGCTGAAAAATCTTTTCTTCTTATAAGCAGTGAAAACTATCTGAACTCAGTGGTCAGTTTTGCAAATGATGTCACTTGCATTTACTTGCCAAAGCATAACTTCATTTTGGCCTTCAGCAAGTGATAAGTATTGCAAATACACTGTTTTTTTCTAAATACCAAGTTTAAAAAATGAACACAAAATAAAGATGCATTTCTGGCAGAAATGCCCATGACTTTTGGTACTTGGAAATGCTTTAAGGGATATTTGTACTGTTCACATTTAAGCATTATATAAAGTTATTCTCCCATTCTATGAATCTTATTATGAGTCAAATTCAATAGACACAGTTCCTGTAAAGGCAATACTTGTGCCAGAGTCAAGATTTAGCCTTCAGCAATCAAAGATCTTCTCTAGCACCAGTCTCTCAAATCAAATCTTCAGACTTGATTCAGAAAAACTCAGCAGGGTAAGTCTAGGTTAAGTACCTGCCTACTCTGCACTATACTTAAGTTACATTTGGTTCTAAGGATTTGCTAAGTTTCAAAATTTGTCAAACCATAATCAAACTGACTAAAGAAGTCACTTAGAATATATTCAGGCAGGACTATCATGTTAAAATTCTGAAATAATTTTCTTGTACCTTCTGCTTTTAAATATGGTGAAGTTGCAACATGAAGGTTTGATTTTGGGTAATCTCAAAACTGAAAATTATTGAGACACCTAAGACTAATCATGTAATCTGTGCCTATGTAAAAATACACTTGATTCTGTAATTAAGACATCCAGAAGCTAAACTAAGACATTAGTGAACCAAATGCTTGTGATTAATTTTACTGCAGATAGTTATTATTTGATATTTCTAGGTCTGAATGGGAGCTGAGAGCAAAGGAGAGCAATTAAATGCTGCATTTGAAAACAAATCAGTATGGCACTGAATTTAGTGGAATTCTTAAAACTTTGTTTTACCAGACTGGGAGTGGCAAGGAAACAGGAACAGATCTTATATCCCAAAGTAGTATCCACCAAAATGATTTTATTCAAGAGTCTCAAAAAATTACTTTCTTTATCCATGTCTCACCATATTCCAGTTTGAATTATCTCAGTTCCCACTTTTTTTCATATATAATGCTTGTTAGTCCATGCTCTAAACTTCCCTTAGCCGTGTTCTGGAAAGTTTTCAGTGTGATGTCACTACCTATAAGAGAAAGTGTCTTTTTTTCTTTGAATATTGCATATCATTTCAGTAAAAGTCTGCTGCATAATGCCCTTAGGTATCTCCAAAAAGCCCACCTGCTTCCTATGTCTGTTTTGGAATCCTAAATGTCCTGGAAAAATGTGGCAAGATTTGGGTGTATGAATTGAAGGCACAAAACATACACTGAAATAAATGTCTTAATTTTTTACTGCTGTCCTAGCTGTAGCTTTAATAACTTAGCAGCCACTTAGCTGCATGTTTTGGAAATTTAAGCAGGTATCAAGGAGACACAAAATGAAAGAGCTTGACAGAAATACTAAATTTCCCGGACTGCATTTCACAAACTCTGCCTCCGAGGAAATGTGGCTATTTCAGCACAGCCAATTTTCCCAGCTCAGCATACCCACTGATGATGCAAAGGTTACATATATCTTGACTAGATGCAGTTTGGTCCCAGTTGGCAATAGCGCCATTGCACTGTGACAGTGCCCTGCTGAAGCAACAGGCCAGCGGATCCTGTCTGGCCACATATGGGGATACAGAGGCTTTTCTACATCACTGGGAGCCAAACAGGCTCAAAACTGTCCAAGAAAGAAGAGCATGTGTGCCAGTCAGTACTCCATTTGTAGATCCTGCCACATTTTTTGTCTTTGTCGCTCTGGTGAATTTGGCTTTCGCCTTTATGAAAAGGGCAAATAAACTGTAAAGCTATTTGGATAGCAGTTCCAAAGCAGTTGTCATTAGAGTCAAAGACCATTTTAAGCTGATTTCAACAAGAACTAACTGAACTTGCTAGAGCAGCTGAGCTCATTTCTGTGAGGAGCCAACGCTGCCACCAATTTAAGAGATGCAAAAGTAATGAGATGGATTTAAATGCTGAGAAGTTAGCTGAAAGCCTGACTACTGGCAGCATAATAATGTGAGTCTTCTAATGTTCACCTTCAGTTTGGAGTCCCTCATCCTTATTTTTTTTTTTTTTTAAATGCAATCTCAAGGACTAGACGCTTGTGGTAATTCAGTACCATGACTTCAAGAAGCTGGATTTTACTGAAAGAAAAAATTTCTAGACTCAATAGAAATCACTGAGATTAGGCGATATTATAGTATCTTTCGATGTTTTTCCAACAATAGCTGAGAAATCAGAACTGAAACTCTAAATATTCTGCAAGACTGTCTACATTGGTTTTGAGTCCTATCTGATAACAGTTTTGATTCCAGTTGTGTTGTAACTATAGGAACTAATGGCAATGAAAACACGTTCAATGCCTTTAAACAAAGAATGTTTATATGTGAACCAGATGATGCTCATTACTTTTATTGCACACCTAGACTAATTATTAAGTTAATGAAATTCATCCAGTGTTGCTGGCAGTGATAGGCTGGACATCTAGGTACAATCACGTTCCCAAACTTTCAATTATTTCAGATTCTTCAGAAGCAATGAAACCTGAAAATGTGGTTTGAAAACTGAATTACCTTCTGACAAGTGGGAATTTGCTCAGAATGAAGAGTCCCAGCTTCCCTTCCTTATGCAAGAAGAGAATGTTCAAACTAACCATGTCTGGCTGGTCACCATATAAGAAGTTGCAATTTCCATGGCTTAATGCCTGCCTTCCTGCCCAGGGCTTTGCACACACAGTGTGGATACAAAATCATACTGTAATTTCACTCGACTTCACTTCCTACAGGGTTCACAGTGGGAGGTAACACTGGTTCTGCCAAAACCTCTCTGCCAGACATGTTCAATAAAAGCTGGAACACAGGACACAGTCCTGGACCAAGACTTGATTGCAAAATGTGCACTGTCACTGGAACAAAATGTTTAACAATCTGGTAAATATCACCTGCCAGCATTAAATATTTCTTAGCCTGTATTCATACTTTTTCCACACTGTGGAATAATATAGTCACATTTCTTATCACCATGGTCCCCAGGCATCATGTGCAATAAGATGAGGAGAATTTTTAAAAAATTATACCACAGTGTGATTGCTGCTGGCACATCAATGCCAGATGCCAGCTAGAATGTATTAATAATAGAATTGATGCATATTTAGATATTTGTCAGTAGATTTGATAACCAGCAAAGTTTTGCACCTTCTAGGAAATTTGCAGTTACAAGAGGGATATTTGGAACTTGTGAATATTCTGAAAAAAGCTTACAAATCCTGCTTTCAAACTTTGTTCTTAGCTTCCAATGTTTATCCGAAGTAAGTGTTAGAACCAAGAATTTATATTAAGTAAACCATAATCCATATTTGCATAAATAAAGTCTAAGCTGAAGTAAGAGAAATACTTCCCTTTTTATCTTCCAGACAGTTTCAAAATATGTCTGCACAAGGTCTAAATTCAGATATACCTTAGTGTACTGTCAAAACCACTCGACTTTTTTGCCCAGACTGAGGTTTACACTCTTCACAAATCTGTATGTGTTCAAAGCTGTCAGGATGTGGGCGAATTTCCACTTAATGCTCTCTGATCAGCTGGGCTTACTCTACTCATTCGCACACAGTGTCTGTGGACCTTGGTCATATCTGCATTGGATGCAGCAGGAATAAGTGCACGCCTGTGGAAAAGATAACATGGATATACAGTTTGCCTGCAGTTAACTAGAGGCTTGGGTAGAGAGTGAAAAGCTGTCTTGGGAGAGAAAACTTCAGGAATAAGAAATGTGAAACCTGGAAACATGAGCCAGTAGGCATTTAAGCCACTAATGAGAATAGAGAGCTGTTGCCAAATTATAAACATGCTAATTGGTTGATAGAGTTAAAGCAGAACCTCTGGGGATACCAAGCCTACTGCTCATCTCTTATTGAGACGTTTATGTTCACAAGCCCTGATCTGTTCCTCTGCACACTCCGATGTAAATGTCTCCTAAGCCTTCCGGGGAAAAAATGCAGAGGGCAGGGCCTTTTTTTTCTTTTTTTTGTCTCAGTAAAGGGGATAAGATTTCGGAGCTACACATTTCTGGCAAAAGCACCATATAAAGAGTGTTTAAACCTTGTTTGACAACAGAATGGGTCACGGAAACCAAAGGAAGAAAGAAGCTAGAACTGGGTGACTCATTCTGCTACCCCACTGTGTAAGAGACAGTGCAGATGACTCAGAAAACAAAGGTGGCTTCAGAATTTGAGATTAAGATGCAGATTTATGTAGCTAGCATGAAGATCAAATACAGTCCAGGTCAAATGAAAGTTTTTCCAGCAGTCCTCCTTTTTCTTCCATGAGGAAAAGGACACCAAACACACCCAGGCATACATTAATTCAAAATTAAGTGAAATTTTCTATTCAGTGGAGAATGTGAATATTTTAATTAGTATATATTTGTGTCCTTTTTGTCTGGATTGGTGTGATAACTGCTTCTCAGTAAAGTCCTGCAGAGTCAAAACTTGAAAGAAGCTAGGTTTCTTCTTTCAAGGTAAATGTTTTTCTTTGCATTGTGTGGGCAGCAACAACAAAACTAAGAAGTGACTATTTTGCTGTAAAAGGGAGTTTTATTGTACAATTGTTATTTAATAATATTTATTACTTTTAGAAACATTTTTAACTGAGAATTGCAGGAAAAATAATGTATGTGGAAATATTGTGATAATTTATATTCCTAACCACTTTTGTGAATCTCAAGTTTTTGCCTCTCTGCTGACTGTGATATTCTAGCTATAGAGACAAATTTTGTCTCTGAGGAAGTCCTTGAGCAATGTAGTTTGGAATATAAGTGTCATGCAACTGTTTTCTGATTATTCAGTTTGTATATGTTTAACCAAAGTAATAAAACAGTGAGCACTATTACTAGATTGAAATGCATGTAGAGTGGGCTTGAGTCTGTTCTCTTATGCTCAGGTTCCTTAAAGGATTTGTTTGTTGGGTTTGGGGTTGGGCTTGGGTTTTTTAATTGACCTGAAGGGAGGCACATTTTGTAGCAGAATGTGTGCCATTCCAAAAGGTTTACCTGGATACTGAATATTAATAAATCAATGAATTACTCAACCCAGTAGAATCAGGGATAAAAAATGTCAGAGGACCAAACAGCACATGGGGAGCTAGACCTCAGTTACACTGGTCTTACACCACCACAGGAGCTCCACGTACTTTGACAGAGAAAACACGTGTTTGTTCTCAACAAATACTATTTTCATGAATGCATGTAAGTGTTAATACAGGCCCTCCTTCTGAGCCAGATGATGCCCTATCCTCGAAAGGTAGCCTTTCCACTTGGCACATTAAATAGGTGAGAATAGAAAAGGGTAGTCCACTCCATGATGTTTCTGTGGAGAGTGACTGCAAGGACAAAAGCAGCCATTTCGTGTACTGTGGACAGGACAATGCTGAGCTGAGCTCTAACCCTAATCCTCTTCCTCCGCTGACCACGTGTCTTCTTGCAAAAGTCCTTCCTTCCCTTTTGACCACTTGGAGAAAAGCTGAGCCTGAGCATGCCCTGGGAAGTTACGCTGCTCTTGGAGAGAAGAAATGCAACTCTGAATGCATCAGGAGTACCTGCAAACTCTACATGCCTCTGCACGGTGCTTCCAGCCCTCTTCAGGTGCTGGGGAGCCTCAGGGCAGCAGCAGAAACCCCCAATCCCTGCTGCTGTGCCTGGCCCCCGTGAGTCTGGCTACAAGAAGGGCATGTCTCCAGGCCTGGCGTGGCCTAGGTTCCCAGCTCCTGCTGTCAGTGTCCTTAGTTGTGTTGGCAGGTGAAATGGCACCTGCAGGTGAACACCAGCACATCTCCTCTCAGCAGCAGCTGATCGCTCAGTTTTAGGACCCCAGCTTTTTGGTACCTGACAATTCACACACAGGTATGCTTTCCATTTCCTTACTCAAGCAGTCGGAAAGAAGCCTTGAAGGCAACACAAACCTTCACTACAGGTGCTTCTTGCAAAATGTGCCTTCTCAGGGAGCAGCCATGCCTGGCATAACTGCAGCAGACAGTCCCCCAAGCAGATAGGCCAAGGGACTGACCCTGCTCCCAGAAAGCAGGGACAAAGCCTTCCTCTGGCCCTGGGGTGGTGGATGCAGAGCCTGCCACCCTCAGCTGCACAGCATTCACAGAATCGTATAATAATACCCTGGGTTGGAAGGCACCCATCAGGATCATCGAGTCCGACTCCTGGCCCTGCATGGGACACCCCAAGAATCACACCATGTACCTGAGAGAGTTGCCCAAATGCTTCTTCAACTCTGTCAGGCTTGGTGCTGTGACCATGTTCCTGGAGAGTCTGTTCCAGTGTCCAACCACCTTTTCCTGATGTCCAATCAGAACTTCCCATGACTCAGCTTCATTCCATTTCCTTGAGGTCTGTCACTGGTCACGACAGTGAAGAGGTCCCCTCCCCTCATGAGAATGCTGTAGACCGCAATGAGTTCTTCTCTCAGTCTCCTCCAGGCTGAAAAGACCAAGTAACCTCAACCACTCCTCACACGGCTTCCCTTCCAAACCCTTCACCATCCCCATGGCCTTCTGTCGGGAATTCTCCAATAGCTTAATGTCTTTTTTATATTGTGGTGCCCAAAACTGTCCCCAGAACTCAAGGTGAGGCCCACCCAGTGCAGAGCAGAGGGGGACAATCCCCTCCCTTGCCCGGCTGGCGATGCTGTGCCTGATGCACCCTAGGACACAGTTGGCCCTCCTGGCTGCCAGGGCACCCCTGACTCATATTCAACTTGCCAGGGACCAGGATCCTCAAGTCCCTTTCCACAGTGCTGCTCTCCAGGTTCTTACTCTCCAGCCTCCCTTTCCCTGGTCTACACACACAACCAGGGCTCCCCAATCATAGGTGCAGAATCCAGCACTTGCTCTTGATAAACTTCATATGGTTGGTGATTTCCCAGTCCTCTAATTTGTTGAGGCCTCCCTGAAGGGCCTGTCTGCCCCTGAGGGAGCTGGCAGCTTCCCCAAGTAGAGTACTATCAGCAAACTTACTCAGTATTCTGTAAAGTACTGCATCCAAGTAATTTATGAAGATGTTGAAGACCACAGGACTGAGGACAAGGCCCTGTTGAACCCCAGCAGTGACAGGCTCCCAGTCTGATGTCACCCCATTCACTGTAACCCTTTGCGCCTGACCCATGAGCCAGCTGCTCACCCACCACAGAATGTGTTTATCCAGCTGTGGGCTGGAAATTTTGTCCAGAAGGGTCCTGAGAGAGACAATATGAAAAGTTTGGCTGAAACCCCGAAAGATTACATCAAGGGAAGCCCCCCTTGATCAACGAGGTGGGTTACCTTGTCATAGAAGGAAATCATGTTTGACAAGCAGGACTCTTCCCCTCTCATGAAGCCATGCTGACCGTGACTGATGACTGCATTGTTCTCCAGGTTTACAATACCTCCCAGAACAAACTTGACCATGATTTTACTGATTTACTGATTTTACTGATTTTTACTGATTTTACTGATTGGGCACTGAAATGAGATTGACAGGCCTGTAGTTTCCAGGGTCCTCCTTCCTGCCCTTTTTGAAACTTGGCATAAAATTGTCCAGTTTTCAGTCAGCTGGGACCTCTCTGGATTCCCAAAACCCCATGAAAATCATTGAGAGAGGTTTTGCAATGACTTTAACAGCTCTTTGAGGATTCCCAAGGCCCCACAGATTTGTAGGGATCCAGCTGGAGCACCAGGTCCTGCACAATTTCAGGGTCCACTGGGAGTTGATCATTCTTGCAGCCATGGTCCTCCAGATCAGGGCACTGAGACCCCCTTTGTCTGTCATCTGTGTTGAAGACAGAGGCAAAGAATGCATTAAACACCTCTGCCTTGTCCATGTCCCTGTTTGTGAGGTGACCATCCTCACCCTTAATAGGTTGATTTTATTTCTAAGCTGCCTTTTGTCACTGATACTGAAATAACTCTTTTTATCATCCCCACAGTTCTGTCAGCTTCATCACTAATTGAGCTTTGACTGCACTAATTTTCTACCTACACTGGCAAACAGCATTTCAGTATTCCTCCCACGTCACTCGACCTTGCTTCCACTGGGCACACACCTTCCAGTTTAGTTTCATTTCCAAGAGAAGATCCCTGTTTAACCAAGCCAGCCTTCTGGCTCTGGGGTACTGCCTTCAGGCACAATACCCAGAGTCTAAATGAATGTTTTCCATAGAAGGCCAAAACCTTTTCACAATTCTTTGAAAAATGACTGCTACTTGACACCTTTAGTTTAAAGGTCTGAGACTTTTATTAGAAGTTTTCAAAATGTTTCTGGTACCTAATGAGTTGAAAACACTCTCTAAGACTGTTGGGAATAAAAGACTCTTGGAAAGCAGATTGTGAAAACTTTTATTTTCTACATACATGGCTGGATTTGCATTTACTTCATAATCCATAATCAAACCAAATATTCCAATTCACGAAATAATATGAATGAAATATTAGTCTCCTTTGTAGCCTTTTCTCCATGTAAAACCAATTGGAAAGGAAAATCTAATTTGGTTTCCTGTATGCGCAAATCAGCCTAGATAAAAGGCTTAGATTCTGGGATGTGTTTCTAATATTTTAGGGTGAAAGAAGATATTCATCATCTTTTCTCAGCTTCAAGGGTATGTTATTTTCCTGGCTGTTTAAGGTCCACTGCTGTTAAACCCTTGACTTGTCCTAATTTAAAATTCTGCTCTGAAATCTTCCACAATCTATCCCTTATCTAATACTTCCCAATGGGATGTACTCAGTGAAGACTGTATTGACAATAGGTTTTTTTCTCTTCAGTCATAAGTACTTTGTAAATTGTATTATCAGTGTTACATGTGAACCCATGAATCTTAGAAACCTGCTTCAAGTACAGCAGGGCAGTGAACTAACAAAATATCCCCACAGCTCCAAAATCAGAGAAGGAAATCAAAGTAGGATGAAATGGTTTTGTACTAACAAGCAATCACATGGCCTTTAACAGTGGATTTCTTTGCATCACTTGCACCTTGCACCAACACTGACAATAGCTAAGGGTCAAATGCAGAAGTTAAAACTCACTTTTATGAACATTTTCTTGGACTCTGTCCGTTAAAAATTTTTCTTTATTTTTCACCTATATAGCAAGAATCATGTAACATCATTGACATGAGGGTTGGTGTGGGTTCAGCCACCATGTTTTTTCAAACCATTCTGTTCCTAAGGCTTATCTGCTCTACAGTAGCAAGGAAGCTGGTACATGCCACCACTTTGGGAACTAACACAAGTATACAAATATTTTAGCTGGCAGTTTTAAAAGCCACAACTTCAGGGGAGAACTTCCACAATACAGCCCAACAGCAATGTAACATCTAAAAACCTAATCAAGCCATGGCAATGCAATGTCACCAGTTCTATTTCTCACAAAGCTACAGAGCCTGCAGCCTGTATCTACAATTCATATAGTTACATCATGCTTAGCTTGGTTCAGCTTTTTCTTTTTGTCTAAGTGCACTGCTTGTCAACATTTTTGGTAGAAATTATTTAATATTTACTACTCTCTTTCACAGTTATTTCATTCAAATACAATTCTTTGTTCTTATACACTTTTCTAACAGCATAAAACATTTACAGACTGTTAATTTGTAAAAGATAATCACAATGCAAACCTCTACATTTCAAAGGCTTTTGCTACATACAATACACAACTTATGCACTATCCATACATGAGGAGCACCTAATGCTGCTGCTTTAAATGATTAAGACCAGAGTAAAGCTAAGGATGAGACCTTTCAGGCTGTGTATTAAAAAAAGCCTCAACTACTTCTGATTGTGCATAAGGCAAGGTGTGTTTTGAGACATTCAACACAAATCTTTGAAAGAGCCCAATAAAGTTAGATGTATACATTCTTACTGAAAGACAATGGGAACTTGTCCCAGAATTTCCCATCAAATTCCACTGAAGCCTCCAGCCATAAAATACAGTTGATGGAAGTACCACAGGCCACTTCCATGGGGACCTGAAACCAGATGTCTGTGAAGTCTTTACTGCTCCAGGACTCAGGGAACCCCTTTGACACTGAACACCATCCTCTACTCAGGTTGGTAAAGCAGTGATGAACTATAAAGTTGTTTTCAGGTTTCTCTGGAACAGCCTCTCAAAAGGTCGGGGCTGGGGCTCAGGTCTTCCAAACTAAAGAAACGTTCCTTCCAGATCCAAATCAGGGTCGGGTATAAATGGAGATATGCCCTTCAGCATGATCCTGTTGTACCGCATCTTCCCTCTTGTATCTGCAGAAGTGTCCAGAGATGGCAGAAGCATAGGGTCCCACTGACAGAAAATGGGACATTGTCCCACTGACTAAACTTCCCAGGGAGAATTTCTAACACAATCCCATGCTGTGGTAGGGCCTGGAGAGGAAAGAAGAAATTCCACAGTAACCCACTGTGGTTCACTGCTCTCTGAAATGATACGTATCTGTTTCAGAACTGAATGATCTCAGCTTAGGTAGTGCATTCACAATGTACACAGGTTTACATAGGTTGGACATACATTTTTAAATATATTGAAAATAGTAAGCAAAAATATATGCATTGAAACAGCACATACACTTGTTACACATGTATTGAGGGATCACATTTTAACTACTTTAAATAGCAAACATATATATCCTCTCTCAACGGTTATTTACTACTGCTTACTTAAAATATGTTGTGAAATGCCACAGTGACAACTGCCATGTTGTCTTTCACTAAACATGACAAGTTTGAATAACAGTGGAAAAAATAAAAATACTGCATTGATATGACTTGCTAAACTTTCTGACAGTTAAAAGCTACTACTTCATTTTAAATATCCCCATTGTAACGCATCTATTTGTACAATTAGTCACCTTACACTGTATACTGCAATACAATGTTTAGCCGGTTGTAAACTTTTACCAATCAATGACTTTTTAATGAGAAATTGTACAAATATACAGCTATTTATACCACATACATATAAGGCCATTAACACAACAGCAAGATACATATAGAGAACTATAGTCACCAACTTATATCATGAATTCTCCCAGTTGGCAATAATCAGGCTCATCTTCCAATTGTCAGAAGTCTTTAGTGAATGCTGAAGTTTCTAAAAGGTTTTAATGATGTCTTGCAAGATCAGGAGGTGCCAAATGAAGCCTTAGCATGCAACGCCATTGTGGCACGTGGTGTCGTTAGTTGTGCGTGGACTTTGTCCTGGCTGCTGGGTAGCATGAAAGGCTTTTTCTGAATCAGGTGTGTTACTGAATGAACACCCAAAGCAAATGATTGTTGATAAATAAGTCCTCAAAGTTAAATAAATGGTAGTGTTTTCCCCTATGACTGAAGTGCATGAATATTTAAACTACACTTGTAGCTTAAACCTAAAAACCACAGAAAAATATTTGTCTCGAGGAGTCCTTTACTTACAGAAGTTTCCGTTGTGAAATGAAGATTCATTTTTCTCAGCAATACATGAGGGAACATTCATTGGTGGGAAATCTTCCTTTGGCTTCTGGGTATTGCTGCTGCTCGATTTACTTCGACTGTGATCTGGTGTGGGCTGAATAGGCAAAGATCTGGCCACCCTGGATTTCACCAGGCAGCCACAAACAAGGCGAAAGAAAGCCCGACGCATTTCCTTACTGGCCAGGGTGTAGATGATGGGGTTCATTGCGGAATTGATGACAGCCAGAGCAATAAACCAGTGGGCTTTGTACAAGATAGAGCACTCCTTGACTCTGCAGGCCACGTCAATGAGGAACAGGATGAACAGTGGAGACCAGCATGCAATGAAGACACTAACAACGATCACAACAGTCCTAAGGAGTGCCATGGACCGCTCCGTGTTATTGTGGTTGGTGACATTACGACTGCTGGACTTAACCAGTATGTAGATACGGGCATAAAGGATGACAATGGCGACCAAAATGGCTATGAAGATACTAATGCAGAACACAACATACTTTTTGGAGTAAAGAGGCAAAATTGTTGAGCAATCTGGTAAGTTGCTTATACAATTCCAGCCGAGGATGGGGAGGGCACCCAAAGAAATCGAAATAAGCCAGCATGTACCAATGAGAAGGAACACTCTGTATTTTTTATTTGCGTCGTAAGGCCTCATTTTAATCATGGTCAAATGCCGCTCAATAGCTATTGCTAGCAAGCTGAAAGTGGAGGCTCCCAGGGCAACAAACATGCTACCTTCCCTAATGAACCAGATTGTGGAGGACAAGCTCAGAGTTTTCTTCCCAGACATAAGAATGTTTACTTTGTAAACAATCCCAGCTAAAAGATCACAGAGAGCTAGATTGCCTATAAAAAAGTACATGCGGTTGTGGAATTTATTGTTTTTCCATATGGCAATCAATACCATCAAGTTTTCCAGGACTATGAAACTACACAGGATCAGAAATGAAATAGTGGGCAGGTCTATTTTATCAGTTGCCTTTTCCCTTAAAATAAGCTTTCCTGTGTAATTATAATGCAGTACAATCAGAGAGTCCACCTCTTCATTTCCTTGAGGGCTGACAAGAGCATCAGGTGGCATGGTAACTGCTGCCATCATTCGTTCCCTGATGGATCCTTGACTTTTTTTCTTCAGTATCACGAGAATATAGTTCCAATAATTTTCCACAAGAGGGAGATCAAGCCACGTTCCTCCCAATGCTCCTCTGGGCAGGCGTTGTGTATCCCCAGCTCCAGCAAGCCTCGCATATTAATTCGGGAAAGTGGCTCTCAAACCAGGCTCTGAAAATAAAATTAACAAATGCAACATAAATATCACTGTCTTATCATGTCACCCAGTGCTTAAGTTGCAACATACATCCAGGAGCCAAGGGCGAGGGACTGTGACTGACGAGGCACCAAGGTCAAGCACTGCTGCACGCCTCGCACGGGAGCTGTAGGTAAGCTCAGACACAGCCTGGATGCAGAAATACAAGGGCAACGTAGTGAACTGCTCAAAGGTGTTTCCCCCCTACAAAATTTCCATGCTGAAAAACACACAGAAGAGCCATGAGAAGGACTAGAGCAAACAGACCCAGCAAGCCCCAGTGCGCACAGAAAGCAGCTCACCTCCTCTCAAAAAGACTAAGTGTACATTGCACTACCAAGACACTGCCCAATCATCACTGCCTCCACAGCAGTAGGGCAAACTCTATGCTTTCTAAGCTTATTCTTGTTTGCCATGCAGACCCAAGGTAGGACAGACCCTGAGAAAGTTGGTGTCAAGTCTTGATGGCAGTGTGCATGTTGTCAATGCCCAAAATAACTTTCCACAGTTAATGGTATAAACTCATGCTATCTACAATTGAGAAGATGCACTGAAAGCCAGTCATCAAAAAGGCAGTCCTACTTCCCATTCAAATTAATTGGATTTCTGCTACCTTTTTTAAAATAAACATTGCAAGTCATATTTTTATAAGTATTGTTTTTCTTTATGGTTAATTTTATTTTTTTTTTCCTTTGCATAGGTATACAGGACATCTATTTAATGTTCCTTGGTTTTTTAAAAATGAAGAAGAGTTACACCAAATTTGTCTTTCTCAGAAATTCTGATTTTCTTTAAGTCACAACTTATATTTACTGCAACATCTTCCCATGGACTTTGAGGTTCCATTTGCATAGCAGATCTTCCAATATGTCTTTTTTTCAATAAATATCAGATGAAATCTGCACAGTAAAAATATCAGAAGATGTCAGAAACACTTACTATTTTACCAAAAATGTCGCAGTTTAGTTGCTGCATACCCCAATGACAATCAGTGCTCATGCCCCAAATGTATGCACTGCAGATGAGCAAACGGCCAATTTTTCACTTCTCTAAGAAAGCAAGGATGGTGATGAGGACAGCACTTGTTTCACGTGAAGCAAATTTGTGATTTTTTTTTCTGGGAAGGGTAAGAAAAAAATTTGTGCTGAAATAAGATATTTCTCATGGGCCCAAAATTAAATAACTTCGTTTGGGGAACTTTTTAAGAGTTAGAGCTCCTGACCACAGCATTTATTTACTCAAGGGTCATAAAGATTTTCCAAACACATTAAAGACACTTTCAAACGACAGGTATCAAGGGAAGGAGGGATGGAACCAGACGATCTTTAAGGTGACTTCCAACACAAACCATTCTCTGATTTTATGATTGTATATACAGGTTTCTTAAGATCAGAAAAATGTGTGGGCCACTGCTGACCCAACAAACTGTTTTGGGCACTTGGGAAGTCAGAGATGCATTTTCAAGTGCCTTCTGAGGATGAGGGGAGCAGCAAACCACATCCCAGATGAAAGTAAAGGGATTTAAAGGATGACACACACCCTGTATTCCCACCCTTCCTTTTCCTTGATTCCCTCCTTCAGCAAGGAAGTCATCTGATAAAAGCCTGCAGTGAACTGACTTGAATTCTTTAGTACAATTTAAAATTACTTTCTGAGAAAATAATTTGGTGTTTACCCTTTGTTATTTCCCCATTCTAGTTCATAGGTCCAAACTACTTTGGTTGAAGAGGTCCACTGGGAAAGACATCCGAGAAACACACAGGCTGCTTGGTGTCCTTGGTCCTTTTTTACTCTGAAGATGATAGCAACCACCTCATTCCTTTCCCAAGAGCTGAACTGGGCCCTTGAGCTGTTAAATTCTTTTCTGAAGCATGCTAACAGTGAAGCTCTCAACAGAAAAACTTCACCTCAGCTAAGGTTCAGTGTACTTGTAATTCAGTTACAATCTGTGCACTGTTATCACATAAACTGTCACAGTCTTTCATTGTATTGGCTTATAACAAAATCCTACTGAGTCCATATGAATTGCAAGTGCTTTCCACTGTAAAATAAACAATTACATTTGACTAGAAAAGTATTTTTTAATAATAGTTCAACCAGCAATACTCACCACACTGGCTGATGACTGCCAGAGAGAATAATATTCCTATCATTTAAGAGCACCACATGCAACAAAATAAATGTTTCTTTAAGTCATTTTCAAGTGAGTTATCACACTGGTCTATCAAAGGGCAAATACATTTCTTTCTGTGAAGAGAATTATATGCCTGACATAGGAGTTTATCAGCCACAACTCAGCAGATGTAAACTGTCATGACTCTACTAAAGGTAATGGTGCTATACCAGTTCCCCTGGCTGAAGGCAAGGATGATGCACTCAATCAGCAGAAATCAGTCTCTGCCATTGTTGGTAATTACTTCTCTTAAAATTATTATAGCAAACTTAGTATCACAAAAGTAAATCTCTGCCTCTGACGAGCTAGTAAGACAATGAAGGTCGTAACATTATTATTTGCCAAGACTCTCAGTGACTGAGTATCACACATTTGAAAGACATTTGAAAGTTAATATAAATAATAATGTAATAAATTAGAATTTATTTCCAAGTAATATCTTTCAGCCATACTCTTCTTTTGTTTACCTCCTGCTTTGTAGCCAGTAATTCAGAAAGCACATTCTTTCTTTAACAATTAGAAAAATTAATGTAGGTTGTGCATTACAATAACAAGACAGCGACAGTCAGGTTCAGGATAACCTGTGTCACTGCTTTGTGACAGCTCAAGGATTTACTCCTCAAAACAAGTTTGCCCCAGTCACATCCTAGCTGCAAAGTATGGACCTCAGTTCAAAATATTTAAAAATAACCTGAAGAACCTGTCTGTGGCATGTTGCTTGCCCAGCACGGCCACGGTTAGGTTCCTCAGCATCCCTGACTCTTGAAACCACTGGAAATGAGTTTTATTTTCTTTAAAGCAAAGAAGAGGATCCCTATTGCTGCACCACCAGGTACCACTAGAAGGATAAGCCTCTTTGCAGGGCAGGGGCAGTCTGGCTATACTTCCTCATGGATGTGCTGGCTAAAATGGTGATTGCTAAATTACACAAATTAAGGCAGTGGTACAATGTCAAGAACCACAGTCATGCACAGGACAATTCAGCTGCCTTCTCCAGCTATTTGGCTGATGTCTGTCATCCCAGCTCCAAGGACAGAGAGAGCAGTTGGGGTCAGCTGCGAGCACCAAGATATTGCCCATCCTATGCAATCTCCTTGCCCACCAGCATGCTTTGCGGTTTCTCCAGTGGTTAATGTGGTCTCCTGCAGACGTCAAGGATCGTGGGAGGGTCAAGCACTCCTTCAAATTAGAGTAGGGGCTCTTTAGCGTGGATAATATCTCTAGGGTCCACCTAGGGTCCAGTGTCTGTATGGTCCCTCTGCCACACATGCCATGTCCCTCTGTATGGTTTTCTGCCACACGTGCTATGAAAGAAGCAATGCTGTGTGGAAGGCCACAACTCCTTGACCTGCCCTACTGCAAGACAAACCTCCTCTGTGTTCTCCAACTGAACCACAAAGTGGTACAGGTAGAAGCTCAGGGTCACAGTTCTCACTGGCTGCCCTGGCCTGCAGCTTTTCTCTGGGAATACGCAATTCCCAGGGCCAGGACGCAACAGGGAACCTGTGATAATGGGGATGCCAAAACCCTTCAGCATCCATCTCCCTCCTGTACATCTCTGCTCTCTGTTTCCAGTGGGCTCTCTGGTTATGAGTCTCACAGGGAGCTGAGAGCTTTTACCATCTCATGAGTCACTGGACACTTTGTATCTAAAAGAAATAAGAAATTTCTGTATTCAAAAAGTGAGCCAAACTGCTCTCAATTTTCCTGAAGTCAAAGCAACAAGTGAGAATAAAGTGAGCATAGGACTTGACCTTTCTCTACCTACTTTTGCCTGCAGAAGAATACATGATACCCTGCATTCAGTACACTCGTAATTTCATTGGAATAGTATTTTCCTGTTTTCCAAATAGACACAAACAGACTTGACTGAAGAAACCGGATGCCCATTCACCACCACCACCACACATACTGCAGTTATCCCTTCTCTTCCATGTACAACAATACACTTTGGCCAAAAAAGAGAATTTTAAAAATGGCAAAGGGAAAGACAAGAATGCAAATCCGAAACCAAACTTTTTTATATTTTATGTATCTGTAATGCCTTTCCAAATGGAAAGTAAACACATCTAATTTATCAGGCAGACCCTGGTAGTCTCATTAACAGAAAGGGCTTTTGGGAATAGCAGCACATTTCAATACACATTTCCACTGAAATTAAGCTGTGCTAGATGCAAATGAAGTTTAGACAATAAACATCTGCTACAGAAAAATGTCTTAGACAACTCAAACAAACTTAAAAAATACTTTTTCTTAAGTGAATGTGCTGGCTTTTACAGCCTCAGAAAAACAAACAGTTATTTTTCTTGGCTTCTGGCTTTTAGACATCAGTTTAAATTTTGTAATACCGAGTAACACTCATGCACACCTCACAGGGGAGCTCCCGGACGGTTTAATTCGTGGTCGTTAAAGGGAAGGCACTTTGACTTCTTCCCCCGCCTCCCAGCGCTCCCAACCTATTCCCCGCACTCCAAACTTCAGTAATTGTTCTCAAATTTCCATTAGAGCTGCGGCCTGAGCCTTCTGGGGTGACAAACGTCTTGTTTAAGTTACCCGACGTGTCCGCGGCGTGACGGTCTCACACAGGGCACACCGCTCTACCCACGGGATGTGAGGACCCCTAGACCCGGGGTTCCCACGCGGCTCGCCGCCGCTCCGTGCCAGCCACCACTCCTCTACGCCACACCCCGAGCGGTGGCGTCCCGCTCCGAGAGCCGGACCGGCACCGCTCTCCCAGCCCGGGGGCACGGGGACACCTCCGCCGCGCTGGCCGCAGCGGGACGCGCCGACGGCCGGGCGGGCAGCGGCGGGGCATCCCGGGCAGCGGAGAGGGGCACGGGGCGGGCAGGGCGCGGCGGGGCTGCCCCGCAGAGCACAGGTACCTGCAGCGTCCGGCCGCGTCCCACGGCGCTCCGGGGCCGCCGCATCCGACCTCGCCGGCTGCTCGGCGCCGCTCGGGCCCCGGGGCTGTGCTGGGCAGGACCGGGCAGGGCCGGGCGGGGCTGGGATCGCCCCGGCCCTGCCCCGCCACCGCCGCCACTCCCCGCGGCTCCGCGCTCCCCGCTGCTGCCCGCAGCCGCCTCGCCCGGGTACCCCCGACCGACCTCCTGACCGCCCCTCCGGGCTTTTCTCCGAGCCCCCACGTCCGTCCGCCCTCGGCTCCTGCCTCCGACACGCTGCTCCCGCGGCGCCGTCGCCGCCGGACAGGCTCCTCTCCCCGCTCCGGCGGCCCCTGCCTGCCCCCGTCCCGTCCCACCACGCCTCACCCCGCCCCTTGGCCGCTCACCGTGCCCCATGCCCGGAGGAGCAGCTCCCCAGGGCTGGATGTTGCCGGCGGGGCACGGCCGCGGCGTAGCAGCGGGTTTAATGCTTAAACGGCGCTTCGGGCAGCCAGGGTGAAAATGTGAGGCGGCAGAGCACACCGCCGAGTATTTATAACGTCCAGAAGAATGCGAGGTGGAGGGTTACTCGAGTCGAGCGATCAGAATGTTCAAGTGGGGTTGTACGTATGCTACCTCTGCTCCTCTGTTTCACTGTGTCCAGCAACGCGACCTTCAGAGAGCTTGAGTCGAGAGGCACAGGGTAAAACATTCAGAAATTCTCAGTAAAAGTACTTCTGGTTTGACCCAGGACTGCCGATTACAGCATGCTCTTGGAAAGGCACCTCCTGACAGAATTATTGACTGAATAATAGCAACCCAAGGGTAGCGATAGGCATGGGGATTGAGTCAGTGATGGCAGCAGCACTCTGAAAATTAAGTTGGAACCTGGATCCCACAAGTGTCTTATTTAAATGTACTTGTAAGATGCTTGTGGGTACAGCAAATCTTTCTCTCAGAAGTGCATATGATAAGCTGGCAAACAGGAGCACTACAGCAACCTCGCTTAAGCACAGGCAGACGTGTAGTGTTGCCTATCATTTCACAGCAATCAGTGTTTTTCTTGGGAGCCTCCTGTCTGGACCTGAGCATCATCACCCTTGGAGTCATGCCATGGGCTCGGCTGTCGGGTTGCCTGCACTACTGTTCTGCAGGGAAGAAAAGTCCTGGAAGAAAGCAGAACTAGGCTTTTTATAGTCAGAAGTTTTAACTGATGGAGCAGAGCAAATGGTTGTTGCTGTGACTGGTTTCTGTCTTCTGAAGAGGAGTAATAAAACCCTTCTTGTTTAGGACTTTGGTAGGAAATAAGGACTACACAGAGCAAAATGGTGGCAAAATTGCTTCCAAGCTCACAGACCCAATGGATATGGCCCCACTTAGCTATGGATAGGACTATACTGCAGTCTGTAGTGGTCTTAGCCTTATCTCCTATCCTCCCATTCTGTGTGCTGTGTGAAAGCTGCTCTCTTGTGCACAACAGAATGGGAGTGGAAAATTCCTTCCATGTCTCATAAAGGTACACACCACTTTTTGGCCACAGGGGAGCTCAGGCCTGTGGATCACTACTCTCCCAGAAAAGCCTTTTTCTACAGATTCCCTGAAAACCACCCCAGGAAGCTCTGTAGTCCTCTTGGCAGCTGCTTGCTACACACCATCAAGATCCAGTTCTTGTATAGTGGATGTAAGTAGCCTGTATCCTGGCTCTGTGTTCTACTATTATTCCTTGTTATTTTCCCCTCTGTCCTTGTTTTTCCTTTACTACCTTTTGGTTACTTGGAGAAGGAAGCCAGAAGAAATAGTGACTCTCACCAAACTGTCATGGATGAGGAGACAAGATACTGCCACCACAAAGATTTTCTGGCAATAGTGCCAGGAGGTAGCAAACTGTGTCCTGCTGCCTGTGATGGTTTTAAATTGCCTTCAGTTGGGCTTACCACCACCAGCAACCTACAGGAGCAGCTAACAACAAGACTCCACTACAGTACAAGGGAAGTGGTGCATCCATGGTGAGGATCAGTTATCTCTGACTGAGACTTTCTGATGGTGTCTGAGGTGGTGGTGTCTAAAACCACCTTGGCTGCAAAGCACTGTGAGCAACGCAGTCCCACCAGTGAGCACAGCGATCTCATGCCCCAGCTTTCCTCTCCATCATGGGAAGGTGACTTCACCCACAGCTGTGCTGCACGCATGTCTGGTTCATCAGCAGGCAGTGGTTTCTTGCAGATGCCTCTTGACCCCTGTGGTTGCAGTGGCTGCTGATGTCATTGAAGGAGGTAGGTGGCAGGATCCTGACGGGCAAGCTGGAGAAGCCACGCAGGAGCGAAGGGCGGTAGAGAGTCCCTGTTCAGATGCTGCATATTTCCCTGGTGTGGCATCTCAGGCCAAAGCAACTGTTGGCAAAAACCTTCAGTGAGCTCAGCCTCTTTGGCAATAGCTGATACAACCCACTGGTTCAATCCCAGATGTCATGCAACAGCCAGTGAGGCACCCGTGGAGAGCTTTCCATGAAGATCTCAACCTTAAAAGAAATTACATTTTTTGGGGTAGAGAGTTTAATGACTAAGAAAGACAGGGAAAGAGAAGGCCAGGAGCAGTGATGAATTTTCTTAGCAACAGGAGGTTAACAGCTCAGTTTTCTGGGGGTGAGAAGTCCTTTCTGGAACTTCTTCCCAATCGGGAAATTCCAGAGTAATTGGGCAAACAGGATGAATAATGGGAAAGCACTATTTGCTGATGTTATTGGGGGTATTTGACAGTGAAACTAAAACTTAGAACAAGATGTTTCCAAGACCTGGAGGTCCTGAGTGACCTGCTGATAAAATACAGTGTTCATTTCCATGCTGCTAAGTGAAACATAGCAAAACAACTCTAGAAATAGAGCACAAAATTGTGTGGAGAGTTAATACTCAGAAGATAGGTCTTTGTGGATAGTCCTTAAAGAGCAACTGACATTCATTAGCTGTCAAAGGGAAACTGAATTCTAGGAATGAGTAAGAAAGGAAAGAACAAAATGAAAACATGGTTGAGCTCTTCTGTGAGCTTGAGTACCATTAAGTGTCTGTGGTTGCTTCATCTCCTGTTTTTTAAAACACAAAAAGGCAAAAAAGGCAATGGAATAGTTAGAAAAGTTATCCACAAAGGGAAAATTCAGGTTGGCTAGGGCTAATCAGTGGTCCAAAAGAAGATGGAAAAAGCACAAGATGGAATACTTTAAAACACAAGGACATAAATTTTTAACGATGTACTGTTGAATTGTGGAAACCAATGAACGAGAGAAAAAGTGGTTAAACAAACTAGATGAAACCACTTGGAGTAAAGGGCTGCCAATGGCTGTTAAATACAATGAGAAGGCACTGCAGGGCACAATGGCTGGGAGTCACAAGCGGGGTTGTGAATGATTCCAGTCTCCAAAGTTGCCATGGGCTGAATCCTGTCTGGGCTCTTTTCTTCTGTGTTGCAATTAAGAGTGGTCTTGACTAAGGGGCAAGCCACGGCACATTTAAAAGCATGTCTATTGCCCACTTTATCAGGTATTGAAAAAAGGAGATGTTTTTGTAGGGGATTTACACTGGGCATGGCTGAGGGAGTCAGCAGAGGGACTCGGAGGGAGAAGCTCAGTGAATGCCATGGGCTCATCAAACGTCCTAGAGAAGTTATCTGAATGGTCCTGGGCCTCCCAGCACCCTGCGACAGCCAATGGATTTGCTTTTCTGTTGTGGGTTTTACATGGAGAATAACTGATTAAAGAAACATTATTTTTTTCCAAATGCGGCACTTGGTCCAATGAATGCAGCGCATAATGAATGCCACTGATATAGATGGGTTTTCAGCACATGCTTTAAAGTTAGAAAAGTGGTTAAAGTTACTTCCATTTACAGATAGATAAAATTTATAAATAGGAAATAAAAGCTGAAGTTACCCTCAGATGAAAGATATTGTGGTTTCTCTACAGACAAAACAGATAATTTTTCAAGATTAATATTAACCTTCTCATGTAGTAGTTACAATTAAGTCCTTGAAGAATCTCTTTTTTCTGTTAACTGTTTAGGGCATGGTAAAATCTTTGTAATATCTGTCTGTCAAGATCATGCAATATTTTATTAATGCATTAGTTATAATTTCTTCATACTGACATTCATCCAATGCTTTGCAGGTCTGTCATTGATTTAGTTGCCTGAAGTTCCTGAAGAAATGCTTCATTATTTGGAAAATCAATAACTTATTTTGACTGTTGTGGTATGAAAGTTAAACAACAGCAAGGCAATTTTAAAATTACAATTCAAAACAATATGGTATTTATCTGATTCTGTGATAGCATGATTTAACTCTCTACTTTTCTACTGCTGCTGAACTATCATCTTTATATTAACCGATGTATTATGCATTATTCCAGCTAGAAGATGAAGTGCTGCACACACTTTTTTAGTTACACCATTTTTGTTCTTATTTCTGTGACTCCAACTCGGTGTTAAGACAATATTAAATGTAACACTGTTTAAATTAGAAATCATTGAAAGATAAATGAGTTTAATTAATATTTTAATTGAATATTTAAAAATTTTTTTAAAAGTGGGAGAACATTTATTTGGAGTGCTTTTAAATCATAATCTGCAGTGATTGAAATATATTTGGATACTACATCAAAGAAGAAATCTGTCAATTCAGATATTCAATGAGGATATTCCAAAACTATGACTTCAAAAACTGTGAGTTTTTCACCTCCTGGTGCACTTGTGTACCATGGCACATGCGTAAGTACATGCTGATAGGACATATTTTAGTTGCAAATTTTATATTAACTTCTGGGATCACGTGCTTAGCTAAGCTGAACTCTGTCTGCCTCTGCAACTGACACTTTCCTCTAGGGATAAAGGGGCAGATGCTCAGAGCATGGCCAGATATTTATTGTTATTGTTAACGTTAAGACTGACTCAGCTCAACATCCAGCACTGTGCAGATTGCACATGTTGAAAGAAAGATAGCTGTTATCATAGCACTTCCAGCCAGACATGATGTAAAAAGTGAAATGCAGAGAAAGGAGAAGGAAATTAGTTCAGTCAAACAGCTCCTTGGGTTTCCCTGTCTGCATCCTGCTGCTCAACACTCCAGACATGAAGACTGTACGCCTACATCACTGTCTAAAGGCTTGTCCCTCCTTTCTTTTCTGCACATTATTTCCATCCTTTCCCAGTAGTTGCAGTCTCCTCCTGTGCACTGAGCCTCAGGGTACCAGAGGGAGATGCCCTGGGTGACCTGGGCCAGCTCAAGGGAACACCACTGCTGCAGCATCACCAATTACCCACAGGTCCTGCAAAGCTCCTGCTGCCTAGGCTGTGTCCTGTTGATGGGCATTCCTGCAACCCTGCAAAGAGTAGGCAGAGAGTAGCTGAAGCATGGTGCCCACTGCCAAATCCATGGGCATAGCTGCACACACACCATCCCTGGAGGAGTGCTATGCTTCCCTAACACAGCATCACATGATGAGAATGTGCACATGCACTTTGGAGCAGACTGACCCCTTTTTTTTTGGTCTTTTAGTGAAACCAAAAGAATGGGCTGAAAGAGTGGAAAAACTCAACTCTCAGCAGAAGTGGCAAAAAAGTGTGAAGAGAGCAATGACGAACTGTAGGTGATCTGATTGAACTCCTTCTAAACTAGTCAAGGACTACTGTATAACTGAAAATCAAAATAAATTTGAGGCTTTTGAGTAGCATTTACAGTGAAAAAACAAATTTTAGTTAATAAGAAAGTTAACCAAGCAAAGTCTAAACATATGTTATCAAAGAAAGATGGAGATAGAATCATATGATGGTTTAGGTTGAACCTTAAATATCACCTAGTTCCATCTCCATGGCTATAGGTAGGGACATCTTCCAGGAGCTGCATCCAACCTGGCCTTGAACACTTCCAGGGATGGGGCATCCACAGCTTCTCTGGGCAACTTGTGCCAGTCCCCCACCTCCAAGTAAAGAATCTCTTCCTGATATGTAGTGTAAATATGCTGTCTTTCAGTTTAAAGACATTCCCCCTTATCCTATCACTTCATACCCTTGTAAAATGTCCTCTCCAGCTTTCTTGTTGGTCCCCTGCAAGAAATGGAAGGCCGCAATTAGGTCACCCTGAAGTCTTCTTTTCTCCAGCCTGAACAATCCCAAATCTTGCAGCCTATCCTTGTAGAAGAGGGCCTGATCCAGGCCTCGGACCATCTTCATGGCCCTCCTCTAGACTCTCTCCAACACGTCCACATCTTTCTTTTACGGGGGACCCCAGAGCTGGATGCAGTGTTCCAGGTGGGGTCTCACCAGAGCAGAGCAGAGGGGCAGAATCTCCCCCTTGCCTTGCTGCTCACGCTGCTTTGGATGAGCCCAAGGTACAACTGGCTTTCCGGGCTGCAAGCACACAGTGCTGAGGCATATTGAGCTTCTTGTTCACAAACACACTCAAGTCCTTTTTGGAAGGATGCAACTATTTAGGAGTCTTGAAGGCCTGGGACAGGCCAAAAAACAAGCCAGAAAACCAAATTTACAACAGCTGGGTTCTTGGGACATCTTGCTGAAAATGGACCCCTTTTGGGACAGCACAGAAGCACAAAGTAAGAAGGTTTTCCCCTGAGCTTGTACTGATACAATCCTTTGTAATGCAGGAAGATTGTACTTTGTTACACTGTGATGCTTGATACGCTGTATTTAACTGTTAATAGTGGGGCATGATTTTCTTGCCCTGCTGAGGTAAGTTGAAGGTATTGCTGCCCTGTTATGTTATCAACCATTTTGCTGTAAGTTGTTACCATCTCCGTAAAGACAATCTACAGCTTGGTCTTTTTCCTTTAAACCATTGGCCACCATGTTGTACTCTGGGTTGCCGTGCACCGTGGGTTCAAGTGGGTTTAACATCAGCCTTGCTGTCTCATTTGAAAGGCATATCATACCTCAGGCAGGTATGGTAAGCTGTGATTTTAATGTCTTTAGTGTCTGGGAGCCTGGAGAGGGGCCACCTCACATGGCCAGGCCCTCATCTGTGGGTCAGAGTAAGGGGAACAGCAATGAGTAAGGGCTGCTTATGGGGTCATGGCCACCCTTGGTACAGACAGGGAACAGCAAGAGATGGGGCTGCAGATATGGCCCTGAAATGATTAGTGCCCCCAGGCCCCTGGCAATGAATCACCCCTGCTGAGCCCATGACGGTCCGTGAGTAGGAATTCTGAGGTATGCCATGCTTTAAAACAGCGCGGCTGTGCCCATATCAAGTTTATTCAGTTGATGAGTTACCTTCCCTCTAATGTCTCCAAATTCTCTCAAAGCCTGTTTTGGAAAATGCAATTCAAGTTGTGTTTGAAGCTCACTTGCAGTGTGAGGGACTGTATGGCCAATTACATCTTGGCTACCACCCACCTGGACAAGTCACTGCTGACAAGATACATCAGGAGCCAAGCAGGAGACGCATAGCGATACATCTGGAAGTAAGCTGTGGAAACCTAACATATATTCCCTTAACAGCATAAATAAATAGATACCTAGACTAGACTGAAGTTATCCAGGTAATAGAGGGATGGAAAGAAAGAGGCCTTTAAGGGTCTCTATGTCCACAGAGCATTGTAGCATATATGTCTGAAGGCAACCTGGATTAAGGATACATATACCACCCCTAAAACCTGCTTGGGAAGACCAGAAATGTCTAGGAAACACATGTTCCCTCATAAGCCAGTTTACCTATTCCACAGTGGCCATGCGACACAGCCACAGAGGGAAAGGACTTCAAACAGAAGCCACTATTTGTATTAGTAGCATACTAGGCTAAATTCTGTACCCAGTCTGAGTGTAAAGGCATTTCATTCCAGGCACTGGAATTTCAGCTGTCTCTGCCATGAGAAATTTATATGCTGAGAATGATTATGAGGAAAGAAAAGTGGAGGTGAGTAGGCAAAGAACTAACATTTTACAAGAGATAATAGACCTGATTTTGAAAGCCATTGAGAAATTCTGAGAAATTGCCAGGGCTAAGAGGGGCTGAGAGTGCTCAGAAACATTAAAAATCCAGCATATGTATTGACTTTATAATAATGACTCAACATTATTAGAAAAGTAGAAAACAAGCACTGTTCAGAAAAGAACCCTAGGCCAGTCAGAGCAGCCCCTTAATGTTCTTATGCACTGCTCTCTTTGACATCTGTTTCCCTTTACACAGGAGATAAATTCCTCCCATACCACATAGCATTCCTTAAGAAGTGTTATTACTTGCCTGAAACAAGAAGTTCCCCAGAAGCACTGCGTGCCACTGCTGTCAATCAGACTTTAAGAGCTTTTTAGGAGCTAATGGATGGTGTGTTTGTTGCTGTTTCATGGAACACGATGGCTGAAGTGTCACAGTAAGGGTCTGTGTAAATAATGCCCAGATGGCAATATGGCCTGCAGGCAAGACTGAGGATTGTGTCGCTGAGTGGAGTAGGATTGCTGGTGGAAGACCTGAAGATGAGTGAGCCTGCCAGATGCTCTCACACATATCCACATGATGCCATCTGTACCTGCACATAAAGTAGTGGCTAGTTGTTCTAAAGTTTGAAATGTGTTTTTTGCTGTTCCTGTTGAGAGTGTCTGTGTGGTGTGAGGCAATGCTGTGTGGTAACACTCACACTGTCAGCCAGACACCAGCAGCCTTATTGATCCTCTGGCATGGGACACTCCTCTGTGACTGGCTCTGCTAACTAATGCATATTCTTGGTGACATTCTTGGTGACATCCTACTACCTCTGTAGTACCTAATACTAGGACCATACCTACTACCTAATCCTGTCTGTGGAATTCTCAGGGTTGTAACTCAGGCTCATGTCCTTACTGCATGCTATACACTTAAATTACTTATTTTATTGACTTCTTTTGCACTAAGCCATTTTCTGAATGGCAATGTACACATAAGATGAAATATTGGCCTTTTTATGTCAACACAACACAAAGATCCCCATTGATATTTCAGGTCCTTGTGTTATTCCTATTTCTTAAGGCTCCTCTTTATCCGTATCTTCTCCTTTGTGCACACTTCAGCTTTTTATATGCCTTACCTTTTTCAGAATGTCAGGTTCTCCAGCTACTGACTCTTTTTTTCCTATTCAATTTCCCATACTAAGTATTCCTACATTCCTACATATTTCTGTAACTCTACTTTCTTCTCTTAGGCTTGAAACCTCTGACACCATCTTCTTTTGCCGATATTCAAACTCTTCATGCCTTCTGCCTGCTTCTTTCATATGTCTTTTCTGCTCATTGCTACTCTTTTAAACGTCTTCTAAGGACAGCAATACTTAAAACGTCAGTGGTACCAAAAATTAGTTTCTTGTTGGTTTAGTGCTACAGCTCATAAGCTCCCAGGTGTCTGCTGGAGCAGGAACAAGTTGCTTAGTGTGATGGTGTCTATCAAACCTTGTCTCTGGAGTCTTTGGCAGAGCTGAAGATGTGGGACAAAATGCAGTTTGTGGGTCACCTGATATCTGAGGTGGTGGGTCTATGGCCTGAGGAGAAGCATTGTTCATAATAATTTCTCCCACCTCCAGAGAAGAGTAGGAATGTGTGTCTCCAGGGCACGTTATTTTCTGGGATTTTTTTGGAATAGTGTTGTTTATGCCCCATCCATTGGCAAGCCTGGGAAGGAAAGGCATAATCAAAGCCTTATTTAGCTTAAATACAGAGCTCTTTGGTTCTGGAACACAAATCCTTCATTTGCATCTGTGCTGATGGTCATGTAGAGTGTATGGACACAGAATAGTTACTGTTGGCATCTTTCCAGTTGTTACTGGGTAACTGTGCATGCACTGGGGAGGGAAACGAAAAGGGGAGGTAAACACCCTCACTGTAGCAGGACCATCATTGCTGTAATACATTCATGTAAGAGATACAAGTATATGTCTCAGCATCCATGGCTTTCAGCTGCATGCAATTTCAGATGTCTGCTTTGAGACACCCTCACCAACCACCCCGCTGGGATAGGCAGCATAGGAAATGGAGTGGCATAGGAAATGGAATGAGCCCAAGGTAGAGGATTGCTTGCATATTTACACCTCAGCTCCAAGCAGCTGAAAGCCTCAGGAGCTCGAGTTCGTCAGGGAAGACCAGAAAGCAGAATCCATAGCTCAACATGAAATTAAATTCAAAATCTGTCATATTTCTCTGTATTTTCTTCAGTTTTCGCTGGAGTTGTATAAAGGCCTGTAAATCTTGTGGATGCTTTCATTTCCTACAAAGAATGGTCTTCTAAAGAAAACTGAGTAAGTTATACGTAGGAGAAAATTTTACATAATGAAATAAAGGTTTTATAAGCTGTTTACATCTCATTCTGAGAGCTGTTTGATGTTTGTGGTAATTATTTTTTAAAAAGTACAGATATACACTTATAAGAATCTCTTATTTTTCTGTTTCATTGACAAAAATCAGTTTCTGCATCAAATTACTACTACTATATCACTTTTCTGTGTATCTTTATATTTTAGTATTCATTTTCAATAGCTAATGAATAAGCTGTCATTACAAAAAAAATTGAGGGGTTTGATGTTACAGTACTGCCAAGGTCTGTGGGACCTGGACCAGCACAAGTTTTTTAGTCGAAGACCAGTGTGTCTAGGAGTGGATGTCAACACACAGAGTTTTCATTTGGGCTGCGTGCACATCAAAGCTATTGTTCTGTTAAGAGCATATCAGGTGATCTGCAACAGGATATTTTATCTAGCAGCAACATGGTATTTCGGGCTACAAGGGCACAGGCTCTCAGTACCAGACACAAAGAGAGAGATCAGTAAATGAATGACTGTAGTCTGCTTTCATTTAAAGCACCTTGCCACTATTAATTCTGATGGAAACTGCACGTGCCCATGTATGCTTACACCGTGCATAGGGGACGGTGGCTGTGTGGCTAATCCTTGTGTCTGTATCAATCACCTTTTCTTTGTAAATGCTGGTTTATAGCCATTCCTTTTCTTATAGGTCATTGTCTCGTGCTGCCTCTGGACAGAGCTGTACTTGTGCTGGAACACAAAGAAGTAACACACGATAGCGGCTGTGGAGAAAAATAATTTGCAGCATTCCAGTTTATTTTCAGACTGAAGATTTGTATAAGAAATTAATTCTGTCAGATTTTCACTTTTAAATCAATGTACATCTTTCACTTCATTTCGTCAGTCACTTTATGAAACAGAAAATGAAGTGTTCTTATTTCCAGCTATTAATTTGATTATGGTCCATTATGATGATGCATTACAGCTCTGAACTGCTGGTCAGAACTTCAGCCTGAAGACACTGAAGCTAATAGACATTTTGCCATTGACTGGAGCCCACACTATCTGACTTCAGCACATACAACTTTGAAACCTACTTATGCAGAAATAATATTTTGTCAGTGGCATTACATGGATGTCCTGTGAATCAGGATTTTGAAGAGCAGGGAAAGATGTAGGAAAGACTGGAAAAGGTCTGATGCTGTTTGTGATACCTTCCTTCGACACATAGGAGATTCCTAAGGACTCTGGGCAAGTAGAAATACTATTGAAAGAGTATTTTCTTCCAAGAAATCTCATCCATAATGTAGGCATACAACAGCTTATAGATGAGCTTTGGAAAAAAATTTGCATTATTTTCTGTGCTGTTTGATGATTTCAAAATCTGCTTTGTTTTAGTGTGTTTACAAGTGTTGATTTTGTAGTCTCAGTGAAAATAGCTATGCTACTGAATTTCTGTGTATACACCTTGTACCTTTTGCATTCTTCTCTTGGTTTCCTTTCACTATGTTTAGTCAGTGGGTTGCCTTCAGACGAATCTGAAAACACCAACTGTTGCGTCACTAGAAAGTAATTTGTGTGTTACCTTAGAGTGGTTTCTTAAGATCTTCATAAGCAGAAGCTTTCTATGTGAGTAATTTCTAATTATTCTTTTAAAGTTCTGGACAGAGCTGGATCATTGTATAAATTTGTTCACTTGAAATTATTTACATGGTGGTTTTTGCTGATGTTTTTTTCTCCCTCAAGCATTTAAAGAGAAGAATGAAAAAATATGTTGCTTGCTTTGGAATTGAATCTGAAGGACCTTGCGCCTCTTGCTCTAAGATGATTTTTAGCATATTCTTGCAGTCTTCAAGAGATATGCATATGATAAGAAGGTGGACTGTAATAACAGATACCAGAGGTGTATGAGGTGAGACAGCTATCTACCACTATGAGCTCTGAAGACACACATGATTTCATTTTGGAGAACTTCTGTGATCTGTATTTGCTGTCCTGCACTAACTAATGGTCATGCTGACAGTGGCTGATATTTTCACAGGCTTGTTTGGTGAGTTTTCTGTTGAACCTTGGTTATTGTCCTGTCAGTTAAGGTCTGCTAATGTATGGCCACCTTAAAATAGTGTGGCTTAAAATAGTTCATTTGGCAGGAATTCTTCCTGTTACAAGAGTGGAGAATTGGGCATGATTCCCTAGCGCAAAAGGAAAAGAAATGACACACTGTCTTAATAGTTGTTGTGGAATGTGACATGATTCCAGGTATAACCATGTGGCCACTTGTTAGAGATAAGAGCTGAGAAGCTTTCCTCACAAATGCTATGCTGTGGGTCACATGAGGCTGCAAAGATAAAGCATCTGCCTGTACTTCTTATACAAAACTCTATTCCTCCTTTTTCTCTTCCCTGAGAGAGCTGGAGAAATACTCACTAATTTTATTTCATCAGATACTGTAGTCTCAGCAATATCCTCTTCAAGTATCTTCTTACAGCAGTGAAGAGGTCTCCACTCAGAAAATGAGGACCAGAGTATTTGTGTAGATTAGATCTGTTTCGCAGAGGGGGAAGGGATGTGCCAGCCCACTCAGCTGACTATTTTTAGCTGTCATGAATAATCACAGGATGTAGGGGGAAGCATATCTCAAGAGATCACCCACAAAAGGAGTGAATTAATAGCAGAAGTGCTATAAATATACAGGGGGTGGATGACTTGAGTGAGAGTGGCTACTTTAATGGATGAACTGTGGAGAATTGCAGGAGGGAGATGTGTGTGTGGCAAAGCAACAGGAGTTTTCATTAGCATATAATCTCAGAGACAAGCTCAGAAGGACTTATTTGTAGAAAACGTCTCTTCAAGGATGCTGGGATTTTTGCCCCCTTTTCTATAGCATGTATTATTGTGTTCTGCTTTTTCTTGGCTTTTGTGTTGCTTACCTTTTCCACTATCTGTGGGGTGTCTTCTTTATCACAGCCATTCATTAATCTTTCATTAAGAAAGCATCACAAAGGCAAATGGATCACTTAGGGTCCTTCAATACTAATCTGATATGAGTGGCCTGATAAAGGAGCTTGAAACCAAAGAGAGAATCCTCCCAGGCCTTTCCTGGAGTGGTTGCACTTTCTGAAGAAATGCTTCTGTGTTTGACTGAAAAGAAATAGCATCTGGGGCAGAATGAAGCCAAAGACCTGTCCCAGTGAGCAGGAACAGGTCGATTTCTGGGTGTCAAAGGCCATGTTATTGGTGATGTGCAGAACTTCTTCCAGCACTGCCACAACAGACACCTTCATAGGAGCCCAGCTTCCTGTGAAGTAAAGTACAGTCATTGTTCCGAAATTTGCCATCTCTGGTTATAATTATTTATGAACTGGTTTGGTGTGAGTAATCACTGCCATAGTTCTGTGGGACTAGGTGTATGCATTGCTCCTTTTCTGTGTAATAGAGCTGTTCTTTCATTCCAGGGCCTTAAGAGATTTTTACAGTGGGAATTACTGAGTAGTGCATCCCAGCATATTGATACAAAACATATGGGTACTCTTTGCTGAGAAACATGTATTTATGTACTGAAAAGATTATTACCTCTTTGTATTTTCAAGTCTGTTTGATTGCCTTGAAAGATGTCCTAATGTTTATGTTATGTTTATTTTATGTTTATGTCCTAGTGTTAGGACATCCTAAACGGTCTATGACACCAGGAACTTTGAAAGGTCTGAAGTGCTTTTCTGGTCGCAAGTGGAAGATTTGTGCTCAGAAGCACCTATAGCATTGAAATTCTTTCATTCTTTCTAGGGCAGTGGACTTGTATATAATTTCTGCAGCTTATGAATCATTTTACTGGGCAATCAGAGAGGGGAAAAGAACTGGTAATTCCGACCTGAATAATGCAGAAATAAATGTGATTTTGGAAGATGGACAGATCTGTGGGATCTGTGCTGTTCAGAAATACCTGCCTATTGAGACTGCTGCTTGCCATAGTTTGCAAAACACTTTTTTATGTAGAACACCTCAGACTGATCAGGCAACAAAGTCTAAATAAGCCTTAACTATAAACTTTGTTTAAGTTACTGCTTGCCTACGGTGAATCAGAGGTGGTTCCTGTTTGTTAATCTGAGAACAAAATTATCTGATGTTTCATAAACTAATGCTTTATTCAACTCAAAGTATTTTGTAAATTGTGTTGAACAGAGGAAAGGTTCCAAGGTGCTTGTATTTGTGACATATTTTATTTTCTCTTTGTGATTTCCTACATGAAGGTTAGGTTCCTATTGTGTTGAAAATAAAAGCACAGGCAGTTCCACTGAGCCTTTTTAGTTTTTCTTAAAAAATGACCAGTGTGTTAGTGTGCAAGTTGGCTGAAGTGGTATGGCCGAAGTTTTCATTACAATGTGATGCAAACAATTGGTTTACCTCACCTCTCGTAGTGCAGCTTTTGAACAAACATCATCAAACTGCCACAATTAAGGTTAAACATCCAATGGATCTTTGACAATTACAATAAATGCTGTAAATATAACTAGGATTAAGCACAGCACAACTGGTGGCCTGGCACAGTGCCCTTGCAGAGACCGCTGCACACTGCTGTGGGAGAGAAAAGATTTTTGCTTCTTGGGTTCATTGCATCCTGCTGGGATTGTGGAGGGGAAGTGCTAATGGGTAACCCTGAGATTTTTGAGGTGGAATAACATAGCAGCAATGTTGCTGCGGCACCCTTCTTTGCCACCTTGAGAGGATATAACCAGGGCTGGCTCTGAAGGGGCTGCCAGCCCAGCCCTCCATGCCTCATTATGCTGGGAGAGCCAGAGGCATCTTCAGACACAGTGCAACAGGTATCAAATCTGACAGCATAACCCCATGTAAAGGGTGTGATAGTCAAAAAGCAATCAGCCAAGCAAATCTGTGTTAAAGCTCGCTTTCAAATTCTCTGCTTTGTACTAATCTCTCTTTAATTCTGCATACGACTAGCACAGACCAAAGGCAACCTGTGAGAGAAGCCTGTGTGGACATGCAATATTACCATGTTGCTCGTTGCTGTGATCCTTGGCACAGGAAGAAGTCTTGTCTGAAAAAGAATTTATATTCATTTTTCTTTATCAGGAGCTGTTTGATCACCAATTTTAAACAGCTTAAAGCATAAAAGAAGATAAAAATCAGCAGTCATGAGGCTGTGAGGAGAAAGTACAACAGATTTTGTCAGTTTCTTTGATGTGCAAGTTTTCAGGTTGTGAAATACCTTTGTTATATTTCTGAGAAATAAATTTTGCTCTTGCAGTGGGTGTGTGGAGTATGATTACTTTGGAGCCACACATTAAAAAGACAATCTGAGGTGACAACTGATAATAAATTTCAGGCAGAATGCAATTAAAACTGAATCTCTTGATTCCTGGTAAGCTGCCTGAAATGAATATTTAAGGAATTTGACTTCAGCATGAACCACAGTTGTTACAGGCTCACCCATTCTCCTATAGTCAACTCCTGACACAGACAGGTTGGAGTAATTCTCAAAAGGTCTTCAAGTGACAGGAGATAGTAGAAGGAGTATTGAGAAGGAGTACAAATTCCTTATGTTCCATAAATACTGTATGGAGTGTGCTTCATGGCTAGCAAGCAAATACTTAACAGGAAACCTCAATGGCTCTGTTCATGGAGTCCTGGCAAGAAGAATTTCCTTTCATATTCTTGTAAGCTGACCTGGCTCACACATAAATGAAGTCCCCAGGAGGCTTTCTTCCTTCTATTTTGTGATTTCCACTGGGAAAAATTGCAATTAATGTGATCTAAAGCAGCTACACATGCAACTGCAGCCCCGGGAGTGCAGTGGAGCTGTGATGTCCAGGCACTGTTATCTCTGGGATAGCAGTTTGCACTAGCACGAGGCCATGCCATTCTGAAATTGCTCCTGTCTCATTGTCCTGTTTTCAGTTAGCCTAGAGTTAATTTCTGCTCAACAGCTGTTACACTGCTGTGTTTTGTATTCAGAATGGGAATAGTGTTGATAACACACTGATGTTTTGGTTTTTGCCAGGTTGTGTTTATCCTGAGTCAAGGACTTTTTTCTTCTCTCATGCTCTGCCAGTGAGGGATGCAAAAAAACCTTTGAGGGAGCACAGGTGGGACAGGTGACCCAAACCGACCAAAGGGATATTCCACGGCACAGAATGTCATGCCAATATATAAACTGGGGGGATTTATGGAGAATGGGGTCTGTCTTGGTTAAGGATAGGGGGGCTTGGCATTGGTCAGCAGGTGGGGAGCCATTGCATTGTGCACCACTTCTTTGTTTCCTTTTTATTGTCATTATTATTATCATTTACCATTAGTATTGTATTTTACTTTATTTTTCATCATTAAACTGTTCTTATCTCGACCTACAAGTTTTACTTTGATTCTCCTTCCCTTCTTCCGGGGTGGGCGGTGAGTAGAGAGAGGGCTTGGGTGAGTGGCTGTGTCGTGCTTTCTTTTCCAGCTGGGATTAAACCACAACAATCCTTTTTGATGCCCAGTATTGGACACAAAGAGTTGAGATAACAACAGATCTGACCAGAGTGTGTTAAAAGAAAATTGTTATAAACATTCATTGTATTGGTTTAGCAGTTGCAAGTTACAACTCAGACATATTTGCTCTCATATTTGTATTCTCTCTTATACCAGTAATACCTTACTTGCAGTTTGTGTTCTGTGTGGTATTTCCCAGGATGGGCTTATTATGTGGGAATGCCTTTGTTCTGGACACCAATCTTGTGTCTGTATTCAGTATCACAGGCACCTCTATATTTTGGGGGTCATCTACTGGGAATGATTAATAATCACGTCTTTGTTTTTTTCTTCTCAGAGGAACAAACTGTGATGAAGATACCTTCCTATCTTTTTTCCCTCCTTTTTTCTTTCCTCGTCCTCCAGGCTGGTCACAGTAGTTGATAGTTTTAAAGAATTTGAATATCCTTTGACTACCCTGGAAACCAGCCTCGTCCTTTTTATGTTATTGCATACGGTTCAGGTCTTGTTTAAAGTCAGACAATTAATTCAGAATATTACCCGGAGATCTGCCCAAAGGTTGCATAGTTTGGAGTGGCGAGGGGTATGGGATTGTTTGAGCACGTACCTGGGACAGTGGACACCTCCAATGTGTTTGCACCTCACTCCTGAACAAATGCAGAATCCAGAAAAACTAGTGAAATACTTCTTTTACAAGTGTGCTGGCACTCCAGAGAGGACCTAAACCACTGCAAAGTGTTGGGCCCTGGCCGGGCCTATTGAGCCATGTTCAACACTGCTCAGTGGCCTCAGGAGGGCCTCTGAATCTGGCAACGGGATGACAACAAGCCCTGCAGCTGCTCCCACCACTGTGACAGACTCTGACGCTGCTCTAACACCAGCAACAGGCACTGCCACTGAAACCACTGAAACAGTATCCACAGGTGCCCCTGTCAGTAGCCCCTGCAGAGAAGCGGAAGAAAAGTACATGAAAGTCACCTGGTAAAAAAGCTTTAGCAAAAACAGTCAAGGAGGACAGGGAGAGCAAAGAGGATGAAGAAGCAGAACCATCACAAGGGTGATTTTCAGGGCCATCATCAAGGCTATCTCTGGAACTGGAAGAGGAGACAGAGGAGACAAACACCACTCAACCCCTATCTCTGAGTGAGCTACAGGAGCCAAGAAAAGATTTCAGCCATCATCCATGTAAGCATTTTACTGCCTAGCTGCTCCAGTGCTGGGACAATGGAGACAACAGTGTGGAGTTAGAGGATAAGGAAGCCAGGCAGCTGGGACCACTTGCTAAGGAACCAGGCATAGACAAAGAGAAGGGAGAAAAGACACAAGCCCTTAGTCTCTGGAGGAGACTCTTTTCAAATGCGAGGGAAAGGTATTCCTATAAAGATGATATTTTGTGTAACTCAGGCAAATTGACTGCAATAGAGAAAGTTATTCAATACTTGAAAGAAATGAAATATGAGAGAGAAATGAAATATTTTGACCAACAGATCCAGACGACCTCTTATATCAATGACCTTTGTGGAGGAAATTTATGCAGAGTGCACCAACAGCATGTGCTGACCTCTTGGCAACATTTTTTTGGAAAGGTGATACACCACCAACAGTGGGTGATGTGAGTTGGCAACTCTGGGAATATGAAGAGAGCGTTCCTTCTTCCATCATTGCAGCTGTGGAGAAACTGACAGATAAACTCATGAGTTCCACGAATGTGTCCTACTCCCCACCTGTACAGGCCTGTATTTCAACAATTGACACCAGGTGTCCTTTTGCTCAAGGAAGAGGATATAGAAGGTACACACCATGGGGTACCCTGTGGCTTTACCTGTGGGACCCTGGAGAGCATATGAGGGAGTGGGATGGACAATCGACCTTGATCCTAGATGCACAGGTGCAGGATTTGCAGGGAAAACCAGCTACAAACAGGTTTTTTCAGGAAAGTTGCTGCTCAGGTCACCAGTGGACAGTTTTCCAGGAAGAAGGGAAGCTTTTGAGACTTAGAAACATTGAGGCATACTGCTTTTGCAGAACAGAAAGCAAACCAAACTAAACCAACCAACCAAACAAAACCCCTAAACACAATAATTAAATTGTTAGCACAGGATATCTGTTATCCTCCTACTTATTTTGTAGAAAGTACAAGGAGGTTTTATGAAAATACAGCGAATAGGTAATAAAACAGTAGTTGTTCTGTTGCATGACAACTGTTCACGGTCATTTGACATGGAGGTAGTATATCACTTGATAGAGTGGACTTATCTAGCACTTCTAGCAGTATCTTGCAAAAGCAAAACCATAGAAGCTTTCTACCATATCTATTCTAGCTCCTACTTCTAGTTGTAGTATTTTGGCTAACTGGTTGGGCACAGCATCCAGCCACTTCTAATTCTCCTTGAGCCATCATCTGTTAGTCAAATGCTTATGGGGAATAGCACAGATGGATGCAACCTAATGATTAGATTTTGATTGCTGATTTTGAGAAGAATCAGATCTTGTACTTCTGGACATGATTTCACATAAATGACAAACAGGTTAGGCCAGAATGTCTGGCAGGAGAAACAAGGCTCATCTTTCATCATGCTGCTGTTTCTAAGAGCAAGACTGAAGTAAAAGACTTTGGCTACTTGCAATATGCATCCAGTTATTTGGGAAAATTTTTGTCTCAAGACTCTTTGGCCTCATACAATTCACAACCATACATCAGGGCTGTGAAGGTTCATGTGGTGTGAAAAGAGGTCCTAGCACTTTAGTCTTGTGGAGGAATAAATACAGATCTGTAAACTACTTCTGCATCCTTCTGCAGACTCTCAGGAACTACGAAGTACATAAATATAATTCCAATACTTCTCTTCATGTAATTCTGAACCCTGTTGTGGCAGGGAAGACCCTGATAACTCATTGCTGAATGTGTGCCCTGCCACAGTAGGCACTTAGCTGAGGTGGTTGTTCTGGGAGGGCAGCCTTTTGGAGGGACACATGCACACATACACACATATGCACACACCCCTGTCCCAAGAGCTGGTCAACAAGCTTCTGAGTAGGTTTTCTCCCTATACCAATCACAGTAGGACAATCTCAGTTGAAGAAGCATCTACCTTAGTAGGTTAACTACTCAGTTAACTAAAAAATTTGCTAGGTCATAATACCACTTCTGTTTTCCCTTGCTCTAAAACTGCAAAATGTGTTTCTCTGAGGTATTGAAAATCCTAACCTAAATTACACAAAATACAAACTCTAGCTTAGGTGCTGGGCAATGGCTTCCTCTCCTGCTTCTCACTAATGACCACTTCATCTGGCAGTAGCACAGGAGATTTTTAGAAATAGGCTGGCTACAATGCAAATAGGGCTGCCAAGACACAGTTACCCTTCTGAGATATGGAAACATAGTTATATGTACCTCTGTCCTCTTGGCATATAGCCTCATTCAGTATTCAAAGACAAAGACAGTGTTTTGTCAAGATGGAGAGTATATATATACATATATATAATTTCAGGTAAAGTATATTATGGGAATATTACAATTCAAACAATAATGCTTTGTATAAGACAGGAAATTTTCAGCTTATATAATGTTTAATAGAAATCCAAACAACCTTAATCCTTTTTTGTAGGTATACTTAATAGTGTCCATGAAATAATGCTTAATTACTGATTTTAATGGCTTTCCTTTTTTTTTTTTAATGCAGTGAGTCATATTGGAAGATAGAAAAGGCGAGGTTGCTCCAAAATATTCTGAAATAAATATAAGACATAACTCTTAGTCATTAACAACTAATTTTTTTCTTGAGTGATTCAACATCCCCAGAACAACTGTGACTACATAAATGGCTGCTCTGAAGCTGGTCCCTCTGGAGTGATCTTCTTTCATTGATGGAATTCTTTTTTCTAGAGAGGAGAACAGAATAGATGGATGCCAGGATTATTTACAAGCAGTCTAATCTCCCTAACAGCTCTCACAAACCATTCATCTGATTCAGAATATGAAGGATACTCAATTATTCAATGAAAAGGTTAAGCTTGTGGTAATTATGCATAGTCAGTAATGAAATGTATTTCCCCTGGGTATTTTTTTAAAAGGATGCAGCCTGGCAGATGTTTACCACATCCTTTCTGGCAATGTTTTCTGAGGTTTTAGTTTGCAACACTGTTTATGCTTACTTTCAAAATGCAGTTTGTTGTCTTTAATGCTTTACTGAAGTTCTAACTGGGTGACAATGAAGTAAGTCAGCCACAAAAATCCATGTGCTTCCAAGCTAAGGCAATGCTACTCATACCATTTCTGTGTAAGTGTGAATATTCTGCTGCATAAGAAGAATGTCAGGAAACAGCCCACCTAACTGCTGGCTCCACGCTTTCATCCTTCCTTACATCTATTCATCTCTTTGCTTTCAATATAACACTTTTCTTGCTAAGTATTTTGCACATAGACATAAATTATGATACACATGTAGGAGCTTGTAACTGTACTGCTGCTGTCATACTTGGCTGTGGTGACTGGATGTGAGCTGGCTTCTGTCTTCAGTAATTGCTGAAGGTTTTTTCTGTTAATAAAATCTTATTGATCAAACAGCGGGACTCTAAAATGATAAACAGCTTGGCTTAAGACATCCTCTACCTTCAACCAAAACTATTACTATCAACATCTTGCCTTGAGTATCAATATTTTGATGAATAAATACTAGCACATCATACTATGTCAGTATGAAGAGGCCACACAGAGATTTCACTGCAGGACTGAGCTTCATGCACACCACCCATCATTGAGGTCTCTGCTGGGGAAAAGTGTAATGCCCCAGTGCCTTCATTGCCAAGAGCAGGGGACACAAAGAAAACTAACTTAGAGTGTCAGAGCACTGCCGTGGGCTCTCTGCCAAGAGCAACAGTGATTTGCAAAGCTTGATCCTTTGAGCAGTGCTGTTTCAATCATTTGCATCCAGAGGCCACACCTGCGGGCTTTTCTCCAGGCTTCAGGGCTGTATCAAGCAGCTCCCAATTCATGTTTGGGTGGCTGTGGGCATTAACACCACTGTGGAAATCATCTGAGTAAAAAGAAAAGGTGGAAAAGAGTTATTTTTAATGAAAATGTTTTCCAGAGACAGTGCCCAGAGGTCTTCTTTGTGCTTCATAGTTTCCCTCTGAATCAGAAGGCCATCATTTGGGCAGGAGGTGGCTTTCCCTAGATGTGCCCAAGGTTTTTGAATAAACCTCATGGATAAAGAAAGGTTTTTAGCCAGAATCAAAAGGTTAAAATTAATACCTTTATTTAGTGAAATATGGATCATTCGGGGATAGGAAGGACAGATTTGAAGAAGAATACAACACCAGTTTGGATTAACACAGTTAAATATTCCCTGTATCTGATTCCTCTCTTTAAAGGCACAGAGAAGAAGAGTGTGCAAAAAATAAGTTCTAAATTTAGGCGAGTGCTTCATAGGCAGAGGGTTGAGGTCTCCTGAAGCTGTTACGGACTACAGATACATTTAATTATGGCTTTATTTCTTCTTACTGATCTTTAAAACTTTTGTAGCTGTTGTCTATATTTTGACTGTGTATTTTTCACTTCATCTGAGGTTTGCGTTAATGCTGGTTTCTAAGTGATAGGGCTACCTGTCTGCTTTCCAGTGTTCCCATAGTTTTTTATTTGCCCATAAAAAGAAATGCAGCATTCCTCCATTAGCTGCACAGAAGATGTCAATGGACAGATCCCTGTGCTGCAAATGTTTTAGGGTAACTAGTGTTATCCAGAAGTACCATGACCTACAACAGGAGACTGGGCAGTGTGGCCAAAGCCTAAGGGCTCCACAGTTCTGAAAATAAGACCTTACTCTCTCTGTATACTCTCCTGAGCTTTCAGGGACTGAGAGCAAATCTGCAATATTGTGTCTGATTGCCAGTGTACACATGACCAGTCAGAGTCTGGAGTTAGTGGGAAGGGATGTGAGACCTCTTAGTGTTCACAGAAATCCATACAAGGAAGAAAATAAAAACATTTATAATGAATTCAAGGTAATCCCTGGAGTGTGGGTTTGGAAAGTTGGGTGGTTTAAGGAGACTTTAAAAAGTGCCTTCATTTAAGTAACACCACTTGCACTGCCTTAACATTTGCGAGCGTTTGCTCTGAGCACTGATCACGAAGGTCCTTGGTGTCATGTGTAGCAGACTAACTAACCAAAATGTTTTAATACTCATTAAATCCCATACAAAGAGAAAAGAGTTCAATTAGACCATCACATCAAAATGCTGATGGTTTTTCTTATTTCCTGTGGAATCTTTAAGTGAGAAAATGTCTTTCTCATGGTGTCTCAAGAATATTTGTTGTGGAGGGAAGAACTTACTGAGTGTGGCTGGTTTTCTATTCTCCTATTGTATCCTTATCATCACTTAGTGTTTATGTTGCAGTAATGCCTGTACCTGCCAAGCAAACTGAGGCTGCCATTGCAATAGGAAAAAACAGGGACCCAGCCTTTGGCCTGAAGGATTGGTGAACGAGTTTTTGTTCACTTTTTTCCATCTTATAAAAAAACATGGTTTTGGGAGGTCAGTTGACAAATGCAGCAGGGCGGGCTGTTTGTAGACAAAGCTGCATTGTGCCTCAGCTGTGGGACAGTCAAGGAAGGCCAGAATACAGGTATAACTAGAACTTCCTATAGAAGTACAGGCAATAAAAATGCCCAGATATTGTAATAAGTATGTAATGAGCGCATACGTAGAAGGAGAGATAAACTGAGAGAGGTATTTAAATGCATGTTATTGTTTGGGGGATTTTTCCATGAAAAGTATGAAATATGAAATTGGACTCTATTTTACAGTAAGGCTGAGGTCAAAGGAATTACGCTGTTGCAAAACAGCAGGATGTGGTTCACAGGCAAAGGAGAGAAATCTCTGGAAATAGAGGGAGCGCTACATGAGAACAAGAAGGATGAGTTATGTGTCTGAAATTTACCATGATCTTACTCTCTCTTAATTGATGATATTCCATGCCATCTCAGTTCTGGGGAAGCATACAGATGGATGTTTACACATAACCAGTGCTCCTGCATGAGAGGTTAAAACAGCGTTGCAGCTGCAGCAGTGGAAAGAACCATCATAATGTATCAAGTTCAAGATGAGAGGAAGTTGTTTTCTGAGCGGACCCTGACCTAAACAAGAAGTTGATAGCTTCCTTTAGCTTGCAGCACATTGCAAAGCAGCAGAACTCCCTTTAATAGATATTGCAAGCTGGCAGCACAAGTCTTACTTAAATAAGCAAGAAAAAGTTTTGAGTGTGAAAAAAAAAGCTAATCCAAAGTTAATTGAAAGACCAGGGTGTTGCATCATTACCTATCACAATGTATAAAAATGGGGAACAACATACTACAGAACAAAGCAGTGCTCAGCTGGAAACTCTGTTTGCAGTTCGTGCACACTAGCTGCACCTTCACAGATATAATAATCCTGTGTCATGACTCAGATGACAGATTTGAAAGGGGAAGGATCAAATTTGAGGTACCGCTAATAAAAGACTAGCTCAAGCTCTCACACGGATTTAAGAGAACAAAACTAAACTACTTGCTGCCCAGGTAATTTTCCCCATTTACGAAGGCCCAGCTCAGTAACTTTAGCAGTGTCTTTTTTTCTCCAGCTATTTAATTTCTTTCTTAAAACTCCCTGTAGCACCAAAACCCTTTCTCTGTTAAATCCTCTGAAGATTTCTAAATATATTTTATTTTTGTTTGTTTCTTTCTTTCTTTTTGGTTTTAGCCTGTGGGCCTCAAGGCAAGGAGCTTTTCCCCAGATGGGGGAACCACTAGTGAGGGGCACATGTGCACATCTGCTGGTGGCCCAGGTTTCTAACCGTGGCTGCTGTAAACTTCCCACTGCTCCTGATGTACCTCCAGCTTTTCCTTTCTTAGAAGAGCATCCTGATCCAACTCAGCAGCTTCTGAAAAATAAACAAGTTTTGGGTCTGGCTTCTGGTTCCTTTAAGCTGTGTCTTTCTCTCTGCCAGGTGTAGACAGAGGTCCTCTCCTACAGGGAGAGCTGGTGGGGGGAAGAGGAGGGCATGACAGAATGAGCTCTTTTCTCTTTTAGCCCAACATAGGTCTTTTTTAGCTGCATATTTACAGAGATTTATGGAGTCTGAAATATTTTAAAGGTTTGAAAAATTTTTGAACATTACTTCTTCTTTTGATTATTCACCTTATGTATATCATATTAGTTCAGAATGCAAAGTCATATGAGCTGGGATTTTCAGGCAAAGATAAGGAGACTTTGGACAAAGCATCTGTGCACAGCCGGGAGTAGCAGAAACTTCCATCCAGTCACTTTGCCTCAGATTAAATCTTTACAAAACAAACTTTGCAAACATGTGTGCAACCACAGCCTTACTACCAGTTTGGCTACAAACCTCTTCTGTTCCCGGGAGCATTAGCAGAGGAAGTTTCCCTGGGACCAACAGACAAGGCAGCACTGCAAAGTAAATGAAAGGAAAGCAGAGGTGGTCGGGGTGGAAATACAGGGGTATGTCCCAACTTTTAAAAGAAAACAGAAAATGAGGACCTCCGGGATTGCTGCTTTTCACAGAGCCTGGGAGAGCTGGACTTTGTTTAAAATCATGTGAAATTTAAAAAAGGGATTTGTTTGGTTGGAGTGGCTAAACCTGAAGCCCCATTATGCTAGACCACAAATGGCTGGGATGCCAGTTACTTTATGGTTTCCCAAGGCAAATCAGTTGCTGTATCTAATTTCAATGTACTGGTGCCACAACAGTTCAAGGGCTGTCCAACTTCTTCTTGTATTCAGATTTCATCACTGGAGCAGCACTAGAGAATATAGTGACTATATGGGTATTTATTTAAGTTTCAGCTTTCTTAGCAATAGCTCAGCTATAGAACTGACTCAAAAAAAAAAAAGAAAAACAAGCAGTGGAGCCATGAGTTAAAAGCATGTGATTTATTTATGTCATTGAAACTATCAGGAGAATTGGGACAGGGAGGTTAAAAAGTCCAAGCTAATGTTTCTTAAAAAGCCAGGGACACAGGAACATCCAGCCCTATTTTAAGATAAAGGGGTAAAGGCTGCCTGGAGGAGAAAGATTCTTTTCAAGTTGTTGACATGTTAGATGATGCTGTGCTGCAGGGAGGTAACTGTAACATAGTGACTTCGCCATGGATATTTACTCTGACTTCAAGTCAGTGACGCTGTTACTGTCATAGTCTCCATTAAGTGTGAGCTTGGGGGCATTCCAATGCTACCAGCCACTGCAACTGTACTGAAGTTTCCCCTGCTAATACTGCTTTTTTTGGTAAAAGTCTTAGCCACATCAGTCAGGTTTTTTAGGGTCCTTACAGATTTAGCTTTTAAAACAAAAGTCACAGTTTTAGCCATATGGTTACTTGGAATCCAATCAAAGTGCATGTGAAATGTTAAAAAATGGCAGGAAAATAAAAGCAGTACAACATCCGTCATATGCTTTTCAAACCCCACAGTTTTAAAGCTGATCTCTGGGTTATTCTGGGCATGACTCATGATTTCTGTATATCTGGGGTTAGCTATAGCACATCTTGATTTACTGCTTTCTCTAATCTCTGTATCTACACTAGGCTACATCTAGGCCATCTGGCTAATATCATGGTGGGGAGAGCACCCACGACTATATAATTTTGTGGATCTGTGCTGTGTTCCTCCTTATGCTCCCTGGACTATATGAGTTCAGCATTCTCCATGGATATCCAGAGCACCTCACAAGGGCCAGAATAAAAATAAGGACTAGGATATTTCCCACTAATGCATTCTCTTGCAGTGAATATCTGGGATAGAATGGATTTGTGTGCACCTGGTTGCACTTGTGCAGCCGAGGACCCATTTTTTCAAAATCTCCATGGCATCAGGGAGACTCTCATTTCCTTGCCTGTCAGTATTCACCCCTGGTCTGTGCTGACCCACGCTCAGCATCTTCCCTGGGGCAAGAGCTCTGCTTCCCTGGTGGCTTTCTCCTCTCGTCCACAGTAGTTCATGTGGCAGGTAAACTTGGCTGACATTTGGGCAGCCAGCAGTCACTCCTTCTGGAACAGCTGCACCAGGAAGGTGGCTGCAGATGGGAATCCAGCACTAAATGCATCCTGCCTGCACATTGTTGTGGTGCCAATCTATTCTTCTCTTACATAGAGTGCAAAGCACTTCAGTTTTCCCTGGGTAAAATGTCACTGCTCAAACATTAGCTATAGTCTTCTGGAAGCTTGTTTCTGGAAAACAGAAAAAGTTCCTTTATAAACACTAGCACCTGCTGATCCCAGGAGTCAGGTCCATCCTAAGAGCAGATGCTGCCCACAGTCCCAAGAGCAGAGGGATGAGCATCCCACAACACCTGGGTGTGAGGAGCACACCACACTGTCCAACACTGTGCTGCCGATGGGGTCTTCCATTGAAATGCCTCATGTTCCAAGAGGAAGTCATGAAAAATAAAGCTGCATACTCTGTCCCACCTTTCACGTGGCAGGCTGCCTTGGCTGCTGCTCATACTGGCTGTGAACACATGCAGTGGGCATGGCGTGGGGCTGTGTAGCAATGATAAAAGCAGGGATAGCTCCTTGGTCTTTGGGTGACACCAGATTCATGTATAGGAGCCACAGCAGGGCAAAATATCTATTTGGTTTTCTGGGACTGGAGAAGAAAATGGCTCAGTATTGCAAACTGTGTTTTTTCAGAGGGAGTCAAGGAACAATATAGATATGTCAATGAACTATTGAAAGGCTAGGTTCAACTCTAGCTAATTATGAAACAAAAAAGTTTATCTTGATGATTTGGTATCTTAACAGATAGACATGTGCTTTGGTGATACTTTGGTGGGGGTTCCTGAAATAAAGGTGTAATTTCACAAGACAGGCAATGGAGAGAGGCAGAGACCTCTGAAGACCTCTAGTGTGTATTGAGATCAAAAAGAGATATAAAGAGCTGTTACCCCTTTGGATCTAGGCTGAGTGAGGAGACAGTGGGTTCCCTCTTGCCTACAGCACCCACCCTGGGTGGGTTCAACAAAACCGTTGGTGGCAGAGTCCCAGTGTCTCCAGCACCCAGTATTTTCTGCTTCAAGCAGGTTATTGACTGACCCAGTCTCACACAGGCATTAACAAGGTATGTTCAATTTACCTTCTGTGAGGCCCTCAGCATTCAATGTCATTTTTCTGTCCTTCATAAAGAGTTACTCTTTAATTTCAGCCCCTGAGTACAGATTGTGAGTTGGTGGGTTTTTTCCTCTAATGTTCCTTAAGATTCCTTCTGAGGAAAGTTTTTGCTTTGGAGACATATAATTGTGTATTACAAAGCCCAGTTGTCCCAGGCAGACACACAGAACAGCCACCTGGCATCAGTGGAAACATCAAGAATAAGAGTAAGATGTGTCTTGGGACTTCTGAGAGCTGGAGAGAGGCCAGTTGTGGACAGAGGGACTGTGTGAACTTGAATATCAACCCACATTCTTCTTTTATTTTTTTTTCTTTCTTCAGTTGTTTTTAAGGAAATGTGGGCTGAGGCTTCGAAATACAACAGAAGATGCACTTTGGTCTGAAGTAGAGGGTCTTGAGAATAACTGAGCAGGTTGAATATATTAAAAAGTGATAAGTTCCTTTTTGTGTACTGTATTTCAGGGAGCTATAAGAAAGAATAAAATATGTAATTTCAACCAAAACAAAAGGTGAATAAAAGGCTGTTCACAAATTCAGATGGTGTGGGCAGAAAGGATTGGACAAGGGACTTTGAAGAAGAGAAAAGGAGTGAAAAATGTACAAAGTTTCAAAGACAGGGGAGATTTTTCAAGGCTTCTGGAAAAACACCAGCTTGGCATTAAATAACAAAGGGCTATAGGATCAGATTTCTCTGAATGAGGCAGAAAACCATCCACTGGAAAGCTGTTCCTGGATGTTGGGTCCCCTGTGTGTCCTAGAAAACATGACTTTTTTTATTCATGTAAATAGAGGGATTTTTTAGTGCCCAAAAAATCCTTTCACCAATTATTCTTTTTAATTCAAATAATTTCCAAACCTCCAAATGCTGAGCCAGTCAGGAAAGTCAAGAAAAGTAACACTGGTGTTTCACAGTTAGTGTACTGCAGTTAAGAGGTAAAAAGAACCCAAGAGTTGTTGAATGTGTGGCAGTAGGGAAAAACAGCATGTGTAGGTAAGTGATGCCTTGGACACCTCCTCTCCCCCTCTGCATGTTTGGATGCAGATGCCGTGTGTGCCAATCTGGGATGCAGATCCTGCCTCCAGCCATGGCCTGAGCCCAGGGGGCTGCCAGATATGCTGTGGCAAGGCAAGGCTAACTAACCTAGGCATGCTATGCAACGAGAATATTTTGGCTGAGGGGTACTGACAGAGGAGACTGTCACTGGTTTCACCAGTTTGCTACTTCTCCTGGTTCTCCTGGGAAATTTGAAAAGCAGCTACCTGCAACCTTACTGCTCAGCTTGCACCATATCCCAAGGCAGGGTTTATCCATGCATGCCTGGCTAGCTGCTGGCAATGGTTTGCCTCAGTCATTGCTGACTTGGATAATTCCACCCTTGGGTCAGGTAAATCAGTTCATAACTATGTTCAGACAGTAACATTACATACGTTTTTCCAGACCTTACTCTCTCCCTGTTAGCCTCTGCAGTCTAACACATTAAGAAAGACCTTGGTTTTAATAATTCCAGTTTAAATTCAGGCTCACTTTAACATCTGGTACCATTTCTTGATGACATCTCTTCTCTCATTTAGGTAAGTAAAATTTTGTAAAAAGTCTCTACTTCCGTGTAAAGAACAATGGATTAACTTGGCCCCTCTGGATACATTTTTTTTCTGCTTCTAAAACTCCTTTCTACTTCCTTCATATCCATGTACCTCCATGTTATTCTATTTCATTTGCTATTTCCATTGCTCACTTTAATTTTCTCTGCTGTGCAGTCTCACTTGGGAGGTTTTCTTGTGCAAGACTGGTGTGATGCAGGTAGAAAATTCCTGTGCAGGTACTATTAATATATTAAAATATACATTTTAAAATGTTGTCCATCTGAGGCATGAAATGCTGCATTTAGTTTCATGACAGCTAAGAAGGGAGAAAACATCATGAGGCAGAACAGTGGTAGATGCACCAACACATGGCAGAGAAAAAATGGTTGACACCCTACATGAAGTGTTTGATATTGCTGATTCTTAATGCTTGAGCCTGTGTATTGGTCTCTGCAGGAGGGATGGGAAAAGGTGGAATGAATACAATCTCATGACTTTAAAACAATTGCAAACTATTTTCAGAAAGGCACAGCAAAAACATGTCAACTTTGTGGAAGGCTGTGCTACATTATCTCTTTTGTGAAAGCAATCACAAAGACGTGTTTTTGCAGCAGGATGATGATGCTGGCGGGTACTGACATTTACTACTTAAGCTGATATCAGTTTAAATGAAACCAAACAAAACTGAATGATCAGCTTTTTAAAGATGTTGAATAAAATATTTTGTGCCACAAATTCCATGTGAGGTTTTTGCCTGCTGGAAGCCTTTGTGGATCTTTGAGAATTTAATGCAGAAAATTGCTCTGTCCTGTGGTACACACTAATAAAAACATAGTAAGGATTTGATGAAGGAAAATGAATGTTAGCAACTGAGAGTGCAACTCTCCAGTTCTCTTCACTTTATGCAATTGTCCAGGCTGCTGCAAAGATGATGCACCCTTGTTCTTACTGGCATTGATGAATGAAAGCTCAGCACTGGTGAACTTAGCACGCAGTGATCCAGAATAACATGAGAAGAGTATGCAGGTATTTGCTGGTTTGTAAACAAGGCTGGTAGTTTAGACTTCACATGGTGTCTAGACAGCAGCAATTAGTAGTAATTAGTAAGTACATCTGCTGTCTGCTTAGTCTGTTGTAGCTCACGTGCTGTGGAAGTAAGGGATCAAAGAGTTTTACTTCAACACCAATACTCCAAGAAATAGAGTCTTGAATTATATGTTGAGTGCCTGCATTCCTCTGATGCTCTAGTTTAGAGTTTTTGAGGTGCTTGTTTCCCTGCTCAGGAACCAGCCTGGCAAATAAAACTGATGGATTAGTAGTAAACACTTAGCCTTGTAGTAATAATAGTAAACAAAAAAAGTCTTGAACTGGATTCATTTCAGGTAAATAAAATGCTGCTTCTAAGTAAGACCTGATTCAGTAGGTCAGAGCTTCACAAAACATATTCCAAGGTATAAACTCATGCCTCTGCTAGGTACTTGAATCTGGCTTTTACTGGGCTTGACTTAGTAGAAGGCAGCTGTTGTCATGCCTTCTTGCCACCATGTGGCAGGGGCTAAATATGCCCCTGCCTTGTCTCAAGGCAGAAGGGAGGTGGGAATATTGCAATATACTCTGTGTCAGAAACAGAGCAATTAAACACTGGACTCCCTGCTGCGGCTATCGTAAGTTCCCTGACGCTTGAGAACAGCCTTATGCATGATTCTCCAAGTGGAAAACCACTGCTAAACAGTTGAGGAAGATGCTGTTGTCTGCTGTTCATGTGAAGAGAGAAGAGGAGTGTAAACAGAAATTATTGTTGGCAGGGTTGGTTGGTTTTTTCCCCTATCTGCTTTCAGGTGTCTGTATAACACCCACACAGGCACTGCTGCTAGTGGCTCACATATTTCTGACAGCATCTATTTGTAATAGGGTTGCTGCCAAGTATACTGAGTAGTTGCAAGATTAAATCAGCCTTAGTCACAAAGCCTGTCAGCTGTGCTCATCATATGATGAGCAGCATTACTACAGTGGAAGAGGGATGGCCAAGAGCCTTAGAAACCTCCTGGATTTTTCTCTGACACACCTATCTCTTCACTTTTCTCCCCTAAGACAAGAGCTTATGCTTCTGGGAGCTCCTGGAACACATACATATTGTCGTCCCTAGCAAGTAATATTTCTTTTGTGTATGAGAGGCAGAAGACTTGAGTGTGTTTAAAACCAAATAATTTTATAGTCAGTAATTGTATTCATTCACAAACAGCCAGGAACTCTTTATTCAGGGAAAGCATCCTGGCTGCTAGGCTACAGAATATTATTTTCAGACTTTCCTAATAAATACTATATGAGGAAGAGAAAAGTATGGCTGTCCCAGGTTTTCCCCAAGGCTGATGCCTTGGACATGCTCTAGGATGAGGAGCTGTAGCTAACATATCATAGACTTTGTCTCTCTGTGTTCCTGCCACATTACAGCTGTTTGATGATGAACATTTGTGGAATTTTAGCAAAAACTTCTGCTAGCTGTCTTCTCTCTGACAAACTACTGTGGCCTAAGAAATTTTTGCAGTGTTTAGGAAAATGGTTGCTCTTGAACCAAGGATTGTCTCCTTGCAGGAAACCTCATCCTATTAGCAGATTGCTCTGGAAAACCCGGAGAGCTGTAGTGCTAAGTATAAGACCGCTTTTTAAAAGCAGACAGAGGAACAAGAAAAAGAAAACTGGGTGAGATTTAGCCAAGCAATAAAGGTCTGGTTTATTGCTGATGTGTGGGTCAGTTGGTCTAATTGGCCTCAGGGAGTACGGTTTCTGAAATAGCTGCAGTCCATAATGTAAATCAATATTTTAACATCACAGTTAAAAGGCCTCTATTACATTAAATCTGCAACAAATATCAGATCCAAATTGTTATACATATCTGGGGATTCCCAAAGTGTCCAGAATGGATTTTCTGTTTTTCAGATAAACATCAAACCAAATCTGTGAGTATTTTCTTGCTCTTAAAAGGTGAAAGAGCCCAGACAGCTAACCCACAATAGATTGATGAGTCCCATTCAAAAAAAAAAAAAAAGAGTTTTCTATTTTATACAAACTGCAGACTCCTACCTGATTTCTTGGCTAGGGTAATCCATGTTGTAGAGCAGTAATGCAGTCTCAAACTGAGACATTGGTCATGTGAAGCAGTCAAAGTCTCCTAGTCTGACAGAGATTAAAACCCACTCATTCTGATCTTTGTTGTAACATGAATATGTAAGAACATTTTTGCATCCCAGAGTATCATCAAAATGTGAAAACCTCTGAAGGATAAATAAATTTATTTCCTTAGTCAAAGAGGCAGAGACAGTCTTCACAAACATGTTCTCTGGGCTTCAGCCTTTTCTTCTGGTTTGTATGCATGGTGATCTGAAGCAGAAAAAGTACTCTGTGATGAAGCTGAGTTTACTTTCATTTACTTGCTGAACATGAGAAAAGCTCATGTTTTTAACACTGACAAAGCTAGATGAGATGAACTTCCAGTTTAAAATGGGACAAGTAAATTTTGCCCAAGACTTGAAAGTTCAAATGCAAAAAGCAGTGATGTAAACCATTGGACTCATCAATGATGTTTAAAGAAGCAAACACTGCAGAGAAGTACTTGATCTAAACTAATGATTGTAATTTTTTTTACCAGCTACTGCTTGGAAAATTTCTATAAATCCACAAGTAAATTCTGCAGAAAATTACTTGTTCGAGTGGTAAACATAAACAGACTTCAAAATTAAAAGGGAAAGGGCATTCTTCAATATTTTGTCCAGTAATTGAGTAGCACTGGAGACACAAGCATCCACAGGCTGGAAAATACATGGAGTGGGAGCATTGTTTTGAGATGTGTAAAATGCCCTGTATAATTAGTTTAATATTAATCACTGTCTTTGTGGCTAATGACTGATAATGATTCCCAATATCTCATTAAATTTAACCTTACTAGAGAATTTTGCGCCAAACACAATTTTGGCAGATTCTCCATTTTCCTACCATCATTTTTTTCAAAGATATTCTTTATCTACACAAAGGCCTCTAACTCTTTCTGTGGGACTGGCATACTTTTAACTGGGACCACTGCTAAGAAAATAAAAGCATTTCTATCATTCTTGCTTAACACCTGAAAAAGGTTAATTCCACTTCTGCTTTTTTTTTTTTCCTTTGTGTTACTCTTTTACTCTAAATAATGAGGATGCGGTTCTTTGCTTCTCCTGATCTGGTCAATTTTGGAGACAGCTGGAGCTGCAGACAAAATGTTTTGATGCAGATCTTCGGTGGCTGAAAATACCCAGCCTTTCAGTCAATAAATATATCATGACTTTAGCTGTTAACAAGGTAAGCTTTGTTCTGGTCTTCTGCAGAAAGGTATTCTTGTGGCTCCTTTATGGGTAGATATGGATGATATTCTTCATTCTGTATACTTGTGTTCTGCAGTTTCCTTCCAAATAGAATTGACCCCGCATCCTTATCACCTGGTGTACTTCAGTCCGATGCTCTTCTCTCCCATCACCTCCAGCATCTCTTTATTTCCTGTCCCATGCTGTAAAACCTGGACATAGTACAAAATAAGCAACTGGTCCAAATGGCTGCTTTGTGGCTACTGTCTTTGCAAAGATTAACCATGGGCTGAGGCTTGCAGCTCATCAGATGCAGGTGTAGCTGTAAGGGGTATTCTCTTCCCACAGTGGCCACTGCATGGCCAGAGCCACCTCATGTCCTGAGTGGCTGTACCTGGTGACAGTTGCTTTTGCAAGGACTTTTGTCTTATATGTGATAAAAAACCCTCTGGCTCTTAATGAGAAAACTTAGGGTTTCTCTGTGCTCCTTTCATCATTTTGCTTTACGAGGCTATTCTTTGTTGGACTCAGAGTGTTCTGAGTCTTATCATTCCATAATAGAGCAGTAACTTTTTACAACATGTATAAGTTAGCACTTCAGTGTGCAGACACTGAAGTTTGTAGTCTCTATAAATTACATCTCCCATGAGTGTCACTGTTGCTGCAAGGCTCAAAAGGGAGATGTATAGCAGCATTAATTTCTTGTTAGTGGGCTGTGAAATATTCACACAGTGAAGGTTGATATTTGATTTATACCATCTGCCATCACTGTTCATATTGCTCCAGAAGCAGTAAGGACAATGGTTTTCTGTTCTATTTTTGGAAAGTTGGGACAAAAATCCCTATGTGCATAGCTGTTTCAATGCCATCCCTTCCCTCAAATTTGATATGCATAACAGAAAAACAGCCCCACAGGGTCTGGGGCTAGCTTGAAGCAGTGGTGATTGGATGCCAGTTCATAGTTCATATTTGGCAGTCCTAGGAAATTTTGGAAAAATTCCTAGAAATCTGGAATTGCTACAGTTCATATTGCCTAAAGAAGATTAATTCCTTAGTTGACATCAGGGATGATCACCTCCTGTAAGGAGGCTGTAAACTGTTACAGCTACACAGTCCCTTTTGTCTGGTCTCTGATTGTGCAGTTGTTTTTTAAAACATAGATGCTTCAAAAGTCTGGGATCCATTTTTCATGGTTTCAGGACTGATTGCTTCATTTATAAAAGAAAGAAAATACTAATAAACTAAAAATTTAATATCTCTCTGAAAGAAAGGGAGAAACCCCCCAATATTTCTATCCATCCATGGAAGCACTCTTTTTTATGCGTTTTTGTTTTCTCTGTCACTCACCCATCCCAGCACCTCCTTCAGCTCAAAGCAGTATGTGAGAAATAGGACAAGGGAATAATATGCTCTCTCTGCTCACTCTTACACCAAGTGCCTCATCAAATTATTCCTCTTGTCTCCCTTCTCTGCCTTTTTCTCAGGTCCACTGCCATGTACGTGAGAAAGGGTGCGTCTTGACTAGTCCCCTGTCCACTTTTTCTTTTCATTGCCCACCACTAAGCTGAAATTAAAAATCTAATTATTTTCATCTTGCTGTGGTTTTTTTTCCTCCTAGGCTTTAAATGCTTGCTACCACTTTTTCAGGTGGTTTTTTTTTCAGGTTTTTGCCTTTAGTTTGACACATTTTCAGGGACTAGCATTTCCCATTTCCATGTGAAGTATATAGTTTCTATAGACTAGCTTTAACAAAAATATCCCAGTCAAAGATGATGTGGAGAATTTTATTTAGTGGTTAAAGAATGGGATGTAGTTTCCCAGGTTTTCAGTTCAGTTGTCTTTCTTGAAATGAAAGAAATTCACCTTGGTTCAATTTGGTGTTATTCAATTGGTGTTATTCAATTTACTCTGGAACTGCTTTGTTTCTGTATTGCACACATTTCTTCTTCCATTTCTCCTGTTGCAAAAGCCTGCTCCAAAACCACCAGTTATATTTATCTAACTGTAACTGACATGACTCTTAATTCATTAACATTTGTGAAATATCTCAAAAAACTCTCTGGATATCAGACTTAGTAGAAGCATCACATTTTGGAAGATTGACTTCTAATGAAGTCACTCAAGTGACTATTGAAGTAAGTATCAGACTATGGAAGCAGAATCCCAATGAAATAATTTTTAATCGGACCTATGCTTTTCCTGTTGCATGGAAATGCTATGAAAATCCCTATAATGAATGCCTCTTTGTGAAAAAAACCCCATATATGAACACAACGGTAGTTAGGACATCTGAGAAAGGTCGCAGAAAACTAATTAAAAATCCAAGGTCAACACAAAGGAAAACAAATGCATAGTTTAACTCAGGACTTCAGTGATGAGTAGGAGTGCATCCATCTTAGTACAAAGTGCTTCTACTGTTTCCTTTGTGGCCTTTTCTTTTTGTTGTCATGACTGCATTAGCTGCCTTTGTATTGAAGTGTTTGTACTCCAAATACAGACACTGCAGTTCTCATCCAGCATTCATTTATGTAAGTCAGGACCAAAGCTTTATGCCTCTTTATAACCCTTCTGTGAGTTCTGACTCAAGCCCAATGTGCTTAATACTTCTATACATCTTCCTGATGTATACCTTTATGAGCACCGATAGGTATCTTATGCTCACTAAGAGTTTCCCTGAAAGCATATCTTCCTCTGTGAGTTTGAAATTACTGAGAGCAGAATGACTTTGCATCTGAGAAATCAAAATATATCCTTAATGCGTCTGAGCAGGATGCTGGATAGGTAAAATGTGCTGTGTGTGATGGATGGATTTTTAATCTGCCTTCTCCATCTATTTTGTGGGCACCTTATCCAACAGAAATGCTGCTGAGCAAACTGGCTTTCATCCACCAAACCACTTAAGCTCATACTCATCTTGGGACATGTGAATCTTTCCACTGAGATATCTGAATAATGTGGGAGCATTGCTCTTTGGAGCCACCAGGCCTGAAACCCTCATGAGGAGAACACAGGGCCAGTTCTGGAAAAACAATTAAAAGTAGTATTACGTCTTGTTACTTCAACAGTTCAGTACTGAAGAAATTATCTCACTAGCCCCTGCTGAAGCCAACAGGATTTTGAGGGCTGTTCCAGAGCTGCCCAGCACCCCACACAGTTAGGAATGGAAAAGAATTAAATGTTCATCACTGAGTGGGAGCTGTTGGTGTCAGTGTAAATGGTGACAAATACACCCGACACTCAAATCCAGAGTTTCCAGAAAGGACTATCACCACTCCTTGAGCCAGCTGCACTGGGCCCTGCCTCTCAGAAAAAGCCCCATCAACCAGCATCACTGCCTGTAGGGTACCTCATCCCAAGCAGAACTGCCATGCCTCTGAGGGCAGCTTTCCCCACAGGGAGTAGGATGCTCAGGAGGAGGTTCTTGGCAGCATGTAGGTATAGCAAGTGCTCTGCTGTAAGGAGGGAAAGGACACTGTCATACTCCTCATGTTTCTGCTCAGTCCCATTTCCTCCATGCTCAGTTCATTAATGTACATTTTGTTAGGCTGAATTAATGGTGGTGTCCTGGCTTTGACTGAGCAGCATCAAAAAGCTGCCATCTCCAGTGTCCCTGCAATCACTCACGGCTCTAGAGCACCTGTGGTGACACGGACCATTTGTCAAAATTAGTTTGGGAAGCAGCTGCACCTATGTGTTGCCATGTAAGCAACAGTCTCTGGAGAATGGGCAGCAAATGAGGGGGAAGGTAGAGCAGAAACCCAGGATGATGATCAGAACCCACCTTGACTAGCAAGAATTTAGTCTTCAAGTGTTTGGCCATACTCCAGAAGACTGTTGAACAAAAGCAGTTCGGTTTTTACCTGGAGCTCTGAAAAACTGGAAAAAATAAAGGTGTGTCTTGGAAAACAGCTTTTAAAATTCTGAGGAAAACTTCTTTAAATAAACAGCTTGTACCTGTGGGACTCTATCTGCAGGTGGGTCAGAGTATTCTGTAAGATTACAGCAAGTCAGACAATGAGAATTTGTCATATTAAGTACCAAATAGACAGTAACATTGTCTTAAGAACAGGAATTTTACTCAGCTGAAAGCTATTGTTTTAAAGGGGGGTCTTTTTTCTGTTACTGATCTGTGAGAAAAATATAACTTATGTCAGTGTAATCTAAAACTTGTTGATGCTATCCATCAGAAAGCCCTGTTGGATTACTTCTGGTCCAGGATCTCAAGGCCCTCCTGAGATTATTACTCGCAGTTTTTATTCCATGTTGATCTCAATCCATTTTACTGATATTTCTCCTTGATCCATGAGATCATTTTCTACTCCAGTCTGACCAGATCTTACTATTGGTAACCTTTTCATGATTTTGAAACTCAGTATTCTGTTGTCTTTTCCATTAAATGCGTCTTACTAACTGTGACAGCAGAAAAAGTGGGATCTCAGTTGATGAGCTTAACTGTAGTCCCAGAACAGAAGTAGGATGAATCATACCAAGTAATGCTTCTCTGATCACCTCTGAAAAATACTCAGTGCTGTTTCTTTTTTGTTTAAAGGGGCGTAAGGTAGGTGGAGACACCCCCATCCTGTGCTGGCCTGTGTGGTGGGGTCAAGAACAAGGACAGGAGAGGTCCTGACATCTCTCTTGCTATGGTGATGGGAATGAATTTGTTCTCAGGGTTGCAGCTTGACAGGAAGAGACAGGGAAAATCTGGTGTCCTGACAAAACTTCAGGAAAAAAATAACATCCTTATTTTTTGTCACTGTGCCAAGATGGCCCCTGTGCTCTGGGACTATCAAGCCAAGCTGGACATCTGGTGTGGGGATTCATTTGATGGAATGAGGATGACTACATCAGAGTTAGTCACTCCAGGCTTTCTTCAGCGTCCACAGGGAGAAATGGATACCTCCAGGGGCGTGATTTTCCTTATTGTAAAAAAGTTATCTGAACCCATATTACATGAATTATGCTCCAGATAGCCCCATGTTTCTCTGCTGAACTTGTTAGCTCATTCCATTTTCCTGACACCAAAAAGAAACGTAACATCTATTATAAATCCCTACTGTAACTATTCAGGCTTGCTTCTTGCCCTCCCCTATGGTCATAAGAGAGCAGTAGATCACTAGATTCTCAACAACAAAGCTTTATGTACCAGAAACTGTTATCATGTCCCTCTGTCTTCTACATGAAATAAATGGGGTTTTTTTCCCTCAACATTTCCTTGCAGGACATCTTTGTTCATTTCTTATCACTTCCACTGTTTTGACTGGACTTTCTCCAGCTTGCCTTCAACATGTAATATATTCTATAATGATTAAATAACTTGAGCTGAGTAATATCTCCTGTTCTTCACACCATAGCCTCTAATTCAGTTATCTCCTTTTATTCTCGTAAGATAAACATTGAGTCTTTATGAATATTGCCTCCCATAATAGATTTTGAGATATACATATCTCTGGTCTTTCCTCATGAATCTATATTCATACAAAACTTTGAACATGAAGACAAACTGAAAAACTCAGTTGTTCCTGCCACTGCTTGGCACATTTGCAGTGCTGACACTGACAGCCCAGTAAAGAGGAGGAAAAATAAGATTAGCTTTGACTCCAAATGCCTTCCAGGGAACTGGCTGCACTTGGGTTTGAATTTACATCTCAGCAGTAGACAGATTTACATTTCAACCATTAGATCTCTGTGAGAAACTTCTACTCCCTGTGCATCTGTGATTTTTCTAGTTCTTAGTTAATGAATACACATAGATTTAATACTAATGAAGACACAGGGAGCTGTAGGATAATGAGAAGCAGGAAGCAGTTTCACACAGTTTCTGTGAATGAAAAATGTCTGTGGGTGTTCATAGTACTCAGAGCAGAAAAGTATGGAGCTCAGTAAAAATAAACGTTGCTGGATTATCCCTCCTAAAAAACTCTTCTGAGAACAAATCCTAGCCAGAAATTCCTCAAAAAAAATCCAGCCATGGGGCAATGTTATTTTGCTCTTCTGTTCTGCAGAGCCATACTGTTGATTTTAATGGACCAGGGCTCTGAATATGCTTTAGATATACAGACAGATGGAAAGCTGACCCATGTGCCGGGCATTATTTGCTCACCTTTCTGTGTGGGGCAGAAAAGAGGAGAAAAGCATTTATAAATTTCTGTAAAACTTTCCTGAATTGTAAGAAGTTCTTCACTTTATTTTAAAATGAGGGCCTATTTCTTTAAGTTGAGAATGGGTAATTTTTTTGGTGGCGTAATTTAGTGTTTTCTCATAAGTGCTGTTCACCAATCCAAAACCTGTCTTGTTTTTAGCTGTCACTGCTCTGAATAAATTCAGTCTGTGGACCAGTGCAGCATATGGCACCAAAATTCAGTGCAAGAAAAAAGTTAGCTTTCAATTTCTGTGTCTGTGGCCAGTACCAAATCCATGTGCGATGAAAAACATTAATCAGCAAGAACTTGTATGGGCAAGGCTGAAACATCAAAAGAGTCAGTCAGATGGTGCCCAGACCTTCCCCGGGCTTGTCTCAGCTCCCGCTATTTAATGCAAATGAGGTAATTTCACATATGCAGATAGTGGTGTGATCCTACCTCACATCTTATTCTTCCTTCTGGGAGTCAAAAGCAGCCAAATGTTTTGAGGAACCCAGTACCCTGAAGGCAACCACTAACTGCCATGGTGCAGCACTTACAGGGTAGGCACTCACATGTGCAGGCCTGGGCTAAACCAGCTTTTCTGTCTTCGTAAGGAATAGAGCACAGACAGCAAAAGGGAATGAGGAGAAGTGTGATACCTGAGAAACAAGCATTCTCCTGCTGACTGAGGAAAGAAAAAGGACATCTAGAAAGAGAAGAACCTAAGCCAAAAAAAAAAAGTGAAATTGAATCAATTTCACAATTAAACTGAAATGCTTGAAGCAGAGAAGCCTTGTTCCCTTTCCCACTCCCCAGCAACAGCAGCAAATAAACAAAATGAGTTGGAAGCAGGGACAAACAGAACAGATGCTTTGCTCTGGATTTCTCCTTGAAAGTGTGGTGCTCAAAAGACAGTGCCTGATCATTATGTTCTCACCGAGCCTTTTTACATCATTTTTTTCCATTCAGTCTGTTTCTTATTCATTGCTCTCAAGACACAAATGTCTTTTCTTCCCAAGTAAGTGATTCTTATTCTCTTTTCTTCCATAAGTCCTTGCTTTACTTCTCCCTGGTGTTGACAACTTGTACTGTAATCACTTCACATAGCTGACAATAGGGAGTCAGGTTTCCCTATGATGCCCAAGCAGACATTTTGAAGGTGTCAGATGGAACCAATATAGTTAAAGAATAACAGAAAAGTTTGAGGATTATTTATATTTTTATGGCCTTTAGCCATGTCTCCATATGTTTCAACATCTGTTGTTTAGTAGACATTAAATGCTGCTTGAGCAGTGAGATAAGTTCATGGGTTATATTTGTACTTTAACCAAAGGGCCATGTGCTTTTATATGTATTTTAGAATTCATGGGTGCACTTAGTCAATAACAAATCATGTTGGACCATCTGCTATTTAAAAGCTCCGCAACTTCTTATGGTGAGTTTTTTTATAAGTCTTATCATGTCATTTAGGAAAAAAACTTCATCTGCCTAAAGAGACAGCTTCTTCAATATAGATTCTTGAAGCCTTCCTTAAGTGCTGGTTTAAAAGAAGGGACATATGGTTACCATCATAATGGCAATGATTGCTGGCTGGTAGGACAGTGGTGAGAGGAGCTATGAAAATTTACTTGAAAGAGCCCAGCTTCCCAGGGCTTTTTTTCCACCTAGTAAAGGTGAAACAATTCAATCATTACCACGCTATTGAATTTGTGTCTCCAACACAAATGTGTCTCATAAATGAATTACAATAGCTCAGATCCAGGAACCTATTGTGAAGTACACCATTTAAGCAGAATTTCAGAACAAAAATTTACAAGGATTTGTAGATACACAACATCATGTTGATAAATGCCCAAATGAGCACTGAATTTAACCAACCTTTGCAACAGTTGCTGTTGATAGCTGCTAGTCTATTTAGCTGTTGCAATGATTTGGCCTTTAATAGTATAACTTGCTGATGACTATCACAAAATCTTCAAGAAAACACTAATTTCCATGAGGTTTGTAAAAATTATGCAACAGAATTTATTCTGACACAATTTGAAAAGTCTGTCTTTGCAATCTTTAAAATGTCTGTGTTTCTGTATCTTCTCTCGATTTCTCTTAAGAACTGGAAATATTCCTCCTGTGAATAAGGTGACATAAGCTCCTTTTTCACTTTGAAGAAATATGACTTCTTGAAGAGAAGCTACACAAAGGATAGGGAAGGGAATTTTCTCAGTATTTAGTTCTCTCATTATTTTGTTTTTCTTTTCCAGGGTATCATTTTCAACATTGTATGCATACTTGCACCCCCCTTGGTAAGTACACTGAAGGTATGCTTCAATTGCAGGAGTAGTGTCTAAAAAGAACATTTTCCACTTTTTCTTCTTGACGTTTTTATGCTTTTTTCAACTGTAAACCTTCAGAAGAAAGTAGCTCTTCTTCCTTGTTTGTTCTCTATGCATATAGGAAAGAAGCAGGAATAAAGCCAATGGTTAGACCCGATTATTTACATGCACATAGAGCCACAATCTGAGTAGCCTGTGCTGCTCTGGGCAGCTGGGATTCTTTCTGTACTTGTCCATGCACAACCCATAATCACAGCCTAACTTTAAAAGATATCTGATTGCATCAACCAAAATAAAATGTTCTTTCCAGAAGCCCAGTTGGCTGCATTTTTTTTCCTTGAATTTATATAATATATAACAAAATACATATAATTGACATTTCAGACACAGTGTTTAATCTGACTTTGGAAAATTAACAGCTTTTCTTTGCAGCAATCACCCCCTACTCTTTTTTTTTTTTTTTTTTTTTTGAGAAAGAGCAGATTTACAAATTTTCAAAGCAAGAGAGAAGCTGGAAACTGTGTGTGAGGTATTTGGTTAAAAATAGTCCCTGTAGTTTCCCAAGATTATGGAGAGAAAACTCCACCAAATCAAAGAGCCAGCCATAAGCAGAGAAGCAGTGCAACCTCCAAAAAGAGAGATTTTGGGATGAAAGACTGGCACAATGAATTCTGAAACACTGAGAACTTTTTGTTACAATTGCTGTAGATTTATTAGAGAGCTAAGGGTGTGTGTGTGTGAGAACTGCAAGACCATGGCTACCGAGTCCCCTGAGAGGTGGAGGGCTTATTCAGAGAACCAGTGACAAACACGGAGGTGCAGAGTCAGGAGAGGTTTTCCCCCATAGCTCATCAGCCAGAGAAGTGACTCCAGAGTCTTCCGGTATATTTTTGGGTGTAGGGAGGAGTTTTATCATTCTAAATAACTGCATATGCCTCATGATCACAGCACACTTTGAGGTTTTGTGGAAAAGCATACTTATATCACAAGTCCTGCTCATCACCCATTAATTAGAATGGCTAGAAGGATTTTCACATTTTTCTGAAATTTAAGGAAATGCAATAAATAATATTTTGCAACATAGTGTTTTCAAAAACAATAAAAGTGGATGAATGGTCAACTACTGAATAATTTTGGAACTTGGCAAGAGTTCAGATGGCAATCTGCCATATCACAGGACTGACCTCCCTATTTTTTCCAATTGGATTTTTTCTAAATAAATCATATTTCTATGCCTCGAACATTTTGATGCAAGATGGCATCCCTTCTAGCTAAGAAGTCTTTTAACCCAAGGCCAGCTGTTGTTTCTGTTGTTCTCGTGTTTGTGGCATTTTTGCTACCTGCATTGAGTACTGAATCAGACACTTTTGGGGATCTTCGCAAGATTTAAAGCTGAAGCTAATGAGTATGTCTCTGTATCAAGCAGAATTTGGAAGACAATCTAAACTGTCAGAAGGGATATTTGACATCCAGTGATTAGTAGATTGTATTTTGAACAGTAATTAAGAATGTAGATTCTGTAATGCTAGCTGTTAAGAAGATATACTAGATTCAAACATATAAATGTAGTCTAAAATTTAAGACCTGGTGCTAATTATTTATCAGAATCCCTGCCTAAATATACATTTGTGCTACATAATATAAATAAGATATAATAATGTAAACTTAAATATAAATTTTTACTAATCCTAGAAGTCCAAGACTTGACCTTATTCTTGAAATATTTGTGCAATCATTGGAAACACATATTTAAATGTTTAGGACACAGCTAGCTTAGTTATTAATTGGGAGTAGTATATATCCTTCTTGAAATCTGACAACTGGACTTGATCTCCTGTAACATGTGTGTAGACTGTGTACCTTCTTCAAAACATTTGAGCAGATAACTTCCAGGTCTCTGATTATCAGCATAAGTACAACACTCTGAAAATCATAAGAAAATCATGGGCTTGGCTTCCTGTCTTCAGTTTCATTAAATGGTGATTATTTTGTTTTAAGCAAGCTTGTTATAAGATACAATTGTATTTTAGGTGAGACATAATTATCTTACATTTAGAGATAAAGAGTGTCAGTGTCCCACATTCCAGTAAAAAGATTTACTTTTTTTCAGTTGTCAGTTGTCAGCTCTCAAAAGGACTGAAAGCACCTTGTCTAAATATTTTGGAAATTATTAATATCCTACAATTTAAGATTCAATTTCACTTCACAGCTCTGTTCATTCAGTATCACACCATTGTGACTCTGTTAATCAAAAATCAACATTTAACTCATTTTGTACTTTGCTTTACTTCCTTATTAAGTCTTTTGGAGGAATGAGCTTGAAGTGAAATGAGAATTCTGTTTTCAGCCGAATTATCCTCACAGGTTCCAGAACCTGAAGGCATTCTGAAGTGCTTTAGATAATGAAAGGAAGGAAGGCGCTGACAGGGGAGGGCTATGTGAAAAGTTTTGCAGTGTAAAGGTCCAGGAAAAGGAATGAGCACTAAGAAGTTGATATGGTGGCTTAAGGAAGAGTAAGAGAAAGCATCTGGGAGTCTGGAGAATGTCAGAGGTCAGTTGGGGTAAAGGACCAGGAAGAGTTGGCGTAAGGACCAGGCAATTCACAGATGTTTCAGACATATTTCAGCTAAGTTGAGCTGAAGGCGGACTTCACACTTTGACAACAGCCTCTTAAAATGACTCTGCTTGGTAAGAGCTTCTCAGGACAATAGATCTTGCAAGTATTCCAGGGATATTTCAACACAAAAATACATATCCAGTGCAAACCACTGGGGCCTACCTGATGCTGGTTGGTATTGTGCATGTAGGTTAGGAAGGCTGCTCACTTCTCATTACCTTGACTTTCCGGAAACTGTGTGTATACAAAGCCATTAAGACCCAATAAAAGCCTTAATTTTTTATGGGAAATGCATCGCCATACTGAAACAAAGATCAACATAACAAAAGTACAGTGTTTGAAGTCCTGTAGGCTCATTGAGGCAATATTTAATTTTTTTGTCGGGTGGCACTGTAAGTACTGCAAAATATATATATTGTGTGAGAAACAACAATTTTCCCAGAAGGCAACAGACTGGAGAGCTCACCATTATGATGAAGAGAATTGCCTAAGAGGCAGAGGACTTTTTGTCCTCTAATAACCACCCAGCTTATTTCTGTGTTGGTGAGAACTGGAACATAGAGTTTCTTGTATGGCTTGAGTTGAAAACTAATTTGTCAAAATTTAGGTATCAGCTGATATGCATGACTTGTGATTTAAGAATACATGTTTTACCAACACCTTATGAAAGACTGGAAGAAATGGCAATATTTAGAACATTGATATTAAAGTATGTAGAACAACTTTCAGAAGGAAAATAAACAAATATACTTCACTGTCACCATAATTAAGTGAGAAAGAATACTTTCCTGTTTTGAATAACTTCTTCCCACGAACACAGGACATGCTGAGAACTGAAGCACAAGCTCTTGGGTAACAGAGTCCAGCAAATGCTGAAACCTGTTTTTAATTGTTTCCCTTGTAAGCAATGGCATGTATGCAGCTTTGATTGATTTGTATTTACCAATCAACACAGAATATTTCAATGTACAATATAAATCACCTGGTTTTCTGAGCTACCTTGTAAATCTTGACAATTTACAGCAGTTAACACATGCTTTCCAGCTGCTGCATTTATATCAGTGAAAACAAGGCCAGAGACAGTAAAAAGGCTCATCTTGATTTCCGCAGGCTTTGAGTGATTCTCTTTGAGATCATGGATCTGTGTTAAGAGAAGACAGAGACCCACCAGCCACACAGATGTATCATTTATCACTGAAAACCTCACAACAAGACACTTTATGATTCTCTTAGTCAAGGTGGGACATTAGAGTTTTATTGCTTTGTATTCTTCATGTCAGATCAATTTTAAACATTCACTAATATAACTCAGTTTGGTGTTCCTGTGATAATGAGACAGACACACCTGAGCTGGGACTTGTGACACTCCTCCATACTGATAGACCTGCCCCCACTCCATTAGTAAGAATTTTTCCATAGATAAAAACAAATCTCAAGGGTTTTCAGCTACCAGCCAGTATGTTGAAAAAATCCACTTCTGCCAAACACTGTGAGGGTTCCAGTAAACAAAACTTGCATTATTTTGGGAGAAAAGCATAAGAGAAATGAGGCAGGAAGGTTTTTGGGGGTTCTGTAGACTTTATAATATGATCTGTCCAGTGGGGTGGGAGAACTTTCAGCACAGTTTTCACTCAAAGCACACATCTTCTTCTGGCTCTTCTTAGTTCTGCTGTAAATTAAATACAATGGATCCCTGCTTCTGTGTTCTAGACTGTCCTTCAATATTTTTCCCATTAACACATATGCCTTTCACTTTTCTTCTTTCTTTGAATTGGTTGGTCCACTTTTATAATTAACTAATGAGTATCAATCACAGGTGACTCCCTAGTATTCCCTTTTTCCCCAATTCATAGCCCTTGGCATCACTCCTCCATTTGGTCTCTCTGTCTGACGTGATACACAGATATCAGATTGTGTTTAGCATGGCTTGGACAAAACTGCTGATATTTTCCTGAGGTTTTGCTTCCTCCCACTGATTCTGAGATTTGGTATGATGCTGGATCTGTAGGTCATTTTGTCTCCCTGATCACTCATATCTAAACTGTTGTTGTCCATATTCAATTTTTAAGGGCCTGATCCTGCCTTTTAGATAGCAGAGCTGTAGGTCTCAGCCAGAGCCCTGTTATACCATATTCTTTCATCCCTTACATCTGTCTCCTTCATAAGCGCAGCAAGAAGATTACCATTTGCAGCAAACATTACCTTTGTTTTTTTGCCTATTCCTTCATTTATATCAGAGCCTAGAATATGGAGAGTGGTTGCTCCAGGAGACAGTGACAACTTAGGTGCTGAATTTCTGTATTTTGCCTCTCTTCAAACAGGAAAATAGAGAAAGGGCAGAGAAAAGGGCTCACAAAATATCCCTTAGAGCTCATCATTGATGACTCACAGGGCAAATCACTGCTCTTGCCTGTATTCTTGGGGGAACTGAACCTTAGTTTCACCTCCTATCTGTTTCTTTCTTGGCAAGTTGCTTATATACTCAGGTCTCACATCCTCTTGTGCCCACTGGTCTTGCTTTAGCACTGGTGCATGTGGCAACACCTACCAAGCTCATTTGTAGAAGTTTAGAAATCACCTATGAGAGAAATAGTTCAAAGAAGAGAGAGAAGGATTTAATTAAAACTCTGACTGACTAATCAGACTGCATTTGAACAGACCCATATTCTTCCCAGAGACTGGCAGTTTTCTGTACTTACAGCCTTTCAGAGGAATGTTCCATGAAACAGTGCTGGAAGATTTCGTGGTTTACTGCTTGCACCTCCCTGTCCCTAGAGATTAGAAGAGATTTCACAAGCATAATGGTAATGTAGGGGGGTATGTGTCATTACACTGTCAGCAGTCCTGTCTGGAAACTGACCAGAGACAGGCAACAGAAAACAGCAAGGCTGTGTGAAGAGAATACTGTGCTGATCACATATTACATTACTCTGAAATTGAAAAATTGCTTCTTCTGAAAGTATAATTTGTGGAAGGTTTAATTGCCACATACAATATCTTAATAGGAATGCAATCTGTTTGTGGTCTGCTGGAAAGTACAGAATATACAGTTCATTGTTTCACAGATTTCAACACACTGACATTAATAAACTAAATTAATCTCTCCAAGAGATGAGTGTGGCCTTCAAGAGCACCTCTAGATGTTATCCTAATTGCTTGAGCAAAGCAGGCACTTACTGATAGTGTGGAAGCTGCCTTGTACATAAAGAAAACAACTCAACTCCAAGGTGTAACTGATAGAAGAACTTTAAAAAGCTTCAGATATTTTGACTTAACTAAAATTTCTCTGGATTTAAACATGTGAAACCCATATCAAATCAGATCTTATAATTAAGAAACAAGTAAAATTAATGCTATTTATGCCATTATTTTTTGTATTTTTATTTTCTTTTGATCTTAAATCTTGCCTGTAATCCTCTTTCAAAATTGTATCTGATTTGAATTTGTCTCTTATTATGTTTGGATTATAACAGTAGCAAGCTAGTAGGCAATAGTCTGATTTGTTTTAAATGAAGTTCATCAAACTAATTGATTTAAGTAGAACATACCTGATTATAGGTGTACGCAAGTGAAAGGAATGAAGTAACATAGGCAGATTGCATGCATTCCACAGCACATGCAGCACCAGTTTGTTGAGTTTAGGAACACATATGAGAACAGTGTTAAAAGCACTAAGAAGTACTTATGAGGTACCGTATCTCCATATATCGAATGTGAGCTATCTCCATCATCTGGAAACTGAAGGATATGCTGCCTCTCTATAATAGATTCAATAGTTCAGGTATAAGGGATAGATTCTAGTGGGGTCAACTAAGTCATGTCTTTTTGTGAACTGCCACTGAGAACCTTGAAAATGTGTATTGCAGCATTAGGCTCGCTACTGTGAACCACAGCTGAAGGGCACTGCCATCAGCTAGCTTAAGAGCACAGATCTTTGTAATACTCCTTGGTGGGTTTATATCATGCTTTACATCTTATTAGAGGCTTTGAGGAGTCCAATAAGTCTGCACTAAATTTCAGGAACAACTGATGTATCCTGAATTTGTATGACTGATGTTACTGAAGATAACACAAAATATTTTCAAAGGCAGTGATTTGTTGTCAGAAGGGAAAGTTCTTAACAATTGCAGCATTCATAGCATATCTATAAATAGAGATATGTATATTTTTATTCCCTTCCCTCTGTCAAGCCCCATCAAAGATAGCAGTTGCCCAAGGCTCCCTTTTGTGTCATTCTCCTGCCTTTTCTGTCTTACTAATATGTGAGGGTGTGAAGGTGATCAGAGAGCCTCTGTCATCCCTTTAATTTTTCACTTCAGAAACCTTTATAACTCAAAAAATAAAACAAGGTTTTCCAAATGTAGCCCCTCATTTTGGATATCTCAGTGCCTACATCATTTTTCACAGGTATCTGCAATACTTTGAGAATCTTAACCACCTAATTACAGTTCATTCTGGCTGCAATACTTGAAATCTCACCTACTGCTTATATACTGCCCTGTGACAAAGCTTCAATTACCTATTGTCCTTTTGCTGTTTTGCTATAGGGAATACAGAACATGCAACACCTTCTTCTGAGTTTTAGTTCTGTTTGGTCTACAACATTTGAAGTACTTGCTGAAATGTGAGATAAGAAACCAGCATTTTATACTTAAACAAATCCCACATTTATCTCATATTTAAAGGTAAAGTGAAGTATGGTAAAAGATTTCTGTGCCCGTCCAACTCTTCTGTGGCACATTCAATTTATATAGAGCCAATTGTATACTCTGCATAGCAAATGTTTTATTCTAGCCAACAGAGCTGTGCTGTTCAAAGAATTCTGTGTTAATGGCTTTTGCAGAAGTTGGAACACACTATGGGAATGTTATCCCAGTCAATGAGAGGTTCAAGACTTCCTCAAAAAATATTAATGGAAATTGTTGTCCGGAGATTTCCCAAAAGATTTGAAGACTTTTCCCCTCCTCTACTAAAACAGTTGCTGAAAAACTGCAGACCTTGCAGTGTTCAGAATCAAGAAAATACTCAGCAGATGCTGTTTCTGTCCCAAAGTGAGGAGTTCATGGCTTTTTTTTTGGCAGCGCCCATCCTGTGTTGGTGGAGTTCACACAGCCTTCCTGACAGGGTGATCCGAGGTGGGGGGAGTGCCGTGGGGAACGACACACACCAGCCCTGCAAGAGAGTTCAACTTGCCCTGCTCCTCAACTCTTCCCACCAGACAACACTTGCAGCACTGCTGTGCTGGATCTCTAAAGAAACGCTCATTTGTTCTTTGGCAACCCTTGTCGCCAGTCAAAATTAAAGCAAAGCTTCTGATGAAATAATGACAACACCTGACATTGCACCCCAAGCACCCGTGTCCTGCCTCCCCTCAGCATAGAAGGTTCTGCCAGACCTTTGTAGTATAGCAACTTGGGTGCAAAACTTTAGGCACAAGTATGGGTTGGATTTGAACACATAGGTAAGTCTATTGATAGTGACAGAATATTCCTGGGAAGGAGACTAACAATCTGGGTTTGGGGACAGAAATGATGCAGAGCAAGTCCTCATCCCTTCTACCTGTCAGTCCAGCAGCCTCAGTTTTGCTGTGTTCTTCACAAGAGTTTGCTCTCTGATTCCTCACAGTGCTGACAGCTATCCAAATGATTGCAGCTTACTAGCAGATACCTAGATCCTTCCTTATTTCCTGTGTTGCTGTGTGTGCATTTCTGTCAGACCTTGTACTGTGTTGCAAAGACATACCACATGAGCTCAAGTTTTCTACATGATGTGGGATAGACACACACAGAGCAATAAACTGGAGAAGAACCTTAATATCCAGTGTCCTAAGTGATTACCTGGTTTGTCACATCACAACATGCTAACCTTTAGCCTTGGCAGCTTTTTCTATTCTGAAAATTACTTTAAATTCTCTCTAATTGTATTTTGAGGTGAGAATGTGGAACCAGTGCCAGGGACCTTCATATTTAAGGGCTTAGGTTTCTTCCTCTACAATGATGTAAAAAACCTCACACTCTAGCAAAGGCTGTAACAGGCATATTTTGCCTTGCATATCTACACAGAGACACACTTATGTTTCATTTTTTTTCATGTATGTCAAAATAAGTCCAAGATGGTATAAATGTGATCAGGAATTTCCTCTTTCAGTTTTCTTTTCTTTCATATCTATATGACATCTCTGGGAAGCTCTTGGACTGCTGATCAAAATAAAACTCCTAACACTTACTTGTGACATGATACCTGTTTTTTCAGCTACTTTTCCCCCCCAAATTATATTCTAACGGTTCTTATACTTCTTGCATTTCCATGTCATCCTCATGCAGAAACACAAAAGACACCCTGCAGTGTTTTCTCTGCTCGAAATAATCTAGCACTGCTTTGGAGAAGTAACTTGCTCCAATTTAGTCCAATGGAGTACTGCTTGATAGTCAATTTATTCAGAAGAAACGAAAGCCTTGCATTATAGCCCTGAAGCAAAGATAAGCTGTACAACACATCTCCCATCAATTCCCATAAGCGCAAGGACACACACATGCAGGGAGTAAATTCCTGTGATAGTACTTCTGACCTATATATGGGCTTGAAAAGCTCTATGCTGCTTCTGAAAATTTGACCTAAATTTTCTTTCAAGATAAAAAAAAGTAATGTTATCAAAACACTGACTGATCGATTAGGAAAAAAGTCAAAGTAGCAACAGTCAAGGCACTTCCCAGAATTGTGATTTTCTTGATGGTAATACTTCTATGATACTAACACCTCCATCTGAGTGTGTAAAAATCCTGAAGCTTTTACTTCATATTTTGAAATAAGACTTGCTGAATAATCTGATTTTTTTTTTTTTTTTTTTTTTTTTTTTTTTGCTTTCAGTACTTGCAACTATCGTTTTAGGAAGAATATATTATGTAAAAACTAAATTATTTTAAAGTAAATCAAGAGAAAAAATGTTAGCGCAAACTTCTAATGAAGACAGAGAATTAAATGGGTAACTCAAATGATCTGGTCTTTTTCCTCCACACTACACCAGCTACTGAGACAGTTTGAGTACACACTATAATTCCCGGTTTAAGTAGAGAGGATGAGTTCAGAACTGTATCATTTAGCAAGAGGAAAATGGCCAGTCATATACTACAATCTGGTATATGTTGTCTGCAAAGCTGCTTACCATACATTTCCAAATAGTTATCTGCTGTCTGCTAGTGGCTCATGTGGTCTGAATTGAAAAAAAAATTGCTTGCATATGCATTCTATCAGATCTTTTTGATCTTCGAACAGGCATGGACAACAACAAAAAAGATGGTGAACTTTTCAGATTGCAGTGGGAGAAATACAGACTGTATATGTAAATATAGTGTGGTGTGCTTTTGATTTACTGACATGGTTCTCCAGGCCCAGTTTCCACTAAAGATAAAAACTATAAGAATAAATATTCTTTCATTTTGACACATGAAGCTTAGTTGCAATAGAGAACAGTATCGAAAACATATGGAAATAGAGTTAGCTCTAGCTGTTCCTTCAACAGTTTTGTTATGCTTCTCATTTATTCAAAAACCACAGAGAGGTTCACCTCACCATTAAAAAGATGCACTTTTTTTACATTACTTTCTACTTTCCTTCATAACAGAGAAAGAGCTTGAATTCACCGAAACACTTCTGCTGCACCTGCAACATGAAGCAAGCACCATGGCAAGTTCACGTTTTACCTATGATGTTTTCAGGCTAACTCAGATTCAAAACCTTGAGGCCCAGCAGGGAGAGGTGGAAGGCGGCTGTAAGGAAACCACAGCTGTCACTGCCCAAGGAAGTGATGCTTCAGGTCCTCCCACATGTGCCGGAACGGAGAGGACATGTCAGTCACTGTGCAGCCTCCTGTCAAGATCTAATGCTGCTGATGCATTTTCAAGTTATGTTCCAACAAATCGTTATTTTCCTAACCCCCTCACAACTAGCTATGAAAAAAACATAGCAAGTACCTTATCTACACAGTGTCAGGAAAGTTAAGTTTTCTCAGTCCCTTGCATAGAAACAGGTCCATCAACAGCAGAATCAGCCTGTGAAACAAGACCAGCACAGGACCCAGATGCTTTGCTGAAGGTCATAGCCCTAGAAAACGCCATGTAGGACATGGCATACTCTTCCTTCCATAACCCTGTTTTTCTTTTCATTTTTCTTGATATTTTTCAGACAGTTTCTTAGCTGTGGTCATAAACTGATGGGTGGCCTGTGACTGAGGAAGTATGGAGTCAGAAGGACTTACTTCCCACTTACCTTGGGCCAGGGTCAGAGGACCTCTATGTATCAAACCACACATGCAGTGTGTGTTAAGGTATCACATAAAGGATAACACACCCAAATAAATATGTTATCCTCTGGTCCCTTGTTCATGCTCTTATGGACAGGGAGTAGCACAGCTCTGTGCAGCAGTCAGGAATTCACTTCTCAGGAAATGCCTCATGCCTTTTCTTTTACACTTTCTCATGCAGAGCAGGAATTTCTTTCATGTCCCTTTTATGTCCTTGTTCCTTAACCACAGCACTATTCAACTAAGACATCTGGCACCCCGTTTACCCTGGGGAGCTTTGGAGTGTTATCTTTTAATGTGGTTTTTTTTGTAGAAACACTGGCTGATTACATGTGTGCTGTTTCCACATCTTAAAACTACTTGTTAGTAACTATTGCTTCATTAATATTTCTAGTGCCATTGAATGCAATATTATGACATCACCATTGCCTCTTCTCCTGTGCTGGTTTAATTAAGGCATTTGTTTGCTTTACGGTTATTACTTCCTGTACCAGGAAACCAAACACACTCTTAAGAGGTTAACAATGGATTCAAAGTTGTCCATACGCAGCTTGAGGGAATAATTTTTAAAAGTCTATTAAAGGGATAGGGGTATTTTCCTGTATATTTCTGCTATTTCCCTGGAAGGTAGCAACTCAATTATCCGGCTTTATCTGCTGCATATGCTGATATTTGTTTACACTGGCTGTTTGCCTAAACAGCTCAATTTCCTATATTTCCAACTCAAGAATAAACATAATGGTACTCTATAGTGTGTCCCACTGCAGGCAAAGGAACATCTCAATTACTGAGCTCAGCTGGAGAAATTCCAGCAAAAAATCGAATCCTCTTTAAACCCTCAGAGTGCAGTCACAGAGCCACAACTGTGCAGGAAATCCCCTTGCATGCAGATCCCACTGAAAACACCTGGCACCCAGCAGCTGGAATGGTTTTGGAATGATGAACCTTTTTGCATACCCTTGTCTAGGGAAGCCATTGCCCAAGCTCTGAGGGTTGCCAGTGATTGTGCCTGTGGCTGATCAGATGGTTTAGGGCTGGGTTTAATATCACACAGCCTGCAGTTCCCAAACAGACACTCACAGAGTAAGCATGCATGTAAAACAGGCAGAAAGCAGGGGTTTGCCCTTGCCTTGGCCTTCTCTGGGGTCTTGATGGCTGCGGGAGATCATTGTAAACTGCACTTTATCTCTCCACAGCTGCCTACATGGAGGTCAGACTCAGCAGATGAGGGCAAAGAGCAGGACATAGGTTTTCCAGCTCCACCAGAGCAGGCACTGGCACAGAAAAAATATTAGGACACAAAGGTCAGTGCTCTCCTCCCTCACAAGGAAATAACTGTGGGAGAGACAGTCTAGTGACCCTTACAGGAGCATCAGTGAGAAGCTTCTGTTTCAGGGGATAACTCACATCACAGATATAAAGGACTGTGCACCTGTATGGGGACATTTGGCTGCTGTTACTGGCCGGTCTGGGAACTCCGTATGTAATACCTGGACATGCCACTGGGGTTTATTTTCACCTGGATGAGCTGATCAGATATGAAGGGTTGAACATTGCTCATAAATGAAATGCAGCCTTCAGCCAAGATCCTAATGAGCCAGAGCTGGCTGCTGGTCTGAAGGGCTAGTATGTGCTCTAATTACATCATGATGAAGCATCCTCACTGACATGTCACCACACTGCTATTAGTACACAGAGCTCAACAAGGAAAAAATGAATCTGCTAAGTCCCTAATTCATCACAATAAAGTAAATTACAGAAGTAGAAATTACTCTCACAACACACTGAGCTGTCCCTGAGCTCCAACCTTACAATCATCTGATGAACTGAGGCAGCTAAGACAAAGTAGACCCAAGAAGCCACTGCTGGGGAAAGGAATACAGGGCAGCAATTGTCTCTCCCATGTGCAAAGGCAACAACCAGAGAAAAAGGTCCCCAGTGATGCTGACTCCGGCAGCTGTGGCTATGTCTCCAAGCCAAACCTAAGCTTCCATCCTCTCCCAGCCTGTGGCCTCCAAAGAGATGGTTTCACTGCTCCTTTTATTTTTTATCAGGCCTGTGTAAGGCCTGGATTGAGAGATAAGAAAATGTAATGGTCCAGAAAAGCTGCCTCTACAAAATGTAGTAACAGTGGCAGTTAATACTGGAGCACCATCTACTGTCTACTAAATATCTATTAACACGTGTGTTTAAGCACATGTCTGGCATTCACACCAAAACCTCTCTCTGACCACCTTCTTCTGATTTGACTTTTCTGCCTGCTTCCTAGGTCTTGTCTCTGGTATGAAGGATGGCCATCTTCTTAGATCAGGCACATATGTGTGTGTCTCTGACAGAGGACCTGGAGGAAGCCAGGTAGAAAAGAGCTGCATTTGTTTGATCAGCAGGGAATGAAAATGGACAGGACTGAAGTAAGGTGACCTGGCATCAGATAGAACAGGTGTCTGATCAGACACAACAGCCCCACATATACAAGGACAATGGTATTGGTCTCTCACCAAGACAGACTAACCTAAAAGCAAACATTTTCTAAAATCCTCTATGAGAAAAAGCAGCATTATTTCTCATCACTTTCCTGCAGGGCAATGGGGAGGCAAGACATGGAACGAAAGAAAATCTTCCAGACCAGTATTTCAGAGTTTTCACAAGTTCAGGAAAACAATGTAACACCAATTAGGCTGGTTGCATCCATTAAAACTATTGCACTAATTACAGCAATACTTCACAATTCAAGACTTTCGGCAATGACAGTGGTAGAAGTTCAGGAATGTAAAATAAAAGTTTGATCTAATGTGTCATGACTTCTGGTCCTAAATGTCAGCCTGTAATGCTTATCTTTCTCCTTCTGATTACAGGAAAATGGAGAGGGGACAGAATGAGGCTATGGAGAAAGACGAAAAAGAAGAGCAAAAGAAATTGTGGCTAACAGAGGTTAAAAACAACAAGCAAAACCATAATAAAAGTAATAAAAAGTGAAAAAAAGTATGACTTTTTACTACATATGACTACATGATGCAGAGGAAAGTGTTGAGAGATACCTATAGCTGCAAGAGAGGGGTGAAAGACTGATTTGTGAGAAGAAAAGTATGGAAGAAGATAAAGCAGGGGGGAGAGAAAATAATGAATGTACAAAATGTGCTAGAAAAGCAAATGCAAAAAGAAGAGCTTAATTTGTGTGATATAACAAACAAACTGCAAGTATTTAAAAGTTAAGTATTCTGCTTATCCATTAGGTCAGAAGTGTATGCAGCTAAATTCAGTTAGGACAGAAATCTAAGGTTTACTGTCTCAAACTTACATTTCACTGTCTACTTTATCCACCTTTAAATAAAAATATTAAAAACCCACAAAACTTAGTTCTTGGGCCTTCTGGAAGTTGTTTTGTTTTTTTTTTAACGAAGTTGCATCTGCACATGTGAGGCTGTGAAATGACCGAGGCTTTCATTCTGGATAATTACAGTGTGGACTCTCCAGAAGAACTCTAAAACATTTTCTGTAATATCTACCTTCAGTAGAAACATTACTGTCTAGATTCTGGATGCAAGAGTGAAGAAACAGGCAGATTATTTTCCCAACACTTCTTGAGAAACAAAGTTCCTGGCCCACCTCCCTGCCCAAAAGAGAAGCTCTGTGCACACTCAGTGGGACAGTAACTCCTCTGTTTCACATTTTAAAAGTTTAAGCTGTTCTTACAACCTCTATTTTGTTCTGTGAAACAGTTGGTTACTGTTGAAACAAGTGAGCACTTTATCGTTGCCTTCTGTAGATTTGACCCTTGGAGTGTATTTGGAGAACAAGATGATCCAAACTTGCTGTAGAAGAGAGTTGCACTAAACAGCTGGTCTCCAAGGTTTTCCAAACAAAAAGTGTTTACAATTTTATTGGAAAAAGAATGCAATTTGCCGCTCCTCCAGTTTTTTCCCCTGTATCTCTAAAGACCTTTGCTTAAATGCCATCAATAGCCTACTGTAACCTGTGTTTTTTTGGTTGCTGGTTCAGAAACATCACAGGAATTTGTTGGGCTGTCTCTGAAAGTGCTGACAGAAGATAGGGATGGGAGGGGTGGAGGGTGGCTGCAGGAAGTTGAGCTCTAGGATGGAAAGCCTGATCTCTCTCTATCAGATGGAGGCAGAAGAGTAATGCAGCAATTTGGCATGAATTCAGTGTGGCTGAGAGCTCCTGCTGGGAAACCCTCTGAGATCAGAGTTATGTGGTACTTGACACAGTTTTTTTCTAATGTATTTTATCATGCTGTAAATTTAATTTGGAAATATAACTAGGCTGCATAATTTTCCAAATAAATGCAATGGGTTTTCTTTCTTTGGAAACTTGATTTCTATTAAAAAGAGACATTTTTAAAGCTCTGAGTTAGTCTTGCCTCTCTCTTACTCTCTCTTGAAAATACTGATGCTGTGCCTCTTTAGAGAGTGCTTTTCTGTGTAAAGTGGCACCAGAAAAAAACCTTACCAGACAAAGGATGTAGAGGTTTAGACAAGATCTATTTAGGGGCTTAACTGATTGTCGGCAGCAGTACCAACACAAACTGGAAAACCTCTTGTCAAAGAAAGGTTATCTGAAGGTTGCTGGGTTTAGAAAAGAACATGTCTCTCTCTTCTTCAGCCACCCTCACACTCCACCCTGGCATGTACTGTTATAGATATATGTTGGCTTCTTCAGATAACACATCTATCATCATGCAAATCAGACAAATCAGTGACGCCTTAGTTATCAATAATTCTGTTATTCAGGGCAAAACTCATACAGTTTCCACTGCTTTGGGTCAAGAAGCATCAACAAAAATATGCCTTGGATCAAAAAAAGGTTTGGGGATGATGGAATGCATGAACCAGATCACCATCTCCTAATATATCACATATCTGAATATGATCAACTGCTATTTGATTGACATGGTTCCATAGGATTATTGCACAGAATGACACAAAAAAATAATTTGGAAATTATGTAGTTTTCAAACGAATAAACTAGGATTTTTAATTCAAAAATTTAGATAACCAAATGCTTGGCTAGCTACAAATCTTCCTGTCTACACTTCTGATTTTGGCTTTTAGTCCAATTATATGGTATAAGATCCCAATATTAAATTTATAACAGCAATATTGTCCTCAGTTTGGCCTCATTGTGCTTAGGGCTATGATAGTTCAAATGTAGTGGTTTAAATTTGTAATCTCACGCTCTTGGGAACATTTTCAGTTATAATTATGGAGCCTAATTAAGTGACAAAGACGGGATTGCTAGATAGCATAAGATATTTTCTCATCAATATGCAGTACTTGTCATCATAGAATCATATCATAGACTAGTTAAAGTTGGAAGAGATCATAAAGATTATCTAGTTCTACACCTCCCACCATGGTTGGGGACACCTTCCACTGGACCAGGTTGGTCAAAACCCCATCCAGCCCAGCCTTAAACACTTCAAGGGCTGGGACATCCACAACACCTCCAGGAAAACTGCTCTAGTGCCTCACCAGCAGCACACTAAAGAACTTCTTATTATCTAATTTAACCTATCATCTCTCATTTTGAGGCCATTACACCTTCTCCTATCACTCCTTGTCTGTGTAAAAAATTCCTTTCCAGCTTTCCTGCAGGCCCCCTTTAGGTACTGGAATGATGTTGCAAGGTCTTCCTGGAGATTTCTCTTTTCCAAGCTGAGCAACCCCAGTTTTCTCAGCCTGTCTTCATTGCAGAAGATTGTCCCCATCATCAACAAAGATGATAAAGACCACTGGTCCCTGAGGAACTTCACTGGTCAATGGTCTCCACTTCAACATTGAGCTGCTGAGCCCAGGTCTTTGAATCTGTTCATCCAGACAACTCCTTATCTGCCAAGTGTCCATCAAATCCATGGTTTTCCAGTTTAGAGAGCAGGATGTTGTGCAGGACTTTGCCAAATGATTTTCACAAGTCCAGGTAGATGATGTCAGTTGCCCTTCTCTCATCCACTGGTGCTGTAATCCTGTTGTAGAAGACCACCAAATTTGTCAGGCATGATTTTTCCTCAGTGAAACCATGCTGGATGTAACCAACCACTTTTTTACATATTGTTTCCTTTTGCACAGGTCTGGTGCTTGCATTCCCACCTCCTATGTGGATAAACTTGTGAAGATAGGAGATCCATGTCTTTGATAAAGAACTGGATACCAAACTACTGAGATCCCAAAGTGCACAGCATATATTCAGCAGTGCTTGCTCAGGATGTGCACTTGAGTGAGGACTTGTCATGGTGGGCAGATGCAGATTGCCATGAAGTGATCAAATATTCCCTCAGAGGTGTCTGTGGGCAAGCAGTTGTGGGGTAGAGCCTGACTACAAAAGCATGTGGCTATTTTCTCATCCCCAAGGGCATCGTGGGTGGAGTGGTGGGAAGAGCTGGCATTGCAGATCCTTTCCCTGTGGTCTCCCCACAGCAGCTGGTGGGAAGTGCAGAGGCAGATGAGCACGTGGAGCTGAGGGGTGGTTAGGCAGATGATCTCAATGCAAGCAGAAGGCTAAAGACAGCCAGGGTGCTTCCACGGTGGCACTGCATGTACTGAGTTAAAGAGCTATGCAAGCTTCTCCTCAAACATTTTCAGTGAGGTTGTATTTGTCTTAGTACGTTCACCTCCTTCCCATTGTTCTCATGGACATCTGACAGCAGTCTGCCTCTGTTTCCATGACATAGGTCACAGTATGTGTCATGGGGAGAGAAGTATAGGACATAGTACAAAAATAGTCCTTTAGTTATTCTTCAGGAAGATTATGTTTGTTGTGTGAGTTTCTCAGCTCTCATAGGAAATTGCTGGGTTTTGTTGTGTGTGTGTTTGTTTTGGTTTTTTATGAGCACATCTGCCTAGCATCTGAGTTTCTAAATAGCTTCAAATTAAATAAAGTACAGGGTTAACCCATGTGAGGCCATAAGTCTGTTGGTCCTCAGGAACTGAATTTTGAATTGCTTCGGTTGTTCTGCACTACAGCAATGGCTATTTCCACATGGCTCTTAATATATCATCTGAAAACATAAGAATGTGGAACTGACATCAGCATCATCTGCAGCTTTACACCGCTCTGTCAACTGTACTCCAAAATGGTTAGCTTTACAGAGATGTTTTCATCAGCTGAAGGGCTATAAATGGTCAGTAAGTAGAAATAACTGTAGGAAAAAATGCAAGTAACTATTTTTTGGGACACACATATAGTGGTGCTTCAACTACACAAAGCATGAGTTTGCAGATAGCACTAATGCCACTGCTGCAGTTTGGAAGATGACACTTCTATGTCTGAACTGTGTCCACGCAAAGCCGAGGATTCTCTGCGCTATGCATCCAGTTGCTGTGTGCTGCTCTCTGACCTTCTGTGGGGTGGCAGACACCCAGCCACAGGTTCACATCCCACAGCAAGCCACAGAATCACAGCTGAGTTGCAAGAGACCCACCAGGATCACAGAATCAAACCCCTGGCTCTGCACAGGACAATACCCAACCTCTCCTTGCCTGTGGAGTCTGGGGCTGGTGTATGCACAGCTGCCTGTGGCCTCCCTGGTCAGAAGCTGGAATGTAGCCAGTGATTTTTAAGCAAATGGATGGGCCAAAAATGCATAAAACACCCTAATAAATGATATAGTCCTATATTTCAGGATTTTTTTTGGTTTTTAACACATCAGTAACATCTTTTTCATTGTGGGTTTCTTGGGTACTTCTGCATTAGGAAACACTGCTGGTGAGCATGTCAGACTTCAGATTCTAGCTGATATAAACTAAGGCACCTTCACTTACAGTGTAAAGTTTCCATGACCATATAAACGAATAGAAAATTTGGTCCAAGAAATGTGGAAGAAATAGCTGACGGTGCATTACCGTGCATTCACCTTTCAAAGAGTCTCTAGTATCACTTATGTACTTCGAGTTACCAAAATTCCCAATTAACTCCTACCTATCCAATAAAGTGCTAAGACAATTTGAAAGTACTAAGACAGTTTTTTTAATGTCTTTTACCAGACTGCAAATTTTCACAGGGAATAATTACCACTGGCAAGCAGCATATCACCCCTGACTTCTTTCTAGGACTCAAGCCTGTGACGTACTTCACTGACTTCTGACACCAGACTTCAAGACTTAAACCTTCATGACAGCCCTGGGGAATAAGATACCTGATACCTCAGAGATCACAGAGGGTAAAAACATTCTCTCCCAAAAGCAATATCAGATTGAGCAGGATTTTCACTGAGAAAACAAGATGTCATTGAAGATGAGAACTTTGCATGCCCATCTATGAAGCCTAATCCTGGACCACTTATAAGTAACTTGAAGTACCATCTCAATTGTAAAAAGCAATGAGAACAATACACCTTAAAAAAAGAAAAAAAGAGGAAAATCTCAGCTTATGTGCAGACTTGAAAAAACCCCTAGAGGCATATTACTCAATCCTTATGTCCAAGATCTTAATACACCACAAAATGTTGTCAGGGAAAGAATTTCCTGTTACTTTAATCTGTGTGTACACATGAAGAATGTAGAAAAGTTCTGTTTAGTATTATATAGGAGCCCGCTTAGAAAGCACAGCTATACTAAAATAAAACTACATTCTTCATGAGATCGTCTGTTCTCCAGGCAGGAAATTCTGATACAGGAGATCTTATTTTGATTTCTTTAGGTATTTGCAAGTTCTGATTTTTATCTTGGAGATCATAATAATGTTCAGCAAAAAAACTTACCTATTTGCTTTACACTCTGGTTTGTAAAGTACACTAAATTCTACAGGAGTCCCTCAGGACCTATTAGGAATGAGAAGCATTTTGTTATTCCAGATGGTCATGTAATGCTTGTTCTTTACTGATGATTGATGATCTATAGATTTAATCACAAAAAGAGATGCTCATAAGTTCATGATTTTTTTGGCTAAACCCTAATGATTCTTTCCTATACAGGAAAATCTAGCTGCCACACAGGGGTACAAGCTCCTTGCCCTCACTGTGGGTTTCTGTGTGGGGACACACATCTTAAGGAACATCAGACAGAGGTTCCCAGACCAAGAGCAGTCGCTGAGATGGTGCTTGAGCCTGTGGGGTGCACCACAGGTGCACTGTTGTGTCCTCTCTTACCCTGTGAATGGGACTGTGCGCACTCTGTTTGCCCTCTGTACTCCAGAGAAACATTCAGCTGCCTTCTTTGCGCTTTGGGATTTTCCCTAAATTCCATTTTCCTTTTTATTCCCTTTTCTTTTTCTCTACTTTCTCCCTATCTCCTAGGTCCTGCTTTGATATGACATTTCCCTGCAGTCACCTAAGCTCTTTGCCCTCTGAGTGTTGAGCAAATGAATATAAATGGCAGGCTGGCCCTCATGCAGGTTCCCTTTGCTGTGAAAGAAGAAATATGGGAAAATAACTCTGCAGATGTTCTCACTACAACCACAAGACATTGGTACATACTCTTTAAGATCACTGTCTAGCCTGGCTGAATCTGTCACCTTTTCTTATATATACACACATCTTATTAGAGGCATTTGTCTATAGAAAGTCGACCAGACCCCTGTCCAACAGCTGGCACTTTGTAACAGCAGTCCCTAAAGGCCTCGAGCCTGGTAAATAATTTTTAAATATTTCCATGAAGGACTGTCAGTTTGTTTGAACCATTCAGCTGATTCAGCACTGGAACCATGGAAAGGCTGATTAATGGTTTGCTTATTTTACAGACTAACAGCCCACAAGCCAATTGCCCACTAATATTTCCCTGATGAGCACAGGCTTATTTCTCTGTTGCAGTAGGTTGCTGAGAAACTAAACTCCTACATTCCCAGACTGCTCGTGATTTTGGTAACAACTACGTGAAATGGAGTGCCTATTACCATATTTAAACTTAGCATGTAGCCCTTTTTATTTACCATAGGACATAAAGCTGACTGAAAAATTCCCCAGAATTTAATTTCAGCATTGAAAAATTTTGAAATAGAATTAATGGTGAAAAAATTAAAAAGAGATTATTTCATTTAAGGACGAAAGAAACAGAATTAAAAGACAGGAAAAAAAGGAAAAACCAATACATTGGCTGATTGACACAGGCTGCTATTACAGTTTGTAAAACAAAATATTGCTTTCCCAAATAAATAATTTTCTTCACTTTTTTTAAAATTCACTAGTATTAAAATGATTTGTTTCTGCTTTCCAGATATTTAAGATCTTTCACTGTACAAGTGCGGACTAGTCTGTACTACAGAAGGCGGTTTTGAAGTTCATTCTAAGGAATGACATAAAAATGTAGTAAAAACCTAGAGGTTGTCCCTTTTCATCTCTAACAGAGATGAAAATGAAAATTTTACTTATATACTAGTCCAGTGTTTTCAGGGTTTGAAGAAAAACCCTTTACTTTCTCTTAAGAAAGGCAAAGAGAAACACAATACTGCTATTTCAAACCCAAATGGAAAAGACAGAAAGAGGGAGTGGGTCTCATTATTTACATTTCTGTTCTTTTTTCAGGTTCCCTTGTGTTTAAAGAACTTCGAATTTCTTAGAAGATAATGGCAATATCAAAATTCCATTTTAAATGCATTCATTGCTCAAAAGGGCTGGGAGAGTGTGAGTTTGGGCGGGTTGTTAGGTTTGTTTTTTAAGCATGAGCCATTTAGGCTGTATATCAAGTGTGTGCTTCCTGAAACTGTCATTTCAAAGGACAGAGATGAAAAAAGAGCTGCAAATCTCTCTGAAAGCCTACAGGCTACATGTTTGTCATATTTAAACTTTTATTCAGATTATCCAAAAAAACACTGGTGGAATCCCTGGGTCACTCTCCCCGCCATTTTTTTCCCCCTCTTCCTCCCTTTTTGTTAAGGCTGATGAATTCAAGTCCATACATTTCACATAAGCACAGCTCAACCAGGTATTGACTGACATCAGTTCTTTCCATAAACTCGAGGGAACCGAAGTATTCAACACTTTGCAGAAGTGGTTCATTGCTATTGCAGGGCCAGGATGAGTCCCACACTGAATTCTAAGGAAATCTCAATTCACTCAGGCCTGTTGATTACTCCAGCTGTGGAAGAATCATGAAATGGCATGTGCCTTTCAGAGAAATCTTTCAGTCATGCCCAAAACTGGCACAAAGGAGTGAGCTGAAAACTGCAGACAGTCAGACTACCTGTTTTTTTCCTAGGAGAAAAATTTCAGAATCATAGAATTGTTTAGGTTGGAAAATAACTTAAAGACCATTGAGTCCAGCCACCAACAGAGCACAGACATGTCCACTACAAAACTATATCCCTAAAAGCCACATTTAAACATCTTTTAAATTTCTCCAGCAATGATGACTCAACCGTTTCACTGGACAGACTTTTCCAGTGTTTGACAGTCCTTTTGGTGAAGGATTTTCCTAATAGCCAATATAAGTCTCCTTGGTGCAACTTAGAATTATAGAATCGTGGAGTTATCCAGGTTGGATGGGACCTTGAAGATCATATCATTCTAGCCCCTCTGCCATGGACAGGAATATCATTCAGGGCCCCATCCAACCTGTCTTTGAGCACTTCCATGGAAGGGCATTCACAGCATATTTGGGCAAGCTGTTCCAGTGCTTCACCCTCTGAGTAAAAATTTCTTCCATTTTTCTAACCTAAATTTCCTCTCTTTCAGTTTAAAACTATTGCCCTTTGTCCTGTTACTATCTACCCACACAAAAATTCCCTCTCCCTCCTTTTTATAAGTCTCCTTAAGGTACTGGAAGGTCACAGTGCGGTCTTCCTGATGCCTTCTCCAGGCTGAACAACCATAGCTCTCCCAGCATGTCTTCATAAGAGAGTTGTTCCATCCCACTAATCATCTTCATGCCCTCCTCTGGACCCACTGTAGCAGATCCATGTTCTTGTTGTGCTAAGAACCCGAGGGCTGGAGGCAGCACAGATGGGGTTTCACAAGGACATAGGAGAGGGGCAGAATCGCCTCACTTGCTCTGCTGGCATGCTGCTTTGGATGCAACCCAGGATACGACTGGCCTACTGGTTTCAGAGTTCACACGGTCTACTCATGTGCAGCTTTTCAGTGATAAGAACCCCCAAGTTCTCTCCAGCAGGGATGTTCTCTATGAGATCTTCCAGTCTGTGCTCATGCCCAAGATTGCTCCAACGTAGGTGCAGTCCTTGACTTGGAGTTGGACTTGTTAAACTAAATGTGGTTCTTGTGGGCCCACTTCTCAAACTTGTCCAGGTCCCACTGGATGGTACCCTCTCCTTTTGTTATGTTAACTTCATCAGTCAGCTTTGTGTTGTCTCCAAACTTGCTGAGGGTGCACTCGATCCCACTGTCTGTCATTGAAAAAGGTATTGAAGAGTACCAGTCCCAAGACAGAGCTCTGAGTTCTGTGGACAAAGAGCCATTGACCACAGGTCTTTGGCTGCATCTGTCCAACCAATTCCTTATTCACTGAATAGTCCATCCACTAAATCCATGTCATGTGGGACCATATAAAAAGTCTTGCAGAAATCTAGATAGATGACATCTGTTGGTCTTCTCCTGTCACTGTTGCCATCACTCCATCCTAGGACACCAGTCTGGTCAAGCATGATTTGCACTTAGTAAAGGTATGCTGGCTGCCTCGAGTCACCTCCTTGTCTTTTTGTGCCATAGCACAGTTTCCAGGTGGATCTGCTCCATGATCTTCCCAGACAGAGAGGTTAGGCTCCCTGGTCTGTGGTTCCTCAGAACTTCCTTTCTCCTCTTTTTAAAAATGGGAGAAGTGTTTCCTTTTTTCCAGCCACCACTTTGCCTTGGCTTTTCAAATATGATGAGATTGGCTTGACAACAGCGTCAATCAGTTTCCTCAGGATCCTGGAACGTATTTCATCAGGTCCCATAGACTTAGGGCTATTCAGCTTCATCCAGTGGTCCTGAACCTGCTCGTCATTTTCAGTGGGAGGGTATTCACTGCTCCTACACCCACCCAAAGGATCAGGGACTTGAGAGACATAGGAAGCCTGACTGTCAATGAATACTGAGGGAAACAATTGAGTAGCTCAGTCTTCTCCCTATCAGTTGCCACTTCCTTGAAGTCATTTCTTGCTGTCCTACCCCTTGCTACCTGGGGGAAGAGACCCACTTCCACCTCCCTACAACATCCTTTTGGATGGCTGTAGAGAGTGATAAGGGAACTGATATGCTGAAATCTGGAAGTGATAGGAGTGTGACATGAAAAGTCTCTGTGCAGCACCACTTGACAGCTATAGCACAGATAACCAAGGAATTACGTGGGCTAATTACAACTGAATCACTAACCGTAAAATGACACACCATCAAAATCAAAGAGTGCCAAGTGGATTGATTTCCAAAAGTCATGAATTTCTAGGAATTCAGCTTCTGAAAAGTGTCAGAAAAACAGAAACTGGGGAAAACGGGGACATTCCAACCGTTAAATCTTCTGGAATTGTTAGCCATCTGTTCCCAGAGAAATGGATGAGTCACTTATCAGTTGTCATCTGTTCTACAACCCCATCACTACCACAGCCCTCAAGAAATGAGCAAGTTAGTAATAAATCCTGTATTTTAAACAGGAAATGATTCTTCAGCTGGGGATGTCTAAAAAAGAAACAAGCTGCTGTCTCCCAAATGGCACGTAGTGACATGACTGTGCTCCTCAGTCAACCCTAGAGAAGTTTAATGGCTTGACTCTGCTGATTTACTGTCATTATGAGATCTATTGGGGCACGGGCAGGTTGTGAAGTCAATGTTATACAAGGGAGATGGAGATGAGACTGCTTATGTTTGGACTCTGGGGTGTGAAGGGAAGTATCAGGGACACTGACCTTGTTGCTTCAGAGATATTTTTGCCTTGCTACAGTTCCTGGCTGCAGCCTGCAGCCTCTCTGCTTCTCATCCACCGAGGGACAGTAGACCAGCCATGTAAGGCAAAGGCTGTGGCTATGCTTGGGTCAACAGAAAGCAAAGCAACTTATGAAAAACTCCTTCCTCTGCCTTGTCTTCCCTTCCAAAAACTTTGTGCTTTCCTGACATACAGATTACAGGAAAACAGAAAAGATGTATGGACACTGTCAATGGGATAAACAGATTCTAACAACAACAAGGCAGGGGAGAGAGATAGTAATTTGATTATATGATGAATAATAGTTCTGCAAATGGTAGGGCTCTGCTATCAATTAAAAAAAAAAAAAGGTCAGAGCTGGAGTGAAGCAGGGCAATTTCCTTGCCTGTAAACAGAGATGGCTAAAATAACCTTGAAGCTAATCTCTCTCATGCACAAACCCCGTGTGAAACAGTAAGCATTTTGAGGTAGATTGAGCATCATCGTGGTAAGTCTGCAGAGATCGATCTTTCCTCTGCTTGTGTTAAGTTCCCTCAGGGGATCAAAATCATCAGTCGTTCAGCAGTTTTATGGAATAGGAGTCACATTCTGCTGATCTTGCTTAGGGGTGATCCTCTATTAAGGACTTTTCACTCATCCTAGCACTTAGATGTCATTGTTATGTCATATCAATGTGGAGCCTTCTGAGTCTTTTCCTGGGTGGTAGCTTACAAGTAAAGTCCTTAGAGTATGCTTGTGTCTTCCTATAGTTTGATGCTGTTGAGTAAATTTATAATGCAGATGATAAAATACTAGCAATAGCTATTAGCTATTAGCTAAAATACTTGGTGAGATGAGTCTAATTTTTTTTTTAAAAAAGCATAATGCTCTCATTCAAAAAAACCCAAAATCCAACAACCAAAATAACCAACCTAAGATCTGTTTTTGGAACTGACAAAATACTTGTTTTGAAATGAGTCTTTCACCGGTTAGAACGGTTTTAGAAAAAATTACATAACAGCCACGCACATCTAAATTTTAAGTAAGAGACAGATTTTTTGACAATGAAGCTGATTAATAATGAGAACAAAACACCATGCAATGTGATGGATTCTTAATTTCTGAAAATTCACAGTCAAAAGTGAATTCAAAATGCAAGTTTTAATTGAATACAAGCTGAATGAAAAAATGGATGAAACATCACAGTTTGTGATAAAAAGAAAAGGAGCCCAGTGGTTCCTGGTGGCCTGGGGATCTGTGATGAAACACAATATTGAAAGATGTTAGTTTTATTAAAACATCCTTAAACTACCAAGACTGTTTCAGCTACATTTTCTGTCAGTAGTACGTGACTGACTCGGCATCCTCTGCAATCTTCAGCACTTTATAATGGATATTCTCCCCCAAAACTTGCCAGCAACAATATTTCTTTTTTTTTTTCTTTTACTCCTTTTACTTCTCATTTTTCTCTACTATCTTACTGCATTTAAACGTGCTGTTAGACTGCTGTTAATTTTATTGCTCTTTTCCCATTTGTCTATGTGTAAGGTTCTCAGCGCCAAAGTTTTTGCTCAAGTTTTTCCTTCTTTTTAAATTGGTATTTTTATAAGTTTGGGCATGTTACTGCTAATCTTTCTTTTCTGACAGCAATACTTTGCCAGTGACAGTAAAATTTTCTGGTTCAGTTCAGGAATCTTCAGTCTGAACCCACTTATTCAGTCCATTGAACTTGCATAACCACCCCCCCCCCCCCCCGACAATTCCCTGGGTCTAAACCACATGTGTAGAGAGCAGATCTGAGTCCTGAAAGAAGAAACAATTCAACGGGTATTCATTTTCATTCATTTTTCAATACTGTCTCTTTGTCTCAGTCTGAAAAAAAAACAAACCCCTTTATAAAATCCTGAGTAAACTCTGGCTGGTTGCTCCTCAGAATGCTTTTATCTTGGTTTGTGGGAAAATAATCTGTGGTTTTGTGTTTGCGTAGAAACTTTTTGATAAGTGTTCTCAAGCTAGGAATTTTAAACACACAAACACACACAGAGCTTTCTGCTTCATCACTTTACTCTGACAGTTCTGGAACAACCAGACTGTAGGTGATCAAATCTTGTGACAGAACATTTCATGGAGACAGGTGAGACAGATTAGAGACAACTGTTACAGTTCTGTAGAACTGCACAGGCAGCTGCATCTCTCTGACATTTCCTCTGCCTTTAATTTTAACATCACTTCTCCCAAGCAATTTGGAATTGCTTCAGTTTATGTTGATGGCAGCTGAGCTATGCAAAATTTTTATTCTCAAATACAGCTTCATTACCTGCATTTGGATTTCATTAGAAGCATGACCTGGAGCCATTGTTTGTGCATTTTCCTAATTGCATAAATCATTCAAATGAGCTTCTACAATATACCTTTCCCAATAGCACCATGAGAACCTCACAGTTTCTCATGAAGTCAGTTGAGACAAAACACAACAGCTTTTGAGGAAAGCTAAGGAAGGAGAAAAGAGATACAAGTACACGAACTAATGAAGGGCTTAATGAAGACATAGCACATTCTCATCATGTTTTCTTGTAATATCAAATTGGGCAGGGTAGTTACTTCATAAACATCATTGAACAAACTGAAAAATCATAAAAAAGGGTTTAACTCTCACAAGAGAAGTTAAATCCATGGACTTCACTTTAAAAAGCTGTACTGAAACAAAGAGCTTAGCAGGATACAAAGCTTGAACTAGACAGTCATAACATGTTAGGAAAAACTAACCACAGTTTTTAAAGAGACAGAAGCTCTCTTGTTTGAAGGGATAACCCACCAGAGCACCTGAAACTATAGAGTACCTTAACATGGTGGCAACTTACATATTAAGAGTAATGTTCTTGTTTGTAATTTTAATTTCCAAGCTTGAAGTGAAGTTCAAAAGTTAGTGAAAAATCTGTGTGTCCCTTGATACATATGGTCAGCTGCCAGCTGCTGCCTTGAAGCCCTCTTGCACAACCTGTTCTTGTGGGAGAAGAGATAACAGCTACTCTTCTTCAAGAAACAGGATTGCTACTGCTGGCCAGGGTGGCATCAGTTATGTTGAGGTCTAGATATTCATTTGGACAGCTAAATTCCTTGCAACTGAATGAAATGGATACCCACAAGCTGGTTAGCAGCAATTCATCAAAAGCCCAAATCTATTGAAGGTAAGAGAGACATGAAGGAAGAATATATTTTTTCCAAGGAGGACACAACCTGATCTTACAACCATCAGTCTAAGACTTGCATTTCAAATATATGGGGTCTCAGCCTTTTTCAACACAGACAATTTCTCTGCAATCAAATTTTTCCTCTCTGGCCTTACTTCAGCAACTGTCTGTAGAGAGGCTGATACTGGAAGGCAGGGGCTGCGTATGTCAGATTTCCCTATATTTGCAGGGTATCCACCTGATGTTCTTATACTTATGGAAGTAGAAATTACTTTGAATAAGGCTGGTCTTGCACTCCCTGCTATTTTCTGTGTTAAACAGCTTGGCTGAGAGCAGCTGTTGAGTAGAAGAACTGACAGTGGCTTGATCCACCCAGCTGCCGCTGACCACCTGCAAATTCAGTGCAGAAGGAAGGCTGAGTAACACTTGTAGAGCCACAAACACAGAAGTGAAAGCACAAGTACGTTTGTCAGAAGTCTTCAGGGACTGCTAGATGTGAATGGATTTCCCTTCTGTCATGCAAATGAATGTGGAACAATGTATGGATATTTTCAGACTGTGCTTCCCAGAAATCAGTTTGTAAGTGTTGACTGGTGTGGGATAACTAGAACTGTTGCTGCCTGTTCCGAGCTTCCCCTCCCCCCTCCCAAAGACATGTGCTCTGAGCTCCTTTGTTCCAAGCGCGGGCAAAGCCAAATGTAACTCAGACTCTTCAGCAGTGTCTGATTGGCCGCTCGCCCCAGGTCCGCCCCCAGTCCTCCCCTTTCCCCTTCTCCGAATAAAAGATGGTCGAGGGAAGGCAAACGCCCTCTCTCAGCTCAGCTACTTTCCTGTAAACATCTCTGGTCGTCTGTCTCATTTGAAGGCTTCTAACTGCAGGGAATTGAGCGGGCAGGGAGCTATATTTCTCCCTCTTTGCTTCTGCTGATGGTATTTGCTCTGCAGCTGATTCAGGTACCGATTTTAGAGCTACTAAAGTGCTAGATCGCCTGTGCTACCTCTCAAGGCTGCTCGAGGCTTTCTAAGGCATTGAAATACAAGCGCTAGCCGGTATAAAGCTGAAAAGATACCTTCCGCATAGAACAACTAGTCACTTTGCACTTAGCAAACACCCACTAGCATAACTTTCAGTAAATGTCTATAAAATATTATTATGGATGCAAGTTAATATAGAAATGGCAGAGCAGCTGTGTTTCATTTAGTATTCACACAGTCATTAATTATCAGAGACCGGTTTTCCTCACCACTAGTTCTATGACTGAAATGTGGCTATCTTTTAAGCAGATGTCTTTAGAAGGCATCATATATGTATAAAGGAGAAGAGGCAGATCCCCTTAGAGATGAAATGTAATATTCCTTATGGGAAAACTAAAGGTCATCAAGTAGGAATTTTAATTGCCATAACTATAAACTCCAGATTCCAGATAGATGTAACTTTCTACTGAATTATTTTGAAATGTAATGTAAGAGACAATTAAAGAAAAACCTGCTAGATACACTCATAAATATTTTGTGTAGGGGATTTTCTCTATTTTCTTCTTAGTCATACCATAGACTCATAGAATCATAGAATCATAGAATGGCCTGGATTGGAAGGGACCTGAAGGTTCATCTAGTTCCAACACCCTGCCTATGGGTAGGAACACCTCCCACTAGACCAGGCTGCCCAGAGCCCCATCCAGTCTGGCTCTGAAACTTCCAGGGAAGTGGTACCCACCACTCCTCTGGGCAACAACCACCAAGTAATTTAATCATCTAGTCATCTTGCATCTCATCCTCTTGGAAAACATCTTTAAGTTTGGATAGCTACTCTTCCTCTAGTCTTCTAAATTTAGCTCTGTCCATTTTGTTGTATGGTCACGGAGGATATCAATAACACTAGGACTTGCATGGAAATGTCAACCTCCTTTAGGAATTCAAACAGAAAAATGACATCACCTATTCTCAATTAATCACTGTTGAAGAGCTGGAACACATTTTCCAGCAAGGACATCTTTGTCACGGGCAGTCTAAACTTTCTGTAAATTGAAGAATGGATCACCTCAGATAGAGGAAGATAGTATTTTATTCTTGTTCTCCAGTCTAGTTAGCTGAATTAAACACTGTGGGATTTGCTGGTCTGGAGTAACTTCCAACTTTTCAGTGCCTGGGAAATCTGCAGAGAAAAGAAGAGAGACATTATCCTGAATAAAAATTCACCTTGTACAGATCAAAAGACTACAAAGTGAAGTTGACAGGTAGTCTTGATTAGGTTACAGATATGATTTTCTAATTTGGAAAACAAATGCAAAGGCATAAAAAGTTAGCTTTTTTCCTGCCTAACAAGCTATAAAGAATCTGGTATTGTGCAAAGCTATTTTTGATTGCAGAATGTCTATGCAATATACTAGAATGTGTAATTTTAAAAGTAGCCACAACTTAAACAGAAAACATGCTTACAGAGGTAAGGCTTTATATGGTTAGGGAGTCCTTTTTTTTTAAAATCATCACGATGGGTGAAACTGTCTATCAGATACAGATATCAGATCAGTGACACCACTCTATCAAGTGTAATAGTTGGTCTTATAAAAACCTATCTCCTCCCAGAGATTTTGTTGCTCTCAGACAATCAAACTTTTGCTGTTGCAACAAGGTAGCAAGAAAATGTTATCCACAGAGGAAATACCCAAAAGGCAATTTGAGCATAAACCTGAAAAGGCTTTTACTGTATCCTAGCACAGACTGCATTCGAAAGAAATGCTCATCTGCTTGATCCAGAAAACAGCTTGTCCATCTAACACATATTTTTCCATAGTGTCCATTAACTGAATTTTAGTATGTGGATTATGGCCATGTTACTCACACTCAAGGGTCCAACAGTTGTCAGGTATTAGCCCAAAGTGGACGATTTTTCAGTTGTGCTCTCACGGAAGCCAGAAAAGAAATTTGTGGTTACAAGTGCTGACCAAAAGACTCCAAAAGACAGGAAAAGATCCTTGACTTTCACTGGTTCCGTTTCAGAGGTGAACCTTTGTGCCTGGCCCCAAATGGAGATCTGACAGCAGAATTAGTAATTAGTCTTTTCTGGGGACGAAATCTGGAGGAGTTGGGTATCTCTTAAGGTAAATATGCCCCAATGCTCCTGGGGATCCTGAGGTCTTCTCTTGATGCACAGAGGCAGCAGTATGCTTGAGGCTGCTCACACTGGCATTTTATCTGCCCTGCAGCCCATTCACCACCCTGTGTGTGAAGTGGTCAGATTTCAATCTCCAGATTTAAATAAGAAGGACATGGAAAGATTTTCCCTACTTGCTAGAACAGCTCCTCATTAACAAAACAATGCTTTCCAAGCCAAAGTCATCTGCATCCATGGTCCATTCTACTTAGGTTTTGTAAGATTACAGTCTCCTGAGCTAGTCTGTCCCCCCTTGTTGTTGCAAAGTTCTCTCATTTCAAGAGACAACGTCCTCTAAAGTGCACCAGTCTTCCATGCTTCATCTTTTTTGAGGGAAAGTAAGCTTTAAAACTCATGGTAGTTAAAGTTGTTTCTGTTGAATACTGTCAGACTACTGAAATGTCCTCTGAAGAAAATGAGTGGACTCATATTTTATATTCCCAAACCATTACATCACTGCAAATTAAAAAAATTCCTGTGATCCTCAACTGTTATTCCTGCAGTAGTTCTCAGACTGCCAGTAAGCACACTCCTCTGTGCATGTGTTTAAGCTAAATATTGATTTTGACATGAACTCTACCTTGAAGGAATGGACAGTTTATAATGCAGCAGTGTTATATATAGTATATATTTAAGACATTTTGGAAAAACTGATATTCTCTTGCTTAAACATGACCACCAGCAGTCTTAACACCATTAAGAGAGAAACTCTCAGTATTCAAATAAATCATAAATATATGATGTATTTGATATACCTGTAAGTGGCCTGCAAATACTGAGCAGCAGAATACTTAATTTGATGAGACTGGGCTCAAATTTTCCTGACCAGTAGCAGTTCCTTTAGGAGCTCTCTCACTTGCACAGGCTTTACCTTTGATGTATTTTGAAGCCTGGCTTTCTGTTCTCCTTCCAAGTTCTCTGTTTCCCTCAGGCTGTAGAAGGTGCAGCATGCTAGTCTTCACCCACCTCTTCTGCTTCTGTGGAAACTTGAAGGCTTTGCTGCTGGCACTATGCTACAGAAAAAGTCATGCAGGATATTTGACTTTTTCATTCTACCTTCCAGAGACTCTGAGAGTTTGCAGAAGGCACTTACTTGTTCACACTGGTAATAAATAAGATGCATTTAGACACAGAGGAGTAGAACATCAGGGCCCACAGAAGGAATATCACAGGAGAGAGGAGGCATTGGTGGGAACATGCAGCTGGAGCCAGAGGGAAGACTGAATCCTGCGGTGATGATCACAGCAAGTTCGGTGGGGTCTGCTCCAAACTCCTCACTTGCATGTCTCAGGAGGCATCTAAACCACAGCAAAGCAGGAAGCTACATGCAGCACGGGTAACAGAGAAAGAGGAAATACTTAAAAACATTTTAAAGCGCAGTTAAACAAATTAATGGAAATAATATTCTGAAGTAAAATTTATGCATGTCGAAATATTTCCATGACAGATTAGTTCAGTTTGTAGACCAAAGACCGAGGTTTTCAGCTTCAAGTTGTATTGGGGCTTGACAATAAACCTACATCCTTTTTCCAGTTTATATCCTTGTCAGAAACAACATGAGCTCAGTGATCTGAAAGGATGGCACATGTTGGTCGCAGCTCATGAGATGGAACCAGAGACATATCTTGGCTGATCTAGCTGCAGATAGCAATTTTTGTTAGAAAACTTTACAGATGAGATATGAGAAAGTGTGACTAGGAGAAGACAGGAAGAGGAGCAAACAGAACTTTTACTCTTCTGCTTCTGCAGATGATAACTGACAGGCCAGTAAGGTACCACAGCTTCATGGCTCTGGGGAGTATTTAGTTAGTGGAAAAAATTGAAGAATTGGGTTCACTGATACAATATTCTGGACAGAACAGCAACAATGTTGCATACACCTCAGTTGTATAAGATTTTTACTTTTATTTATTATATCCCCCTGTCCTTTTGCATTTGCACTTGGGTACTTATGCATGCTGAAAAACAGCTGCAAAATCAAGGCCTTACCTTTGCTGTGGAGTTAGAATTAATTTGTCTCTACTCCTGTGGATTTACAGCATACTGCAATGGGGCTACACTTTGAAATTCAGTAGAAAAGTACTGATTCTCTTCTACTTCCTGAGTATAGGATTCCTTTTTGATATTTCATGGGAAAGAAAGTTTTAACAGTGAGAATATTCATTCACTCAAACAATCTTGCCCAGAGATGTGGGGCAGTCTCCATCACTGGAGGTTTTCAAGATGTGGCTGGATAAGATAAATCTGGATAATCTCATTCAGGCTTCATTTCCCATAAAATGTTGGACCAGGCAATCTTCTGAGGTGACCCTTTCGGCCTGGGCTGTCCTATGGTTTTCTGTGGTTCACTGATTTCTTTTTGCCCAGGTACAGAGACCTGTGACCAGCTCAGGCCCCTGAGAAACTGTGTCTGTTTCAAGTACTACTTTTTAAAAGGACAGGACACTTCGTTACAATTTTTAATTTTGTTTTTTGTTTATTTGATTCTTTGCGCTGTTCTAAGCATTCTATGCTACATGCTGAGGAGAAAACAAAATAATGAGCCTTTTCCCACATTATTAAAAGGGATTTGTTCTAAGTCATAGGCCATTTTGTAATATGCACTTGAGCTGAAGACCATTGCCGTTGACTTACTTTTCTAGCATAGTTTATGAGAAGTACTGACCATTCCCACTTCACCTCACATAGAGCCACAGTACTCCTTTCAGCATGCCTGGGAGGTTTTGTGGATGCAGCCTTTGTGAGGCCATGTCTGCAAAACATCATCTGCACATCATTTCCCCCTCAGAGCAGGAAATTCAATACTGCAAAAAACACTGTTCATTTTTCTGGTGAAGGAAATGGGAACTAGAAAAAGAATAATATGACACGTTAAAAAAAAAGTAATTGAACTCAGACATTTTTTGAACCTTTGCCATCTGCAAATTGGGAGAAGCAATGCAGGCCTCTGGAAAGCTTGAGAGGAGCTATTGTATGGGAAGAGATCTCACACTGCTAAATAGGAAACACAAAGAAACAGAAATCAGTCTGTCTCCAGTTTAGGTCCTGGTTCTTGTGGCAGTCACCTCTTTGACTAGTGACCTGGTGGCATCTTTCGCAAAAGGTACATAGAGCCAGCCCTGCAAAACCGCTCCTGGGATGCCTGTTTCCTCACTGGGTACCCATTAAGAAAGGTGTGTCAAGGCTTCACTCCCTGTGCTCTTCAGCAGTTCAACAATATCTGCTAGCAACTGTTGTATTCTCAGAGGCTCCTTCAAGCACCAGCGCATCTAAAGCCCATTTATTCTGTTCATTAAATGCTGAGAAAGCTTCTGTAATGGTTGAAATCCTGTCACTAAAAGGAGAAGCAGCAGCAGGACTGTTTGTTGACCACACACCCGTAATGGGTTTTCAGTCCTTTGTTTATCGCATTATGGAAGTCTTACTGGGTCCTCACATGAGTAACCTTGTTCTGTTGTTTTGCTGCTTTGTTTGCTGTTGAGTATAATTTAGTTTGTCTTTTGGCAAGTTGATTCAGCCATTACCTATGCTATACTTGACCTAAATAAATTTACCTTTTCGTCATAAAAAACCTAAATAAATTTTAAAAACCCTTGAGATCCTAATGTATTGTTAAAGACTGGCCAAATGACAAAAACTCCTGCAGCCATCTTTTCTGGAATGGGTTCTGTTTTCACTGATTCCAGTATAGATAGATAGATCTATTTAATATAAAACATAGTGCTGTATTGTTTTTGCTGAAATTACTTTACTTCAGATCATTTGCTTCAATCAAATTTTGCATATAGGTTAAACAAAGAGATCTCTTGTCTCCTCTCCTATGTGCCCATTTACTCTGATCTTTTCTTAGTATATTTAATGCAAAGGTCTGCCCTAAAATGACTGGGGCATTTTCATCTAGACACAAAGCAAAGTTTTATGTTATTGAAGAAGACAACTTCATCAGCAACATCAAGATTAACCATATTACAGTTGCTTTTTCACCAGACAAAAATAAAAAAAAAAGTGAAATTCAGCTTTCAAGGTTTGATCACCCAGTCACCATCAAAGTCTTTACAGCACTGTTTCAAGGATCCCTTGGAAGCAAACCTCGCAACACCTTTCCAAGCTCCTTTGGCTGGTGGGGACAGGAGGCTGGTGAGCCAGGGAGGCACTCCTGCTGCCACAGGCCACAGCTGATAAGAGGCAGGGTCTCCAGAGCAGCCACCTGCATGGCATGTCCAGGAGCACTTTAAGGAGTCTCACAATCACTTTGCCACATTTAACCAATGCTGTAATCCTTACTGGAGCATTCTTCATGTTCAGAAAATCTTCCCCTTTCTTCTCGGAAAGTCTCCATCTGTTGTTTCCAGATTTAACACTATAACAAAGCACAGTTCTGCTTCAGTGTGCATCTGGAGGCACGCAGCTCACATCCAAAGTATGCATTTGCCTCTGTCTCTCTTACTCACACGTACGTATATATGTATATACATGTATATATACTTACTTACATATGTATGCAGATGCATACACTTCTGGATATATCACTTCAGATATCCACCCCACTTCCCCTACCCTGGAATGGACCTGAACCATCTTTTGTGAATCCCTGCATTCATTCAGCAGCTCCTCTTTCCCATTACCCAATTCAAAGCTGTGTTGGCATAGCGTGCAGAAAGTCTCAAGCTTCCGCAAACAAATGTCACCATTCAGAAAGCCCTGGCTGCATCCCTTTCTCCACTGTCACTGCTTCAGTTCTTGCTATTCCTGTCTGCATGCTGCCAAAGTCTGGTATTAAACATGCTGGATATTGGCCTAAAAAGGCTCTAGACCTTGTTTTGACATTTTGCTGTTATCATTCTTAAGCAGAAAGGTATTGTACCTTGAACAAAGAGTTAGATTTAACAGAGTGTGCAGCACATGCATTCCTAGCAGAGAGTGGCTGGATTTTGTTATGATAACACCCCGAACTAAAATTGACAAGTGCTCAGCTTCAGAACTGCCCGAGTCAGCTGCGCTTGCTGTTAATGCATTAGACATTTCCCAGAACACACAATGGGAAAAGCTTTCAGGAAAAAGATAAGTGTAGGAAAGATTAAAGACAGTTTCTATAGGCTGTGCTGGTGTTCAGGAATGACAGTGAGGGAGACAATAGACCAAAAGTCAGCAGTTGGATTTTACACATGCATGCCAATTCCCTTTACTTTTAAAGAATCAGAAGAGATGGAGGCAATTGGAACTGAAATATTGGCATGACACCTGGTTACAGCACATGGCCTTGTTTTCTTTGCTTATTCATTTGGAATAAGAATTGCAAAAAAAGCTTGCAAAGCTTTTCTTTGCTTTGCAATTCTTTTACTGATGAGCTGAATTACCCCTTGCTGGTTTCTGAACACAGGCTTTCTTTTGGCAAGGCAAAAATCAAGACCTGCAGCCATTGAATCAGGGACACAGCCTTTTCCATTTCCAGGAAAAAAAGGGTCTGTATTTGTCTGTGCTATTGATTGCTGCACAGTTGTTGTTTGCATATAGAGTGGGGAGTTCTCCAGACTCCCCAGGTGCAATCCCATGATCCAGTTGCGTTGTTTCCTATTATAAGCAAATGCTTCCAAGTCCTACCACAGATTTCAAGGTGAAGGAATCCGTGTGAGTGTCTTTGACTGCACAGCAACACAGAGGGAACTCAGACACTTACCATGTTATACAGGGATGAAATTAAGAACTAGGAATTAAACTAGGAGAAGAAAAATGTGCCTGTCAGGAATGCCTTCATGGAAGTGAGCCTTCTTGTGTTGCAAAGAGAAACTTGAGATTTTCAAAAACAAGGTGGCATGCATAGTCTTGCTATGAGGAGGAAGTGAAAGAGCAGTTAAAGTGAAATCTCATGTATTTTCTACTTTCAACATTTATACTCCAATCTTAGACAAAAGCTATGGGAAAACTGAGTTCAAGAGTACATGTCATCAGCATAAGGTAAACACACAATGTATGGCTACCAGAATTATTCCAAAGCAAAAATTGCAAGCCCATAAAATTCAGATAATGACTTTTATATATACTCAACAGTTTTTATCATGTGGTTAAGATTAAGCCATGTTGGTCTCCTGAGCCCTAAATTAGATTAAACAATTTTAAAGGCAAATTCCTTCCAGCCCTTGCAATAGTACCTAAGGCATAATGGAAGCTGTTTCAAGAACCCAAATGTACCTGTTCATAATTTAATAGAAAAAAAACCAAAACAGAAATTATATTTAAATTTGAGTTTCTCAGGTTTACTACACTTTGTTCACTTGGTAACTGTAATCTACAGTGCCTCAGAACAGGATTTCAAAGTTGTTATTATTTGCTCTTGTATCTATCCTTGTGAGGCTCTAGAATTGTCTGGACTAACTTTCACACCTTATGATACACATCCACACAATCTTTGTGAGTTATTGCTTTAAGGAAGTGTTATGTGTATGGTTATTGAATCCAGAGAGCACTCAGGAAAAAAGGAATGTTTATTTTCTCTTTAAAATATTTTTTAATCAATTTCCTTCATATGTTAAGAAGGTCTGTACAATCTTTAGTGTAACTAGCTTCATCAGACACCTCTCAGGGAAGATGCTCTTTTCACTCTTTACAGGCAAAAAGGAGCTGGCTTGGCCAAGATCTGAAATTAAATTTGTTGTAGAAAAGAGGACTGAACACAGCTCAAAAAGACCCAGACTTAATCACTAGCTTTACAGTAACTTTAATTTCATGGATTTATGGATTTTTTTGTGACTTAAAGGAAAAACAAATCTGCAGAATGTTCTGGTGCTCAGAGTAAGTGTTCTGGTGTTCATACATTAGCATGACACATTCTTAAGTAAAATAAAAGAGTAACTATTCATGTAACAATGTACAGTCAGCAACTGCACAACACAGACAAAAGAAGAAAAACAATTTTTTGACACGTGTAAAATAGTGTTTCTTCCTCTTTGAGGGCACAAAGAATGTGTCTTGAACATCAAATTTTTTGAGCCCCTCCTTTCATAGTGTTTTATAATTCTTTGTCTATAGACAACTCTGAAAACTCCCATGAGATTTGTGTTGTAAATATCAAGTCACTTGAGCTCATGCTGCTGAAGATACATTAGTGTTACATGCTCCAGACACCGGCACTGGGAAAATACTAAGAATGATAGATTTGGAAGGCAGGAAAAAACACCACCTACTTTCTCCAGAGTCCAGCCCAGTCAGGGCATAACTTTAAACTCAAATCAGCTCAGGAATGTTTTAAACTTTTTTTATTGCCCAATATTTTACATGAGAGTAAGGGACATGTCCTTCTACACCTCATAAATTTGACATACTGTAGTTTGAAATCTCATTAGCCTTCAGATGCAGCTTGCAAAACTTAAAGATCTTATGGACATGTTTTGATACTGTTACTCTCTACCAGTGCTATTTTTGCAAGCATATGTTTTGTATTTGTCCTTTCCATGAACTCTCAATTTTGTTTAGTAACAATATTAAACTATTTTACTATAAATTTAGGGTTTTAACTACTTTGGGGCTCTTGAAATGACTGGTGCATGGTCAGAGAACTTGTATACATAATTTTGTCCTCTGGAAGTACATTAAATACCCATAAATTTTAGTGAAGTGTCTTGTGGAAGAATGCCTGCTATTCTTCAGCAAAATCTTAATCAACCTCTTTATATGTTGGTAGCATGTGGCATTTTAAAAGCCATGTAAATTTAAAGCTGTGGCATAACTTGTAAACACAATTTAAACATCTTTTCCTTAGTCCAACAGATGTGTGTACACTGCCCAAAAGATGATTCTGTAATTACCTACTAGCACTGCTTCATTAATACAAACTATCAACCTATCTGGTAAGTTTGATGTTTTACTCTCTCTGCTCTGCAAAAGTGAACTCCAGTCCCTCTAGGTTTAAATGGGGCCTAAAGGAAGAAAGTTATTTTTGCATATACAGGATCTAATTTTGAGATTCATACGCCCATGTCATGATCATTGGTTTGTGTTTCATTGGTAGGCGTATAATGTATTGGTTTTTATCACACATTTTTAAGTAAAATGTAAATTTTATCTTCCTACTATTGGTCAGTGTAGCTGCCTTGACCATTTAAGGGCCAGGTAAACTGGAGAGAATCTCTGCTGTGATCTGTTTCTCATGGATACTGGATTGAGTTAATATGGAATGGTATGAATGAGAAATGTCAAGATGTTTTATAATAATAGTCTCCCTGTTAGAAAAAGCAAACCATTGATGATAAAAAATATCCATACTATCTATCTGTTTCAAATAAAAAAATCCATCTGAACTTTTCCCAGAGACAAACCTTAAAGGATACCAATTTGTATATGTTCACTGCAACAACCTTTGAATTTAGCAGTTATACAAGGAAAGCTGCTGTCCTCCTCCATGCCTGAAGCCTTTGATTTGAGCAGTTATGACTATGAAGGTGCTGACCTCCTCCTTCAAGTGCCTGAGTCTCTTGTGGACAGCAGTGTGCTGAGCAGTGGCGCTGAAGGAAGGCCTGTGCTCCCGCCAGGATTTTGAGGCTCAGAAAGACTTCCGCACTGATGGCTGTGCTCAAGTCTTGAGGCACAGTGCCTGTTCAAATCATGCCAAAAATCAAAGACTTATTTTTTAAAAAAGCTGGTGAATGCTATTTGATAAGACAGTACCAAAAATTTTCTATCAGCTTTTACTGTAGAAAATTTGGAACCGATGTATTTTCTCCTTTCTGCCAGGCAGAGGGAGTTTCTCCATAGATAAACCTTCTTCCAACTACTTCTGTTTCCTGAGTATATATTTGTCTAGTTCACTGATCTTTCTCAAATGTTTCCAAAAAATAAGACCTTTTTTGGTGCTGTAGTCAAGGACTTCCCCAATGTGCACTGGGGGAGGCAGTATTAATTTCCTGAAAAAGTAGTTGTTTTTCAGAGCATTCTCTGTTCTGAAATTTTAATACAATACCTTTCTCCTAAATCCAACTTATTTCCATGGGAAGAATCATATATCGTGAAAAATGCAGAGCAAAGTCCAATCTGCATACCCCCTGGGGCTAAGACTTCACCATATGTTCTTTCCTTATGCTGCTGATCCCTCTGGTTCTCAGGGAGTAAATGCATTTCCAAAGACATCTGCAAGCATGTACCAAACACATTTGTGTAAATAGGGGAGGAGCTTCCAGAGTAAAGTGATTCCTATGGGAAACACAGATTTCTTCCTTTTTTAGATAAGAAGCTAGGTTGTAACTGAACAGCCGCTGGTCATACCACTGCCTTTCAGGTAAAAGGTTATCCCACGATATCCATTTTGTTTTATTTGTGGACATTATTACTCTAAGATTTTTGTCAAGGTGTATGGCAAAACCTCTTCTCCATGGATTAATTATCTCGGCCTCAGAGCCAGACAGAGCAGATGTCATTCACATGAATAATTGCACAGATTAAGATCTGGATTATTTCCCTTCTTTTCAGTGTTTACAGATTAAATGCCTCAATTAGACATTATCCCTTGCTACACTGCCATTTATTTCCACCATTTCTGAACATGTCACTTTTGGCAAGCCATGCTGGGTAAGAAGAAGCCAGCCAGATTCGGGTAATGTTTTCTGAAGGCAGTGTCTATTAGCAGTTTTTGTCTCTCTGTGGTGAGATGGGTCTGTGGAAATAATTAAGACTGACTGAGGATTCTCCAAGTGCTCTGCACTCACATCATCCTCCGCTATTAACCTTTTGCCCTGAAACCTCAGAAGAAAAGAGGGTAAAACCATCTGAGATTTACAGTTTAGGGAATCATACCTTTCTCTGTTCATGTCTGCTTTTAGCAAGATTCTCTGTTGTCATTTTCACCTTTGCAGCACAAGACTGGCTTTGCTGTGTGCAAGCACATATGGTGGCTCATTAACTAGCCATCCTACAGTTCCCTAAGTCTTCCTGTTTCCCCGTGATGTTTTCATTTTCCTGAACTCCTTCTCTGCTATGCCATTAATACAACCTTGACACAAAGCTTGCCAAGAAAATCCCATTGTCCCACTGCAGGCCTTTTATTTTGACTCATCAACCTGTTCAGTATGGCTTGGTTAAAAAACATATTGATGTGTGTTAACTGACAAAGCCAGACTGAATATTATCCAGGCTAAACACTTATTAGAAAAAATAAAAACTATATTTTCTTTTCTTCCTCAGATATAATTCTTTCTATTTTCAAGTCAGTGGATATAGAGCTGGCTGGATGGAAAGACACAAAACAAGGTATATAAAATCTGAAGTATCTCAGCATGAAACTCTGTCTATATGTGTGTGCATCCATCTTATATTTTTTCAAGCAAAGCAAAGATCTCTTTACTGTATGCAACCAAATTGTGTGTATTTTTTAGGGAAAATAATCATGATTTCTACAGTCGCATGTTTTGTGGAGGTGAAGGTGAAGAGGCAGCTTTTGTAGTTTTTATTCTAAGCAGAGTCCAAGGGTAAGTGTTTACCTTCTACTCAGCCAGATATGCTTGGGCTTGTGGCTGACTGGGGTCTTCTCTTTTAGCTAGGCTGACTTTGCACAGAGCCACGTTGTACTTCTGTGTATGCAGAGTGAAGGCACTGCAAACTCACTCTTGGTGGCAATTTCACTGCAGGGGATGTTATCAAAGAGCCAGAACATTAGCTCTGCTTACATTTGAGAAATGCATTTCATATATGCCTGTATACATAGCATTCTTGACCCTCCGTCTTGGCTCCAAGCTTTCCAAAGTGGCCAAAATATATACATAACAGATGTTTCTTTGTTTCACACCAGCCACTGTAGACACAGCTGATACTCTTCAGTGGACATGTTTATTGAAACTTTCAGGCAAAATATCTCAATCACCTGGTAAGCATTTTAGTTTGAAATCTGCCTTTCTTCTGCTCACTATGAAGTTTGCCTATTGCCTCACTCATTCCCACAGGGGTTTTTTGTTTGTTTTTCCACTCCTGCCAACCTTGAACTGTGTTTTTCCTGGAGTTTTCATTTTTCCCTGGATTGTGAAGCCCAGACATTTAAACCACCCTTTTTTTTTTCTTTTTTTTCACCCAGCAAACTAACAAAAGCGGAAAATGGTGTCCACTTCTGAACGGATCTTTACCACAAATCTTAAGTGTTTGAAAGGGATGATTTCCAACAAAAGATCAAACAGCCTTTGGCATGCTGAAAAAGAAGGCTTTAGCCACAGGTATCTGTACCTTTTTCAGTTTCTTTCCTACCTGTTCTGTCAACTGATTTATTGAAGCTGAAACCCTGTGGGACAAAAGCAGTGTCTACTACTCTAACCACTTTGACAGACAAACAGTTTGCAGCTCTTTATTCATGGAGTTTATATTGTTATGTTTAGAGAACCTTATTCTAAGCTCACACCTTAAAAATCAGGATTACTTTTCACTAAAGTAGCAGAGTGCATAGCCAAAAGACAGGCACAGGCAAGCTCAGTGTAAGATAGACATGCAGTGTGTTGCTATGAGTGCTTCCTCACTGCACCCAGCCAGATGGGTCATAGCATACACAAAGAGTCTTCCCAAATGTGAAATAACAAAGACGCTAATTCCTCTGATTTCTCCAGGGGAATTCTGGAGAAATCACCTCCTTTCAGGGGTAGAAATGGCCTTGCCAGTTTCTGAAACAGTTAGACTAACTGCTAAGTGTGCAAAATATTATTCAAAAAGGATAGAACTCCTTTAGCTATTTCTCTCCTTACTGAGCTCACTATAATTTTAATTCCACTGCAGGTGTCACAAAAATAAGGCATGAGTAAACTCACTAGAGAAATAGTGAGTACAAAGGCATAATTCAGGCAAATTTCCCTCTCCTCAAAGTCTGAGAGTATAAAATTTGGAGAAGTCACAAACTAAACCAGATACAATTAAACATACAACTGAAAAACATCTTTCATTTTTCTCTTTCAGACATCCTATCCCTATTTCATTAGAAAACACCTCTGTATCTTTCAAGATTTCACTTTAAGAATCATATTTTTTAAATCTATTTTTTAAAATTCTCTCAGTAAGAGTGGGTTTCAGATATTGCCCTTTTTCCTAGGAAAAATGGCTTTTCCAGCAGTCAAGAACCAGTTTCTACACAAGAGAAGCATTTTTTGCCTCCCACCATCTGTTGAAAATGCTTATTAAAAACATGTACTAGAGAGCCTGGGTTTGATTTCCATTTAGTGGTGCCTTAATGAATGTTTGGAGTTCTTTTGCCCTCAGGCTTTGTCAAGTGTGCACATAATAACACAAATAAGTGCATTTGGGCACCCTGTTGCAGTCCTGCACGGAACACAAACTGAAACATCCTCTGCTACTAAGCGCATGGTTTAAAGCTTCATCAATATGTTGAGACCAAAATGCAGCAGAACTTGTCATCATTCAGAGGGTGGGACTTGAAAACTGGAATTCGAGAGAGGAAGGCCAACATTTGAAAAAATGTTAAGGGTGGTGTGGGTGCTGTTGCAGTTTTCTGAAAAAAAGAACTTGTTATTCAGACATAGAGGTCTTTCTATGTTCATTCTTTGAATTTAAGCACCATATTTAAAAATCAATTCTTAAAATAGACCAGTGGTATGAATGTCTTTTTTCAGGCATGCTCTCCTTGCTTTGAGTGTGCAGAGCTCATGTGTACTGAGCTGTTCTTTCAGAGTATCTCACAGGAAAGGCACCCTGTCCCCAAAGGTTGTAGCTCTGGCCACCTCCAGCTGACTACCTATACCTGAGACATTTTATTCATGCCTTCTTTAATACAAACACCAAGTGTCCAACTACCCTCACTCACGTGAGTAGTCCCAAGATTTGGCCTCGGTTTCACCTTGTAAAGAATGATCGATTATCAAGGCCCTGTCAGAGCTTATATCCAAGCTACTGATATCTAGGAAAAATTCCTAAATTATACATTCAATGCACCATTGAAAAGGTGTGAGAACAAACTGATTCCCACCTCATTCTTAAAGTCTTCCCAAGGATACAGAGGGTGATTGGTGAGACCAAGGACAGATGAAGATGTAATTTGCCTTTCTCATTTTAGTTACTTAAGAGTTCAAGAGACACATTTCTCTTGATAAGAATTTACTTTGAGGGGTTTTTTTCTGCATATAAATACTTTTCTTTCAACACAGGCTGAGCTCCATATGTATTGTGTCTTAGTGCTTATATACCTAATAATACGATTCTTTGGGAAGAAAGATTGTTTCAGCCTGCTATTTGATAGTCAGGCACCTTCCTGTTATGAAAGCAAGGCACTTTGCTGGCAGTTAAGGATTTAGCTGATGGTATTTCAACCTTGGATGAAATACCACACACTCTTTTCAAATAATACTCTCTCTAAAACTCTGCTTATACCCCTCAAGTACACAGTGGTAACTAAACAGATTCAGAGAAGGAACAGAAAAAAGAAAAAAGCAAATCCTGTTTTCATTATTACTTTTTTCATAATTTTACTCCTCTATAGATCATGAATTCTGTCAAACAAGCTGAATTTTTAAGGACAGAATTACATATATTCAATTTTTGTTTATGCAAAATATCATTGGTGAGCTGTCTAGAGCAGGTACTGATCCCGTATAGGAGGGCATGCAGGGTCAGAGCTGAGCTGTGTTCCTGGAAAGGAGACGGATTGGAATAAAATAATGATATGAAGCCACTCTTGATCCTTCTCACTCCCATCTGTCTTGGATATAAGGACAAACGTTTTAGCTCTGCAATCTTGAGCTGTCTGAACAACCAACAAGCCATTTAAAACAAATACTGAACATTGAATAACTCTCAGTTAATGTTTATCTTGCAGAGCTTGTTATAGTTATATTTAATGCTCCTCAAATATACAGTACAATTATTTTAATATATGAGTCACCCGTCTCAAAAGGTCTAAGGATAAAACCCAAAGGTTGCCCATATACAGAGCTGTCCTGGATCTGTTCTAACTAGAAATCTGTATCTTGTCATCTCCATCCAAGCACTTTTAAATGCGATGTTCCTCAGGGTAGATGGTTTTTCACTGAGCTTCAAGCAGTGTTCATGTTCTCTTATCAGTAGGAGTGACACTGGTGCCAGCAGTATCTGGCCTTTATGAAAATACATTTTCTACACCCAGTGAACTGTATTTGCATTCCTGTGAACACAAAAAATTGCCTCTGCAATTGCCTCTCAGAAAACAGAATTCCCTGGTCAAAACATATGTGGTCCTTCCCCAGGTTTCACAGCATCTGTTTAGGAAACAGACTCTTACTGTGTGACTCTACCTGTGAAAGGAAACGTGGGTCACTTTGTAAGAAATGGAGCTGAAAAGAGCTCGCGTTACACACGAGGTACTTCTCCCTGTGTGCACAGGAAAAGGAAAGCAGTATCCCATAAGCTACACCAAGGACCAGTTTATTCACAAGGCAGCTAGAAAGCCTATAAATTCCTGGCAGACAAGACATTGCAAATATCCTGCATATTTATTTTAAGAGAAACCATAAAAAAATAAAAGAGGTCAGTATCACCAAAATATATGTTGAAAAGGAGACCAAGGCATCAGATAAATTGCAGTGTTTGGCCTGTATTGGAGAGATTTTCCTCAAGCCTCAGTAATTGCTACAGTCTGCTGTGTTAGAAGGATGGCAAGGAAACAGGTAGGTTAAACAGGAGAAACCATCTCCATTCCCTACAAAGAAATTACACTCTTGCATAAAACCAGGGCACTCTTTCTGGAAGATCTGTGTATATTCATGTAGAAAGAAAGAACCAAACATAACTACTTGCAGTGCTACCATGCATATAATTACAGTTGTGAAAATATGTGAACTGAGACAAAACATTTGCTGGGCTGTTTTCTTTAGAGGGACACAGAAAACTGCATAATAATAACCCTACCAATCTAGAAAAGGACAGCTTCTGCTTTGACACATGGACATAGCTTTGAAGAAATTTTGGCTGACCTGCCAAATAAAAACACACTTGGATTTTTATGCTCTCTATCCTAGGTTAACATACAGCCTGAGGAGTAAAAGTCATGCTTAAGTTATTTCTGAAATACATTATTAATATTCGTCTTCTCAACTCTTTGTCTTCTAGTTCAGTAGTTTTCAATATCCTTCCAATATATGAATGCCAGAAACAGATTTGCATTCAGATTTGCTCTCTTTTGTGACTTTTCACTGACCCTTTAAAAGCAGACTCCAGACCCCCACAGTTTTGCAATCCACAGCCTGAAAACTTCTACTCTAGACCCTTTCAGGTTTGATAAACTGATGTGCTTATCTGTCAGCTGTGGTTTTAAGCAGTTGCTGTTCAGAAGTAGATCAGTATGTGCCAGCAGCTCATCATCTGGAGAAGAAGGGACACTCTGGATCATCCCTCAGCATGTCATGTCTGCAGGAGTCCTGATCCAGTGAGGCTCAGTTTTGCAGATTGTGCAAGCCCACAGATGTACACGCACATAAGCAGAGAGAACATTATCTTATTTAATCATGAGCAAATATCTGCTGCCTATTTACAGATTTCCAGGCTGAATAAGCCATCAGTGTTGAGTGGATTTTTCCAGAACAAGGAAGAAAGAAAGTTTTGTGGGGACAGAAAGACTCAAGCCGCTCCTCTTTAATGAGAACTCCCAGCCTCATCTGCAGTGACCTTCATGGCAGGCCTCCCACAGACTTCAGTCAGGTCAGGGTTTGCTTTGAAAACCGTATGCTGGAACATATCTCTTTGTTCAAAGAGTGTTTACAACTTGAAGGAAATGGAACTTGCCCATTTAATGTAGAGGGTTTTAAAATCCCCCAGCATTTCATTTTCCAATGTTAATTTCCCCACCATAACGCACCGCACTGTAGCCTCAGAACCAGGGTTTCAACCATGTGTCACCACGACCCTGCTTTGCAGAGAGTAACAGGGCTCTGAAATTACACAAAGTTATTATAAGTTATATTATTATTATATTACAGCGTTGCAAACTTTTGGTTTAGATGTGCATTTTTTTTCCCTGGATGAGGTGGAAATGTAGTTCAAGGTTGCCCAATGTTAAGACAAACGCAACAAGCCCATCTCTGCTGTTTTCCAAGGATAAATAAGTGGTTACTTTCTGTACCCTCAAAGGATACCCTATCCATATCCTTCTGAGACCAGCATTAGCCACATGCTTCTGTCTAATGCTTGGGGGATAAGTGGTTTGACTACTGTAAGCATCTTGCTTAATCTTCTAAGTCATGCAGTTCCACCTGGTTTTAAAGATAAAAAGATTTCATCTTTGTAGGTCTGTTAAAAAGGTCCCAGGTGTTACAAGTTATCCTCACTTTGCTCATTGGAAAAGCAACCAACAGATATATTACAAAGTTGTGATCTCAATGCCAAAACAGGTTCGTTATAATGTAGTTAGTTTTCAGCAATCATCAAAAAAGTGTGTAAACACCCATTCAAGCTCTAGCAAACTTGACTGCTACTAACATCCTTAAAATATGAGTCTGTCACCCTCCATCAGCATATAAAGACATATGGGTTTGTATGGTTAGCAAAGCAACTATATTTTGATGAAGGAAATTTTAACCAAAAGTGAAAATTCCTCCACTTTTTGAAAAACGCTGGTACTGGGATTTTATTATTTTAATTTTCATTCCTCTCCACTAGGCTTTTTAATGACATGAATGCCATTATCCCATTTCCTGCTGAGTTTGCCCAAGAGGAATTACTTACTCCTGCAGAGCAAATAACTATGATAAATAACACAGTACTATTGTTAGTATGCTGTTCCAGAAGCTCAAGTTAATCAAAATAGAAGAAAAGGTGGCTTTTAGAGCAAAATTTACTTGTTATTTTGTCAAAACCTGTGCATTCCATTAGCACTAAGCAGAACCTCAGCAAGTAACAATCACAATGCTATAAATCTTCACCCTGTAGTTCTAAAGCTATGGATTTAAAGGCAAGAAAAGATCACTTGAACACAACAAAGACATTATTTTTTATAAATGCATTACTGCTACTAACCATATTGCAAAGATGAAAAATCTTCTTTAGTAACACTCTACTAAAAAAGTTGAGCTTTCCTTCTATACTGAGTTTGTCTAACTGCAAATCTGATCTTTAAGCTGGATTTTGCAGTACTGTTGCCTTCAAAAGTTCTGTCAAAGACAGGTCTGTTCCTCAAACCTAACAGTTCCACTCACTACATAGTTGCCACATCTCTGTGTTCCTGTCTCGCCATAAAAAGATCTTCTACTTTGTTATGACAGAAAAACTTACAAAATTACTGGTTCCTTAGTCACTTTAACATGTTTCCTAAGTATAGGTTTTGTACACATTAGGCTACCTTTGCTTTCCTGCACTCAAAGACAGTTCTGTTTCCTTGGGAAATCTCAGGGCATGCAAACACTCTCCTGGAGTGCCATTGTACGGTCTCCCAGAGCAGTCACGTATATTCCCAGTTGAATCCTCTCAACAATTTCATCATTAGAATCTGTTGCAGTGATACAACATTAAAGAGTTTGTGTGACAATTTTTGCATTTTCAGGGGCAGCAGGGATTTTAATTTCCTGAAAACAGCAAAGACAGGAATCCACCAAACAGTATCCTCTAGCAGTTGAGCTGATATCTGACAATCTGCTCCCTTTTGAAAGTATATTTTAAGAGGATGAACAAATGCTCTGTTCAGTTTTCTGGAGCTGAAACCTCTAATTCAGCAAAGATAAAAAATGTGATTTCATAGTAGTCTAGTCAGAAGTTCATGTAATCTGGGATTACTTCATGTAGGGGTGACCAGACACTGCTGAATTCCAAGGCCATCTCTTTGAAAGGAGTCTCTCTGCCTCAGTTTAATGAAAATCAAATATCCTGTGTACCTGAAAGGACAAATCAAGCTGTGACTACCCTATCATGACAAACCATGGAAATTGCTCAACAGTGAACACTCTCTTTCTCCATCTTTCATGCATTTCCCTCACACGTGCAGCAGTATGGTTTCTTCCAGCTGTGATTCCTCCTCTGCTTCCTCTTTTAGAAATCCTTAGAAAGAGTCCTCAGGATTAAATACAAAAGGGGCTGGGCGAGGATATAATTCCAATGAGAAGATTGTGGAGATTAAAATGCAATGTAACAGAACAAGTCTTCTAGAAATATGCACTCAGGCATTTAACTATAACCAGGCCATTTCATAGCTTTTATCACATTGGACTTCTGCCAGTAAATGAAAATCACACAGAACATGCAACTTTAACAATGAGATTTTTCCTTTATTGAATCTAACTACCAGAGACAGCAGTCACCTCCACTGGTGCTCTGCCTTTGGCCCCCTTCTGAGGTTAAGGCTATTAAATTGGTTCCACATGACAGGACTTGGAATGCTGAAAATCAATCTATGATTCTGAAGTTTAGTTTCCCTTAAAGAGTCATATTTCAAAATTTTGCAGCCCAAGCCCTTTCTCTTCCAGCTTCAAGTAAGGACCATTTAAACCTAATTTAAACACTATGAGAAGGTTGTAACATTAGGTCTGTCCCTGCACTTGTTTATTTTTCAATATGAATGAGTTAAGAGAAGAAAAACCTATTAAAAGGTAACAAGCACTAAAATTAAGGTATTAATTGCAGAGACTATCAGAAAGAATGAATATTACCTGATTGCTGTTTATTTGAACAATTTACTGTACAATTCAAAAGCTCATTTTCAAGCTTTCCTCTCCCCGACACAAATTAAGGATTATACTAATTTAGTTACTGACAAACTAGTAGTGTACTGAATGTTGCCTTCTGACAAAATTGTCAGACAAATACTTAACAAATTTATAAGTCTTAACAAATAATAAGTCTTAACAAATACTTCAGGATAAAGAAAACGAACCTTGTTTGTTTGTTTGTTTATTCCAGTCCCTCTTACACGGAGATCTTCTTGCCTAGGAGAAAGATTATATACCAGCATTTAAGTGCTCTTGATATATTTGTTCCCAGTGGCCGTGGAAGAGATGTGTTTATTTCTTCACTAATTAATTCTATGTGATTGTTTCACTGAAATGAGCCTTACTCTCCATTTTAAAGGTCTTTTTATTAAGATTAAAAGCAACATAATAAGAGATGTATAAATATTTGGATATTCTGTTGTTTGCTAAACAGAATACAAGGCATTTGCTATTTTTCCTGGGGCCCTTCTTTGCACTGTGCAGACTTAATTTGTGGCCTGAGGGTTAGTATCATACAAACAATCATTTATTTCAGAAGAAATGTGATCATTACTAAGCTGTTCCATTGGTTAACGAGTTGAGGTAATTGCCTTAGGCTGCAGGCAGGAGAATGGGAAGCAGATGAAGCATGTTGAAGATTAACCACACAAAGAAACTGCCTAAACAAAGAAAAGGCTCCAAGAGGAGGAGGAGAAAAAGTCTCTCAGCCTAGACAGGCATACAGGGAAAGAAACTGCTTGTAGCTGCTCACTGCTTTGTATCCTCGAAAAATGAGGAAGAGAGTCATCAGCAATTCCTGTGGGCTAATCTGTGCATATGCAAGCAAACTGGGCTTGCAGGCACTTTCTGATAAGAAGGAAAATGTGACTGTGACAGCCCATGAATGACACCAGTCATTAACCCAAATACTGATACAAGGAAGGTTGTTTAAAGATGAAGGTCCTCCTCACTTTGGCCTGTTTACACTCACACTGGAAACCAGAGTCTCTTTAATCATGTTAAAGATTCAAATTAAATCTGCAGAAATCCCCCCAGCCACATTACCACTATACATTCCACTACCCCATATGTCCTAAACACACTAATGGCTTTTGTCTCCTGAATTTTATACGGGATTCATCTTATTCAACTAAAAAAATTAGAGTTTAAAAAAGTTTAAATGTTCACTACTCACCTTGGCTTCCTTTGTAGGCAAATGAGAAAAATAAGATGACTCCATAGAATCACAGAATAGAATCATGGAATGGCCTGGGCTGGAAGTGACCTTAAACATCTTGTAGTTCCAACCCCCCTGCCATGGAGACGGACACCTTTCACTAGACCAGGTTGCTCAGGGCATCATCCAGTCTGGCCTTGAGCACTCTCCGGGATGGGCCATCCACAGCTTATCTGGGCAACCTGTGCCAGTGCCTCACCACCCTCACAGTAAAATAGAGTTTCTGCCTGAGCAAAGAATTTCTTCCTGAAGAAGAAAACTTGTCTTAGCCATCTGTCTTAGAAGGAGATGAACTCTCTTGAAGATGCTCACTTCTTTTGACTGTCTGTAAAAGAAGACTATTAGTGAGCAGCACAGGCTTCAAAGCCTAACCCTGAAGCAGCTGACTGAGGAGAGAAGACATACTGGTATACAAGCGGGGACTTCAATTTCTGTTAGAGAAAAGTCCCTCCTATACAATTCCAGGAGACCAGTGGTGTCACCACAACAGTGCATTTCCAGCTGGCAATTTTAATTAAATTAATCTTAATTCACAGGAGTGCTTCTTATTACTATTTTTGCCATGAAAAATCTCTTATGCCTTCACTGAAGCTCACTGCCAGTGATACCCAGTCAAACTGAAACCCCGGTCAGCCTTGGAGCACCATCTAGCACAAAGTGTCCACCAGCAGACACAAGGAGGCATCTTTGGAAATCCTCTTTGGTGAAGACAAACCTTTGGAAGTCCCCCAGTGAACATTTCCTTGTTCTCTAATAAAGGACATTGCATGCCAGAGACATGCAGTCATGTTCTTTGAATTTGATTATTCTTGTGGATTCAATCACTGCCCTTCAATCACTAACTACAGGATAGATCTTGATTTTAAAAATCTTTCCTTACTCCAAAATAAAGAACTAGCATTCGATTTTTTTTTTTTAATTATTCCTGGTTGTGCATAGCTTCTAGCTGAAAAGCATGATTGCTCACAGAGAAAAACATCATTGTTGGACATATAAGGCTGATTTAAATGTATTACTTCCTTTGCTATTTTTGTACTAAAATAAATATGAGCTAGACTGGAATATGAGTAGGAGTAATATTCTAACACTTCATTAGCAAGGGAATGAACTAAATTTTAGATATATTCCTCAGCTACAGAAATAGAAATTTTCACTGACAACTAATGCAGACTTTTTGAAATTATGCTAAAAGTAGCAAAGGGTTTAAGTATCAAGGATTTTGTTACTTTTAACCAGTAGTTAAAAATAGGAAAGCTCTGTCACACCTATGTTAAGGAAAAAAAATATGAACAAAATAGTAGCTCTACAGAAGTCCTGCAAAAGCCATATGAGTCTGTCATGGACTTTAACTATCTCTGGATCAGGCCATCGTTAAACATTTGACCAGATGTGCTATTATGCACCCTTGACTTCTGACTTTATTTCGATGACTTCCATGACATAACCAGGCTGGACCCATCTTCCCTGAGGCTTTAGTTTATGCACCAACGGACACAGGACTTAGTCTATCTGTCTAACTGGGCTATCATCTGGATGCCACATTAGAAGGAAGAATTTTTAGAAGTTTTGCCACAGAGTAGGCTCATATCAAAGTCATATAATCTGGGGATTTTCAGTGATCCTTATGACACAGCATTCCGCTGAGACAGTGGGCACTCTGAGATAAGCTCTGGTCTATCCAGAGTGAATGACAAATCTGTTCATAACAATGGGATCAGAAGCACATACCTGGATTCATTCCCCTAGGAAGAAGCTGGTTGGATAATGTTGTACCACTAAATATCTGATGTGTCAGCGAAGTGTTTTCTGCACTCCGGCCTTGTACTGGTATAAGTTTGTCTTGTGCTTGTTTGAAAACGTGATTTGCAAGTGTCTGTGATCAACATTCCAAAACAAGATTTACTGTCTTCATCTAAAAGTTGTATTACCTGAATAATCTCTTTTCATACAATGGGTAAATTCTGTCAAACATCTAACATCTTTCTCCTCTTTTCTTGCTGAAGACACATTCCTGACTTTTATTCAGGAAAGGGCTAAGGCAAATGTGAGAAATCAGCTGACTTTTTATTAGATCAATGCAGCACATGACTTCTTCAGAGTGCAAAGTTCTCAAACATTTGAGCAAATGAATGAAATCACAAATCTTGCCATCTAGTAGCAATACAAGTTTATATGATTTATAAACAACAGCTTCAACCATTCAGGAACACCAAAGGTGTACCCAGTACACAGTGACTTCTAGTAGTATCAGGAAAGTTGACGATTTATCTGTCAGAGGTGATTATGTCACTTTGGAGCGCAAGTGTTCATTTTCTTTTTTAATTAGTGTCATAAATTTTAATATTAAATGTAAATATTACACAGTCAAAAATTTGATTTCATTTTCAAAGACATGAAAAACATTGACATGCCTTTCCAGCCTCACAGTGATGTTCATTTTCTTGTTCTTTTGCAGATTGCTAATAAACTGTAGATTTATCTCTCTGCAGAGCCAAAAAATCTTATTCATCTTTGGAATATCACATAAATGCTGAAGTGAATTTGATTTATAATCCCCAGAATGTAAGATCTGGGTGCCTAAAATTCTTCTTTTCTTAAATTGCTCATGCCTAAGTATGCAGTTCTCCAGGGATTTTTCTGTATCTCACTGATGTCTACCAGTTATAGAAGAATTTTTTCTAGTTCTCCATAGTTATGAGACTTCTCTTTCTTGCCACAGTGATGTTTTAAAAAGTAAAATCTGTTTCTGTTATGGGTTTTCTTGCTGTGTGCCTTTATTCGTGTCTGGAATTACCCAGCAAAGACGACAGGTTTTTGATTTTGATTTGAGTACATATGACATCTGCTGCATCACCGTTTTGGCTGGGGCATTCAAAATGCCCCAGCAGATGAGTGCATGCATGCTTCTGACTCTTGGATATGAAGAGAGCCATTTGAACAGCTACAGCCAGCTCTATTGTGTTCATAGCAAACTCTGTGAAGTTCCTTTCAGCTACATGTCACTTCCAGTTTATGTTGTCTGAAATTTTAACAATGATAGATGGTACTAGGCTCTTTTCAAAATTCTTGCTCAATCAGAAGCTGATATCCAAGCATGGCTGCACACAGTTTTTTAAAGAATGATGACTTTTTCAATAAGTGTAAATAATTTTCCTGGGCACATTCAGGTTATATTTGGACATTTAGAGGTTTTACTCTACACTGTGTATTTGTCACTATTATTCACCTATGTGGAAAAGAGTGATCTGGACAAACCTGCCACATGAAGAAGGCACAAACAAGAGGTGCCCAGTGCTTTTCTTACAGAGAATAATACTGTTCTGTTTCATACCACTGTCAGTTCGACGGTTCTTCACAAAGTCTGGGAGTGCTTGCTTTAACAGAGAATCTGGCTTAACTGTTCTGCAATAACTCCCCCATGTGGGCATTTCATTTTACTCCATATTTAGTTTTCAAAACAGGCTGTTGCCAAATATTACTGTTTCTTTCATTTATAGTGGCTGCAGACACAAATTTACGCTTACAATGTATGGAAATCTTGGTCACTCTCCCTGTGTGAATAAAATCCAGAACATGTCATCTGTGCTAATCTCAGTATGAGCAGACTGTTTTGAAGAATGATTTCAGCAGGGTAGGAATGAACTGTACTGCCCTTACCAATAAAAAAGACTAAAACCTCATCTTTTGCTCTGATTTAGTTGGTTGCCTCTGATGCCCTTGGAATCAGTTGACCAGACCAGCTTCAACCTCAGCTTGTTTACTGGAGTTAGGCAAAGCCTGTTTGCTGTCAAAGCTCTGAGCATGTCTTAATCCTCTCTTTGTAGCACTGGTTAGAGCCAACACCTATCCCTTGCTCATGCTGCCAGCGTTCCTCACACCCACAGAGGCGAACTGGCAGTGCAAACTATTTAGATGGCACATAAGACTGCAGAACTTTGAAGGATTGTAAACTCTCCAAAACTCTGTCTAGTCAGTACAACTATGAAACTTCATATCAAAATCTTAATGCAGTTAATTAATAGTTTCTAAGCAGCTCAGTCACAGTAATGCAGTTAATTAATAGTCTCTAAGCAGCTCAGCCACAGTAATTCTGATTGCTTTCCTACTTCTTATCTAGAAATAAAAATGGTCATCTAATTACCTGATGGGATCTGTGAGAATAAATAAACACTGATCTTTTCTTCACTTTAACAAAGACTATAATCTAAATCTATTAATTGACAGATTACCAGAGTGTGAAAGACTATGCCATGTTTCTGCTGCCAGTAGGTTGTATCACCCAAGTATCCCAGACAGGTTTTAAGTGGGTACAAAATGAATATTGGCATGAAGAAGGAAAGTGATCCTCCAGTTTGTTTCCCTGGTTGAGCTGGTTGATTAACAATGGGCTAGAGGTAGACAGGAGAGAGGTCATTTTCAGGCCGAGTAAACAGAGCAATTTCTCACCCAGAAATCTCCCCTGATGCATCTGTCTGAGCTATAGGGAACTTGTCCTTTGTATAATTAGAAAGAAAATTGTGAAACAGCTCTTCTTGTCTCTTCTCTTAAACTTATTCAGCCTGGTTAGCCACCAAGACACAAAATTAAAGGCAGTTTACATCCTCTTTTCAGATGGACCAGTCTCAGGAAATCCTGCCACCTCTTCAGGACAGTTTTTTTGGTGTGATTCTAGACTGTATACAAACATCAATTACTTATGTCTTCTGTTCAGGAGAAAATAAACGAACCACCAGCCCCTATTCCTTTGCTTCTCTAATCATTGTCCACTTTCATTCCCTGGATTTGCTTTTAGATGTGTCTGGATTACTTGTTTAATATGCACGTTTTTTAACTGTCGTTTGAATATATGTATGTATATATATATACTGCTATCTATCAATATGTAGCATGTCTAACACAATTTTATTTGTTTAACTTTCCTAAAGGTACAGCTTCTCTAAACGAAATGGAGCCTTTGTAAATCCTTGTTGAAGTGAATCGAATCTTTTTTCAGACAAGTTGAAAACGGAAGTTCTCTAGTTCTTAAGGTTTTATTAATTTGGTAAATCCAGGCTAAGCATTTTTAATACTTTACAGAGTAATTACTCTAGTACATTTACACTTATACCAGCACTTGAATTTTCCAGTAAGTTCATTCAAATGTTGTAGCTCGCCTTCTAGGCACTAAGTGAGTGTCTGAAATATCAAACTGAATGTTAGGGCCAGCCCCCTGTGTTTAGGTAGTCAGTGATGTAAAGAAATCTGACTAATCTGACTAAGGTGAAAAAATTCTTGATTTCTTAATTAGCAGATTCATACAGCTGTTCTCCTTTCATCTGGACTGGATGTGTACTGACACTGATTGAAGGACAGCATTGAAGTTCTTAATGTAAACTTCAGCAGTATTCCTGTTTTTCAAATGAAAACAAAATTGCTAAGTATGCCTGAATCATCACTTGTTAATTCCTATAACTAAATAAATAATATCCATTGCATCTTTATATCATTTGTTCTTTAAGTTTATTGAAAAATTTTCTAAAAATTTAGGGAATTCTTTGTTATAGAAGTGGAATAGCAGCCTAAGAAAGCAGAATTTGTGAATATGTTGAAGTTGGTGGGATATATGTATTCACATTTGTCGCTTTAGCAGACAAAAAAGTTCAGAGGTGAAGCTCCCTAAGTGTCCTTGGAGTCAGTGAGGAGATGCATGCCTCTATAGCCTAACTCAAAGCACTTAATTCAGACCTCTGTACACAGACATCTGTACATCCCCAAACCTTTCATTTTGCCTTGTACTAATGGGTCTGTTCTTGCACAAGAAGGAAGATATTCTTAAATGAGTTCCCTCATTTCTCACATTTGACTCATTTGTTTTTCAACTGCAGTGTTAATTTTCTTAACATTTGAAATCATTTGGTCTAGTAAGGCTTTTAATTGCTTCTTATATTTTGACATGATCTTGGTAGAAACACATATTGTGTGTCCTTATCTTTGCTTGTATTTTATGCATAGTGATGGACTTTGTACTGAGAGTTATACTATTTGACTTCTTCAATCTTTCTAAGTCTTGTTAGGTTCATAGCATCACAAAAGATTCTGAGTTGGAAGGGACCCACAAGAATCATCAAGTCCAACTTTTAAGCGAATTGTTGAAGCCAAAACCTTGGTGTTATTAGCACCACACTCCAACCAAACTGAGCTGATTTTCATATGTATATATAAAATATAATACAAATTTTGCTTGTCCTAGTGCCAGTCCTAAGAAAATCTCTTGTACAGAAACAGACATGGAAGTCTGAAAGAGTTCTTCTCACTGCCTAACAAATTCTCTTTAAATATCTCAAGTTCTCCGGTGTGAGGGCCAACCCTGTCCTGGGGTGCATCAGGCACAGCATTGCCAGCTGGGCAAGGGAGGGGATTGTCCCACTCTGCTCTGCACTGGGGCAGCCTCACCTTGAGTGCTGGGGCCAGTTTTTGGTGCCTCAACATAAAAAACAGACATTAAGGTCTTAGAGAGCATCCAGAGGAGGATCATGAGGACAGAGAAGGGTCTGGGGAGAAGCATGTGGAGCAGCTGAGGCTACTTGGTCTGTTCAGCCTGGAGGAGACTGAGGGGAGAACTCATTGCAGTCTGCAACTTCCTCATGAGGGGAAGAGCAGGGCAGATACTGATCTCTGGTCTGTGGCCCCAGTGACAGGACCCAAAGGAATGGCCTGAAGTTGTGTCAGGGGAGGTTTAAATTGGATGTTAGGAAAAAGTTCTTCACCCACAGGGTAGTTGGGCACTAGAACAGGCTCCCCAGGGAAGTGGTCACAGCACCAGCCTGACAGAATTCAAGAAGTCCTTGGATGATGCTCTCAGGTACATGGTGTGACTCCTGGGTTATTCTGCACAGGGCCAGGAGCTGGACTTGATGATCCTAATGGGTACCTGTCATCTCAGCATATTCTATGAATCTATGAAGTTGCATTTGTCCCTTCTATATTGAGTTACAAAAAATACTGGTGTCTGCAGATAGAGAAATCAAAGGTAGAGATCAGTGTGCTAAGAAAGCAAAGATAACCTCTGTGTTTAACTATACTTCTGGGTATAATCAGCATCACAAAAGCAGGCAATATAACAAGCATCCTTGGACAGCTGTCTTTTTGTCCTTTCAAATAACCAAATAACACATGCATCTGTATTTACTGATGCAGCTTTCATCACATGTGCAGACTGATTCCCAGATATGCTCCTTGGATCCACAGAAATATGCTTTAATTGATCTACTGCCTCACAGGTTTGCGTTAAAAATACATATGCAAATGTTTTAGTTATGCTATCCAGAAATGTACTGGTATGCTTTGCACATTACAGAAATAAGGAATATTTGGGGGAGAGTGACAAGATTAAAAGTCTGGGAGAGTGACAGTTTTCTGAGAACAGTTAATCAGAAAATAAGAGAGGGATAACCTTGTCCTGCTTCTTCTGCTGTCAGAGGGAGGTCTCAGAATGATGCAGAACAAGACATCAGCTTTCTGTTTCCAAATTATGGGAATGTTAATTCCTTTGTTACAGTTTGACTGTCAAAGGAAGGTAAAACCAGACACTTGTGTCATTTTAATATAATTTTTCTCAGTAATTTTATTTATCCATGCAAAGTCATCTGTGAGCAACCCAGTAGGATTCAGGTTTTAAACTCAGAGGGTAATATCCCAAACATTTGTTCTGCTCTTTTCAGTAACGCAGGCTGCCAAATTTTATGCAATGACTTGTGAACCAGTGCTGTGAACTTGTTAATGAAGCTTGTTTTCCATACTACCTGGTGTGATGTTTGGCAAGACAGGTGCTGTGAATGGCAGTATTAATGCCCACCAAGTTCTGTTTACAGGTACCTGTTTCACAGCTAAAACAAACAGCCAGAACTTGTTCAATATATACTTAGACAAGTATGGCTAGCTTTGTCAAGAAGAAGGTATCGATCTGATTTGAAAGTGTCATGAGGGAAAATAAGATGGGCTAATCACCCCGCAATACATGGGACAGAAAGTAGATGAACACAACCTGGTCACCACCCTAATTTTAATAGCAACCTATCACAAATATTCTCTACTTAAAAAAAAAATCACATTAATGCTAATGTGGTGCTTTATCATCACCACAAAATAAGCGTATATAACCTTAAAGACAATTTTACTGACTGAAAAGCATTGGTAATTTTTGTATTCTGCTGTGAGTCATCGGTTCTGTGGTGGACTTATACCACTGGATTTCAGTGGGTTTATGTCAGTGTGAAGGAACAGCTCACAGCTCCTGCTGTTTCACAGCACGCTACTTTCATTTACTGTTCTGAAGTCACTGGTTGAGATGAATTACACTGAAAAATAACAGATAAAACCAGCAAGAACAAACTATTACAGTGAATCTTAATCACAAATCACAAACTTCTTGACAAAGTCACTGTAGGAAAAGATCACTTAGGGTATGTTGGAGGTCTGGTATGCCAGAGTACAACTTTAACTCTGTCTGGAAGGAAACTTACTGTGCTACAAAGCTCCATACATGGAAGAATAAGATGCAATTATTTCCGAAATAGATACTGGAGGTACAGGTATTAATGCAAATTTTCATGTGTGTTTGTTTGGAAAGAACCAGTTGGAGTGCCAGACACCAGCCATTTGCACTTCCTCACTTCCAAAGAAGAATTGTATCTGTAGGCAGAAACAAACCAGTCTGGAAGAAACTGAAGATAAAAATAATTTATTTAACCAGGTACTCCTAAATAAGAGGCTCCATCAGCTACTAAGTATTTTTTGTTACCTCAATAAACTTAATATTTTTTCTGATGCTTCTGCAGTTTTTCATAAAAATCTGTTCTAAATACACAAATTCTTCTTGTATTGCCCCAGGTGAAGACCAGGAAGTGATCACCAGATAATCCTGTATTATATATCAAATTAGTCATACTACCACAAATGTGTCTGACAACTGCTTTGGAAGAGCTGGCCATGGCCAAGCTTCTGATAGAACAATTTTAAATCATTGGCGTTTGATTTTCTATGCCTGAAAGCCCAGCACTGTTGGCTCTCTTGACAGCGGATCCAAGCATGTAAAAGGCTCCAATTTGTGTGTCTTCTTAACTGCACTGACATCAACCTAAACCAGTCACAGAGGCTGATACTTCTGTGATGATGGCGTATCCTCCTAGGTTGACAAGTTGGAGTTGTCTTAGTTTTTTGAAAAGTCTGCCAGAAAATACTCCCAGTGTTGTCCAGTGGCACTGTGATTGTATTCTTTCTTTCTTCTCTATTTTTCATTTCTCACACTCACCTCATGTAAATCAGAACTGTATTGATTATGATCGTTTGGTTATTTCCAATGGACAGTTAATTACACACAGAGAAAGGAAAACTTGGGACAATTTTTTTTTTCATAGATAGCAACTTTTCTGTTGCTTGTCAATGAACTCAAGCGTCTAATAAAAATTGCAGGGTTTAGAATTATTTCAAGTTGATGAATCATATTCTAAGTTAGAAAAATGGCAGAAATTGTTCATGAAAATTATACTAAAGTCAAGTAAAAGAAAAATTACCTGTGCTCCCACTTTCAGATAATTTTTTATCTCAGTGACTATAGAGCTGCCTCAATTACTTAAAAAAGATCTGATTATATTTTCTGAATATATAGAGTTTATTTCTGTCTTTTCAAAATTCACTTCTCGGCTGTCTCTTGATTCTACCCTAAAGAAACAAATCTGTTTCCTCAGCATTCCTACAGTCATCTTTTTGGAAAAATTCTAAAAACTATCACTAAAATAATATTCAGCAATCATCATTTCAAAACACTGTTGTGCTAGGACAAAACCAGATTTTCTCACTTATTTTTAAGCTTCAGCCCTTGTATGACAGTTTCAGCTGCTTCTGTGGTCAATGGAGAGTGGCAAGAGCTTTCCATTGCTACAGAGGAGAAGTTTGATGCCTAACTTTTACACCATTGATGCCCATGAGACAAATATCACTCGTAGTTTATTTAAGGGAGTACGCATTGGTTCATTAAATAGTCTGAGAGCAATTAAAAATACAATTTTATGCTTGTTCATACTAACAGTCTCTGTCACCTTTTTGAAACACCTGTGGAAAAGAACGTAATTTTTTCACACATCCTTTTATTTTTCCCCTATCTACCACACTGGTATAGGGAAACAAAGTTCAAGCTATCTGTAATGCTACATTTTTTACTGTCATGCTTGTGTTGGGAGGATGTTTTCTTTTTTTCTAGGAAGTGTAGCAAAGGCCATACATTATACAAACATTTTTTTGTCCCTTCTGTCTTAACCTACCATTAGGATGCTTGAAACATCTATTTTAATTGCTGGAACTCTCTTGGATTCTCAGAATCTTTGTTCTCAGCTTTCTCTTTTCCTGAAACAGAAGACTAGATTTTGTTAAAGCATATAAGTATCTGTGAAGAATATGGTGTTTTAATGAAATTCAGAGTAGGGGGTTTTATGTACTTTCAGAAATTGAGAGCAGGGAGTGAAATAACTCACACAAATTACAGCTCTTAACAGATTCAACAGTCATATCTGACATCTGATGGTTCATGAGATTTGTATACAATTCTAGCTAGCATAATAACATTGTGTTACAAATTCTTGCTTCTTTTTCAGTTCTAGGACTTGTGCTCTTAGCTGCAAAATGTTCCATCATCAACCATAGGCTTGGTTAGTGTACAGTCTGCTAATTATAGCACTCATTTTCTTAGGAATTGACAAAGATTAATGCAAATCCCTGAGGCTGAGATGAGCATGCAGTCCAGCTTTCCTGATGCTGAATGAGTGTTCCCACCACTACAGAGTTTAAATTCCATTTAAAGTCCCCCAAAGTACCTTTGCATTTCTCCCATACTTCTGACAAAGTTGTAATAATTTATTACTAATGTTGAATATTGTGACCATTTTCCTTTTTTTTTTTAGTGTATTTTTATACTCACATTTGTCATGGTCTCCAAATATGCACGGGTGACACAGGTTTTTAAAATGATGATCTGCTCGTGAATTTCAAGACTGCTAGTCTTTTCTCCCTAAACACTTCACTGTACCCTTCAGAGACTGTAAATCATGAAGCTGTGGTGCTAAAAAGCATGGACTTCTTTTGAACACTGATATAATTTAACTTTTTCTTTGTTATAAATAATATCACATGGTTTACATGTGATAAACCAGGCAAAGTGGTTTTGTATCTTCATTACACTGGTATATTTTGTTCTTCAGGCCACACTCTAGAAGGCACAGTGGGGAGTTACACGTGCAGAAAAAGACATAATTGGCCAATTTTTTCAAAGTTAATACCACATCATAACAACTTCACCTCTTTCAGATGTGCAACTTGAAGGGCTAATTGAAAAATTTAGTCCATTTTTTACTATTAAAATAGCCAGAACAATTACGCCTTAAACGATGTCAACCCAAAACAGAAAGGAGCAGGTATTCTTAATTGCTTTTACAAATTAAACGTGCATTGCAATTATCATCCTGATTACAGTGTTGACTTTTGTAGCACACATTATTTGATAAATGCCTCATCTTTGGCAGAGATGTTTTAGGAACTGGAAGGGAACTCACAGGAGAAGAACAGACAATTAAATTTTCTGATGGGGTTCATCTGACTAAACCAAATGGAAATGTCTCAAGATTAGAGTTCCCCTTTGTATAGAGGAATATAAGAACTCACTGGACATGATTCCTCTCATCTCCAAGCAGACACTAAAGTAGTACTGATAGTCATGTTCTGCTTTCCCCTGACTGGTGTGATTTCGTAGATGTTTATATAAAAATGTTTATAATTAGGTGAGAAAAAACCTAGCAACTGCCTTTGCAGATAAATCCTCCAGGACTGATCCACAGTCCACCAAAGTCCATGCAAGGCTGTTTATTAAACTCTCTGGGTCAGAGATCATTCCTTTCTTAATGAAAGATACAATGAAATAAAGAATAAGTGTTGGATTTCTTGAGCTCAGCTGCCAGAATTTTCTCAAAATTCTGGCACAGCTATGGAAATACATTAGGGATGTAAGAAAGCATTTTCTCACATTAGTCACTGGATGTACATTTGGGTATTTGCCATTTTCATTTCAATCCTTGATTTAGTAAGAGAAAACCAAGTAAAACACTTTTATTTATTTAGTAAGGGAAAGCACTGCTTTAACATATGGAAGCCTTGGAAACATTCCAGGAAAGGGAAAGGTTTGACTGAAGACAGGCATATACAGACTACACTTCCAAAGTATGGTTTGGGTAGGGATGTGCCGGTCTGACTGCTCAGAAAAATCTACCAATGCATGTGAAAAAGCAGCACTCACTTGTGTTATCAGCAGCGCTACAAATGGTTCTGTGTAAACATTATCCGTATGGCTCTTGAGTCACACAGAGCACAGAAGGCCAAGGTTTCCACAGACAGCAACAGATGTTCTGTGTCACCAAGAAAGAACCTGGCATGGCCAGGGCTTTATGAAGAGATCAAAAAAATACATGCTAGTACCAGCCAAAAAAACCCCAAACAAATTCTGTTTTAAACCATCCCATATTTTGTATGGTCAAATATTATTTCCACAAAGCAAATTGTTCAGGATTTCCACATATTTCAACAGTAGGTAGTTGAAACCACCAACTGCAAAAAATATTACAAACCTGAAGACTCTTGAGGGATTATTGTCAAAGTAAGCTAGGTCACCATTCTAGCTTCTGTTTCAGCACGTAATTACCCAAGCATCTTGATCTGGATCTGGAGAAGTGAGAGAAGGTTGTTCATACAGAACAAAAGTCATGTTTCTTCTTGGTATTGCTGTATCCTTCTGAGACCTGGAGGTCACATCATTAAAGAGGTTTCTTTCATGTTACTTCCAGAATTGTTTTGAGCTCCAGTCAGGTATTATTGCACTAATACTGGTTGTAAGAGATCTCTAACGCCTTTAAATTGAGATAAAATGTCTGATAGTAAAAGATAAGAAAAGCTGTTTTATTTTGTAACAGAAGATCATATGTGATAGAATAGCTATTAACTGTAAATAAACCTCTTTGTGCAATTTTCCGTACCTGATGATAGCACTCATCAATTTTGTTTCAAGATCAGTACACCCCATATGTAGCACTAGAATACTGTCTCTTTATGAATAATTATCACTTATTAGTGAATGTCATAAGTGAAGTCAAACTTCAGCTGCCTGACTAGAATGTATAAGCATTTGGCTCTGATTTTAGTAAAAAATCGTGGAGAAGCATAGAAGTTCTGTTCATCGTGTTTTTATTAGATAATATTGCTGCAGTGTTGAGAGAATATTTATGTGGAATGATATGACAAATGCCACATATCAGCTATAAATACAGGCTAATAAATCATGAGGTGTCTAAGCTGTGGGATCAGTAACACTGAAGAATCTCAATGTGAAAAATGAAAATCTCATAAACTAAAAAATGTAAATAGTGGAAAAAAACATTAGAAGATGTATACTTTCCAGGAATAGCCTGGAATAGCCTAAAACAAGTTCAATAGAGTAGCAGGGTAGATTGCTTTTCTTGCTTTCTTGTTGTTTGAGATCAACAGGGCCTCTAAAACATGAAACATGAGGTCAAAACTGCTCTTCTGCCTTTCATCTAAAAAATCCCAATGTCTGGATACAAAATGAACATTTAAAAGACCCAACAACAACAATGAAAATGCAGGAAAAAAAGGTGTGAATTAAAAAATACTAATGTTTGTAACATCATAGCTTAAAATAAGTCTTTTTTGTGTGTTCTATTCGTTATGAAGAGTTATGTACTGCAGTCACAATCAGGCAAACAGTTTTTCAGGTTACTTTCTTTTTCTGGACCATTAAACAACAGAATGGTTTGAAGCTTCATAAATATCCAGTGATGGTATGATCTTACAAAGTCCAGTACAGTTTAACCATAACCAGAAAAAAAGCAACATAGTTTACACTGTCAAAGAAACAATGCAAATTTTTTCCTCAAAACTGACAGTGACTCAATTTTAAAATAGTTGTTACAAGTTCCTAAGACAGCACAAGCCAAAAGGAAGTAAGTAAGCTGCAAACAATAACCAGCATTGCCCCGTTTGAGGTACCTGAATTAAAAGCCTGTGTCTTGTGGATTGTTCTGGTTAAGAGGAAACATGAGTGATGAGTACCTTAGATACAAATCTCTCTGTATGCAAGAATAGTTACCTGAGTACAGGATGTCTAAAAATCACAATTCCTACACTTGACTCTCCAGAGCTCTCTCAGTAATCAGGAAGCCCAAGAGGTGAAAATATCCGCTATATCAAGCCCTACACCAAAATCCAGAGATGAACCCAGTGGGACTAAGATTTCACTTGAAAAAGAGATCCATAGAAGTGCTGATATATTAACCTCTTGACAATCTGAATGGCTCAAAATAACTCATTTCCTTGTTCAAAAGACAATGAAGTGTAGTTTGTAAATAAATCCATTAAAAAGAGCTAACAGATGATCATTATCTTCCTAATAATGTTCAATAATTCATGCAAATATGTGTTATATAATTCAGCATTATGTGTTGGTCACAGGAACTAAGGCCATGATTTAAATAAGCAAGTAAGAGTTTGGAGTGTCTCTGCTTTTGTGTATAGAGCCTGAGAAACATCACGGGATCTTGCTGTCACAGGTAATGTGTTCAGACCTTTCTGAACATCACACACAACCAGACCTCTGCAGCTGTCTGTCCGGGCTCTATTCCCTCTCTGTGAACAAGTCTTGGCTACTCAGATCAGTCATGTAATTTTCAGGAATGTGATGTGGAATTTTAGCTCCTCTGCTGGACAGAATTACACCGTGAGTTATGCTGAACAGCATTTGTTAGCTTACTGTCTTTTCCAAGTTGGTTGCTTTGTGTGGCAAAAAGAGAGAATGAAGCTCACGTGAGTTTATATTAGAAACACTGGAGAGCACTGAGAGCCCACATATAACACTTCTTGACATCCTGTTTAAATTTCTGTAGGTATTATTCTTTGTGGAACATGAAACTCCTAGGACAGTTAGGGCACTTCTGGTCTCATACCAATAATACCTCCAGCTGAGGCACAGGAAATCCAAATTGCTCTTCAAATTAAATCACAGGAAACCTTGACTCCTTGCTTGTCTCAAGCAAAGTTAATGGGAAACAGATGCACATTCCTGTCAAAAAAAAAGTTGTATATTTATCTACTGCTGGCTTATCTTTCAGTGTACGGGGCTAAAATTATAATATTCACTTCCCCCTGCCACCATCCCCCTCCCTCAGTATTTCATTAGGTTTGTATGCTTTTGCAAAATACTAGTGAAAATAAATTATCCATTTGTTTTAATACTGATAACTGATCATTACTGGCAAGTTTGGACCATTAATTTGATCAAAAATTAAATTTGTGTGCTCTGAGAAACAAAGTAACAAAAGTACCATTCATGTTCTAAATTGATACAAAACTATGAAAACCATAATCATCTGATATAACAAAATATTCAATCTAGACTCAAATAAAATATTTTGGTTTGACTCCAGCTAACAACATTTTGGTAAAAGAAATCTCCCCCTGACACAAGGTGAAGGTGTATCTATGTCTTTAACAATATGACTGCCCTCCCTTCCACCTCAATATGAAACTATGCCATCCATCCATTGGAACTATCATTCCAGTTGCAATGAAAGAGGCTTCTGGGTATCCTTTATCAGAATGCCCCAGACAATGTTTTAGGTTCAGCAGTTAGATGATTATATGCTGTACAACATGTGAGCAGCTGCCAGTGGCAATATCAGAACAACGTGCTACTTTCAAGCTGATTTACATCCATGTTCCCGCTGGTTGTTTTCTTCTTTGCATTTCTCAGCCCTATGATGGACAAGATTAACATCTTCCTCCTCCCTCTGAGTAGTGGTTTAAAAAATTTTTTTAAAAAATACTCTTGCAATGTAAAAAGCATTTTATAAGAGCTTCGTTGATTGTTCTGCTCAGTGTTTACTAGAGTCAGCCATGATCAGGTACACGCTGTGGAGGAAATGTGGAACAGAAAAAGAAATTCCTTCTTAGTGAAGTAAGCTAGTTGGTTCTAACTTAAAGTCTTTGTGTAACAGTTTGTAGTTGGAAAAAGAGAGAAATCTCTGTGTCCAGGTTAATACTACATTTTATAATTATAGTGCATGCAGCTTCCGGCTGTAGATGACTAATGGCCTGAATTCAGTGAGGTTGTCCTCACCTGCAACCAGGTAACTGAAAGATTAATCAGGCCCATTCAAATCTTCTTAAAGGCTAAGTCAGGAACTGTTCACAACACTGAATGTTTCAGTGCTGTCCTTAAATGTGTTTTTACTGTGACAAAAAGCCAGTGTCTAAAATCTGTCATTTCTATAAACCTGATATTTAACAAACTGTATCAATTCCCAGAATGTTGTTGTGCTTCTCCTCTCAGTACTCCCCTACTTCTGTCTCCCATATCCCCAGTGTCCTTGGAGTTAGTGAGTTTACAATTTACCAGTCAGTTGCCACTGAAGAAGCACGTTGGCAAGTGATCAACCCTACCTTCCAGCTTTGAAAGAGATTTGCTCATTCTCAAGTTCTTGCTATTTCCTAAAAATCTATGACATCTTAGAAGAACTGTGCTGGCCTGGAGCCCATGTACTGGTCTCAGCAGAGTCCAGCTCTTGTGTTGTCCCACTTGTATTCTCCCATGCTTTGACTGAGGTTACTTGGAGTTTATATCTATTTCACTTCTTTGCTTTCTTGAAAGCATTGGCTTAGTCATCCCTGGAGACCTCAGGCTTTGCAGGATGTGGAGGAGGAAATGGGCTAGTAGATCTAATAGCTCCCTTGGAAGAGTAGAAATTTCTCCATGATCTTGATGAGGAAGGAATGAAAACCAACAGCAAAGCAAGGAATATTTTTGAGGTGTTGTCTGCCTCTCAACCACCAACATACATGAGCTCACTATGAGCTCCCTGAGAAGACCTCCTCACCCTTCCTAAGGGCTGTCTAACTTGCCCTCGGTTGACTTCCTCCTTCATCACTCTATACCATGGACTTTGAGTCACTGACAGCATTAAAAACTGAACATATTCCTGTGTTATTTTTTATATTGTTCTTTCCCTATCCCCTTCCAGAATGTATTTTTATAATCTTCTGCTGTAATAGCCTGGCTTGCTAAATGAATTTTTTTGCTTTCAGCTACAAAGCAATTTTGCACTTAAGGAAATGAAATAGAAACTGCTAAGTGTTATGTCTTCATTGCCTTACTGGCAGTAGGCCTAATGTAGCAAGTGAAACACACATCATTAGGAAACGCCATGATGGAGGTTTAAGACAATCCTTTGCACGTCATGTCACTGAGGGTACAGAACTGCACAGAACAGGGCTGCAGTCATGTCTTTAAATGCTTGCCCTCAGAGAGAAAAAGAAGTCACACGTCAGCACAAAAGATCTCCCACCATTAAAAGAACAGCGGTTCAAACCTCCCTGGAAAGGTAGGGAGACAGAGAGGCAGGCAACGAGCAAAGTGACTGTAAGAAGTGCCAGCGGCCGTGATTTGGGAAGGAATAGAAGTGCTGGGGATGCACGGCATGTGCAGTCAGAAACGCTAGCAGGAAGCTGGAGAGAGCTAGTTTGAGCGAGGGGAGAGAAATTGGGGCTGGTTTTGATTGTATTTGTATTCATGTCCTGTGCAGAGCACCTGCAAAGCACTTTAGGTTGATGATGCCTGAGGACTATTTTTTAAGATGGATATATCTTTCCAAAGGAATATTTCTGGTACAGCAAAGCATACCAGCCTTGGGACTTTCCATGTCGTATAAAACCATTCATAAGGTGACTTAAACTTTATTTAGACACCTTTTATCAGGTATTTGAGCATTGTCTGGGAGCAAACCTTTGGTGCTATCTTGAGGTAAGGTAAGAATATATTATCCTATGAGGCACAGACAGATGTGGTTTGCCCAGAGATAGCCCGTCATGACTATCTCCCAAGCAGGCATGCAAATTACCAGCCCATTTTATCCCTGATTCCTGGTCCCTTGCTGTTTCCTGCCACTGAATAAAGCTTTGATCTGTGCTAATAGCTGCTGAAAGCAATAACCTCATGGTTAATTTACATTAAACAAGTGCTCTCTGGGTTAATTTAGCACCAGTAAGTCCCAGCACGTTAAACTGCATTTCTTCCTGTACAGTCTTGTCCTATCCTCTCAAACAGCATTTTGTAGCTTGTGGCTGAGAGCCCGGTCCTGCTCCCAGATACTGCTGGATAGATCTGCTCTACCCACAGAATTATCCAGCCTGCCTTTTCCTCCCTTGACTAGGCCTTAATTACTCATCTGGTTGTGTATTTTGTATGCTGCTATCCATTTTATCCTTTTTGTTTTACTTCAGACTTTATGAAAAGCTAGGTTGTCATTTGAAAACACAAACACAAAACCAACTTCTTTTTTCCCTTCTAGACACCCTATTGGTCTGATGTAACTCTACCATGACTTCTTCTTGATTAGTTCTTAATTAAATCATGGTCAGAAGAAATCATTTCAAGTAGTTTGTGTGCTACAGCAACACACCGAGGGAAGTTTATTTATTTTTCATGCCACAACGATCTCTTAATATCTAGTACAAATGACTCATTGCAGTTTCAGCAAGTTATTGCTTTTCTGAAATACTTGTAAATTCAGTCGTCCTCACTTGCTGCATACTACTCTAAATTCTGACTATTTCCCATCAGTATAGAACAATTAAAGGAATAACGCTCATAGAAGCAGGAGTGCTCTCTCATGTCTAATACCACCCTGTTCCCTCACTGTCCTTTTTTGGTAATGTTTGGGTTACATTCTGGATGTGAAACAAGCTGTCTGACAGAAAAGTGCCTTGATGTTTGCATTGGTGGAAAATTCCAATTCCTCATTAGTTTATTTACTGTGTTTTACTGGGGTCTAATTGTAGGTTTAAATGCTGTGGTTATTTTTAACTATATTAGTAAGAAAAAGTCCTGCTGCTTGGAAATTACTGATTTTTTCAGAAATATAAAGTACTTTGAAACATCCAAATGAAAGACTTAACTGTAAACCAGTCATAAATCAACAGTCTGTTTTTCTCAGAAGTGTTTCAAGGAGTGATTTACTCCTGATGTCACAATACCTCTTGCAATTCTTGCTGGAGACTGAATTTTGCTGACACAGACTCCTTATGTCAAACACAAAAGACTCTGTCTTAATTCAAGTGTGTTTTGAACCAGGCCCGAAGGTAAGAGAAAAAATGATGGTGAGAAGAGGATTACTATTCCAGCTATGCAACTGAAAACAATCTGACTATGCAGAGGAAGGGAAATGACAGAAAAGGAAAATAATATCTTCCACTTTCCTGGGTGCTCTGAGAGGGGAGAGGAGAGGGGTGGGAGTACAAACTGATGTTCTGCTTTACGTATCAAATTGGCTTCTTTTTGCTTACATTGAAATTATATGGGATTCTCTTTTTTCACTTCCATTTTGAGAGCTGCTAGGAGTTTTTGCCTTTCTCCCTTCTGAAATTAAAAGGCCAACCAGGCTGACATAGGAGTATAAGACTGCTCAGTGTCTGTTAGAAATATGGTCAAGATGAAGGTGAGGCTGACTTGCTTCAGGAAACAAAGGACTGTCAGGTAGAAGAGTTTTAGAGTCTTGTGAAGAAAGAAAAGAAATTGTTTATGCTTTCTGATGTCGGGGGAGAGGAAGAAATCCAAGACAGAGAGATATCTTTGCCTCTAGGTCTCTTACTGAGCAAGAGAATTTGGGTTTCTATCCTTACAGCTAATGCTTTACAGAAAAAAGGAGTTTTGAATAAAATGAATACCCAGGGATTGTCTCATCATGTTCCACACAGCAGCAGCTGACGCCCAGGGTGTTTTACAACACACGCCCATGTACCCCCCCGGACATGGGGGGGGGCACCAAAACCCCATATACTCTGTGACAGCCTCTCCACAGTGACACAGAGCCGGGTTCTGGAGATACCATCCAGTGTGGTCCCTGCAGAGGAGAGCAGCAGGGTCCCCAGACAGGTCTGCAGGACGAGGTGGCTGCCCATCTGCTCAGCTCTCTGCAGGCATGGGCAGGTCCAGAGGTGCCTGCAGAGATGCACAAGTGTCTGTGGGATGTCTTTTTCTGATATGTGGCTGCCGTAGGACTGCAGGCATGAGGAGGAGTGAGCAGATAGCAAACAGCAGCAATCCTGCTCCAGGTGCTGCATTTGGCTGAGTAACCCTGGGTGCCTTTGCTGGTTGAACAGCCTTTGGCTGGTTAGGTAGCTTTCTGTGACTGTGATCAAAGGGCTTGAGTTTTCTGCATCCACACAGTTTGTATGAGCAGAGACACTGCTTTGAACCAGGTTTGCCTTTTGCTGTAGTTCTCCTGCTCTGGGCTTCATTGTAGGGCACTAGTTAGTGAGAATAGAAGGGGCTTGGACCATGAATGCAGGATTGATCCTTAACTGACAAGATAGCAGTTCTCAGAAGTAATACAGAGCCAAGTAAAGTTCCTTTTCCAGATGTTTACCTCTCTGTTGCCTGTCAGATTGGGAGCTTGATGGCAGAGACTAATTCTTAATATAGATTTCCACGTTTTCTAGCTGAAAGTAAGTACAGTGCAAATAACAGGGGCAGAAATTAAGGCATTTAGTTCTTACTTTTGCAACAAACTTATCTGGAGATAGATTATGCCTGGTGGAGCTAATGTGCACTGAAGTCAATGCCACCCTGCCTTAGCTGCTCTGAGCTCAAGCTATATTGATTTGAAATGCTTGCACATGGTGGAATTATTCCTTCCATTCAGAGCAGGGCATGCCCTGTGTCCCTTTATCTTCTTACGTAATATTGCTTCATTATTATGCTAAATTTCAGAAACATCATGGCTGTTTCCTCATCACTCTTAATAGCTGATTAAGTAGTTTTAGTTTTACATACTCCAACAAGTCCTGTTTAGCAAAGCCAGGTGTTAGCTAATCCTGATGTAGCCACTTGGGTTTAACTTTTTTAATGAGAATGAAACACATCTGTTGTATAGAGATAGTAAATCACTTTAGAAGTTCCAGCAGGAGATAAGATCCACCTACACTGTTGGCCTGTACCTATCAGGCAGCCATAGCTTGCTGTGCAATCAGTTTTTGTCCCAGTACTGAACTGTTTGAAGATTCATGGTTAAATACAAACTTGGTCATAGAGTTTACATTCCACAAGTGGCTCAAGCAATTTAAAATGAACTCGACCTGACATTTTAACCTCCTTACCAAGTTATGCAGACTGTTTGTACTGGCAGGGGGATCTAATAAATGGGGTAAAAAAAGAGAAAGGGGAGTCAATCTTCTTATCTCAGCTGGATCATTGATTCACTGTGTGACCTATGCAAAGCTCTAAGACTCTATTGCCTTACAGATTTTCTTTTCAAATAAGAGTACTCCGAGGCCCAAATATACCACTTGAGATGTGATTTTCTTGTTAAATTTATGTCTGCTTTCAGAAGAATTATCTAAGCATGAAACATTTTGTACAATGCTAAAAACAACACAGAAATACTGGAAATAAATTATTTCCCAACTGTGAGTCTTCCAGACCATGAAGTGGGCTATTAGTATACAAACCTTGCATTTACAGTAGCCAGCAATTCTTGAAAATCACTACAGTTTGCATGGGTTTAGTTGTGACTTTTATTTTTCCCAGCATTATCTGAATTCTCGAGGACTAAGACTTTCAGCCACTTAATCTCAGTTTAAGGTCTCTTCCTAAGAGCTGAACCATAAAGGTTTAGTGACTTGGGACATTTTGAAAGCACCATCATTTGGCCATTCAACAAAGGCATGTCCAGCCCAGTACCTCTTGCCTTTCTGTTTGTCTCGAGAATCACAGTATGAAGAAAATGACTAGATCATACTCTGTATGGTAGAGGCAGTGTCATGGATGTATTAATGATTCATGAATTCTTCAAACTCTTTCAAACAGCAGCTGCCATTTTGTGTGCTGTTTCACACCCAGAACATAGAGGAACATTTTACTGCTCTAGTGTTCATTGCGATAGCTCATTCTTATCCTTGAATTGATATTGAGGTAACACACATTGCAAATGAAAAGACTGCTACCTCATCTCTTGATCCTGATTGTGCCATAATCCTAGTGCATTGCCTCAGGCAGTTCTTCAATATATATGCCATATTTCCTCTAGTCAGACTACATTCCTTGAAAGTGCAGTCCATATCTTGCCATTGCGTTGCAAAAGAAAACACACCATGGGTATTATCAATATATGATAATGATGCACTTATAAGAAAAGAATCGTTGCAATATTAAGCATCACAATTGAAATAATTCTTTTATTCTCCCTTAAAAACCAGCAAGAACTAACATTTTACCCACTTTTTCTCCTAAAACAATACCATATGGTGCCTAGCCTAGAGCAAGGAAGAACATTTCTTTTGCTTTCTTCATGTCAGTAGCAGCTGGGCTGCAGTGGAGATAAGGAGATGGTCTGAAATCACTAAGGATTCTGGCTTTTCAGGTGTCTGAGGGTTTCTAGGGGAAGATTATCTGTATGTGCAGCTCCACACTGTCTCCCACAATGCAGACCAGCCTGCCCTTACCAGGGAGGGACAGGCTGCAGAAAACTGTAGCCTGGAGAAGGGAAGGGTGAAGAAAACTGTGGAGCAAAATAGCCACTCAAACAGACTTCCCAGCAAAGGAAGGTCAGGTAGAAAGAAAAAAACAGGAGTGTTACTTCAGACGCTACACTTTATTGAGCCACAGATTTCTCTTTTAGAGTGTATTCACTTTGTTGGAATTCAGAAAAGAACAAAATGAAATTACTTAGAAGTCAGGTAAGAAGAAGTGAAAAGGTTAGTACAGTGAACATGGTGCAAGCTTCTTTACAGCTACCCAGTGGATACTTAAGCCTTCTTTCACAGTATGTGGGGAGTTCATCCCTATTCATTCTGTGTGTGTAAGGTCTGACAGATCCTAAAGCATCATGAGGTCCACTGAGAACTTCTAACATGGGACACAACAAAGATATTTACTGGCAGCTGTCAAAATTGCAAATCAGCTGTAGGAGAAGTCACCTCGCCATGGAGCAGATAAATCATTGCCTGAAGGAAGCAGAAGTGTTGCTCTTACTGTGGCTGGCAGTCCACAGGGTTTCCAGCAGCACCTGATCAGCTGAATCAATGAAAGCAGAAGGGGAGGAGTGGTGTCACTCCTGCCATAAGCAGCCAGCAGGATCATCCCTTTGCCATAATGAATAACTTCCACAGGAACCAAGGAAAAAGAACAGATCACAGAGTCCTCTCTCTACTTTGCAGCAAGAAAATCATACTTACAAGTGTTGGGAACATACAGCATGGATATGGCTGACTAGCAAATCCATCTCAAAGAAAAAGTTTACTGCCTAGACTCATCCTCATTAGTTTCAAGTTATAGAGAAGGCAATGGGGTCCAGATATTATTGTGTGCATTTTGAAACTGGGGTGGTTTTTGTAGCTTTCTTGTTTTAATTTTAAACTGTGCCACATCTATGCCAGAAGCTTCAAAACAGGTCTGGGGGAGTGAGAGGAATAAAAGGGGTTAAAATCTGGGAAATAAAAAGAAGGAAACTCCTCACAACACTATTATAGTCTTAGTCATGTTAAACTATGGGGAATAATAAGGCCTACATCTACATTACCCTATCTGAGCACAACAGGTCACCTTTGATTTCTAAAATGATTTCCACGTATTTTGGTATCCTCTCATTTCAGAGCATTTTTCAACTTAAAAAACTATCAACTGCATTTAATTCATGGGAAACAGCAGCTGTAAGATTTGTTCAAGATCACAGAGCAAGTGAATTTCAGAAACTGGAAAGAAAATAAACTAGCATGACTTTGAGAATTTTTCCCTCATCACTGGTTCATGCAGCTTTCCCTTAGGAGACAATGACTCTCACTGTCTCTTCAGTCATAGGGTAGACTCTGTATATAAAGGAATTATATGTAAATATTATATATATATATATATATATATATATAAAAATACATAATGGAAACAGTTTTCTGTTCTCGTCCCACTTCAGCCATAGCTTTTAAACCTGAGAGTGCCACACAGACTGCAGAACATTCAAGACGATGAGATCACCGCTTTCTATAAAAACTCCCCAAGAAACAAAAACAACACTTTATTGCTATAGTAAGGGTCATGACACTACTTTCTTATATTCACACTATATTTTTTAAGAGCTTGCACAGCACAGTTCACAAAAATAATAAATCTCCATGAGAATGTGGTGGCTTCATCTTGCAGGTCATTTCATTTATCTTGTTAAAGTACTCTAATTAGTCACACTAATCACACACACTAATCACACTCTCACAATCACACTGTTGATTTTAACTGTGAAGCATTATCCATCTGATCCATATTCCACAGGTTGGCAATGAAATTTGGATGGCTCATCGTATTGCACTTGCCACTGCAAGCCCTAAGCAGAGAAGCGATCCTTGGTACACAAAGCATGCAACAAAGAATTGTCCTCTCCCAAACATTGACTTTTTTCAAGAATTGTCCTACACCTTGCACAATGAGGGGCTCTTGAGTGCACTCCTGCATGTTAGCCCTACTGCATGGATGTCCTCATCAAAAATGCCCTAAAGCCCAGAGCTGCCTTACCATGCTTGGTGTTGCTGGGCTTTTCCCCAGGAACCTGATGCCTGCTCCCAGCCTCCATTCATCAGTTTCTGATTCCTCTGTAGGGGAATTGCTCTGTTACACTTCACCAGAAGAAGCATTCGCCAGGTAGAGAACAGAAGCAGCCTATACGTACGATTCAGGTAATGCTCCAGCAAACAGGAGAAACCCATAGGGCCCAAACCACCAAAAAGAAACATCTGGCAGCATGTGGCAGAAGACTATTCCTCCAATGACCAAGCATCTCCTTTTTTACCATCAATACAACAAGTCACTGAAAATTGTTTCTTAATTTGAGCTAATAGGCACTGTCTGTTGTGCTCAACCCACTTTTGCCCAGTGTTGTGCTGTGGCTTACCATTTTCAGGAGTACAGCTGCCACCTTTTTCATCTGACACCCAGTAGAAAGGGAACATGCTAACTTGCACAATTCTAGCTCCCAGACACTGACATATCTTCTGCAGCACTCCAGAGGTAACCACTTACCAGTTATGAATGGCAAAGAGCATCACAAACATATCCTGTAGCACAGCAAAACCCACCTGTTGTAAGGAGAGGAAGTGGGTAGTGAGTAAAAAAAAGAGAAGAAACCATCAGTGAGGCTTTAGGAGTTGACATGATAAACAGGAGACAGGCAGGACTGGGATTTGGGAGAAACAGACTTGTCTCCCTTGTCACGATAGGAAAACAGTGAGTTATGACACTGTCACAAGGCTTTAATCTTTTGGTAAGTTGCTTTTGAAGGATAATGGCATAATTTGTAGGGGCCATTGAACCAGTAACAATTAGCAGCTTATCACTGCAGGCTGAATGATCCGTTGTACAGATCTTCTGGGGTTTTTTACTGCAAATGTACTAAAGAAACAAAACTTCGATCATGTTCTCTCATTCTGTGCATGGGTTTTCTCTTTCAAACTCTCAGAGAAATACTCATGTAATTAAAAGAAACAGAAATAAAATTCAGAGACTTCAGAAACATAGAACTATAACAATGTACAGCATTTTCAGACCTTCTATCAAATGTATTTGTCTTTTATATATATATATATGTCTTTTTAAATCATAATTTTCAAACTGAGTACTTCCCAGGTTCTCTGTTAAAAGAAAAGAACAAAGTGCACGTTTGAATTCCTCTGTTGAAAACCATGAAAGATAAAATGAAAACATGCCAGTTTCTATAAGCTGAGTGCAAATAAGAGTGACTGACACCTTTATCTAGACTTCTTTCCCAGCAGCCAAGAGGTTAATAATCATAGGATACAAATAGAAAAAAAAACCCCACTTAATTCCAACTGCCTTATTTTCTGAAGTGCCTTTAGGGTTCATTTCAAAAGGTCCTGTTTCAAAGCACACCCATGTAGTCTAGAAAAATGACAGTGGTTTAAAAATCATTCAACAAAACCACAGTGTCACAGTTTGGACTATTCAGTTGCCTTGTTTAAATATTTTTACAGTAGTGTGACTTGCCAAATCTAGCTGAGAGGCTCTAATAATCACATATGTCATGGTCTATATTTTAATGACACAGGCAATTGCAATCTAGATTTATTGAAACAGAATCACCCATGGGCAAAAGAAAATCTATTCCTAGTATCTCACACATCCCAAATCTCTGAACCAGGGTCCCAAAAACTAGAATACATGCTCTATGGAAACAGCTTGCTTTAATCCCAAACATGCACTTTACGGTTTAAGTTTCAAGACTGCAAGGGACAGTAAGGAAGTTATGTTAGAGACAAGGTTCATGATAGTTGGACAAAGAAAGCTTTGAAATGTACTTCTTATGCTTTCCCATCAAGCTTATTCGAAATGCAAGATGTGAGGGTCAGTGAACACAGGATGGCATTTGTGCCAAAGGTGCCCTGCTGCTGCAGAGCTGTGTGCCATGTAGTACAGTCAAGCTCATCCCAGTTGCCAGGCCACTGCTGCCTCAGTTTGGCTGTATTCCATAGGTATAACTGCTGAGAAACTATTTAGCTTGTTCAGTCAGAATTGCATCTAACTGCTACTTTTTTAAGGCTGTATCTAGAAAAAACATGAAACTAATAAGCAACTGAAGAGCTGCACTTAAGTGGCAAAAAATAAAATTTGCATTTTTTAAATACATATAACACTCAGAATTTTAAAAAAAGCCAAAAAAACCCCAAAACAACTAAACAAAGGGGGGGAAAGGAGAAAAAAAAAAAAAGGCTCTGTAAATGTGTTCAGGCTCTTTTACCATACTGGAGAATTAAGCTAACAAGTAATCTCTACATAAAGCAAGAGAGGAGATAAATGGCAATTGTAACATGAACTCTATGGATGTTTATGACCTGCTTCAAATCCTTTTACACCATTCAGGTAGCAGAAGAGACTCTGGATGAGTCTAGAAGTATGTTCACGCAATGAAAACCACAAAGCAGCCAAAAGAGACCACAGAGTATTTATTGCTCATAGTAGACAACAGTGTTCCTTTTCCATCACACATCTCCAGCAGCAACTGAATGCTCCAGAGAGCATCACCACTGCAGCACATGAACAAACACACCAGCCAAGACTGCACTGAATGAACATGATCTACAGTGGCAGGAGGAATGCAGAAAAAGCATCAGTGGAAACATTTTCAAAACATCAACAATTTGAATTTTCTTATCCCTGAAATACCAGATTGAAAATATATCTCAGATAAAAATAAATTAGTCCAACTTTAGTATTTTGCCTGCTTTGGACAGCTGGTTTTAGCTACTGAAAAAAGGTGTAACACAGTTAGAATAATGTGAATGCTACGACTGAAACTGGAATGGTTTTCCCCCGCTTGAAATTAGGGGTTTAAAATTTGTTTTAAACAAGTTTTGAGTAAAGGATGTTTTGAGTAAAGGAATGTTTTGACTAAAAGAAAGTATTGTGTAAGCTTCACCAGCTGCAGTCCTGAAAACTTCCCAGTGTCTACAGTTACCTTTTGAAATGGCTGTGTCAAAACAGAAGGCCTGGAGCCAGGAAGCTCTGATAGCTAGCCCTGGACATGACACACACTCAGGTAATTCAGGTAGACTCAATCCTGAAAGATAGTAAAGACTTCCTGTGAGATGCTGAGATGTAGCCCTGGCATGGATTTCTGCTGAGATGTTTCTTCTCAAATACCATTTATCTTTCCTTCTGCTGTGGTGAAGAGAGAATGATGTGGAGGAGTTGGATGTTGCAATATTGTGCTTGCATTGCTGACAGGACAGATGGCAAAACAACTGGTATCACTGGGATGGGTGATGTTGCTGGTTTGTTCTGTCTGCCTGTAAAGGCAAAAAGAACTAAATCCAACTCTAAAGACTGCACTTTTTAAACAGACAAGTATGAGGGGAAGGGGTAGGGCATGACTTACTCACCTTGGGTTTAAAACAGCAAACACATAGTTTGTTCCTGATATATATGAAGAGCTCTTATAGCAGATTGTTGTAACATGAGGTTGGTTTACAGGACAACTTACATAAGTGTGTTCTGGTGATGATGGTCATCTGGAGATGATTTGCCAGATCACTGAACAGTAACTCCCCTCTTCTTCCTCACAGTCTTTTCCCTCCACAGCGCCCCTTCATTAACAATTAAACAAAAACACAACTGCTGTTTATCTGCTTGATAACTGTATTGTTTAAGGATAGCCGGCCAACACTAAAGTTTGAAGCTACTTTTCTCTTATAAACCTATATAGAAAGTAAATTACAATATAATGACAGATAACTTCGGAGCTTACAGTGCCTTTGCCAGCAAATGGTCTCCCAGTTGCTAGTATTTCCTTTGCCTACAAGTGGTAGACCAGTTATTGAAGATTAATAACCACAATGTTAGACCTATTTATGTAAGAACAACGCAGCAAACTGTGGATCGGTCAGCAGAGGGGGCAATGAGTAGGCTGACAAAGCTATGGAGCGTTCTGTTACTGAAGGATGGAAAATAGGGATGACATTGCCCTCTCGTGGGAAACTGCTGAAGTGGAAAGAGGCAAAGCTCCAGCCGGCTGATGCCGGCAAGGTTTGTTAATCCTGCGAGTCTCATTACAGCAGGTGCTTAAACCTCCTGACATTTTCGTTCCATATGCTCGGGTCATTCAGAGTTGAGAATGTGTGGCATGCTACAGGACCAGGATTAAGTCTTTATTAAAAAATTCAATGTGCTAGCTAGGAATATAACTCTGAGGCTACAGCTCAGAGGCATCCCTTTAAAAGCCAGATATTTGAGGTCAGGATTCTCTTTACTGAAAGTACAGCCTGAAAAGCACCACTATTTAGTGCTTTAGCCTAAGAGCTATGACACAGAGCTGTGCCACGGAGAGTCAAACCTTGCTAAGACAGCTTTGCTTTAAAAATACCCCCTCTGTTCTGTCACCATGCAGTTCAGATCATATCTCCTAAAAGTATAATTCATACTGTATAGAGTGGTGGGATGGAGGTGATTTAGGGTTAACTTCAGAGGACTTGTAAACTATTTATGTACTATATTGAAAAACATGTTATAGAGTGGGATACTGTCCAGCCATGATAGTGGTGGACATTAAAAATGGGCTGTCCTGACGAGTTACATTTTATAAAGAAAGCTGATTTTTATTTTTGCCCAGATCTCTTCAGAGAACCTGATAAAAGATGGACTATTCAACTGGTAAACTGGGGATGAAGGAGAGTGAGAAAAAGCAAGAAGGAGGGGACAGGTTAAGGACAGGAAAGCCAAGGACAGCCTTAAGGAAAGCAGCGTATTATCTGTGCCCAGATGTGTTTCTGAAGTTCACATGGTTGCAATGACAAAAATGCAGGAAAATCTCAGGATATCTTTGTGCAGGAGGCACACAGGCCTACAGGTGGATCACTGCCAACAGCATATACAGGACTGGTATAGTAAGGATGGCTGCTAGAATATTAACCATTAATAAACCTTCTCTTCTAAACACAAGAAAAATATTCCCAGCACTTGTCATCCACTGTGGAGAGCAGCTGTTAAGAACCACAGCAAAACTACACAGGAAAAAATTAAACTAGGTATGTTCTGGTTTTAGAATGGCTTGTTCTTCTTCTATTCTCCATATATATATATATATATATATGTATATATATATATATATATATATATATATATGCATATGTATATGTAGACGTGTATGTATAAATGCGGGGTAGGAACTGCCATGACCAAGAAAATCTTACTCTCTCAAAGACCTTGTTCAAACTGTTGGGGAAGATGAAACAGGAAAGCCTTATAAATATGATTGCCTGACAAAAGATTTTGGGAATATGAAAAATATAAGCGACATCGAAATGAAAGCCGCTTTTGAAATACCAAGTCTTAGTTACTGAACAACTGGAAAACAATGGTATGGCCGACTGAAGGTAATCCCCTCTTGATTGAACAATACCCTCTGCTTGCAGGCAGGTCCAAGGGTCAGAGCAGACCCTACTAGCTCAGCAGAAGGGGTCCAAAGAGTAGTTTTTAGAAGTTAAGATGTAACACTCTATGGTAATATAAGAACTCTTATAGGCTGTATGTAAATGCTATAGGATTTGTATCTTGTATTAGATTGGTTAGTGACAATTAGAATATTCAGTATATCAGAAGATGATTTATTGTATTGTAACCAGGACTTCAGCACTCCATTCCATTCTATTCCATTCCTCTCTTACTCTTCGCACACTCTTACACTCTCTCTCTCTCTCTCCGTCTCCTTACTTACTCGCTTACTCTCTTGCTCTCTTGGGCCTGCTCAGAGCTGCCAGCTGCAGCTCTAAGCAGTGCCCCTATACCCACGCCCTTTGCAATAAACCGCATGTCCCAAGATCAGACTCCAGAGATCTCCGTCCGTCCGACCCACCAGAGAACCTACACAAACTGTCTCAACTTCAAATTACTTGAGATGGAGGACACAAGCCATACTTTGTTCATACACCAAATACTGCTTTGAAGATTCAACAGGCTTTTGTAAAGGTGAGATGGGCAGCAAGAGGACTCTAATTGACCAGTGCACACAGAAAGAAACCATTCAGACAGCTTGTCTTTCAGGATAACATGATAGAGGAGAAGGCAAGCACTTTTCTAAAAAGCTAACTTTCCTGTTGGATATTTCACCAATAAAATGTTTTAAGAGGAAAAATTGGTAGCAATAATGTATCTCTAAATAAAGCCAGCTGGGTTAAAGTTACAAGCAAGAACTGTCTCAGCTTGACTTCTATTCAATTGCCAGAGCTCAGCTAAAGGAAAGCTGTTGCAGTGAGCAACGCAGTGCCTGGGTTTGGTGTGGTGCTAACCCCAGCCCAAAAGCAGTGCAGCACCCAGACCCCTGCCCACCCTCACACTGCCGCCACTCGCACCGCAGAGCAGTGATCAGAGCAGCACTACAGCTGCCAAACCAGAGCTGCCCTATGGGCTCTCCAGTGGTCCTCAGCATCTCTTCTGGGCATGAGAGCCCTCAGGGTCCACCCACAATATGGAAAACAGCCAGAAAGATACCCTCTGTGTGCTGTTACCTGGTGCACCAATTACACCGTGGCTCCTTCTGATATGCCTGCTGGTGACAGAACGACGTTCCAGTATCAAAAAAGAAATGAAGGTAGTACCTGGCCTCCCGGCTTTAACAGGTATTTTGCCAAGTCTCTGGCTCACAAACCTTAGAATGCCCAGTTGTCTGAGTGAACAGAGTGGAGCTAATCCAGTGTAACCCCATCCCTCCTGGACCCTCATATAACACACATCCGCCAGCCCCTCTGCTCCAGTGCCATCTTGTCCTGAGATTTCCAGTGTATCTCAATGCAGAATTATATGGCTGCAAGAAAAAATTCTATTTTTCCCACTCTGGATGATCTCACTTCTTTCACATGGCTCCCTAAATTCCTCACCCTAAGATGGCCATCTTCCCTTGTCCTCTCACCCCAGCCTAAGGTCTCTGTCCATAAGCCAGCTGCTGCCTGCTCAGCTTCTCCTGCTCTGCTGGCACAGCTGCTCTACCTCCCACACAACTACTCTGGCTCCTTCCTTCACAGAGGTAAAAACCACAGGCACAGACTGCTTTTACCAAAAATCTGCCTGGGCAAGACACTGAGGGCAGGAAAGAAGAACATGTCCTGGAAAAATGGATGCAGTAGCCACAGCACAAGAGGATTTAAGTATGTCTTTAAGACAAACAGCCTGTCTCTTTAAATGGGCTTAGAAGGTACCTGTAGTGACTATGCATCCTTCCTGGGCTCTACATTATGTCTGGTATCACGTGTGCTATGGAACTTCACCATTTTTCTTGGAGTAAATGTTCTTTCTGTATACTGCAACTATATAATTTTTCTTGGAGTAAGTATTTTCTCTCCTTTTTTTAGGATATACATACATTTGTTAGTGTGAGCATGTAATGCAATTTGTTATGATGGCTGTCTTGGTTTTGAAAGACAGGTGTCTGCTAAGGAAGGCAGAAGCCTCCCTTGAAATGGCAGATGTGACCCCTTTCCCTCCGAGTTATTATAATTTTGAAAATCAAGGGCCTTTAGGCAAAGATGTGGGAAATAGGAATAACAGTTCTTTACTAATATATATATAACCGGTCAAACAAACAGCAATAGCTATGGCAGTAACAGCAAACAATCACAAACCCAGTGCCAGCCTTCTCGGCTGTCGGGCCCTTTCCCCTCGGGTGCAGTTCCGCTCGCAGCCGGCAGGGGCGCTGGCGGCTCCCGGTGAGCAGGGCAGGTGCGATGGTTCCCCCGCGGCTGCAGGGGGCGCTCCGGAGCGAGCTCGGGAAACCCGCGGCTCTGGTGCCCTGGGATCCCGGGAAGGGATGGGACAAAGGAGTTTCACAAACCCCTGGGCAGCCGATCCCGGGCTCTCAGAAACAGCAGGCTGGAGCGGCAGGCTGGAGCGGCAGGCTGGAGCTGCAGGGACGAACACAAATCCCGGGTGGCAGACGCGATGTATCCAGATGGGAGAACCCCACGGAAGCCCAGGCAGGCAGGGCGAGCAGGGCTACAGCGTAGCGAAAGCTCGAAGCAGCAGCGGGGCAGGGCAGCCACAGCCCGGCCTCCAGCAGGGCAGGGAAAACAGCTTTGGGGTCCTGGCGTTGTTTCCAGCAGAAAGAAAAACGGCTGAAAAAAGGAACCAGCAGCTCCTTTCTCTGCAGCTTCTCTCTCCTGACGCTGAGAGCGAACTGCCCCCACACCCAGGTGAAAACAAAAGAGTAGCCAGGTCTTTTGTCTTTCTTAAGTACAGCCATTTGTCCCCTAGCAACATGCATATGGGAAAAAATTCCTTTAACAGGAAAAAAAAATAGGACTAAACTAAAACCCCAACAATGGCATTTTTCATTCATACTTCTCTGACGAGAAAAATACAGATGTATGAATGCTCAAACTTATTTAGCAATTAAAGCTAATGGGCCTTTTGGCTATATTGTTTCATACTCATGGGAAAATATGGTTCTTTCCAAATATTTCAGACCAAGAGAGCATAACTTCTCACAGTCTCTTACAATCAACTTTTCTAACTGAAAACATTCTGAAGGCAGTATGGTTTTGTGAATTATCTGTAGACTCTTTACCACAATTGTACAATGAGCTCATAGCTGTAGTTTGGTAACCATTGGCTTAGGAATCAAATCACACCAGAATTTGTATTCAGGTCCTAGCATTGCTACAAAATTCACAGGCAACTTTTCCAGACACTTTCATTATGTCTTGTTTTCTCACTCAGTAAAATTAATATAGATCGTATCAGCTGCTTCCCAGGACTGTTGGGATGACTGTTGTTTTGATAATGCTGAAATCTGGGTGGATGTGACCAGAAAGGCACAGAGTGTCATTATTAGATTTTACCATCAAATAAACCCTTCCATTCAGAGTTAGATTTCAGCTGAATTTAAGGAAAGAAGACTAGGAAGTTTAAAAAACAGTCAATAACCAAAGGGCAAAGAAAGATTGTCACCTTTCGTTAAAGTAAGCATTTTTAAAAAGTACCTGGTTTAACAATCACAGAAAACAGGCAGATTCATCTACAAGAGAAAAAAGTCAAAACAAACAGTCATGCAGAAGAAAATAATTCTGCCTTTAGCTGCTGGCTTTCCTTCCCTGAAGCTGGGTAATGACATAGTCTGTCAAAATGTTTTAAAAAGCATGTCTTAACACTTTTGCTTGTGGAACTTTTAAACATTTCCCTGTCTAGCTTATGGCTTTACAGATTCTGATATTTGGAAGGGAAGGCTTGTTTTACAAGACTAAACAAAAACATCAGTTGCTTCATTGGTTCTCATAATGGGTCATTTTTCCTAGCAGGCAAACCCTCTTGTTTAATTCGAGTCTAGGAAACGAACCTTAAAAATCTGACTTGGAATCTGCTGGTTTTCTTGTGCTTACTAGTTTCTATTTGTGAATCTATTTGCTGGTTTCATACTAAAAACAATGCCCTTCCATTTATTTTTGCAGTTATGAGTCCTAAGACAAAAAGCATTCTGCTTCTTATTGTTGCTACTTCCATCAATTTTCCTTGCCGTTGTTTTACTCTATAGCAGCACAGCTCAAGATTTCCACTTGGTGCAAAATAATGCAAGAATATTGCTGCTCCACACTTGCAATATTCAATTATAAGAACCATAATATCTGAGCATGGTAATCAAAATGCTGATACTAGTACATTTTACATGGGAAATAATAGTTAATTTGCTGAAAAATAGGGGCTATTCTAAAATGATATTTCTTCTAAAATTATGGTTAATGTTTATGTAAATTGTACAAATGTTCTCAAAGAGAAGCAGGGTGTAAGCTGAGAAAATGGTGTCCCTGGAGATCAATGTAATGGTTGTGGTGAGATCAGGGAGAAATATAAATTTCTATGCTGTGCTGAAAATCTTTCTTCCATTATTTAAATATCATTTAAATCCTATTTTTAGAACTAAATTTAATTTAAATGGGCAATAGACCTTGCTCTAGCATAAGAGAGAATTTTTCTTCAAGCATCTGTCTGGTCTTATTTGGACATTTGTTCATTGCAAGGTATGTGTATGAATGGGATTTAGTTTTTCTCTGGATAAAATCACCTGCCTGAGACAATGGTGATGAGCTAACTTCCAAAACAGTCTCTGCAGTTTCAGACACACCTGTAACTGATAATGTGATATCTCACCCTCTGAACTAGAAAGAAAAGAGGGGAGTGAATAAAAAATATTAAATGTTAAATTAATTTTAAATAGAAGCACTGTTTTATCATTGCTTTGATTTTATACACAGAAACATATTTCCTGCTATGATAAACTAGAAGGATGAGAAACCACTTGTATTCTCACTGGGATCAGACAGTTACCTTGTAGAGCATCAGGTCAGTGACATTGCTGAAATATTTTTCATCCAAAGACACAAACTAAAGACTGACAAGCAATTCTCAAGTTTATCATCAGTTTTAGGGGAGTCAAGGAAATTTGGACCTCCATGCAACCTTTCACGGAAAAAAGTACAATATCTCTTTAAAGAAGTGGTATTTTATCCTGGACAATTACTGCTGGGAAAAAAAAAGAGTTTGTGTTTCAAGGCTGTTAAAAACCTAGTGACATGTTTTTTGTGCCTTTTTAAAATTTCAGAAAGCGATAATAAGGTGCAAGTTGTGTGAGTCCATATTCTCTTTTCAATAAAATAGATTTTTAAGCAAGAGTTTAATTTTTCAATACAAGCTCAAAGATAGAGGGATTCTTAGTGTGGTGTGTGTCAGGAATAAAATCAGTAAGAGTGGAACTTTGCTAAAATAACCTGATAAATATGAAGTCATAAGTGAGCCATGAAATCAGCATGGTAGAAAGATGACCAATTTTTTAAAAATTTTTTTTTTAAAGTCACGTATTTATTAGCTGCTCTACCAACCTGGGCAACTGATATGAACTAGAAATGCTTATCTGCCTGATCAACATGCCTCTTTGCTTTCTTAGTTCTCAATCATTCATGGTCAATCATCAGTCGTTTAACATTTGTTTTCAAGGTCCTATAACAGCAATTTAAGTCTTAAAGCAGTACACTGTTGGATAGCTTAGTTTTTGTGTGCTTTAAGATGACCTCTTTCTGGGGAGGGCATTTGGTATCAAGTGATATAAATCACAGTTCTGCCTATTTAAATCAGACATATGTACACAGACCTTGAATTTTTAACTTAATTTTCCATCCTAACTTCCAGATCGTAACTCACTGGTCTAACTTTATATGTTCATTTTTTAAAAAGGAATCCGTTTTTCTTTTAACATGCATTGTAACTCACATTGAATACAAAGAAAGTCTGCTTGGTTTTCTCTTACTAATGCACGAAACTTTAGGAGATAGCATACTTCAGTACAAAATGGTAAGTAGAAGAGTGATAAATATGGATGACAAAAACTGGAGAAATAGGTGGAAAAATAAAGGTTTTATGCTGAAAACTGGCATGTGACTACTGCTTCAGGGCTAACCCTGGAGCATTAATTGACCCTGTGTTTAGTGAGCTGTGACACCTGGTGAGCTTAAAACAGCCTTTTTCCTAACTCCTCGGGAACTGAGAATCTCTTCCCTAGATAAAATATTTAAGTGTTGAGAGGAAATCTGAGCATCTTACGACAGCTGAACAGGTAGGGTTTCCTAACATGGGCTTAGCACAGTGTAAGGAGAGGGAGGATGTAACAAATATAGTTTACAATCTTTTTGCTCCTTCACCTTCCCTAGAAAAGGACTAAGCCTGCCTCTTTGATGAGAATTCAAGTTTGGATTCTATTGCTGGACCCTGGCTTTTCTGTTCCATGCAGAAAGCACAGCCAATACAGAGGGGTGTGTCTGGTCCCTTCCTTCTTCACCCCTACCCTTAGTTTGAGCTACTCTTGGCCTTTGGTCTTCAGCAAGAGATACCAGCCAGAAGGCCAGGTTAATAGAGCTCCCAGTTAATACATGTTCCCCCTGTCCTCTCTCCCACCTAGTCAGGAGCAGCTGCAGATGGCTGTGCCTCTTGCTAGCTTGCATAACTCTCTAACACCCACTTGCTTACTCTGTTAAGTAGAAGAGACCCATCCATGTTCCACTTCAATAATAACCTGAGCTCTATCCAGCATGGTAATTACACCATGCTTCTGAAAGTCACAAGAATGCTTCTGGAAACATTGGATTACCTTCATGAAGTGCAGCTGGAGTGTAGCAACAAATTATTCGTCCATAAGTACAGTTTGTCAACAAGTACAGCTGAAAATAAACTGTGGCTTAAGCAGACTGCTCTTGACGATCCCATCAAGTTCTTTTCTTTAAGCTCTCACAGATGAAACAAATACTTTCTAACACAGCTACTAGACATGTCTATTTTATACTGCATATTGTGTTTCGGCATCTGACCAGTAGATAAGAATGTTCTAGGATGAGATTGAAAATAAATACCTCAAACTAATGTCTTCCTCCAAAGGTCAAGTGCATCAGGACTTTTTAAAACACATCTGGTAAACAGACTATGAAACACTGCTCAATTTGTGAGCAAGAAACATTCTGCATGGACACACAGAGTTGAGTTCACGTGGTCGGAAATTTCCAAGCTTAAAGTACAACAGAATGTAAATGACTAAGAGGTGACCTAGTCTATTGAACTTTTGTGCATTCTTACAAAAAATACCTGTCATACTGCAAACACACAGTCTACTTCACAGATTCTGGTCAGGCAGAAGGTTATTTCTACAGCTATAGAACAGAAGGGAGAAAGAGTTTCAGCTCTCTGTCAGTACAAACCAAGACATAACATTACTATGGTTTACATATATTTACAGCAGATACAAACTGCTCTGTGAAGGGATTTGATACATTAGGGCAGCAGCATCTCTGTAGAAGGGAGTCGTGTTTCAACAGATGTACCCATTTCTTCCAGATAACCCAGAAACTGCATCCATGTGAACTCACATACCTCTGTCCAGCTTCTCCATCTCTCACTCATGATGCTGCTGTGCCCTTGACCCAATTTTGACCACATCAAGGCCTGCTTTCACATACCTGCCAGAAAGTTGTTTAGTTTTGGACATTGCTAGAAGATTCAAACAAAGTCGGTGCTTACTCTCTCAACTTGAGCAGAAAGTCAAAGGTTTGAAGTTTTATAATTTATTACCATCTAATTGAAGGGTTTGGAGGGGTTTTTGTTTTGGTCAATCTTGATCATTTCTAAAGAAAGTCATGCTATCTTGAATGCAGGATGACTGAAACAAATACAGTAGAATTTTACTGTCACAATCCCACACTTGTTCTGGCCAAGTCCCACCAACTTCAGACTTCTTTCATGGCATTAGAACTACTTCCACATCAAGCAGGTACTTTTGTCTTTCTTCTTTTCACATGTGGGATACTTCTGCCTTGGTCTCTGCAGCTGATCTCTCCCTCTGCACCACACACAGTAAAATCCTCCATATAATCATATTCTTGTGTGACCTTAAATGTGCAATTGTTTGAATTTCTTTTGGAGGAGATGATAATGTGTCAACTTCAAATATAAATGGAGATACTGTTAATGTGAATACTCTGCTGGTGATGGATGTTAATCAAAGTATCAATAAAAGCAGCATTCTTCATAAGCACAACTAGCTGCTGCACTTAATATGGATCCAGGGAACAGAGTATTTGTTTTTCAGAGTTGATAAGCAAGCCAGGACTGTGACCCCAGAATTCAATCAAGATCTCAACTCATTCCCCTTGCCTGCCCTTCAGGCTCTGCTCTCTTCACTAGATAGGACTACATGTGACGGCAGCTTTAGGAAGCTGTAGAGAGGAGGTATCTAGATGTAGATTGTGGAATTTTCTTTGGTGATGCCAACAAGATACAGGTGCATTCCAATGTATGTAGACTGCACTGGGTGACAAAATGTGTATGCAATGGCATTGCATCAGCACAATCTGGAGCTCCAGAGCACCCTTCAAACATCTCAGTCTTCAGAGATGGCATTCAAGGTGACATTATACTGGGAGAAACCAGGAGCAGAGAGACAGAGTCACTTGCACAATGAAATAGAGATTATAAACCCCAGTGTACCATTTGAGGCTGACAATATGGCTATTAATTTCCAAGTAAGAAATAAGCATAACCAGTAGATTGCTGCATTCATGAAACGTGACTGAAAACATCCTCTTCTGTGCTTAAGCAGGCATGCTATCTGTTGAAGAGAGCTTAGGACTTTGGCAGTCCTGCTAGAAATCTGAGTGCCTTTCAAAACCAAACTGAATTTACTACCGAAGCAGTGAATCTCAGTAAATGGCCTTGTTCTGGGGCAAAGCCCCACCTACTCGAGTAAAATAACTTCCTTTGAAACTAATTTTGATTCAAGCATAACAATACTGGTAAATTTTATCTTTGCATGGGAAATGTGCCCTCATGTTATACTTGGAAAACCAGTAATCTCTGAACAATACGTCCTTTGAAGCCCTGTGCATGCACTTAAGATTATTTGTACAAGAAGGATTGGGGAGGTTTAGCTACTGCCTATGCAAAATGGTTGTTTATTGTTCTAAGAATCTATTGATTTGTCAATGTCCTACAAATCCAAGTAGGCAGTTACTGGAACAGCTAGTACAAACATTTCCAGAAGAGTGCTTGTATCTATTTACAGCCTGCCTACAAGTTTTGTTTATCTGTTTGAATTGTTAGGGCTCCCATCCCAGTTCCTGCCCAGAAAGGAGTCTACGTAGGAACACCCCTGTGCTATGTTACTTCAACTTCTCTTTGAAGTATTTCTTTGGGACTGTGCCACTATGTTTAAATGCAAGGGGTTTTGGACAGAAACAGCACCTTCCATAGCAACTTCTTCACCTGACACTGACAGCATTTCTTAATACTGGGGAATCATGAGATTGATCATTGAACTTCATCTAGAGAAATTTAAAAGACATTGAGGAGGTACGAGGCTTAAAACTGTTTCTGTTTGGTTTTGGTCATTTATAGGTCCATCTTCATAGAAACTGACAGAAAAAAGTTTAGGGTTGCCCTTTTATGAATATTGCCTGCAGAGAAAACAGGTAACAGCTAGACTCTTACCTGCGTCTGGTCTTAACAAAAAACTCAGCTATACAAAAGGCAAAACCAGGCTGTGCACAGGGTAGAAGTGGCATGAAAAGTAAAAAAACCTGTCATGTATGTACCAGCTACTACTTGTGCTCTGAAGAACACCTGTTTGCAGTTAGATTTAACTCATGCTTCAGGAAGAGCTACTGATATTTTGTATGTACTTTCAGCTGAGAAGAAAAGTGAAAGATTCAGTTCATATTAAAAATGCTTATTAAGATATCATTACAACATTTCAAGGAATTTCCAAGTTACCTACTGTAGGTCTTTGTTCTTCAGCCCAAAATCTCATAATTGAAGGGTTTAGGTGAATAAACAGAGATTACCCCCCCCCCCACCCCTCACCCATATTTAAGCACATATATATATATTTAAATACATAATAAGACTATTAAAGTTTGACAACAGCAGCACTGGAGGAGGAAGAAGGAATGATTTTTGGGTAGCAGGGTGAAGAGTTACAGGAATAAGAGATTAACAGGGAGAGATGTTCATTGCCTTTCTGATAATGTTTATTTCATGTCCGAATCTGCCACCAGTCTGCTTTGCCTCTTCCTAAAATAAGAGAGTGTAAGGGACAGTCTGAAGATCCCTCATCTGCCTCACGATCATCGATGAGGACAGAGACTGAACACAGGAGTCCTGGCCTGGCTGAGGTGGGATGTCTGCCAAGTGTTGCCTGTGGGTGTGCCCACTGGGAACTGGTACGCATTCCTGAGGAAAATTAGTGCAGGTTGCAATGGACTGTGCCGTTCTTGCTGCCCAGGTGGGAAGGACTGTGCTGAAGCGGAAAGGAATGACCTGTCCTGTACGACCTGTCCTATACCAAAGCAACGGGCCCCATAACAATGGCTGTAGATTTCCCAACCTCTTGGCCAGTTGCCCCTCGCTTCTGAAAAGGACTATAAAGGGACTTTCTGAAATAACTGCGATGAGATCTCCCCACGGAAAGAAGATGAATCTATTGGCAGAAGGCCACGAGGACTTCGTCTCATCCGTTGGTAGCTATTCCCCCCTCTTTCTTCCTCTCTACTCTTTTACTTTATCTCTCTCTCTCTCTCTCCTCTATCGCATTAGGTGTTGTGGGCACTTAATAAAGGTGCACTGTTCTGATTAAAACTGAAAACCCTTGTGTCCTTTTACACTCTGAGATCAATAAACGAACCATCACGACCCCCGCTTGTATTAGCAGATCGTGACAGAGAGTCACAGGAAAGCCTGCAGCACTCACCTGCAGCAAGTGTCCACAAGACTCAGGATGTTTATCAATTCACAAAGTATCAACTTACTTGCCGCTTTTCCTAGTGAAGTAATTCTCCATAAAGGCTACAACAAATCCAACACCATTGGTTCTTACGCAATCTTAGCATATATTGATCCATAAATCATTTAGTAATAATGGACAATATCTTGTCCAGCGGAATAAGGAAGGATGCTCCTCCTCTTAACTTTACTTGCTTTTTAGCTGACTCCTTTAAGAGTGTGCAGCATCAACCAGTATGACTATGCTACAGTCTATCATTGTATTTGAAAAATGAGGTTTTCTTCCCTCCTCCACTGAAAATGTACTAGTATTCACTAATATTCAAGGTAACTGTGGCTAAAGATAGAGGGTAGAAAGCCATCAATGAACTGAGAAATAATTTAAGAAAGTTAAAGGGACAACCCTGTACATTTGAAGATTAGTACACTGGTAAGTTCCATTTCTAATGGACACACATTCCAAGTAATAATAGTCCTTACAGCTGACCCACTAACACTTGCTTCTTTAATTTCACAAGGTATTGCTAATAAGAATATATTTTCCACTACCCTGTACTTCTTTCAGGCCAAACATGGATTATTTTAGCACTGATGAGGAAAACAAATTTTCTGATCTTCCAAACACTGATGCGCAAAACCAACACTCCTTATCAAAGTCACATCAAGCATTTTGTAAAGTATCTATCTTTGTTTCATCATTATGAATTCCTAGCTGAATTTTGCTTGGAACCCGTGTTATTCAGTTGGTGTCAATTATTGAAAAGGCCTATCTCCATCTCTGTTATAAAATACTGAGTTCTTTCATGTATGTGCATATAGACAAACAATGGACCAAGCTGTCTTGGCTGAAATAATACCTGATACCTGGTAATAGGGTGCAGTGGATACTTTTGCTATATGAATTATTCCACATTCAGGTAACATATCTTAAAACTTTTTGAAACATTTCTATTATTATTTTCTCATCTTATATTTGAAATGTATCTGCCATTAGGTGGTTTCAGAACAGCAGGCAGTGCTTACATCTCGCACAAAAAATTCACCAAGGAGCTTAACATTCATTAGGAAAGAAGTTGAATACTACTTATATGATGAGATGGCAAAAATTAGAAATTGTCTGTGGTATACCCAGATGTAATTTTAAAAATAGCCAAAAGGTGCTCAGAACTCACAACCCTGCTGAGCACTTTCTAGAGCTATTATTTTTCATTTCAGAATCAGTTTACTTTTTTGACCTATTGTGAAGTACATATGACTTTTTACATGCCCACTATCCAGAGAATTATTTTCCTCCATTACAAGAAAAGGTCACAGGTTTGTTATTAAATGATACAATTATTCACACACATTAAATTTCAGACCCTCTTTGTTAAGTTTTCTCATGGTAAGGCAAGTGTACCTCAACAAACAAGGGAGACAGTCATGGATAGGGTCAGTAAGGCAATGACTGCAGACAAGACACAGCAATCAACAAAACAAGGCTGAAGTGGTAACCCTTCAAGCACAGGCATGCAAAGAAATGTCTGTAGAACAACCACATTCTGAGGAAGCAGCACTCCTGGGTGCCTCACTGAAATGCTCTGCACTAACACACATAGCCCAAGGGACAGACAGGAAGTCAGAATTCTGGGTGCAGTTAGAGGGCTGTGCCCCTCTTGGGATCACAAAGATTTGGTGGGACGTACCCACAACTGGCGTGCTACAATCGGTGGACACAGGCTCTTTTTCTCCAAATTGAGCACACCAGACTTCAAGTGTTATTAACCTAAGTGCTTGCAACTGGACCAACAATAACTCTGTTGTAGTCTTTAAATTCTAATCAACAAACATTTGGTTTGCATGGGAAGTGGGGTTTTTTTTTGGCTCATTAATTGCATGGATGTCTGGGCTGGGACCCCAACCATGAAGAGACAGCAAATAAGGCTGTGCTTTATACACAACATGAGGATTCATCAGAGAGACCTGGTATAATTTTCCACGTTTGCTTCTACGTATTTTGGCAAAAGAAGAGATGGAAAAGAGTTTCTTCTTAACCTGACCTGATGTCAACTTGAGAGCTAACGTCACAGAACCATAGAATGGCTTGCGTTAGAAAGGACCTTAAAGATCATCTAGTTCCAATCCTAAAATTAGCTTATAGGGCCAAGTTTTAAAATCCAGGGGTAAGGAAAACTAAGCAGGACTATAAATAAATATAAATAAAGTCCACAAAAAGTAAAATAAAATAGAAGAATACTTCTTCAGTACTGACAAACAAATCTGTTCTATTTAAAAGTCATGACATTTTTTGATTATCTTGTTAAGGTAGATATGAAAAATACAGGAGACATATTTCATAAACAGAAATTTATTGAAGCAAACAATTTCATTTTCTTAATAAAATGTGCTAATGACCTGGGAAAAAAAGTCATCAAATTAATAGGTTTTTTGCATTTATTTTTACTGTGTTGACTTTGCAAAGTTAGTGTTTGCATAGATTTCACAGGTTCCTATTATTACTGTCTAAACAGGCTATTCCTCTGAAGTCCTTCAGTATTATTTGGAATGCTTTGGTTCATACTAAATACAGTAGAGATAGAACAATACAAATATAACAGTAATTGCATTTTATGACACTGGAATAACTGGTCTTCAAGTCAAACCCAAAATTTGTTTACAAGCAAAGATAAATAAACAAGTCATACCTTTCTCATTCTGAACAAAGCAAGAGTCTTTTCAGAGCTCTACCAAGTTTTCCATGATGCCTTTTCTTGCTTTTATTTGTCAACATTTTAGCTAGAAAAATTCTGAAAGATATCTGCACCCGCAAGCCAGTTCCGGAAACAGGATAGCCCTTTGTCCCTGATCTGTTTTCTTCCCTTGTCAGTAATGACTTCTCCAGTTTGTTTCACAATCACCAGCTTAGGAATTGCTGTTATGTTGTATTTCTTCTTCAGATCACTGAAAGGAAAAAATTTAAAAATAAAACACACCATTAGGAACAATTTAAGAAAGCTCCTAGTCTCTTATGAAGGCTACTCTGGCCAGGACATATGGGAGAGCAGAAGTGATAAGTGCCTGGGCTTCCTCAGAGTTTGAGGCAGAGCATTGGGTAGTGTAGGGAGATGAACAAGGCTGCAGTTGGGAGCCTACATAGTGAAACACAGCTCTGGGAGTTCAGACAGTTGCAGCATCCTTCCTGTAACTGCTCTTCACTGCTGCCTGCAGTGTCCACAGGAAAAGGAATCCATAGATTCCTTTACTAGCTCTGATGAGATGTCTTCTGGGCTCTTTTCACAGGACAGGAGAAGAATCTCACTTAGATTAGCATTTGACATTCATTCCCCTAAAAATACGCTCAAGTGTCCCATAGTGCTACTTCCTGCAATCACCATTAAAGCATGATGCATAATCTTTTTGTGTAAATGGAAGAGACTGAAGATATTCCTTAAACTCTCTCAATGAAACAGAACTTCTACATGCAGAAAAGTGAGCAATCAAAATATTTGGAATAATAGCCACCCACCTATGTTGCCAAAGAATAAAATTTCAACTCCTCCTCTGCACCTTTAGAAGAACCAGAGGATAGACACAAAACAAGCAATAACAGAATATCCAGATTCCAAAATATTAACAACACCTCTCTCAAAACATATTTTAAATACTAAGTGGAAATATCCTGCCTGAGCGCCATCGCCACAAGCAAGAGCATTTGCTGTATGAAGTTCAAATGCCAAAGAAATTTGAGGAGAAAAAGAATGTAGATGTTGTTAAAAATACATGACACTAATATATAGACATTCTCAGTGATTTCCTGGGGGGGAAAAAAAAGGAGTCAAAAATATAGAAAATAAGACTTAAGTGACATACTGACCCAGACAAGGCATTCCTGAAATGTACCTTCCTTCTGTATTTTTCCTTAAGACAATAAAAATAAACAGGTGGAGGACACTGCTCTGCCGTTACATTGGCTGAGCAGTAATGCAGGAAAACTATGGAAGCAGCTATAATAAGGTATGGAAACAGGTTTGCTTTCTCAGTGAATTGTGATATACAAGCAATCAACCAACAATCCCCATAGACCTTTCCGAAATCTTCTAAAACAGGAGAAAACAAAACATTCCAAAGCAAGTTCAGTAGAAGCCATGTACAACTACTATCACCTCATACCACCTGAATGACAAACAAGATGGGTGGAAGACTTTTTTTATTGGTTCAGTGCACAATAAACACAATTGTAGCAATCAGAGACAAAACACTAGGAGACTGAAGGTAATTTTCTATGGAGACAGGAATCTTACACTTTGCTTTCCTAAGGGGATGCATACATCCAGCCCAACACAGCACTTTGTTCAAACAGCCTTAGGGCTGAAGGTTTTTTGTATCAAACCAGACTGAATCATGCACAAATTTGTGTGCGAATTGCAAGATGGGTGGACCTGAAGAAGGCTCAGAAAGAGTTCTGCAGACAACACTTCTTAATCACTGTGTACATGTGACAGGTGATTACAAAAATGACTTCTTAAAACTTATTAAGATCATTTTCTCCGATAGGGATGTAAAATCCCATGGCTCACCTGTACGAACGACACACACATGCCATGGGACTAACTCCGACAACAACTCATTATATCATTAATCCATAAACAGAAATATCATGTCCTTCAAAGGCAAATTCAACTTTCCTACAGTAAAATACAGTGATTTAAATAATGACATTGTTAGTTGCTTGGCTACTCCCGCTTAAGAGTAAAGGTGTATACTGTGTCTTACTGACTAGAAAAATCTAACACGCAAACAGAGAAAGCAGAAGGGGAAGCTATAAAAAATAAGATAGCTATAGAAGCCTGAGTAACCTTTGTACAAACACAGGGAATCTTTTAGCCAAATCCTTTGAGGTATCAGACCTTGACCATCAAGGCTTGAAGACAAAAGGTCAACCTACATTTGCACGTGAAATACCAAAAATATGACATTAAGATTGAGGGAAACTGGAAGTCATAGCTATTGCTAGATCTTTTGATTCTTATGAGAAGGCTGGATGAAAGTTTCTGAGAGCACAGATTTTATATTTGTAGATAATACTGACAATAGCTGGGAGCTAGTTTTCTTCACAGCAGCTCGCATGGTAGGTACCAAAACAGCACTGATAACACACCAGTGTTTCGGCTATTTCTGAGCAGTGCTTACACAGTACCAGTGCCTTTTCTGTTTCTCATGCTACCACACCAGTGAGTGGGCTGGTGGTTCACAAGAATCTGTGAGGAGACACAGCTGGGACAGCTGATCTCAAATGATCAAAGGATGTTCCATACCATAAAACACTGTAAAAGCTGAAGAAAGAAGGGGGAAGGGACGAGCATTCAGAGCCAGGACATTTTCCTATTTTCCTTCCCATGGAACCATTACATGATGAAGCCCCGCTGTGGTGGAAACTGTTAAACATCTGTCAGTGAATGGCAAGTAGTGAATGAATTCCATATCTTGCTTTGCCTGTGTATCTTCACCTTTGCTTTATGTATTAAACTGTCTTTATTTCAACCCCTAAGTGTTCTCATTTTCACTGTTCACATTCTCTACCCCATTCCATGGGGGCAGGGAGTGACCCAGCAGCTGTCTTGGGCCTGACTGCCTACCCAGGCTGACTCACAAGACAAGTGAGTATTTTTGTGTAAGGGTTTAAGTTCTATAGGCAAGAGGGTTCTTCAGATGTAGACAACACAGGGCAGATTTAATATAATCATGGGAACACAGATGGTAAATTTTATACACATGTGTAATGGGGTATCTGACAACATTTGAATTATAACAGCTTTCACTTGGAAATGCTGTCACTTGAAAGTGATGGACATCTTGCTCATCTGCTTCTAGCAGTATGACCTGTACTACACAGCTGTAAGTGTTTTCTTTTAGCTGTGAAATTTCGGCATTGTTAAATCTTAGTCGCGTAAGCATGCACGTCAGATGGCTGGGATTCAATTTTAAAAGTGTCTGCTGAGATTTTGCAATAGCAGTCTAAAAAGTGTAAGAACTAAGCAATCGCTCTTAACCGCTCAGACGCTTAACATTCTTCTGCCTTTGTTTTTTAACACCTCATCCTCCCCAATGTTTCTGCCCACATACATACACCCACCCTCATACATAAAGCTTCTTTTTATTTTCCTTTTTCAGGCATTGTCTGTGATTCTAATTTTTACTGAGCTGTACAGACCACGGACTCAGTAAACACCTGCCTACCTGGAAGCCTGCAAGATCTACTGCGCACAGCAGGCACCCTCACAAAGAATGGTGCCTTCCACCACAGGGTTCAGTACAAACACAGCAGTATGTCTTTGTGTACCATTATTAAAACATCAGTCCTATTTATCAGCACTTGCTGTTGACATGTTCTGTCCTACACCTGCTTTTCCTCTCTATTACCCTCTTTCTCTTCCAAGTGCTCACTTCCCACCAGACTTTCTTTACACCCCACTTCAAGAATCAAAATCCTGTCAGGCAACAAATAAATTTATATTAACCTGCAGACAGCAAAAGAATCAGGAGCAATATTTCCTATTAGTCATGCCACAGACCACATGAAGTAGTCCCACCGCTGGGACTGACAGCATAGAAGAGTCTGGAGATCCTGCTTTGAATTCAGTACTTTGCTTCTCTGAAGGTAGGCATAACAGTGCAGTGTTACACTTCATACACTACAAGTAGGAATGCTGGCTATTTCTTAAGACAAAATTCATCACCAAGAAAATCCATGCTTCCGTTGTTGAAAAGCATTTTAGATGGCACACTTAAAATTGCCTCTGCTGTGTCTAGAAGAGACATCAATCTACGCTGCAATTATGTATCTTAAACACTGAAGCCACCAGCTAGGATATTTTAACCTCACTGGACATACAGAAATGCTTTCTTGAGACATCCAAAACACCAATAACCAATTCAATTAATTGCAGTGGAACTTTAAAAATATTAATACGTTAATAAATATTAATAACAAAATTATTATTTTTTAAATCCAATTTTAAAAATTATATTAATTAGAACTAGTATCTAGCCAGAATTATAGTTTGATTTAGTGAATACACATCCATCTGCTCTAAGTCTACAATGATTCACCAGTACCCCTGACCCCAAACTACCAGTTAATCCAACCTAGGCACCTTGAACAGCTCCACACAGCCCTTTATTGTTACACGCAACAAACACAACTTCAAAAGCATTGCCTTTTCATATCCCTCTGCACTTTGTTCTTCAGTAAGCCACTGTGATCTCACAGTCACCTGGCAGGACAAGCCATGCTTCTCTACAGTACTCTGAAGGACATTACAGGATGCCACAGAAAAGCCAATTAAACTATCTCTTTGCCTCCACTCTGCATGACTTGAGCAAGAGCAGTCAGAAATAGACCTCTAATCCACAGAGGATGAAGCTGTAAGCGCATTTCTGTGGGCCATGCTGAACAGCTGGCTGGGTACAGGGACTTCAAGTGCTACATTTCCATCAGGAAACGTGCCTGCATTCTATTATGATTAGTAGATATCAAATACAATTACTGCCTGGGAAGATTGTGGAGAACTACAGAAAGCAATATTTAAGCCAGTGGAAACTGTCATTAAAAAGGCCTAACATCAATTGCCAGCTGACATCCAGGAATGAGCCAAGAAAGGACGAAATCGTTCCTGGCTTCAAGTCATTTGCTCTTGAGGTTGTCAAAGTGCACTGAAAAAACAAGATTAGCAAAGGTGCTTCCTGTTCAGTGAGCTGCTGGGGTGTTACACACTAGGGTGTTAGTAGAACACTGGGATGGATCTAGAGTTAAAAGGAAAGGTAGAAATTACTAGAAGCACTAGAATAGAGTTCTTTATTAGAAAAATTAATTTAGCTGCAAGTTTTTTTACCCAATCTACATTTAAAATTCGCATTACCTCCTTGACTTTGATAGAAAAAAAATTTTCCACAATCTACTTATTTAAAGAGGGCGGGAAAAAAATCCCTTTACCAGTATTTACGTGTATTTCAAGTCTCCAGTTACAGTACAGGAATTTCAGTAACCCTGAATATCTTACTTGTGCTCCTGTAATCCCAGTCTATTCTTATAGGAGATAAATCAGATTCCTGTAAGTCTACCAAATGAGTCTGCACCCTTGACCTAGGTCATCAAAACACTTCTTGGTATTATCCTTCACCCCGTTACTTACACACAGTCATGTCCTTTCCTTTTGCTGTTTTCATGAGTAAGCTGCCTACAGGAATGTCTCTTTGGAAACTGAGCAGCACAGGAATTTTACACCCCAGCTACCAGGTGCAATATGCCACCGCTAAACTCCAGCTGATGTTGTGTCTGTCTGAAATTCTTCACAGTTTGCTCTGCTCTGCTTCAAGTAGTTCAGTTACAAGTCTTGCCTTTTTCCCAGAGCACTAACCTAGACAATGCAGAACAACCTTCGTAACAAATACCGCCGTGCTGAAAAGCAATCACTTGATCCTCTTCTAATTTTACCTCACTATTCATGTCATCTCGTCAACACTTGGCGTCTTAACTAACTCTTCTTCAAAGATCTTTTAGTTTGCAAATGAAGTGCGCAAAACCGCGTTCTTTACATACGGGACGGGCTAAAGCCAAGTGAGCAAGCTGTCACAGCGTGCGGCAGCCTGCAGCAGCCGCGGCTCGGGGCGGGGCACGGCCGGGAGAGGCTGCAGCCTGGGCTCCAGGGACTTCAGCGGGAAGGCAGGCGCGGGCTAAGGGGCAGAGGTGGAGGTCCCGGGGAGCCTTTATATCAGGGACTTCCTTGTTACCGCACACGGCTGTTCAGGTGCGCCCCCGCCCGCCCTCTTCGGGGGCAGGGGTGCCGGCCGTGCGCTCCCCGAGGGGCCGGACCGCCCGGGCGGCGATGGCCGTCGGTACTCACTGCTTGTAGGGGTCGTGGAAGGGCAGGGCCAGCCAGTCTCCGTGCATGGCGTGCATGTAGCCCACCATCTCCTCGGCGCTGTGGTCGGAGGAGATGAAGACGACCTCGAAGGGGGCTGGGGGGTCGGTCTCCTCCAACAGCTCCGTGTAGAAGTCGCAGAGGACGGGGGTGAAGTCGCGGCACGGCGAGCACCAGCCGGCAGAGAAGTACAAGCCCACGACCTTGTTCTGCAGGGCCTCCTCGGGGGTCCACGCTGCGGCCATCCCTGCTGACCAGGAGCCGCCCGCTGAACACATCCACCATGCTGGCACCGCCGGACCCGCGACGGGCACGGCGGGGGCTGCGAGCCCGAGCGCGGCCCCGCACTCCGCACCCACCCTCCTTGCCCCTGCTGCCAGCTCGGCCGGGGCAGCGGCTCAGCGACTCAGCGACACACGCGACACCGCCACCCTCCCATGGCCCCGCCGCCGCTGCCTTTATAGCCCGCCACCGCCCGGGCCCGCCCAGCGCCCGGGGCAGCCGAGGAGACGCGGCCCCTTCTCCCTGCTCCTCGGAGCGCCGAGTCGGCTTTCTGTCGAAGCAAGACTTGCTGAAGATGTCGAACTTCCAATAAATGTAAACAGTAATCGCGTGCGCCGGGCCCCTTCAGCTTGCCAAGGAGCTCACCGTCTCTCCCCTGAAGGTCTCATCACAAGTCTTGGTCAGTTTTGGCAATAAACTTTTTATTATCAGATGTCCAGCACTTTTTTTTTTTAGCATGGAGAATTATCTGAATTGTGGATAGAAGGGGCTGTCTATTCTCTGTCCAAGTAGATAAGAGGAATTCTCATTTTATTCCAGTGCACTTATAATGTGTTTGGGTTGAATAATGCTTTTTTCCTCCAGCTGATATTGAGTTAGGAATTAATAAAAATTATATTACAAACATATCTTTTTTCTGCCTAAAGCAACCTGCAAAAACGGATATGAAAGATGATTTGGCAGCAGGGGTATTAAATTACAGTTTAATTAAAGGGTCACAATAGGGTGATAATCAAACCTGATACATTGTCTCTTTTTCCTGACTTGCACAATACCCAATTAAAAAGAGAATTTATCTTAAAAAAATTATCAGTATCCCCCAAAATAAATTCTAGTGTTTATAATGGCTACTTCAAGTGTCTAATGAAGCTAGCTTAAAAATATTTCACATTAAAACTGTGTGCACAAATGCATTCTAGGTTTTTACTCTTCAGTTGTTCTCCTGTTTTAATCTGCAGCCTCTCCAAAAATCTGTCAGTTTTACTTATGGAAAAGATAAAATTGTGATGAGTATATATTATATTTTAAATACTGAACACTAGAATGGAATGGATATTGGTCATGACGAGTGCTTGGTTGGGTAAATTGCAACCAAGTTCATAGTGAAATTAAAGTCCAATTTCTACATCTGATCATCTTCTGACCATATAGTATGAACAGTAAGAACAGTGATACTTGAAGTCAAGAATTCCAATTTGAATTTGTATAGGAATGGACCAAGCACAAGTATTCTCCGACACGTGTATTTTCTTTTGAGGTCTTTTTGAAACATGCTTTTTTTCCATTGACTTGACACAAAATTTTTGTTTATTTACGTTCTGTCGTGAGTGGAAAAAAACAAGGTATCATTTTAAATATTTGAACGTGTGAGAGAATGCCCAAAGATGAACCTCAGAAGTAACACAGCAATCTTATGGGTGTTTTAGTAGGCTCATCAGAACTAGTTGCAGGGTCACTTTGGATTGGGAGATGCATTCCTGCCATTTCTCTTACCCTTTTTGCCTTTTATTATTAAGATATACTGCTAATTAAAATACCATTTGCTTCTTGTGCAAAAGTTCACACATTTAAAAGAAAATAGTTCAGTCATCATTATTTTTGAAGAGATTCTTTTACATTAATCTTTATAAAGCAGGCGTTTTTATTTACATCCAACTATATCTGGACTAATATGTTACTACAATTCTGATATTCTACTGGAAAACCTAAAAGAATTGTTTAGGTGTTAAAGAAGTGGCTTTTATTCAATACAGTATTTCTCCATTTTCACAGAGAGTTAAGCTATGCTGTTTTCAAACCCAGATACTCATCTGCTTCCAATACAGAAGTGACATTAAAACAACGTAGTCCTCCCATCTGTCATATCTCCCATCAGTCCTTTCTCCAAATCTTAAGTGCTGTTTTGTGCAGTTCCCCCTTCAGAATGCCTCCTGATGTCAAAAGTAGAAGACAAAAGGAGCTGTGAAGTTTGCCTGTTCTTAAAATAGTACAGGTGAGAAATTAGGCTTACCCGAGTCTTTGATGTGCCATATGGTCTGCTTTGCGAGACAGTTGTGAAACAGGATGGAGTCATAGCCTTTGGAGCCTGTAGAATCACCAAAACATGGAAAAAAGTTTCCACACAAGTTCAGGCTACCGTACATACATTATTGATATTACTACCAATTTCTCCTTCAATCTGTGGTGGAAGTGTATTTTCTCAGGTATTATGAACTAAAGCAATGACCCAAGGAACTTCCAGCTGTTTCATCTGTACAGGTTAGAAAGCTGGTTAGGCAGAACCAGTGCTGTGCCATGAGAAAAGAACATACTGAGATTGTCTTTGAGATCTCTAGGCATGGAGGAAAAAGCTCATAGCTCCCTACATCTCCACAGGGAGAAGAGCTGGATGTACATGACAGTGACATTAAACTTCTTGAAGCTATTTGAGGAACAGCTACTAAGCATGAGAAATCAGATACCTTCCCTCCGGAAGCTTAATGTGATCAACCCTGTGAAGGCATCAAAGATTCACTGATAATGCTGCATACCACGGACAATCTTGTCTTGCACCTCCCTTTGATTTGACTACAGAGACAGTTCTCCATGACACCAGCATGGACCAATAAGAAATGTTTCACTTTATGATTCATACCAAAGGGACTAAGACCTGTTTCAGTTAGAAATGTCTTCTAGGACATTTCAGGATGTACTGTGGTTCTACAATAACAACTTTTAACAACAACATGTTGTTGTTAGAGGTGTTAACACTATGGTGATTAATTCCATCCCCTAATCTCCACTGGGAATGAAAATAATGGAGCTTCTTTATACAGAATCCGTGGTCCTGCCTCAAGGTAGTGTGGTAGCTCTGACATGACACTACCAGAAATCCTGCAAACAATGCTCATGAAGTGGAAGCCTCTGGGGAATTCCAGGATAAAATTAAATAAAAACTTCCCACCACAAAAAATTGCATTTATGGTTTTGCTAGAAAAGAGCTTTTTATTATTGAATTTACTATATTATTTTAAAGTAACAGTATTTAGTCCTGTTTTTTAATCTAAGCACAAGACTTCTAGTTTATTTGTGCTCACATTGCAAAGATGATCCTACTTTCCTTGTATTTCTTCAATTAACACTGAAGTTAATTACATCTCCAGATTTTTACACACAATTAAGAATTAAAAAAAAAATATGAAGAGCCTGAATCATAAAGTCATGTTTTCAGTGATATAGGGCAGCATGCTGAGAAAGAGATGCAGAAGAAATGAACTGGAAGTAAAAAATATTCAGACTTGCTGACTCCAAAATAATATAAGAAAATACAGTATGTGCTCAAAGCAATGTAATTCCATACCCCTGTAGTGGCAGAGTTAATGTCCCTATAAGCCATACAAAAGGTGAAGTGTGAGAAGGTTCTGAAAGCCTGTCTAGGTCTTTAAGGAACATACCCTTTGCTCTCTCCTTCATGTACCTTCTTCATAGCCAGCACTGGTCTTCGTAAAGAATTTGATCCAATAGACATTTGCAATAAACAGTCTCTTAAAACTTGTGTTACATGCATGATACTGGATTTTTAAGTGAAAAGTTATAAAACACCAAGTTTCAGTCTGTTTATAATTCTTAAGCATTCTGTAGGAAATGCATACCTGCCAACATTTGATGTTGGCAGGCTGTATAGTCATCCAGTGAGAAGCCATAAGGCAAAAGCTGACTAAATTCACTCAAAGGAGAGTGTGATGTGGGTGAGGCCTTGTTGGTTCAGTTGATCATTAGCACATCGTCTATTTAATTATACCCTGATGAAAACATGTAAGTCACAAAACTAATCAAGATAAACTCTGGTTTGGCAATACTGTATGTAGTGCAATCCCTGAAGAAATCATGCTAGCAACTGGCCTCAGTGAATCCCATTATGTGTGCATACTAGCCAGACAGAAAATCAGACCCCAAAGGAGACAAGAACACATAGAATAAAGGAGACATGCCAGTGGATTAAATAGTTAAATAAGTAGCAATTATTGATAAAATTTTATTAAATAGCTGGGGCTTTTAAAATTCATTTTCATAATACATAACTATGTGCTTTACAGGAGAGAGTTATAATCTGAGTTATTGGTGAGAAGGCAGGCAAAGTTACTTTCCACAATGTACACAGTGAACAAAAAGGAGTAGCAAGTCTCTTGGTCTCAACCCAACACATTAACCAATGAGCTGGGGAAAGAAGTCAGTGCACAAAGAATTATTGAGCCAAAAAAATTAAATTTTGTCATACACAACCTGCCAGCTAAAGTAGTTATTGGCTATTCATAGCATTCCTTAGAGCTGATGCATTTGGAACACCTTTTCGTCAGCTGGGTTCAGGAGACCCAAACACAGCTCATTATGACATAGTCAGCAGTGATACAGGTACCTAGTGAATGTTCCTTCATGATTGTTCTTGGAACTGCTTCCCCTACATAACCTCCGAACACAAAAGAATAACACTATCTTTTCTCAAGTAGGAAAATTAACCAAATAAGGACCACACAGGTTTTTTTAATTACAATTTTATTAATTTTGTTTAAACTCTAGCGCTAATTGTAGAAGATATCAAGGGCTACCTGTTAGGGAATCTAACTTTTCCTCCGTAAGAGATACTGGGATGTAGCTTAGCATTCTTACCACAAAGACATCCATCATCATCAGGACTGAATGAGAGCTTTAGCAGCTACCAAGTAACCAAAACATTTTAGTACAGAAGATACTGTAAGGTATACCTCCTTTTCTTTTCTTTTTTTTTCTTTTTTGAAGCAACAGATTTTTACCAATAAGAGGCAACAATTATTAGAGAAAACTGCACTTGGCGAGGCCTCACTCCGGGTCCAGTGTGCAGTTTTGGATGCCACAATAGAAAAGACATTAAGCTATTAGCATGCAAAGGAGGGCAACAAGGGTGATGAAGGGCCTTGAGGGGAGCCCATATGAGGAGCAGCTGAGGTCACTTGATCTGTTCAGCCCAGAGACACTTAGGGGAGACCTCATTGCAGGAATGGCCTGAAGTTGTGTCAGGGGAGGTTTAGGTTGGATATAAAGAAAAAGCTCTTACCCCAGAGAGTGGCTGTCACTGGAACAGGCTCCCCAGGGAAGCGGTCTGAAAAGCAGCACCAGCCTGACAGAGTTCAAGAAGTGTTTGGACAATGCTCTCAGGCACAGGACAGGATATCCTGTGCAGGGCCAGCAGTTAGACTCAATGATCCTTGTGGGTCCCTTCCAAATCAGGATGTACTGTGGTTCTACAATAACAATTTTTAAATAAATGTTTGCAACATTAACTCTGTGTCCCAGTTTAATATGCATTATTAATGTAGATTAATAGCACATGTGGAAAGAGTGAAAGAATGCCCTTATAAATGCTTATAAATTAGGTAGAATTGAGAGTTTGCAAGGAATATTTTTTTCTTTTAACCTGGAAATACTGCAACCTATTAATAGATTCCTGCTATGCAAAAAGTCTGTTATAGGAAGTGCAGCACTAGGGTACATTCTTTCCATTCTACAGATTTTGAAATTAGCAAAGGTATATGAACTTATCCTTGCAGTATAAAAAGCCTGATTCAATGATCCTTTGCATTTAACGTTATCCTGAGTAGTGTATCTCAAATTACCAAGCGCTAGATAGTCTAAATATCAGTGCTGTAACATTTCTGACTTCCAAACAGGTACGCCAGGGAAACAACGCGGTGTCATCTAATACAGCAGCAGCTCATGGCAACAAGGAACAACACTTGCACCTGCAGAAATGGAAAAAGCTAGTAAAATTCTGCTCTAGTTCATTTGAGTTCAGACACACTTTTCACTTCACTCTTGCCCTTTGGCAGTTTAGTGTAACAAAGTGGACATTTAGGGGTTTGGTTTGGGTATTTTTTGCCTGAAGACACCTCTGACTAGATGAGTTCCCTTCAAGGTCAGAGTCATCCAATACTAGATCCTGCATTTATGTGCCTTTCGAGAAATGTAAAGCTGCTTGAATCTTCCTGCAGAATCCAGCTAGTCCTCTGCAGTTGCTAGCAACCACCACCTAATTTTGGTTTTTTGTCAGAGCTTTTGATTGCAGAAAAAGGCCAGATTGTCACAAGCACTCTGCTACAAGGAGGGACTCCAGAATTTTATCAGCAGTTTCAGTTGCTTTAAGTAATTTGATAGCCACATACAAAAGTAATTGGCATCTGCACAACCTCTTCTGGCAAAACTTGAATAAGAGTCTTCAGTCATGGAAGGGACAGCATGCATCTAATCCTGCCCACCTTGTTGGCAGCCTCTCTTGTAGCTAGATTGACTGAATGATTTAATTAAACCACATATTTCAGGTGATCCTTTATTAGCAAAAACAGGACCAGGTCCTAGGCAGCCAATATAAGTTTTACAGTGCTGAAACTGGAATATTTTTCTGCCAATAACCAAGTTGCCAATGTAGCTATGCTGCAGCTGCTAGCAGGAGCTCCTAATAAGAGTTTTGGCAGAGCACGTTGACCTCACTGCAGTCACTTGTCTCAGGAGTTTGCAGGCAGCCTGCAAAAGCCTAAGAGTTTTCTGTCTAGCATGCTCCTTTTCATAAGAAATCTCTGGTTTTTGCTGTTTGAATAAAGGGAATGTTATTTTAAGGCTGGGATTCACTGTCATTTATATTGTACGTGTTTTATCTAACCACTGTAAAATCCCAAAGACCTTTCCCCTGCACATACTCAGAAAAATAACATTCTCTAGCCTGTAGTATCGTGTTCTAATTTTAAAACCATTAGAATCATAGAAATAATTGAGAAAGCAACGTCACTAAATCATTATCGTAGGCTGAAAACTCCACTACAAAATCCACAACAAGTAGCCTAAGAAGGTAAGGCCAGTTCCTTTGGTTGACTATGAGTTAAACAAACAGTAACTGTATTTCAGAGCTCTGAAATGACAATTAACTTGAGAGAATGACAGATGTGAAAGACTCAGGATTCACATGCTAGTTTCTCTGCCTCATGAACACTGACTTTCATGCTGGGGGTTTGGAACTAGATGAATTTATGGTCTCTTCCAATCCAAGACATTTTATAATTCTATGATTTTCAGTTACATAGAAAATCATCTTGGGCAAGGAAAGGAAAAATCCCACACAAGGTTGTTGAATAGAATAAATCCCTATGCTATTGTGGTGGGTTAACCTTGCATGACTGCCAGAAGCCCACTCAGTTGCTCTCTCAGTCCCCCTCCTCAACAGAACTGGGGGAGAAAAATGATGAGAAAATTCATCAGTTGAGATGAAGACACCTCATTATTTAAGTACCACATTTAAGTATCTAACTACCATTGCAGGTAGGACAGATTTCTGGGAAAAATTAATTCTTTGCCAATTAAAAATAAGAGTAGGATGGTAACAAAGAAAGACCAAGCCAAAAATAGATTCCTCCCACCCTTCTTTTTCCCAAGCTCAACTTCACTCCTGAATTTCCTACCTCCGCCTCCTGCCCAGCTGGTGCAGGAGGAAAATAGGGGTTGTGATCTGTTCATAAAATTCCATCTCTGCTGCTCCTTCATGTAACCACAAAACTGGTAAGACTTGGAAGGGACCTCTAGGGATCATCCAGTCCAACACCCCTGCCAAGGCCAGTCAGCTAGAACAGGTGAGACAGGAATGCATCCATGTGGGTTTGGAATGTCTCCAGACAGGGAGACTCCATGACATTCCTGGGCAGTCTGTGCCAGTGCTCTGCCATCCTCAGCATAAAGCTCTCCCTCATGTTGAACTAGAACTTCTCGAGTTTTAGTTGATGTCCATTGCTCCTCATTCCTCCTCTCACTTTTTCACTTTTCCCCCTGCTCCAGTGTGGACCAGGGCTGCAGTCCTTCAGGAACAGATTGCACCAGTGTTGGGTCCCCATCAGGCTGCTGTTTCTGCCAGAAAAACTGCTCCGGTGTGGGCTCTTTCCACAGTGCCATGGGTACTGCTTGGAGTCAGATTCAGGATGGACTTTCCACAGACTGCAGATTCCTTCAGGGCATGTCCACCTGCTGCAGCACAGGGTCCTCCCATGACTGCAGTGTGGATCTCTGCCCTTCAGTGGTACTCCATGTGCTGCAGGGGCACAGCTGCCTCACTGTGGACTGGACCAAAGGCTGCTGGAGAACCTCTGTTCCAGTGACTGGAGCACCTTCTGCCCCTTCTTTTGTCCTGACCTTGGTGTCTGCAGGGCTGTTGCTCTCACATAATCTCACTTTTCTCTCACAGCTGTCTTGCAGCATTTTGTACCCTTTCTCTAATATGCTTTCCAGAGGCAACACTAGTAGCTTGGCTGATGTCATCAGCAGTGTCCTGCAGTGGGACTGTTGGGGCTGGCTGTGTCCTACACAAGGTGAGCACCATCTGTTTTCTCAGAAGCCCCCCCTACAACCTCTCTACGACCAACACTTGACATGTACACCCAATACCCCTGGCTTTAAATTCTTGCATCCCAGTAACTTCATCCTAAAACTTTTCCTATGGTTGAAACAATTCAGAAGAGTAATTATTTGAACAGAATCATCTTCATATTCAAGAAATTATAAGGCTGCTAACTCTGAAAAATGGCTGTTCCAGGGATGGTTCGGGGGCTAAGCCACAGAAACAGATCACTGCAAACAGCACATGGTGAAGATGCAGAAAGTCAGGTCCAGGATGCAAGGACCTCAATGCTACATGTCAGCTGTCACCAGAAGGTTAACCTGTTGTCTCCATAAACAGTTACGTACTAAAGAAGACTCAGGGAATAAGTCTTCCATGTTGACAGTAAGACCACATTTCACTCTGCATTTCCAATTGGCTGTGACACAAATTATTCCTGTGAGATGGCCCTGGATCTCAAACACAAGTAACAGACTTGAGGTCAGACAGGACTCCCCCAGTACTAGAGCATCAAGACACAATCTTCCTTATGTGCTGTTAATCACATTGCAACGAGAGCACTAGAGCATGGGACAGGACCAACCATAATGTGATCCAGTTAATAAAGGATTACTGCTTCAGAACTAAGTATTTATACCCTTACAGGTCTAGTCCAAAGGCCAGTAAAAAGTAGGTTCAGTTGCTGCTATACCTTGCAGGAGGCTGCTGTCTCAGTACCATCCCAAAAGACAGTTCAGGATTTCAGTCAGTTGGCCGGATCACTTCTTCACTCCATGGCATGATTTTCTCTGGTGGTGACTCTGCACCTTTACCATTCAAGAGAAGTGATGAATCCCAGTAAGAAAACCAAATCAAACTTTGAAATTGCATTTGTTATTTCCAAAATGCTTTCAGTGATATAACCAAGTAGTTTACAGAAAAGCAGATGTCTGAAGAATTCAAATTTCTGCCTTTGGCAGCACAGTGCCTACTTCTGTTTTTTAATAATTGTCTCAAAAGGACACAGATATCAGCATCACTTATCTTTGCAATCTTGAACCTACATTGAGTGCAAAAAAATGTTTATTCTCCACAGAGGAGCATCTCAAAACAAAGCATGAAGTGCATCACAGACTTTCTGCAGTGAGGTTTTTTAGCACTCTTCAAATATTTTCTTCTTTCCACACAGAAGTGTATTCTTTAAAAATTTGAAGCAATTCACATCTCCATTTAATGCTTTTGTTTTATCCAGAGGAGTATGATTAGATAATAACAATTAGCAGTAATTTTAGGTAGTTGTAGTTTTGTAATCTGCAAGAGTGGTATTAGCTGAACTAAAAATTCAGAATTTGGAGAACATGGTGTTACTTTAGGCCATTTACCTGTCTAATTTGATTATATTTTAAATACAACAGTTTCCATGTGTTATACTAAATTTGTAGAAGCCAAAATGCTAAGAAACTTCTATGTACACTGCTAGTCTTGTAACATCAAGTTAAAGGCCAGGATAATGTTTGGATTTACAGTATTAGAAAGCACTACCCATTGTAATTAATCAGTATTTTCTTTTCTCTTTGGTGAAACTTCATACATTGCATTTCTCACATATTATGGGCATCCTCCTGTTTAATCTTCCTTCCACTTCTTTTGGAATGAACTCTTATTCTCAGTTCCCAGTCAGTAGATAATGGATCCTTTATTGTTTGGATTTTTTTTCCTCCTACCATCAGAAGTTCTGAATCAGAGTAGTTAGATTTTCTGTCTTGCTTTTTCAGAAAACTGCACTGTAACTCCCCTTTTTATTTTTCGTCTGCCAGCTTTTGAGGAGACAATACACTGAGCTGGACTAATAGAAGAGAATTTCATGTCAGGAAGAATGACATCCTTTTAAGGCGTAAACCTGAATGAAATGAAAAATACTAGAGAATATTGAGGATTCCCAGCAAGATAGTTTCAACTGGCCATAATGAAATGTGTGGCAACGTAACAAAAAGTTGCTTGTAAAAATTGCTGTTGCCATTCTTTCAACACTTTTAAGTATAACCTTTGAATCACTTAATCTTGTCTAGTGCTTCTGCCGTTGTGCTGATTTATTTTGTTCTTATACCTTAAAAGGTTAGTATGTTTTTAAATTCATTAGATTAATGGAAGTTTAAGTTAGACATCTGCCTCAGTAAGCTAAAAATAGCTAGGAGTTAGTAAACAGTGTTGCAAAATCATATAAATTACTGACAGCTTTTATGGAAAGTATGACAACCAGTGTTCCAAGTGCATGGCTCCAGTGGTAAAGATCTTTATGAAGATAATTTAGTCAGTCATCCTCCCATCCATTTCAAAGCTGAATACACCATGTGTAGCTAGTTAGTGCAGCAGGACTGAAATGCAGCAGCCCAAATCCCAGATGAGTGCTGTCCTGACATTGAGCAATCTCCCATAAAAGAAAAGAGAAAAATAAGTCCTCTCTCCTCAGTGGCTGTTTACAGGGATTCACTTTGATCAACATGAATGTATGCTTGAAGTAGTATAAAGTTGTGTTGATGTATTTTTTATTAACAAAAATATGCCTCTCACATGTCAGATCTGGGTGGAACATCTCAGGAAGTAACAAGACTATGCAAATCAAAGTAAATGTGCAGATGTCCATGTTCATTTTTAAGTAATCTTTGAACAGATCAATCTATAGATCTGAAGAACAATGGAATCAAAATATTTAAAAAGGGCTTGTAAAGGTCAGACTCCATGGAAATAAATTTAAGGATTAATTGCATGGGGGTGGATGGAACCAGTGTCAAAACACAGAGGTTTTTAAACTGTCAGGCTGCAAGATCATTTACACAAGCTGCATACAAGTTAAGTTAATCGTAACTGATTTCAGAAAGAAAATGTGCAGAGATCTGTAATGGACATCTAAGTAGAATAGGGAAGTGTTGACACCACCTTACTTACACTGCTGAGACCTCAGCTGCTTTCTGTTGTACACACACAGGTGTATATTTTGCATATGCAGCTCTGCACTCTCTTTGAAAGAGAAATAAGGAAACTCACAAGGTAGTGGGAAGAGCAGAGCCTGAAAAAAATGCTTAGTAGCTTGATAATTTCACCTGGCTACAAATCCTGAAATGAATTAAAATGGTAAGATACTGATACTGGCAAAGAGGTTAAGTGATGTAACATGCTAAGGCAGGAACTTACAGAAAGAAAAACGAGTTAGTTTGTAAAAAAATGCTTCTAAGTGTGTAAAACAGTAAAAATCTTTTATTTTCCAGAGCTTGAGGATGAAAGAACATACCTAGAATTTCCTCGACCTATTCTTACTTCTTTTAGACCTCAATGATCTTAAATTGCAGCAGCCCAGCCTCCTCCAAAATATCCTTACTGAACTTTATCCTTTCCAGAAAACCACGGAGTCCCCTGAAGTCATCAATGATTCCACTGCTTACAGCATGAATATAAAAAAGTATGTCAAAATAAGTAACTCATCAAGCAAAGAGCAGGTTTTTTTTTCTGAAAATATAACCTGTTCATATGGACGAGGAACCTGACAGATGTGAAAATACAGTACAGTAGTATTAAAGCAATAGCTCTGAGTAGGACCGCTACCACCCTCTTAAATCTGAGGGACATTACTGTCAACAAAGCACTGACATTTAAGCTGCTTGTAAGTGAGCTCATAAGTAACCAGCTCTCAGGGGTGAGTTCATTACTGCAGTGATAGCAATAAACATATCTTTGCTTTTATAAGGCTTCTCTTTTTCTCTATACAGAGGAAGCTGCCACCAAACTGAGGTTGGTTTATCAGCGGTAATACAGAACAGGTTCAGGTGTTAGTCACAACACGTTAGTGTATCTATTTTTAACTATGATTTAACAGCCAGGTCACAGAGATAAACACCTGCTTTTTGCAGGTGATACTCCTGCTACAGCAATGTCTTAGACACTCCCTAATCACAGATGTACACAATATAAATCTTTAATGGGAGAAGTGTCAGAGGCAATGGGATACAATGAACTGGAAGCTGAACTAAGCGAAGAGGCTTGGGTATGTATGCTGGCATACTCCATGTTCTGCGGTATACAACTAAATGAGCCTGGTGACAAAAACATGTTGTAGAATCACAGAATCATTTAGGATGAAGAGATCCTTCAGATCATTGAGTCCAACCGTTAACCTAACACTACAAAGTCCACCACTCTACCATGTCCTTTAAGTGCCATGCACCCTTTATTATCAGAAAAGAGGTAGTAATAAAGAAAATCTGTTCAACATGGGAAGTTTGCTTTAGTAATTTAACCACATCAAGTCTTCACAACAACTTACAGGACTTTAGAAAATCTACAACATGGTGATGCTACCTTCTCTGCTCATCACCTCCAATTTGCATCAACTTTGTTTTTTATCACCAGTAAAATACACTTCATTAAATTTTAAATTGTTTTAATTCAAAGCAAATGAATGTATCACCAAAACAATGCCAAATGTTTCTGCACTGTTCCCCACTGCCGACATATTTAGTGTGCTCTGGAAATAGAGACACCTCACAGACCTGCACAGCCCCTGGAGGGGAGTTTTCTGTGTTAATTAAATACAATTTAACAGTATGCTTTAACCTTAGCCAAGTTCCATCTTACCAGCACTTATTAGGAAAAAAGAATAAAGATTTGGCTTTGCAAGCAAACGTATTTCATAGGGCAAGTATTATACCAGCATACATGGCTCAACATTAAAATAATAAATCATTTCAATCAGAAAAATGAAGAAATTGCTTCTTCATAATCTGAAATGACATCACTACATTTTGCTCATGAGAACAAAGTTTACAGGCATAAGTTGCACATAAAGGGTTTATTTTAAATGTTTTAAGGATAGAGTTACATCATAATTATAAAAATTACTTACAGAATTAAGTAACAGATTTAAAGTGTTTATACTTCTAAATGCAGAGAACAGGGAACTGTCTACATTGTTCAAAATAAAATAAAAATAAAGAAACCAAGCTCTAAAGATGAATTCATTACCTAATTTAAAAATGTGAACACGAAGACCTCTGAACTATACACATACCAAGAACCATCCAAATTGCACTAATGATGTAAAATACAAAAAGCACAGCATTTTCAAGGAACCAGAAACTGTTTTTACCATAATCTTTTCCCTGACACAGCTAGTAAATTCTCTCTGAACATAAAGCCCCTATGTTTAAACAATCCATTTCAATAATGCTTCTACCTATTGTGACAAAAAGGGTTTTCCCCATCTCTACTCCAACATAGTTTAGGGTTTGGCACTCAAAAGAAAGAAGAAGAATGTAGTGTTCTGCTATTCAACTGGAATTTTATTTTTTCTTTAACAGAATACATGGTCCCTTCAAATGCTGTATGACACATACAACTGGAAAATTACCTTCCGTTGGCACTATGCTCGTCTCACCGGTGCATTTAATCCTACTAACAACCATTAAAACAGCACAATAAGCAAATTCACAAAAAACTGAACACAAAATAAAAACAGAACAAAACAAAAACCTAAACATTTTAACATGCAACTTTAGTTTGTTACATTGAATGTTCTAACCCTCTAAGCATGCAAAAAAGGATGGTCTGCATTTGTTTTTTTTTTTTTTCCCTTTTAAGAAGTTTTACATGGCAGCCTGACATCACACACACGCACACACACAATATACAACAATACTACAGCAGGTAAATGTGAAAGGTGAATAACTTCTATACAAAGATCCATGGCTTGTGCCATCACAAGCCTTATGTGATTTTGGAAAGTAATGTTGAACCCCTATAACAAGGAACCAACATTTAGTTACCAGGGTAACGCAAGCACTGCATGCAGATCTGAAACATGAGCCTAAAACAAAGCCCAAAGCAGATGGGCAGGGAGTGGAATTAGTCTCAAGCCTCAAAACGGTGGTTTAAGCTATCAAAAAAAAAAAAAAAAAAAAAAAAAAAAAAAAAAAAAAAAAAAGAAAAAAGTGAAAAGAAAATACCCACGCAACAGACAACGGGGACATCGAAAAACAACCGTGAAATTTACAGTTTGTAGATTATAGTCTAATTGTCAGAATACATAGTGTATTCAATAGGCTTGCAGAAAACCCACAAATGCAAGCCTAATGCTAAAAGTGTTCCAGTAGACCTAAACCTCAGATATTCCAAAACAAACCTCTTATTCCTCAGATATATAGCCCCAAGTTCAGCATACTAGGTTATTCATGTATCTCGTGTATAATTAATACACTCACTCATTCCTGTGCCACAAATATCGACTTGGGCTCATGGAGCCAGGCTCAGCTTTGAGATTTACATGCAGGACTCTTAAGAGTCAATAGAAAACACAACAGATCTGCAGGATGAAAACACTGTGTTGCAAATCTGCTCACTTTGTTCAAACACAAGAAACATTTACGACTCAGGTACTTACTGCATAAGGACTGCATTGAGAAGCTATTCACTGAAAGACAATAGCCTGCCTTTGGTTGCCCATGATGAAATACTGGACATAATGCAATATAGTAGCAATGGACAAAGAATTAAGGTATCATATTTATACGGAGAGTATTTATTACCATTCAACAGCATAATGAGGCACAAGCCTTAAGGCTAAAATATGAAATCAGGCAAAAAAATGGACAGAAAGGGGCTTAAACCACTGAGTCTTCAATATCAAGAATACCCACAACAGAGGTAATCTGCACCTCTGTCCTCTGATTAACAGCACCTCTCCTGCATTCTTCCACTAATGGCACACGGTTGGATATCAGGGTATTTGTTCCTTCCATCAACAAGTGTTAACTGCCTTCACATGCTGTACTTCTGTGAAGCAGTTCCTGCGGAGCTCTGCCTTAATGTAACATGACAACCTTGTTGCTGTGCTGGATTGTTGTTCCAATTCTGTTATTTTTAAAAGCTGCCACTCTTAACAAACCCTAATTTTCATTTACAACTACCTTGCAAGATTATAACCATGAAAGGATTTTGCAGTTGTGGGCTGCTATTTACATCCACAATCTAATGCAGATGACTGAACCACTGAGACTGCCTATAGCTTCCATTAGATAGTACACCACTGGCATGCAGAACTCTAGTGTTCATAGAATGAAATTCAAGTTAACAGCATACCTCAAAGCAAGTACAATGTACACCACAAAAGGCAACAACAGGTTTAAACTGTAGATTTGTCCAGACACTCCTTATGTGGAAAAGCCAGAAAAAAAATAAACTGGGAAGATGCCTTCTTGAACCAAAATGATTAAAAGTAAACCAACACAAAGGAATGCAACAGACTGAGCAGAAGGCAACAAATGCTTCTCCTTCTCTAAAGTTATATCTTCACTGTAAAAGGACACCCCCTCCCACTCTCCTGGCATGAGATTGTATTTGCCATGTAAAATATTAACTACTGTTAGGCTTCTAAGTCCACACACAAACAATTCAGGTTGCTAGGTTTTGATATTAAATGAGACTACTGATGCCAATGCGTAGTCTAAAGTTGTCTGAAGTAGCATATGTACTGTTAAAGTTGTGGCACCAAGCACTTGGGTTTTGCTAAGAAATGTGTATAACAAAGAAAGAAAGAAGTACAACATATAGGATTGAAGGCAGCCTTGTTGCATGTATTTTACTGGTTCCTACAACTTGTAAATATGGGCCATTAACCTGCATATTCTAATTAAGTGGTTATACAGATTAAATGTAATTTTATAGTTTAAAGCCTCTTCACTGAAAGGTGCGTAATCCAAACACGATATCCTACTGCCCTGTGACTAGTAAAAAATGCACAAGCATTTCCACACACTGAAAGTTCTTAAAAAGCTAAATTTGAAATAAAGTGTAGAAACACAGCAGATTGATGTTACATGGGTTAGGCACTCCTTGATGCTACACAAACTGTTTAAACCTTTCACAGAAGTCACCTCTGTCCCAACCCTGAAAACAAGGACTGCCAGTATCCAAGAAATTAAATTTAATGTTACAAAAGAAGGCGTATCAAAATATCAAACTACACTTGCATGTGGCAGTTGAACAAGTGAGTGCAAGATTGAAGAAAAAGTCAAAATCTATGAAAAAATTTAATGATTACAATACTAGATCAACTTTACACAGCTTGAATTTGCAGCTGTTCTTTGCTTTTAACTCCCTCCTGCCCTAACATATTAACTTCCTTCAAGAAAAGGAGTTCTCTTACACAAAATGTGTCATGTTTGTATTACTCAGAACAAAACAGTTTTGCTGGCAGAGATTGTGGGTTCGCAGGGACATTTAAGCTTTCGTTAAACTGGAAAGCAGTCAAGTCTTTGTGTCTACAAATTTTACATTTAATAGTTCCACAAATTTGGCAAAAGTTCATGAGGACGTCTAGGATGTCTTCACCAAATCGTAGACATAAATATGGAAATCATCATCAAACTTGATGAAATAGACAGATGGTTTGGCTTCAACTTGATGAATGACCATGCCAGTCCTTTTCGAGCCATCTTCTTTGGCATATTCCACTTGTTTGCCTACCAGGCTGTCCACAACTTCACCCGGTTCCCGTTCTGCAGGAGGTGAATCATCTGTAACATAAACCCAGTGTGCTTTAGTAGACATTAACAAAATTTTGCAATATGGAAGAGAACTGCAGAGTCTTCTTTAAAACTCATACAAAACAATGAAAAGTTGTAAACAGATTAATAAATTTAGTTCAGACAAACACCTAACAATTGCCATGCTTCTAGAAAGTAGTAGCAGAAAAAAATTTCAAGCAATACTGTCTTCAGTTTTATTAAGACAAAAATAGCAGTTTGATTGGTAAGAGAAGTAAATCTGTGACAGGAAGATTTATGCACAAGTTGTAGAAAATGTCTGTAGACAACTAATTTAAGCCATGAGCAGAAAAAGGCATTGGACCTCCTTAGCAGAAAGCTAGCCTAACTTAACTTCTCTCTTTCCACACACATTATTCAAACGTTTAATGCGTGTATGGGACTGCAACAAAAGCATATTTTCTGAAATGGTAGTAGGTGTAAACTTGTTATTAAAAGGGGCTTTTGACTCCATATTTGAATAATGCTATTGGTAAAGTCTGATTGTATTATTTTCCTCTCTGGCAAAACCTACCCAGACATTCCCTATGCTAAATCCGAATAATGAACAGTGTGATTGTAACATGCCAAGTGATCGGCTACAAGCCAATCACAGAACAAGCAGAATAAAGGGTAAAAAGTACTTTACGGAAGCTAACCACATCGTCTTTCTCAGCTCCTCTTCTTTGGTTCCTGATTTAGATAAACTTGTAGTTTGTATTCCACTGAAAAACTATCTAAAGCAATTGTAAGATCTGATGTGGCTTTTATTCTGGAAATCATAAGCTTTTAAATTAATGACCTTGTTCCAAGTTTGCATTAAGAATCCCTTACAGATTCTACCCATTTTATTTTCAGTTTTGAGAGCTGTGAAAGAACTCTCAAAGGAGACAAAAAAAACCACAACAGAGAATGAACTAATTGGCTTGCTTAAAAATTCTTCCATGAACATAAGAAGTTTCTTTTTTAATTTGTGTTTCAGTTCCTCTATAAATGCATTGTCACACATAGTTATTATCCTCTTAGTATCAGTTTTACATGAAGAGGTTTTCTTGGCAAAGATGCAAGTTCAATTCCTGCATTTTGACTTAGAAGTGTAGGCAAAGTTTTAGTATCAGATCCAGCAATACATTTTCCCCTTAGAAAGAAAAAAAGTTATCTATTATTTGGTCTCCTTGCATGTTCAGAACCTATATTTGAGAAGAGACAGTACCCCAGAAATTTTATTTATAATATTATGGCAAGTTCCACCAAATTTACAGAAGTACTCGCAAATATTCTAAAATCTGATTTGAAAAATACTACTCCAAAATAGTAACATCCAATTGTTGACTCAAGGACATAATTCAAAATAACTGGAAAGCATTCGCATTCAGGGAAGGAAGCAAATACTTAGAAGTGTTTAGAAAATCAGTAAGCAGTCAATAATCTTGTGGTGAGCACAGAGGGTAAAGTGCACTAAAAGCAACTAGTTTTTAAATGGAAAGAAAGCATGTAAGACTTTCCTACCCTCAAGGTGGAAGAAAGAAAAGCAGACTTAAAATATATTCCTAGTCCTTTTTAGTGGTTAAGACAAAAAACAAGTTATTGTAACATTCAAATCTGAAAGAGCTTGCTTTATTTCTTTAAGAAGAGAAAGGTCACTTTTTTGCCATTAACATCCGTGGTTCACTCTTTAAAAGTACCAGAGATGTTGCTTTTTGCTAGGTGGAGAGAAGAGGGTAATCTAAACATAGATCATTAACACAGAGGTTATGCAAATAAGTGCCACTTTTTTATTCTGCCAGTAGATCGTTACCAGTGGTGCCTCTGAAAGAAGACTATCTCGAACTCAACAGATCATTAATTGGGTAACTGTAGTGGTTGCCTACATAATGCTTTGCATGTGTCTTAGTTACAATTAATTTTCTTTAAATCCGAGATGGCTTCTGTCAGAAAGGCTGTTTTGTTACACAGAAGTAAACCCAAAGTATTCTTTATAAGCTTCCCCCCTTCTTTTTTTGTATTGACTATCTAAATCTCTAGAACAATATTGATTCTGTGAAAATCCTTCTAAATTAACGGAAGTCCTGAAGAAGAAAGGAGACTTCCCATTCAAAATATCCCTAATATGCTGAAATCTTTTTCTTGCTAGTGTTACAAAATATGAGAGAAAATAAATTTTCAAAGAATGAGTACTTCTTTCTCACAAGCAACTACTGAAGAAGTTTTTCACACTGAAGACACATAACTCAGTGACATTGTTCTTACTGTATTACTTGGACCCAAAATATTATTCATTCCCACAAGAACTGCTTCAGAGACACAAATCAAGAGCCAACTCCGTAAGACGTGATATGTCCGTAAGAAAACAACATTGAAAGACTTCTGGTTTGTCAGTTTCCACTAAAAAACCCAAACATAAAGTCTTCCACAGTAGTACACCCATATTTCTATCAGAATTAAGAATAATTATGAAGAAGTATTTCCCTGCATATGTCATTGCTAAGAAAAGTTAAATATTTCAGCAGTTAACACAGATGTTCTTATGTTCTGTCTTGTACTACTACATTTGTTAGCTGTGATACCTCAAAAAAAAATTGAAGGGAATAATGAACATGATGCTTGTTTGTCAGCTCTCCTGTCCATAAATATACCACAGCTAAATCTTTAATAAGAAAAGCTGCCAGAAGAAAACAGTAACTGGCCTACTTACTTGAATCAGGCATAATGCGAAGGTCACCTTCTTTATAATCATCTAAGAGCTGGTACATGTACAAGACAGGATCTTTCTCGTAGGTAATATAAAACCATGTGTTCATAATAGGAGCTCGAGCCAAAACCATCCCCCTCCACTCATCTTTTGAGCCATCCTCTGTCTCAAACATATGTTCCACAGCTTTACCAATCATTGTGTCTGCCAGGTGGGCATCACTAATTCGAGACGAAGCTGAAATGACAGCATTTCATAAATTCATTCAAAAGCACAGATATATATCTTTGTAAAAAATAATCTTTATGCTGATCAATGCACAAATCTGATCGTCAGTTAGTAAATTCATACACAGAACGAACTGTTCATTCCAGAGAGTTTACTACTGCTGCAGAACTACAGAACTTCAGAACATTGTTAAAATAACGAATTATTGTACTCCCTGTGAATAAACAATCATAATGCAAGCTAATGAGAGATCAGTCAAGGCTACAGCAGCAGAGACTCTGAACTTTAACTAGGCACTGGACAGGGAGAGGCAGACAGGAGAAACAAAAGGCATAGCTCAGAACAGTTCTATGATTTTGTTAATTGAACTTTGGGGTTTGGTTCCTCCTAATGCCACCCTACAGACTGCTACCAATTCCTTTGCAGTTAGAAGAAGCAACAGCTTTTTCTGTTTACAAACTAGTGTTTACTTGAGTAGATATCAAACTTGGTGGATTGAAAAACCTGCAGTTTAATAATCCAGTGCTAATTCTGAAAAAGAAAAAGCATTATTACTAATCAGGTTAATTCACTTAGAAAATGTCTTCCTGCCATTATTATAAGTACATGGGGGTAGTACAAGAAAAAATGTGACCTTAGTACTGTTAGACCCACAAAATAGACAATATAGTCTAGATGGCTTAGAGTTGAAATTTTAACAGAAATATCAATGTTAATCTAAAAACTAAAGAATGTTCTGCCTACTATTTAAAGACAGAAGACAGCAACTGCACTAACTCACATCATCAAAACTTCGTGGAATAGAAAAAAATAATTAAAGCATTTAGATTACCTGCCATGAAACAAAAATTAAATTGAACAGTAACATTTACATGGTCACGTTATCTTGGGGGAAGTCTGCAGGCATTAGTGGAAAACATTTAGTGATAAATGTCAGCCAATATGTGTATTTATTTAGGAGAAAAACCCTAAACACTTACCAACTCTGTCTGGAAGAACTTCAAGAGCTGAAACTCTTTCATCTTTGTGAAGTTCTAGTCCATATACACAATCAAATCCATCATACTTTATGAGATACAGCGAGGGATTTACAGGAACTTGATCAAGAACTGTGCCCTTCCATTGTGTTACAGGTCCACTCCCTTCTTTCCATCCATGCTGTATCCTGCAGCCTACAATATTTCTTCGTGGCTGAGAAATAGGTTTGCTTGGTCCCACATTGTTTCTATGTTTTCTGTACACAGATACAAACATTAATATTAAACAAGTACATACATATTCAAAATTCTACTTCAGAAAATAGTTGTATGCTTTTACATAACAATATATTTTATAGCTTAGCACACCTTATTCAAATTAGGGCATAAAACTTATCACACTTAATTGTGAAAAAGAAGAACACAATTAAGAGTAGTGATACATTTTTGACGTGCTGTGTAAGTTTAGATTCCTAGCAGTAAATTCTAAAACTAATTTGCTTAAGCCAAAGTAACTATTCTACCCCTTGCTACACCGAATGTCAAAAGTAAAACTCACCTGATCAATTCCCAGAGCACAAGGTTACCTGGCAGTATTACAACCTTGTTGCTCTCTGCAGAACAGTAAACAACTCCTTCCCAGAAGGAAGAAGTTCAGTGGAAGCATTATGTGGCTGACTCAAATTCTTTCAAAATGTTTGTTTTCCCTAAAACAAACCTGTTTTCACCTAAAGAAATTTAGGCTCCTTCATTTATAGGTAATTTTGACTCCAAGTAGTTTTAAAGACGCATGGCAGCAACAACATTCCCGTATTTAGTATTGAAAATGAAAAATTGCTTGTAATGTAAATGGCCATAGAAGGGATACTCCTCTATGTGGAAGACAGATTATATAACATTTTTGTCCTTCTGATACTTTCATGGAATTGGCACGGAAATTCCCTCTGGTGAGTAACAGTTGCTATTCTGATGAACTGTAATGTAAGCCATTTAACAGTTTCAAATCACTGAAAGTGTTACACAAGTTTTGCTTTATCCAGCTATTAAAAACACAAATTGACAATTTTGAATACAAATGGAAGAAACTAAGGGACATTATGACAATATACAAAATTCTCCTGGATGTCAACTAGTTGTAAAATCATTTTTTGGACTACTACTTGTAGCACACATCATTTCAATGGCAGTAATATATGCACACAACTAGCTTAAAAGCAGTATCTAAAAGATGACCAGTTGCAGAAGGCAATATTCTTCCCTAGACTAGAGATAGTGATCAAAGAAAAAGGTCTCCAAGAATAATGAATGCTCTCACAGAAGTCCCTATATGATTCAAAAAATACAGATAACAATCATACCACTGAAATCTTGGAAGCAGTATTTCAGAATAATACACTCACAATATGATATTGGAACATTTAATGCTGTATCACAACTGTAATCATAACTATTAAAAACAAGATATACAATTACTTCAGCACTTGTCCCACCTCCAGACTTTAATTCACCTTGAAGATATTAGCAAGGGTGTTTTCAAATTTCACTTTTGCTATCATTTGAGGTTTTCAAAGATCAGTTCTGCATTCCTAACTTTGACAGCACAGATAACTGGAAGAGGTTGGAGTTTCTGTAAAGAGAGACTCTCCCACAAAGCTAGTTCTAATTTTATGCAAAAACTAGAATGTGTTTTCAAATTCTAGTTCTGCTCAAGTACGTATATGTATTTCTAATTGTAGTAAGTGTCAGTAACAGCTTACTATTACAAAATACGATCAGAGATCTGGTTCTCAGCACAATAAAATTGAGTTTGTTTTGTATTCAATTCATTTATTTAGTTATAATGAAACACTGCTTCATTCTGAAGGGAATAAAAACAACCAGAGATAAAAGAAGTTAAAACTGACATTGCTCTGTCTAGTTTAAGCAGTTTATGTTGCTCATCATTTCATCTTTGAAATGTTATCGATATTCAACCTCACAGTCAACTTTAGTTTCTGCCTACAAAGCATAATCCACTTTAATATTTAATTTGGAACAATAAGGCAGGAAGCTCCACACTCATTCTAAAAAAAGATGGAAGAAGACAACATAACTGAATTCAAACAGTTAACTATGTTTAAAATGCCTCATAGAGCAAAGAGCACTAGAAATTTAATTACAAGTCAAGTACCCACTGGGTGCACTTGCAGTACAAATTTTTGTTTTAAGGTTGCATTACTGAACAGCTGCTCACTTCTCATTTGAAGTGGTTCATACTGCTAAGAAATGAGATATTCAAACTAGTATATTACCAAGGAAAACCTACTTCTCGCATCTGAATATGTGGTAAGAAAGTAAGCAAAAGTTTCTAACTATCAATAAGTTATGAATGCACTTCCATTCAAGACAACCAAGTAACCAACTCTCCTTTCCTCGAAAGATTGGCATTTTTGTGATAAATTAAGTTACACAAATGACCTTCTATGATGCTCTATCCAGAACGTCCAACACAATTTTTTCCTTCTCTTTCATTACAATAATCTTTAAAATTTCCACAGAGATTTACTCTTGGATATTTGAAAGCAATTAGACATGTAAGACATGAAGCCAGGAAAAACAGAAAATAGCAAGTCCTGGAAATAGTTCTTGACACATCAGACACATTCTCCTTGTAAATGGTCCTTCGATTCCCTAAAGTTTCTGATCCTCTTCTTTATCTTGCAGGCTGTAAGCTGTTAAGTAAAACCTAGTGTGAAAAAGTTTCATTATCAGAACCAGATACTTTGGAAACGTTCTGAAGACTACACAGTGAGAAGGAAATCTGCCCAGCTTTTAAAGCTGCGCTTATATGGTCCTTGCATTTTTTATTTGGCAACTGCTACCAGGGAAACCAACATAGTGTAGAACAGCAGAGGACTGGTAGCAGAAAAATCAGCCATTACCAGAGAGTTGTGCTTAAAACACAAACTAGCTTTTAGAAAAATGGAAATGGCAATGCCCAGTAACCTATAAAGTTACCCATTTAGGCTTCATTGTTGATTGTTTTTTATCCCAATCATGTCATCTCAGAAAAACACCACATGAAAAAAAAAACCCAGGAGGATGAAAGAAAACCACATCTCTCAGATATGCAAAACACGCACAACTGTGAAAAACTGGAATGAAAACTATAAAACATTATAGAAGCAGTACAGCAGCAGTAGTCAGTATACTTTCAAATCTTCCATGGTACGAAACAGAAAAGTTACTAAAAATAGGACATAAAACTTAATAAAACGGTGATCTTATTAATATCTATCACTAACAACAGAATGGTGATTGGAGAATTGTTATTAGCTACTTTTCATGATATTCAGACTATGAGGCAAATTAATTAAGACAGAAGTTTTAAAGTACTTTCTGTACTCCTTCAAAAGTAAAAAAAATCATTCAGTTGTGAATTTCAGCTCTAGATGTTGTAGAAGCCAAGAGTATGTTACCTTAAAGTGGTATCAAAATTTCAAAATGTTTAAGTTCACTTGTAGTTAAATTGCAGGTATAACCTACGCCTCAAAGTCTCTGAATTGCCGACTACAAGAAGTCTGGAGAGCCTATGAAGAAAGGATTGTTTCGTACTTGTGCTAGTTCCTGTACTTTCCTTATAAACTAAGGGTGGAAAGAATGACATCTGTTAGTTTACTGACTGATCTGATGCCAATGAGGTCAGCCTCATATTGGCAGAGATCATCACTCCCCACTGACAGAGCACTTGGAAGAACTGTCCTATAACCATGGGAACCATCTCCAAAAGGCTCAACACTTAACTACCATTTAAAGAGTTCAGAAGGCTCATCCACACTGCTCGTTCTATCACATCCTCAATTTATTGAGTCATGCCTTGTTCCATCCTCTGCTGCAAACCTTCTGAAGCTTGTTTAAAATCTCAACAGTCTTTGAGTGCCAGTAGGCTTCTTTTTCTTTTTCCTTAAATGAAGAGGTAACTAAATAAATAGCTAAATCAGTGACAAAAGTATACATTACTAACTCATGGTCTATTGTATTGGCTCAGAGTAGTATCAGCATATAGTATTACATCATATTCATATCCTAGTAATTTACAGTAAACTATAAACAATATTCTACTACTCTACCTCATTCTCAGACAAGTCAGTAAGCAGCAAACAAGAATTCATCTTGGCTTGGTACAAAAAACCTTAACTAAATAATAAACAATTGAACTAGGCTAAATTAACATAAAACTAAGCTGAATGCTTAAGTTAAATACCTCAAAATTATGTCACTTAGGATCAAAACTTCTTATGTCCCACAAAAGCCTTTATGCTAATAAATTTACAGCCTATTTAGTTATTTAAATAAGTGTATATTAACACAACAATAAAGACAAATCTAGCCACCCTCAAGTACAAAAGGCAACCCACCTCTGATAGTCTTCCCATCATACACTCCTTTCTCTGAGCGGTTGAAAGAGAACAAGAGAAATTAAATTTTAACCAACTCTACCTGCCCCTAGACAAATAAATGTTTGTCTTTGCCTTCTATGAAGATAGACAAGAATGGATAATGATGAGCTGGTGGAAGGCATCAGAGTAGTTTTACATCAGGTGTTGTCTCTGGGAAACAGCTAATACTGTTAACAGTGATTAACTACATTAACTGTGGAAAATATACCTGCCAAACAAATTGCTTGTGATTGATGCACACTATATGACTTTACACTTACAAACAGCTAGAAACATTTTAAGTTTCCCACTTACCCAGCTTAGATTTCTCTCACCACATATAGCCAGATATGGAATCTTGCTGTATGACACTAAGACCAATTATATCAAGGTTACTTTCACACAGCTACTCACCAGTGTTCAGCTGCTACTATCAAGGTACTTTCACACAGCTACTCACCAGTGTTCAGCTGCTACTATTTAAAATGTTGTAGATGGAAAAATACATGCCATGAAAGCGTAGCAAAAGCAGGTATCCTTCCTTCAGATACTAACAGCAGCTTCCTTACAGAAGTATTTCAGTACATTCTTTATTTTTAAAAAATGAAAAATCTTTTCCACCACTACGGTTACAGTGCATACATGATTAGATATATGTAAGATTCCTTACCAACTGGGTTCTTACTAAGCATGATTTGCAGGTTTTTTGACCTGGTGACTGCATGAACTCTGTGCCAGAGAACAGACATCCTACAGTAGATGTGGCTAACTTCAGGCTTGAAAGACCTTCTCTACAGATTCCAGAAAGAATTTCAAAATTGTATTCAAGAAAGATATAATGTTAACAGTCAAAACAATGTTTAAAACTTCATCTGTGGGGCTTTCTTTCCTACTACCCTCTTGAAAGAATTAAAAGTCTGACTCTACACACATATACGGACTGAATATTATTCCACAATTTTTAAGAACAAACTGAGTGGAACAATACAGATATATTTCTAGAACAGTACTTCCAGTTACTGAGAGCTATTCTTTAATAAATACATTAACAACTTACTTGTGGGAAGTTCTTTTCTTCATCATGCTGGCAGACACTCCTGCATGACCTACAATATAAAAGATGTTGGAATTATTGAAAAATAATTTAAAAACTTACATTAAAGCCTTCATATTAAATGTCAAAATGTAAAGAATCCAAACACTTCATGTTATGACTGATCAGTGACCTGCTACAATGGGAAAAGGCTCTAGAGAGATAGACATGGACTATGTGCACATGAAGCTGTGGTGAGCTGACCTTGGCTGGACGCCAGGTGCCCACCAAAGATGCTCTATCTCTTCTCTCAGCTGGACAGGGGAGAGAAAAGACAACCAAAGGTTCCTGGCTCAAGAGAGGGACAGAGAGGCATTACTCACCAATTACCCTCACAGGCAAACCAGGCTTGACTCGGGGAGTATTAATTTATTACCAATCAAGTCAGAGTAAGATAAATAATGCCAAATCTTAAAAATACCTTCCCCTCAGCTCTCCCTTTTTCTTGGGTCTAACTTCACTCCCAATTTTTTTCTACTTCCTCTCTCCCAGGTAGCACAAGGGGACGGGGAATGAAAGTGCAGTCAGTTAATCACACGTGTCTGCTACTTCTTTCTTTCTTCTCAGGGTTAGGGTTAGCTCTCCCTCCTCAGGTGGAGGACGCCTCTCACTCTTCCCCTGCTGCAGTGTGGGGTCCCTCCCAGAGCAGACAGTCCTCCGAACTTCTCCAACGTGAATCCTTCTCAGGGGCTACAGTTCTTCACAAACAGCTCCAGCATGGCTCTCTTCCACAGTGTGCCATCCTTCTCGACCAGGCTGCTCTGTAGTGGGTCCCCCACAGGGTCACAATTCCCGACAGCAAACCTGCTCCAGTGTGGGCTCTTCTCTCATGGGGCCACAGGTCCTGCCAGGAAATCTGCTCCAGTGCAGACTTCCTGCAGGTTCACAGATTCCTTCCATCACATCCACTTGCCCCAGTGCAGGGTCCCCCAATGGACTGCAGGAGCACAGCTGCTTCACCATGAGCATCACCACAGGCTGCACGGGAACCTCAGCTCCAGTCCCTGGAGCACCTCCTTCCCCTTCCTTCTGCACTGACCTTGGTGTTTGCAGGGCTGCTACTCTCACACAGTTTCACTCCTCTCCTGCAATTGCTGCGGGGCAGAATCTTTCCCCCATTCGTAAATACAGTATTCCAGTGGCATTTCCATCATCACTGTTTGGCTCAGCCAATGGCGGGTCCATCTTGGAGCCAGCTGGCATTGGCTCTGTTGGACACAAGAGAAGCTTCTCGCTGCTTCTCAAAGAAGTTACCCTTGCACCCTCCTGGTACCTTGCCATGCAAACCCAACACAAAAGCTCAGTGATGAACATAAAGAGTGACTGACAGCAACTATTAAAATGAAAGTTGAATTAAACACAACAGGGACAATAGTTGACATGGTCAATCAGCAACAATAGGGAATCAACAGGCTGTTTTAAACTTTCATCCTTCAGTTAATAAAAGGAGATGCAAATACACATCTTCCTGAGTTAGCCAGACCAGCACTACCCAACAGAGCACATAAAAATCTAACAATAAACAAGATTTTTACAGACGGAAGAACACTGGACTCGACCCAGTGATAATTTGGGATGAATGTGAAAAATGGAAAGCTTTTAATAAGATGAAATGAGTAAATGGGAAATCAGGCTTCTGCTGGTTGTTAGAGAGCCACTCATGAGCAGCCATGAAGAATTCAGCAGAGGAAATACGCAAGAACAAAATGACAGAAAAGCAATTTTAAAAGATAACGTATATAAAAGGTGATGTGCACAGCTAAAAAAATCAAAATTAGTTCTTAGAATGAAAACTGCACCTCAGATTACAGCCAATGGCCACGTGCATAAGGAATCATTTCCTAGGGCTGACTGAAACAGCCCCTGTTAAAATGATGGCTGATGGTGACTACATGGCCAGAAGATACCTGGCTTGATCCTGATTTCTGCCTGTCTTGCTCACTGTAATGGTTTTGAATGCTATGGATTTAAATTTCTTCACAGTAGCTTGTTTTGGGCTTTTTGGATTTTTTGCTTCTTGTTTGCCGTATCTAAAACAATCTGGTCACAATGCTGGACTGACCCGTGTGTAACTCTTAATGCCTTGTGTTTATATACAAACGTGCCTAGAATCTTAACTAGGACTGCTTGAATGAACACCTACAGAGAAATATTTTAATTTCTCTATAGGCCTAAACAAACCAATTCTTTTAAATTCAGTTATGCATGTTCCAAGCATAACTGGAATTATATATGTATTGAAAACTTTCACTATATTAACAGAATCACACAGGAGCCAAGCACTGACAGTATCATTAACGTTCCAAGTCTTCATGAATATTCTACTATTTTCATTTTTATATGAAAACTTTAAGAGGGTATATACAAAGCTACAGAAATGGCAGAATTCATATAATTAATTAATAATTAAAATAATCTTCTATTTAGTATAATCAAGCTTGCATCAGATCTTCAAGAACCTGTACTTTCAACAGCAATGATATCTGAAATGTTCCATTTTAAAAATTAAGCCCTGTGTGTCAATTACTGCAGTAAAGATCCTACTTACATTTTTGACTGTTACAAAACCAAATAATTAAACTGAGTATTTGTAAGAACTTAGCTGGAAAAACAAAACCAGCATCACAAAAGTTTGACTGGAAACCTGTAAGACTTTAGGACTTTATTACACCCTATTAAAAAAGCTGTCTACGCATGCTGTCAGTTACCTCTCTGTATATAAGGTGGCTGTGTTCTACTAATACGCAATATAATAAAACACATTTTATTAAAAATATGGTGGTGTTTTATTAAAATGAAGTAATTTCTTAAAATCCAAGAACTGTCCTTACAAAATAGAGAAACTTCATCACCAGAAGATGAATACATGTAGTCTACATTTTACATTTCTGGCTAATGAGAGAAAAGTAAGATTTTGGCTAAATTAGCTCAAGTAAAAACACAATGAAACAACAGAATGCTGCAGCACAAGAATTTGCTTTCTGCCCTCTGCTCAAGGACTTGGGAACCTGGGAGTAAGAAAGGAGGTATGAAGCATTTACCTTCCAAAGTCAAGAACAGAAGCACTAGACCTACACAGAAGGAAGATTTACTACAGCGTTTGCCATAAGTAGAGAGGAGAAGCCATGATGACCTCCAGGAATGGGATTTTGCTGTTTACTAACTTCTCACCTTGGGATCTTCAGATCTTTGATCAAAGATTCAGCTTGTTCACTGATGTAATGAGCTCTATACCAAAGACAACACAGACTAAGTACTACTCATCATCTTAAGTCAGGCAGTATCTTAAGAGAGCTCCCAGTTTAAAACATGAAGTAACGGCATTTGGATGTTTAATACAAATATCAATAGCAAGTATTTGAAGATCCTAAGTTAAATGCACCCTTGTACCAACCAGATGCCTATTTGCCACAATTTGCCCTCCTAATTTGCACTGTGTGAATTCAGACAGGTCTCAAGGAGATGTAAACTGCTTTTAAGGATGTATTAGGTTACACTACTGAATTGCTTGGCTATACAATTGCAAAAACTGCAACAAGAGTTTCTGTCCTTTAAAGCCTCTCTGGACAAGGGACAGAACAGCGCAGAATCCTTATGTTTAACATATTCTAGTGAGAAGGTCAAAATCAGAATTATCCGCCTCCTGAATCTTTCTTGGTCCATAAGAACGGAGCAGCAGGACATGACCCAGCCATGGGCACTCACAGCCCAGAGAGCCAAACGTGTCCTGGGCTGCATCCAAAGCAGCGTGGGCAGCAGGGGAGGGAGGGGATTGTGCTCCTCTGCTCTGCTCTGGTGAGACCCCACCTGGAACACTGCATCCAGCTTTGGGGTCCTCAGCACTGAACAGACCTGCTGGAATGAGGTCAGAGGAAAGCCATGAAGATGACTGAAGGGCTGGAGTACCTCCTGAAGGAGGAAAGGCTGAGAGTTGCGATTGCTTGGCCTGAAGAAGAGATGGCTCTGATGATACCTTATTGCAGCCTTCCAGTATGTGAAGGGGGCCTAGAAGAAAGATGGGGACACATTTCTTAGCAGGACCTGTTACAACAGGATATGGGGTAATGATTTTAAAATGGAGAAGATTAGATATAAGAAAGAAGATTTTTTACACTGAGTGTGGTAAACACTAGCCCAGGTTGCCCAGGGGTGGTGGTTGCCCCATCCCTGGAAGTGTCCAAGAGCAGGTTGGATGGGGCTCAAAGCAACCTGATCTAGTTGAACATGTCCCCACTAATTGCAGGAGTTGTACAAGATGACCTTCAAAAGGTCCCATCCATATCAAACTATTTTATTATTTTATGACATTAGAGCACAGAAACATATTTTTTGTAATAGAAAGTGAACACAAACTCCAGCTTCCAGACAAGAGCAACAGAATTAAGTATTCAATTGTCATATGGTCTCTTGCATTTTCTGAGGCTCGTTCATTCTCAACAAACCCTTAAAATTCAACAGCAAAACTAGAAACCATGTTTCTGAATATTTCTACTTTACTCCGGGCAAAGACAAAGAAATAGGGTATAACAAGACTAAAATAATCTTTCAGGATGTTGGCTTCAAGGGAAATACGCATATCATTTCAGCTGGGGCTATAGGAGAATAGGAAGAAGGATGGGAGAAAGCTACTGGCAATGTTTTTGCTATTGTGACATGAGTTGGTACCCTCCATGCAATTCATGGAAATCAGACAGGCTCTTCAAAAAACAGCAACAATATTTTACTTCTCTGAATACATCCCATATTTACAACACACAGCAAGACCTACATGTTTTTAAGTTGCATCCCAGAATCTTCCGTGGGAACAGCAGTAATTCCACTCTGTATCTGGAGACTCTTTCAGAATTACTTTCAGGGACCTAACAAACACTTCAGTGTGCTGATTCACAGCCAGTACTGCTCAACCTCAACTTAAAAGAGTTTGAAGAAGGGAGGTCTTTCAATTGAAGTAGGTCAGAAGTAGAGACATAAACCAAATTCTAACTCTGCAGAAAGACTTCACTGCAATTCTAAGCAATTCACATCCATGATCTCTTTTCTTAGTTCGTAAAGACAATACTAAAACAATTTACACTTGCTTTTAAGGGTGAAAAAACTACAAATGCTCATATATAACTTAATAGTTATATGTTCATACATATGTTAAAAGTTTTCTTTACTAAGAAAGTACTTTTATGTTTTCAAACCATCCAGTAAAGGCATTACAATTGCTCCTGACCATCATGCAGTTTGGTAGGATTCTGTACCAGGAGAACACTGCTAAGACTCCAGATGACCATGGCTTTAACTTACACAGCATTAAACAGGTGATCATTAGATTTGAAAGGCTCAATTGTGTTAACACAGGGGTAATCACATCTTACAATCAATTATACTGTATATTAATTTTTTTTAAAATCTGTATTTCTCCTATATTTGGGACAGCAATACACTAATTAGAGACAGGCAGGCACATCACCAAGAGTACCTTGTCTGATTCACTCAAACTGTATCGTGGAAAGCAACTCTATGCTTTGACAAACTCTTAGAGTCTGTAGCCATGTACTCTTCTGTTGTGTAAAAATTACAAGTCTAGCTTTCCTTCTTTTCTCCACCTTCAATCCTACCCTTTGTTTCCCAAAAAGGAACTATGTACAAAGTATATTTCCCAGAGAGAGAGACTTCAAAAGCCTAGTTATTATAAATAACATGTACCTCTTCCTTTACACCCACTTCACAACACATAAAAGCACTTCCTTCCTAGGCAAACAAACAGGACAGCTGAAAATCAGCTTTGTTAAACATGCTACCAACCTGTAGTGTCACTGATTGGTAAGTCTCTACAACACGATGAAATCAAGGCCAGTTGAAAAATGTTTTGTTAATGCATTAAATTTTGCCCTGTATGAATACCTGACATTACCACTGGTTTATCTCTACCTCCAGATTGTTTTTTGCAGTCCTCCTAGAGACCAGAAATGTTATGATTTTACAATATTAACATTATCCAATATAAAATACAAAGACTATTTCCACTCTTTCTTTGTATCTTTTTCTTTTACTGTATCTTTTTCTTTTACTCTTTTTTCCTTCTGAGTAAGACTACATTACTGCTTTATTATCCAATCCCAGATGATAGCAATTTTATAAGCAAGACTTAAAATCCCAATTTCTACTTAGGATGTAGCTACTCTGGAAGACTATTGTGGTTCATAAAGTTCCTTGGCAAGTGGCAACCATCATAAAAAAGGAAGGCAATAAATTTGTATTCATAATGCTGTAAAGCTCAGTAAATCCTATTTAAAAGTTACTTCTTAATTTTCTTTTTTTACAGCTGTTCTAGGTAATCTCACAGACCCTCTTAAGGGTTCAGTCCTAAGATGGGGGAAGGGACTTTTCACTAGATCCGGTTGCTTAATATCCCTTTGAACATGACCATAAACATTTCCAACAAGGAGTCACTCATATATAGGTAACCTGTTCCTGTGTTTCACCATATACATCATAAAAAATTTCTTCTGTATACTCAAACCTAACTGTACTCTCTTTCTGTTTAAGACAATTACCCCATGTACTGTCACTGAAGGCCTTGGAAAATAGCCTCTCTCTGTCTTTCTCATAAGCCCCACTTAAAAATTAAAAAGTTGTACTGCCTGGAGCCTCTTCTCCAGGCTGAACAACAACTCTCAGCCTTTTCTCATATGACAGGAGCTCCAGTCCTTTGGTCACTCATGGCCATCCTCTGGACCTATTCTCTTTCAGTTTGAAGCCATTTCCCCTTGTCCTGTCATTATGAGCTTGTAAATAGTTCCTCTCCAGTTTCAAGGCCCCTTCAGGTACTGCAGGCCATAATTAGGTCACCCTGGAGCCTTCTCTCTCTCCAGGCTGAACAACCGCAGCTCCTGCAACCTCTGCTCATAGGAGAGGTGCTCCAGGCCTCGTATCGTCTTCATGGCCCTCCTTTGGACTCACTCCAACTGGTCTACATCATTCTTATGTTAGGGACCCCAGAGCTGGATGGTGTCTCACTGGAGTGGACTAGAGAGGCAATAACACCTCCCTCAACCTGCTGGTCATGCTGCTTTTGATGCAGCCCAGGATCTGCGAGCCTATCTGGGCTGTGAGTGTACCCTGATGGGTAACGCCGAGCTTCTCATTTGCCAACACCCCGGAGTCCTTCTTGTTGAGGCTGCTCTCAATCCATTCTTTGTCCAGGCTGTATTTGTGCTTGGAATTGCCCTGACACAGATGCAGCACCTGGCACCTGGCTTTGTCAAACATCGCAAGGTATAAACCTCTCAATCTTCTCCAGGGTCCTGTGGATGGCACCCCTTCCCTCCAGCATGCTAATGGCAACACACAGCTTGGTGTCATCAGCAAACTTGCTGAGAGTGCACCCAATTCCCACTGTCCCTACCACTGAATAAGATGTTAAACAATGCTGCTCCCAATACTGACACCTGAGAAATTCCACTCATCACTGTCTCAATTTGGTCACTTAACCAAGTGTAACTTCGTACTGGATCTCTCCTTTGAAACCTGTAATTGTTACTTGAAAGGTAACTGTATTACCTTTGGAATCAGTACATGTTTCAAATAAGTGATAGCACATTTTAACACAGTCCCAGGTAAAATACAAGCTTGAAATTTTCCAAAGGGTGAAATCCTCCAGTATCAGTTGTTTCAATTTTTAATGAATCAGACAAGTATTTGAAAGCACCAGAATGGTCTATTCTATTGCTTGGGTATTTTAAAAATTAACTGAGCTTTCCCAATTACATTGTCAGTTGGTTGGTTTCTCAAGAATTTCATAAACACTCCAATTCACAATGGTTGGTGATAAAAAATATGTTGTTTTCCCCACAAAGGTCACTGGTTAATAACTTTTGACACAACACAAAATAGTAAGGTCAGATCTGTACTGCTAAATTTACATTTGTTTTTTCAATCCATGATCTTCTAGAACAAAAGCAAATTTTCTTTTAAAACAAGAATGACATTTGCATTTTTAAGTTGTATTCCAGAATCTTCTGTGGGAAAATAATTAACATCTGCAGAAAATCATTTACATATTTAAAAAGTCAATAAAGTAAGAACACTTTTTATCCATTAAAAGCAAAGAAAAGCACCATAAAGAACACCTCACCTGCATCAGCTCTGGACCGCTGACCTGGTGATTTTCCAAATGGGGTCTTCATTCATCTGTGTTTAAGTGAGCAGCAAAGCTGCTGGACTAGGGTGAAAATCCAGTTCGTTTCAACTTCCAGGATATCTTATTAGTCTTAGGATGAGACAACCACTTATAATCCACCATTCAATCAAGAACTTCTCCTTCCTCAAATGTAGAAGATGCACTTTCAATTACAGTAATCTGAAAAACAAAACAGGTGGAGTGTAAGTAGCGTGAAACAAAAATACTCTATCTTAACCAAGTCTCACTTTAATGCTTGTTTTCATACGCAATAGGATATTCCTTCACATTCTGTTATTCTGAAAACATTCAGCAGTATATGGCCAAACAAACACAAGGGCTGCTACTTTTATGTCCTAGTTACAGTAAAGTTCCACCACATCACTATGTCAATTACATAGAGAAAAAAGCTTCTTAAAAACCATTGAGCTTAACATATGGGAGAATGACTACTAACTTAGAAGAAACTGTACTACCTTTACCAGGGTAAAGCACAAATCAACTCTTTCCATTGGTTAGAAATAATGTGCTCCCACTCACATAGCAGAATAACTTTGTTTCACAGAAGTTTAAAAGAGCCTTGTTGAAAAAAATGCAACACGAAAGGTTTTAAAAATACTGATTACACTGCAATGACTGCTCAAGCCAGCAATTTGTTGAGTAGGTCGACAGTTCACAGATCTGATGATTCATAAATCTGTTTAAGTTTCTGGCAATTCCCTCTACCTAAGCTCATCAAATTCCTAAAGCATTTTGTCATCACATTCCTCTAGATGAGGGAGGCAACTGAGAACAACCTTTTAATGCCCTTTTCAAGAATTAATTACAGAAATTTTTGACCGTGTGAAAAAAATCAAAGCATTATAGGTGAACTTATTTCAGAGTAACATTTTTGGGCCAGACACATTTGTTCACTACTTCAGTGTTGCCCACAACTAAGGCAAGTGAGATCAGATAATTTCCTTAAGAAATGTCACTGCTCATCTGTGAGAGAGACATGGCCTCTCTATTCTGTGAGACAGCACTGTCTTCTCTCTTTTACTTCAGTTTTGGAAGCTGTTGTCAATTTTCATACAGGGGTTAAAACCAGAAGAATGCCCTTAACTAGTGATCCAGCAGAGGAAAAATTGTAGCTTAAGCTTGTCCCTTACTGAATAAGGGAACATACAGGTTTTAGCATACCTTGAGGTATGGTAAAACTGTTACACAGAAAAATGCATTTACATCTAACACTTGACAATTCTTTCATGAATTGTACCCATTGACTTCTAGGAACAATACAGCAACTAAGAGCAATACACCTAGGAAAAAGTGGCAACAGGGAGACAAACATTCAGTCATCTGCAGTTTTTAGAAAGAACTAACTTAAGACATTCACAGTCAGGAATTCTTAAGAACTTATGAAATTAAAAAAAATATTTACAGAAACTTACTAGTTTTTCTACATTTCATCTCTTCCTGAAATTTACCAGTATATACCCAACAATGCTAAATGATACCAGGGCAACCATATTCAACAATATTCTAATAGGAAGCAATTAGCTTGCTTAACTACTGGAAACAGCATAAGGATGATCTTTTTCTACGGAACTCAGACTCATTTTCCTATGGATTAAAACACATTAATACAGAAGCATCACAGATTATGAAAAACCAACTCTGAATTCTTAGCACTGCTGTAATATACTACTATACTCAGTCTCACAGGTACAGCACAAACATTCAAGAGATCAACTATTTTCCTCCAGAAAAGCTATTAGTTCAGAAGTAACTGTAATCTTGTATTATATCTTCTGATCTAAAAAACCCCACAAAACTAAACAAAAAATCCCTCCAAAACATAAACCGAACCATCATCACCACCTCCACAAATACACAAAATGGGAAAATTCTTCAAATTTAGAAAGTAATACACCCTTTTACAATAAGCTGTTGAACTGCTATTCATGTAACACCTGTATTATACACTTCCCCCTCCCAGGATTTCCAATTCATAGTAAAAATAAAAAGTACTAGGTATTTTGATTGCATTGCTTATGTAGTTGCGTACAAAAATAATTAAGACATCACAAAATATATTGTTTTCTACCAGTTAATTTTTCATAATAGAATATCCCCAATCATTACTATGCCCCAAATTTGAAATCATGCTTCAGAAACAGAAAATTTATTTCTAATCCTTTTAAAGTTACAATTTGTTTGCTAGCACTTAATAATAAAGTGCTTCACTGTGCTCTCTGAAGCTATGGATGGACACAAGGCTACTGAAGTTAAAACCTGATCCAGCAGTGTAAACTGACTTTCTAGAAACTAAGCCCGTAACTGTTACTAGTTCAAAACCTTACTGAAGAATTAAGTTGTGCTTTCCTAAAACCAGCATTCTGAATTCAATTTACATATCAGTTGCATAGTGACAGTTCTGAAGATAATAATAAGGAGGCATAGAACCTGATTTTCTGAAAATAAATTGATATACTTTAAGAACACTTTGAATTTTTAAAAATATGTAAATAAGTCTTACTTACTTGATTAAAAATACACCAAACCCTGTAAAATTTAGGGTTCTTAAATGTGATAAATGACAAAACATCAGACTTAATGCCATTATGCAAATATCTTGATCTCCTAATATGGAAAATCATCAAGAAAAAAACCTGACTCACAAAATGAAAACTCTTCTATTTCAAGTCCCAAGAAATGTCATGTTTCATATAAAGGTAGGAAACACAAAATCAAAACATGCATCTGATGCACTCAGAGTTGCAATAAGCTGTTAAGAAAGAGCAGATACTTCTTGTTTGGCTATACGTAAGATGACCTATGAAACAATCAACTTTTTAGAGGTATTCTGTTGATAGCAGCCGATACAGTAAATCCAACATAAGTAGGGTTTTTTTGGATACAAAGTGACACATCCAAAGCAAGCTAGACTAGTACAGACTGCCAGTAACTTTCAGAAGAGAAGTGCCACTGCCTACTTGTCAGACACCCATTTCCCCAACACCCAACAGCACAGGTCACCATCAGTGCAGCTGCAGGTTTCACTTAAAAAACAGACAAGTTTTGACTTGTGAGCTGCTACTCACCAGCCCACGTGTGCTGCTCATCTGCTTTTACAAGCCTTTCCACACAAAAGTATACTTTAGGAAAAAAAAAAAAAAGTGGAAATTAGATGACTCCTTTGTCTGATAGTGGCCTAATTATTGTGGAGTGTTTCAGAGACTATTAAGTGTTATAAAAACACTAGCATTACAAACTGTCAATCATACCAGTTTTATATGAGAATAGTAGAATCATTCTATCAAAACAGGCAGAAAGACATGACATAAAGACAGAAAAAGTAAAGTGATGAAAAAATAATTTTTGCAGTATAAAGGGAAATGATGGAAAAAACATCTTTCAGTTTTCACTGTGAAACATCTTAACCCTCTCTATAAACTTAGTTGTTTAGAAACATTAAAATGTTGTATGAGCTTTTAACTCCATGAAAATAAAAGTAACCACCTGAGATAATTCTCTAGCATAAATTTAGCTAACATTCATGTCTCTATTTCCATAAAACTGCATGCATTTCACTGCAACACACAGCACAATGTTGTTTACAGCATTTTTGTGAAAAGCTTCATGGTTCTACTATCCACTGAAGAGGGATGTGAGCAGCACAAAACTAGTGATAATTAAAGCTGACACCAAGCCCACAATTTTAAGTGCCTTACTCCTAAACAGTGTATTTAAATTTTACCATCATGAACACAGAAGGAAGTAATTTGCTGAGGAAATGCTTTACAGGTAAAAGTTTGGAAGCAGAGGAAGGGTAATGGCATGTGTTGCTTGTATTCGGATTGTACAGTTTCTGACAAAAGTGGCAGTCTCACCTTCTCAGGTCTGTCAGAGCCACCAGTGATTAGGCCTTCTGGCACCACCTGGTGGGCTTCAACATTTTTACTTCACTATCTACAACACTTCTCCTGCAGGCAACTCACTGAGAACTTCCACTGCTAGATGCTCAGGGGAGGACCAGCACTTCACAAGAATGTTCTGGGGAAGGAGTCATTCTAAACTGAAATGCAACAACTAGCTTCCTTGGTAAGTAACATTGTGATTTCCGTAACACAGCTCAGAGCTACTGGTACATGTTTCAGGTGAAGCAGTAGCATAGTTTGTTCCAGCACTAACAAGTTGGATGAAGCATGTCTGTTATTTAGACTCCCTAATCCTTATTATACGAGCAGAAAGGATCATTCTATGCAAGTCTTCTGCACCTGCCTTCCCAAAGATATCTCTAAATAATGGAGGGAATAAAAATACGCCAGTTTTATCTTGTTACTGTTTTTTTCCTTCCCTAATAAAAAACTCCAAATGCTTTCCTGTGGTTCAAGAATTCAGCAACTCAAATTCCAAATTTGTTTTGAAATATTCTACCAGCTTAACCAGAATATTAGTTATTAGGAACTTCTTTTATTTTATACTAGGATTTTTGTAGGTAATAAGATCTGATGTCTGAGAAGAAAGTACAGTTACAGTACATGAAGTCTGAAGATAAAAGTGATTTGCAGCTGATAACCATGGAAAAAATACATTTCAGAATCATGTCTATGACCTGGAAGACCCCAAACCAGGGTATAACTACCTCTCCACTACGATGGCCTCTGAAGTTTCGTCTCTACCCAGAGAGGTGCTATCTACAATTGTACAGAAACAAGCAGCACTGACACACAACTGTGCGTGCACATACATAAAGACACATGTACCATTGCACAGGTACTGGCTGTATGGGGCTTTGACCTGGTCTACAGAAAGAAGTCCCTGCCCATGGCAGGGCAGTTAGACAAGATGTTCTTTAAAGGCCCCTTCCAACACGAACCACTCATGACAGAAATAAACTCACAGAATTTGAAGTTAACTCCATATTACAATGCCACAGTGATGAAACTGTAGCAGAAGCCTAGAAGAATCTGAAATTTGTGCAAACTGTGTTTAGTTGACAAGATGTCTTCAAAATTCAAGAAGCAGCACACTGCAATTTCTAATTATTTACTAAAATATTTTAGCATAAACAAGTGGGCAAGTTATTTACCATAATGAAAAACAATATTAAAAGGTTTGCTAGTAAGTTCTTGTGGTTGTAGGGAGGGGGTGGAGCTCAGAACTGATGGGCATGGCTTATATTGCTATTCTACAGTGCCTACATCATCACTGTGGGGAACAGCCTTGGGGGAAAGAAAAGATGAGTAATCCCCAGAAATGACACCACTTTGTTCACCTCTCTTCCTCAGAGAGGTTGCTGGGATCAGCTGAGTGGACCCTGCCCTCTCTTGCCACTCCTCATCCATTCCTGTCCCTCAGGAGCGTGCAGCTCTGGGTGGTGAACACAGCTGAGCCCAGTGGAATGGTGAAAAGCTGTGGTGCTGCTGGGAACCAAACCCTAGCAGAGTGAAAAGGGCAAAAGCAGTGGTGCTGGGGTGGGAAACAGCCATGGGGAACAAAGCAGTGGCAGCGGTATGATGTGAATGATCTTGCTTTCAGGGGACTGTCACTGTTTTCTGTTGTCTCAGGCTTGAGGGACAGGGAGAGCCAACTATGGGGAGTGCCTGCCATCTTGTCTTTGTCTGAGGAAACCACATGGTACTGCAGGGAGTGTCTGCCATCGTCTTTGTCCTGGCTGCCACACAGAACTACATGGAGGTGGTGCACACCCATTTTTGTGTATAAAGCACCTTCTCTTCTAGTATATTTTTGTTATTAATATTGCTGCCATTACTGTGCATTTCTTATTCCACTGCTGTTTGCTTTCACTAAATTGTAACCTCAACCCATAGTCTCTTCCTTGGTCAGGAGGAAGGGGAGAGGCTTATTTGGAGTTTAATTTGTGGCTGGTGTCAAACCACCACATTCAGCTGGTGCCTATGGTGAGCCATGAAAGGGGTAAAGACAACTTTGATCTAAAAACCTGCGTATTAGGTACAGAACTCCCTAGCTACAGCTGCTCTATCTGTTCATGGAGGGGTGATATTTAACCCTGTATATATTCCCATACATGCTCCTCATGATGCTATTTTTTCAGAGTAGGGAGAAGGATCAGGATTGCTGTGTTGCTGTAATGTGTGGTATCAGTTTATGACATGACAACATCCGTGGCAATGAGGGTCATTTGGGATGTTGTGCTCAGTGCTGTTCAGCCATCGTGGCCTTGGCTGCTACCTCTGAGGATTCATTAATAACAGTACCCATCCTGTAGGGAGGCCAGGAGACAATGATTTTTCTCAGCCTTTCAACCCCTTTCTCCTCCTTTGGGTCTGCTACAACAGTTTTTGAGAATCTTGAATTCCATCTGGATGTTAAAGAAAGTGTATTCTAATTGCAGTGTCTGCCAAATTTCTTCAATACAGTCTAGAATAAATGAAATTTAGAATAAGAAGTCTACGCCATGTTTCAAGTCAGGATAGAGACATCCAGGGAAGTTGTTCAGAGAACTGCCCTGGAGCTGAACAGTCATGAGTAGTATAGTATGGGGCAGAAAATGAGCCAGCTTTTAAAGGAGTATGCTGTTCCAGTGGTTTAGAAGTTCATCCCTGAAAAATACAGGACCTTGATACAAGTGGCAAAATATTTGAAAGAAAAATGCTGTGACAGCTGCAGAGAGGCACGAAGTTATGCAACATGCTGGGCCCTGGCTACTACTAATCAGACACTGCACAGCACTTTCAGGGGGAGGAGAGGAAAGCAGACCAACAGGCACCAAGGCCACTCAAAGTGCAGCTGAACCAGAGAAAAAACCCATGCCAGTAGGAGTTGCTGTTCTGAAGAAAAAATTCAAGAACAAATCAATTAGCATAATGAGGGATGAAGAAGAAACAGGACCCTCAAAACCAGAGGAAGAGACACGGCCAGACATAATCACCTGATCCCTATCCATGGGTGAGCTCTGAGATGCACAAAAAGATTACAGCTACCACCCTGGTGAGCCCCTACTGACCTGGCTGCTTGCTGCTAGGATATCATGGCAAATGGTGCAACACTAGGCCCAGTGAAGCCAAGCAATTAGGATCCCTGTCCTAGGATGCAGGCATTGACCAGGAGATTTAGAAAAGACCAGAAACTCTCAGCCTCTGGAAGTAACTCCTGTCAAGTCTGATAGAGAGGAATCTCTGCATGGATGCATCTTTTAGTACATCAACACAAGTGGAACACCATGGACACAAGGCATCCAGTACTTTGGAGAATTAGTTGTGCTGAAGGTAATCTGTAAGGATTCAAATAATAAGTAGTCCCCTATAAATAGAGATGACATCCAGTGTACACAAAACATGTGGCAGAAGTTCCTACAGAGCGTGCTGGGGTCACATGCCAACTCACTGGCAGAGAAGTCATATAAGGAAGGAGAAAAAAAAGTGAACAATTTGGCTAACAAACTCCAGCTATATGAAGATACTATCTCCATCCCAATACAGGCCTGCATCTCATCTGTGAAATGACTGTCCAAGGACTTAACGGCAATTTAACAGGGAAATTAAAAGAGGACCAACAATTTAAAGAGGACTACCAAAAGTTTAAGGAGGAAATGTCCCATGCCCTGCCAGTACATGTAAGAGTTTCTGCTATTAGGGAGCAGGTGCTCCCCAGCTTGAGAGAGAAGGTACACACCACAAGGTAATCTGTGGTTCTACCTGCATGACAACTGAGAATACATGAGGAAGTGTGATGGAAAACCCACCTCTGCTGTAGCAGCACAGGTACCTGTGTTGAGGGGAAGGATAACCACCACATGAAACTCTGGTAAAAAATACTGCCCCGTTTCCCTTGGGCAAGTCCTCAGAGATATTAAAAAGGCTGATGTTATTTCTGATCCTCCTGAAGGGACCTCCAGGTCATATTTACAAGAAATAACAATGACCAGACCTAGAGACGCCCTGCCTCTAAACAGGAGGCAGGGAAAGGAATAATCAGGTCTACTGGAATGTGGATCTGATGGCCTGGCACACCAGACCCATAAGAATATAAGGCTTTAGTTGGCATCAACACACCATGTACCCTGATGCCACCAAGATATATAGAGGCAGAATCCATCTCTATTTCTGGGGTGACAGGGGGATCCCAACAGCTGACTCTACTGAAAGCTGAGGTGAGCATGACTGGAAACAAATGGCAAAAACATTCCCTTAGTGTTGCAGAGCAGAATGAGTTAAATGACATGCAGGAACACGCATTCTCATGGACTAAGAATTGCTTCAGAAAAGGTACAACACCTTTCCACCCTGGCAGTACCTGGGATGGTGCATCACAGAGCAAACCGCGAGACCTCAAGCTATCAGCTTGCAAACACAGGTCAACACGTTGAATGACCTGCAAAAGTAGTTAGGTACCTGTCAACTGGGTATGGCCTCCGCTTGGCATCACCAATGAAGACCTTCAACCACTGTTTGAGTTACTAAAAGGTGACACCCATATTGCATTACCCTGGACTCTTACACCTGAGGGGCATATGGCCCTACAACATGTGGCATCAGCAATTGCTGCATGCCAAGTGGCTCGCTGTGATCCAGAATTACCTATTTTGACTATTATTTTGAACCCCAGCCAACAACCGCATGGACTGTTGTTTCAGTGGGATGACCATCTGACTGATCCCCTACTAGTTCTGGAGTGCCTGTTTCTTCCTCATGCAATGTCTAAGACTGTCATCGTACAATATGAGATGTTTGCACAATTAATAATGAAAGTACAGAAGCACTCCTGTGCCCTTGCAGGACAGGAACCCATGGCAATTTTTGTCCCTTGTACTGCTACATACCTACTATAGCTTCAACCAACTGCTGAAATTTTTCAGATTGCCCCGGTTGCTCTCCTTGGGCAGGTTTTAGTGCATTCACCAGCACACAAATTATTTGTCACAGGATTTGTTCCCGTGCTTAAACTCAAGCACTCTGAAGCACCATTTTCAGCCCTAACAGTTTTTTCCGATGGATGAGGAAAGACACAGAAGTCTGGTTTAGTTTGGCAAAACCCGACTACAGGCCAATGGGATTCAGATATCTCAACTGTCCCTGGGTCCCCTCAAGTTGCTGAACTCACTGCAGCTGTAAGAGCTTCCTGGAAATGGCCAGAATCCTTCAATCTGGTTACAGACTCTGCATACCTTGCAGGTCTCGTAGAAAGAGCAGAAGCCTCTCTTTTACACAACCCTACCAACCCTATGTTGGCAGAACATTTATGCGAGCTGATTCGCTTATTAGATCAATGGGTCTCTCCATATTTTATTACTCATACTCGGTCACACACCACTCTTCCTGGAGAATTGGCAGAAGGCAATTGGCAAGCTAACCTGCTCACCACCTGTTGTGATAGACCCCAATACATACGAACAGGCAGGCCTTAGTCATGCTTTCTTTCATCAAAATGCAAAAGCACTGCAAAAAGACCTTTGCTTTAACTCAGCGCCAAGCTCAAGATATTATTGCTTTTTTGCCCAGATTGCCAGCGCCATAATTTTGCCTCTGTGACAACAGGAGTCAACCCCAGAGGCCTACTAAGCCTGGATATTTGACAAACTGATGTTACACACTTTCCTGAGTTTGGTCGCATGAAGTATGTGCATGTGTCTGTTGACACATTTTCTGGAGCAGTTCATGCTTCCTGCCATACAGGCGAGGCCTCCTGGGACATTTGTCATCACTTTTTACAGGCATTTGCGGCTTTGGGGGTGCCTGGACAAGTAAAAACTGATAATGGCCCTGCTTACATTTCTCAGAAGCTACACTCCTCCTTTCAACGATGGGGTCTTTCACGTCACGGGCATTCCTCATTCACCAACAGGTCAGGCCATTGTAGAGCACACCCACGCTACTTTGAAAACCTTACTGCTGCAACAGAAAGAGGGAATGCTCAGGGAAACGCCACGGAATCATTTAGCCAAAGCCTTAAATGTTTATAACTTTTATGGAGACAACCCTATAACACCTATAGTAAAGCATATTACAGCTATGAAGGAATGCATAGATACTGTAGAAAAAGCCCAGGTTCTTCTCGAGGATCCAGAAAGTAACCAAATATGAGGTCCTTATGCCCTGATAACCTGGGGAAGAGGTTATGCTTGTGTTTCCATAGGAATGGGACTCCACTAGATACCAGCTTGACTGGTGAAGCCTTATAATCCTTGTGCTGCCTCAGCGTCGTCAACTCCCAAATCTCCCAGACCCTTGGTTTCCTGTGGACCTTAGCACTTACTGTGAAAGATATGGGTACACTGACCTGTAACTAGCACACCATCTTGAGAAGGAACAAGATGACATCAGATGGGTTCAGGGAGAATGTGAAGAGCAGTATCTACAATTAGAAAATAATCCTATTCTGTGTTTAGAGTGTGCCGACCCTAGTCATCAGGCGTGGGCATTTTGTGAAGGCACCAGCTGTCATAAAAGGTGGTTTTGCAAGGCACAGCGTCGCTGAGCAAAGTGCCCTAGATGTGATCCCCTGTGCTATTCCTTTGGGAATTGTATAGCGCTCTGTGTGTGGGTGGAAATATGGTCTACTCCCACACCAGTATGTGTGGGAAAGGGACTGGTGCCCCAAATGTGATGGGCCCTTCCTTTTGCTAATTTTATGCTTAAAGGAGGAGGGTGCTTGGGGAGAGGCTACCATCCCCCCATCACCACGAGGTAATGTGTGGCTCACTCTTGCTAAGGCTTTGAACCAATCAGCACTATGCTTATCAATGGCCACACCCCAGGCACCCTTCCATAGATGTCTAGTAGGAATTCCTGTAGATGACCCACAGTGATCATGACAAAAGCCCATGGTAGGGAGCCCCACATATCCTGCAATACCTCCATGGTATCATGTATGGATAATTTCGATACTTGGGACAATCATTTACCCCTTGCCCCTTCACAACAACAGGAACTTGAAATTCTGGGATTGATTAAGGCAGATGTCTGCATATACTTCAACTACAGACAATTAGGGAAGAAGTATAATAGTGACCCCTACTACAAGATGACTCTGGATGTTTCCCCAAGTCAATTGTTATACCACAGTAGCTCTCTGCGGTGCAATCAAACTGTAATATCCAATGGCTCAGTGTACTATGCACCCTCAGATTCTCTCCCATGTAAACTGCCTCGAGGGATATTTTTGGTTTGTGGTGATGTGCTTGGCCTGCTTTGCCTTCGTGAGTGATCAGCAGACCTTGCACTATTGGCTGCCTCACAATGTTAACTCCTAATCTAACCATGATTATAAATCATACACATAAAGCAGACTGGGACCAACAGAGGTGTGCACTTCATGAATTTACCAAAGATTTGTGACCCAAATGCACAGTTTTGGAATCCCCCACTTGTTGGGACTGCTTCATTTCTTGTTCCAGGTGTTGCAGCAGCCAAAGCCCTTACAACCTTGCAAAAGCTTGGCTGTTGGCTGACCCAGAAACTAATGCAACTTCCACTGCTCTTTCTGGCGTTTTGGCAGATGTTGATTCTGTACACCATGCTACTTTGCAAAATTGTGCTGCCATTGATTTTCTGTTGTTAACCCATGGTCATGGATATCTGGATTATTGAAGGAATGTGTTGTATGAATTTATCTTATGATTCTCAATCTATACATGCCAGCATTCAGAAATCAGAGGAAAATGTTAAGAAACTGCAATGGGATGACGGAACAGACTGGCTGGGGCAACTGCTCCAGTATTTGAATATCTATGGCTGGGCTGAGAGGCTATTGCAATTGGGAATTTATGTATTGGGAATATTTTTGTGCCTTTTTATGATTGTGCCTTGCTTATTGCAATGTATGCAATGAATGGTTAGTAATGCAGTTCAACGTGTGCTGTACGTAGAACAGAAAGGGGGAAGTGTTGCAGAGCAGAATGAGTTAAATGACATAAACAGCACAGCTGACTTAATGAAGTTGGTCCAGCAGGAGTCATGAGAAATAAGAACTGCAGAAATCACATTCTTCTGCAAAGAACGGAACACTCTGCTGACGATTATGGAACATCCTGCTGTGATAAGCAACAGCATAAAAGAAGAAGTAACATTGTAGCTTGCTAAGCATTAGCTAACATGTAGACAGAACAAGTGGAAATTGTTATGCAGAAGCTAAAACAGTGTAAGTATCAGTGTCTTTTACTAATAAATGTCCTTGCAGTATCACTGCTTGGTCCGTGTTTCAATCGCTGTCACCTCAGGAGACTGCGGCTCTGGGTGCCAAGCACAGCAGAGTCCAGTGGAGCTGAGTGGAGAGGTCAAAACCAGCATCACCGGTTCAACAAGTAGCCAGGAGGAATGATGCAGTGGTGCACTGTGACATGGATGGTCTTGCTTTTGAGGGTTTGTCCAACATTGTTTTCTGTTGTCTTGGGCTTGGGGACAAGGAGAGCTGGCTGTGAGGAGCACCCTGCCAGCCTGGAAACCACCTTGGTAACCCTGCCACCATGGGAAACCACATGGCACTGAGTGCGGGAACAGCTGCCATCTTGTCTTTGTCCTGGCAGCCAGGCAAAGCTAAGTCATGGTAGTTAACACCTCTTTTTGTGTGTAAAGCACCTTCTCATTTTCTATACTTTTGTTATCAATATCTCTGCTCTTACTGTGTGTTTCCTATTCCACTCCTGTTTGCTTGCAATAATTGTTATCTCAACCCATAGTGTCTGCCTTTGTCCCTGCTCTCTTACTAGAAGTGCAGGGAGAAGAGATGTGGCGTATTTGGAGTATAATTTCCAGCTGGTGTTAAACCACCACAGTTATGAAGAAAAGAGTGAAACCAGGGAAGCTGACATAACTTAGGAATCCTAAGAAAAATTTGGTATCACTATAGAAGAACAGTAACTATCAACAGTAATTATATTGAAGAATTATCCCAAATGTTCAGAATTAGATAGGCAGCTTTACAAAGGATACTATTATTTCGGAAGGCTGCTATCTCAGGCAACAGTTTCACTAAACCTATTATCTTTTAGCACGTCCTTACCATAGCTCTCTTAAAGTTGGAAACAGTGATCAAGGTGAAAGGTGGATTTATTTTGTTCTAGTTCAATTTCACTAACTTGAAACATTTGTATAGTCTTACAAGATCACATGTAGATGGTAACCTGTGAATACTGCATTCAAAAGTTCTTACACACATGAAAAATAAACATGAATGGAAAGAACAGCCAGAGAGAAATCCTAAAAGTGTAATTTCCAATGTTTCCTATCCAGGCTTATTTTTTTATTTTTTTAATTAGCAAAATGAAGCTGTTAGGGACCCCAGTATAGTTTGTGCTTTACTTCCATTATGTTTTCCTCATGCCATATCATTAAAGCAGCCTGTCTTACTTAATCCAATTCAGCACTTAAGATTTACAATGGGTATAATTTGAAATAAACTCTGATGGTGTATATTTGAGCTACATTGTAAAGGCAGCAGTAAAAACTTCATTAGGGCTGTAACTATAAAACAGTACTTTAAACAAACTTATCTATTTTAATTTCAGAGACTTAATTAACACCTTATATAATATATATATTATAGGATCAGAGTATTACCTTGCAAGACTAATTTTTTGAAACACCACTGAAGAGGTTAGGAGGGCACAGGATTCTCAGCCCCCATGTTAGAATGCAGATAGTTCTGATATAAAAAAAAAAAAAGTTAGAGGCTAAATGACAAAAAGATGCTACTTCCTCCAAGCTTATAAATAATTTTTAGTGCCTACATTACTCTTATGTTTACATAAATTGTATGCACACGTATTTGTAATATCCCCCATCACTGTGGGAGATTCAAGGTACAAAAAATAAGCGTCTTCTTGTCTGCATTAGAGCGCCCATCCAGCAATAGCATGAAAAACAAAAAACCCCAAAGAAATAGGACCTTTCCCTTTCTATTGAGAAAGACCAAACCAAATCCAAAACACAGAGTAATCATGTTAGATTACTCTACCCTACCAGGTAGGACAACTGCTTTAAATCACAGGAAGAACATACTATATCATACTTGATGGGAGGAACAGATGCTCCTTGAAAAGCCCTGGATTACTGGGAGAGAGATCAATTTCAGAATTCTAAGCACTATGCAATGAAGGATACAGCATTTGTCTTAAAACAGTCATATATATATATATATATATATATACACATATATGTATTTTAGTTTTAAAATGAGCAAAATCTGAAGGTGAAAAAGTGTCTGTGAAATATGAGACTTCCCAAATGTTTTCCAGCCCAAGATAAGAGTCAATAGACCTAACTAGTGCCACATCACTGAAATTGATTATTGAAGTTCAGCTTTAGGAATCAAGGTTTTTCCAGACAGCAAGAAGTACTTTCCTGAAAGTTTAGCTATCTAGAATCCAATGCTTACTCTTTTGAAATATACCAAGGGGTCACTTTCTAAAGTGTGTCTAAATCCTACTGCAAACAAAGGATTTTTTCAGACTTTCTGGGCAACTACAGATTAAGATAATGTCATCTTGATTCTCATCTGACTGGCTTGATATTTTATGCTGTCCCTCAAGACATAGTAGAAGTTCTCTATCCAACATGAATGCTGAATTCTGGCATCAAGAATACTACTGTTTTCATCTGCCATTTAGATACTCCTTAGAAAGAGCATCTGGCTTGCTTCCTCTGTAGATCCTTTTGTGTGGAAGGTAGTATCTTCAACACACTTGAACACGAGTCAAAAGAATAAGTATGTATGATCACAAAACCACTTTTTTTTACCTTCAGGGTTACAAAGGCCCATGCTGTACCAGTCTAGTTTTTCTTTTTTATAACGGGGCAGGAAAAAAACAGCCCTTACTACAAATTGCCTAAAGAAACCTAGCAAACAAAACCAGAAGTTGAAGCCTGATCCATCAGAAACATGGAATTATCAGTTACTTGCATACAGGTAAGAATCTCAACATAACCTGTAAAAAGCTCCATTATCAACTTGCCATTAACCATCCACGTACTTGAAGAAATCCCTGTGTAGGAAACTTTGATATGCAGTTATTGTAAGGAAATCCTACTCTATAAGTTCACAGAACTGTGAGACAATGCACAGAAATTCTTCTCATGAAAAGATTTCTTTTTGAAGGCTCTTGTAGCTCAAACTCAGCTGGAAATTAAGCTCCAAACTGCCACTTCCTTTTTCCCAACCACTCCAATGAGAAAGGGACAAAAAGACAGATTACGGATTGAGACAACAATTCACTAGAAAAACAGCAATGAGCTAAAGAACACAAACAGTAGTAGCAACAATATTAACAGCAACAGTGTATAAAAGAGGGCGATCACATGCAAAAAACGCTTATAGAAGTCCAACTGCCCCAGTGTTACTGTGTCCAGTGACACACAGATTCCTGAGACAAGGAGAATATTGCAGACATTACCACAGCTACCATCTTCTTCCATGAGACAACGAAAAACAGTTGCACACAAATTGTCGGCACCCATGCTCCTCCCCCAGGCCTGAGACAAAAACAACAATGGACATATCCTCCAGCTGGACTGCCCACACCATGGCACCACACCATTCTGTTTGCTGCTTTGCTCTCCTGGAAAAACAAAACAAAATAACAGCCATTCTGCATCATGTTCCCTTCTTCTCCAATATAAAGCCACAGCCCCTAGTGATGACCTGGCCGGTATAAAACAACTTGGTCCTGCTCACAGAGCTTCAGGCTCTACCTCCCTCCTGGCAATGGTAATGAAATTAACCCTGTCCTAGCCAAAATTAGGACAAGTGCGAAATTAAGATCATAGAATAAAGATGAAGAATTAAAGATCCTAAGTTTAAATGTGCCAAAACTGTTAACAAGGAAGGGAGGGAGAATACAGAAGAGTATTCCCCTAACTTGGGGTGATCTTTCTTTGACTGGTGATATGTATATGAGCAATTGCTTCCCACATACTTTGCTACAGTGGGAATTTTTGTCTCAATGCATTAATCAGGATGTGCTAACCAGATCTCATCTCCACCAGACCTAGGATTAGCACCTTCCTGTTGCAAATTCTTCCCTTCTGTCCCCAGTCTGAAGTTTCCACTGTGACGCCTTATCTTAGAGGCAAGTACCTTCTGTGGCCTTGACAGCTTGAGTCAGGAAACTGTGTTAAGTCCTTACACCACCCCATGGCTCAAACACTGTCCTCTGGGGACTTAGTTCCTCAGTTCAGGTTGTCCACAAGGGTGATGAGTATGAAGCAACAGTAGGAGAAAAGACAGAAGCAATAACATAAACAATCATACAGTGTACAATAGCTATCCCAATCATTAAAAATGCATATCCAATGGCAATCATCAACCTAAGTCTCATTAGCCACTTCCCCTACCCTCTGAGTCCCAAGGATCAGAGTACTGACATCATCCAGGAACTGGGGCTAACTCCTAGAAGACTGTCTTGGGTTTGGAGTGATTGGTAGCAATTTATTTAATTTTGCCTTGGGCTTCTTCAATAGATGCCATTGCACTGTGAACAGTGATAAAACATTCAGTTTTATTAAGATTTAACATTTCACATACACCTTGTTCCTTTAATAATAACGTATCTAAAGACCTTTTTGACACTTTTTTGGACTTGCAAGTTAAATTCTCTCAGTTCATACCTGATCCAGTTATTAAGGGTATGTACCTTCAACATAAAAAGTTCTCATGCAAAATACAAGAAATTCCTCATACAGAAGGTTCTCATGCAAACACATCAATCCATTGGGCCCATCTGCTATTTCTCCACAGGACTGAGTACAACTCTGGAGAGGGGGGAAGGGAGACAGAGAGAGGGATGCAGTGGTGCCCCACTGGTCCTTCTTCACCCTGGGCTTCTTGGTGGCGGGCATCCCCAAGTCATTCTTCTGGGGGTACCACCTACACAGTCCCAAGTTGCACATATCCATGGCACATATCCCCATAACTTGGAGTCACTGGTGTTTGACCAAGGATAAGTGTATGAGCAGTTGCTTCCTTTCACACACTTTGCTATAGTAGGAATTTTTGTCTGGATGCATTAATCAGGATGCACTAACCAGATTTTGCCTCCTCCAGGCCCAGAATTGGCATCTTCCGGTCACAACTTCCTCCCTTCTCTGCCACCTTAAGCTGCCACTGAGCAGGCTTATTTTATGGCAAGTTCCTTCTAAGGTCTGGACAGGCAACTGTGCTCTTTTAAGTCCTTACATTTGGGTTGTATCAGAATCACTTTGCACATTAAAAATTACCTGAAGTGGTGACTTCACATTTTTTTAAGAAAGGAAGGGCTGTTAAATGAAAGTAGAAACCCAACAGCATGTTTTTGATCAAGTAACAGATAAAGAACCTTGCTTCACAACATGTATGTTAAAACTACGAGACAATTTTCCCGATTTTATTTCAGCACACTCTGTGCTAAGAACACTGTAAATAAAACACAGCCCACGATCAAACATCAGACCTGAAACAGGAACTGCTGTTGCCCAAGCTGTTGAAACTCCAAGACAGCAATGTTTTGATTTTAGATTTCTTATTTCAGAGCAATAAAAAAAAATTGCTCAAAGAATATGAAAACTAAACACAAAACAAAGCAGCAGTGTACAATACAGCGCATCCTGAAAACAATCTAAAATACTTGAACCTGATCTAAAGATTACATTTAAGGAAAATACAACTCAGAGATCAAATCCCTACAAATAGCAAAGCTCAAGCTTTTGCCTACAGACCCTGCTTCATAAGTTAAAAAAGGCTTCTAAATTACTTTTACATTTTAAAGACTTGTTCTACAGAACTCAAGGAAAATTTTTCTCCAAATCATGTAAATCAGTATTAGCACCTTTCTTAGTAGGATCTTTTGAGCTTGCCATGATGCATTGCTATTTAATACAAGTTCAACAAATATTAAAGGCAAAGTTGAGCACCCCTTACACTTGCTTCATTCTAATTGCATAGCTTTCTTTATAAAAGCACAATTCATTATTTCCATGTTCATTAGAGCTCTGCTCTTCTCACGTTTCACAACATTTTAAGTACAAGCATAATGACCATTAAAGAGATGAGGTAAGTCTTAACATGAACACAACAGCAGTGGCTAGTGATACCACATACACACATTCAAATGCTTTTATCAAGGGTATCAGGTTAACAAGTCAGTGCCACTGGTAGCACCTAGGCTTGCCTGGCTCTGCCCACATTTACCATACACTGGTTACCCTTCCAGACTGGCTGGGTCTCTTTACCTCTCAAAATCACTAGTCACTCTGTAGTTTCTAAAGCTGTCTGCCACTCTGAAATACTGAACTAAAGTAAGCAAAGAATTCTCTCCCTTCTTCCAAAATACCTTACTTTCTCAAGCACTGCCTTACACTCTCTGCTTTATCTCCCTGACTTCAGCCTTTGGTCTTTCTTGCATTTACGTCATTCTACCACTGATTCACAGAAGAAGTCCTTCAGTCATTTGACCATGACCAGTTCAATCAGCTGCTCAACTTTTTTAATGTAGTTCCTCATGCCAATAATCTTGGGATCACTGCAGCACTTTTTTTTTGTCCTAGGCTGTTTGCAAAACCAACCAAAACTAACAGTACATACTTCTCTGTGGTTTCTGGTTTTTCACTGAGGGCTACTTGTCATAAATAAAACTTTTAGCCAACACCTCTGAAAAACTCTGTATTTCAGTCAGCATCAAAACCATTAGCACGAAGCAGATTGCTGAACAAAAACCAAACAAGTCTCAGTGGTTGTCTTCAGCAGTGCAACAAATAACACCACAAACTACAGTTACAATCCTATCCAGCCCACACAATGCTGGATAGAAAACATGGAGATATATGGAGCACTGTTGCCAAATGCAGTGGGTCTTTGGCTAAGTATGCATAAACAAGAATTGTTCAATGCTTATTTCTTATGAGTTGAACTGATTCATTAGCAGTTCACTAATTATTTTTCCAATTAAAACAAACTATGTCCTTAACAAAGACATACTCTTTATACTCATCAATTTCATGTCTTCGATACAAAGTTTGACATACTTAATCAAGAACAATACTGTTTCTTTCTGCAGAAAAATAATCACTGTTTTTCCTAACTATACCATCATAAAGAAACTTAAGAAATTTTGATTGAAGTTTCATTATGAATTTTCTTTAAAGATTTTGAAGCATACATCCAGAGTAAGAAGTACAAGCACTAATGACGACCACAAGTAGTCAAAAGGAACTGCAAATAAGCAGCACCACAAAATTCTTATGTGCCTTCTTAGAAGCACTCCCCAAATACTTTCATTTTACTAGTTCAAAATGCAATAAAAGGAAGCCATATTAATCCCTCAGTTTACACCAGCATATTCTGACCAGCTACACACTGCCATTTTCACCATTTTGTTGGTAGACTTATGTTTCATTATGAAGTCTTAGAACCAATGGTCCCCTTCTGGCTTTCACCCAAGGATCTCTGATTTGTAATTAATTAGGCCATCCAAATTAATAAAAGGGCTATAGCAAATATTCAGTTCATCAGCTAATAATGAAAAAACCCCACAGAGTCATTACGGTCAGAAAACACCTCCAAAATCAACTGTCCTTTGGCAGAAAACCATCTTGCTTGTCAGCTGGACCACAGCACTAAATGCTACGTCCAGTCATTTCTTTCACACTTCCAGGAATGCCAAGTCCACCACTTCCCTAAGCAGCCTGTCACTATACTTTCTTGTCATGGTTTAGTATAGTTTGGGTTCTTAGTAAAGAGGGCTCCATCAGTCACGGAAATGATTCTCTTGCAAAGAGGTCCTTACAGCTTCCTCTATGACTGGACAGAACCAACCAACTGGCTAGTTTGATTATTGGCAACTTTGTTAAGCCACTTAAGAAGCTTGACATGCCTCTGTGATCCACATTTAAGAACGAACAGGGAAAGCCCCTCTTGCTTCCGGCTCTTGGGACAGGTAACTGGGGGGCCTGTGCAGCCCAATGGGGCTGGGCCGGGCCCTGCTCGGGCTGGGCCAGCCAGAAGACATCCTGGAGCTGTGCGGCCCTGTTCCACCTGCAGCCCTGCTCCATGCAGGCGGCCCTGCGGTGAGGTTCAGCCAGCCCCACCCAGCACAGCCAAAAATTCACCTTGAGGCTGCTGCATCTGAGGCCACTACCTGGCAAATACCATGTGACCAACAGCAAAAGGCAAATTCCAGCGGCGGGGCCCAGGGGAGATTAATCCTTTTAGTGTTGTAAGTTCCCTCCAGAACAGATGAAGCCTGCAGACATCAATCCTCTCCCAAGTCAAAAGAAAGGGAAAGGTGAAGGCACGTGAAAAAAACACCATAAAGACACCAAAGTCAGTGAAGAAGAAAAACCTGAAAACCCCGAGAGAGGAGAAAGAGGAGATGCTTCAAGCTTAGAAGCTGAAAGTCTGCTGTAAAGCTATGGTGATGGACTATGATACATTAGAGTACCTGTTGTAATTTCATAAAAGCAATGGGGGGTGGAGTGTTCATCTGCAATTGTGAGCAAAAGTATCTGTGCTGAAACCAGCAAATGTTGAAGTAGCTGTGATTTGATGAGAAGCATGAACAGAGAGAGATGAAAGTGAGGAGGACCCTTGCTCCCAGGGAAGAAGACCTCTGTTCCTAGAGATGAAGATGCTCCCAGACATAGGTGAAGAGAAACTTTGCTTCTGAACAGCTCAACCTTAAGACGGTACCCCAGTAGCAAAGATTGGACCCTTGAAAAGCAGTTGTGGGGAAAGCTGTAAGTCGAAGGAAGGGACTTTCACCTGTGAGCAGAGAACCAACCTGGGCGGCTGTCTTGCTGTGACACTGAAGCCATGAGAGAACTGTTTCTTGTGGAGATGTCTCCATTGCATGAACAAGAAGAGACTCCTCTCCCTAAGTGAACTGAAGAAAGAGATTATTATAGAGGTGGTAAACTGACCGAAAAAATCTCAAGGGTTGTCTTTTTACGTTGTCAGTGGGAGAAGGGAGAAAGATGGGGGGAGGAGAAGTGTTCTGAAGGTTTAGTCTGACTTTTTTCTTTCTTTTAGGTATGTTAATAAACTTCTTTATATTCTTTTAAGTTCTGTGCCTGCTTTGCTTTCTCCTAATTCTTATCTCACAGAAGGAGAATAAGTAAGTAATGGATATTTTGAACCAAATCACTACACTTAATTGGTGTTTCTGCCTGATTTACAAACTGAACCTGCTACATTTCTAAAATACTTGTAGCTCTTAGTTCACAAACACTCATCGCAGTGAAGTAATGAATCAAACATGTTCGTCAGAAAATTGGTATCTGACCAGTCATGTCATACATTATTTTCAGTTATGTATTCAAAAGTTTTAGCCAGTCAACAGCAACGTGCAGGGCACACATAAGCCCGTACACTGTAATTTCCTGAAGTCTAATAGAGAAAATGTTTTTTTAAATATTATTTAAAGTATTACTTAAGCTATTCTATTGCTTTTGTACTTTATATGAAAACACTATTTTCCATTACAGTACATAAAAGTCAACGGATTACACACTTGATCATGCATTACTAGTCACAACTTTCAGAACAAAAAAGGCAGTACAGGACTTAAAAGCATTTTTCAAATTTCCTTGCACTTTAAAGTAAGTAATTTTACCAAAACCTGCAAATCAACCGAAATTAATATTAAGAGGCAAAATCCCACTAAACACTTCACCAGCCTTTCTTCCTTGATGAGTTAATATGCAACTAAAAAGAGTTGTTACTTTCATCACCATTCATCACCTATCAGGAACACAACTAACTAAAACTTAATACTGGTCAGAATGCAATGCAAGCACATGCATCCATGCAGTGTACAGCAAGAGGAAGAAATACACACTGGTTAATTCAAGTGATCTCTTCAACTGATGGCTTTAAAAGGTGGAACAACTCTTAAGCCCAGAAAAAACTGTCTACAATAGCTGAATCCAAAATGCAGTTAGCACTTATGAAAGACTATATGCTTTGCATACATTAAGCAAGAGACAATCTGAAGATATATAGAATTAGTAAGATAACCAATATTTCTAGGTAAGGAGCACAAAGTCATTTTGCTGTTAAAGCCAGCAGAATACTTAAAGCTGATTATGAGCTTATGATCTATAGGAGATATATTCCTTTCCTAAGTACACAGATGATAGTTTCCCTTTTACAGGAAGCAATCATATGAAATTCTTCTTTCTGACTTGCTTACTACTCTTTGCTTTACTGAAATATAGTTACATATCTATACTATGACTACTAACTACACCAGAGTTTCTTTGCTGTTTTCTGCAGCTAAAGAAGTTTTTAGAGCAAAAACAGTCATCATTCTTAGTTTTTTTATTTCCAATAGTATCTTTTATCACAGTTAAAACAAGACTTTTTCTACTCTGTAGAGCATGTATTAGAAATGCTTCAGACATTCTCAGTATCATGTCAGAGGCCAAATTTTCCAGCTGTGAATAATGCACTGCATATTTGGCCAAATTTTCCAGCAACTCAGCATCTTCTTCATGTTCTTCTCTATTGTCAAGAGCTGTAGATTTAGCAAATGTCCCTGCTTTAAGAGAAATATTTGGTTGAAAAGAAACCTGACTTCTCTTCCTCTAATTTCCTAGGACACAGAATAACTTCCCTGATAAGCTGGTGAATTTTATTTCTTCTCTAACACCTTGTGCTAGGTTTGGCTGGGGTAGAGTTAATTTTCTTCACAGTGGCTGGTATGGGGCTGTGTTTTGGATTTCTGCTGAACACAGGGTTGATAATATAGCAATGGTTTTGTTATTGCCAAGCAGGGCTTACACAGAGCCAGGGCCTTTTATGCTTTACACACTGCCACACTGGTGAGAGACTGGGGGTGCAGGGGAGGCTAGGACAGGACACCGCCAGGACAGGTAACCCCAACTGACCAAAAGGATATTCCATACCATGTGACATCATGCTCAGGATATAAAGGTGGGGGGAAAAAGGAAGGGTTGGGGGACATTTGGAATGATGGAGTTTGTCTTCCCAAGTAACCCTTACATGTGATGGGGCCCTGCTCTCCTGGATATGGCTGAGCATCTCTACCTGCCCATAGGAAACAGTAATTAATTCTGTGTTTTGCTTTGTTTGCATGGCTTTTGCTTTCCCTATAAAACTGTCTTTATCTCAGTCCCTAAGTTCTCTGTCTTTTACCATTCCAATTCTCTCCCTGACCCTGCTGGTGTGGGAGTGAGCAGCTGCACGGGGCTTGGTTGCTGGATGGGGATAAACCATGACACAAGCTGTAACACTCAGTTCTACTAACGTGCAGGTAGTCCAGTGACCTCACAGAGTAAAATAATCCTGGCCCTCAAAGCAACATGAATTTATCACACCATACAGTTCACTTCATAATGTCTAGTTCTCGTCAACATCTTCATTAATGGTTTAAGAAAAACATTATACTGGCTTTTCTGAGTAATACTAGAGGGTCATTTTCATTTCAACAGCAGACATTAACTAAGGGCAAACCGTGACTGACAAATGTGGTAGCCCTCTGCAGTGTTGGTGGAAAAGTGATTAACGTCATCTACCTGGACTTCTGCAAAGTATTAGATACCGTCCTGCACAACATCCTCATCTTTAAACTCAAGAGATGTGATTTGACAGATTAGACAACTTCATGAGTAAGAAACTGGCTGGAGGGTTCTGGGAGTGTGTTTTGCTTTGGTTCAGTCCGCGTCTCCCCTTGAGTTTTGTACCTTTGTATCTACCCAGCTTGTATCCTCCCAATTTTCTGCCAATTACCCCATTTCCCACCTTTGTCTCCTCCCTGGCCCTTGCCAATCATGCTGGCACCCCTCCCAGGCTTCTAGAAAGTTCTGGCAGGGGCATTGTGTGATTGGCTAGGGGAAAAAGATACCTCCCTTCCTCTCCCATGGTTGGTTCCCTGATGCGCCTTTCAACCTGTTCACCACACCCTTCCCTTCTCCGATTGGTTCCCTCCCATGTTACCACCCACCCATAAATCCTCCTACAGATGCCTTCGGAGCTCACGCCGAACTGGGCATCTCTGGGAGGTGGGACCTCGTGTCCGAGGCTCAATAAACTTCCCAGATTTAACCCAGTTCTGAGTCTGCCTCCTCCCTCCACCGCTTGCCTCCATCCCAGCGGTCCTGTGGAAGGACCCACGAGCCAGACCTCTGGTCTCCCGGAGTCCGGAGGCTGGCCCCCGCAGCCGACTGTGTCCGGAGCTGACCGGGCTGAGTGGGATCCACTCCAAGGGGACGCAGAGGCAGCTTGGCGCCCATCGCGGGGCCCCCCGCTCCATCGGACCCCGCGGAACGGACTGGTCGGCTCTCTGAGCTTGTCCTTGGGACGTCAAGCTACCCCAGTTGTAGCACGCTCCATTTTAGGGAGCTGCGCTCCTGGGGGAGAGGACGGTAGCTCCGCCTGCGCCGGCAGAGTTGTCCTTGGTAGAGGATTGGTCGTCTGGAGCCCGCCTGGACACTAAGGGGTAAGTATTTTCCCCTGGGGGGGGGGGAAATCTACTTCAAAGCCGGTAAAGGCTTTTCGGGACCTCTACGGTCCCTGGCTCCTGAGGAGCTGCGAGGCTGCACAGCCCCGGGGCGGGTGTGTCACTTGCCTCCGGTTGGGATTTAGTGTCCAGGGTTTATTCCTTCGGCTTCAGATGTTGTGCTGTGCATATGGGCGCTAAACTGTCCACAGCACAGAAGGGGGTATATATCCAAGTTGTGGGACTCCTAGAGGGTGGGGGGAAACGTTTTTCTAAGGGATGTTTAAAAAGGTTTGTTCGTTGGCTGTTCTTGCACTTCCCTCACTGCTCCCAAAATTCAGTTTTAAGCGTTCCCTTTTGGAACGCCGTGGGAGCAAAATTGGCAGAATCACAATTGGCGAAAAAAAAAGATTTAGGTAAGTTTTCTTTGTTATATTTGCAAATTCAGTCGGCTTTAAACAAAAAAAGGGAGAGGGAAGGACAGCCAACCCCGGGTTCCCCAGTTGCTACCCCTCAGTCTTCTCCTAAGCCCGTGTCCCTTAAACCGGGCATCCTGAAGAGAGCAAACCGTGATGCTGCGCAGGGTTGCTATCGACTCCCTGGCTCTCCTCGGGGTTCCCGGTCCCCCCGCCCGGACAGTCCTGGCCAGACTGCCCGGGGCTCGCCCCGTTCCCCGACTTCCCCAGTTCTAAGACCCCGAGTTCGTTTTAGCCTAACGGAAGATTCAGAAAATGGCTTAACTACCCAAGGAGGACAAGATGGCGGGCGCCGCATGGCAGAGACCCCCTCTTGCCCTCCCTCTCCTTCCCCATCCCGAAACCCTTTCCTCTCACTTTCTAACCCCTCCCATCCCAACTCCTCCCTGTACCCTGACCCCTCCTACTCCCAAGTTGGGTCCGCCCTTGCTACTCCTCCCACCCCACTTCAGTGTACGCCCCCTTGCTCCGCCCCGGGGGGCTGTCGTAGGTCCGTGTCTGGTCGCCACCCACTTCCCGCTTCCGGTTCCCACGCCCCTACCTCCGGTTCCCACGGTTGGCCCTCAGGTTCCCACGGTGAGTGGCCGGAAGGGGGGGGGCCTGAGGACCGGAACCCAGAACTGGACCCCATCCCTTCAGTCGCTCCGGTTATTTATCAGAGGTCCCGGAGAGGGGGAATGACCCATGCCAATTGGGAACTGTCATAGGTTAGCAAGCATAGTCCCGGAAGGGACGTCCTTGCTAAGGGGTGCTTACAGGTTCCTCTGGGAACTGATAGAACCTATCAGCTGGCCAGTTTGGATATGGACAATTCTCTAAGCCACTTAAAGTTGTGATCACCTCTGTGATCCACATTTAAGAATAGGCAAACTCCCCCTCCAAGCTCTCTCTCGTTTCCGGCGCTGGGACAGGTGGCTGCAGGCCCCGAGCAGGGCCCAGTGGGCCCGGCCAGGCCCTGCTTGGACCAGGCCGGGCCGGGCCACGGCCGTCCTGGGTCGATGGACCTGTTCCAGCCATGGAACCCCCCCCACTGCCTTGCCGTGGGCAGCCGGAGCAGCTCGGCTCTCCCCCCTCTCCACTGCGATAAGAAACATTCAACATTCCAGCTGCAAAGCTGCAAGGCCGAGGTGAGATTAACCCTTTTTATTGCTGTGAAGAGCTGAAACCCTGAAGGAAGAGAGAGAGGAGATGCTTAAAGCTGAAATTCTGTTGTGAAGCTATGATATATCAGAGTATCCTGTTGTAATTTCATGAAGATATGGGGGGTGGAGTGTTCAACTCGTGAGCAGAAGCACCTGCACTGAGATAGGCAGATGCTGACGCAGCTGTAATTTCATGAGAAGTTTGGACAGGGAGAGATGAACCAGATGAGGACTTTTGCTCCAAACGGGAAAGGAGAAAACCTCAGTCCCTAGAGATGCTCCCAGAGATAGTCCTAACGATGAAGATGATGAAGACCCTTTGCTCCCAGGGAAGGAGAAGGGCCTCTGTTTTTGTTTCTGAACGGCTCAACCTTAAAATTGTACCCCAAAAAACTTCAAGAGTGGACCCTCGAAAGCAGTTGCGGGAAAAGCTGCAAGTCGGGGGAAAGGACTCACACGCAGGCAGAGAGACTCCTCTTCCTAAATGGACTGAACAATATTTGGAAGTGGGCGGCTGTCTCGTTGTGATAATGTTTTCATAGCATGAGCAAGAAGAGACTTCTCTTTCTAAATGGACTGAACAAGGTTATTATGGAAGTGGTAAACAGACTGAACATCTTAAGGGTTGTCTTTTCACATTGTCAGTGGGAGAAGGGAGGAAGGTGGGGGGAGGAGGAGAGTTCTGAAGGTGGTATAATTTTTTTTTCTTCTTTTAGGTCTGTTAATAAACTTCTTTATATTCTTTCAAGTTTGGTGCCTGCTTTGCATTTCTCCTAATTCTTATCTCACAGCAGATAAACAGTAATGAGTATTTTGGACCAAACCACTACACTAAATTGGTGTTTCCGCCCGGTTACAAACCGAACCCGCGACAGGAACCCCTCTCCCATCAAACAATTAAGGAGCTCTGCAAAGCGCAGAAGGAGTTTGGGAGGGAGAGCGAATATTTTCGCGGCCTTTTACAGGCAAATCTCTCCGGAGCGGTAATGACGCCTTTTGATCTGCGTCAACTTTTCTCATGCTTACTTTCCTTGGCAGAGTTTCTGCTCTGGAAATCGGCATGGGAAAGGGAGCTCCGCCAACTCCTTCCAGTGCTATTGCAGGGATCCGATACGGCCGTTGATGCCAATAATCAGGCATTGACAATGGACCATCTGAGCGGCGAGGGGGAATGGGCACTGGCGCCGAAGCAGGCTCAGGGTCTGCCCTTAGAGGTGGTGCAGCGGGTCAAGGAACTGGCCGGTAAGGCATTACTTGGCCTGAGGCCGGACACGCCTGTGGAGAGCTACTCGCGGGTCCGACAGCAGCCCACGGAATCATTCCTCAGATTTGTCGAGAGACTAACCTGAGCCGTAGAGTTGCAGGTCAGGCAGCCGGCGGCCAGAGAGGAGGTCATCGTGGAGATGGTAATGGCCAACGCGAATCCCCAATGTAAAGCAGCCATCCTGAGCCTCTCTCTGGACCCTCCGCCAACAATACAAGCCATGCTAGAAGTCTGCGCTGCAAAAGCGCCGCACCTGCAACCTGCCGGCTCAGACAAGCAAAGACCCCGAGGAATGGCTTCTGTGGGAGCAGCTACACCACGCCCTGCTGCGGACCAGAGGAGAACCACAGGCCAAGGCGTCCGACCTCCATCGAAGAACGCCCGGAGGCAGCCACAACAGCAGACCCGGAACACCTGCTTCCTCTGCAGCCAGCCTGGACACTGGACCGAAGACTGCCCGCTCAAGCGGGAATTCCAACAGTTTAAGAAGGAGCAGGGGTTGGGGGGACTCGTAAACAAGTCTCAAAAAAACTGAGTGGGGAGCGCGCGCCCACCCCGCGTGAAGATAAAAAAGGGACGGGACGCGAGGGGGAGGAGGAGCTGGGAAGGGCAGGGTGTGATAAAACAGATCTACCGGATGTGACAATTCAGCCTGACTTTACTTCTTTCTCCGACAACTCTTTCAGGTTGCAGCTGTTGACACCACTCCTCCTGAAGGACAGTGAGTGGCATGCTGCACCGGTGAGCACCGGTGGTGAGCTGGGGGCGAGAGACCATAGCCCAGACAGGTATGTCATCGTCGGAGATGTTAACTGCACACCACCAGAGATCGAAGTTGCTCCGGGGCTAATGACATCTAGTCCCGAAGGACCCGTTCTCTGGCTGCGCTGTGTCCGTCCACCTCTGTTTCTGCCCAGAGGGCAGATGGTCGCCCAGGCTATCCCTGCAGGAGGGCCACACCCAATAGTGTGTGCCACCCATGTAATAGGAACAGGGAAGCCGAGGGTGGACTGCAAAATCAACAGAGGGGAAGAAGTCCTTCACCTCAAGGGGCTTCTGGACACAGGGGCGGATGTGACGATCATTCCCACACGGGAATGGCCGGCACATTGGGAACTGCAGAACGTGGCAGGGCACGTACAAGGTGTTGGGGGCATCCAATTGGCAAAACAATCTAGAAGCATCGAACAAATGAAGGGGCCGAGCGGACAACTGGCCAATATACGTCCGTTCGTACTTGATTACAAGGAACCCCTCTTGGGGAGAGATCTCATGCAGCAGTGGGGAGTCACTATTGAGATTCCTGACCCCCCACAGAATTTTTGCGCAGCGGTCACTGAGGAGCGCCCTACCCAGAAATTGACTTGGAAAACAGACTGTCTAGTGTGGGTAGAACAGTGGCCGCTCTACGGCGAGAAATTGGAGGCGCTCGAGAAGCTCGTGGAGGAGCAGCTTAAGAAGGGGAATATAGTGGAGACCAACAGCCCTTGGAATTCCCCTGTCTTTGTAATTAAAAAACCTAACAAAGACAAATGGCGGCTCCTCCAGGACCTTCGCCAAATTAATAATGAGATTGAGGACATGGGCTCTCTCCAACCAGGGATGCTGTCCCCGACGATGCTTCCCCAAAATTGGAATTTGGCCGTAATTGATACTAAGTATTGTTTCTTCCAAATTCCTCTACACCCTGACGATGCCCCACGTTTTGCCTTCTCGGTTCCGGTCATCAACCGAGGAGCCCCAAGAAAGAGATACCATTGGAAGGTGCTGCCACAGGGCACGAAGAACAGCCCGACCATCTGCCAGTGGTATGTCTCTTCCTTGCTTGCCCCAGTACGTGCAGCCGCAAAGGAGGCCATCATCCTTCATTACATGGATGATGTCCTCGTGTGTGCCCCCGATGATGACATGCTGGCAAATGTGCTTGACCTGACAATCGGAGCATTGGTTGCTGCAGGGTTCGAGCTCCAGCAAGATAAAATTCAAAGGATGCCACCTTGGAAATACCTGGGCCTTGAAATTACCAAGCGGACCATTGTGCCACAAAACTTGGCAATCCAAACAAATATAAAGACATTGGCGGATGTCCACAAACTGTGTGGATCTTTAAACTGGGTAAGGCCGTGGCTGGGTCTGTCTAATCAAGACCTAGCCCCCCTTTTCGATTTGTTGAAAGGGGGAGAGGAGCTTAGTTCTCCCCAGACGCTTACCCCAGAGGCACAGACAGCCTTGGAGAAGGTGCAACACCTGATGTCCACCAGGCAGGCAAGCAGGTACAGGCCTGACTTGCCGTTTAGATTCATCATCCTGGGCAATCTGCCGCACCTACACAGGGTCATCTTCCGATGGGAAGACAACAGGAAGAGCAAGAAGGACCAGGACCGGAGGGATCCTCTCTTGATAACTGAGTGGGTTTTCCTCAGTCACAACAGGTCCAAGAGGATGACACAGCCACAAGAGCTGATGGCTGAACTGATCCAGAAAGCTAGAGTCCGGATCAGAGAGTTATCGGGACGTGACTTTGACTGCATCCACGTACCAATCAGGATGCAGACGGGCCAAATTACTAAAGCAATGTTGGAGAGCCTGCTTCAGGATTGTGAAGCCTTGCAATTTGCTCTGGAGGGTTACACGGGCCAAATTTCTTTACATAGGCCGGCCCACAAAATTTTTAATTCGGAAATTCAATTTGAGTTGAGTACAAAGAGTGTTCGGAGTAAGGAACCATTAAAGGCCTTGATCGTTTTCACTGACGCGTCTGGGGCTTCTCAGAAGTCTGTTATGACTTGGAAAAACCCCCAAACTCAGCGGTGGGAGGCGGATATTAAAGAGGTGGAAGGATCACCTCAAGTCGCTGAGTTAGACGCAGTCGTCAGGGCTTTTGAAAGGTTTCCCAAACCCCTAAATTTAGTAACCGACTCCGCATATGTTGCAGGAGTAGTCTCCAGAGCCGAGTATGCCATCTTGCAAGAAGTCTCCAACACAGCTTTATATGAGTTGCTCTCAAAATTGGTCAATCTAGTCTCCCACCGAGAGCAACCCTATTACGTGATGCACGTCAGGTCACACACAGACCTGCCCGGGTTCATTGCAGAGGGCAACAGGCGGGCAGATGCCCTCGCTGCGCCAGCCGTGATGGCCCCGCTCCCGGATATATTTGAGCAGGCCAAAATCAGCCATCGGCAGTTTCATCAAAACGCCCCTGCCCTGGTCCGGCAGTTCAACCTGAAGCATGACCAGGCCAGAGCGATTGTGGCCGCGTGTCCAGAATGTCATCAGTTAGCTCTTCCCGCCATTGGCACCGGCATTAATCCCCGTGGACTCAACAGTTGCGAGGTGTGGCAGATGGACGTGACGCATGTCGCTTCATTCGGCAGGATGAAGTATGTACATGTGTCAGTGGACACCTTCTCTGGAGCCGTCTTTACTTCTGCCCACGCAGGGGAAAAGGTTAGCGATGTCAGAAGGCACTTAGTGCAGGCATTCGCTACCCTGGGCATCCCCAAGGTCATAAAAACAGACAGTGGCCCTGCCTATTCTTCTAAGGAGTTCAGGAGCTTCCTGCAGCAATGGGGAATAGAACATAAAATGGGCATCCCCTATTCCCCAACAGGCCCTTTCATCGTGGAAAGGGCTCATCAAAACATCAAAAGGATGTTACAGCGTCAAAGGTCCCCAGAAAAACTAGACTCCCCGGTTGTCAGGCTCTCAAGGGCACTGTTCACGTTGAATTTCCTTAACTGTGCCTTTGAGAACCTGAACCCACCGATTGTGCAGCACTTTGGAGGGTCTCGGCAGCTGCAAATGAAAGAAAAGCCTCCGGTGTGGACTAAGGACCCGGAGACTCAGGAGATACAGGGCCCCCATGAGTTAATCACGTGGGGGAAGGATATGCTTGCATATCCACCCCCGAGGGCCCTAGGTGGATCCCATCGAGATGGGTGAAACCATGTGTCTCCCGTCCCGCCGGAAAGGGAAGTCAAGCAACCCCTAACACCGGGATAGGCTGACCCCATGCCCTCTGGACCCCAACTTTACCCCAGTTAGGCCCTTGTTTTAATAATGTTCTCTCTAAGTTTGTTTTAGTTGGAGACACCGGAGATGGATCCTGCACCATCCGTCCGAGCCATCACCAGAAGCCTGCATCTGATCATCATCTTGCAGCTGCTTCCCTGGCCTGTGTCACTGTGGATCGTTCCCCAGCCGGCAGCAAACGTATGGTCGGTCCTGGCAGAAACCATGGGCCAGGACCACATATGTTTGTCCACAGCCACGGCCCAAAACCCGATGGCTACATGTCTGGTAGGGATCCCTCTTGGGCGAGAGGAGCTTACATCTCTCCTTGAAAAGCTCAAAGCCACGCAGGCTCTGACGACGCCCGCAAGTAAGGCTACTGTCGCTAAGCCACCTGTCAACCTGCACCGTCCCTGGGTACCCTATTGGAGACAGCCTCCTTTCAGCTGGCACCGCAGGGGGAAACGCAACACCGATAACCCCCTGGAAAAGTGGCTGCCCCTGCTCCCGAAGACTAGTAGTGAGCCCCAAGAGCTGGATCTCTTGGGATCCTATCCGGCTCACTACTGTGTCCAATTTCAATTCAGGTTGTCCCCGGATCGGGAGGCTTTTAAAAACATAGCCCCAAACCGTCGTGACTATGGGGCAAACAAATGGTGCCTGGCCGTCAGCGGGGTGACCACTGACAACCCACATAGGTCACACCCAAAAGGGTTACCCCGAGGACTGTTCTTCATCTGCGGTGACAGGGCGTGGGCAGGCATCCCTTCTCGCCTGTTAGGAGGCCCTTGTACCATTGGCCGCTTGACAGTGTTGACGCCCAACCAAACTCTAGTGCATGATTGGGAAAGGAAAAGAAACAGGACTTCAGAATAGGCAATTCGAAAACGTGAACTTTCAAATCTGGACCAAAATTGTGACTCGGAAGTTGTTCATTGGGCCAGACCAAAAGGGGTTGCAATCACCACATTATTGCCGTGGGTGGCTGCAGCCAAAGTGTTAGGGGAATTAGGTCATTTGGAATGTTGGGTCGTCAAACAAGCGAACCTTACTTCAAGTGCCCTGAGTGAACTCCTAAAAGACGAGGAAATAACCAGACAAGCCACCTTACAAAACAGGGCCGCTATCGACTTCCTACTCCTCCTCCATGACCACCGGTGTGAGGAGTTCGAAGGGCTGTGCTGCCTAAACTTGTCATCTAGAGCGGAGAACATCCACAAGACTCTCGACAAGATGCAGGCCATAGTATCACAGATCCAACGCGAGACGGGTGATTGGCTCGGCAGCATCCTCAACGGATGGGGACTATCAGGATGGGCAGTGTCTATTCTCCGGACCGGACTGCTTTTGTTTTTCGTCCTTTTGGTTACCCTGATTATGTTTGGACTTCTCAGAAGACTGCTGTTTAAATTGATTGTGAGCTCCCCCTCCCCCGTGGACATTGGCCAGGCCGAAGCTCTCCTGGAATCAGAGCACGAGCCCATGGCCCCAGAGTCGCAGTGGTTTGGGAACTTATATCCAGACTCTGAATATTGTCCCCAACCCGAATTTGAGTCTTCATAAAAAACAAAAAAGGGGGAGATCTGGGAGTGTGTTTTGCTTTGGTTCAGTCCGCGTCTCCCCTTGAGTTTTGTACCTTTGTATCTACCCAGCTTGTATCCTCCCAATTTTCTGCCAATTACCCCATTTCCCACCTTTGTCTCCTCCCTGGCCCTTGCCAATCATGCTGGCACCCCTCCCAGGCTTCTAGAAAGTTCTGGCAGGGGCATTGTGTGATTGGCTAGGGGAAAAAGATACCTCCCTTCCTCTCCCATGGTTGGTTCCCTGATGCGCCTTTCAACCTGTTCACCACACCCTTCCCTTCTCCGATTGGTTCCCTCCCATGTTACCACCCACCCATAAATCCTCCTACAGATGCCTTCGGAGCGCGCTCCGAACTGGGCATCTCTGGGAGGTGGGACCTCGTGTCCGAGGCTCAATAAACTTCCCAGATTTAACCCAGTTCTGAGTCTGCCTCCTCCCTCCACCGCTTGCCTCCATCCCAGCGGTCCTGTGGAAGGACCCACGAGCCAGACCTCTGGTCTCCCGGAGTCCGGAGGCTGGCCCCCGCAGCCGACTGCGTCCGGAGCTGACCGGGCTGAGTGGGATCCACTCCACGGGGACGCAGAGGCAGAGGGTAGCACTCAAAAGAGTTGTGGCCAACAGCTCAACATCCAAGTGACGAGTGGTGTCCGGAGGGGTCAGTACTGGGACCTGAATTGTTTGTCATCTTTGTCAGCAACATCACCCGTGGGATCAAGTCCACCCTTATCAAATTTGCTGAAGACACGAAGCTGTGTGGTACAGTCTACACGCTGGAGGGAAATGATGCCATCCAGAGGGACCTGGACAGGCTTAAGAGGTGGATCTGTGAGAAACTCATGAAGCTCAAGAAGGACAAGTGCAAGCTGCTGTACTTGGATTGAGGCAATCTCAAGCACAAATACAGACATTGGGCAGATAATCAGTTGAAGTGCAGCCAGAGAAGGACTTGGGGGTGTTGGTGGATGATCAGCACATCGACATGACTCAGTAATGTGTGTTTGCAGCCCAGAAAACCAGTAACATCCTGGGCTGCATCAAAAGCAGCACAGCCAGCAAGTCTGGGAAGGTGATACTGCCTCTCTAGTCCACTCTCACAAAGCTGCACCTGGAATACTGCATCCAAAGCTTTGGCCCCCAGCAGAGACATGACAGATGTGACCTGTTGGAATAAGCCCAGAGGAAGGCCGCTAAGCTGCAAGGTCAGGTTGAAAGAGTTGGAGTTGTTCCGCCTGGAAAAGAGAAGGCTCTGGGGAAACCTTACAGCAGCCTTTCAGTACCTGAAGAGGATCTACAAGAAGGCTGGAGAAAGGCTTTTTACCAAGGCAAGTAGCAACAGGATGTGAGGGAGTGGCTTCCAAGTAGAACCGGGTAAGTTTAGATTAGGTATCGGAAAGAAATTCTTTACTATGCAGGCGGTGAGGCACTGCCAATAGGCTGCTCAGAAAAGCTGTAGATGCTCTATCTTTTTGGAAGTGTTCAAGGCCAGGCTGTAGGATGCTTTGAGCATCCTGGTCTGGTGGCAGGTGTCACTGTCCATGGCCGGTGGGCTGGAACAAGATAATCCTTAAGGTCCCTTCAAATTCTGTGACTTTTAAGATCCATGTGGCCTTATACCATAAAAATCCTGCTATGCCAAAAAACCTCTCATTAAACCTCTAAACTAACTAAACTGAATTCAAGGTTTTAGCCTCAGCCCAGTTCTCTTCAGCATCTTCATTAATGACTTGGATGCAGGACTCAAAGGGATACTAAGTAAATTTGCCAAGGACACTAAATTGGGAGATGTTCATCCCCTTGAGGATTGAGAGACATCTTGACAAATTAGAGAGGCGGGTGATCACCAACCCCATGAAGTTTAACAAGGGCAAGTGCCAACTTCTGCACCTGGAGCAACTCTGGACATGTGTACAGACTGAGGAACAAGAGGCTGGAGAGCAGCATTACGGAAAGGGACCTGGGGGCCCTGGTCCAAAGGAAGTTGAATATGAGTCAGCAGTGCCCTGGCACCCAGGATGGCCAACCCTGTCCTGGGGTGCATCAGGCACAGCATCGCCAGCCAGGAAAGGAAGGGGATTGTCCCACTCTGCTCTGCACTGGAGTAGCCTCACCTTGAGTGCTGTGCGCAGTTTTGGGTGCCACAATATTAAAAAAAGACATGAAGCTATTGGAGAGCATCCAAAAGAGAGCCACAAGGAAGGTGAAGGGTCTGGAAGGGAAGCCTAATAAGGAGTGGCTGAAGTCATTTGGTCTGCTCAGCCTGGGGGAGACCTCACTGCAGTCTGCAACTTCCTCATGAGGGGAAGCAGAGGGGAAGGTACCAACCTCTTCACTCTCATGACCAATGACAGATCTTGAGTAAATGGCATGAAGTCAGGGGAGGCTTAGGATGGATATCAGGAAAAGGTTTTTCACCCAGAGAGTGGCTGGGCACTGTAACAGGCTCTGCAGGGAATGGTCACAGCACCAAGTCTGTCCAGTTCAAGAAGCATTTGGACAACTCTTTCATGCACATGGTGTGATTCTTAGGGATGGTCCTGTGGAGGGCCAGGGGTTGGACATGATGATCCTGATGGATCCCTTCCAGCTCAGCATATTCTAGAATTCTGTGATTTAGTTTTATCAGCATTTTCTTTTAGTAGCTTTTAAAAAACAAGTTACCAACTTAAATAAAACCAAAACAACAGTTTTCCTAACTTAGGTCTACAGTATTCATCTACAGCTTTTCCGACTACTCTAGTATTATTCTGTACGGCGAAGGCTTCAAAGACGGATAGTAGGGGCTTTCCCCCTTCCTGTATGTGGTGGTGCGTTCCCCCCCACTCCTTTCCAGGCTGCAGTGGGATCTGAGAAAACACTTATCAGGCCTCATCCTTGAAACCACCACCTGGGCTCAGCTCTTTTTGAGCTTATCAAAAAACAGTCACCTCTTAGGAACTCCTAACAAGCTTCTGTTTTTCTCGTGACCAGCCGTGGAAAATTCCTCTCTAGCCTAAATGGCATAACATTCCCATTCTCACACTTTGAAAGAAAGGGTTGACCCAAACTGTGGACAGGATCAAACACTGTTATGACTAAAGCCCACTCTCTTGTGACCCTATAAACACTGGTCCTAAATGGGGCCCATTGAGCTCTCCTGGACCGCATAGGGCCTGAAACCAGAAATCAATTTTTTGAGCGATCTCAAGCATACTCATTCAGGATGTCACATGTATAATAAAATATCACTTTAGAGAACTAGGCCTTAAAAGTCCTGAAAATTATAATCTCCTTCTGTTGTTTACTTGATGGTAGGCTAAATTTAGTACAGCTAAAGCAAATTTTTCCAAGTCTTGTATTTTCTATTTATCATTTATCTAGACTTTATATTTTTATTTTTAAAATACACTGCCTAAAATTATTCCGTGTAAGCATGCTTTCATTGTATCTTTCAAATTACTAATGGAACTTTAATGAAAACTAACCCAAGGACATAATAAGCATGGTTTATCAGAACTCAGGAGATCATGTAACAAGTCATTACCTATAAGCACCTTCTACAGCTCAAGAAACTAATCTTCCTAAAATTACCTCTGAGTGCACAACTACAATTTTTTATTTATATTTACAGCTTCCATATGTATAGGTTAAATTAAGACATGTTTCCATCTGAAGAAGCTTAGCTGACTGAGGAAAACAATGTCCTTTCTGATACAACTGTCACAATACTTCACTGTATTTTAGAAAAAAACTTCTAAGATATTAAAGATTTTGCCTTCAGTTACAGATCCTTATGGAGCAAAAATATAGTGGTTTTTTTTTTTAAATGCAATGAATAAATGATGAAGTAACAACAAATTTCCAGACAGACAATCAGGTATACACAAGCACCTATAAACTCACCTCATTTTACAAGTATACCTCAACACCTGCATGATCAACACAGACAAATTAACGCAATGACCTTCAACAAGAAGAATGCCTCCATTTTGCCTTCACAAGTTTTAATAGCAGTGATAGAATGGACACCTCTCAACCCTCAGGCAATCAGCAGTAAAATGTGCCTTGTTACTCCTAATAAGCAAAACAATCCAAGAGGGGGACAATTCACTATAGCTTTTAAAATCTGTTTCCTACAATGCACTAAAAGATCACCAGTTCTATTGAGCTTACACTAGCATCAAGTAAAGTGAGAAATCCCCTTTAAATAGTTATAGACAAATTTTCATCATTCCAACCCATTAGTGGCAGATACTTCTGTTTAAACTGTTCTGTGAAAATCATCCTTTGGCAGAAAATTCTGTAAATAATCAGACATACCATGCTTCAGTAAAACTTGTGACTATTTAATTGTCCACAGCTCCACAACCTTTCGACTTGCACCTTCATTTAACTATCAGGAATAGAAGTCACTGGAGTGAAAGCAACATAAAAAAACACATCTATAACCAGCAAATTTTTAACAGGTCTCAACTCAGGAACTTGCTTAACATCTGTAATACTTGTATGTACACGATACACTGAGCAGTCTTTGCAACAGCACTGGAAGTACAGATGTATATAATCATGTCATCATCCCCCTCTCCTACCAAACAAACGAACCAAAGACCAACTGGTCTTCCTACTTGTGGAATTTAAAAAATTCACAAAGAAGGATAAAGGGAATGCCTTCACTTTCAACAGAAGAAAAGTGTACTTTAATCATGCTTTATCTATTTTTCATTCTATTTTTTCCATATAAAAGGCATTAGTGAAACTAATGGAACATTCAAGCCCAGTATTGTTGTGTGGGAATTAACCCAGCTCTGTCCAGAGGTTTCAAAAGCTCTCAATCTTCTCGTAAAGAACAGTTGCACCTGCAAAAGATGATCATCTTGGCTGGCCCAGCTCAATAATTCACAGACCAAGGCTTCTCCATTGTCTGAGCCTTTGAATCAACTGGAAAGAGATTGGGAACCTCTGATCAAAACCTTCTTTGAAGTTATATGGGTTGATTACAGGTAAGCAGCAGTGATAACACTACAGTCCCTAAGCCAGACATCAGCTGTTGATTGCAATTAAAAATAGGCATAGGATTTTGCCTGAAAAGGAACCGCTAGTTATCAACATGCACAGGTGGGAAAAAAAAAAACAAACAAAAACCATTGACAAAACCAGCGATAAATTAAAGAAAAATGAGATTCATGAAGCAAAAGAAAGTAGAAAATGGCATACACATGCCATATCCAGAGTGCAGAAACAAAATAAAAAAAGCTCAATTAACTCCAGTTTTTAAGTTTATTCTCACACTAAATACATTTAGGTTTCTGAAATTCACATGAACTTTCAGCATAAAGGAAAACTGTAGGACTGCCACTTTAAGCATTCATAAATAAATAACCCATAAAACAAAAGAAAGTTAAGTTCTCCAGAAATTCATTTCAGAAAACCTTGCAGGCTTAGTGTGGCTTTTTACAGCTTATCAACAGTGAAGCTGCACAAAAGTAGAGCGTTTTACTAAAATTAAACTGATTAAAATGTAATAGTTTCTTATTTGATCTGCTTCACACATAGGCAATATTACAATCACATTAAATATTTGGATAAGGACTCACTGACATTTTGATATATGTTTGCCCTTTGAAGAATTTCTTGCTTCTCTCTTGGTTCAAAAAATAAATTCCAAAAATTGAGCACAAAAATGCAAAAAAAATTTCTTCAGTCTGGTATTAAAAACTGTTGGCTGTTCTACTGATTAGGAATCAAGCTAATGAAAGAATAAGAGAACTGACTCACGCCAAATGAGCTTACAAGATCTTCCTTAAAAAAAACCCAACCAACCAAACAAAAAAACCCAACAAACAAAATAGGCTTGTCAACACAAACTTAAAGTTCCACACTAATTCATGCTGTGGTTCTTACATAAAAAAAAAAATTTCTAGTCTATTTTCTTTCTAACGGCTAAGAACAAATGTATGTTTTCCTATGCATACAGATGGCAGAGCAAAACTAATTTTGAAAATAAAAAAATTTGCCCACTACTGCAATATTATCCACACCTTAGTATGAGAACAACAAAGAAACATATAGTGCATTTTAAAAGACTTTTCTTATAGCTCTTCTCTACTCTTGTCTCAAGCAGCATAGATAAGTACAACCTCTTTTATTCTTGAATGATTTGCCTATGCTAACAGAAGACAGTGTTCAATATCAGTATTATTCCGTCATTCTACTATGGAATCATCATCAGCTACCAAAGTTTAGCCAAACAGCTTTAAAAACAGTGACAAAGTTTACAATATACTTAGTAACATTAAGATATTACTTCTTTTCACTGCATAGCTAAAATTCTTGCTACGGCTTTGCACAATATACCACAACTCTGAAATACAGTGATTTCTTTTCAAAGCATTCTCTTACAGGCAATGCAAAAATACTTGCTGATTTAACCTTGTGTGTTGTAGTGGTTTGGTTCAAAATATCCATTACTTACTTATTCTCCTTCTGTGAGATAAGAATTAGGAGAAAGCAAAGCAGGCACAGAACTTAAAAGAATATAAAGAAGTTTATTAACATACCTAAAAGAAAGAAAAAAGTCAGACTAAACCTTCAGAACACTTCTCCTCCCCCCATCTTTCTCCCTTCTCCCACTGACAACGTAAAAAGACAACCCTTGAGATTTTTTTGGTCAGTTTACCACCTCTATAATAATCTCTTTCTTCAGTTCACTTAGGGAGAGGAGTCTCTCTTGCTCATGCTATGGAGACATCTCCACAAGAAACAGTTCTCTCATGGCTTCAATGTCACAGCAAGACAGCCGCCCAGGTTGGTTCTCTGCTCACAGGTGAAAGTCCCTTCCTTCGACTTAACAGCTTTCCCCACAACTGCTTTTGAGGGTCCAATCTTGAGCTACTGGGGTACCATTTTAAGGTTGAGCTGTTCAGAAGCAAAGGTTCTCTTCACCTATGTCTGGGAGCATCTTCATCTCTAGGAACAGAGGTCTTCTTCTTCCCTGGGAGCAAGGGTCTTCATCACTTTCATCTCTCTCTGTTCATGCTTCTCATCAAATCACAGCTACTTCAACATTTGCTGGTTTCAGCACAGATACTTTTGCTCACAATTGCAGTTTGAGCACTCCACCCCCCACTGCTTTTATGAAATTACAACAGGTACTCTAATGTATCATAGTCCATCACCATAGCTCTACAGCAGAATTTCAGCTTCTAAGCTTGAAGCATCTCCTCCTTCTCCTCTCTCGGGGTTTTCAGGTTTTTCTTCTTCACTGACTTTGGTGTCTTTATGGTGTTTTTTTCACGTGCCTTCACCTTTCCCTTTCTTTTGACTTGGGAGAGGATTGATGTCTGCAGGCTTCATCTGTTCTGGATCTGAATCTCACCTGGGCCCTGCAGCTGGAATTCCCTTATCGCTGTTGGTCACCTGCTCTTTGCCGGGCAGCAGCCTGAGATGAATTTCGGCCGCACTGGGTGAGGGCCGGCCTGGCCTGGCTGTACCGCGCGGCCGCCCGCACGGAGCAGGGCTGTGGGAGGCTGGCCTGCACTGAGGGGGCTGCGCCGGGCGTCCAGTGAGCAGAAGCAGCTGAGATCTCAGCCAAGCCGCACCACGGCTGACCCGGCTGGGCCGTGCCGAGCAGGGCCCAGCCTGGCCCTGCTGGCCGCACCGCGGGTTCCCAGTTACCTGTCTGAAAGCTGGAAGCAAGAGAGGCTTTCCCGGGCTTTGTTCATTCTTAAATGTAGATCACAGAGGCGTGTCAAGCTTCTTAAGTGGCTTTAAAAAGTTGCCAATATTCAGACTAGCCAGTTGGTTGGTTCTATTGGGTCTGGAGGAAGCTGTAAGCACCTCCTTGCAAAAGAATCACTTCTGTGACTGATGGAGCCCTCTTTAACTAAAGACCCTGCCACTGCAAACAACTTTGCATTTAACCACAGGGCAAGAACCTGCACAGACAGAACAGTAACAAGCTGTCACAAGCTTGTGTAATTGCCCGAAGTTGGACACTTTTGCATCATGGCAAATATGAACCAGGTTAGCTTCTCAGTTGATGATCACAGGGCTGGAACACATCTCTACAAAGTCAGGTTGAGAGGTGGGATTGTTCTGCCTGGAAAATAGAAGGCTTTGGGGAAACCTTACAGCAGCCTTTCAGTACCTGAAGAGGACCTACAAGAAGGCTAGAGAAAGACTTTTTACCAAGGCAAGTAGCAACAGGACATGATGGAGTGGCTTCCAAGTAAGAGAGAACAGGTTTAGATTAGATATTAGGAAAAAACTTTTTACTGTGTAGCTGGTAAGACACTGGAGCAAGCTGCCCAGAGAAGCTGTGGATGCCTCATCTCTGGAAGTGTTCAAGGCCAGGCTGTACGATGCTTTGAGCATCCTGGTCTGATGGAAGGTGTCCCTGTCCATGGCAGGAGAGTCAGAATTAAGTGTTCTTTAAGGTCCATTCCAAACCACAGAGTGGTTCTAGAACTTTCCTTCCTAGTAGGTAACTATCTTGCTCTCCCCCTGAATTAAATAAATAAATAAATATGCACAAAAATAACAGCTGCCCAGGATATCACATCAGCACTGCACAATCACTACACTTGCTACCACCCTATGGTAAATTCAAGTGAACTTTAAGTTTCACAATGCAATTATTTTGTTCTTAGTCATGCTCTTACAGACAGAAGCGACCCAAATAATTTATTACAATTCTAAGCAAGTTTACTCAATTTGGTTTGAAAACATTCACAAGAGGTCTCTGGAAACCATAGAGGAAAATATGTATTTAAAAAAGTAAGGAATTTCTCTGTTCTCTGCTCGTGTCTCCCCAAGGAATATACTTTGGCCAGCCTTCGTCAGAAGACTAAGTTTAATTTCTGTTCTGCTAGTCAAAGGAGCATTGCCACAAAGCCAAAAGGATCACTCCAACATTCTGGAAGAGCAAGCCTAGGGCAAACATACCTACCCCTGCTGTTAGAAGGTAATGGAGTGGTAAGTTACTGCACTTTTAAGTCTCCTAGACTGATTAATCATTGCAAATCAAACTCTGGGGTTTACAACCCTTGAGAAGCCTGGCTGATCTAAGCATCAGTTTAAGTGCACAACAACCACTTCTCAACAATCCAGGCTAGCAGTGCTGCTACACACACCTTCAAACATTGAGGGAATGTAAGTCACATACAGTTTTTAGGGGCAGGGGGATGATCTCCATTTGATGGACCACTTGCAAACTTTTTAGTCTGTGCATCGTAAGTACCAAATTATTCTTTTTTTGAGTACCTTGTTTTTGAGTACCCTGAGAAGATGCCAATGTTGAAGAATGGTTAGAGGATCAGGGACATGGATCATTGATAGAGCTGCAGGGTACAGATCAATAAAAGAGCTGTACAAGCAAATGCCTGCATGAGAAAAGCCTGCATGAGAAACAAGCCTGAGAACCAAAAGGGAGTTTTAAGGAGGTACAGTGCTGTGCTGATAAGATGTACTGACCATGAGAGGGGAGGAAGAACTTTGATTTCTCAAGTTAAAACATAAATAGTAGAAGCTTGCCAATGTAGTCTTTTATCTAACCCAATTATGTAGAAACAAGAATGCGCTCTCATAAGTTTTAACCAATCAAGAACTGACAAGCATGTATACTCATACTATATAACTGCCTCTGTATTACCAATAAACGAAGTTTGCTTTATCAATCACACTGATTGTCTGCATGTCTTCCCTCGCCGAAGTCAGCAAGATGCCACTGCAACACTAAATTAAACCTAGGCATAATAAAAAATTCTCCTAAACCAAATGTATGAATTTGTGACACCAAACAGTTTTACAAGACCAATTTTGCAGATATACCTGAAATTTTTTTCTCTCTAATGCAGCATGCCTCTACAACTTTATGAGTAAAGGTCCACAGTAAAGGAGATATCTTGTTCCTGCATTCAGAGGTTCACACTTCAGCAATTATTCTTATTATGTACAGTTTCTCCAGCTGTTTTAAAACTTTACTCTTGACATATCTTCAAGACAAGCTGTGATAGGTCCCCAGTTTGGAGTAGAGGGCCATAATACACTAAAAACTGTGTGTGTGAGAGTACGCCAAGTAATCAATGTATCAATACTTTATACTTGTGCAACACAGCAACCATCCACCAATTTTAAATTTAAACAAAGCACATAAACATTCGAAGTTCTTATTAAAACAAGCTGTTATTCACAGCATTGATTAGAAAGTCAAAATTTAATTGTTATGAACCCCAGCCTAAGTATCCAGTGAGGATATTGACAAATAATTAGTAATTCAGCACTAGGGGGAAAAAAAAAAAAAAAAAAAAAGCAGGACCAGGAAACACTGGAAAAAGATGCGGTTAGAAAATATTTACCTACATTACAGCTTTCTATACAACCAAAACTATTACAAGATTTGCTACAAGATCTTTTATTCATAAATTTGAGACACATGCATCTAAACTTCTCCCATAACCAACATCACAGTAGTTACAATCATAACAGACAGTTTTTAATGAATCAGATGTTAACTTGGGTTTCCACTGAACATAAACACTGACTGCCTCTATTCTAATAAAAACGTAGCTCTTTCTAAATCAGCTGACAGTAGGAAGAATAATTAGAGTGAAATTATTTATAAACTGTGGCCCCTTCTACTCAGAAGAAAATGGATTAATTCTTTAGGGATTACTACAATGAAGGAGCAAACAATTCCGTTTTTTCCAAACTGAAGCATGATCACATTGATCGAGAGATACTAAACTCATATTCCAAGCATAGGAAAATTTCTCACTACACACCTGGTTTTAAAAAAAGCTTATAGACATAGTTACACAATTCAAATCAATAGCATTTTTCATCCTATCTTTGCAATGATTGGGGGAAAAAACCCCAAAAAAACAGAACTGAAAAAAGGATTCAGGGAAAATGATCTGTTGGCTTTAATGTACAGTTCAAAAAAGCTGAGTAGTCAGTCCTAAACCGAATTTGTCTTACCTATTTTCTTCACATTCAGCCATTTTAACTTGTATTAAATCAGTTCTCAAATGCATTCACATAAGTGTTTACAGTGAAAACATAAAGCACTTAAATGAAAACACTTGCTGTTAAGAATGGCAGGTCTCTTTCTATAGCTACTAACTAAAAATGAGATCTTAAGTTTTTCCAGATCAACTGCAGAATATTCACTCACTGTTAAAAATCTTTGCCTAAAGAGATTATCACATTTGAATGGTAAATAGCTACAACAGATGTCAAAGTTGCAATCTGCATAACAGCAAGTCACTGAAAACAAAATTCAGCATTGTATTATGTAACCTCTAACTGCAGGTAACTACACTGGTTTCTCTAACTCTGGAGGGTCAGTGAAAGAACAAACACTATTACTTTAAAAGAAGAGAAATCAGCTGTAGAAAACTTATATCAGATATTTGCAATATTAATTTAAATACTGCAGTCAACACTGGATTCATCAGTAAAGACAATGGTAACTCACTAAACCACCAATCATACGTTCTTTTCTAAGATGCGAACCATCATAACTGTGACATAACATGGTATCTTCTTTGCTTGTGTACAGTTCTTTCACATTTTTGGTGAAAAAAACCAACACATCCTGCATATGTGTGTGTGCATGTGTTGGGAAGGAGTAAAACAGAGCGGAAAGTTAAACTGTGAAACCAGTAACTCTTCCTAAAAGCTGCAGAGACATCAGAACACACCAATCCTCATACCACTTGTATTTGTTAAAAACCACAGAAGAAAAATGCATAAAATATTAGCTCTGATTTTAGTGTGCTATCTGCATTCTCATGAAACTAATTAGTAGATCTGAAGTATTTAAGAGGATGATAAACTATTTCAAGTTACTCTGGAAAGTTATTTACTGGACTGTGAAAAAATAAACTTTAAGACATCTGCATGTGTTTGAGTATAGCTGACTTAAAACACTACGTTGTCCTCATTCTCTAGTTGCAGAGAGGTAACAAAATGATGGCAAGAAGGAAAGTCAAGGCTTCCAGAATGACAATCACCTTGGAACTACTTGTTCCCTACCATACCATGTTTGACCCACAGTAGACCTGCTTTCCTTTCTTCAACTTTGGTGGTAAATTGTATTCAAAAATGCTGCTCTGAAACTACTCCACTGTGCATGCTGCACAAATGCAAATGAAATGAGAAAGTAAATTAATTACGATAGAACTTGGAGGCAGCAACAGGTAAATGTAGTCGGGTTTTTTGCTTTATAATCTAATTTTCTCTCCAGAAAGTTTTATATCTGATCTGAATTAGATTCACCAATAAACATGAAAGTGTATTTCCTGAGATTCTGCATCAACCTTGGGTATTGGTAATAACAACAACAATCCTTCCAGAAAACACACATCCCTCTTCCCTTTTGAAAATGCACATGCTTATTTGCAGAGAGGACTAAATTGTCTTGTGGTGCTTCAAACAAAGTTGAATCTACTCAGCTGGGCAGCAGAGAAGGGGAAAAATAGAAATTGAAGAAGGGAAAAAGTGAGGTATCTTCCAGCTAACAGGATCTCAGGAAGAAGAATATCCTTCCCCATAAAATCAGGTGAGGCTTTCTAGAAGTCTGTCCTAGAGATAATCAAAGTAAACACAAGAACAACCACACCTCTGCATTTTTTGCTGACGCTAGCTTCATATTTCACCACCTCCACCCAAATATAAACTCTCCTAGAAATGTGATTAGAAGCTTAAGCACAAGCAAAAACTAGGATGTTTATTCACACCATCACTTTTCCTTCTTCAATTAAATTATACCTAGGAGCAAAAGAAAAAGCCTGCCTCAAATAAATCCATGTAAATGTGGTTCTTCAAGCCTCTAGCCTAAAACTATCTGCAATGCAATGCCTATTTCACTGCTGGTTAGAAATGTCACTGTCACCAAGGTTACAGCATTTGAAAATGTACTTTTCATCCACTGTCAATACAGACACATGTCTCTAGTGGCATGAAGTAACATTAACCTGTCTCATCTCTTTCCACACAAGCCACAGGTGTGTAAACACAGGTATAACTGAAGGCAGGAGTGAAACTCCCCCCAGCTTGAACACGTAGGAAGGTCTGCTTGCACTCTCATCTTCTGTCTGGCACCTAACAGTATGTATGCTTTACTGACAAAATGGAGGTGTAGAAAACAGAGATGTAATTCACCTGAGATGTACTCCTGCAGTGTAGGTAGGGACTAAAGGAGATTTCTGTGCTTATTCACTCCTCCCTTCAGCAGTAGGGAGAGATGACCCAGAGGCCAGCACTCTCCCTATCACCATAAAACTGTAAGAATATGCAACACCCTGTGGTTTCCAGGTATACCAAACCCTTAACCCTAAAAGCACTCAAGAACAGATTTCTATGAAGGCACATCAAAGTCAGAATCTACTGTTAAAGTGGTTTTGAAGACATACTTGTCAGAGTACAGATTTTGGCCTATCATATCTCACAAAATCTCAGCATCACAATATCTCATTTGCAGTTCCAATGACACCTAAACAACCAATTAACGGGTTTGTAGGCCATCTTTCACCATTAAGACAAAGAACTTCTGAAGGGGATTTCTGAAGAAAAAGGTAATTACATCCATTTAACAAAGGTCTCTGCAACTGGAACTTTTTGAGAAAGAAGGAATAAATTGATCTGTAACATGTTTGCCCCCATTCTAGTTTCACTGTAATGTTTATCTCGTTGTCTAAAACATATATGGTTATTAAACATGACAGGCAAGCAATTATCCAGAATCAGTCAACTCTTTTCCAAGTACAATTTTATGAGTTATACAAGCTCCATATTTGAAGCATTATTTTTACTAACTTTTATCATTCCTAGAAAATTGAAGAAAGATGGTCTAATCTGCAGACACTTTTAAGGGCACAATTAAAACCAGAAATAAGTCACAGATATGCAGCAGAACACACATAATACTTCTCAGTCCATGGCAGGTACTTAACCTTTGCTTACTAAAAGAACCCTAAGCACAACTGTGGACTTCAGCAAACATTATGTTTGTCAAGGTATCTAGAAAAGTTTATCAACAAAACTTTACAGATTTTTCACCAGGAAGCTAATCTAGAACATGGCTTTTCTCATGCTACTCAGCTCACAAAACATTAAACCTAGAAAGCTGAAAATTTCTCTATTCAAAAATTTCAACTGAAACCACAAGATAATATACTGGACTTGAGTTGTCTTGGTTCCGTATTCTAGTGAAGACTTCCATGTAGGAAACACAAATACTAAAATAGGAAAAACTGAAACAGTTCTGAAACAAATAATTACTTGATTTTAATAATTAGACAGACCAAAAGTCTGACATCTAATGACTCTTTCTGTCCTTATCCACCTAGGGTAAGAAATCATAATCTAGCAAAGTTCCCTTTTACATTTAAATTGGATTAAAAGAAGTTCATGGGAAAAGAAGTTGGGCAGTTGGGTTTTGCTTGATTGTTTTGTTTTTGTTCATGGTTTTTTTGAAGTCTATGGTGACATTTTACAGACCTTAGCATGATGGCACAGATCATCTAGGGCAGCTTACTAAATTACAAAGTAGTAACTAATTGATACAGTCCAATTTTGTTAAAAATACCATATGGAACAGAAGGCCTGAAGTTGGGCGCCCATTTAGTGTAAGTCAAGTATTTACTTGTTGGGGTTCAGGATTTCTTCCTTTTGTTTCTTCCTCTTCCATGGGAATTGTTGGTCCCATATGTTGCTAAGATTACAATTATACGAAACCGGAGTATAGTAGGAGAAACAAAAGAAGTTGCCCCGGGAAGGGTGTGGCTCGATACTCTCTATGGGGGGGGGGGCGGGGGAGATCTCCTGACAGTGTAACTGGGATATGAGCGGAGATGCCGTTGAGACTGGCGCGGGGGAATGAGGTTGGAGGCGGAGCAATGCTTGCAACCTCTGTGCTCTCCAGGCGTCTGGAGGGAGAGATGGTCGGAGTCTTGCTGTGTGGCGGGGAGGAGTTGTCACTCCCCGGGCCGGTATGCCTCAGTCCTGGTCCGTTCTTCTGTCGTGGGGTGAGCTTCTGCCTGTTGAGAGCAGCTACTGAACTGGGACCTTATTAACATCCTACTCGCTAAAAAAAGAGGACTTTCACCATCTGCTGGGGTGCCTCAGGGGAAAGCCCCAGGATCCTCGAGCCCCCTACCCCTCCAAGGGAGCCTTTTCCTTGCCCTGCTGGGGAGCCAGGTGCTCCGGCCCCACCCCTGCCTGTTTTTTTGGCACGCTGCTTCATGGTTTCTTTGCTACACTGTACCCCCGCACATCCTGCCTGCCGGGGTGACCCTCGGTCGCAGCTATAGCTGCCGAGTTTTCAGATACATCTCATCTACCACTCCAGGATGCTGCTCAGCCCTGCCTTCCCAGCTTGCTTCTCCTGAGGTTCCTGCTACAGCTCCTTTTGCTATCCAGAGGGGTGCACCAGGATCAGCTGCCCCTGGGGATTCATAAAGAAAGCCCCTTCTCCATCCGTTCCCGGCGGCTGCGCCCGCCATTGTGCACGCGGAGAGAGACGGCCGGGCCCACGCCACAGCGCCCCCTGCAGCCGCGGGCACTCATCACCCCCGCCCTGCCCGGAGCCAGCAGCGCCCCTGCCGGCCGTGAGCATAACTGCACTGAAGGGGAAAGCGCCTCAAGAGCGGGAGGAGACTGATAGCGGGTTTTCTGTTCTTGTTTGTTGGTGCTTGTTTGCCTTGTTATACATACACACACTAGTAAAAACCCGCTATTCCTTTTTTCCATATCTTTGCCTGAAAGCCCCTTAATTTCAAAGTTATAATAATTTGGAGGAGAGGGGGTCATATTTTCCACTGCAAGGTAGGCTCCTGCCTTCCTTAGCAGACACCTGTCTTTCAAACTGAGACATTACCAAATCACTGAAATCCACAGAACTACTCTCCACAGCACCTACTCTCATCAGTATTTGTAGGTGCAGAACTTGAATACCGTATTGGAATATTCCACAATAGCACTAAAAAAATCACACAAAAAAACGCCAACCAACTGAAAAAAAACCCCAAACCCAACCCAATCAAAGAGCTAATCAAGTCTTAGGGATCTATAAGTCTTATCAAAAATACTATAAATACATAAAAACATTTCAAGAACATCTCAACCAAGGTGCAGTAACTGCAAAAATTAAAATATGATTAGGTAACAGTTACAACTAGTAGACACCACATGTAATCACAACTCTTTCTATACATTTCATTTTGTGGAACTCTTACAACAGTTAAGTTTCCAAGTCAGTCATTCCAGACCTCATGTAACATAGATTTACAGCAGTTTCACAACATACATTACAGGAAAGAAATAAAAAAATATAACCTGGATTTGTAGAACCATCCTCCACAACCTGAAAGCCAAATCCATTCACCTCCTGAATTCTGTATGTCATTAGCAAATTCACATTTTACTCAGTAACAGAAAGTTAACTTCAACCACCACATGGTGAAAGCAGTTAGACCAAATTAAATTATTTCACCATTGTTTGAAATGGATCAGTGACAAGGCCCCTTTGTCTCTAGAATCAACTGTTCATAGCTAAATACAAGCCAGGTAACTACACTGTTTTAAGGATCCCAATATGTATTCATGTCAGAGACGTAGTTGGAAGCAGTCTACACGCTCATAAGGCAAAGTCAGATTCCCTGTTCTTTTAAGGCAGGTGGCATGATGACATCTAGATAGCATCTGGACAGGCAGTGGGACACATCTTGATATACAGGAGATACTCATTAGGAGAACCAGTGTCAAGAAAGATCAGTATTCACCCTTCCATCATGAAATCACTGACCTCTGAAGAGCAGTAAGAGAAGGAACATGAGAAAAACAACAAACCAAAAAATTCTCTCACACTTGTCATGACTAACAAGCTATCTAACCACACAACAGGAAACAACTTTCTGTAAGAGCATTCTCTCTTTTGGTTCAGCTTCAATGAACAGTTTTCAAAGACGGTTTTCTAAACCAGTTTGTTGAATTCGTTTTAGTCACCTATGAAAATATATTCTCATGCCATACCATCAAGAAGTCAAGTTTGATCTTTCTACTACCTGGTGAAAGAAAGAAAATGAGACGAGAAACAAAACGGAATGATGAGAAGTTTGCAGCCAAAGGGTTCATTCTTAGGAAACAAACAAACAAAAGGTTAAAAAAACTGTGTTTTGCTTCAGTAAGCAGAATCCTTCTAAAAATATTTCATTTGTCAAACATTAAGCAAATCATGCATTACATTAACACACAGCTCTTGCATCAGCCAGAGGTTTACAGATCTGAACATGTCAAAGAGCGCAGCCTGGCAACAAATCGCAAAGATCTGATCGCAAAGATACTGGCTAAGAGGATGAAAGAATGCTCAGACTGGGAGAATATAAAATACTGAAGAATAAGAATGTACTAAAAGTGTTTATTACCTTTAGGACTGTATCCTCCTTGGTAATTTCATAAATATTTAGAACTACACTGAGTCATGATTTACTTAAAGATGCATTGAAAAGCATGACTGATTAAAAAAAAATAGTTAATTTCTAACTTCTTACAGCAAGCTGATCACTGAGACTATATTTCTTGGACTCTTCTTTTTCCTCAGTTTCATTTGCCAAACAGTTTTTGAAAAGAGGTTTTACTAGTATCAGGTTTTAATGTTGACTCCGGCGAGGGAAGACATGCAGACAATCAGTGTGATTGATAATGCAAGCTTCAGTTTATTGAAATTCAGACTTCGCTTTTATACACTCAAATATGCCTACTTGTCACTTCTCTATTGACGCTGGGTAAAAAGCTACATTTTGCACGTATTGCTAATGTTGCGATTTGGGAAATCAGGGTTCTTCCTCATCTCTCATGGCCAGTACATCTTGTCAGCACGTCCTGTTGTTTATCTATAACAGGATTGTCAAGAACACTGCGTTTGTGTCCTTGCCTTCTTTCTTTATTCTCATGATTTCTGTTCTCACGATTTCCTTTCTCTGCAGCTAGCAAGAGGCCTGCTGATTTCTGCAGTTAGCAAGAGGCCTGCTGATGTCAAGCTAAAAAGGTGTTTGCTTGTACAGCTCTTCCAGGGACCCATGTCCCTGATCCTCCAACCATTCCTCAACAATGCTTTTAATTTGGTTGAACACAGCCTAGCATAACTCACAATGGCAAAAACACTGCAGTGTCTTCACTTAGTGAAGATGCAGAGATTTAGCAAGTTCTTCAACTACACCTGCTCCGTTCGGGCTATGATGGCCCACAATACTGATTTTTGACTAAACACAACCAAGACAGAAATCTTCAGAGTGTCATAGAAAAGAACATAATGACAAGCTAAAGTAAAGATGCTATAGATAAGAAACTTCACAAAGATGATGAAATAGAGACAAATTTTACAGCATAAAATTTAGCTCTAGCAACAGTACTGCAATGTCGGAGAGTTAAAAATGACTAATTTTAAGTTATCCATTATTTAAACAGATGTGCTGTGGATAGCTTATTTTTATTTTGTTTATTTTGCTCTTCAGCCTAAGAATTGGCGCAAGTATCCAAAGGCCTATTCTGAGGGAGGAGCTGCACACTTCAATGTATTTCACATTTTTAGTAGGTGAGCATAATTTCAAAATGCAGTAGTTATCACAATGAATGGCAAATTAACTATAACTGGTAAACTATTCTAGTTTAGAAAATATTGCCTTCAGACTGAAAAACGTAAAAAAAAAAAAGTAACTGACTGCTGCAGGAATCTACTGATGTATCAGGTTATAGACTTTTGCTTGGACTTTTCCATCTAGAAGTAACACAGTTGGCTCAGAAACCATGACGTAGATACACATTCCAAAATGATCTTGTAACTTGGATGACTTAAGTTTTATGTCGTTGTAAACTCCTTCTGCATATTATTTTCTCCATAATCAATATCTGCTAATCAATGCTTATTAATGAGGACAAAAAAAGTAGCAGAAAGAAGTATTAATATACAATATTTATTTCCCATATTTCTATCTCAGTAAAAGCTGCATGATTATGCCATTCCAATGCTTCCCCACGAGAAGCTTCTAAAGCAAAGTAGACAAAAGACGACATAGCTAGGACATTTGTTACTTAAGAGCAGTGCTCAAAAACCATGGCTATCCATGTGTATAAATAAAGACCATGTCTTTAAGTATGATCCTAGAAAAATGAAACATTTACTTCAAATTACAGTAACATATCTAGAAAGCAAATATACAGCATCATGTCTTCACACCTTCAGCATTCACCCTTAAGTTACAACCTAGAAATAACATCGTTCCATGGCAGATCACTTTAGATAAGCTCGAACTACATTCAAGTGCTTTGGTTTTACGTCACAAGCAGCAAAAAAATAAGCCATGTTTATCAAAGCCAGAAGGGGGTGCTCTGAATAACCGAGGCGGAGGGTACTGAGCATTTGCCTTACACTACTAAAGAGGTCAAAAGCATGCTGTCTTGTTTTCATTTGGGAGCTCACTCAACTTCACATTACCATGCCTTTTTTACAAAAAAAAAAAAAACCCAACCAAATAAACAAACAGTAACAACAACAAAAAAAACCCAAAATAAAAAATCCGAAAGCACTCCTTTTAGGAAAAAGGAAATACTTCAATTTGTATTACTGTCATCACAAGGGCATATTAATCTGTGACACAAAGCTAGCAAAACAAAGACCTGACAAGTGTAAATTCCAGTTTTGTATTCCATGGTTTCCAAGCTGTTTAAGATACTACCAAGGAGATATATGAAACGCAAAAAAAGCCAAAAAGCCTATGCTACGGGTTTTACCTACACAATGCCTATTCTGACATAACTAGTTCAGATCTTCTCAATGGGATTGTGCAGAGTTGACCCCTTATACCGAATCATGTCCTGAAAGAAAAGGCCCCAGTTCATTTCCGCCAAGTGTAACACAGTATTTCATCTCAGCCAGCACTTTGGTGCATCAGCCTCCCCCCACCCAACACGAGAAAAAGATACGCACATTCCAATCAAGCCTTTCTCAGCGGGACTCACCCAGTTCCCCCCTCCTTCCCTCCCTTCCTCCCTCGCCCTAGGCCTTGCCAGGTTCCCAAATCACCTCTGATTTTAGGTTTCATTTTGTTGTAAATAGCAAAACGAAAGGAGAAAGCTTCCAAAGCGAGGATTCTTACCCTTGAAATCCCGCCATGCGCGCAAATAAGGAGGGTGAATTGTTTTTCCTTTCTTTTTTTTTTTTTTTTTTGGACGGGAGATGAAGGGGGGGGGGGGAAGAAACAAAAGCCTACACGGAGGAGCGGCTAAGCAGCGGAGACTGAGGGAGAAGGCGGAGACCCTGGTGGAGGAGCAGGGCGAGCGTCAGCCATGTTGTGTGTGTGTGTGCCTGTATGAGTGTGTGTGTGTGTGTGTTGGTCCAGTATTTACAAACCTGCAGCTGCAGCAGCGCTTGGAGCCTGGGAGAGAGAGGGGAACGCAGGGAGGGAGAGGGAAGGGAGGAGGGAGGAAAGGAGAGAGGGAGGGGGGGAAAGCGGCACAGCAGACAAAGGATCGCAGCAACGCGGAGCGAGCGGGGCGCACACGCACCGCGCCGGCGCTGTCTCCCGCGGCCTCGACTCCCCCGCCGCCCTCACACCCCCCTCGTCCCGCTTTCCCGCCTCCACCTCCCCCGGGAAAGGCTTATCCGCCAGCAGCCCCTCGGCGGGGCCCCAGCCCGCACACAATAGCTCCGCAGCGGGGAGAGGGGGAGGGTACCGCTCCCCTCCGGCTGGATGCGGCGCGGGGCCGTGCCGGGGGAGGGCGGCAGAGCCGCGGAGGCCGGGAAGGGCGGCGGGGGGTTGCCAAGCAGCCGGAGCGCTTGCGGGGGAAGGGAGAGCAGAGACGACACCGCCAGACCGGAGCCGCCGCGGCCCCGATGCCGCCTACGGCTTCCGTGCGGGGAGGATCCACGATGTGAGAGCCCCGAGGGAGGCGAGGCGCGGCCGGGCTGGGAGCGCCGGTCCCCCTACAGCGACTCCCTCCGGCTCTGCCCGGTACTGGGCCGGGCCAGGCCAAGCCAAGGGCGGCGCGACGGGCTGCGCTCCCCCCGTCCCCTCCCTCGCCCCGGTCGCTCACCTGCCGGCGGGGCGGGCGCCCGCGGGTGCCAGCGCTGCCGCTCAGCCCCTCCCGGCCGGGCCGCTCAGCTTCTCTGCGGCGGCGGCAGCAGCGGCGGCGGGCACATCCGCTCCCCTCGTCTCGCTTGTCCCCCCCCGCCGCCTCTGCCTCCTGCTCGCCTCTGCCACATTTGGATCCCCCTCTCCCTACACGAGCTCCTCCGCCAGGATAGAGGCCTCCTCACCTTCCTGCCAAATAGTGAGCCTCCCGCATCGCGCCGTTCAAAACACAGGGCCGGGGCCCGCCCTCCTCCCCCGCGCCGCCCCCCCGCCGGCGCGCAGGGCGCACTGCGCCTCCCCGACTGCGGCGGGCGCGGGGGAGCCCCACCCGCCCCGCCATGGAGAGGGTGCGCGGCCTTGGGAGTGCGCCTGGCGGGCAGCGTGCTCCAGACGTGCCCCAGACGTGCCCCAGGTCACCGTTCAGCCTTCTGTGTGTACAGAGAGTCACGGAACCATCATAGAATGTCCTGTGCTGGAAGGCACCCACAAGGATCATCGAGTCCCAACTCCCGGCCCTCCAGGGGACATCCCCAGGAGTCACGCCATGTGCCTGAGAGCATTGTCCAAACACTTCTTGAACTCTGTCACGTTTGGTGCTGAAGAAGGTCAAGAGTGTAGTGCAGATGCCAGAAGGCCGACTAGCATTTCACCTGAGCAGGGAAAGTATCTGTAAATAATACAAGCAAATAACTGCATTTTGTATGAAAATTGTCTTCTCATTTTAAAAGAGGCAACATTACTGGGCGAAAGAAGGAGTAATTCCTTCAAAACTTAAAGGGTTCCCTGAAAATATGTTCATCTATGCAATAAGGACATGAAAAAAGTGGGGAAGCCTTCAAAAACCTGTGCTGAACAAGAGCAGTAGTTACAAATTCTTACCCTCTCTTGAAGGGCTGTCCTGCATGTCCCTGGCAGGCTGAGAGACAGTACCTGAGGGAGCAGTAAATGGAAAACTTGCAAGTAATCAAGACTTGTTCAGCAATTGACAGACCATAGATAAGTGTCATCTTTTCAACTGTTAGTGTCAGATGCCAGCACATCTAGGAGAAAAGTTGTACGTTTCTTAATCCTATTTTCTAATTCATGAGGTATGCATGATCTAGATGGAGTGGGACACAAGGAAGAAATTTGGTAAGCCATACCAGAAATTTAGAGATGAGACTGTGGCTAAGGCATTAATCACAGAGGGGGGGAAGTAAAATTATCTGTAAATGTGTTGCTGAAAATATGATACAGCATCATCAAATCCTAGTCCATCGCTTTGGTAAATCATTCAAGCACAGACATCTAAGATCCATTCATACTGTCACGGTGACAGCAAAATGGGAAACATCCGTAAGATTGTTACCTTCTAACAAATTTGTTTAGTAATGAAAGCAGGTGAATAGCTGGTCTGCCGTAACAAATCAAACTCGTACCTTTTTCTGAAGCAAGGCTTGGCAAGAAACTAAGTCAGTTTGGGGAAGGGAAGATTTAGTTCAAGGAGTGGACATTTGGGGTTTCTTAGTTCAACAGTAGCAAGTGCACAGGGTAAGATCCCAAGTCACATTTACAGATCACATAATTCATGAATTCTGTGCCTGTGACAGAAAATAAAATACAGATATGTGAAGGTACAAACATACATACTTTACTTAAAATTCTTATTTGCAGAACAGGAGAAGAATTGTATTTTCAGTTAGTCCTTTGTTGTTTCCACATCTCTTAATTTCATCAGAGGGACTGTATCCCCAGTAATTCCTATGACAAAAGAGTCCTGAGCTTCTGAGAGATTATTCATTTGCAATTTAAAGAAATAAATTTCTGAGAGAGAGAAAAGAGAATGAGAAACAATCAAGTGGGGGACAAAGATTGGCAAATATGAGGGTACAGGTTAATTACCTGTACCTGAGGGTACAGGTAATGCCATGCCATCCCAGCAGGATTGTGAGATCTCTAACCAGCTTTGCATATCACTGAGATATGACAAGACAGTTGTTGAGATGGGCAATTATTGGTTAAATTTTCCTGAAATTAAAACAGGCGTAGAGTCATAGAATGGTGTAGGTTGGCAGGGACCTTCAAAGATCATGTAGTCCAATGCCCCTGCAATGATCAGGGACATCTTCATCTAGATCAGGTTGCTCAGAGTCCCATCCAATCTGACCTTGAGTGTTTCCAGGGATCAGGAATCTACCACCTCTCTGGGGAACCTGTTTAAGTGTTTCACCACCCTCATCGTAAAAAATTGCTTCCTACCATCTCTAAGTCCCCACTCATTTAGTGTATAATCACTGTCCCTTGTTCAGTTGCTACAGATACTGCTAAAAAGTCTGTCCCTGTCTTTCTTACATCCTTTGCTTAAGTACTGAAGACCTCTCTAGTGCCTTCTCTTCCTCAGGCTGAACCATCCCAAATCTTTCTGCCTTCCTTCATAGCAGAAGTGCTTAATCCTTTTGATCATTTATGTATCCCTCTTCTGGACTCACTCCAACAGATCAATGTCATCTGTTTGCTGGGACCCCAGAGCTGGATGCAGTGTTCCAGGTGGGGTCTCACCAGAGCAGAGCAGAGGAGCAGAATCCCCTCCCTCCCCTGCTGCCCACGCTGCTTTGGATGCAGCCCAGGACACGTTTGGCTCTCTGGGCTGTGAGTGCCCATGGCTGGGTCATGTCCAGCCTCTCATCCACCAGCACCCCCAAGTCCTTCTCCCCAGGGCTGCTCTCCATCTGTTCATCCCCCAGTCTGGATTGATACTGGGGGTTGCCCTGACCCAGGTGCAGCAACTTGAACTTGGTGTTGTTAAACCTCATGAGATTCACATGGGCCTGCTTGTTGAGCTTGTCCAGGTCCTTAAGGATGGTATCTTATCCCTTAGTTGTGTCAGTAGCAACTCTCAGTTTGGTGTCGTCTGCAGATTTGCTAGGGGTGCACTTGACTCACTGTCTGTGATGCTGATGAAGACGTTAAACAGTACTTGTTCCCCTGGAGATCCTTGAGGGACACCACTTGCCACCAATCTCCATCTGAACACTGAGCTGTTGAACGCTATTCTCTGGATGCAAGCATCCTACCAATTCCTCATCTGCTGAACAGTCCACCCATCAAATCATGCATGACTGTTCAGACAGAGGGAATACCAAGATCTGAATATATGTGTGGGACACACTCCGTCATGGAAAGATATTTGCAGTAGCGGCTGCAGTGTTATTTTTCTGAGAGGATTTAATGGTACTAGGATGTATTTGTTCTTTTGAGGTGTCATTGACTGTAGCAGGATGCTCTGCCTAAGTGGGGGAAAAAACAGATCAAACTTTACCCTATTTGTAAAAATTATCAGTGATAGATAGAGGAAGGGCTCATGCTGCTTTTGGTTTCAAAGAATGCTGAAACCAGCTTGAGTCCTTCATCCCAAAACTAAACATTCTGAGGATGTGAAAAACAATGTTCTGACAGCAGCTGATGTTGCTGAGGAGGCTGCAAAGATCCTGATAAAGAAACCAGCAAGTGATAATACTGTAATTGATTTAAAGCTGCTGAGCTAAAGGCTGCTAATCTGACACATCTGGCCTAGAAACATATACTTGACAGTCAATGACTTTATACTATGAAAGCCCAGTCCCTCTTCTTACAGCAGGGACTTGCAACATGCTCCTTCTAGGAGTGCATGTGGAGATTCCTCCCGTGAGTGGTTACTTTGCCCATGGTCATTGGTATGGATAAGTAACATCAATCTCCATTTAATAGTTGTTAAGCTAGCTTCAAAATTATTGATTTAACAAATGATGCAGTCTACTAGTAGTTACAGTTCTGATTGCAGTCTTTTAGCCTAATCACTGTCATCAATTAAAATAACTGATTTGCTTTCTTCATGTTAATGTATTTGGTTTGCCATCCTCAGTCTTGCAGGACAAAGTCATATACAGGTTCAGTCATACCTGTATATGACTGCATCCTTTAGACATGAATAGTTGATTAAGTCTGGGACTAGGGTTGGATCCAACGCACCTAGACTTCTCTCTGAGGAGTTCAGAAAGCAAGGGGGTCTTTTCTGAACCCTCGTCACAGTGGGAAGATCTCTCTGTTAAGCTCTGTCTTAAGCTTCCATTCAGACCATAAAGTATAAGAACCAATTCCATATACACTTCTTCAGTTCAGATGCCTCTAAGTACCCAGGAAGCCAGACCAAAATGTGCATTGCCAGTAACTCCAGTTACCAAGCCCACCCACAAGCCTTCACATTGTACCACAGGGCTTGTTTCTGAGTTTATGGGCCACAGAACAGAAATGGAATGTGGCTGGTTTTTGAGTGAAATAGTGTTTGGGTTCAACGAGGTCTTGTTCCTGAAGTCATCAGACCACACGTGAAGTCAACAAAGTAATTTCTGGAGAGATAACTGCGGTCCCAGGAGCAAGAACTACATTCAGTCCTGCACACACTGCAGACGTCATAGTTTTGTTATGCTGTTGGAGGGGGGAGGAGCAATTGAAAAGGAAAACTGTAACTACTGTTAATCATGGGCTGCGTCAGGGTTGCTGTAGTTGTTTTCTTCTCTTGGGAACAATGGGAGAGCCATTACCTTGGAAAACCCTCATAGAAAAGGATGATCAGTGCTATCAGCCCATCCCTTCCTCCACCGTCTTAGGTGTGATGATCCCTGAGGAATGGGAGATCACTTGATTTAGAAACACTTGAAACTGACTGCCCATCAAGGCCATTTGTTCTTCCTGCTGAATTGTAAGAGCTCCTCCTGACTGTAGGCAGAGCAGTGGAAATTGAACTGTGTAACCCTTGCAGCTTTGGATCTGACCTGCTTCAGCCAGACTGTGAATCTGTGGATTCCTTGGCACAAGCTTGGAGCTCTCATGTCCATTCAGGTTTTCTGAGGAGGTGTAGGTGGTCTTGTCTGTACAGAGAAGCCCAAGATTGTGCAGCTGCCTGACAATTAATTAGCATTTCCTGTGACTAGGCAAAGTCTTTGTGACCAATACAGGCCCTCAGATGCTGACAAAAGCAAAACCAAATACTATGTTTTGTACTCAATTTTCTTACTTATGGTAGAGACACAGCAGTATTTCTTCAAATGCAGGAGTAGTCCTTCAGAAGGATTCCTTTAAAATTTTCTCCTTCTTGTCATCTATGAACCAGGGAAACAAAAAGAGGATGGGGGAGCATTTCAAAAATCCCTGCTAAAAAAAGCACAGGTTGCAAGTTCTTTATACAGTTCTGGTGGCCTTGCTGAGCTGTTGTTTGTGCTCCTAGCTTTTTGGTTCCTTTAGGCTGGAAAGCCTTCCACTGGAGCTTGGCAAGTATAACGTGATATAATGGGACATTTTGTTACAACATAAGACGAAGAAACTTTAATTCCTGGAGACCCATAAACACTCTTCATTTGGCTCCCTGTATCTTAAGAGGCATGAATTTGAGGCCATCATATTGTGAACTCAAAAAGCAGCTTAATCCAGTTATTAGTATCCTGGTTTTTTACAAAGTGTTGTACAAAAACTTCTTAGAATTTTGGAATGCTCTAAATGCTGCCTAGTTTCTCTGGGAATAGAATGGCTGAAATCTCCCACAAGCTTTGAATGCTGTTGGGATGCTTTGGGTAGGAACCAGGTTCCCTCCAGTTCCAGAAACATTTTCTTTTCCAACATCCTCCAAGCCTAAGAGGAATCAGGCTTAAGTCCTGAAGAAAGAAATTGGCTATTGACTTGATGGTAGAATCAAGAACTCTTGGAATCCAAGTGGAAAAACCTTTGCTTGATGTGAATTTGAAGGGGAAATGACATCTTGCCTCTGAGCCTGATTTTCAATCCACATCCTCAAGTACTGGGATCAGTCAGCCTGTTGTTTTAATTTTCTTTAAGGGACTAGGGGGACTTAATTGCTGTATTAAAGGGTAACTTTAATTGATTCTGTGGTAAATTTTTCTACTCCAAACAAGTTGTTACAAAGCTGATAGAGACCTTATTTAAAATTAAGGGAAACAGAGGCCTCCTAGTGTGTTTACTGAATGACATAGTTCCAATATTTGTATAATATCATGTCTACAGGAACCAAATATGTATCTTCTAACAATTTAAGTAAAACCACAATAAAGTTCAAATATTGGTGATTTATATTAAAACTTGTCTTTTTTAAAATTAGTCTATGCATACATCAGAACATGGTGAATAAAGCTCAGCTTAAAGAGAATCTCCAACTACTACAGAACTGAAGCTCAAGATCTATCAGAGGTTTCTATCCTGTGCTAACAGAGAGAGAGTGACTTCTGATCAATGTGTTTAATTTCTAGGACTGGCTTATAATGAATCTGCTTAGAATTGAAACACATATAAAAAGTTAAAAAAAAAAAAAAAAAAAAAGTTTAAAATAAACTAAACCAGAGCTTCAGTTTGAAGCAAAATCCAAAAACTAACTGAAATTTGAGAGGTTTGGTAGGGAAGCTTTTGTAGAAAAATTAATTATTTTTCTCATAGCCCAGTCTCAATTCATGATTACAGTTTTCTTACTATTAACAAAAGTCTTCATTTTTACTGGTGTAGTTACATCCCTTTTATAAGTGAATAATCTATTACCAAGTGTCAAGGAATGATAAACTACTGAAGGGGAAAAGTCTAATAAATGTGCTCAGAGAGAAGAATCACAGGTATTAACCCGACATTCTTTTAGAAGAGATAAATATTTCTGTCATGTAAGATGAGACCCTGCTTCACAAACTTACTTTGGTCACAGGAAGAGAGATTGTCAAATGGATCATACTACTGTTGCAGAAATTTCAACCCTTCTTCTCCCACTCTTGTATCTTCCCTGCTCACTGTCAAACACATACATAAAAAAGAAGTAGTTGTCAGCCTTTTGTGGGACAAAGTATAGCATTTTTTCCTCTTTATGATTTCCATATAGGGAGAAAAAGTAAATCTCTATGACAGAAAAGGAAGATACCTACTCTAAAATACACCTTTTCTTCATCATTTCCATTATATGGACTTGGAAACATGAGAAGTTTGATGAGCAACTTATTTTACAAATATGTGCCAATCATTTCCATTCTGATAATTTTTGTTTTAAAGGAGGTATGGAAGCACTTGAGATACATGTAGTCTCTGTGTAATGTTCTTTAAAGATTTCCAGGGGAACCAAACAATAATATTGAAAAAGTACACAGAAGGAATTAAAATAAAGAAAACCCCTGTGACAAATCTTGGAAAAAAAGGCATGTCTTCCCAACTTATTAATACCTTCCAAAGAAGATAGGAAGATTGTTCTTTCAAAGATTTAGTACTGAAAGGAGAGGAAAAATTTTGAAGTACTCATCTGTTTTTAAGAAAGGCAAATATATTTCTATACAAGATAGAAAATACAATGTAGATAATCTTGTGTGATTTTCCTCCCAGTAGTGTTGTATTAATTAGGAAATCTTAAAAAGTATTTTCAAGTTGCATTATGAGCATAATATCTCATTCCGTTTCAATTTTTCATAGTATTTACATAACTTGTACTTTGTATTTATTATTTTCATTTGTTCATTCACTTTTTATGGGTAATATCTTCATTACTTTTTTTTTTTGGTTTAATTACAGTCATGTCACTTCCAGTTCAGATGTGTTTGCTAATTCTTATGCACAGATTGTATAAAAAGAAACGTGGGCTTTACTCTGTTCCATGCTGATATTGAAGATGGAGTCTGTACAATACTTGGTAGGATGAATATTATAGTGGTCTCAGCTGTGATGGTCTAGGGATAAAAATTAGTCTGTTTTTATAGTGATACTTATCCAGTAAGCTTTGAGTAGGATGATGAACAGGAAAAGAAATAGAAACCTGTGGACTACTAGGTGCACTTAGACATAACACATCCACCTTCATAAAACCTGCAACCATCTAAAAAAAGCATAAAAGCATCAATTACTTTCTACTCAGCTGCACTTGCAACAGAACCTGAAAAGAAAATAACAAAATAAGATCAACACAATGAAAGAGTAGTTTGAAAGGCTCAGCATGGCAAGAAAAAATTAAGAAAACCTATATACAATTAGTACCACATGAAGTGATAGCTCACACAGTTATTTTATACCATTCTGCTTTGAAAATTCCATAAGAACCCATAAAATATATTTAAAGCTGGAACTTAATTTCCCCATAGCCTTGTGAGACTCATTGGGGTCAGGCTTCCTAGAGACCATACAGCAAATGGAACCAAATTGCACCAGAACAATGGATAGAAGACTTACCTGCAGAACTTCACAACTATTTCAATAGGTAACTCCTACAGCAAAACCATCAAAATATAGTAATTCTATATATGTACTTAGCAGAATGTGATCCACTCCATTGTGTCCATCGTGTGTCTTCATGGAAACAGTGTGGTGTTGCGCTGATCAAACACTGCTCATCAGCATTGAACCAGTTGATAAAGGATGGAGATATCCATTTAATAGTAGTAGTATTTTCACAAAATAACTGTCCTTTGTGCCTTAATATGTTTCTTCTGGGGAGACTTAAAAAAAATACCTTCTAAAACAAACTTGGGAGCAAACATTCATAAAAGGGGACTAAAAGTCCCTAATTGAATTTAATAAAAATATTGGATTTTGACATAGTATCATATAATTATCTTGGTTGGAAAATACCATTAAGCTCATCAAGTCTAGCCACTAGCCTAGCACAGCCAAGTCTGCCATTAACTATGTCTGTGTCACACCTACATGTCTTCTAAATACATTTAGTGATAATGACTCTATCACTTCCCAAAGATACTGCAGGAAAAAAATAGTTTGAAAAATACTGAGGTAAATTTTTCCTATTTTTGATCTGGAGTGGATTTGCTTTCATTAGGAAAGAAAGAATAATTTATAAGCTCCTGCTGTTAGGAGATGTTTGGAGTTAACCCCCAAAAAAGTTTACCATTCAATGAAATCTTAACTGCTTGCAGAAATCATCAATCTTTGCAACAGGATAGTATCTTGGGGTTTAAGACATGGTTTTTATGTATTGTAGCAGGATAGAGGAAGGTGATCCTTGAAGGTTTTTTGCCTGTGGTTCCAGAGAATCCAAGGGTACCATTTTTAATCAGGTAGGTAGAAAATAAATCTTTCTTACTTCTGCAGACAACTTGTGAATCAGAGGAAACAAGTAACATGGATTATTTATTATTGCTACCTCTGTCTTTGTGCTCACTGACAGACAACACAAAATACAGAGAACAGAAGTTTTCAGTTCCCCTTGAAGTTGCTAAAGAGAGCTTAGAGTAACTGGGAAAATAGCTAAAAGAATTTAAAAGTAGACACACAGATGCTAAGTGTAGTTGGAACCAGTGGATAAACAGATCATTAGGAATGTAGTGGCTTTTGTGACAAAGGAGGCTTGATAGTCCATGCACCTTGCCCTTTGCATCTGAATCCTGTAAAGACACCTGGCAGCACACTAAGTGGCACCTGATGCTTGACAGATGACACAGCTCTTGGAGACACACTTCTTGAGTGCGCTTTTGAGTGTGTGGATATGACAGTGTGGGTGAAATTGATTTTATTGTAAAATAAATAAACCTTTTCTTCTTATGAGGTCTCATCTTAAGCTTTGCTCCCAGGGTTGCAATATTATTTCAAATATAGAGATCTATGTAGGAAAGGGAATGTTGAAAAAGGGAATGTTGAAAAAAGAATATAAGAGGAAATGAGACTGCAAATAAATAAACTGAGGCCTCTTATGAGAATGTCTGTTAGTTCACTTGACTGGAACACAGCTCCCTTAAGGCTCCTCCATTAAGTCTGAATTGCAGTGAAAGTGTAGCTGAAAAATTAGTGCATGTTCTAGCATGATAATTAATTAAACTTGTCTAACAAACAGTGGTGTTGTGTAAAATGGGGGTGGTGAATGAGCACAAAAGGGATTTTGAGGTTAAAGTCTCTTATTTCACCAGAGAAAGAGGCAGATCCCATAATCTATCTCCAAGATACCTATTTACTCAGGTAAGGCCTGTGATGAGTTGTCAGATTATTTATGCTACTGTATGCCTATTGCAGTGTAACCACCTTCTTGAAAATTTGCTTTGGCTGTTCATAATGGAAATGGAAAAAGGAGGGAACAGTTATAAAATGGAGAGTCACTTTTGGCAGGTGGGGTAAATTCAATATGATTTACAGGGAACCTGTTGTTTCCCTTCACAAGTGGGGTCTTTTTTGCCATCTGTATGTGCTTTGTTTTAATTATGTGATATCTAAACTTGCGCTTGTAAGCAGTCTTCAAGGTGATTGGATGTGCTGTAGTTTTTACCACCCAAACACTTCTCGGAGGTACACAGCAACAGGACAAGAGACAGCAGTCATAAATTACAGGAGCGAGAATTCTAACTCAATATAAACAACAGCTTGTTTCTGGTAAAGGGATCAGACCCTGGAATGACCTGCCTAGAAACTGTGGAATTTCCATCTTCAGAGATTTTCAAAACTGGGTAAGTCCCTGAGCAGCCCTGTCTAAGTCTGAAGTTAGCTCTGCTTCGTGTACTACAGATGTTCCCTCCCACATAATTTTCTCTATGAACATGTTAAGAATTTCTCTACTATCCTGTTGAGAAAATTCTAGTTATTTAATGTCTTCATTCTGCTTCAGGGCTGAGCATCCTTCTCTGTGGAGGCAATTCTGAGCTTTCTTAACTTTTGAGAACTACTCATATAAAATGCTTGAGACAGAAACATTATTTTCCTATAAATAAGAAATATCAGGGAAATGTCACCCTACAATTTTCTAGTAAAGTCAAAACAGTACTAATTTTTTTTTTTAATGGTATAAAAAGACAGGAAAACAAATATTGTTCAGAAATATTTCAGATCATTAAACTGGTGTCTCCCATAAATTCAAATAGGATGTAATTTTTGCTCTGTAGACAGCTGTTCTTTTCTTCTGCATCCTTCTAAAGTGTTCACTCTAGGAGCAAGCAGGAGTAGTCATTCAACTATAGGCAACCACATTAGTTGAAGAGAAAAGATGTCTTCCCTTCTGTACCAGCTCTTTAATTATATGCGTGGGAACCAGTTTCATCCTTCTGCTCTGAGTTGCATGAAACCAAGGACTTAGCTTCACCTCAACTGATCAAGGAACATGAGATACAGAGGAAAATTAAAAGCAATGCAATTAATTATACAGGCATTTTTAAAGATACAGTGCTAATGCAGTAAATACACATATGTTAAGTAATTATTTTGTTACTGGTAGCATATAATTTCGAAGTCACTGTGTATTGAAGACACAATATCTAAATTAGAGTTTGTAATTATTTGTGAATTTCATCCAGAACCTGTTATTAACACTTCCAGAATATAAGGAATTTTATTGTCCCCAAATCCTTAACTTCAAAATCATCATAATTGTGTGATAAACAGGTTTTAGTAAATGCACAAAATCAGACAATTCTCATGCAGGCCTGAATAATTTCATATTTTTGTTATGTTGCCTTCAGTGCAGAAAGGTTTAAATTTTCTTAAGGTAGTTCTATATTGCTGAAGATTCAGTGAAAGAAATGTGGATTAGCTACACATCTCTAAATCAAAAAGGGCAGAAAACCACTGGTAAATTGACAGTTCTGTATTTGTATAGTGTTCAGTATTTTTAATTGTTTAATTAATGTGACTCAGTAGTGAACATGGGATGGAAGAAAGGGATGAAACTATATTTAAAGGATGGAATGGAGACCTTTTGTCTGATTGAAAGGCTACTTTGTTATGCTATTAACTTAGAGAAAAGAAGGATGTATGCTGGCAGTAAGACTGAATTGTAATGTCTCTAGAGTATCAGCTTGAAAATAAACCCTTTTCACATACAGACACACATACACACAGGGTTGGTTAATGGATAAAGAGCTTTCAAGCACCAAATTAGCAGGTCTGACTAATACTGGAGAAGGGTATAATGAGACTTGATTGGATAGATTTGAAGAGCACTGAGTACAACCAGGTGGGGAAACTTTAAAAACATTTCACTGGGTCCAGATTACATCCCAGCTGAATGAGACCTGAGAGTATCCTTCTGTGCATCCTGGATTGTTTTGCAGTGCAAAATACATGTAGTCAAGCAGGAGGAAGCCACCTCATTTTCCTGTCTCCTGAAGTCTGCATGGCTAGTGCATGAGAACTGTAGAATTGCCTACAAAGTGCATCTGTTGTGTGTTTAAACACTGGAAATAGATTTTCAATGGCCAAGCACGATGCCTTTCCAGTCTTTTCAAGTGTCTAGAAAGTACTCCTACTCTTACAAATCTGGGGGTGGATAGAGTTTATGCTCCAGGGGTCTTTAAGAAAAAATATAACCACTTTGGAGAGAGATACAGCTGTTGCTGTATTCTTCCATACCTTGACAGTCAGAATTCCTGATTTTGTCTGTGCAATGTCTGGCAGCCTGAGGGCAGGACCAAAAGATTGTATAGCAGCCTCTTGGCTGCCTTCTCATGTTCCATGTACAGAGAACCAATTTCACGAATCTGTATTATTTATTAGGAGTGGTAACTTACTGTGCCATTAATAGTTCTTGATGGAGAGCTGTGGCTCTCCCTCCTTCCCTCTCTCTTGTTAAAAACAAAGCCAGCAAAGGACATAATCTTTACCAGATTGTTGGACGTTTAAAAGTTTGGTTTTCAAATTGCCAAATTGATACTCTTTGTTTAGAGATATTACAGTTTAGGGGTTTTTACTGGAGAGCAAACCAGATAAAACTTCGTTTTTTTTAGTAAAGTCTTTTGTGACTGAATTTTGTGTCTACATTATCTTGATGTTGATTCGCAATGTTAAGACTTATCCTTTTTTAGGTGGTGGTGCGACATGGTACATGTTACATGGTAGCTGTTTGTATTGCTGGTGAAATAGAATGAGGGAATGAGGCAAAAAAAAGGCCAGGGTGAGGGGCATGTGGAAACAATGAAGCCAGGACTTCATTAAAGCAAGATGTTGTTGATCAATTAAAAACTATGGCTCTACTGTTTTGCTCTACACTCAGTCCTGTCTGTTTGCTGTTTCTTATAATTTTGATTGTGTTGTGAGGAAATTAGGCCACATGGTAATAAATAGAAATTATTCATGTTTATATTTACATTGAAAAATCATATCATTTTGTGTATAAAAAAAAGATAAATTGAGGAGCATAAAGCATCACCTTTGGAAAGATAGTAATTAGCAAATCCATTTCCATGAATAAATGGATATTCACATGGGTTTGCCATCTTGAGAATCAGACTACTACTGAAAGAGATTCAAAAGGGGAAGTAAGAGCTATTCTGTGTGCAGTATTATTATAATAAAAGATTAATATAAAACCAAAAACCATCCGAAAGAAAGTGTTTTAGGACATGTATGACAAGTTTAAACAGGGAATTTACTCATCAGGTGCAAAAAGTGGGTGCCACAGTCCTCCAGTCTACCCATCACCAAATTTGAAAAGTCTTACAAAGCAAAGAGTCTGACAGCTTGTACCCTGCACCTTTTTGTTTATACAACCAGAGTATGTCAGAATTAAAATATGTAACATAGCTAAGATTGTTAAATGAACATCACACTATTAAATAGTTGTGTGTTGGAGAAAACAATTTTGTGATACTGCAAGAAAAATTGTTTTGAATTCACTTAATATTACAAAATATCTATGATTGTGTTAGAAGAAAGAGGAAGATGGGAAACTCATGGTGTTATGAGATGAACAGTAAAGACAGTGGTGGAGGTCTTTACACTTAATTTCAAGAGGGCCTACAGAAATCTTCAGTCTTCCAGTGAGTCACAAATGGATTGACACATATGATAAATACATTTAAGTGATACCATAGTTAAAAGTGGCACTAAGAATATAAGCTACTGTACATTTCAAAAGAAGATACATATTAATGTTTTACACATGGCTGTTAAAATAGAGCCGAGAGATGTTGAAGATAGAAAAAGAGATAGGCAAATAAGAAGTTCCTAGTATGTCAGGAGTATATAGCATGACTTTCCTAATTTGGGAGACAGATAATACTTCACCAGAGATACTCTTTTACTTCAGTTTAATCTCACTAGATGAATATTTACATTTTTTCAGACAGTATGGCTTCACAAATAACAGTGGAGGAATGCATTCCTGCCTTGCAAATCTACTGCTGCCTGAGAAATGGCAAACTTGTCTCAGCATGGTATGTATGAGTTTTGAAACACAAAGATACACCTTTCTGTTGCACTTCTACTCTGCCAGCCATTTCAACCCAGCTAGCCAAAATAGCTCACTACTGAAAACACACTTTTGACTCATTTTATGTCTATATTTCAGTAACACCAGGACTATTCATGGTATAGCATTTACAGGCTGTAATTTTATGTGAACCAATACTATCTGCTTGCTCCAAGGAACTTGTTGATTTTGGACATTTTTCCTGAAAGCAGTATCAGGTGCTGATTTTCCCCACCCACATTAACTAATGCCTCTTTCTGCTTTTCCCTCATATTAGCTAGGTCTCAAATAGGGAGTTCAAGCAGTCATTCTGTAAGAGGTAAATCATATCTTCAATGAAAAAGTGTTTTTTCTTGTTTACAGTGAGAGATGTTCTTCCATGACTCATAATGCAGGCATTATTTTTTAAGGATTTGAAATTAACACCTTAAATATTTGTTACTTAGACCAACAGAGAAAAATAGTAGTTTTGTGTGTCTGGAAAATTTGGGTCAAGAAAGGAGACAGGCCTGTCTGATTGGAAACAGCTGAAGTTTTGTTGCTGTTTCACATAGGCATTTGTTGCAGAGAAAACCTGAGAGAATATTCCCTTTGCGTGAAACAAAATAATACTAAGTTGTCACAGCTGTAATGTTGCAAATCAGTTGTTCACCTCATACAACTCTTAACACCATGGAAATCAACAATCTCATGTATTTATTTGGGTGATTTTCCCCAAAAATGGCAGAACACAAAATAGCCTGGATTCTACTATCTTGAACAGATTCTGTGGATAAAAATCCACCCCAGGCAGAGAGCTTGCAGAGGATATCCACAGACTTTAAGCAGCTTAAGGCAAGGACAGAGAAAGTAGCAATGGCTTTGTCCAAACTGAATCTCCTACAAAGGCTTTAAGACAAATGTAGGGAGCTGTGGTTCAGTCTGGACCGGGCGTAGACAGACGGAGACGAGAGATCTCTATAGTCAGATCTTGGAACATGTGGTTTATTGCAAAGGGCGTGGGTACAGGGGCACTGCTTAGAGCTGCCAGACTCAGCTCGGAGCAGGCCCAGGAGAGCAAGAGAGTAAGCGGGTAAGTAAAGAGAGAGAGAGAGAGCAAGAAAGGAATGAGAATGAAGAAGTGAGAGAGAGTGTAGTAAGAGTGTCAGTAAGAGAGTGTGGTAAGAGAGAGTAAGAGTGGAGTAAGAGTGTGCGAAGAGTGGAATACTGAAGTCCTGGTTACAATACAATAAATCATCTTCTATACTGAATATTCTAATTGTCACTAACCAATCTAATACAAGATACAAATCCTATAGCATTTACATACAGTCTATAAGAGTTCTTATATTACCATAGAGTGTTACATCTTAACTTCTAAAAACTACTCTTTGGACCCCTTCTGCTGAGCTAGTAGGGTCTGCTCTGACCCTTGGACCTGCCTGCAAGCAGAGGGTATTGTTCAATCAAGAGGGGATTACCTTCAGTCGGCCATACCATTGTTTTCCAGTTGTTCAGTAACTAAGACTTGGTATTTCAAAAGCGGCTTTCATTTCGATGTCGCTTATATTTTTCATATTCCCAAAATCTTTTGTCAGGCAATCATATTTATAAGGCTTTCCTGTTTCATCTTCCCCAACAGACAAAGCACTTTCATATATGAAAGTTTTTGCCATTTCCCTCTGCTTTTATATTCTTTTACAGTGCTGTTTTACAGCAATGAGAGAGCCTGAGGAAGCAAAGCAGACAAGTCAGATTTCAGTTTTCCAAGATGCAGGAAGCAGCATATATTAACAAAACCAACAACATCAGAAGACCTGAATTTCTTAATCAGCTGCTTTGATGGTGTTTTAGGGGGGTAATATTTAAAGGGTATTAAGTATAACTACAAATTGCTTTTATAGTGCATGCAGCTTTTTAAGATATTTAGCACTCATATTCATTCTCCTTTCGTGTGTATATGGCTATGGCAAAGAGGGATGAAAATGCCCCTAGTGCTCATTCTGCATCTTGCCAGTTCCTTGCATGAGCTCTTTTATCTTACAGGTGAAAAAAACCTGAAAGCTCTTTAGCTTGGCTCTGAGATCAATCTTCACCTGTAATCCAGATGAGTCCAAACTGTGGAGAAGGTTGTCAGGTTCTGGGAATCATGAATAAAACCCATCTATAAGACCACTTTGACTGTGGATCCATCTTTTTATTCTTCTGACTGAACACTGAACTTGGTGAGTGGCATACGATTTGTTCCACATGAAATTTTTTTAGCAAGTCTGAGGGTCTCATTTGATGCCGTCCCTCAGGACTTGCAGGAAATACATGAATGGACTCAATGTGGCTGTCCACTGTGTTTCAGTTGAGGACATTCTATTGAAGCATGTGTCAATCTAATTTGCATCTGTAGTGAATAAGCTCCAGGAATACCTGAACAAGTCACTCGATTAATATAATGGGTTTCATTTTCCAACCAGTAGCCCATTTTGAAATCTGAGGCAAAAATAGTTTTCCTTTGACTCTTCTGTAACCAAGTGCGTAAGATGATTTGTAAATGGATGCACTCTATGGAGATCATTACTTTTGATTGAACTTCTAGGTTGGGGGAGAAGGGGGTGTTGTAGCTTTGTTTATTTGTTTGTTGTTTTCTTTTCCTGCCATTACCAGATTACTGGTAGGAAAATAAAAAAGAAATACGTTGTGACTTGCAATAAGTGGATTTGTCCATAGTGTAAGAAGCTGAAGTTATTTGGCAAATATTAATTCAAGATTTGTTTTAAGAAAGCATGGATAATGGGCTGGTTTAAATCATTCTCAAAGTGGTTTCAGGTGAAAAATTTCAAAAATGTTGTTTCTGTTCAATTCAAATTCATGTTATCTGATGATCAAAGGTGGATTCACTGCCATTAATCTAATTGTGAGGTACTATGAAATATGCTGATTGTTCATTTGCGAGTTAGAGAGTCACATTACAAATATCATATATTTGTGCTTCACAAATAAAATTAAAAATTAACATTTCTTTCTTTGTAATATCTTAAGCTAGCTTACAAAAAATTTTTAGCAATTTCTTACTGATTCTTGGACATAGGATGAGACCTATAGCAGTTTAAGAAAGCTGCTCTACATAAACAAGATTTTACCAGAAACGAGTTTTTTTTCCAGGACTTCTGAGGAATAGTATGTAAATAAAGATTCATCAGCTGCCAAGAAAACATATGAAAGTCACATATAACAGCAATAGACAGTCTTTTACTGCATACAATGTAAAATAAATATGTAAATTCAACACTGAAAATTGTGCTGTTAAGGTTGGGAACTTACCTTGGAATCTCTTCCAGTCTGAATTATTCTAAGATTCCGTGACAGTGAGTCAGCCTACTGGGGAGATAACTTCATTGGATATACTTAAATTGCAAGAATAAATTCTGCTGAAAACTTGGGGCATTTGCAGATGAGTACCTCTGAAGAACAGAGTTTAGTGAAAGAGAAACATCATTCCAATACCGTGGATGCAAATATGCTGCTAGCAAGAATTTCTCTTGCTTCTTCCAGTCTCATGAGATATTTTTCTCTCACAAAGATAGTAGCAGAGTTCTATAAGCTATGAACACCTGCGACCTTGAAAAGTCTCGTTTATAGTACAGTAGAAAAATATTTTGACAATGGATGTTTTAGGATTTTAGCCAATCACCCCAAGGGGCGGCTGATCCTTTGACCAATTAGACTATGAAGAAAAAAGTCTATAAAAGAGCTGTAAAATAATTAAAAGGAATCTTGCTGCACAATGCCTGCCTGTTAGATCTCTCTTCTCCTCCCTACCACTGCGGGATAACGTGATACAATACCTTTAATCTGCATATTATTTACATACAATTGCTTAAACTTTAATATGTAAGTGGACATTATAATAGTAAGTTTAACAACCTGTGTAAGGCAAAGAATTTTTTTTTGCTTTTTGGCTTTTAAGCTATCTTCTGAGTTCTGCTTTCAGAAAATCTTAGCTTATTTCTCTGATACTCTTCCAGTGTCTTCTGGTCCTCTTATTTCCAGTTAGCCTAGAAAGACAAACTATGATTATACAATATAAAGCTTTGCTGAACTTCTCAGTACATTGGAAATAGATATGTTATCTAGCATGAACTGATCTATTTATTAGTACATAATATTGGTATCATAGTGATGTAATTTATCTATGTATAAATACATGTACATAATTAACACACTAAGATCTGTGTAATAAGCCCAGATGACTTAGTAGGTAGTTTATACATTCTAGAAGTCACAGTTATAGCAGGAGAGAACTTTGACTTAGGAAGAACAAAGTAAATGGTTAAGCTGATGTTCTATGCCAAGATGACCTGCTTAGTGGACGAGGGAAAGTCTGTGGATATTGCCTGCTTGGGCTTTTGACACTGTTTCTCAGAGCATTCTCCTGTAGAAACATCCTCTTTCATGGATTGGATGGACATGCTCTTTGCTAGGTAGAAAACTGGTTGGATGACCTGAGTGTTGAATGGAGTTACATCCATTACATTTGGTGTCCAGTCACAAGCAGTGTTGGCCCTGTGAACTGGAGCCAGTTGTGTTTAACATTTTTATCGATGATCTGAACCAGAGGGTTCGAGTCACCCCTCAGTCAGTTTGAAGACGACAAAGTTGGGTGGGAACGTTGATCTGCTGGGGGTAGAAAGGCTCTGCAGAGGATTCTGGGCAGGCTGGATTGGTGGGCTGATGCCAGTGGTGTGAGGTTAAACAAGGTGAAATGGTGGGTCCTGCCCTTGGGTCACAACAACTCCAGGCAATGCTACTGGCTGGGGGCAGAGTGGCTGGAAAACTGCTCAGTGGAAAAGGACGTTGGTGTGCTGGTCAACAGTGGCTGAACAGGAGCCAGCTGTGCCCAGGTGTCCAAGAAGGCCAGTGACTTCCTGGTGTGTATCAGCAATAGTGTGGCCAGCAGGACCAGGGCAGTGATTGTCCCCCTGTACTCAGCGCTGGGGAGGCCACATCTTGATTCTCGTTTTCAGTTCTGGGCCCCTCAATCCAAGAGAAACACTGTGGTGCTGGAGAGTGTCCAGAGAAGGGCAACAGAGCTGGTGAAGGGTCTAGATCCCAAGTCCTCTGAGGAGCAGCTGAGGAAGCTGGGGGTGTTTATGCTGGAGGAAAGGAAGCTCAAGGGTGATCTTTTTGCTCTCTGAAATGAGGTTGTAATTAGATGGGGGTTGGTCTCTTCTGCCAGGTAACAAGTAACGAAACAGGAGGAAATGTCTTCAAGTTGTGCCAGGGGATGTTTAGATTGGATATGAGGGAAAATTTCTTCATTGAAGGAGTTATTGAGCACTGGTACAGGCTGCCCAGGAAAATGGTTGAGTCACCCTCTCTGGAGGTATTTAAAAGACATGTAGATGTGGCAGTTAAGGACATGGTTTTGTAGTGGACTTGTTAGTGTCACACTGATGGTTGAACTCAATGATCTTAAAGATCTTTTCTGACCTAAATGATTCTATGATTCTAAATTATAAATGAGAGATCATATCTTTGGTAACAGCTTTAAAAACAACATCTTCAAATACACCTCTATCTCCTAAACTTACCTTCATTTACATATTGTTTGTAATCTATACTGTGTAGTAAATAGGATACTTTATGAGTTAACAATAGTATCCAATCCCTTCCATTAGTAGCAGATCAAAGCTTCATCTTGCAAGCGTTTTTTAAAAAGTAGGTTTTGGCATGAGACAGCATCATTATTTGTTTTGCGTAAGAGTACTCACTGCAAACATCCTCATCACCTCATTGTTTCCCAGATCAAATTGACATAGAAGTGTCTGTCTAGGTTTATTGGATTTTCACCCCAGTAGCAAGAAGATGTACTATTTCCACAGCTGACATCCTGAACCTTTACCGCCTTTTCAAACTAATGTAAGTTTTATATCAATGTGTCTCTTAATAATTAATAATTTTCAATCTGTAGACTGAATAATGTGGCCAACAAATTCCTATGTTGCAGGAAAGTAATCTTCTTACCCCTAGAATAGAGAACTACTCATATAATTGTATTAATGAGAAACAATTGTATCAGTTCACAGTTATTTTTTGTGCCTCTTTTTTTAAAGTAAAATAACTGAAAAGGTAACTGTAGACTCTTGCACTGTTATTGAATTATGGAGAGTTAATTGCCTGAATCAATCATCAAGTGAGGAACAGCCTATCTGTAATATGGAGAGATCTGAGAAATTTGGTTTATTTGAGAAACAAGGTCTCAATTCTGCTACTTGATTCCATTTTTGTATTCAGCAGTTGTTTTATGATAACATAATAAAGAACAGTTACAGTTTCAGTAAATATTCAGTAAATAGTCAGTGAGAAAGACTGGAGAGATGATTGGATCCAGTTCATAGTCCATTTTCTCAGGAAGGAAATAAAGGCCTGGAAAGTGCTTGCACAACAACAAAAGTTTATGACCAGTGAAATCACAGAACTTCTACACTCAGGATGTCCACAGACTATTGATAAACTCAATAAATCTGACAAGTGTACAAGCTGTCACTTTGCTAGGCAGTGAAAAATTAATCTGAGCTTTAAAGAAAGGAAAAAAAAAGGAGTGGGAAATATCCTATTCACATCTTTCATTCTCAGAAGACGCTTCAGGACTGGTTCAAATTAAGCTGAAGCAGTGCTGTTGCCTGGTCCTGCCTTTCTTTACCCTTTTGATGTGCACTCCTACTGATTGCCCTGTGTTGGATCTAGTGACAGTGAAGTTGTGTGGTGAGTGGGAGCTGCCTTTTCACTGAAAACAGATCTGTACAAAATACAACATGGGATTTTTTTATTTGGATCAGCGTACTGGGAAGGGTGGGGAGGAGATAAGAAAAATAAATGGTTGGACTGCTTCTTCTGACAGCAGCTGTGTATCTGGTTCATTTAACTCCAAAACTGCATGAGGTGAAGAAGGAAAAAAAGATCTTTTTGGTCAATATTTTGAATAAATATACATTCACCAGTGTGTCTTTTATTACAGTATGGTGAATTTAAAGGAAAGAAAAAATGCTTGTATCCCAGAGCAAATATTTGTAACAGCCTGTAGTGCTGCAAAAAATCATGTAATAACTTGACCTAATTATGATCAGTCCACTCTGGGTAAGAAGCCTGAGAAATAAATCCAGGTGGTAAAAAATGAGACATATGTTTTTCTTGGATTGGACTAGCCTTGTTTATCTGTAAAGAATTGTTAATTAGCTCTTAGACATTTAACCGAATTTTGAAGACTGATTTGCACAATTTGCAAATACATGCTCCAAGACATAGTCATCTCTACTTAGGTGCAATTACATCTATTTTGGAAATAATGGACAATCTTATTGTGGAGGTCACTAGCACTTTTTTAATGTCATACATAATAAGATCAAAAAGTATATATAAAATATAGTTGCTTTGGACAAGATTCTAAGAAATTACATATTTCTGAATACAAAAATACCTGATTTTGATGTTTTCTAGTGTTGCACTTGGAAAAACATAATATAAAGGAAAAGCATACAATTTTTATATATTTATTTACTTGGGTATTTAACTCACCAAGCACATCAGACCAGCATGGTCTAATCTGATCTAAATGCTATTACAATTTTGTAATTATACTTAGGTCAACTTACATGTATTTCAAAAAGACAAAATTACGACCCAAACACCAAATTACCTGGTCTTGATGCCTTAAGAGGCCTCCTAGACACAGAGACTGGACAGGAGTAAAAGAATAAAATAGGTATTTATTTGAAAGGCCTTCAAAGGTACACCCTGGGGATCCAGAGGCTACTGCCAAAATGGACCCCAAGATGGACGACAGGTCATGAGTTCTTCACTCTTTTATGGGTTTGGTTCATTTGCATATCAGGGTTAATTCTCCAATTAAAGCTTCAGTTCAATGATGTAATTTCCCCTCCGCTGGCCCTCCCTTAGAAGCTCTTTGGATTATACTTTTTGGGCCTAGGATGGTCTGGGTGACCTTGGAGAGCAGGCCCGGAGAGGCTTTGTTAGGTATACCTAGCACAAGTGAGCAGAAATTAGCAAGCTACAAGAAACCTCAGAGTTACACTCTAATCAGTACAGAATCAGGAAGATATAAAAGTTAAAACCTAGGCATCAGTCTCATGTTAAGTCTGCTGGGAATTCAGCAGAAAATGAGACCCCTTGAGTTCCAGTTGGCCTTCAGAGATCAGAGGGCCTGGGTTTGGCCTGATTTTAACCAATTAACACTGTAAGTCTGGTTGAGGTCAAAAAAGTTGAAGCACAGGTGCAGTTTACCAGTCCAGCACTATAGGTCTGGTTGCACTCTGTGCACAATCCAGATTCACAGTAATGAGGTTTATTGAAGCAACAGAAGAGCACGTTCAGGATTGCCAGTGATAAATGCACTAAGTACAGAGTGTTAGTATGTGTCACATCAGAAGGTGTCATAAGAGATATTCTAATAGTGGTGTATATATGAAAATGAATATTCTGAGGTGTGCTACAATGCAGTTGGAGGTGTAAAGCTCACCTAAGGGCATCCCTTCAGGAGAGGAGGAAAAGGATAGACATAGTCTATCAGTTGATGCCAAGCAGGCAGAAATATTTTTCCCCTCCAGTGATGTTTTCCTCCTCCAGAGGTTTTTTCCCCCTCCAGATGTGTTTTTCCCACTCCAGGCTTTTCTGCCCTGAAGCCCACCTTTTATACTATAAATTTTGGTCCATCCCAATCACATGTTAAAGGTGATGTTTGGCGGCTTTGGTCATACATGCATTGCACAACACATGTTCTCCTTCATTTGCATCCCAAAGGATGATAAATTAATCTGTTAATGAGGCTTAATGAGGGTCTCACTTACTTTTAGTCAGGATTTATAATTGGCAGAAGTGGTGCAATAAACACTTTGGTCCTCCTCCACATACTGAGATTGCAGTAAAGGTTGCCTGACCTTCTTCAGAGGGTCTTTGTGCCCAACCATATCTCGTTAATGAACCAGGGCTTTTTTTCCTGGTGAAGGGAGTGTGACTATTGTACAGGGTACAGGGGTGCTGTATTTTTCTGTGCCTCACTGAAACTGATGCCTTAGGTTTTAACTTCTATATTTTCAAATCCGGTACTGCCTAATGTGGCCTGTTTACAACTGTTCTCTCATGCTGGTTAGACATAACAAACCCTCTTTAGGTTTGCACTTCAAGGACACTTTGTTGTCCCAGGCCCCAAAATGTGTAAACTAAAGTCTTTGAGAGGATTAACAAACTTGGGGTAATTACATAATTAACTGAAATTTTAATTGGAGAATTAACCCTGATACGCAAATGAACCAAACTTATAAAAGTGTGAAGAATCCATGACCCAGTGTCCATCTTGGGTGGAGCCCCTCGGAGGCTTTTTACTCCCAAGGTGTACCTTTGTAGGCCCTTCAAATAAATACCTTTTTTTACTCTCTTAATCTTGTCTAGCTTCTGTTTTCAGGTAGCCACTTCAAGGCATCAAAACAACATTGAGCATCTCCACTCCAGACATCATTCTGTTGCTAAGCCTTACTTGAACCAGATGTAAGATAAGCAAATAGCCCAGCAAATGGCCCAGCTCATGTTTTCCTCAACCAGCCTCATCAATTCTTCCCCTGTCTTAAAGCAACACTATAGAATTCTGACTATTTACCACAACTGGGAACAGATTTTATAACCACACCAGAAATTTATCAAGATAGTAGGGTTTTCATTTACTTCAGAACTCATGTTTATATTTTGTCTGTTCAAATTAATTAGTGCTAAAAGTGAATTATTGAAAAGCTTGCAAAGAAATTCAATTATATTGAATTACCACCATCCTACCTTGAAAGCTGTCAGGACTGCTTCTTGGTGTGTAATTACTTTCATGACCCAGAAAATAAATACCAGTTCAGGTGATGTGATAAGCAATGTATCAAATCTCTTGCTCCTCTGTCCTAATGGCACTTTGCTGTATTCAGCGTTGTTATGATCCAGTTTTAAGGTTCTTAGAAATGCCTCTGCCCGAATTGAGGTGCAAACGAGACCATATGCCAGGGACAATAGTAAGGATTTTATTTGATGGTAAATACGAGAGAGAGAGAAAGAAAGAAAGAAAGGAAGAAAGAAGTAGAAGATAGATGGGGGGGACAGAAAGAGTGACAGGGACAGAATAAGGAAAATATCATCACTCTGTGGATCCCAGCCATGTTCGTTGGTCCTCTCCAGCTGCTCTCTTGGTGGTGTAGGTCCCCCCAGAAGGCACCGAGTCCGATGGGTTTATATGCTCAGGCTGGGTGGGCATGTCCAGCCATGTCCCCCTGGGGTGGGAGGCAGTCTCTCACAGCAGACTCTGTGCAGCCCTGTGGGGCCAAACCTCTCACGTGAATGTCCTGTGGATGTGGCCTGTGGGGTTGGGGGTTCCACAGCTGGGCCAGTTTGTGTAACGGAGGATGGGTGTTTATTGCCTCTCACCAGAGGCTGCACCATGCACCCAAAACCTCCTCCTCCTCCCTTGGTTGAGGGGAGTCTGAGTAAACCTGGCTTCTGTGAGCTGTGCTCTCCCCCCACCCCAAACTCAGCCGGGGATGAGTTTTTGTGGATTTTGTGGATGCATACTGTTCCCTCAGCCTGAGATGATTAAACAATGCATTTCCCTTTATCTAATCAACAGTTTGACTTTCAGTTCAAAGTCCCACTCTTCAGGGACGCTTCTTCGGTTGTAGCTTCTTTATAATGAGCAAAACTTTATATCAATATTTGAGGCATGAAGTATTTTCAGTCTCTGACAAGTGTGGTACAATATTTTTTTCATACAACATTAGTATTAAGCGTTACAAATGCAGTGTCTTTTCTAAGTACTGCAGAAAAAGGATAAATGGGATCAAGTTGAATTACATTGTACTTTGTCTTGTATGGCTGCCAGAGGCCCTCTCAGCTGCTCTCTCACTCGTACTCAACAATACAGCAAGAGGAAATAGGATGGAAAAGTTCATTGTCTGAGATAAAGGCAGTTTAACCAGAAAAGCAGAAACTGCACATGGAAACAAAGCAAAAAAGAGGAATTATTCACTACTTCCCATTGTCAGGCAGATGTCTGTCCATTGCCTTGGAAGCTAGGCCTCAACTTATGTAGGGTTGCTTTGAAAGACCAGCACCATAATGACAAATGTCACCTGCTGCCTCTCCTTTTCCCCAGTTTTATTGCTGAGTAGAACTTTGCATGATACAGGGTATTACTTCTATCAATTCGAGACTGCTGTCCCTTGCAAATTTTTGCCCACCCACAGCCTACCCTCCTTTGGTGGTAGTTGAAGCTGTCAGAGAGAAAACCTTGGTGCTGTTCATGCACTGCTCAGCAGCAGCCAAAACACCGGTGTGTTTTCAATACAGTCCTAACCACAAATGCAAAGCTTAACACTATAAGGGCTGCTCTGAGAAAAATAGCTCCATCCCAGTCAGGCATTGTACATATATACTCTGCCTTTCTCTTTTGTCCTATATTTTAAGTGTTTACATCGACCAAGTTTGATTTGAAGTATCAAATATTGGAGTTCTTTTATTCAGTGTATATAATTTTGTGTGGTATATTTGAGAAATTATGTGTTTTGAATAGTGCATAAATACTGTTTACAGATGTGCAAAGTTTGAAGTCTTTTGGGGTTACTGAGAGATGTGTGACATCAAAAGTAAGATGAAAAGCCCACCTTTATCAAATAAATTACACTCAGAAGTATAGACAACCCAGAAGTCTCAACTTCCCAGTCCCTTTTCCAGCTGAAGGGACTTTTTTCTCAAACAATAAGGCTACTTACCATGTGATTCTATTCTGCATGGGATATGTTTATGTCAGCAGGTTACTTATATATCAGTATTGAGAAATTAACTTTGCAGTAAAATTTGAATTTATTAAAAGGACTCACAGAAAAAATTATAAACAATTTATATAATTTCTAGTGTCAGACAATAAGATGTCCATGAAATCCTTATTCTGTGAACATCATGTTCTGTTAGTCAGGGCTAAACCTTGTCATTTTTTTCCTCCACTGGTATGGCAGACTTCCTCTCCTACATTATTATCAATGTATTCACCTTTCCATGAAAATGGATACCCACATCTGAAGATTAATTTGCAAAATCCAGCTATGCATATTGCACACTCTGTGCTACCTTCTGCTTTTCCTGTCAAACATGTTGTAAGCAAAGGTTTGCTTCATTCCATTTCCACCACTTGAGAAACCAGGTATGAAATCTAGCAGAAGCTACAAGCATAGCTAAGTGCAGCTTAGGGTGATGGACACATTTGTGTCTTAATGTTTAAGTAGAGACATGAATGTAAACTCCTGCTTGAATGGTCTCACACAGGTCCAAAATGGCCAAGTGCCACTGTGAAAGAAACAAGGGACAAATCAAGATGTAATTTACTTAGACTGCAGCAGATGAGGTATTATTTGGGGAGTATTAAAAACTTGGATGTAGGTAAGCACAGAAATAACTTGATTGAGGAGGTGGTGGAATCAGATAAACACTGAAGAAGGTTGCAAAAGAAAAATGTGTCTTCCAAGAACAAGCTAGGTACAGCATAATGGATTTTCCCGGACAAATTTTCTACAGTTCAGTAAAAAATATTTGGAAAAATAGAGAAAAATTTTAATGTTGTAACACAACAGAAAAGTGATGCAAGTGATTTAAACTGCCAACAAAATGTTACTGCAATGCATTTTAGACAATTCTGAAATGGCATGAATGAAGTAGTAAAGGGTAGCTCCAGGGAGAACAGGCTGGTCTCCACTTTGGATGGTTGTCAAGCAGATTTCCACTATTAGTCACTGAAGAGAACTTTTGTGAGCCTCCCTGTCACTGATATTTTCAGAAGGGGTTTTGTTTGTCTGACTCTTCAACTGTCTTCACCATGATTCACTCAAAAATATCTACAGGTGTTATGGCTTGATAATATATATATACAGATATATATCAATATAATATATATATACAGATATATATCAATATATATATACAGATATCTGTATCTGTATCTATACCTATGCTGAAAAGACAGGTAGCTGTTTATAAAAAAGGAGGGCCTAGTATAGAAATAAAATCCTTGTATGTTTTTGCACAAACATCAGCAAACAGAAGAAAAGAACCCAAATATACAGCTTCCATTATAAATTGGAAGAGAAGCAACATTTGCCACTTGAAGCCAGATTTGTTGTGAAAAAACATACCAGCATAAGGATCAAACTATCGATCCTCCATTCAAATGTTATTCTAGTCTTAGTATATAGTCATTAAATCTGGAAATCCATCAGAGTCACAAGGAGATGCAGATTCATAGAGGTATATGCTGACCTGAATTACCTGCTCTTTGATCCAATGACATCTTTCTCTTTTAAAAATGTTTAGAACCTTAAAATATTCCTATTTGTTTCACAGGTCCTACTACTGTTCTGCCTTTTATGTGGTACATACATGCTGTTGAGCAGAATAATTCTATCAATGCTTTTGTGAAGACTGTTCTTTATCTCTAGTTACAGCCTTGCCCATTCTTTTATATGAGAAGAGTTTGAGTGTACCTTGTCACTAACTCCAAAGCATGTCTTGGGATTGTGGAGAAATTGAAAAGACCTAACAAAAAGAAGCATCCTTATAAATGAATGTAAGGTACAGGATTTAGGTGGAAAATGCTGAGGATATTTCGCATTAAATATGCTGAAAGTAATAGACACACAGTTCACACTGTTGTGAGAAATCAAAAGAGGTTTCAAATGCTTTTGAATATCAATCAGAGGAGCACAAAGGACGACTGCAGCTCATGTCTTCTATTTTAAACCTGGCAAAATAATACTCAGATTCTTTTTTCTATAAACAGGTACTCACAGCTGCATGCTAGCTAATTCAAATATAAGCTTTCACAAAAGTATATAGCATGAAAACAACACAGAAAAAAAAGATACAATGTAATGCTATTAAAAGGAAGAAAGCAGTCAACCAGATTTACCAAGTAAAATCCTGGCTCCATGTCAGACTTGGGAGTTTTGCCAAAATTTTTAATAAGATGAGAATTTCACTGTTTGCATTTTATGATAGAAGGGAAAGAGAAATAAGATTAAATATAAAGAAATAAGGGAAAGAAAACTCATACACATATTCAGCTCACATGTAAATTCATGTGGTTATGGATTTAATGTATAATGACGACTATTATTATTTATCAACATAATTTAAAATTTTTAATGAAGCTTTAGATTTATATCTATTTTATCCTATTTTATACCTGTATTTATGAGGGAAAACAAAGGCAAATTTGGGTTGCTGACCTTCCACGGCAGCAGTTTGTTTCAAGTGTGATGTGAGAGTCTGGAGATTGAACAAGGATTAATATTGAAGGGAAATGTAGCAGGAATTCTGATAATCACCCTTTGTATTCAAGAATGCCATTGGTAAAGAATACCTGTGCATATGTGAATAGAAATATCATATTGAGTAATTTTTGTCCAAGTGGATGGATTTTTGTGCTTGAGTATGGTTCTATCAAGCCCTGGAAAGTTATTTATTTAAATAAACTGCCCATTATAAGACATTTTTTCAATGTGAATAGAGTGCTTCAGTCCCCAGACTCACAAATGGCTGCTAGTTTACTAGGTGCAGGATGATGACAGCATGAGCAGAACACACAAGTTTTCTTCCTAGATACACTGTTCCTTCTCCAAGAGTCTATCTTTTTAATCTGTTGTTGTTTTGACAGGATGCCATTATCCTTCAACATAAAGACTTCAGAGAAAGAGTGATTTATTTGTATTCACGATGATTTGGTGGTCCTTAAAAATGTTGTTTAGTCTTTGGCACAGGTAAAGAAAATAATTTAGCTTCCTGGAACAATTCTGGTTTCCTTCAACCCTAAAACTTCCTAATGAGCTAGGAAGTATTAGGAAGAAAAGGAGACCCCATCCACTGCCTTGTGGACAGGAGACTAAAGAGATGGAAGCCATAGTATCCGTATGTGAGGCCTGTAAAAGAGGAAAGGGAGGTGCCAGCTCTGGTTTGGCCAGCTTCCTGAGCAGTATAGTGGGAATACAGACCCCAGGTAGAAATACTAGAATGAGAATGTGTTGTTGCAAGTGACTTGCTTTCTGCTTGTTAGAAACCCATGAGCCTAGTACAGTGTGCTTTCCCATCGGCAGAGCTAGACAGCATTCTCATATCACACCTTGCCTTTGTTCGGGCCTTCTAGCAATCATTTCGGGTGCAGGATTAGTAATGGATGGCAGCTTAGTATTCCACCAATTTAAGTATGATTTCCACTCTTTTCTTTCCAAGAGCACGCCACAGGTACAGTTCCCATCACTGAAGTAGGCTTTCCAGAGCTTTACAATGACAATTGCATTTTACTTACAATACTGGGAGCAGTCAAACATAGATTGCTGGTGAGACGCCCAGTAAGCTGAAGACTCCCAGGCTCTCACCCATGCTCCCACCTGAATATGTTGTGGAGAGACACCTGAGATCAGCAGACTATCCTCATTCTACCTGGCACTACAGCAGCACCCGGCTGTGTGCCGGGGTGACTTGATCTGCATCACTGCTTGCCTGGTGACTTGGTTGCTATGTGATCTCTTGCTTTTAAACAAATTCTCCCAGCTGGAGGAGAGAAGGTACACTTCTTCCAGAAGAGGATCATGAGGATTAATGATTCTTCATTGTTAGACTGGATCTTTACTCCCCTGAGCACCAGCACAACCTGGAAACAAAACAAAAACAAACAAACAAACAAAACACCAAAAACAAAAACAAAAAAAAAAAAAAGAGAAGACTTGAGGCATAAAAAAAAACTTGGGGGAAAAAAGAAAGGAAGCCTTGAGTTTCCCAAGTGAAGCATACATTGAAGAATAGCATACATACACAGCACATTCATGATGTCATACAAAATTAATGAGTATTTTTTTAAAAAGTTATCATATTCTAGGAATCGTTACATTGAGTATGGATAAGTCATTAGAATGTAAGGAACTGTCCAAACTCAGGAGAAGTCTGTTTAAATGTTTCTTTTATCTTCTGGTTACATTTATAAGAAGGTCTTAGTAGCAGTAGTCATTTGTAAGCTGGAAAATTATTTCACATATTCCACGTTTTAGCTACATGGAAAAACCTAAAGAGAAGTAAAGATTGCATATTAAACAAGCCTGAACCTTAACTCAAAAAGTTTATTAGTGTCTTGAATAAATAAATATATTTGTTAATTTTTAATTTCCAATTTTCATCTTTTTCTCATCTCTTTCTTTTATAAGGTGTCTGTGGCTTTTACAAGTTAAGGAGCAGCAGTGTTTGGAAAGTACCGTGAAGGCCACTTTGCACTATCAAAAAAGTTTATGATTTTTGTGAGGCATGAGATTATCACATTGATAAAGCTCAAATACTGGAATAGAGTGCTGGAGAAAAGCAGAATAGAACTGAGAGGGACAGACAAAGTTGTACCAGTAAATTACTGTTCTGAGTTGCTGCGTACAGAAATATTTAGAGGAGAATGCTGCAAGGAAAAGCAAGCATGAAGTGTTAGTCATCAATACACCTCTTGTGGAAGAGCTTCTTTACACACAGAAGCAGTAAAGGCTGTGTCTCATTACAGCAGCAGTAGGAAAAATTGCAATCTTGAGAGGTAAAGTTACAAGTGGATATAATGGCAACAAGTACCCAACAGACTTGAGGAGCATATCTAATTGAAAAGTGCTCTCATTAGGCAAAGTTACTTCCACACAACAGTTATTTCTCCACTTCCTACATGTCTTCAGTGTGCAAATTTAATGACTCTTCAAAATGAGTTATGCAAATACAAGGAAATACAGCGTCACTTTTGCAAGAGCATGGACGAAACACTCAGCAGCAAATGCCTTTGCAGGAATGCTGCAGTCCTACAAAAAAAAGAAATCTCTGAGAGGAGGAAGAGTGTGAATTCATGGGGATGCTACTGACTCTCACAGCTGCAGCTGTACCACTTTTGTCTTGGAGGTGAAGGTGTAATGAGATACAATGGCTGTCAGATGGTATAAGGAAAAGTTCATGCAGGAACCGCTTTTTTAACAGGACATATAATTAAACATTGGAACAAATATGAGACAACAGACATCTAAAGACATAACAGCTCATTTCAAGATTAGATGCAGGACTCTCTATGTGAAGCCTGTGGCTTGCTTTATTCAGTGAGTCAGCCTAATTGCTGATTAATTAATTCAGATCTTTTAAGTGAGTGTACTGTTGCTCTTAATTATATTAAAAAAAAAAAAAGCAAGCAAACAACCAAAAAACAAAACAACAACAACAACAGCAAAAAAGCCAGGAAAGAAAATACAGCCGCAGTGGAGTCTGCAGAAAAAAGTTTTCTAAAAATATGTAAATCAAGGAGCTGAATCCTGTCTGTGTGCACTCTGCCTCTCTGGCACATGCTGGTGAGCCTCAGAAAGAGAACTGTGAACTAAATGGAGACCACCAGGGAAGCTGAGATTCCAAAGATAGAGCATAATTCCTGTACCCCCCAGTGGTTTGTTTATTTGGTTGGCTTGTTTTGAGGTTGGTTGATTCATGGGCCATACTGAGCCTTGCATCTTGACCACAGCTGAGATGACTTTTTTGTCACTGTGACCCATGGAAGAGGTTTTTGTGGACAAGACACTGGCCACTGTAGTTTGGAAATAGTTCCAGAACAAATGCATTTTGATTAAAGGAAATACAGAAATTTTGGCTCTAAACAGAAAATTTTAATCAGACAGGGTCTGGAAATTTGGGCTTTAGATGGAAACAGGATTACAGTGAAGTTATTACCATGAACTCATCAATATCAGTTTGGGGTTTTCAAACTACAGAGCTCCTCTTTCTACTAACTCCCTGTCCCAAACTAACAACATCTCTTGAGAAAGAGTGATCAAGTAGGGTGATCTGGAGGATTTTTATTTTAAGATGGGAATGTCTGAGAAAGGAAGGTTAAAGACTTCGAGAGAATGTTTTGTTTCATTATCATTTTCTGTAGGGGATGGGGAGAGATGACAGGCCAACATAATCCCACTTAATTCCTGGGAATTCTTCCCTGATTAGTCACACCCCAAGCCAGAAAAGGTCTTGGGCTCTTCCATTTGTGAAACAAATGGAGATCATGGCAGTTATCTGAAAAGTAATAGCAGTGTATGCTCCTGTGCAAATGCACATACATTCCTTCTCTTAATCTTCTAATTCATGGATGAAATATGACTGTAAGGATCACTGTGAGCAGAACAAAAAAGAGCTAAATACAACTGACAACTACTGATACATAAATAATATGTGAGTATTATAGCAGTTTGTCATACAGTTCAAAGATTAAAGAGAATTTCAAAATTATATGTGACAAAATTTCACACTAAGTTCACAAAATTAAACCAATCTAGCATCTTCAGCTAGTACCAAGTCCTGCACCACCATAGTCAATGGGAGATTTATCAATCCAAACATTGTCATCAGTCTGGGACTGTAGACCTAAAGCAAGGGCAAACCTGTAGTAACTATCTTTATGAAAAGTTTCTCCAAATATATTGCAGTATACTAGGTGGCAGAATTTGGAAACATACATGCCTAAATTTTTAAGATGAGTAAACATTTGCCTTGAAGTATTTAGAGAGAGTACATAGAATGTGATCCATTTCAAAGCATATCAGTGTAAATAGAAAAAGAAGAAAATGGTTCTTGCTCAGAAACTGCAAATGTCCAGTAATCCTAACCACGATCCATTTTGACTGAAGTAGCCGGTCAGATATTCAAGTCTTCACAAGTTTTGGGGAAAATTATGTCAGAGACTGAGGACACAGTAAGGTATCTTTGGTACAAAATTATTTATTTGCAAATAATGACTAAAATATCTTTCCCTGAATATTAGAAATTAAATGCAATGAGGAAGTTGTTCTTCCAAAGCTTATTAAGCTTACTGGCTGATCTGATAACTCAGCAAGATTTTTTTTTTCTCAAAGTTGTGTTTCATCTGGTTCTGTGACCATTGACCAGTGAAACTTGGTGTCTACACACTTCTAGCTCTGAAACAGATTTGGGTTTTTTGGGATGGGAGACTTACTCTGTTTGAGACCTCTTGTAGTTTCAACTTAAACCACTTTACACAAATGCAAAGATGCAAGTGCAGATGTTATCTGGTGGGTTTTTTTGCTTTGCAGTCTTTTTGCTCAAATTAAAAAAAGAGTAAATCAACTTCCATTCTCCCCAGAAACTTGCCACTCCCCATTTATTTCTCTCTTTTTTTTCCCCCACATCCTGATATTCTGTGTGAGTGGTTTGTGGGTCTAAGCAGTCCACAGAACTGAGCAACCAAAGTACAAAAGGAAGGTTAAGGTAAGGAGGAGCATTTAGCAAAGAACTGTGGCATGGCAAGGAGCAGTGGAATGGCTTGGAGGATCAACTTGAGATCAAAACAGTTGAACCTATTTGACCAGACATAGGCAGAAGGATTACTCTAACAACAAGTAACCTCTTAAAAATAGTTTCCTAGAATTGTGCTTTGAGAGGTTGTCAGCCACTTTGGAAGCTTTCAAGTTACCAAAAATGTTGTTGTTTCAAGCAATATTTGTAGCCAAAGGCATATACTGAAGGATTCTATCAATGCTAGGGACAAAAGACTGGTGGAGTTTATTAGGCTGACTTAACAGCCAAAGTGGTAAGTTCCTTCTGGGGAAAAGGCACTTCATCCAATCTGAGACTTGTGGTCTCACCTGTAGAAACCTTTGCTCTATTTCTCCCTCTTCCGTTCTGTACTTTGCTTTTGTTTTGTTCTCCCCTTTTGTTCTCAATTTGTTGCTTTCTCTTTTTGCTTTAATTTTAAGCAAAATGTTTGACCCATGCAAACAAAATTGAATCAATCAGTAGGCTGCTGAACCAGGAGGACTGGAACTTAGAGTGATGTGACAGAAACAAAATTACTGCATAAATTCATGACACATAACTGGTGGTACTCCACTGTACTGAATTTATATATATTCATAACGTAAACTCTTCATTTGACAAAGAGGCTGTAGTTCTGAACTTCATTTTTCCCTCTTTGGTAATATTTTTAAATGTTTCCTTTCATAAGAAAATAAACTAATTAAAGAGTGAGGAGAATCCTCATTTAAATTATTAGCATCATTTTAGCAATCTAAGTTAAACAAAACAAAATTTTCTGCTCCTTCAAATCAGCTTAATTAATCCTGTGAGAACAAAATTAGTCTTTATGTTGACTATATGAAGGCCCCTTGTTAACTGGCAGAATCATAAACTCATTATATGTCTCAGTGTTCATAAGAAATACAGAAATAAGATTTCCAAGGACAGAAGGTAGAAATAAAAACTCTCTATCTACTTCAGAAATACTTTTTTTGATAAAAACATTAGGAAAAAAACCCCATAGTCTTTTACATCCTATGCTTCAATGTTTTTTTTCTTTAGTTTTAAGAAAGGGGAAAAATTTGATCGTTTTTTCTTCCAAAAAATGAAAATCAGCTTAAAATAAAATGAAAAAAAAAAGACCAAAACAAAACACAAACCAAAAAAAGCATCTTTTTTTTTTACTGCTTAGAAGAATTGCATCTGATGAATGGATGTGTGGATTTTATTTGCACATGCAGATAATCAGGCCCTCTGACTCAAGTTTCTCTCATCATCAGAACAGAAGAAAAGCTGGGTCGTTGAGATTATTTTCTGTATCATGGTGGAGTCTTATCTGGGCCAAGGAGTACCAGTAAACTTTTTCTGCTGCTTCTGCTGTTTTCAGTCATTGCTGTCACAAAATTTTTAGAAATTCAGTTTTTAAAATTTAAATAATAATTTGAATAAGCCAGCAGGTCCAAAATTTGTTTGGGATAACAAAATCGACAGACGGGCTTGTAAAAAAGCATACAGACTAGTTGATAAGTGTAGTATATATATCTATCTTTATGATAGATAATCATAAAGAAATCACCTCAGGTGATCTTTTTTCCTATTAAAAAGAAAAATAATTTCAGCTGAAAAAACCCCAAATTTCTTCAAGAAATATTCTTCTGAAAAAAGAATCAGCCAGCTCTTGCTTTAACCCTCAGACTTAATGTGGAGACAAAATTCACAAGAGAAATTAGTTGATGCATAGTATTTGAAAGTTGTGAAATTACAATTATTCAATGTGTTCAAATGTATTTCTTAGCATTGAAGAGTTTGTCTTTGAGAAACAATAGATCTTTGGCTGAGAAACAAGAGATTACTTGATAAAATTAATGCTACTCTCACCTCTCAGTTTAAAAGATTTGTCACTTGCATTTTTTGTGGCTGTTATCACCTGGAGCAGCTTTCTCCGATTTTTTGTAAGAAGCTCTTGGTGTGCAGGTAGAAGCATAGATACATGTTTAAATGTGGCAGTGTGGTTTATCAGGCTGGTGTCTTTTCTGAAGCAGTATTGATTGCAACAGTGATAAACATGAGGCCAAATTTAAGGGGGCTTAAATTGGTAAGTGAAAGGCACATCCTTGTTTTTCAAAACTAATATTGAGTTTAGAAAGAAGTGTTCATCTTCCAGGGTTTAAATTTTAACAACCTGTGAGAAGCTTATAGAACCCTAGAATCATAGAGAATCTCAATTTAGAACGAACCCATAAAGATCATTAATGATCAACTCCCTGCAGGACTACCTAACACTAAATCATATATGCAGCTTTGTTCCATTTCCTCGTGTTCGACTGCTGCTCACCAGAGGGGAGATCAGCACATCCCCTGCACTGCCCACCTTAAGGAAGCTGTAGACTGCGATGGGATCACCCCTCAGCCTTCTCTTCTCCAGGCTAATTAAACCAAGTGACCTCAGCTGCTCCTTGTAAATCTTGCCCTGGAGATCTTCCACCACCTTGGTAACCTTCCTCTGCACTCCTTAATAGATTTATGCCCTTCTTATATTGTGGCGCCCAAAACTGCCCCCAGCCCTCGAGGTGAGGCTGCCCCAGTGCAGAGCAGAGTGGGACAATCCCCTCCTTTGCCCGGCTGGCGATGCTGTGCCTGATGCACCCCAGGACAGGGTTGGCCCTCCTGGCTGCCAGGTCACTGCTGGCTCGTGTTCAATTCACCATCAGCCCGACACCCCCCACCCACCATCTCTTTCTGCAGGGCTGCCCTCCGGACTCTCATCCCCCAATTTGTATGTATAAGCAGGATTACCTTGCCCCAGGGAGAGAATCTGGCACTACCTCCTGTTAAATTTCAAATGGCTGGTGATTGCCTAGCTCTCCAGATGTCTCTGTACAGCCTCTCTGCCCTGTAGGGAGTCCATGGCTCCTCCTAATTTAGTATCACTGGCAAACTTACTTATGTACATTTTCCTTCTGCATCCAAATTATTTATAAAAACATTGAAAAGCACTGACCATAAAATCGAGCTTTGCAGAACCCCAGTGGTGACTGAGCACCAGCCTGGTGTAACCCCATTTACTAAAACTCTGTGAATTTGACCATTTGTTCACCAGATGCATTATGAACTTGCCTAGTAATCTCACAGTTTATGATGTTAGATGTCAACCATAATGGCCTCCCCAGGGAAGTGGTCACAGCACCAGCCTGACAGAGTTCAAGAAGTGTTTGGACAATGCTGTCGGACACACGGTGTTGTTGGAAATGACACAAACTTTTAAAATTCTTTAGGTAACTTTATTCAGGTGTTTGTTTGCCTTTGCCCAGGGGGAGGGGAATCAAAGTTTCTCTTCAAGACTTTGTTCACCGAGCCTGGTCGAAGTCTGATGAGCTTAAAATCAACAGGCTAGGAGTATACACAGGAGAGAAGGGAACATTAGCGAACATTACCCACTGGAGCGGTCGGTCACCTGGTCTGGGAAAAGATTGATAAGAGAACCAAAGAATAAGGACCAAATTAGCATCAAAGGGATCAATAACCAATAGGAGATTGAATACTAGGAATTGTGTAATTTGGGACAATGAATGAGAATTTCTTTGGGGTTTGTATACATAAATATATAAAAAAACAGGTAAAGAACCCTGTGTGATGGAATGATTTTCTGCACAACCTGGGCATGTGTGGATGAAGTAATTTCTATTGCACATCTTGGCCAGAATAACATCCTGGCCAGGATAAAGTAATGCCTAAATTCTCTAACACTGAAAAGATGTCTGAGAGTTTTAGTTTTTCTTGCTGTTTCAGTGACAGTGTGACTCTTGGGGCTGTCCTGTGCAGAGCCAGGAGCTGGACTCGATGATCCTTGTGTGTCTCTTCCAACTCAGGGTGTTTTGTGATTCTGTGATTCTGTGATAATGCTTTAGTAGGAGAGGTTGTTTGGTCTCAGTAAAAAATGCAGCTGTTCTGGAAGGCCACATACCACATGCAGTTGTTAAACAGACATACAAAATTACATGCTCTGCCTAATATGAAATGTACAACAAAGCAGTTGCCAAGAACTTTGAGTTTCAAGACAAGATGCTGGTTATGGGAATATACAAAAAAAATAGATAAACAAGTAAGACAGACTTTCGTGCTTGCGAGTCAGGTCAATTCTAGTGGTGGAAACTCTGAATCTAATTGGTCTCCTATACATCCTAATAATATAAAGGAAATTTAAAGGAATTCTGAAGGCTGAAGGAATATCACGTAACTGATAGCTGGTATGAAACTCATTTCAGTAAAATACTTCGGGTTTTAATGTCCTGGTAATAACAGAGAGTAGTCGAGGTGCTGTTAAAATAAACATGCATAATGGGAACCCAAGTGAATATAAATCATATTTTAAAATAAAGGGAATTGAAAAAGAGTTGCTGGAGAAGGCAGTGTAGATAGAAACACTATCTTGCATTGTGCCGCTTGGGTTTGCTGTTTACATTCTTTTACACTGCATGATAACAACTCCCAGTAAGTCAAATGCTATGCTACATCTTTTGGTGGCCTTGAGGCATGAGCAAGGGCTTCAACACAGCAAAATGATGCTTTTGCAGTTAAAGATCCCCAATTAACAGTTAGAGTGCAAGTGCCTGACAGCATTTCTCTGGTAAACTTGTATGTTCAAGGATTCATTATACTTGGGGGTTAAATTCACGTGGAAATCAGCAAAGAGAATTCTTTTGCCTTTGCTGATTTTTGAATGCAGGAAAGCCAAATCTTTAATACGAAATAAATTGTAGCAAAAGCAGAAGGCTGTTGCTTCCCATAAAATAGAATTACACTAAAAAGAATGTAATTAGTATTTGCATGCATTTAACCTAGCCAAAACCACATCAAAATAGGGTAAATTATAGCAGTATGTAAGCATTTTCTAACACTGTAATACTGCTATGACATAACTGGCACCAACCTGTGAGCATCTTGTAATGCCATGAAGCATCAATACATAAATAATGATAAGCTACAAAGAGACCTACAATACAGTTGCACAGCCAAGGTGCAGGAATACACCTGAGCAGTAGATCAGGTAGAAAACCTGGGAGATGAGCACCTGGGCACCAAAACAGAAAAATTCTGTAGAATAAAGAGGAAGGCTGCCTGGTGAGACCCAGCCCCCAAAATCAGATAAAAAATTCTGGGTGAAGATGAGATGCCTCACCCTTTTGTTATTGTGCTGGAAGGATCCAGGAGCACAACACCATGAAAGGTGTTGAAATAAGGATGGAGCATGTTGTCCCCTTTTGATTTCAGCTTCTCTCCTCTTCATCAAGGGGCTTGCCAGCCAGAGGAGCTGAACCTTAATTACTAATGCAGTGAAGAACTACAGCCATCAGTGCTATCAGCATGGCATCAACTCTTCATTTACAGCTGATTTCAGACAAAATTATCAAGAACTAATTTTGAAAATGCAGTGGGAGAGCAAATAAGGCTAGCCATTGGTGAAGTGTATTAGTCAGTGTCAGTTTATTATAGTTTTATTTTGAAGACTAAAACTGGCCTGATGTATTGATCTCCTACACACCCTTGTGAAAGAAACAAAATATAAAGGAAAGCTAAAATCTGAAGGAGTAGCACATAACTGGTAGACTGTATACAACCACTTGGGTAAAAGATATTGATTTTAAATATCAGATGGACTCCCTTTGTATGCAATTGCATTGATTTTTATTATTTTTGCCTGAAGAACTCATTAATATCCCTCTGGTTATTGCTATAGCAAGGATTACTGTTGTCGTTATTATCAGAGAAATTAAGAAGCATGCTACTACTTTTTATGCAGGGAGTTAGAGTCCTTAGCTATTCTGATAGTTTTCAATAACTTTCCTGGAGTAACTTTGGTGGCACCTGGTGGTTTCAGTGGCTGAAGCCTGAATAATTGATCTCTGTTGGGCTTTCATGGCAAGGTGGTGGCAGCAGGGAGACTGCAGGAGTGGTCTTCGTGAAAAAAGCAGGAGCTGCCCAGGTGCTGGACAGAGCAAGCACCAGCAGGCTCCAAAACAGACCCAGAGCTGCCCATACCTGATACAGTTAGCAACACTAGTGACACCTCTGTGATAACACAGAGTTTATTACAGTGTTAAAAATGATACACAGCAGCTCTGGAAGAGAGGAGAGAGAAAAATGTGAGACTCTGCAGCCACCAAGGTCAGTGAAGAAAGAGGGCAGGAGGTGCTCCAGGCCCTGCAGCCCGTGGTGAAGACAGTGGTGGTGCAGGCTCTCCCCCTGCAGCTCACTGAGGAGGAGCGTGCTGGAGCAGATATTCACGTTGCAGACCCTGGGGGACACCTGTCATGGTTTAGCCTTGCTGGCAACTAATAGTATGCAGGTGCTTCCTTGCTTCCCCCTCCCCTACAGCACTCTCTGTGGCATGGAGGGGAGAATCAGGAGAAGAAAGCACTAAAACTCATGTGCTCAGATAAAAACAGTTTAATAATTGAATCAAAATAAAATTTAATTATGCCCAGACTGTTCCCAAGAAGCAATCAGCATCTCCAGCCAACACGCCCCATATACTGTTTTGTGGTATGGAATATCCCTTTCAGCAGTCTTTGATCCACACTGGAAAAGTTTGTGAAGGACTGTATGTACCCCATGGAAGGGACCTGTTGTTGTAGCAAGAAAAGGGCATGATGAGAAAGAAGTGGCAAAGCATAATGAGCATGTTGGAAAACATACCAGTTTAAAAATTTTTTATATATGACTTTAGCCAGGTTTGTTCATCTTTGCCCCAGGGGAAGGGAACTGAAGCTTCTTCCCAGGGCATTGTTTCTCTAGGTGAGGCCTGATGGGCTCAGCATTTCAACAGACTGGGAGTAGCCCCAACAAGAGATGGCCATCGACAGAACATCAACAGAACATCAGCGGCCATCTAGGAACATCTACTCCAGACTCTGCCTCTGGCAGAGTTGGGGACATCTCCTCTGGAAAAGACTGATAAGAAAATCAAGGAATGAAGATCTAATTAACATCAGAAGCAAAGAAATCTGGATCCAATAGGAGACCAAATACTAAGAACTACACAACTTGAGACCAATGAACACTGAATCAATTCATTTCTGTGAGTTTTGACTGTAAAAAAGACCTGAAAAATCTAGTAAAGGTGATGGGCTATGTGTGGATGAGATGATTTCTGTGGTACATCCTGGCCAGAACAACATCCTGGCTAGAGAATAAAGGAATGCCTTGACTCTCTAACATAAAAAATGTTGTTGGAGGGGTTTTGTTTTTCCCACAGTTTCAGTGACAAGCAGACCACAGCCCCTGTTCCCCATTCTCTACATGGCTTTTGTGTGTGTTTTGTGTGTGGAGGAATAGAGTCAGGAATGAAGGAATGGAGATGAGCCCCCAAAGAAGAGGAAGGTGGGGGAAGTGGTTTTTAGTGTTGTTTTTATTTCTTGTTACCCTACTCTTAATTGGCAATAAATTAAATTAATTTTCCCCAGGTTGATTCAGTTTTGGCCATACTGGTAATTGGTGACTGATCTCCCTGTCCTTATCTCAACCCATGGGCTTTTTCTTGGTATTTTGTTCACCTGTCCTCTTGAGTAGGGGGAGTGGGAGAGAGTTTGGTAGGAGGCTGGCAGTCACAGTCAGCCTATCACATTGTCTCACATAGCCTTCTTCTGCTCTTCTCACTAACATCAGTGGAACCACAGCACTTCCAGCATGACAAGATGCCAACTACAATGCAGGTTAAGAATATTAGAAATACAAGTTTTCTGTAGAAGACAAAAGATCCTAACTATGAACGCACTTACTTGCTAAGAAGAAAATAGCTGCAAATTATTTTTTAAAAGCTTGCACTACCATGGAAGCAGCTATTGCAACACACAATTCTAGTAAAAAGATGCTGTTGTACCTGCATTACTATAGTTAATTGAGGTTAGGTCCAACTACTGAGACATACTGCTAATTTGCATGGTAGTAACAACACCTGTAGCTACAAGATTCAAAATAGAAAAAAAAATAAAAACAAACAAACCTAATCCTAGTTAATTTTTCTGATTTAAAAAAGTATCCTATTTGTACCTGTGATCAGATGCTTAAAATCCTCTTGCTGCCCTGGATGCAGGAAGCTTACAAAAAGCCTTTCACAGTGAGAAAGGAGGTGAAGCACGGATGTGTGTTTGTTAATTTCTGAATCGTCAGTCTGACCAAACACACAAAACAATGAAGAAGAAATGATCAATGTGACCATACAGACCTGAAGCAAAACTTACTGGTCACCAGGCCAGATTTAAGAGGAGCCCTATACATCAGCTAGCCTCCAGTTTTCATCTACCATTATACTTTGTTTGAGGAAACACTAATAGTAATTTAAAAACCACCACCTTACCAAGGGTAGTTAGACTTTAAAATGACCTTTATATGCAGCATAAACAAGTGTCTGAAAATCGTAGTCATCTGAAACTTTTCCTGTTTGAACCTATGATAACTTTTAAAATTGCTGTGGTCTGACTCATACTTGGGAGGGCAGCCTTCTGCCCTGCTCAGTCCAAAAATAAATATACTTTTACACACAAAAAGAGCAATATTTTATTGAAAATCCATGTTTGTCGGAAAAAAACAACCCTGCAATAAGGTTTTCTACAGTCTTATCTCACCACTTACACTGTTTTTACAGAGTGATTTGTTTAAAAATGTAAGCAGTTCTTTAAATAGCTGGTTAGCTACCATGAGGTTAGGATTATGTATTACTGTTTTGTAATCAGTTGCTGACAAGAGACTTGAACTTGTTTTACCATCTCAGAGTAAGATATGACCCTTTTCCTAAAAGGAACTACATAACTGACTCTCCCTGCAGCAAGATAACATTTGCAGTCTTAATTTAAATATCTATTATTTGATTTCTTTCAACTGTAGTCCTCTCCTCTTTTGTGTTTTGTTTCTGCTTTGTTGAACACAGCACATTCTGAGGACAGATAAAATCTGAATTCCAAAGGCAGGCAGCCAGCAGCAAAAGACACTTTTGGAGATCTGATCTTCTTGTTCCCAGTTTACTCTGTTCTATCATTGCCCAGGAAACTCCATGCTATCCTGTGCTGGAAACCATTGCTTAGAAAGTTCAGGAACTCCTTTCTGCTTGCAACGAAGTGAAATGGAGTTTTTCTCTGGCTTAGACAAAAGTGTCATTTTGGTTGCAACAAACTGCAAAGTGTAAAGAACTTTGTGAACATTTTCTTTGAAAATGGTGCCTTTTGCTTTAAGAATTTGTAAGCACTTTATCTGTCTTATTTAAGGATACTGTTTACCATTTTTGCTCTGACCAGATGGTTGGGGGTATAAGAAACAAACTTTTTAATCTCAAAGGGGAGCTGTTACGTTGCAATTATGCACTTCATAGAAGAGGGCATACAGATACAGTCCCCTTAAGTCCTTGTGGTCCTCAGACTGTTAGGTGTAGTTTAAATCTGTAGTATCCCCCAACGCAGAAGACCTTTGCTCTAGTTTTGCATATCTACCATGGTTAAGTATAAAATTATATATTATATTACATAATATATATGTTCAAAAAATACTAGCATAAAATACACATATTAAAAACATAAAAGAACAATCAAAATGTGTAATTCATAAACAGGGCTTCTCCCTTCATGACAGGTAACAAACATAACATGATAAATAACTTCACCGTTACAAACATTGGAAACTGTCTACTAAAATATATTTTTAATTAATAGGGGTACACCATTTATTTTCAAGGCCAGATTTAAAACAGTAGTGAGTTGGCTTGACACCTGAAGGTATAAAGCAATCTATTTATATCCAAAAGGGAGACATAGCTTAATGCAGAGAAACAGATGACTGAAATGCCTGTCTTTAGCAATTTGAGTGTGAAAAACTAAGAGGCCCTGAATCAGGAGACCACTGCTTTTCCTCTAGAGACAGAAATTATTGCAGCATAATTTATATCTGGACCTTTCTATAAGAAGCTATAATTATGTCCTTAGCTTTTCCAAAATCTCTGCATTGCAGGCAATTGCTGTGATTTTTATTTTTCTGATGATTCAGCTCAAATACCCATCTGTTTTGTTGTATGTGAGACCCATTCTTATCCTAACTTTGCAACACAAAATAATAGAACATACAAGTAACAACCAACAGTCAAAAATTTCATAGGGCAAAGAAGCAATTTTTCCCTTCTGCTTTTTAAAGCTCATAGAGAGCAAAGAGATGAATTTTCAAGGATCTGATGAAAAATATTGAGTGAAAAGGGAAAATACACTCAATATGGTGAGGTGGAAATTTAATTAAAATATTTTTCCATAGTTGAAAAGCAGCCAGCTGAGCAACCTGCAGAGATTAAAATCCTATTCACCATATTTGAAACTAGACTTCCAGCATGCTCTTCTAGCTGGGCCTTTGTACTAGCATATAAGAGCTTGGTTGTTCATTTAGCTCTGGGTTGTTGCTGTGATCTTGGTCACATGAGAAGGATTTCGGCAGACTGTTCACATTCCTTTAAACTCTTGCATAATAGAAAGCAGTTGCTGAACATGCTGCTGAATACTCTGCCGTTCTTCTCCTAGTCTCTCCTCAGCATGGAGAATCTCCTCCTGTAGGGAAACTGGTGGGGAAGCCTTAGATGTAACATTCAGATAGAGCAATTAACGTGGAGAATGACTTATAACTCACTATCCAGTCATCCTCCACCCTATCCTTAAAAGTTCCAGAGAGCTATTGCTCTGGTAAGCTGAATTGCATGCAGAGTGCCCCCTGCACCACAACAAACCTGAAGAAAAAACACAAAAATACCCGGAGACAGAGCTGCACAAAATTAACCTACACAGTCGAGTGGCAGAGTTGTAATGTTGAGCATGTCCTCCGCAAAGAAACACAGAAGAATGGATAATTCAGGTCTGGATTTGCAGGGAGCAGTCTTTCCTCATGTGATGCCTTTGCAAGACAGAAAACGTTTACCTCAGGGTGATTACTAGGACTGAGAGTGGATTTACCAGGCGCTGACAAGATTGCAGTCTTTTTCTTTCCCTACTAGTGCTGCCCAGTGTTCCAGGTCACATACTATAAAGGGACAATAAATGTACAGACAGCTCCTCTTCTGTCCAGCCTCACTCAACCCCACAGGTACATTCAGCCTTGCCAAGAAAGAGCCCTTCCTCCTTCTCAGAAGTAGAGGAGGCAACACCATCAAGAGATAGCTGTGGTTACAGGATGGGAACCATCCTGTCTCCTGTCATCAGAAAGTACAGGCACTTGTCAGGTCATGCGACTCAAACACAGCCAGGTCTTTACTCCTCCACTACTGTCTCCTAGAGGAGGGTCCTCATTTCCCAGTGTTGAAAGACTGAATGAGGGAGGCTGGGAAGAATTCAAGACAGTAGGCATGTGGTTTGTCCCGTTCACTGTTTTTATAATTCAGGACAGAGCAGTTGACCTAAAGACTCTCTTTGTGTGTGCTGGAATATGAATTTGTAATGTGTGACTCTCCTTGCCATCTAAGGTGTCAGCCAGTGTATTTTGTTCTTGTTTTCTGTTTAATCACAGGTCCAGTAAGTCAGTCACATCTGAAGAAGCCCAAAAGGAGACTAACTTATTCATGGATAAACATGACTTCCTGATGATGGGAACAGTACTGTCTCAGTTCAAGTTCCTGTGTGTAAACCCACTGCCAAAGAGAGGATGCTCCTTCATAAAGCACTTGACTCCCGGGGAGCTTTTTTCTGTCACCAGATACCTCTCATGCCAAAACCCAAAAGGCTGAAGGGTTTGCAGAAAGATGCAGGTGGGTGGTGTGGCATCTGAGAGCCATCAAGGAGGGGTGAGGTACCGCAGGTATGATGGCACGGCCAATGCCCTCCTCCAGCCCAAGTTCTGCTTCTGTCTGAAAAAAAAGACCCAAAGCCATGTCTTCGTCTGCTGATCTTGTGAGAAGGAGAATCACCCAAGTTTCATCTTGAAGTTCCTCTCCTCATTATAACTGCAGAAGGCTGTGTCTGACTTCGGCATGATAAAAGAAAGGTGTTTTAGTAAGGATAAGAAAGCCTCACTTCATATGGAACAATTGTGATATTTCAAATATATGAGACTAATAAAACAGTAGAAGAAAAAGGGGTTTGTTATCTTCCTACAAAATAAACTTTTTTTGGTTCTGTTCCTAATGTGGGTTCCGTTCCAATGTGGGCTCAAGTAGAGCTGTGGTGAAAAAAATGTGCTTAGTATTTATGCAACTGTTCCATTCCTCCATGTCCACAAAACATAACTAAGAAGTTGAATAAAAACCCAAGTACAATATTTGAAAACAATTAAAACTGTTACTCAGAACAAGCAGTCCGTGAATTGTTCTAACAGTTCCCTGGAGTATTTAGATAATAGAGGCTGTGTATCATGTTGGTATGCAGCATTCAAAAAAAAAAAATTGTTTTGCAGTAAGAGCTGTGCTCAAAACACATATGAAAAGGATTCAAGTGGAATGTGCAGTTATACCCACAGCTGTACTACCTCATTTGGAAAAAGTTTACCCTTAGTTTATGGATATCTCTCTCTCTTCTTTCCTTGTCATTCTCCAACCTGGCTTTGAGCCTGGTGTTGTTTTGGGGTTTTCCTTTCTCAGGATCCTGTGTGTTCATGTTTTAAAAATAAAAGATTGCAAAAATGAATAAACAGCCTAGTATGTATTTAGTTTAATAGGTCTGTCCATGATTTAACAGATGAAAACATAATCCAGTGTCTGTGAGAGGTCACTCTTCTGATAAAATTTCTTGGAAACACATTCCCATTCAACTTGATGTCTTTCTCTACATTGTATTTCACTTACTTTTCTGGTGTTTAGTAGGCAACAAGGAATGCTGCAAAGTGCAGGCATTTACTATTTGAGTGTCTGGTCCTATATATCCCAGTCCACATTCATTTGGCTAAGTTTTGCCTGTGTGATGTATGGTAACCAGTGAATGTTTGTATCTGAAGGGTTGAACTTGTGAGTGAAATCTAAAACCTCTTTCTTCTGAAGCTGCACAAGTGAGGATTATTTTTGTAAATTGGGTCTGAAAGTTGAACTCCAGCATTGATGAGTGTATAGCTAATGGCCTAACAATGTTGCTCACAATATTGTTGTTCACAAACTAATAGAAAAATTGCAAATGAGAAATAAAAAAACCCCAAACTAGCAAGTTGGGATATGGAAAAAGTGGTTAGAAATTATATGGCACTGTATGGGTACCAAAAAATCCACAAGAAGAGTATACAGCCATGGAAATGATACCATTGTACTTGCTGAGGTTAAGTTAATTGTCATGGGTTAGCAAGCATAGTCCCGGAAGTGATGTTCTTGCAAAGGGGTGCTTACAGCTTCCTCTGGGACCTGACAGAACCTATCAGCTGGCCAGTTTGAATATGGACAATTCTTTAAGCCACTTAAAGTTGTGACCGCCTCTGTGATCCACACTTAAGAATAGACAACCCCCCCCCCCCAGCTCTCTCTCATTTCCGGTGCTGGCACAGGTGGCTGCGGGCCCCGTGCGGGGGCCAGCGGGCCCGGCCCAGGCCCTGCTCGGGCCAGGCCGGGCCGGGCCACGGCCATCCTGGAGCTGATGGGCCCTGTTCCAGCCACGGAATCACCCTCCCCGCCCTCCCCCCCAGCAGGGCTGTGGGCAGTCAGAGTGGCTCAGCTTCCCCCCTCTCCACTTCGGCCAAGATTCAGCTAAAGCTGCACCATGTCTGGCAGAGGTCACATGACCAACAGTGATAAGCTTCATTCCAGCTGCAAGGCCTAGGTGAGATTAACCCTTTTAGTGCTGTGAAGAGCTGAAAACCTGAGGGAAGAGAAAGAGGAGATGCTTAAAGCTGAAATTCTGTTGTGAAGCCATGCTATATTAGAATACCTGTTGTAATTTCATGAAGGCATGGGGGGTGGAGCGTTCAACTTGTGAGCAAAAGCACCTGCGCTGAGATAGGCAGATGCTGAAGCAGCTGTAATTTCATCAGAAGTTTGAACAGGGAGAGATGGAAGTGATGAGGACTTTTGCTCCAAATGGAAAAGGAGAAAACCTCAGTTCCTAGAGATGTTCCCAGAGATAGTCCTAAAGATGAAGATGAGGAAGACCCTTTGCTCCCAGGGAAGGAGAAGGGCCTCTGTCCTTAGAGATGAAATGCTCCCAGAGATGGGTGAAGAGAACTTTTGTTTCGAACGGCTCAACCTTAAAATTTTACCCCAGTAATTTCAAGAGTGGACCCTCGAAAGCAGTTGTGGGAAAAGCTGCAAGTTGGGGAAGGGACTCACATGCGAGCAGAGAACCAACCCGGGCGGCTGTCTCGTTGTGATAATGTTTTCATAGCATGGACAAGAGAGACTCCTCTTCCTAAATGGACTGAACAAGGTTATTATGGAAGTGATAAACAGACTGAACATCTCAAGGGTTGTTTTTTACATTGTCAGTGGGAGAAAGGAGGAAGGTGGGGGAGGAGAAGAGTTCTGAAGGTGTTGTATGATTTTTTTTCTTCTTTTAGGTCTGTTAATAAACTTCCTTATATTCTTTCAAGTTTGGTGCCTGCTTTGCATTTCTCCTAATTCTTATCTCACAGAAGATAAACAGTAATGAGTATTTTGGACCAAACCACTACACTAAATTGGTGTTTCCGCCCGGTTACAAACCAAACCCACTGCATTAATGAACAATACAGACAGAATCTGGGTGATATCATATCACAAGTATATGATTCTGGATGTTGTATTAGCATTAAATAGACCAAGTTTTAAAAGTATGAATTTTAAGATTATTGAAATCTCTGCATAAGAGCTGTTTACATCCTTTGCTAAAGTCCATCTTTACCCTGAAAGTTATTCAATTTGCTGGTCTGAAACAGCTGTTTATTAGGGAGATATGGACAGATGTTAAAAGGATTTGTTTGCAGTTCTTAGAAGTTTTTTTTTTTCTGACCACTGGGAGGCAGTTTGGAATCTTAGCTGTTGGGGTTTTAGTTTAGTCTTAGTTTTTTCCTGTTAAAGGAATTTTCTCCCATATGCATGTTGCTAGGGGACAAATAGCTGTACTTAAGAAAGACAAAAAGGGGAGTGGGGCGGGCCTGGCTACTCCTTTGTCTACACCTGGGTGTGGGGTCAGTTCGCTCTGAGCATCCGGAGAGAGAAGCTGCAGAGAAAGGAGCTGCTGCTTCTTTCTTTTTGGCCGTTCTTTTCTTCCTGCTGGAAACAACGCCGGGACCCCAAAAGCCGCTTTCCCTGCCCTGCTGGAGACCGGCTGTGGCTGCCCTGCCCCGCTGCTGCTTCGAGCTTTCGCTACGCTGTAGCCCTGCTCGCCCTGCCTGCCTGGGCCTCCGTGGGGTTCTCCCATCTGGATACATCTCGCCTGCCACCCGGGATTTGTGCGTCCCGTCCCCTGCCGTTCCAGCCTGCTGTTCCTGAGAGCCCGGGATCAACTGCCCAGGGGTTTGTGAAGCCTTTGTTCCATCCTTCCCGGGATCCCAGAGCACCAGAGCCGCGGTTTCCCGAGCTCGCTCCGGAGCGCCCCCTGCAGCCGCGGGGGAACCATCGCACCTGCCCTGCTCACCGGGAGCCGCCAGCGCCCCTGCCGGCTGCGAGCGGAACTGCACCCGAGGGGAAATAGGCCTGACAGCCGAGAAGGCTGGGCACTGGGTTTGTGATTTGCTGTTACTGCCATAGTTGTTGTTGTTTTGTTTGACTGGTTATATACATATATATATATATAGTAAAGAACTGTTATTCCTATTTCCCACATCTTCGCCTAAAGGCTCTTGATTTCAAAATATAATAACTTGGAGGGAAAAAGGGGTTATATCTGCCACTTCAAGGGGGGCTTCTGCCTTCCTTAGCAGACACCTGTCTTTCAAAACCGAGACAGATCTTGGCGCCCAACGTGGGGCCTGAGGGCATTAAGAGATAGAGGTGAAAAAGGAATAACAGTTCCTGGATAACTTTATTTTGTGTGCTGGATATTGGAACCTTGTTAGGCAGCACTATGTGGTCTAGTTTACCCTGGTTTGGGTGGCATGTGGCCGTGGCTATATTCTTCCCCTTTGCAGCTCCTTACTTGAATATGGGTCCTCTGACTAAGGCTACCATTGCTGTTATCCAGCTTGCGCTATGGGTCGAGAAGGTGAGGAATTCATGGGTTTTTAACTTCCTCCGGAATGCGGGCACATGGATTAATGGCTATCACACACTGAGCACATGTTTTTGGGGTTATGTTAACAATGGTACCTTCTGTGAGGAAATGACACCAGGGGAAGTTTTTCCCCAACCCCTCAATCAGTTCTTTGGGCCCACCCCATCAATTTTCGAAGGGTTTAAATTCCCTCTGAATACTAACCATCTGCTACTGCTAGGCCTACTCTACTTAGCACTCAAAGATAAGTTGAGATCGGCTTGGATAACTACCCAGACACCAGCCCCAGAGACTAGAGATCCTACCCCAGAGCCTGATCCTGCCCCAGAACTTGACATGGCCCCAGAGAGTAGAGTTCCTACCCCAGAGCCTGATCCTGCCCCAGAACCTGACACGGCCCCAGACACTAGAGATCCTACCCCAGAGCCCGATCCTGCCCCAGAGCCTGACACAGCCCCAGACACTAGAGACCCTGTCCCACAGACTGATACCGCCCAACAGCCCACCGCAGAAATGGACTACCCAAACTGGGTGGGAGTACTGGCGAAAGGGATGCAGGAGATGTGCAAGGAGATGTGTCAGGAGATGGGCCAGGTGCCACAAGGAGATGTACCAGGAGATGGGCCCGGTGCGCCAGGAGATGTGCCAGGAGATGGGCCAGGTGCGCCAGGAGATATGCCAATTGCTAAGGGAATACACCTCCTCAGCTAGTGAAAAACCCTCTCCCTGCCCCAAAGAGGGTGAGTCCGATGGTGCAGCAGTGGAACCCACGGATGTTACAACCGTCCAGGTTCCAGCTGAACCACAAGGACAACCACAGCCAGCAGCAGTCGCCCCTGTGCAAAGGAGGAAGTGTAAGACCAAATCAGTACGACCAGTTAATGATGATGGGCAACCAGGGCCCTCACAACCGGCAGGAGAGCCAGAGCCAGAAATCATCACTGAGTCCCTGTCGCACGACAGTCTCCGTGCTATGCGAAATGACATTGTGCGAAGGGGGCGTGAGCCTTATACCACCTGGCTGCTTCGGGTTTGGGACCTTATGGGCACAAGTGTGCAACTGGATAGTGGTGAGGCAAGGTATCTGGGATCGTTGACCCAGGACCCAGGTGTGGACCAGATATTTGTGAGGGAGCCAGGGCCCCTCTCTCTCTGGGAGCGGCTCTTAACGAGTGTGAGAGAAAGGTTCATTCACAAAGAAAGAATGCAGGAGTATCATCATAGAATGCAGTGGAAGACACTCGAGCAAGGGATCCAACAGCTAAGAGAGGTGGCAATATTAGAGGTACTCTTTGGGAAGGATGGACAGCATGATAATGACCCCGATAAGGTCAGGTGCACAGGACAGATGATGTGGAACCTGGCAAGGCTAGGGCCATCACAATACACCACCTTCATTGCAACGATTGATGCTGACAATACCCAAGAAACAGTGGGCTCTGTTGCCAACAAGCTCAGGCATTATGACAGCATGATCAATGGCCCACTGAAAGCTCATGTCTCTGCTGTGGTCCAGGACCTCAAAGAGGAGATGAAGGAGATGAGGAAGGAAATGAGGGAGGAGATGAGGGAGGAGATGAGGAGGGTCAGTGTGGCACCAGTGCGAGTCACAGGCCCCCAAGTCAGAGCCCGTCGTCCCCCTGCTAGAGAGAGAGGGTACACCCCACGAGCTGAGCTGTGGTTTTTCCTGTGTGAGCATGGGGAAGACATGAGAAGGTGGGATGGGAAACCCACCTCTGCCCTGGCAGCGCGGGTGCGTGAACTCAAGGAGGGAGGCACTAACCGAGGGGGTTCCGCTAAGGTGAAGGTAGCCTCAGCCTCCCGTGACCGAGCTGCCAGGTATTACAGAAGGGAGGATGATATGTCGGATCCCCTTGAAGGTACCTCGAGCATGTACGCCCAGGGAAAGAATGATAACCAGGGCTAGAGGGGCCCTGCCTCTAGCCAGGAAGAGGCACGGGAGAACCGAGTTTTCTGGACGGTGTGGATCCGATGGCCTGGCACATCAGAGCCACAAAAATATGATGCATTGGTTGATACTGGGGCACAGTGTACTTTAATGCCATCGGGACATGTGGGGGCAGAACCTGTATCCATCGCTGGGGTGACCGGGGGATCACAGCAGTTGACCCTTTTGGAAGCTGAGGTGAGCCTGACTGGGAAGGAGTGGCAAAAGCATCCGATTGTGACCGGCCCAGAGGCCCCGTGTATTCTGGGCATAGACTTCCTCCGGAATGGCTATTACAAAGACCCAAAAGGACTCAGGTGGGCATTTGGGATTGCTGCTGTGGAGGCAGAGGGCATTAGGCAATTGAACACCCTGCCTGGACTATCTGAGAATCCTTCTGCAGTTGGGCTCCTGAAAGTGGAAGAGCAACGAGTGCCAATTGCCACCTCGACAGTGCACCGCCGGCAGTATCGGACAAATCGAGATGCTGTGATCCCCATCCACAAGATGATCCGCGAGCTGGAGAGTCAAGGGGTGGTCAGCAAGACCCACTCACCCTTCAACAGCCCCATCTGGCCTGTGCGCAAGTCTGACGGGGAATGGAGATTGACTGTGGACTATCGTGCCCTGAATGAAGTGACTCCACCGCTGAGCGCTGCCGTGCCGGACATGTTGGAGCTCCAGTACGAGCTGGAGTCCAAAGCAGCGAAGTGGTACGCCACTATTGACATTGCCAATGCATTCTTCTCCATTCCTCTGGCAGCAGAGTGCAGGCCTCAGTTTGCCTTCACCTGGAGGGGCGTGCAGTACACCTGGAACCGACTGCCCCAGGGGTGGAAGCACAGTCCCACCATCTGTCATGGACTGATCCAGACTGCACTAGAAAAGGGTGAGGCTCCAGAACATCTGCAGTACATTGATGACATCATTGTGTGGGGGAACACCGCAACCGAAGTGTTTGAGAAAGGAGAGAGAATAATTCAAATTCTCCTGCAAGCTGGTTTTGCCATCAAGAAGAGCAAAGTCAAGGGACCTGCCCAAGAGATCCAGTTCCTGGGAGTAAAGTGGCAAGATGGACGACGTCAGATTCCCACTGAGGTCATCAATAAGATCACAGCAATGTCTCCACCGACCAACAAGAAGGAAACACAAGCTTTCCTAGGCGCTATAGGTTTCTGGAGGATGCACATTCCCGAGTACAGCCAGATCGTGAGTCCTCTCTACCTGGTTACCCGCAAGAAGAATGATTTCCACTGGGGCCCTGAACAGCAGCAAGCCTTCGCCCAGATCAAACAGGAAATTGCTCACGCCGTAGCCCTTGGCCCAGTCAGGACAGGACCAGAGGTGAAGAACGTGCTCTACTCTGCAGCCGGGAACAATGGTCTGTCCTGGAGCCTCTGGCAGAAGGTGCCTGGTGAGACTCGGGGCCGACCACTGGGATTCTGGAGCCGAAGCTACAGAGGATCTGAAGCCAACTACACTCCCACAGAGAAGGAAATCCTGGCAGCTTATGAAGGAGTCCAGGCTGCCTCAGAAGTAATCGGCACAGAGGCACAACTCCTCCTGGCACCCCGACTACCGGTGCTGGGGTGGATGTTCAAAGGAAAGGTTCCCTCCACGCATCACGCCACCGACGCTACTTGGAGCAAATGGATTGCCCTCATCACGCAGCGCGCCCGAATTGGAAACCCAAGTCGCCCTGGGATCTTGGAAATAATTACAAACTGGCCGGAAGGTGAGACTTTTGGGTTATCTTCTGAAGAAGAAGAGGAGCAGGTGACACGTGCCGAAGAAGCCCCACCATATAACGAGCTACCAGAGAGTGAAAGACAATACGCCCTCTTCACTGATGGTTCCTGCCGAATTGTAGGCGCTAGCCGGAAATGGAAAGCCGCTGTATGGAGCCCCACACGACAAGTTGCACAGGCTACTGAAGGAGAAGGTGGATCGAGCCAATTTGCTGAGCTCAAAGCTGTCCAATTAGCTCTGGACATAGCTGAAAGAGAGAAGTGGCCAAAGCTCTACCTCTACACTGATTCATGGATGGTAGCCAATGCTCTGTGGGGTTGGCTGGAAAGGTGGAATAAGGCAAACTGGCAGCGCAGAGGAAAACCAATCTGGGCTGCTGAAGAGTGGAAAGACATTGCCACTCGGGTAGAGAAGCTATCCGTGAAGGTCCGTCATGTAGATGCTCACATCCCCAAGAGCCGGGCTAATGAAGAACATCGTAACAACAAACAGGTAGATCAGGCTGCGAAAATAGAGGTGTCCCAGATAGACTTGGATTGGCAACATAAAGGAGAGCTGTTCCTAGCTCGATGGGCCCATGATGCCTCAGGTCATCAGGGCAGAGATGCCACCTATAAGTGGGCACGAGACCGAGGGGTGGATCTAACCATGGACAGTATCTCCCAGGTTATCCATGATTGTGAGACATGCGCTGCGATCAAGCAGGCCAAGCGGGTGAAGCCTCTGTGGTATGGCGGGCGATGGTCCAAATACAAGTATGGGGAGGCCTGGCAGATTGATTACATCACACTGCCTCAAACCCGCCAAGGCAAGCGCTATGTGCTCACAATGGTAGAAGCCACCACTGGATGGCTGGAGACCTACCCTGTGCCTCATGCTACTGCCCGGAACACCATCCTGGGCCTGGAAAAGCAAGTCCTTTGGAGGCATGGCACCCCTGAGAGAATTGAGTCTGACAATGGGACTCATTTCAAGAACAGCCTTATAAACACCTGGGCTAGAGAACATGGCATAGAGTGGGTGTACCACATCCCTTACCATGCACCAGCAGCTGGGAAGGTTGAGCGGTGTAATGGACTGCTTAAAACCACCTTGAAGGCACTGGGTGGGGGGACTTTCAAAAACTGGGAGGTGCATTTAGCAAGAGCCACCTGGTTACTTAACACCCGAGGCTCCACCAGCCGAGCAGGCCCTGCCCAATCCAAACCCCTACAAACAACAGACAGAGATAAGGTTCCAGTGGTGCACATGAGAGGTATGCTTGGAAAAACTGTTCAGGTAAAGTCTGCCTTGAGCAAAGACAAACCCATCCGTGGGGTCATTTTTGCTCAGGGACCAGGTTGCACCTGGTGGGTGATGCAAAAGGATGGAGAGACCCGATGCTTACCTCAAGGGGACCTTGTTTTAGGGTGAACTACCCATGGCTCTGTACTTGTATCAGTATCAGCATGTATATTTGTATATAATTTGGGTAATGCATAGATTTATATGGTTAAAAAAGTTAAGTTTCATGTAACATGTTAGTATGGGAAAAAATTCGGGGTGGATAATGTTGGGATTTTAGTTTAGTCTTAGTTTTTTCCTGTTAAAGGAATTTTCTCCCATATGCATGTTGCTAGGGGACAAATAGCTGTACTTAAGAAAGACAAAAAGGGGAGTGGGGCGGGCCTGGCTACTCCTTTGTCTACACCTGGGTGTGGGGTCAGTTCGCTCTGAGCATCCGGAGAGAGAAGCTGCAGAGAAAGGAGCTGCTGTTTTCTTTTGGCCGTTCTTTCTTCCTGCTGGAAACAACGCCGGGACCCCAAAAGCTGCTTTCCCTGCCCTGCTGGAAGCCGAGCTGTGGCTGCCCTGCCCCGCTGCTGCTTCGAGCTTTCGCTACGCTGTAGCCCTGCTCGCCCTGCCTGCCTGGGCCTCCGTGGGGTTCTCCCATCTGGATACATCTCGCCTGCCACCCGGGATTTGTGCTCGTCCCTGCCGTTCCAGCCTGCTGTTCCTGAGAGTCCGGGATCGGCTGCCCAGCAGTTTGTGAAGCCTTTGTTCCATCCCTTCCCGGGATCCCAGGGCACCGGTGCCACGTGTTCCCGAGCTCGCTCCGGAGCGCCCCCTGCAGCCGCGGGGGAACCATCGCACCTGCCCTGCTCACCGGGAGCCGCCAGCGCCCCTGCCGGCTGCGAGCGGAACTGCACCCGAGGGGAAAGGGCCTGAGAGCCAAGAAGGCTGGGACTGGGTTTGTGTTTGCTGTTACTGCCATAGTTATTGTTGTTTTGTTTGACTGGATATATATATATATATAGTAAAGAACTGTTATTCCTATTTCCCACATCTTTGCCTAAAGGCCCTTGATTTAAAAATATAATAACTTAGAGGAAAAAGGGGTTATATCTGCCACTTCAAGGGGGGGCTTCTGCCTTCCTTAGCAGACACCTGTCTTTCAAAACCGAGACAGATGTGTGTTGAGCAACTAATCAACCAGCAGTTATAGAAAATGGCATCTTAGAAAATGTATGTAACTTGTTACATTCACTAAGACACATCTCCAAGCTGAAAATGTCAGGAACAGATAAAAGAATCAACTAAACATAAGCAGTCAAAGAACCTAAGTAAAACTAGATTAAATTTCTAATTGGATATACTCTTGTAATAGTAAAATGAGCTTTGAGCTTGTCCACGTAACCAGGTCCTCTACTGCTTATTCTTTTAAGTCTTACAGACTTAATACAGCTAAGAGGAGCTAAGCTGAATTTGACTGTGATTCATGTACAAATACAGTTAAATCTGTGGATATTTATTGTGACCCTGCAGCTAGTGAAAGATCATTTATTCTTTCTTCTTCTTACAAACTCTGTATGCATTCTTATTTGGCATTTATTAGTGGAGTCATTCAGGCAAAAGTATGAAGACTCATCCTTTACTTGGCTGTTGTTTGTCTGGTTAAAAGCAGAATAGAAAAGAAACATACAAGAGCACTAGAAAAGAAGTTAAACAACTGAACTCAAAAGACTGAAGGAAAAAGGACTGGCTTTTAAGTTTCCATATTCAGTGGACAAGGTTCTGTATAAAAGCTTGGTTGATTCTAATGCTGATATTTGATTCCAACTATTGTTGGAATAAGCGAATAAGTGATTAAGTGAATAAGTGCTGGGAAATACAGTGTTCTGGGGACATTTCAGGAGGGTGGTGAAACATTGAATATATCTGGCAACACATGATTAGAACCAAGGCAATTAGGAGATGAATAATTCAGACTAAATAAATTTTAAACTTCTTCCATAAATAGCAGAAATCTCTCAGTGGAAATTCAGACTATCTATTCTCAAGAGCTGCAACAACCCATTTGAATGACACTTACAAAATATTACTAAGACTTTAACAGGAAATCTCTTCAGCCCTGACCCAAGAACTGTTTGCATAAGGAATATGTGCTTTATCAACTCATTTTACAATGATTATTTCTTCAATATTCCTGTTCAATTCACACAATTATTTTATATCAAATACTTATCTGTAATTCAGCTGAAGACTCTTCCAAAAAGTGCTGAATCAGTTCATTCACTTAAGTTGCTGCTCAGTTAATACTTTAACCTGATGTAAGCCAGTCCTTCTGTCAGAAAAATCAGTCCCACTCTCAGTAACTCATGACTTGCACCCACTCCCTTGTTCCAGCACAGTTGTCTGTGTGACTACAATGTTAGAGAAATAAGGAACTTTTGCAGGTCAAAAATAACAATTTTACTCATTTCTTCCTGTCACCTAGTTCCAGGATTGACTTCATTGCATGGCTGCACAAATACTTGTGCGGGAGGAATGAGTAGGACTCCTTGTTTTGGCATTGCACAACGACTGTGGCCATTCAAGCTTTAACAGTTTGCTCCGATCACTCGACTGAAGGTTTCCCAGTGTACATATTTTCAGAGTAGAGGTTGCAAAAGCAGAAAAAGAATGCGTTTCTGCTGTTCAATATGAAGTCTGGAAGCCTATTTAAACTCACTGTCGTGATCGATTTAAGACAATCCCTGCACAGTTTCCACAGAAGCCTATATTCTTCCCTCTATAGAGGGATTATTCTCTAGCTAGAGGGTGGAGCAGACATTGGATGAGTAGGATGTTTTTAGCTTCTATGTCTTTTTATCCATGCTTTAGGTGCAGGAAAACAGAAATAAGAATGGAAAGAACCTAGTGAAAACCTTGTGGAAAACAACTATTACACAATAGCTGTTCTAAGATGGTTTTGAACATAGATGGGCCATTCAACACGGTAAGAAAGCCAAAACCCTGATGTGTTTAAGGGATAAAAGGAGATCTCAAAAAAGGAAAGGAGACAAATGATCCGCTGAAGCATAGTGCAGGGACTTTGTACACTGGGTTTGGAGCCCCAAACAGCTGTTTTGAAATTTACAGTTGTGGTGAGCCAGGTTAAAAAAAAATCATCCTGACTGACACTGGTGAAAAGAGAAGTTGTTGAGATCAGGAGTTTTGTTAGGGTGCTTTTTATGTTAAAATGAAACTTAAAAGGATTCTATGTGGTTAGACCCAAGCAAAATCCTCAAGTGCTCTTCAAGAGAGCACAATGAAAGGAAAAGGGCAAACACACAAAAGTAAAGAATTGGGAACTCATACCCCCAGGATGAGAAAACCTTGCCATATGTTGCTGATATTCTTGTCAAAGAAAATAACTTCTTTCACAGTAAGCACCTTTGAATGTCTTTATAATAACATGAGAACCATTACAATGCCACTGCCACAAATAAAAACTATAATGTTGAAGAGACAAAAAAATGAGAGACATCATCAGGGACAATGAAATTCTGTATGCATTTAGTCTTCAAAACACAGGGAGTGTACAGTGAGTTAGTTACCACCTTAACTTTTCTAATGAATTGCACAGGCAGTCAGCAGCAAAGCCATCTAGATCATTAAGATTTGCAAGATTTTTGAGAGAGAGAATAGTTTTGCTGGCCAGGTTCTTAGTTCAGTATCAATAGCAAGCAGCAGCTCAACTCTGAGCTCAGAAAGAAAGAGGCAAATATACAGAAATAACCTTGCTTTTAAGGTTATATTCACAAATATTTTTCCTGCCCCTGCTCCCACCCCCAAATTTAAGTCAGCTCAGTGCTGAATGAAAGAGTTACTTCAGGAGACAAAAGATGTCAGGCATAAATATTATTATATTATATGGAAGGCCAGATTTACCAAAAAGCAGGTTACGTTTAACTACCTATAGTACTGCAATGAAAAAAACAGTGTAAAGCATTGTTTAAACTCCTGGGGGTTAGCACAGAGAGGACATGGATAAGAAAATTGCTATGATATACTGAAAACTTGAACAGTGAAAACAGAGAAAATAATGTAGTTGAAACTCAAGTTTAAATGCACAGTGGCTATCTATCATAGCATCAAGAAGGATAAAATTTTCAGAGCATGAAAATGGCAAGTGAGTGATCTCTATTTATTTGAGAAATAAGGAAATCCACAAACACTTTAGTTGTTAAGATGCAATTAATATTTGCGGGATTTCTTTCAGTACGACCTAGTCTTCAGAAAAGCTGATTCTCCTGAAGGTCCACAATGTAGTAGCACTTAAAACCTAGTTCCAGAATTTTCAGTTAAAATTTCAGTGGTTAAAAAAAAAGCATTTTTAGAAGGTGTCATGATCAGTTTATTAAAGTTCTTAGAAATGCCTTTGCCTGAATTAAGCTGCAAACGAGACCATATGCCAGTGACAAAAGTATGGGTTTTATTTCATGGTAAATACGAGAGAGAGAGAAATAAAGAAATAGAAAATAGGTGGGGGGGACAGAAAGAGTGACAGGGACAGAATAAGGAAAATATCACCACTCCATGGATCCCAACAATGCTCCATTGATCCTCTCCAGGTGGTCTTCTTGGTGGTGAAGGTCCCCCTGAACAGCGTAGAATTTGATGGGTTAATATACCTCAGGCCAGGTCAGAAAACCCAGGCACCTCCCTGTGGGGGGAAGTTTGCCACTGTCTCTTGCAACAGACTCTGGATCTGTTGCATCATGTGCAGTCCTGTGGTACAAGGCCTCAGGAATTACTCTGGGGGGCACTTTGGGCAGCCTTTGACGGATTATGACGCCCCCTCAGCTGCCTCTCATGTGAATGTCCCGTGGATGTGGCCTGTGGGGTTGGGGGCTCCACAGCTGGGCCAGTTTGTGTAAGGGAGATGTGATGGGTATTCACTGCCTCTGACCAGAGGTTACACCCAAAACCTCCTCCCCCCGACCTCATTTCAGGGGTGGGTGTCTGTGTAAACCTGGCTTCTGTGGGGTGTGGTCTCCCCAACCCCAAACTCAGCCAGGGAAGAATCCTTTCTGTGTTTGGCCTTCTTGTGGATGCATTCCTCTTTTTCAGCCTTGTTTGTTTTTTCCTAGGCCTCAGATGATTAAAGAATGTGTTTTCCCTTTATCTAATCTTAGTGGTTTAACTTACAGTCCAAATTCCTAGTCAGGTATCTTCTGGGAGGCTTCTTTGGTTGTACCTTCTTTATACAGTTTTTGTTATAATGAGCAGAACTTTCTATCAATGTTTGAGGCATTAACTATTTCAGTCTCTGACAGAAGGCTACAGAATTAATGGTTATATAAATATATATATGTATATATTCTTTGAGAAAGATCAGTACAAAAGATACAGAGCCAAATCTGCTACCTCCAAGTTGCTACCACAGAATAAAAATCTGGTGAAAAGAGGTTATATATTACAGAAAGAAACCCAGAATTTTAATTTTTCAGTACATCAGGTTGCCCTGGAACTGGGTAACAACGGGACATAACAGCTCGTTGAGTTATGTAGTGAAATATTCCAATTTGTTATTACAATATTACATATCATAATATTTGTTAGGGTTAGAAATAACCTACAAAGTGCTGTGGGAAAGTGTTGCTACATTTTCCATCTTGTCTTTTGCAGTGATAAATTCATATTCAAGGGATCATCTCACCCCATTCAGCAAAAGGTGCAGCACAGAGCAGGTGTTCACATTCTAAGGAAAAATCAAAGAAAACAAACTCTTGACACAATAGAACTGAAGTAAAGAAATTCAGCCAAATTAAATTTAATAAAGAAATAGATTTTATTCCGCAGCTGAAAGATCGGTCACACAGAAAGCCATGATCGAGAAAAGCAGCTCCGAGCCCGGGGTCGGAGCTGGGTGAGCAGGCATAGATCTGATCTCTATTGCACCAGACCTCCCAAGTTCACGAATGCTGCTTCGGCTGGTCCCTTCTTATACAGTTTTTGGGCAGAGTCCGAATTAACTCTATTCTTCTCGTAATTTTAGCATATTCATGAAGTTTTCTTGTCCTGGAGTAGGGCTGCACAAAGCCTTTCTTGGGTCTGATGAATTGTCCATTCTAGTTGATGAATGGCCCATCTCTGATGATGAATGGGCCATCTCTGGTTCCTGGAACAGTTATTTTTAGTTCCCGGAATGTCCGATTCCTTATCAGATGAGATGTAGATAACAGAAGGTGGTGATCAAGTCGTCATGGTGTCAATGTCCCGGTGATAAGATCTAACCCCACCTGGGTGGAATCCTCACTTATTGATTACATCTGTGAGAGAACTTCTTTTAGTGTTGTGAAATTTTTCTCTCAGCCAGGCTGGTGGAGGGATTTTGAAACTCGGTCTCTGCATGGTCTTATTACATTTCAATTTTATAGCACGAATTACACACTTTATTTATAACAGAACTGAGAAAAAGTTTTCAAAGGAGCTTGCTAATGCAAAATTTTCTGTAAAAGGGTAGTTAGGTATGAACAGGATAAATTATATGCGTGTTCAAATTTCAGTTGATTTATTCCTATTCCTTCCTGGGTGCTAACTACTTCCTCTTGAAGATTCATGACAGATTCTCATAAGCCATGTCAAGACTCTGGATCAAAATACTTGTAAATTTGTCATTGCATTATCATTAATTTTATTGAAATGAAAGCTTACACAGTCTCCACATGCAATTTATTTATTTGTTTGTTTATTTGTTTGTTTATTTCAGCTGGGAAAATGAGGAGTGCAGTCCATGTAAACTTAATTCTCAACTGAATTTATTAATTCCTTGCCTATCGTAGTGCTTTTTCTATCCCAGAGGGGTAGTTTCCATGTATAAAAGTTGAGGAGAAAAACCACATCCAGATGTCTGTTGCCCAACAAACTTCCATCATGTCGCCCTTATTTAAAGGCAGCATTTTTAATTTGTGAGGTAATGCAGAAAACACACTGAAGGCACATAAATATACAGGATCACACCTACCTGGTGGTCATTCCATTGTACAGAGAGCATGGTATGTACAGAGAAAGAAATGTGTGGCCATACAATTCACATGGTAGCGTATGATGGTCTCTCCAGGATTCTCATATCCCAAAAGTTTTCTTCAGTCAATGACCAGGAGGGGGAACAGTAGACATGAGTTTCACGCATCATGGGAGATTCTTGTTCACCCCCATATGGCAATGAGCCAAAGAGGAAGTACTGTCTGTCAATATGGAACCATTATTCATTACATCAGCCTTGCCTGGAAACCTACCTGCTGCTGTTTTCTCAGTAATTTTTAAGCTCCATTTTCTTATTGAAAAGTAATAGTGGGTTGAAACAGTTCAGATTTTCTTCCTAAAAATTCTAAGAAATAAAAAACCAGAATACTACTTCTATTGAAGTTTTGTAAGTCCTAATGCAAAGATGTTTTTAATTTTCTATAACAAAAAAACATACTATAATTTGAAGTGGTGTGACAGTTTGGCCAAATTTAAAAATATATCCTCTGAGAGAAGACAGGTTACAAACCACCCCTCCCCCACCAGGTTCAGGAAAAAATAAATTTTCCTCGAAGGAAAGTGAAAGAGATAAAAACTATTTATTTAACAAACACATGGGAAAAGGATAATAATGCTGAATAATAAAAATCTCTCACTGTGGAGAAAAAAACCTGGGAAAGTGTTAGAGTCCTCCCTTTGGCCTCCTTGGATCTGGGGCTTGGCCCAGGGCCAGGCCCTCTGTGCCTGGTGGAAAGTCCTCCTGATGTGTTCTGAGGTTGAAGCAGTCCAGCAGAAAAGGGAGAAAATCTGAAATTCCAGGGAAGGAAAAAAAGCTCAACTCTCAGTGTCTTTCCGGAGAAAAAGAAGCTGAACAACTGGCCAAAAGCTGACCAGGCAGCCGCAAGCCGGGTGCTTCCTCACTCCCCTGCTGCAGTTGAAAAAAAAAAAGTTGCTATCTCCGTGTGACCTTGAACAAGCTGCAAACTGCTTTGAAGAAGTTTTGCTCAAGCTTTCCTCCCCCCTCTCAGGCTCAGTTTAAAGGCATAGAAAGGCACAAAATTAATTTCTGGGCATATGTGGGATATGCCCAGCCACTGCCCAGGAGGGATGTCTGCTGAGATAAGAGATTTCGCAACCGCCCAGCAGGACTCCCTGGAAAGGACTTTGGAGTCATGGTGAGGAAAAGTAGACCCACAATCCTTTGGGATACCCTATGCAGATCATTCTGTAACCCATTGGTCTATCCCAGACCCTCTGTAATCCATTGGTCCCCTTGCTGATCCCCTGTATCCCTATAAAAGAAGACCAGCTCACCTCTGTGGGAGGAGAACTCGTCCCTGGCTCTTCCCTTCGCCGGAAGGAACCCACAATAAAGCTACCTTCGTGCGGAACCAGCCATACGGGTCCTCTCGTCTCTCTCTCTGGTCTGGTTTGGCCTAGAGGCTGCCCTGCAGAGCTGAGCTGAAATCACGAGCTGATAATCACTAAAGAGCTGACAGCTTCTGCAAGGGCTCCTCTGCCAGCAGCTGAGAGGAAGACACCGGGCCTCGGGAAGGCGATTCCTTTTGGGACCATCTCCCCGGACTGGTCACCTCTTCCTGGGTCACAGCCTCGGACCCCACCACCAGCTGTAATAGGCATAGGCAGCGATATGGGATATACATCATAAAATCACACCAAGGCAAGAGGAAATCTACTTTCAGAAATCTGGTGTGGGAGATCAATGTTTCTAGTGGGAGCACATGCAGGATGGAGCAGCACAAAATAGGATAAGACATCTGAAACGTGCTCAACTTACAGCCTGTTCTAACTTCTGGAGAATGCAGTAACCATAATCCACTTCTTTTCTTTTTTAGAAGTGGTTACATAGAGAAGAAGCACAACAGCAACACAACTTTTTTCATAATACCAAGGATGTACCTGAAGATGGCTCAAGCAGCACAGCCCAAGCCTGTTGTAAAAGTGTCTTCAAGATGGATATTAGATACCATGGTGATGCACAGCACATCCCCATCCAATGACTTTATGGATTCTTAACAAATTTAGAAGAGTGTGTTTAGTTGCATAATTAGTATATTGTGATAAATAAGTGAATTTTCCAAAATAGGAACTCAGATGTCTCAGGGGCTTTCCAGACACTTGTTAAGGAGACTTCTCAGTCTGACCATTCATGAGACTCTGGCAGTCACACTCCCACTGTTCGCCAAAATTGTCATCGAAACTGTGGGAAAAACAAAACCCCTCCAACAACATTTTTTATGTTAGAGAGTCAAGGCATTCCTTTATTCTCTAGCCAGGATGTTGTTCTGGCCAGGATGTTGTTCTGGCCAGGATGTACCACAGAAATCATCTCATCCACACATAGCCCATCACCTTTACTAGATTTTTCAGGTCTTTTTTACAGTCAAAACTCACAGAAATGAATTGATTCAGTGTTCATTGGTCTCAAGTTGTGTAGTTCTTAGTATTTGGTCTCCTATTGGATCCAGATTTCTTTGCTTCTGATGTTAATTAGATCTTCATTCCTTGATTTTCTTATCAGTCTTTTCCAGAGGAGATGTCCCCAACTCTGCCAGAGGCGGAGTCTGGAGTAGATGTTCCTAGATGGCCGCTGATGTTCTGTTGATGTTCTGTCGATGGCCATCTCTTGTTGGGGCTACTCCCAGTCTGTTGAAATGCTGAGCCCATCAGGCCTCACCTAGAGAAACAATGCCCTGGGAAGAAGCTTCAGTTCCCTTCCCCTGGAGCCTCCAAGGAATATCCCACACATAGGAACCCCTGGGCTTTTATATTCTCATGTCCAAGTGAGCTCAAGTCTCACTCTTCCTCCTGAGTCCTCAGCTCCTGCTGTCTCCCAGTGTCCATTCACCCGGCTGGCAGCACCAGTCATCCTGCCCTTTGTTCTCCAAAAGGCTGTCACTTCATGGCTCCCCATTCCCCTGGCTGGCCACCACCAGACTTTGTGCCTTTTGTTGCGCAAAGGGCCAGCAGTTCACTGCATCTTGTCTCAAGTTCCCACCCAGAGCTCAATCCGCATCTCAATCTGCATCTTGCAAACTGAGTACCTGCACCAGCTGTATTCCCCAACACATCTTTCCAAAGTTCTTTTGTTCTATGGTTGCAAGCATCTCAGAGTCTCCTGACATCACATCAATCAAGACTGATAGGCTTAGCTTCTAAAACCATGGCTCCTAGTGTAGTTTGGATGAAGAGAGAAGTCTGTGAAATAAAATAAATTCCACAAGGTGGAAAATGTAAGTAAATTTTGACAGGAAAAAGCCCCTATGAAATAAGTTGTCTGAAGAGACCATACCTTCAGGAATAAAGATGTTTGGATGCTGGGCAACCATCTTTGGACAAATGAAGCACATTCTTTCACTTTTAGTTGCCAGCAGTATTTAGCAACTGTTGTGACTTGATAGAGCACCATGGCACCCTAGCTCAATTCCTCACCCACTTCTATTGAAGGAGCAATTACCTTACCTTTTCTCATGATATAAAGCTCCTTGAGATGAGTCAGGCCAAATCCATCCTTCCTCAGGACTTGTATGAAATTCTTTCAGTGATTCTTCAAGCTCTGTCACAGCAGCTGTGACTAGAACTGGCCAGACTTCTCTGTGTAGAAAAGAAGTTGTTTTGCCTGCGTAGAAAGACATTAGTAAACACTGCTTGAACTACTACAGAAGAAGAGAAATAATTTAATTACTATGAGCTTCTGCTTATCTCTACTATGGTATGTCAATATCAGTCCAAATTTTCTAGTCAAGACCCACTGTTTTGGTAACCCATTTTTCCCTTTGGATGACAAGTGGAGGCAGGTTTGACTGCAGCACTGACCTATGTTAGTCATTATTGCACAACAGCCAGCCACCTTAGAACTTGTACCTTATTCAAATCAATTATTTTCAAGCTTTTTCACTCCATCTCACTGCATAGGCATTTCACTTTCTCTGTTCCCAAAGGAGTTTTATTGTAATATGGATTTTCCTTGTTTAATCCCTTTTACAGATTTTGTTATTAATTTCCAGTTTCTCGAGTAGAACAGGCATCTCCTGGAGGGAGGGTTGCAACTCCTGGAGGCAGGGTTGCAACTCTTCTCAAGGTCAGACTTGAATCATCTTCAGTTTTCCCTAAAGGGGATGACTCTTCATTTAAATTGTTGATAGTAATAAAATAATGCACCCATTCTGCTAATACCTCATAGAGGATATTTTAGTAATTTCAAGCCATGCAGTATGAATTAACTTCTTTACTGAGTAATGCTTTTATTTAATACTTGAATGCCTCATATATTTTATTAAATAAATTAAGTACTTGGTAGTTTACCTGTTCACTACTTTTGTTACTGGATAATCTGGAAAATCTCCCCAAGCAAGTAACTGAAGGAACACGTGACTCATTTAAATTGTTCCCTCCAGCAAATAATTTACATAGTAATTACAGTGTAGCAAAAGTTTTGAAATTATATTCCCAGAAGACCATGTGCAGGTTGTGCACTAAACCTGCAAACTCAAATTTTCTATTGACCTGAATGGTTTTTACAGAATAAGGAGTTTGTTAGTTCACAATTTGAAAGTTGTTGCTCAAATTTCCATGTGTTTGACAGTAGTGATGGAAAAGTGTCATGCTCCATTTTTGCTGTCCTTTGCTATCCAGTAAAAAAGCCCTTCTGAAGCTGAGTGAATGCTTTGTAGAACTAGGACCTTAACCAGCAAATCAGGGCTTTTTCCACGGAAGTGGCTGTGCCAAAAGCAGCTTAGCTTCCAACGGTGAAAAACCATTGGAGACGCTTACGTGCTCAGGGATGCACGGTAACGGTCCCTGTTTGGGTGCCACTTTGTCGTGGTCTGGCTTGGAGGTGCTGGATAGTGAGGTGCCGCGACCTTCCGAAAACGTCTCCAAGGCAAAGCCGCTCAGCAGGACCACCACACACTCACACACTTGTACATGCACACACACACGGATAGCTCCAGAAAATGGGCTGATGACAAAGAGACAGGAAGGGTCTCCATATGGGGTTCCAGGGGAGGGGTTTAATGCAGCCACGTGTGAAGAAGGAGTCCAGGGACGAAGACACATAACATTGGAGGGTCCAGGTTTATATTCGGGAGTGGAGGGAGCATCAGGAACCAATGATCTGAGGGCACGGGGGCAGTACACAGGTGGGGTTAGGGTATGGGAGCCAGTGGGGAAATTCTGAGGGAGTGACGATGGGGCAAGTGCCAATGGGGGAACAGGGAGTGGAGAACCTTCCAGGGCAGGGACATCTAAGGTATAGAGGCCAACAGGCCAACCGGGGAAGCAGAACTGGGGTACATTAGCATAACAGAGCAATGCATCCCAGGGGAAGCCTTTTTGTCTCCCTAACTTGGGGGAGGATCTTTGATACTAGGGACTGTCCCACCAGTGGACTGTCTTTGTCCCTTGTACTGCAGGCCCACCAGCCTCCACATTCTGTTACCTCTGAATAGAAGAGCACAAGTCTAATGGGAGACAGAGGTTTGCTACAAGAGAAAGCAGAATTGAAGCCTGTTCAAGATAAGTTGTGATCAGTTATAAGTGGCCCAGAGCTCAGAGTTTCAGCTCACATGATGCTGATGTATTTGATAATGTTATTGCTGAGTCTAAAGCAGAATTGTGAATACCAGTAAAATGGCCTATAAAAGCAGAGGGCAAGGGCAGCTGGAGCATGTTTCTGTGTTGGTATCTAAGGAGTGGCATAATGTGATGACTTTTCATTACAGTTCAGAAAATTGCTCACTCCTTAATATGCAGTTTCAGGCTAGAAGCACAGTAGATACTATATAGACGGTATTCCTGAGGTGCTGGTGATTAAGATCTGTAATTCACAAAAAGGGAGATGTACTGTTATGATCCATGCAAACTTCTATGGATGAGACACAGAACTCACTCTCTAAGATAATGTAGAGATCGTTATAATGAGTTATAATCATTCCACCGTTGCAAGTGAGCCAAAGCCATTAATTATATGTGTGTATTTCTGTGTGTTTACAGATATAAATATTAATATTATGTCCAACCTGGGCATTATTTCAATGTGGAGAGAGTGGTTTTTAAAGCTGGTAACATTTGTGTTAAATATATCCTGCACTGTGTAGATCAGTGACAGTCAATGGCTTGAGGAGTGAGCAGAAATTGATTTATTAATGTTGTACTTTTAATTGAAGTAAAAGTCTTCTTGTACAGACTTGGAGCTTAGCAACAGAAGAAGATCTGAAAACAAAGAGATTTCAGTGGTCACAGCTTGATCTTAAAGAAATTCTAGTGATTTTAAAAGGGTAATAATACAGAAGCATTTTTATAGCCCTTTTTGATCTTTCCTGTATTTGGAGGTAAACAGGCTTTTTTTCATTACAAAACTACAAGAAGAACTAGTTTTTGCTATTTTTCCTTTACTGGAACTACTGGACTATTTGAAAATAATTGTGTCTTGTTAAATTGCTATGCTACTACTTTAAAAGGTGAAATCAATCCTGCTTTACTTCAATTAATTTTCTCTATGCAGGGAGAATTTTCTCCCCAAAAATAATCGCTGTAAGTCAGTAAGACCACATGCCATGGCTCTTGTAGGCCAGAACTCAGCACAACACTCTCAAATGTAAAAACTGAACTTAAACTTAGCACTGCCCTTAAGCCTTACACACTTACAAAAGGGGCAAAGCACATGTTTACGAAGTTTACTAAATTGAAGGAGGGTTGTCAGTAAGCTTTAGGCTGCCTGGAGCACTGAAAAGACATGTTTAAAGCATGTTTAAAGCAAGAGCAAATGACAGCCAGAAGGCAAAGTATTCCAACTTTCCAACATTTTAGTATACTGCTGGATGGGCTGCAGTAGGTAGAGGATTCTTCATGGCTCACTTAGAAATTTAGTCATAGGCTGAGTTTCTGTGGTGCTACTGCTTTAACACAGGGTCAATGCCCACACCAGTTTGAGAGGGTTTATACCATTAGTAGTGATGATCTCCTCCTGTTAGGCCTCCAAACTAATGTAGTTTTGAACAGAGCGTTGCAAGATGACAGAATGTTTGAAAACCAGACACATTTGATGTAGTACTTCTCATACTTGTCAGTTTCGAAGTAATCCACTGTTTCTACTCACTTTACAACATCTTCAGGCTATCACTGGAAGACTGGGGACAAATATGAACAGCATATAGACTTAAATATTGTTATACTGGCAGTTTTCGTGTTCTGCAGAGAAAGTGGGACATTCTTAGGGTTCTCTTGACTTAGGGTTGAGTATCTCAAGGCAAAGCCACACTTCCCAGGTTTCCTTCACAACCTTTGTTTGGAGGACCTGCAAAGTTTTACTGATTCAGTGGTGTTTCTTTCAGCTCTTTTAAATTAAGTCCTTGGCAGAACTTGAGGCATCAGTTGTCTTCTACAGTAGGTCTTGTGGCAAGACAGGCATTTCAATGGATTTGTAGAGACAAAAAAATGGGCCAGGGTGTATTTGCTGTTCTTTTACTATTACAGATAGCTGGAACTTTGCTAAGTTTTCTACCTGGATAAGAAATTGAAACCTGCAGTTGTTTCTGTCTTTTTTTTCTGGAAGGTACTAAATGAGAAAGCATTAGAAGACCCTTAGAGAAATTTTTTCTAATCAAGAATTAAGGACAACTTTATTATCCTCGTGCATGTAATTTTCATCAGTAAATAATGTTGACTTGTGTTCAAGTGCTCAGCTCAATCTATGAGTATTTTGCACTTTCACATGGAAATCTGTATAAATACCTTGGGTTCTATCTTCTGATTGGTCTTTTTTTTTTCCTCTCTCTTTATGGTTGTTGTATTTTTTTATAATGGGATTCAAGAACATTCTCAAGATGTGGTCTAGAGTTCTTTACTTTCTGTGTAAGGGCATCCATTTCTGGCTTGAAGTACAACCTGAAGTTAGAGGCTCAGTTGGTCTTTTCCCACCTAGCTGCAGAGTGTATGTGGTAGGAAACGAATGAATTCTGAAGAGGAAAGAAATGCTGTCACAGAATTTAGTTTTAGATGAGAGCAGGAAGAAAGCAAAGATCTTGACTAGCTAGTTCAGCTTTAATTTAGGAATTCACTAGCTATTCATTGGAAGGACGTATAATTCATCCATTTTATCATTGTGCTTTCTCCTATTGCTCTACCAAAGATTTAAAGGTGGGAATTTGAATAAAAGTGAGAGCATATGTTGAGAGTACCTAATAAAATCACGGTATGTTGAGTACCTAATTACAAAAAACATGTGAGTTAGAGGTTGAAGTAATATTATACGAGAAGGGTACAATGAATACAGAGGTTATCAACAAAGTTTTAGGATGAAACTCCTATAAATATTACTCAAGGCCTAATTATGCTACAGCCTTAGAAGAGAGAGAGGGGTTCTTAAACCTGATACACAGTATAACCTGTCGAGGAAGTGTAAATGAAGGTGCGGAAGGTGTCTCCAGTCTCTCTACCCCATGTCACATTTGGTCATACAGTATTCTTGTACTCGAAGGTTAAAAGTAGTTTCATATGTTAAGGGGCACCTTCAGTACTTGGTATGTTCAGAGCAGTGACACACTAAACTAACAACTAGGTAACAAAATGGATGTCAGCTCTGGTAGCACTGTGAAAAAGAAAGCACCTACATCAGATTTTGCATTCTCTGGGCAGTACAAGGCATCAAGCAAGCAGAGGAACTAAAAGTTAAACAGTACAGAAAAAGACCTCATAAGATTAAATACTGGAAAATTGTGTAGAAGCGCTCTGGCAAAATATTTTTGTAATCTAAAAACAGCACCAGAGATGAGTGGAAAAGATAATGTAGTCTTGAATACCATTATTAAAAATCTCTTCCACTAGATAGACATTAAAAATAGACATTGCTGGGATCTGGAGAGAACATCAAACACAGCCCATGCATTGCAGACCCTTCCAAGTGCTCCGTTTCTGTCTGCAGATGTAAAAGATGGAATGTTTGGAACCTGACTGCAAAATTTCAGAAGTGGTGATAATGCTAGTAAATCAAAAGCCTGGTTATTGTTACATCATAGATTTGAAACTAACTCCTAAATGAAGGCTCACAAATTGCTAGTGTTGTTTGGATGTTCTTTGATACAGTTCCGAGCAGATGCAGAGTGGAGTGCAACCTTGTTTTGTTGCCTGAGTGAATGTTTATCTAGGATACTTCTGAGGGGTGTGTCATTCTATCCAGTAATTAAAACCCATGCTTTCTGGATAATCCATCACTGAATTTTTCCTCATCTAGATTCAGATTTCTTATATAATCCGTAGTACTTAATTGAATCTTTGGACCCATATATTCCTCCAAACAGACAGGATATAAAATAGGCATGGCCCTGTACACAGATCAGTATCTTATGCAAAGTCTAATAGAAACAAGTACTTATGGCATCATAAAAATATACCTTTCACTTATGGAGGAAAAAAGAAAAAAAGTGGGTGAAAGAATGAAGGAACTCATCAGTTACTACCTCTTATTAAGAACATAAGGTAAGTGATGGAATCTACTATGAAATCTCTAAGTAGATCTCATTGACTAGGGAACTCCTTGGGTACTATCTAATCTCCCAGTCTAATAACCAAGTAATTTTCAGTATGTCCTTAGACATCCCAGATGTTTCCCATATTTTTCATGTCCTAGTGAAAGAAGAAGAAACCCCTAGCTCTTGGGAAGTGAGGAGCATTTGGAACTGCAGCTAAAAAAATTATTCTATTTTGGCATATGGATTATTTGATGACAACGGCATGTCTGGATTGTCAAAGGAACACACCTGCCAGTCAGCACTCTCAGAAACACCTCTGCAGATTAATTAGAGGTATGGCAAAAGAAGAGATAATAAAATGAACAAATGAGCAAATCATGGCATCTTTTCTTCTGATGTGAAATTAGTGCATGCAACACTTCACTCATGGAAACTAATCTCTCACTTATATAGCCCTGAAAAGTAGTGAAATTCAACAAATATCCATGTTGTATTGCTTGTGGCCCTCACCTTAGTGCCGGAAATATCCCACTATATGGATGAAAACAGTCTTAAGTTCTTCTGTTATCTCTTCTGAATGTCCTATCATGTTGCTGATTTTAGGAACTCCCTAAATACAGACAAAGTGTCTTAGAAAGGAGATATTGTTTATTCCGTACAGAGTGCAAGGTGGAAGTTTTCCACAGATCACGCATGTCAAGGAGTAAAAAGCAGGAGAATTTATACATTGAAATCTACATAAACCCATCTATCTAGTACATAGTTACACCTACATATTGCATAATTGTTTAGCTTGTTCCACTTTATGAAATATGAGTTACTGCACCTGCGTGGGCCTCTTAGGGAGCCTCTGGTGGTCTCTGGTTTGGTGAGGTGTCCCCTACTCAGTTTTGAGCAACATTCAGTTCAGTACTCACAGAACTCTGGGTTGAGTGCCAAGGAAAATGCAATCTGTAACTCAGGACCACATCTTTCAGACAATTGCAAAACAGGTAATAAAATACAAAAGCTTTCCGTAAACATTGAGCAACATCTGCTTAATACACCTGATAGCATCTTTTTACATTCAACAGAGAGGTTAAAGGTGAGAATGATACTATCTGGTTCCATCTGCAACAGAGATCAAAAGAAGGGACAGAGACAGTGAATTCTCCTTAAAGACTCAGGGCCTAAAAATACAGAGAATTCTAATTAAAATACAGAGAATTCTGCTTAAGGACATCAATAATACTTCCAAATGCTGGTTATTTATTTATGTGGACCATGGCTCACTTTTCTGATAATTTTTAAAAGTCAAAGAGTCACTAAAAAGTAAGGCTACTCAGTCATTATTCTCTTGAAGTTCTATGAGTGACAAAGTTTGGAGAGCCCTTTTGGAAACCTAGGCCTAGGAGTTATCCCTAGGGATTCAATATAGCTCAGGGATGTCAGGGTCAGGATCAGAGTGCAGGACATGGTGCCTTTTGCTCCCCCACTCAGGCTGCTTAAATATACTGCTGTTCAGCAAGACACAGAACAGAAGACTGTACAGACACCCTCACTGATGCTGTCTGGGTTAGAACTCTGCAAATGGATTGCTAATGTGTTATTTTATGCACCATAAGGAAAAAATAATTTTGAACAGAGAGATGAAATTGATCATTACCTTGTCGCGGTGTACTGTTAACGTAGTGATGTGTCCTTGCACTGTGTGTTTCTCCTTTGACTTTGCATTGCTGCCACATCACCTGAGGGAAAATGGCTTAGAATAAATATGTAATTTCCATTACTTCCTTCCCTGTCTGAAAACTGTGTTTAAAATTCTTCCTTCTCCCCAACAAATCTCAATTCTTTGAAATGCAGCTATCAAGAGAAAGATAACCGTAAATAAGAAATAGTACTGTCTCCAGTCTAGGGATTGATGAAAAATAGAGAATGGTTTTCCTGTGCTTCTTTCTTAGACTCCTGCCTTCTGAGAAAGATTAAGATGGGCTGTCTGAACTGCAAGGAACACATTGAGATTCTGCTATAACCCTTCGACAGAGACCCAAAAGGGCAACAGACAATTTTTTTTTGTCAGAGCAAGCTTGTTTCACTGTAAAAATGTCAACATCTCAGCAAAAAAGACTAATTTCCAGATGAACCACTTGAAATGAAAGCCAGGGCAGGAGCAGGAAAAGGGGGAAAAAAAAGAGTACTTAATAATCCTCAAAGGACAAGTATTTGATGGGAGAATAGCACACTGTAGGATCAGTGTTGCCTGCAAAATTCTTCTGCATCTCTGGGGTTGCTGAGTTAGCAGAGCTGATTGAGAGGGCTTCAAACTAGGTTTGAAGGGGAAAGAGAGTAAGACCAGGCTCACTCGAGATGAGCCTGTGTGAAGGAATGCTGGTGTTGGAGGTGACATTGACAGCCCAGCTGAAGTGCACCAGTGCACCCAGCATGGGTAACAAACAATGAAAGCCATTGGCAGCAGGAAGCTGTGACGTAGTTATCATCACAGAAATGTGGGGGGATGACTGGGGTGCTGCAGTGGATGGCTACAAGCTCTTCAGAAGAGATAGGCAAGGAAGGAGAGGCCGTGGGGTGGCTCTGTGCATTGGGGAGGGTTTCTGCTGTACAGAGCTCAGGGACAGTGGGGATGAGGCTGAGTGCCTGTGGTGACAATCAGAGGGATGGCCAGCAAGGCAGAGAGCCTGCTGGGAATCTGTTACAGACCACCCAACCAGGATGAAGTGAAATATTCTATCAGTGGATGTTTCATGACCTCTAGCCCTTGTTCTTGTGGGAGATTTTACCTTGCCAAGTGTCTGCTGGAAGCACAGCACAGTGGAGAGGAGACAGTCTAGGAGGTTCCTGGAGAGTGTGGAAGGTAACTTCTGACACAGCTGGTAAGGGAGCCTACCAGGGCATGCCCTGCCAGACCTGCTGTTTACAAACAGAGAAAGGCTGTGGGAGATGAGGTAGTTGGAGGCTGTCCTGGGAACAGATGCTAGTTTTCAATTCTTGGTAAAATAAGGAAGGGTGTCAGCAGAAGCTCTACCTTGAGATTACTGAGGGCAGACTTTGGCCTGTTGAGGACACTGGTTCAGTCAGTCACTTGGGAAAAAGTGCTTAGTAACAAAGAGTTCCAGGAAGTCTGGACCTGCTTTAAGAAGGAAATCTTAAAGGCGCAGGAGCAGGTTCTCCCTATTTGCTAAAAGATGGGCTGACTGAACAGGGAGCTTTTGCTGGAACTCAGATAAAAAGGAGAGTTCACCACCTTTGGAAGAAGGGACAGGCAACTCAAGAAGAGTGCACAGATGTCAATAGGTCATACAGAGAGAATATTAGTAAGGCAAAAGCTCAGCTAGAACTCATTCTGGCCAGTGCTGTGAAAGGTAATAAAAAGCACCTTTATAAATACATTAACAATAAAAGGACAGCCAAGGAAAATCTCTGTCATTTATTGGATGAACAGGGGGAAAATTGTCACCAAGGAAGAGGAAAAGGCTGGGTTGCTTGATGGCATCTTTGCCTCAGTTATTAACAGAAGGTCCAGTTATCCTCAGGGCAGCCAGCCCTGGTAGACAGGGATGGAGAGCAGGATAGACCCCTGCAATCCAGGAGGAAGTAGTTAATGACCTGCTGTGCCACTTGGACAATCACAAGTGTATGGGACTGGATGGGATTCACCAAGGCGTACTGAGGGGGTGGAGGAAGAGCTCACCAAGCCACTCTCCATCATTTATCATCAGCCCTGGTTAACCAGGGGGGCCCCAGACAACTGGAGGTTGGTCAGTGTGATGTCCATCTACAGGAAGGGTTGGAAGGAGGAGCCAGGGAACTATCAGCCTGACCTCAGTGTTGGGGAAGCTCATGTAATAGATCATCTTGAGTGCCATCAGGCAGAACATACAGGACAACCAGGGGATTGGGCCCAGCTGTTCAAGAAATGACTGGATGTGGCACTTAGTGCTGTGTTTTAGTTGACAAGGTGTTGTTCAGTCAAAGGTTGAACTCAAAGGACAATCTTGGAGGTCTTTTCCAGCCTTAATGATTCTATAATTAGGAGTTGTCAAGAAACTTCTTCTTTAACCTGATAAAAATGTAAGGACATTAAGTGTCTTACGAAAGGAATAATTTGTGATACTGAAAAGTACCCAAATTCAGTACATACACATCAGTATAGTATGTACTTTCATCAGAAAAGCCCCCAAATATAATTTGTCACACTGTAGTAAAAGCATGACTTGGAAAGAATGAAGTAACTGCTGAATCCAAGAATGTTTCTAGAATTAATTAAAATTAACATTATTATTAAATGCAAGGAAATCAGACTAGTATTAGATTCAGTTGAGAGTAATACAGGAGAAAATATATTCTGTTTATACTATTATCACAAGGAGTTCTTTTCCCTTTTCTGAAGAGCTTCTAAATCTTGTTTTCATATTTCCAGTGTGTTCAATTATCACTGAAGTACTAATTCTTATTACCATGGAGTTTCCTTAATCCACATTTCTGCATCTGTGCAGAAAAAGCTCCAGATATACAAAACGGTTATGCTTTGAGGGTGGAAAGTATTGTGATTCATGCTCTGATTGGGATTAAAAGAGATCATGAGATTCCTCTTTGAATCAAACATGAAGGCGTACTCCTTTGTATGAAGTATGTGTATGAAGGGATACTCCTTTGAATCATCTGAATGAAATAACATCAATTTCCACAAAGCATTAAAAAACCCAGAAGAAAACACATTTTATAAAATAGGCATATCACTCATCTGTTTGAACATCTATTTAGCATGTGTAAGACTTCAAAAGAACTTTTCAAGTCTGAGGTAAGAAAATAATAGCACCATGCGGGACCTTTTATTAATAACCTAAGGTTCTAATTTTATAATAAAATTTATTAAATTACCTGAAGCTCTGCCCCCTATCTGTTTTTATAACAAATCCATTAGTCAGAAGTGTGCCTTTTTGCCTGCATAATGGAATTGGGAGAATCCATTATGGTACTACCATAATGATAGTATGATAATCCTTTGTATTGTGGGTTATCACCTAAGATAATTTTTTATAAACCAAGACCACCTTATGCTGGGTAACACATAAATGCAGAAGAAGACAGTGCTTATCCCTCAGTATATAGCATGGCAGGTTCACTAACTCCACTCTCTCGTGTACAGTAAGTAAATGTGTGCACCCGGCTGTCACACTTGCCTGATCCCAATACATCAGCAACAGCCCTGGAAAAGCTCTGATGTACATTCACCAGTACTTTCAGAGTAGGATGTTGTTCACTGCAACCCTGCATAGCTCCTTTCTTCAAAGCCTATTTAATCAAGGCGAGAGGACTTAAATCTACATACCGGCTGTGTTTTATTTGTAGTGAGTAGTACTTCATAATGGAAATGTAAATCTGCAGCCAAGGTCAGAATGCACTCTGTAGGACAACCCGTTCTTTGTGTACTTCTTTCACAACCCAGACCCTGTGATTTTTGCTGAAAAGCTTTTTATGGTAAAGGTGGAGGCATGAGAAATACTTTTCCATGACAATTACAACTCTAATAAATGGCAGAAAACAGGATAGCTAATTAGTGTTTTGATTAGACAGCTGGAATCATAGCCAACTCTTGTCATAATATTCTTAAATTCTGCATTCCATGTGAATTCAAATTACTTATTTTGCAAGTGCAAAGTGTTGAAATTCTGTCCTGGTGTAAGTGGAATGCTGCAAGGACTGTTCTGTTCCTGACAGAGGTAAATATGACATAAAGCTATTATCTGCAATTTATAAATAAAGTGTAATTATTCCTGTTTTTAACAATCACGTTTGCTTCTTCTATTAACCATGGTAGTATAAGCACATTCATGCCTATTCAACAGATACTGAATTAAACTGAAATGTAAAAAGGAGATGGGTAGAAAAATCTTTGTATACTCTTAACAGTGCTGCATCATTCTAAAAGTTGTTGTACCTATGATTCTGTCAACTGTTACAAGCACATTTAACTTAAAACAGAAGCAAAGGACAGAGGATGACAGATGGTTATGAAAATATCTTCATGACTAAACTCCTTTGATTCTGCAAGCAAAAATGAAAAGAAAGAGATGTACCCACACTTCAAATCATCTTTGTGAACCTTATATAATTTAATTTTACTCGTACTAGAAAACACTTCATTTAAAAATATCCTCAACCAAGATATTTTTTGGAGCACCAAAGATGTTTGCTTTTCCAGCCTCAAGGAGTTTCAGTGAACTTTATTTTCCAAAGAGTCTAGAGCTTCCCATTAAACAGTAAAGACCTCTTAATGTCATATTTCTTATTTCACAAATACAGTTCTTGTCATAAATTCTTTCATGAGACAAAGAAAAGGACTTTTCTTTACCTGCACACTCATTTGCTTATTTCATGGCTAGGATGACATGCATAATAAATTGAACTTGCAAATGTTAGGAAACACTTATTTTTAGTAAGAAAATACTACACTGGTAGTTGTTTGTACTGTTTTCCAAACTGGTTAAACATTTAGAAATCTTGCCTAGAGGGATTACCTTATTATCCACCTCAGAAGGAATTTTATTTCTATAACAAATTTTAGGATTTTTAAAGTCAGGCTATTTATTACAACATTTTGATTTGTTCCTATTGTTCGTTTCTAATGAGAGATAGGAAATTATGATCTACTGTAAGTTTGAAGATTTTAGCCATCATGATGTAAGCCGTGTTCTACTGAATCAGTTTTGAGTGAAAATGCATCTTAAGATTCCTGTAAATCCCATAAGATATCTAAACAATTGTCTTGTTGGGTGCTATGCAGAAACAAATTTGGTCTTTAGGGCATAATCCATTACAAAGACACTGGTGAAACCTCCATTGAGTTCAGAGTTTTTTTATAAAGCTGAGATTCAATTTCTGCCTTACATATATGAAATTCAATGTATCTTCCCCAGATGTTTAGCACTTATACATTAAATTCTGATTTTTTCCAGAATTTACATATAAAGAAATCAACTGAATAACGGATTATAAGGAACAAAAATAAATCAGAATTTTAGCATCTGCGTAAATCCTTTGCTCAGAATAATCCAAACAATGCAACAAAACAACCCTTTAAGGTTCATTACGATAACTAATTGAGATTTTATATCCCAGCTGTATTTGAAGACACTGTTATAGCTGCTTTTTAATTGGGAAGACTGGAAGAGGTAATCAACTCAGACAACTTTTAAAAGGAATTGAGAGACTGGGTTAAATAACGAATATACATCCTGGAGAATCAATTGAGTGAGAAAGTCCTGCTGGTTTTTGTGATGTGGAGATAAGAATGAAGCCAGATAGTCAAGTTATCTCACTGGCAGATTACATATCCCTGCCTGTCATTAAAGATCTGTGGTTGCAGACTAGCTCATGTGTCTGATGGACACCGGGGGGCAGCAGTAGCTTGCTTGTAAGCTGGTCAAACCTAAATGTTTTTCTTAAGTATGACATTGCATGTGTTAAACGCTGAAGCATTCAGAAGTGACCAATTTTCAAACTAGAGTCTAATAAACTCAGTCAACCCCCACCTCTGACAGCTTTGTTATACACGCATACATGGCTATGTCCTCTTCATTATTACATCAAAAGGCCTTAGCAGAATCTTGGATATGTGTTTATATGATGAGAAAATTGGTCAGTCAGTATTTCCACATATTTTTTGGCTTCTGCAACAAGACTGTTAAGAAAGGTGGGTTTTTTTCTGCTGGGAAAAGAACTGAAATCCTTGAATATGTTCCCCATAATTGTGTTATAAAACACACTGTGGTCATTGCTAGGATGAGACAGGAAAGCAGAAGAGAAAGTCTGATATTCTATTTCAACTCATGTGGTCTTGCTAGTTTCCGCAAGCTAACATAGTGTAAAGAAAGGAAAAGCAAAATGAAAGCTTATTTGGGTGAGAGCTGCTCACAGATCGTTCATGTGTTTGATTGTAATTTTGAATCTTCGGAGAAAAGACATAAAGGAAAAAGATTTAAGAAAACTGTTAACATCCCCACTCCCATGCCCTCAAACCATTGTAAACCTACCTATTACTGCCTTCAGAAACTGAGGTAAAGGTAAAGATTTTCCCACTTCGCCCTAGTTGCAAATTCACAAAATAAATGGGATTAATTCATGACTCTTGAGCACATTCTTTGATGTAGTCTGTAACTTCATGTTTGCTTACTTTTTTCTTCCCAAGATCTTTGCTTCTTTCAGTGCACAGTATAAACATTGCACATCTCACAGTGAAGGCAAAACATGGGAAACCAGAAATACCAGTGCACAAAATCGTAACATCATCTATTGAGGTAATAAGAAAATTCTCTGCACAGACCTTCATGCTTGAACTAATAGAGTAACGCTGTGACATCTTGCCAGCCTGTTTGGACAAGCCCTAAAGGAAGCCTCTCCTGTGGCTTTTAGTGTCAAGTAAATACTGAACCTGCAGAAACGGATGTACCTTGAGGTGCCTTTCTCCTTCACAATTCAAAATGCTGTGAAAGAGGAGATTAAGAACACAGATCCATTAGATAAACCTTAAATCATAGAATCATTTATGCTGGGAAAGAGCCTTAAGATCATTGAGTCCTGTTATAAACCTAACCATGCCAAGTCCACCCCTAAACCATGTGCCTACAAGTGCTACATCTACACATCATTTAAGTACCTCCAGGGATGGTGACTCAACCATGTCTCTGGTCAGCCTGTTCCAATGTTTTACCAGCCTTATGGTGTAGAATTTATCCTTATTATCCAGTCAAAACCTCCCCTGGCATGTCTTGAGGCCATTTCCCCATGTCCTATCGCTTGTCACCTGGGACAGGGGGCCAACCCCGAGCTGGCTACAACCTCCATTCAGGCAGTAGTAGGGAGTAATAAAACCACCCCTGGAGCCTCCTTTTCTCCAGAATAAACAACCTCATCTCCCTCAGCTGCTCCTCATATGACTTGTGCTCCAGACCTTTCACTGGCTCCCATTTCCCTTCTCTGGATACACTCCAGCTCCTCAATGTCCTTCATGAATTGTACACAGGATTCAAACACTGGTGCAGCCTCACCAGTGCTAAGTATGGGGGAAAAATCCCTGCCCTGGTCCTGCTGGTTACACTATTCCTGATACAGGCCAGGATGACGTTGGCTTTCTTGTCCACCTGAGCACAACTGGCTCATGTTCAGCATGTCAACCAGCACTTGCAGGGTCTTCCCACCAGGCACCTCTCCAGGCACTCTGCCCCAAGCCTGTAGCGTTGCATGGGGTTGTTGTCACCCAAGGGCAGGACTCTTCACAAAATTTCCAGTTATATTTCAAACCTAAGCTTTCTAAAAAAGAATGTTTGCCAGAATTTTGCAGAATTTTGAACCCTGGGCAAAACAAAATAGCATGCATCAGTGGAGAGACATAGTACTTATAAAACTGAAGTTACAATGTTTTTGCTTGTCAGAGTTGGAAGACATGCTTTAGTGAGAAGTGAGAAGTGATCTAATACTACTAGGTCTGCCTGAAATACTTATGTGTGTGTGTGTGTGTGTGTGTGTAAATGTTTTAAAATTTGTATAGTTCACTGAAAGAAACAAACATTTCAGATACTGTGGATATAATCACCACATGATTCTTCAGTTGTTTCTGTAGGTCTTCAATCCTTCAATGACAGCTCAAGACCTTCAAGCAAGTCATGAGTTGTAAGGGGATAGAAGACACAAAGTGACAGAAGGAGCAGTTTAAGTGCCTATGTGGTGTCCAGAAGCTCAGCTTCTTTGAGGTGGGAAAGTGAGAAAAGACCATAGTGACTGATAGCATGCATTTGTCAGCCAAGGATCTGCCTTTCATTACTGGCAATCACTCAGTTATTCCCATTTTTCATAACTGGCAATGACTCCCTGACAGTTATTCCCCTTTTTACAACACCCTGTTCTGGACAAACCAAGTTCCTAGCATGGGTTCATAGATTGTGCCAAGGACAGAGTTTAACCACTAATGGAATACATACACACTTACCTATACTAATAATCAAATACTGCCCACATACTAGAAAAATGAGAAATCACATAACTTTCAAATTCCCAATTCCATTAAACAAAACTTAAAAGACTTATGTCTGGTGAAACTTTAAAATTTGTTGTCATATATGATCCCACAGTTACTGACACACCAAGAGACTCAAACCAAAACTCAAAAGATCGTGAGGTGGCTTTGAAAAGACACTAACAAAAACTGCAAATTCCATGTTATTTCAAATTTACATTAGAGCTTGAAGAACCCTGCTCTTCTCTTCAGACGTTTTCCCATGGCAGTCGGTGATAAAAGATAATTTTTCCAGCATTTCACTGTAGGGAGCTTTGGGGTTCAGTCTGGACCGGGCGTAGACAAAGACAGTGACGAGATCTCTATAGGCAGATCTTGGGACATGCGGTTTATTGCAAAGGGCATGGGTAAAGGGGCACTGCTTAGAGCTGCAGCTCGCAGCTCTGAGCAGGCCCAAGAGAGCAAGAGAGTAAGCGAGTAAGAGAGAGCGAGAGGAATGAGAGTGAAGAAGAAGTGATGAGAATAGAATGGAATGGTGAAGTCCTGGTTACAATACAATAAATCATCTTCTGTACTGAATATTCTAATTGTCACTAACCAATCTAATACAAGATACAAATCCTATAGCATTTACATACAGCCTATAAGAGTTCTTATATTACCATAGAGTGTTACATCTTAACTTCTAAAAACTACTCTTTGGACCCCTTCTGCTGAGCTAGTAGGGTCTGCTCTGACCCTTGGACCTGCTTGCAAGCAGAGGGTATTGTTCAATCAAGAGGGGATTACCTTCAGTCAGCCATACCATTGTTTTCCAGTTGTTCAGTAACTAAGACTTGGTATTTCAAAAGTGGCTTTCATTTCGATGTTGCCTGTAGTTTTCATATTCCCAAAATCTTTTGTCAGGCAATCATATTTATAAGGCTTTCCTGTTTCATCTTCTCCAACATTTCACCAACTGAATTGCAGGGTTAGCAGCATTAAATTGTACATATTTTTGACATGCTTAACAGCATTTTGTCTTTAATTTGAAATTGTATGAAAGCCTCACTCTGAAAGTAAACTAACAATGATGCTTTTGAGGAATAAATGAAGATTTTTACCCTTTGAAACACCATACACAGTAGCCTTTAATTTGTCATTTTGTGTTTTGTTGTACTGTCTCTTTTAATGGTTGTTACACTGGCTGCACACTTACATATTTCTTATGCTAAAAAGTGCATTGCAGAATGTTAATATAAAAAATGTTATTTCTTATTCTATGAGAATAAAAAACATTGCAGCACTCCAAAATAATATGTATGAACAGCCTTATGGAGGCAGCACAGATTTACATTTAAAGCAGCACTGAAAATTTCTTCTTTCAGTTTTCTGACTTCAACATTCTTTTTTTTTTTGAGGACAATTAAACATTTTCTATTAGATGAATAAATACTTGCAAAATAATATTTTCCTAATGTTAGGTCTTATGCACCAATGTAATAGTTCTCTCAAAGAAATTGTTGTTTTGTCTTCAGTTTGTTTCATCTTATTGTCTGGAATACAAACTCCTCAAGCCAGTTAACTGACTTTTCAAAGAAGAAACATTTTAATAGCACCGTTGTATCCTACTTGTTTTCAAAGAAATTCTTCTTAATTGTGCATCTTGCAGTGTCTCAGTCTAAAAATAAGAATGCATTGTTTCTGGGTGTTTACATGTTAAAAAGTGATGTTTTTCCAGGGACAACTTTGGAAAAAGTATAGAAGTGTATAGAAATATACATGCTGCTCAGTGCTTGAATTTCAATTTGAAGCTGAAATTAGTTGGTAAATCCTTCATCATTCACGAGCTCACTTTGCTTCAAACCTTTGAATCAAACAATTCTTGATTCTCAACTATGGTAGTCTTAAAAAAATCCAACGTTAATCTGCTATCATGTGCTGAACTAGTGGTTTTAGTAGCGGTCTAATTAAAAGATTGTGAAATATAATGTGGAATTTTAAACTCAAAGCCATAGTAACAGCAGGGTAATTGATTATACTGTGTACCTTCTGCACGAGTTATAAATTGTACCGGAGAACGAGAACTCTATACAACACTACAGAAAGGATCTTAAAGACCCAAAAGGTGTTGTCATTCATTACTTTAGTAGCCTTAAGAAAGCAATATGCAACATAATCCCGTATTTTGCCAAGACCAAAAAATATGCCTAAAGTTATCCAGCTCTGTAACTTGTCTTTTTATACTTCATGATAACAAAAGTATTTCCATCTGACTAAATGTAACCTGTGAGTGTCCACTACATTAAGAGCTAGGTTATTTTCTTAGGGGCATAAATATATGTTTTGGTAAAGAATATGAGCAGAAAGGTGGTGTGTTAGATGCATGTTCTTAAGTCTTATGTACTGATCTCAGGGGCAGCAATAAGAAACGCATTAAGTAATTCAGGTTTATGTAGCATATGCATGAAGGATTACAAGTCTGATTTCTAATTGTCTTTTTTTGTCCAATGCAATGCTGCATGTGCAAACAGAGCTTTCCACTTTCTAATCACAATCTTCCCTGAAACTGCACAGACTTTGAAACTCATATATATTGTTTTGAATTGTGAGACATGTTTCCTAAGCACAGAGACAGTTTAGGATGCCTTTTTTACTTGACTGAAATCGTACACATCAGCAATCACTTTCTTCATAGTGAAGACCATGATACACAGAGATACTTTACGCTACCATTGCTGAGCTCTGAGTGCCTGAAGTGTGATGCTAATAGCATTTTTATCTCCTGGCATGCTGGAAAAAAACAAAAAGAAAATAACACAAGAAGTAGATGGGAATGTCATGTGGTCAACACAGTCCGGGACATGAGCAGATGGAGAGCAGCCCTGGGGAGAAGGACTTGGGGGTGCTGGTGGGTGAGAGGCTGGACATGACCCAGCCATGGGCACTCACAGCCCAGAGAGCCAAACGTGTCCTGGGCTGCATCCAAAGCAGCGTGGGCAGCAGGGGAGGGAGGGGATTCTGCTCCTCTGCTCTGCTCTGGTGAGACCCCACCTGGAACACTGCATCTAACTCTGGGGTCCCCTGCACGGGAAGGACGTGGACCTGTTGGAGTAAGCCCAGAGGAGGAGGCCCAGAGGGCCACCAAGATGATTGATTAGAGATGGAGCACATCTCCTGTGAGGAAAGGCTGAGAAAATTGGGATTGTTCAGCCTGGAAAAGAGAAGACTTCAGGGTGACCTAACTGGGACTTTTGGTACCTGAAGGGAGCCTACAAGAAAGATGGAGAGATGCTATTTACAAAACCGTGAAGTGCTCTTCAACAGTGCAGTCAGTAAGCTTGTATCAAGGAAAATCAGTGACTTCCCATATGCCTATGACTAATTTTTAAATCCCATAGTCCATTCTACAAAAATCACAATTCACTGTTATTTCGTCAGACGCAAACATCAGACAGAAACACTTCATTGGACACAAACTAAAAATAAAAAGATGAGTCTGTATTCCATCTGGTCAGGCAGAGTGCATGGCATTTGCACAAGCATGAAATTTTTGGGATCCCAGCAAATGACTGTAGAATACTGACCTGCCTATCTTTCCTTCTCCACAAATGCATATTTTTGCACATATGTCTAAAGAGACTGATACATTAATTTAATACCATATTCTCAATAAACAACTGGAATGACACATCATGCATCAAGTTTATTGAACCTCATAATTTTATGTCACCTCTTTGAAAATGATAGGTTTGATAAATGTTGTTTGGTCTCAAAATAATAATTAACTAAAAAAATAAAGGACAGCATAGCAAGGGATATTTTTAAAAAAGTGCAAAATATCACCTTGCATGAACAAAGCTAATGAAATTCTTATTCTCAAAGACTGATGTAAAAACCTGAAAGCAGTTATAGCTTAAGTAGTAACAAGAAAATGCAAGCCCCCAAACTTACACTTGTGTACTGCCTCCCCATTTTCCCCAAAAGCTAAATGAGCTAATACATTCTCTCTCATCTGAAGCAGCAGTTCTAATCTGGCTCATCATTAGAGAAAATAAAATTTGGAGCGAGTTCCAACCGACCCAATTAAGTTGCTGGCCAAACACTCTGTGCATTGTGCATCCCCCTAGAAATCACAAACATAGTTAACAAAAAAACTTGCACAGCTTTTTCTGTAGTATTAGAAGCTTCTAAGTTGCACTCACAGTATTATAAAATTGCCCAATGTGTGAGAGGTTTTCTGTCAGCCTAAGCATCCATGCTGTTCTTTTGCTGAAAAAATGCATTCTCCCATTGCTCATGTAATATAAAGCAAACACCATAAGGAGACGGAAAATTTTGATGCTGCTCATGATCGGGGGAGTAAACACAACCAACATTTGTAATAGCCATGGTAACAGGAAGCAACCTAGATTTGGTAGTCTTATCCTGATATGTGCAATAATAAGTCATTCATCTCTTGAAAAATCAGGAAAGTTGAAATGAATAAAGGGTTCTTTTAGGGGTTAGCCTTATTTTTGTTCTAAACTTCCCATGTTTCATCCCATTCATTTACAAAAGCAATCATATAGCAGTCCTGATTTTGCCCTCTGGCCCTTCTCTTGCCGTTTCTTCTTCACAGTTGCCTCAGTGGTGACTATCACACTGCCTGTCTTGTGACTGCCCGCTCAGCAACACGCATCTGCAGTGACCTTTCTCTTCCTGTCTCATGCTAGACCCATGGGAGCCTGGAGCATTGCTTGGAGCTGGATCTTACCCATAACTGCTCCACAGATGAAGCAGACCAAAATGTATACACATTTTTCAGATAAGAAGTTACCTGGTTCAGTGACACTTTACCTGCTGGAGTTGTTTTACCTTTCTGTTTCCCACTATATCAGGAAATACAAAAAAGTGTCAGTTTTTTTCTTTGGTTTGTATGTGCCTTTCTTATACAGAAAGATAGATTTCTAGGATAGATCTAGGGTAGTTATCTTAATCTTTCCTACCAGAGTTGTTCCATTTACAGAATTGGCCTAAACTTACACACAGAGAATTAGAGAAAGAGTGAATAAATAGTCTAGTTGGTGGGTGGGTACCTCAGCTATGGATCACTTAGGTTCACATGCTTGTTCTCCCAGGGTATCCCATGGAAATAAATATCCTGTCCCTGGAGCACATATTCTTAGTTCCTCAGATTGTTGGGGTTTTTTTCAAGGGATCTGATGAGGGTAAGGGAAACTTCAAAATATATTGTTTCCCCTGATGTTGAAGCAATACTTTGGAAATTATTAAGATATTTCTTCTACCAACATCTACACACAATGTCTGGACACACTTTTCAATGTGTATTTATTAAAGTTCCTGTTTTTATATGACCACTGAGAATGATACTGCTAAAGGAAGTGTGTTGAGCCTGCATTTTGTTCACTGTTTGAAGCTATGCTCCTCTGTGCAGCCAAGAAGTCTGAAGTGATACCTGAAATGCTGTATGCCGAGAACTAAATTTGGGACAGAATTAGTTGTTTATTCATACAGCTTACAAGGAACCTCAACCACTGAGCCAAGCTGCCTGCAGAGAATGAAGTAAGGAGGCAGGTAAAAAAAGGCATTTCCAAGAAAGATGCATTCCAGGTAGGTCTCTATGCTTCTTGGGAAATAAGCTCTAGAATTACAGAAGCAGCTACACTCGTAAAGAAAGCTAACCTGTTAGGATATCCATCTACACTCACTTAAAACACCAAGAAACACATTATCTCTGTAGACATGTCTAAAGTCTGATAGCTAACTTGCCTGAAAGAATTCTTTTTATGGAAAGAAATTGCTGCAAGTGCCATATTTTCAGAACCCAAAATGGATTAAGTATTCATATTTGTAAAGCAATGGTACTCTAAGGCAATTGGTAGACTTTTTTGCCATGTAGTATAATCCACATTGTAAGTATCTAATACTTTATTTTACATAGGATATTCTAATATGTACTAGTATAATATTCAAACATGCCTTTGATGAGTGTGGAGGTGATAAGGATATAGGGAATTCAACTAGGGAACAAGCTGAATAGATAACTGTCTTCATCACCAGCTTACATTACAAAACCAGCACTGAAAAAAATGGTATCTTTTTGTAAAGAAAAAAAAAAGAGGCCCACCCTTTCCATTTGATACTACCTTTGTTAAATGATAAATAGCATTCACTTTGAACTTTTCTTTGCTAAGATCATAGCTGTGGATTCCTGACAACCCTCACCATCCTGCACTGGACAACCTGCAAATAAATGTAACTTTTCTTCTACTACACTGAAATGTAAAATAAGGATTGAATGACTCCAGCCAACTCCCGCTGGCTGATGTACTGGGCATTATGTTCTATGGTATGGAATATGCCTTTCACCAGTCTTTGACTTTCCTTGGAGAAGTTTGTGAAGTTTGTACCCCATGGAAGGGATCTCTTGCTGTAGCAAGAAAAGAGCATGATGAGAAAGAAGTGGCAGAGACAAAGCATAATGAGCAGACCACAGCCCCTGTCCCCATGGCTTTTGTGTGTGTTTGCATGTGGAGGAGTAGAGTCAGGAATGAAGGAATGGAGATGAGCCCCCAAAGAAGAGGAAGGTGGGGGAAGTGGTTTTAGTGTTGTTTTTATTTCTTGTTACCCTACTCTTAATTGGCAATAAATTAAATTACTTTTCCCCAAGTAGATTCAGTTTTGGCCATACTGGTAATTGGTGACTGATCTCCCTTATCTCAACCCATGGGCTTTTTCTTGGTATTTTGTTCACCTGACTGTTGAGTAGGGGGAATGGGAGAAAGTTTGGTGGGAGGTTGGAATGACTGATTAATGGTGCAGTTCCTGAGTTAATAAGTAGAATATCTATAAAATCCAGCATGTTTTCAGATTTGTTCTTTGTAGTAAGTCAAATACATAGAACATATATTGGATTCAAGCATAATAATCTGATGAAAATTTGAACTCTAACACTGCTTGAAACTAAAGCTCCAGTTTACTCTTCATTATGTTAAAAGGGGACCTCAAATAACTTTACAAACTTCAGAAGTATTACAGAAAAAACTTTTAGTTTAATTTTTTAGTATTAAAATGCATTTCAACTCATTACTGAGTAACTAAAAAGAAAGTGGGTTTTTTTTGACACATATTTAAGCAGCGTGCATCCCCAGTGCACACATGACAGTGTCCGTAAGGAAACATGTGAAGTACATTTTCTTGCCAAGTTTCCAAAAAAGCACTACAAAAAATGAAAAGTATTTTGAAATCAAGGAAAAGTAGAAGCAGTGCCTCTTATCTCAAAGCTATAAATCTGACAGTGTATTTAAAGAAAATAGTATAGATTAGACGCCTAGAAAGCAAAAGAACATTGATGCAAGCTTCTTTACCTGTAATTGATCGGTGCTGTTGAAATGTAACTGTGTTATTCTTTTCTTCATTTTAACGGATGTGGAGGTTTCAATTCTATCTGTATTTTCCCAGATTTTGTTCTAGTTTAATTTTTATATTGATTTTAACATTTTTCATTTTAGAATGGATACCTATTTGGATATTTCACACCATCTTCTTGGCACCAAGATTTTATATTTGGTGCTTTGGAGCAATCGATAAATTTAAGTACATTAGTGGAGGCTTTCAGTAAGCTTTTCTTACTTTGGAAGTTTGTGCTACTCTTCTAGGTTATGTATTACACATATCTAAGCATTGGATACTTTTTTCCTCATTAAACATTATGGACTTCCGTGTAGGTATATAGTTTAAAAGATGCATATGCCATTTTAATATACTTATGATGCCTGAGGTGGCCACCTAAAACACAGAGACTAGACAAGAATAAGAGAACAAAAGGAGGTATTTATTTGAAGGGCCTTCAAAAGGACACCCTGGCAGTCAAAAGGCTCCACCCAAGATGGACCCTGGGTCATGGATTCTTCACACTTTTATAAGTTTGGTTCATTTGCATATTAGGGTTAATTGTCCAATTATAACCTCAGTTCATGATGTAATTACCCCAGGTTTGCCCCCCTCTCAGAGGCTTTTATTTTACACATTTTGGGGCCTGGTGTCTTTGATGTGGAAACCTAGAGGGGTTTGTTATGTCTAACCAGGATGAGAGAACAGCAGCTAACAGGCCACAAGAAACTTCAGAGTTACACACTAGGCAGTGCAGGATTTGAAAAATATAAAAGTTAAAACCTAAGGCATCACTAATATTCATATCCCTTATATTGCTTTTGAAAATGCTAGATAAATACTTGATACGGTTTTCTGACTAAAGCACTTGCCTCTAAAATAATGATGCACTAGTAGAGAGAGCAAAAATCCAGATAGTTACTTCATTTGAGAATAGAAAGTTTAACCTATAAGAGTCATCTCACATGTCTTTCCTATATCCAATAGAAATCTGAAGTCTTTGCAAGGAATGGAATTCTTAAAGACTAATGCTACAGGCCAAGTGGGTCTCTGGTATAGTGATTATATGGATTATAAATATGTGCTTCAGAAACAGATTATTTCAAAATAGAGTGACGTCAGCTGTCTTCCTGACAGTTCCTGTATGTCTCTTATGGTTAAGGATTCCCTGCCATGAAACTGTTTGGCTCTCATGTTTTTCATTTGTTTCGTGACTGCACCACATAAAATCAATTCCAAGCAACAAAATAAAATATTTTTGAAAGCAGAAAACTGTCAGGAGTTTTATGTTCTGTACTGGTTTGGCCAAATTTAGAAATATATCCTCTGAGAGAAGGCACAACCACCCCTCCCCCACCAGGTTCGGGAAAAATAAATTTTCCTCGAAGGAAAGTGAAGGAGATAAAACTATTTATTTACCAAACACACAGGAAAAGGATAATAATGCTAAATAATAAAATCTCTCACTGTGGAGACAAAAACCTGGGAAAGTGTTAGAGTCCTCCCTTTGGTCTCCTTGGAGCTGGGGCTTGGCCCAGGGCCAGGCCCTCTGTGCCCAGTGGAAAGTCCTCCTGATTTGCTCTGAGGTTGAAAGCAGTCCAGTAGAAAAGGGAGAAAATCTGAAATTCCAGGGAAGGAAAAGCAAAGTTCAACTCTCAGTCTCTCTCCGGAGAAAAAAAAGAAGCTGAACAACTGGCTAAAAGCTGACTGGAAAGCAGCAAGCTGGGTGCCTCCTCGTTCCCCTGCCGCAGTTGAAAAAAAGTCGCTATCTGTGTGTGACCTTGAACAAGCTGCAAACTGCTTTGAGAAAGTTTTGCTCAGTTTTTCCTTCCCCGTCTCAGGCTCAGTTTAAAGGCATAGAAAGGCATCAGAATTAATTTCTGGGCATAGGGCAGCGACATGGGATATACATCACAAAGTCACCCCAAAACAGCTCTTACTACAACTCTGTTATTCAAAAGAAAACGTATTACAATGACAAATAAATGCAGAGTCCAGAAAGGACTTCTGAGAATCAAGGGTCAAAGCTTCTGGCCTTATATAACCATAAACTTGCAAAAGCACTAAACCGATTTTGTTTCTCACTCTCCTCAGCTTTTAAAAGAAAATAATACTAAGCAACTTCATAGGAATGCTGCAAATTTTGGTTACCTGATACGCTAAAGAGCTTTAGTATTCTTAGAAGCGACAAAATGTCATTATTTCTTTTAAGATTAATAATTCAATTTTTTTCTTTAAGAATGTATGTCTCTCCAGTAGACTAATTGGCTCCATATGGGAAAAGCCTGTGCAAGAGGCACTGAAGACAATGGCATAAATCAAGGGTAATGTTAACGACCTTTACAAATCATTTAAAAATTGTTAAGAAATGTGATCTTTTGCTGTGGGATATTTTCTGTGGCGTGTTTCCACTTAGCACACAGATTGTGTTCTATACCCAGACATATGCAGTTCTTTTGATGTGCATTTCCTAAGAAGCCCCATGCTGAGGGCAGAGCTTTGTTTAGCTCAGAGACAGTTCCACCAGCAAAAGTTCTGCTTCACCTTATGCAGTACATTGCACTAGAAATTTGCTCAGGAATACACCAATATGATTGTTCAAGGACAACTGTCTCTAACTTCCTTGTAGCTGAAACCTCATGCCACATCATCTAAATTTTACTTCCTTACCCCATTGTTCTTCAACATTTTTAATTGATAGATCACCTAACCTTTCTGAAATAGACACACACAACTGTGTGTCTTAAGCAGCAGGCAAGAGACCACTGCTTTGTCATGCATGTAAACAAAATGTTATTACTGTATTAAATTGTGTTTTATCTCAAAAGTAGAAACAAGTAAGTGTAGAATTCAACAACAACAACAAAAAACCAAACAAATAAACAAAAGAAAGGTGACAGTTGGTCTGGAATGCCAGAGGATACCCACAGCAATCATTAACTCCCAACTTCCTTCAGGGCACTCGCTGTTTCTTTGATTGCAATATTTTTATAGATTATCTTCTCCTGCCTTACTATTAACATTTGATTTATAGAAATGGGATAAGTAACACTGCAGATCTACTAACAAGCTTCCAATGAGAGATAGAAAATACAGATAGCATCTGGAATTAGGTGGGAGTGGGGAGAAGGGTTTAAGCCAATCAGAGAGATGGGGAAAGAGAGACAATTATAAACAATATGCATTTGCTTAAGGAAGGCCCATACTGGTGCCTTGCAGTCATTGAGTTGTTCAGCAGACAGCACTACGGCTCCACAGTTTTCAGGACATGTTGGCTTGTGCTTCCACCAAGAGGAAGAATTAGTGTCCTCAGGGGAAATTCCTGAGGCTGCAGCCTATAAATCATATTAGTTTGTACAAAATGCCAGGTTCAATTCCTGGGATTCTTGGGGACCTTGGAGGCAAGTCAGGTCTACTGTGACATAAAGTGTACATTGTAACACGTAGCGTACATCTGGCATGTTAGCAGAGAGAGCACACATTTGAAATCTCTATGGGGAAAGGGAATCCTTTGCAATTTTTCACGCCAAATGGGCACCAGATTCCCTGCTTCTATTTATAAAAGCAAGTACTGTAATTTTGTTCCCTTTTTGCTCAGGAAGGAAAGAAGTCAAAAGTGCTGTCACTTGGGCTATAGACTACTTCTTCATTTGTTTGAAAACGGTCACAAATGCCCGTTTTTTTTGCCCCTCTGCATTTCTTGTTATGGGGGACTGTGAAGAAGAAACAAACCCTTGAAACAGCAGTTTTATTCCCGGAAAAAAGCATTATCATTATTCATTTGTTACTTGAAAAGGAAGCAGCATGGAGCAAAGCTGAGCTGCTGTAGCATTTATTACATGACTATCTGTGAACTGCAAGTGGGAAAGGGGAACACATTGTGCAAAATGTCTGCTTTTCCTTTCTCTTTCATTATATCTGTGCAAAATTAGAGAGGACTCAAACTCTGTGCAGAAGGGAAAATGCTTCTGAAATGATTCTAAAATATACACATACTTAAGCAGTTCTATGACTGCTTTGGTTTTTGTCCTTTCTGAAGCTCAGAAGGCAAGATCTAAGACTGCATATTCAAAATAAACAAAAAATTGCAAAAGAATGTGAAAGAGAAACAAATATTTATACAAGGGGGAATTCTGAGGTCTGATACAGGTGTAAATACATCTGCAAGGCAAATAACTGACTCTACTAAAGCTTAACATTCTCTGTACTGGAGGCACATATTCTTAACTACTAAGTTTCTCAAAAAGTGCTATAATAGGTCATACCACTAAAATTGACAATTTCCCTGTACCTGGAAGTTATATAGCTATACTTACTAAGTAAGCTGTGAATTTACCCATTCATTTTCATTAATTACACTGATTCTTTAAAATGCGACTTTGCTAATCACTAGCTACTAGTGATAATTTTTGTCTGGTGAGTATTTTGAGAGCCATTTTCCTCCAAGTGAAAGAGGGGTTTAAAAATAATCAGTAATTTAAAGAATGGTATTAAAATTCCAGTAAAAAAAAAAAGCAGAAGATGTATATTGCAAGGTATTTATATGATCATGCACTAGAAACTGAAAACTAGAGCCAGTTATTTTTTGAATGGAGCATTGCCAGAGAAATTGGAGTCAAGGGGTGAGCAGCAGTAGCTGCTATGACCATTCCTGTTGTGGGAAGCTACCAAACACTACTCTACAATACCTGGGGATATATGAATCTGTCATTCAAAGAGAAATGCTGCAAATGCTTCAACCTCTAGGCCTTTTCAAAGTAATTAAATATCTGTTATAGTTAATATTCCATTATTTTAGTAAAAAAGGATAAAAGGTGAGAATTTAATTCTTCTTATTAATTGGTGACATATGTAATATGTAAGGTCAGGGATATAGACAAGTCAAAACATTAAGAATGGCTTTTGTACTACTTAATAAGAGTAGAATAAACTTTTGCTTTACATCAGAGAAGCAGAGGAGCAGTAGCACCATCAAAAGGTCTAGTTAAACGGCTAAGGGTAATGCCAGCTGAAATTTCAATAGAGAAGATATCTTGTATGCAGCTGTGTATGTTGGAATTTTGATATTCACATTTTCTGTTTCTTGAACAAATTCAGGCTTAGGTAAGTAGGTTCTGCCACCTTGGCATTTTTCATTTACTTGAAACTGACTGCCCTATATTCTTTAGTTTATCTATTAAATTGTACAAGCTGCTGCAAACTGTTAAACTGCAGCTACTTGTGGTTGAATGACAGTTATAATATAAGCGAGGAAGCAACACCCACTAGAGTTATGGCTGAGCTTTGATTTCCAACCCCCACATGTATCCAGTAAATTAATCTTAAATGATTGAACTCAGCTTAAATGAAGTAGGATCTGTGTTGATAAAGGTCAAACACCGTCTCTCTTTTTTCTGTTTAAGTTTGAAGTCTTTCATCTGAGTTTTTAGCACAGGCACCGTAACTAACTTGCCATTTTCTGTTGACATGGATTCTTTAACATTTTAATCTGGTGGCATTTTTTAATAATTTATTTCTACTACTAAATGGCATAAACAACACAGGAGAGAGGTATATATGTATTTGGCAGACATACTTTTAAAATAGAGAACAACGAAAATTAAAAATGTTCTGTATTTGTTGCAAACTGGGTCTCACTTGATGAAGCCGTATTTCAATAATGTGGTAATTTTCACAGCAATTCTTGTTCTTTGACAACCAACTCATCCCAAGATCTAAACACATGCAAAGGCTTAGCACACTGATATATGAGTGTCTTTGAAATATGGCATCAATGTCAACCTTGCTGAATGTGCAAAGCATCACTGAATGTGTTATTCCCTCTCAGAGTAAACAGAGAAACAAGTACCTAGAGAAACTTTCTTCTAATCAGCTAAATGACCTTCTGAACTTCAAAATAGTGGCTCAATTTTTTTAATACTGCTATGAGCCAGCAAGATTTCCCATGTGGCCCATGTATGCATTCTCCTTGATGCCAACATCCCTCTTCAGACTGAAAGCATATACCATTTTGACATACAAAGAGGTTTCCTGCTTTCCTTAATCCTCCTAATGGATTACTCTGAGACTATTATAATGGGCTAATTTTCAGTATTGTTTCACAGACTTAGCAGACTGTATGCTATGATCTGAATCAATCTGATTCATTTATCTGATTTGTTCATTAATAATACAAATATTCAGCTAATCCTTGCATTTTATGATTAAATAAATTATTTGTGACTTTGCAAAAAGTAACTACTATTTTAATTAAATCAATAAAACGATGGTTAGAATTATTAATGTTTTAATAGAATATTTAATAATGTCTCCATCAGTGACAGAGACAGGAGGATCAAAAAATGCACCCTCAGCAAATTTGCAGATGACTGAGCTGTGTAGTGCAGTTGCCACTCCTGAGGAATGAGATGCCATCCAGAGGGACCTGGAGAAGCTCGAGAAGTGGGTCCATGAGAACCTCACAAGGTTTAACAAGACCAAGTGCAAGGTGCTGCACCTGGGTCAGGGCAACCCCTGGTACCAGCACAGGCTGGGGATGAACAGATGGAGAGCAGCTCTGGGGAGAAGGACTTGGGGGTGCTGGTGGGTGAGAGGCTGGACATGACCCAGCCATGTGACATTTACCTAAATTTGATTAAATTAGCTTAAATATTTTCAGGTACTTAAACATAAAGAACCTTGTAAAGAAGTATCCCAAGACTACTTTGAGCAGAAAATCTAAATTAGTGTCTACTCCTTGACATACTGCTATAAAAAAACAAGGGTAATATGTGCATATCACCTTCTTTAACTCACAAAGAATAAAACTTTGATCTTGAATGAAAAATGGCTATGATATTTTCATATGATCTACTTGAAAAGTATTGATAGAAATGATGGAGAGCACATCTTCAACATTGCACTGATAAATCTGAAGCAAATCCATTATGAACCGTTTGAATACTCATGTATATCACTCTTACGGCTGTATACAAATTAAACACTAATAAAATTGAAATTTGCTTCCAAAACTGCTGGCAAAAAGTAAGAAATTACCAATGTGCTGCAGCGGTGGTTGAAAAAATTACACAAAATTGCCTTTAAGCATGTTAACCTGAACAGTTGCAAGTTACCACTCAAACATTCACACAATAAAGGCAGCTGCAGGTGCTCTCATGGACTAATATTTCAATTTTTGTCACTAATTTTTGCTGTATGTCTTTATATGTTACACATCTTATCTGTAATAGCAGCCTGTGCTGCTTGATGTAATAATTTTGACCTTTTGTCTACATAATTAAGGAGATGGTCCAACCAATGTGTGTGTCCTCTTCAGACAAGAGCAATACGCTCTTCTTCCTCAAAGTTGCAGATGGATGGGGATAGGGAATCCAGTATGAGGAACTGTGGACAAATAGGAATGTTAAATAAGTAATATACATCATAGACTTCCATTATTCTCCCATAATAATTTCACATAATAATTTTTTTTTTATTTTGAAAACAGCACATTACATCTTGTGACATAGATGCTTCTAGAGAGGTATGCATTACCAATAAAACAAAAAGAAAATGTTCCTGAGTTTGCAGCTCACTGTTCTTCCTCCCCATCCTTGCTGAAACATGTCAAGCTTCTCTGCAACATCATTACATAAAAATCCAAAACTCAATGATACATTTTAAAAGGGATCGTGAAGAAGAAACTCTATATGTTCTATATCTGGCATTAACAGCAAACTGTTCTGGCTAACATAGAATATTTTTACAAGCAGATCTGAATACAGCAGATTCACAAATAATGACTGTTAAATATTTCTAAATAAATTCCTGAATCACAGAATGGTTGAGGCTGGAACTATGGAGATTGTCTTGTCCAAATTCTGTAATCAAGCAGGCACAGGACCATGTCCCCATGGCTTTTGGATATCTCCAGGGAAGGAGGCTGCAGAACTTCCCTAGGCAACCTTTTCTCATACTCAGTCATCTTCAAAATGAAAAAGTGTTTTCTGATGTTCAGGAGTATTTCAGATTTCAGTCCACTGTCTCTTGCCCTGTCCATTAAAGAGGATGTAATAGTCTTCAGAAAATCAAATAGATGTAAGCTGGTATATTTACTTCGTTGTAGTGTCCAACTCAAATATGTAGCTCAGGAGAATCCCTGGAAAAACATTAGGTTCTTCTCAGAAAAAGAAAGACATGAATCTTGTAATTCATGCTGAAAAATTATCAGTAGTGCCAACCACTCTTGATGAAGAGGTTGTCATTTTACATGCCTTTAACTCCAAAGGAGTGAAGTATTGCCTTCAGTCAAAAACAAAAATCATCTTTCTTCCAAAATTTAGCCTTCAAACACAAAAGTCTTAGTATCAGCTATCACAAATATTTAATGGTAGTGCAGTGAGTAGGACCCAATGTTTCTAATTATCTTTTGAACTTTGTTGAATGTGCTGCTCTTTGAATTACCACTACAGATAATTATTTTCCATTTCCAGCATTACCATTTCTTAAAATATAAATTATTTAATTGTTCCTTCTATCTTGACAGGTGGAAGGCAATAGCTACATCATAGTGTTGCAGAACTAAGTCAGTGTGCCTGCTCTGGTGCTGTCCCAGAAGGCAGCTTCCATCTTCTGGCACCAGCCCTGGAGATGTGGTGGTGGTGCCATAGCATGCAGAACATTGGCAGTAGCATTTGTTGACAGTGACAGTGCAGGATTGGTACGAAAAGGGCAGTCTGGCAGGGGAGCTGCCAAGTGAAATAAGGAAAGGACACACAAGGGGTAGGGGCTGCCCACGGTGATGGAGGGTGGCTGCTTTGGACTGCAGTTACGGAAGCCACCAGACCACAGCACACTCCTGTCCTCGCATTCCTCTGCCACTGAGCTGTACAGCTGCCAATAATCTACAGGATAGATAAGAATGCACCAACCCCTATACTGTAGTGCTCTCACAGGGAGCTGAAGCCTCCTAAATCCTTGGGCAAAGAGATCTCTTTGCCTTTATTTCACTGGGGCTGAGCTGCTGGCAGGACCTCTAGTGAGGTAATGGCCATGTCAGAGTGGGTGGAATGCTGGTGGCAGCCAGCACAGTTCCCTCAAGATTGGTGTGTCTTGGCCATCACAGAGGCATATAATGGACAGCTTTGGTATGAGGCTGGGAGAGCCATGGGCACAGTGGCACGGGTGGCTGGCAGCATCAGAGGGTGGTTGCTTCAGCTGGTGGCTCTCCTGTCTGTGATAGCTGAAGCCCTGGACAGAAACATGAGCAGATCTTCTGTCCTCTTCTTCCTTCGCCACTCAGCCAAGGAGTGTTGCAACTTTCTGCAGGGATATTTACCTAACCATAAAGAAATACCTTATCCTGTGCCTCTACATCTTGCCTAGTATGCTGTGATAGATAGCATCATGGTCCTACAGGAAGCTGGAAGGTCCCCAGAGCTGTGGACAGAAGATATTCTCCAGCATCCACATTCTTTCTTGCTTCACAGAGTGAAAAAAAGTTTTTAAACACAAATTTTCTGACTCAGTAAGCCGTTTCTCCTGAACCTAATTTCCCTGAAGGCTAGTGTATCTATTCTGCCACAACCAATAAAGTAAAATAATACGTGGCTGTGAGATTCTTCATTCAAAAAAGACTGAAACCGCTATACAAACACTTCATACATTTATTCTAGATGTGTGTATATACATTATTTCACAATGCAAGTGAAACTGAGTAATGGTAAGAGCAGGTAAATTTTGGAACCAAAACTAGATTTGAATGAACCACAATACTAAACTCCTAAATTGTGCTATAACTGCACTAAATGTATGATCTAAAAAAAAACCTGAAAAAGGGACTTCTCATGAATTCAAAGATTCAAGCACAGAGAAGACAAAAATGTTACATATAAGCAAAAGCTGAATTTCTTATTCACGAGTTAAGTAAATTAGCAAACAAACAAATTTCATCAGAGCTGAATTATGGTGTAATGCGTACATGAAATTGGAAGACATTTGACAAGAACCATATAAATTAACATAATGTATCTTAGTATTAGACAATCTCTAACAGTGTGTAATCCAGTTTCCACTTACTAATGCCATCTTTGAACAATGGGGGTTTTTATGTTCAGCAGGAATGTTCAGAATTATGTTAATGAACTCAATTATTTCACCTAAAGAATTCAGAAGAAAACAAATTGCCACTGTATATTTATTATGCTTTTTTTGATTTTATACAATAAATGACAGTACTCCTGACAGCTCCCATGCTAGAAGTCTCTTTTACTGGAAAAAAGATGAAGTTCAAATATTGAGTCAGTGAGCCAAAAGTGAAGTAAAAGAGCCCCATTTTGTTATTTTTTCTTTTCCTTCACCCTATAGTCCTATTTGCTGCACCTGTTGTTTACACTTGTAGAGTAATGACTGACTATCTGTAGGTTCAATATAAAGTCAGAAATTCCATTCTCAGAATTTGAACTAAATTAAAATTCATACTATGGCTAGGAAAGGGAGATGTTCAATCACTTCCAAAAATAGAGTTTGGATAAGTTTTAGATAATTTTTAAAGACGTTGATTTTCTAATACCTCTTAATGGAATTCACAATATTTAATATTAGTGCTAGGTTACTTTTAATTTCCCTGCATTCCTGTCCTTGCCCAGTTCCCCCTCAGTGGTTTTAAAAGTTAAATTTCATTTGTCATCTTTTGTACCAAAACTTGTAGATAGAAATGATTTAGTACTAATCTAATTCAATTAAATTCATTAGAACAAGGATGACCCTTGAGATTCCTATCGCTATTCTTAAAGTGTAAAATGCAAGGCATTCCTATAAATATTAATTAAGCTGATGTAGGAATTAAAGCGTTCTGAGCATAACAACAATGAATATGGTTCAAGAATATTAATCTAAGTTTTTAAATAATCACAAACCAGACAACGTCAAAAATTAATTTTGTCTTTTAATTTGTTTTCACTGGATTTTTGTGCATACAATTTTTTCTTTTGGCTATTACTATATTTTATGAATTCTCATTTGAGAAACTTCTTCTAAAACTTAGTAGTAACAAGGACCTGAGAACAATTATTAGATTAATTATTACTTATATTCAATGTAATTATTTAGTATTGACTTCAGGAGAATTTAAACCCAGTTTTACCCAGCATCCCAGTTCTAACCACTTTCACATAAATAAATAACCAAAACCTCTGTTCCAAACAGTTCATAGATTATGGCACCAATGATGTTACTAATGCCATATTAAGATGATTTGTGCTAGTTTTTTTCTTCTGTAACTGCTACATGGCAGCATATAAAATGCTACTGATGCAGTGCTAGGGACAGCAAAGAAAAAACCAAATTTCAGCCACTGAAATCTGTGAGCAGTGGCAACACTGCCCCAAACACATCAATAATTTACTCAGATACAATAGCTTGTTCTGAATGTAGAAATGGTCAAAAAATCTACTGCTGAACTGAAAACAAAAAGACAATATATTCTAATTTCACAGGATTATTTTGCCAATTTGAAGAAATAAGCAAAAAAAAATGCTTCTCCTCAGACCAGATGAGAAAATATTCTTCCTTTGAAACTATAACCCCATCTAGTGGGACTTCTTTTTAATAGCTGATAGGATTTGATCTTTTCATTACTCTGAGTATTTTGTGTTAGCAAAGACCATCAAATAAAAATGGGAGATTCTCAGGTTTTGTCTGCACCAGATGTCTCCTTAGAAGATTCTATTTTTGCTACTTTTATGACTAGCTCATCAATTGCAAAGGGTTGGCACATGCAGAGAGCTATCTACTGTATTACCTGGATGAGCTCTGAAAAAAGCTTAGTGCAAGACTGTGGAAAAAATATGGTTTATGAGATGTAATTGATTACAAGTAGAAAAGTACAGTGTAGAAAGAGTATTGGTCAGTTGTCCCTAGAGTACTTAGCCTGCCTGAATTTCCTTCAAAGTCGTCCTCCCTCATAGAAATTAATAAACTACAAGGGGACCTAAGAGCATAAAATAATGTAATTGTACTGTAGTGAATGTTGGGGACTAGGCTATGATGAATGTGAGCAAAATCATAATGAATTCTTGCAGTGCACACAACTAAATTGCAGTATGAACATATTCCACTGTTTTTGCTCTTTGTCTTTAATAACACAAAGAAATTGAAGAGTAAAGATGGCTCATCAGCGCTAAATTCTTCTCACTAGGAACTATGATGTATAGAGAACGGAGAGAGTGGAGGGTGTTTCTGGTCCCTAGTATTTATAGTTCATCACATTATTGTAACATATAGCTCAGACTCAAAGCAGAAACCATGGCAAGTGACTGCCCTGCAGAATAAGCTGGCCCACCTCCTGCACACACTATTGTGTCATTGATAGAAACCCTCCTGTTGTTTTATTGACAGCTCACTGAGTTAGGCTATCTTCATCTTGGCACCCTGCCATGATGGAGCACTCTCACAAGCTGCAAAGATTGCTTTCACAAACTTTGTTGACCCAAACATCATCATCTTCTCCATTCCAATGATTCTGTAATCTCTGGTATTTATTTGATCAGTAATAATGGTCATCAGCCCTAACATACAATTTCTCACCAATTTTCAAAAGACTATATCCAGTGAAATAAATGGGGCAGTTATATTTCTGTCAGACCAGCAGCTGAATACTTGGAAAGTTGGTCAGACAGTGCAAGTGTGGTCTCTGTTTCAAAGGCTCTGAGTCTGTAAGACTGCCAAGACTTGAGACTTAAGACTGAAGAGCAGGTATGTAGAGAGCTACACCAAACTTCCACCTATCCTTGTTCTGAGACAACAGTGTATACTTACGCAAATAGAAGAAAAAACAAGCAACATCAGAGGCACTCCTGACAAACTCCCCCACCTTTGTGCAGCCAACAGCTTGGAAGACTTTGTACTGGTTAATAGCTCTTAATAGAGTTTTATTCCACAAATTTCTGTAATTGTCTTTTAAACCACTTGTATTTTTTTAACTAAAATATCCTGTAGAAATGAGTTTCATGATTTAGTGACAATTTGACTGGAAAAACACTTCCTTCTGTTGGTTTTAAACTTGTTCCTTGATAATCCCATTTAATGCCTCCTTTTCCTGTCTAAGAGAATATCAAGCAATGACAGCACTTTCTCCATGCCACTCAGCATTTTGTAACTGCTATTGTATCATTCCCTTCCCTCTGTTATCTCTCATGTACAAAAGCCATTCCCTGACTCTTTTGTCAATTACTTCCTTTTTGAGATGGGGATGACAACAGCATAAAGACTTCACGGATTCGTGACATACCGTAGTATTTTCAAATTCTTTCTCATCTAGCTAATTCCTAATATTTTCAAAATGTGTATTTTCATTTTTGAACAATTTTGAGCATTCAGAATCACAGAATTGTTAGGGTTGGAAAGGACCTTTGGAGGTCATCTAGTCCAACCGCCCTGCAAAAGCAGGGTCACCTAGAGAAGGTTACAGAGGAATACGTCTAAGTGGATTTGGAATGTCTCCAGAGAGGGAGATTATCACCTCTTGGGCAGCTTGTTCCAAGTGCTCTGCCAACCTCAATGTGAAGAATTTCTTCCTCATGTTGAGGTAAAACTTGTTGTGTTTTTGTTTAAGGCCATTGCTCCATGCCCCGTCACTGCACACCACTAAAAAGTCTGGCACCATCCTCTTGACACCTGCCTTTGAGATATTTATATGCATTAACGAGATGACCTCTCAGTCCTCTGTAGGCTAAACAAGCCCAGCTCTGATGTAGCAGCTAAGGCATGGACTCAGACCAGCAGGGAATCTGAGATATTTATTCAAAGAAACGAGCTGGTTTTATACACTTCTTCAAGACACAGTACCCCTCCCGTGCCCTCAGACCCTTAGTTCCTAATATGGTATTTTTCACTAAGTGACCTATCACACATTGCCATGTCAGTAACATACTTTCTTAATGTCCTGATATGGGGGTGATCACATGCTGTTCAGGTGTCTGTCAGCTTCTGGCAGGCTCCTCTCTGCAGGGCTCTGCTGAGTGGCATTTCCTCCCCCCAAGGTCAGGTAGAGACAAGCCTCTCTGTGCTGCCATGGCATTCTGCAGGTGTGTCTCACAGCCCGAAGCTCAATTCTATCTGCTCTCTCCCCACACAGCTCCTGCAGTCTCTTTTCATAACAGAGATGCTCCAGACCCCAAATCATCTTTGTGGCCTCCAGTGGACTCTCTCTAGTAGTTCCATGTCTCTCTTTTACTGAGGAGCCCAGAACTGGACACAGCACTCCAGATGTGGCCTCACTAGGGCCAAGTAGAGGGGCAGGATCACCTCCTTTGGCCTGCAGTAAGGAAAGAGTTAATGACATTTGTAGTATATGCCTTAAACAAACACTTGGTTGTGAAACGTATTGCAGAAAACGTCAGCAGTCCCTAAGCACAACCAGCAAAAGAAAAAATGTTTCAGCTCTGTCTTTGCCTAGGCAGGACAGAAACCGACACTTTTCATTGCAATGTTCTACTGCTGTATGTTATATAACTGCCAGAGTAGACCTCAATGACCATTGAATTAAGACTCGAGCATGCGTGATAGCCAAAGCCATTCATCCTCTCCCTCTAATGCTAATGAGGAACTGAGAATTGCTCATGCTAATGAGGAACTGAGAATTGCTCCTACTAATGAGGAACTTAAAGCCACTTTAAGTTCCTTTGCTTCTTGTGCAAATAAGGTACTTTATAAAATTACTCAGGGAGTGAACCAGGGGGTGGGTACCTAGCACCAGATGAAGCCCAGTGCACTGAATGACTAATGGGATAATCCTGCATCCATGGTGGTAACCATCTTCTACCTGCACTATCTCTCTCCTCCTCCTCTCTCTCTCTTTTTGTTATTCAAGCAATTTTGCAAAATAAAGCCTGTACTGTTGAACTGATGATGTTGGATATTTGGTCTTGTTTGCACCTTAAATTGGGCAGAGGACTTTAACATCCATTGAATCATTACACCTGCTGGCCACGCTCTTTTTGATGCCATTGGTCATCCTGGCCATAAGGGCACTGCCAGGTCACAGTCAACTTGTGACCCACCAAGACTCCCAAGTCCTTTTCTGCAGATAGCCCTTTCTGCAGAGCTGCTCTTCTCTGCAGAGCTGCTAGCACTTGGGGTTATTCCTCCACAGGTACAGGACCCTACACTTGCCGTTGCTGAAGCTCCTCAGGTTTCTCTCCACCCAACTCTCCAACCTATTAAGGTCCTGCTGAGTGGCAGCATAACCTTGAGTTGTGCCACTTTCCCTAGTTTCATATCATCAAACTTGCTGAGGGTACATTCTATCCCCTCGTCCAGGTTGTTGATAAATAAGTTGAATAAGATTGGACTCAGTATTGATCCCAGGGGAAAACTAAAGAAGAGAGAGCTTCGGTGGATCGATGCTGCATTTGTTCCTACTGGGTCTCTCGTGGACCGCTTAGGCAGCACTCTCCCAGCACCTACATGTGCACACAATCTCACCTTCGCAGGTGGTTGCGAACAGCCGCTCACACACACAGTATGCATGAACCGGAGACAAAGAGGCGAGAGGGGTTCTTTGCATGCAATTCCGAGGCGTTTAATGGCAACACCCCGAAGGGAACAGAGTCAAGAAAAAGAACAACTACTGAAAGCCCGCACCCGTTTTATCCCGAAAACTCCCAAAGGCGGGCAGAACATCCAAAACCAATAGTCTGAGGGCTAGGGGGCAGAGACAAGGCTGAGTGACATAACAGAGGCCAATGGGAAAAGGGATGGGAGGGGGAGAGGGCCAGTGACCAGCAGAATCTAGACAAAGGGAGAACTTTCTAGCACAGTGTTTCAAGGAGAGACCACTTTTAAGGCAACTTGAGGGGTGCAAAGTGGACTTAGCCACTGCAACAGAAAACCACTGACTGCAGGCCTCCAACTGCATTGTACTCCACTGATCACGACCCTCTGAGCTCTGCCATTCAGCCAGTTCTTGATCCACCTCATTGTCCATTCGTCTAACACACATTTTCTGATCTTACCTAAGAGGATGTTACAGGAGACACTGTCAAAAGCTCTGCTGAAGTCAAGGCAGACTACATCCACTGCTCTCCCCTTGTCAATCCATCTGCCATGTCATCATCGAAGGCTATCAGATTTGGTAAAACATAATTTCCTCTCGGTGAATCCGTGCAGTTCTTAGGTTCCCAGTAAGACCACTGTGAATCTGTATATTTTTAACTATTCCGCAATATTTAAAAAAACCCAAAAAACTGTACCTGAAAAATCCAACCCAAGAGCAAACCACACACACGGACATTTCAACTTCCAGCCTGCAAGAGTTCACTGGCCGTGCCCTTGCTGGCTATAAGCTCTTCTTACACAGGATGCCCCAAATGGCGGTAAGAGCCATGCACAGCCTCCTGGGATGGGATGGGATGGGATGGGATGGGATGGGATGGGATGGGATGGGATGGGATGGGAGGGGCAGCTGGGTGAATCAGCAACTCTAAAGCAGCACAGCTCGCCAGCTGCCATAGCACCATCACCTCACTCGCACACAAGGAGTTTCCCAGTGATACTGAAATCAGCCAGAAAGAAAATTTCTAACACAGTTTTGAGTATTAGAAAGCAGGAATTCTTTATTACAGTGTGCTGGTCACTTGGGGGATCCTTCCGCCATTTGAGTGCCACAAGTGTAGGATGAGCAGAGATTTTATCATACACGCATTACATATTCATTAGTTATCCCCACTTCCTTGACTTTATATGACAAAGTCACACTCATTATTGGAAATCCTTATATGATTCTCTGGGATCTGTCTTCAATGTCCAGTATCCATTTTAGGCAGCTGTTCCTTGACCCCCTGCTTTTAAGCACAATATCATTGTTTCACATAACTCCTACGTTGTCAGCCTTACAGAGCTAAGCTGGCATCCTGCTAGCATTTTTCATGACTCCTGTTTCCCTAAGTTACATCCTTTATTTATTTCTCCAAAGCTGTGCAGTTGTGTCCTGTGGTACTTGATAAAAGTAAAGGTTGTTCTGCTATTCTTGTCAGGTGAGTAAAATGCTGTTCTACTGTCCTTATCACCAGCAGACAGGTCAATCTGACCTGGTGCTTGTGCTGCCCTTGTTTTATTCTCTCTCTCTCTGCTAGGACAGTTCACAGGTTGAAGGCAGCAACTTTATTTTGATCTCTGTGTAACAGCATAAGGTCTCTGAAACCAGAAGACTTAACTATTGGAAGCAGTTTCCTGTGTAAATGTAAAAACTGAATTGGAAGGAAAAGGGAGATTTCTGTCTCTTTTCTGTATTAAAATAAGAGGGAAGATGTGTGGCAACACATGTCCAAATACATGTATTAAACCTCTGCAAATTCTTCAATGAATGTTATACACGACATAACACCAACAAAATTTTTAAAACAGGTAATTGAAGTAATAAAAAATCATACTTCTTTTTACATATAAAGCATTGTGCTCTAGATGACAGTTACCAATTTCCACCTCCAAAAATCACTACTTTCAAGTTGAGAATATTTGAGCTGAATCTCCTCTTACCCTCACGAAAACAATTGCAGTGAATCCAATCACAGTGCAACTTTATGTCTGCCTACCCAGGCACATAGTTCCCACTGAATGCCATAGGAATTGGACATGCTCAGAGACAGGCCATATGCAGCTTCGTCAACTTGGCTACAACCACAGTTGTACTGTGCGTCTCAAACAAGCATGAAAATCTTTGAGAGAAAAAGGTTTCTTTTGCATGGGCTCCAATTTCCATTAATCACAGGTAAATCAGTTTTCCTGTCCTCCTTCAAAGAGTACAAGGCCTGTAGATTTCTATTTGTTGTCTGCTCACTTGTGTCTACATACTTGTTAGATTATTTCTGAAACCAAAACCATTCACTGCCTAAAATGAATGTTCTTCATGGTTAATACATGTAAGAATGCAGGTTTTCATTACAAAAACTTCAATATTTTTATAAGGTGCTCCAAATAATGTTGGTAAAGCCCCTCCATAAAGTAAGATAGCAGCAGTCAAGTTTCCCAGCAGCCAAGTTGCACAGTGCAAAAGGTCATCCTGTTCATCTTGAACCTTTGCACTTCTAAAAGTAGCTGGTAGCATGATTTCCTATTCAAGATGGCATGATCTCCTATACTGTGAAAATGACAAATATGGAACTTTGGTGATTTTGATGAATTGGGTGCCATGGCAACTGTTATCAGACACCGTGTCTAGGGTTTAGTGCCATGGAACACCTGCACTGGGAGTGGCTGCTGGGGTCAGCTGCCAGGGCTTTGTAAAGCCTGGAGATCACTGTGATACCGTAGGGCCTTGACCTGGCTGTGAGGATATTGAAGGAACACAGAGGCCTGGGATACCCACTCTAGGGGGAGCAGTTCCTTCAGGAGACAGCATCTTACCTGGGTGCCCCTGTGAGGTCTGTGGCAGAGGATGCCAAAGACAGCAATGGAGGTCCTTTTGGAGAACACGAGCTTCCAGCCTCGCAGAACACTGCCAAGCCTGCAGATGAAAGTTCTGCAGAGGTGGGAGAGGAGCAGCTGGACAGTCTGGAGAAGGAGGTCCTGCAGCAGGAGGTTGAGGACCAGCTTGCCTCCCTGCCATGGTCTTGGCAGCTCAATTACAGATCCAGGCAGGTGAGTGCCGAGGAAAAGATGGGATGGCATGGGAAAGGGGAACGAGCCTTCCACTTCCTGGAGCCAGCTGTGGTGCCACATGGCTGCAGTCCCATCATCTCCTGTCCCAGCAGCCACCATGGCCAGGTCCCCAGCAGACTTTTGCTGGTGGGAGCTAGACAAACTGTACAAATTCATGCCATGATGATTTTTTGCCTTTTCTTTAATATAGCTTTTTATACCCTTTTATATAGCTTTTATGTATCCTCAGGGCTTTTAGCATGCATACCTGTAATTCCTTAAGCCTGAAAATTTAGCATAGTCCTAATATTCCGTTAAGCCAGGAGACCAAACATCCTCGCAGGAGGCCTCGCAGTCTGCGCCAGAAAGTCCCACACTATCCTGAGAAACCAAGGTCTTCTCTAGAACACATCCTGTAAACTAAGATAAGCCATCCAGGGGGGAATTCCTTGGGATGGGAGGATACCACACTATTCATTTAAGCTTCTCACTGGGGAATCTTTGATAGATACGCTAATTTGCAAGGTCTATAAACTGTATACGTGATCTATTGTGTGTGTACCTTTTGGTGTGCATTTCGGAGCATTCCACCTGGACGAAGTGGTGCACCTTAAGGATCCTTAAATACCAAGGTAAAAACCCCTTTTCCCTTAAACCATGTTTAGTTCTTAATTTTAAGACCAGGGAAAGGCAACAAAATGTCAGAGTCACAGAATAGCTGGAAATGACATCTGGAGGTCATCTAGTCCAACCGCCCTGCAAAGGCAGGGTCACCTAGAGAAGGTTACAGAGGAATGTGTCCAAGTGTATTTAGAATGTCTCCGGAGAGGGAGACTCTATGACCAGGGCAGCCTGTTCCAAGTGCTCTGCCAGCCTCAGTGTAAAGAACATGAAGAACTCTTCAATAATTCCTCCCTCTCTCCTTTCCCATCTGCCAGGTGAACACATTTCTCGACCTTAGGCAGCCAGAGCAGACAGGCCTGGAGGGGACAGAGGCCATCCCAAGCATGCAGAAGGTGCTGGAGCATGTTGAAGCCCATGTCTCTAGTGAGCCAGAGACCTTGGCCGAGGAAGAGGACTGGGAATGCAATATTGACAAAGAGCTGTCCCATGAGATGTGTGAAGAGGACCAACAATGTCCAGCGCCCTTGGAGAGGTGGGAAGACTACAGCAAAAGCCAGGTGTCCTGAGATGTGTTGAAAGACCACAGTGGCCGAGACCTGTTTCAACATGAAGATGATGAGGGCACAGCAGCATCAGGAGAGAGTCAGAAGTGCTGCAGAAGGCAAGGTCAGCCCGAGTTCTGGTTAATAGATCCTTTGGGGTGGATTACGACACTGATGAAACGACAGTGAATGATTGGTGTTTGTAAATATACACATGTAGGGTTTATTATAGAACAATTTGGTTGCAAAGGAAAACAGGTCTGTAGCAGTTTTTCTTGGTATTATCCCTAGTAATATAACAAGAAAGCATTGCAATATGAAAATGCAACAACATCACCCAAGGAAATGCAAAAGCGAAAAGAAAGAGAAAATACAAGAGTGTGAAGAACAAAAAAAGAAGAGAAAGCACAACAGTGTGAAGCTCTCACCACCGATAGGCCCTGCACCAAGACTTGGTTGCTGAGCAATCTTGGTCAAAGTTGTGGTTGCAGAACTGATCTGTTGGGTGGTGGGGAAAGTACCAAAGAAGTGGTGGGGAAAAATCCCCAGGAAAATCTGCAGAACACAAAATCTGTTTGGTTTATAGTCAGGTTCAGGTGGGAATGCCCAGGTGCCCAGGTATCTCCCCTGAGGGAGGGAGCTTCACACTGGATGATGTCATTTTGTGGATCATTGGACACTTTGGGTGCCCTTGACACCTTCTGAGAAAACACAGCTACCCAAGACGACACAGGTGTCCAAGACAACACAGGTGCCCACCACATCAGGGCAGCTGAGTCAGTTATGGCCCATTATGACCCATCAGCCATATGACCCTCAGGACACATGTGAATGTGTACTTGGGGAGATGGTGGTGGGGGTGGTGGGAGAGGGGAGAGGAAGGCATGTGTGTGGAGAGATGGGGCAGATGGTGGTTTGTGCAAGGGAGGACAACCTAGCAGGACAAGAGGCATCATCCTGTCTCCACAGGATTATGTCCTATCTCACTCATAGCCTATCAGTCACTCTGTCTTATCACATCAGAGGTTAGCCATTACACACTCAAAAGCTCAATTCCTCCATCTTCAAGCCAGGCTTCAACAAAGCTCCCTGGTCTCCACAAACGGGGAATGTTTTGAGTCATTATCCAGTGGCTTCAGTTCAGTTTAGTTCATTCTCCCACAGAGAAGCAATCAGCAACCCTCAGAGCACATCCCTGCCCTGGGTGGTCACAGGGACGCCAAGGATGACCCAGCCATATCCAAGAGTCGAGCGTTGCCCGAGCAAGGGCAGGCCTGGCCTGGCTGTCCCAGAGAGCAGCATCCAGGTCAGGCCAGCAGCATCACGCACACGAACACTGGCCATGAGCCATCTCTACCACTCCCTGGGAAGACCCCTCAGTGCCATCCAGCCTTCTGGCATTAACACCCTGCCATGACAGCAGGAACGCTCCTGACGTTCAGGAGGTCACTTGGGGCTGTGTGTAGGGCATTTGTTGGTGCCTGTGGTCCATGGGAGCAGCAGTGCCTGGCTGCCAGCGCCATGCCCAGAGCCTGGAGATGACTGCTCTGAACAGCAGCAGTGTCCATCTGAGAGAGCAGCACAGGGAGGCATGGCAGGGGTGGATGTAGGGACAGCACCTCAGGCATCCAGCTGTTCCAAGGGCATCCCCCTTGGGATACTCTTGGCCACGGTTTATTGATATCAACATATGATTCACCTTCAATTGTGAATTTTGTTAATCCTGGACTTTGTTCTGCTTCTTAGAAATATTTTGTTCAAACAGTGTTGCAGATGGTTCACACTTAAAAAAACCTCTCTAAACTATGCAAAAAAAAAAAAAGATTAGATCTGGTTCATATTTTTACCATGAATATTTTGTCAATATTTTATACTTTTTCTTCAATAAAACAGGCAATTTAACTCTATTAACTACAAAAAATGAATTAAAATACAAAAAACTTGCAGGTACCTAAGCTGAGATAAAGTACAGTTTTAAATTTCAGAGGATATTTTTATTATCTCTAAGCAGGTAATTAGCTACTGCCAGGTGTAAGAATTATCTCAGAAAACTATAAGAGTTTCTAGTATCTTTTTAACGGAGAAATAGCTAACTTAGAGATCTACAAACCCAATCACTAATTACAATTCTTTTCCCCCAGATGTCCTATCTTCATTTACCAACACTTTCAGCTGACATTCCAACAGTCACTCAAGTTCATTGTATTTTTACAACTCTTTATAGTTTTGATCAAGCTGAATAGTATTCTCTAATAAACTCTATATCTTCATTACTAATGACCCCTCCAGATAGCTTAGAAATATTGCTTAGAATATTTTAAAAAGCATAGAGCACAGAACTGAGAGGAACTGTACTAGTAACATCTCTTCATAAATTGAGTATTCATTCCTTCACTTTGTTTTCACTTATTTGGATAACCAGTTCCTAATAAGGTTTATACATGTAGCTCAGCATGTGAACAAAACTGTTCTAACTTTAAATTCTGTATGCAACAAGGACATAATGACATAAAGTAGTGGTCTATTAAGCCCAAGTCAATAGCCATTACAGCTGACCATTTGATATTTGCTTGTATATGAAGTGGATTAAAAATTTCAGTGATATATGTAAGTAATTTAATGGTGAAATTTTCAAAATACAATGATGAATTAAAGCAATACATTTTACATTAACCTCATGTGGTGAACAGGTTTTTGGCTGATACACCAAGCTTATAAATTCATACCTTTCTGACTGAGGAATCTGTTTGAATTTTTAAAATTCTCATTATTTGGAAGCCTGTTAATAAAAAAAAAGATAGCAACAAAACCCAACACTGAAAACTGTACAGGATAAAGTCCCTTGGCTTTCAAGTCAGTAGAAAAAACATTAAGTCTTGAAAAGAGCAAAAACATTACTGTATTTCATGATGACTATTTTTGAAGAAATGAAACATTTTGTAAGAGCTTCTAGGAGACCAGAACAAAAAAAAAAAGGTGGAAAGTAAGCATGAAATTCTACACACAACTGGCTTGGGCTGCCAAGGAAATGTAAAGAATATGTATTTATTTACTAATCCCTATAAAATAAGAAAGAAAACTTGGTGTATCCATTTAGTTCATAGTAACCAGCGTTCCTCCTGAAATAGTGATTTCTTTAAATAAAATAGAGCTTTAAAAGAAGTTCATATAAAGAAAAGCTTTTAAGTCAGTGCACACTACTTCGATAAAAAAGAATGTTTGTTAAATTACTGCATAACGAACCATAAAAGGTAAATTTCACAATGCACCATATTTAGGAGGTGTATAGACTACAGCAAACAGCATTTTAAAGTAACCTTTACTGTTCTAGCAAACTGAAAAGTTCTGATCCTGTAACCAGCTTGGTACTTAGCAGAGAACAGTTGAGGAACCAGGAAAAGCAGCAGCTTGACTCCAGTAGCATATCCAGATGGAAGGATGTGTTACTGCCTGTCCTTCTGCAGGATATGAAAGCTTCTTGTTGCTGGCCGTGAGGGGACGTTTTGAGCTCTCTGGTGAAAAGCTTATTCCGGATGGGCAACTGGTCAGCTGTATGGATGTTACAGTGTCTGTCAGTAGCTACAATCTTTACTGTAAGCACCATGCTGCCTCAAAGCACTCTGTGCGCACCTGGTGCACTGGGGAGGTAACCAGTTCTGCTTCTAGTGATGAACCTGGGACACTGCTAACAACAACCAGCTGGTCTTGCAGTACTTCAGTGAGAGAAAACTGAGCTTGCCATTACATCCGCCCGGCGACAGAGGACCAAGGGCTTCAGAAAGGTTTAGCTGAGCGACACAGAACGGTAGTTTGGAAGAGATTCACCTTGTGGATCAGCAATAGTGTGTCCAGCAGGACCTGGGCAATGACTGTCCCCTGTACTCAGCACTGGTAAGGTCACACCTCGAATCCTGTGTCCAGTTCTGAGCCCATCAGTTCAAGGACACTGAGGTGCTGGAGCATGTCCAGAGAAGTGCAACAGAGCTGGTAAAGTGTCTGGAGCACAAGTCCTGTAAGTAATGGTCGAGCAAGCTGGGGTTGCTTAGCCTGGAGAAAACGAGGCTCAGGGCTGACCTTATCCGTCTCTACAGCTGCCAGAAAGGAGGTATAGCCAGGTGGGGGCCAGCCTCTTTCCCAGGCAACCAGTGATAGGACAGGACGACACAATCTTAAACTCTGCCGGGAAAGGTTTAGATTGGACATGAGGAAGAATATCTTCACAGAAGGGGTGACTAGACATTGGAATGGGCTGCCCAGGAAGGGGGTAGAGTCACTGTCCCTGAAAGTGTTTAAGGAGAGATTGTATGTGGTGCTTAGCGCCATGATCTAGTTGACAAGGTGGTGTTCGGTCGTAGGTTGGACTCGATGAGCTCAGAAGCCCCTTCCAACCTCAGGGAGCCAGTGATTCCCGGAGGAAAACTGACAGCCGCGCGCGCCTCCGTTCGAACCCGCCTCAGGGGCGGGGACGGTTTGGCGCGAGGGGGGCGGGGCCGCGCGGTCACGTGAGCTCGGCGTAGGCGGCCGCGGCAGCCTCCCCCGGCCCGGCCCGGCCGCTCCGGGAGGGGCCATGGTCGGAGCGACATGAGCCCCGAGCCGGAGCCAGAGCCGCCGCCAGCCCGGGCCCGGGCGGCAAAAGAGGAAGAGGAGCCGCCGCCTCCGTCGCCGTCGTGGGAGGGCGGCGGCGGTGCCGCCAGGTGGGGCGGCTGCATCATGCTGGTAAAGAGGGGTCGGCCTGACGGCGGGCGGCTGCAACGCGGTGAGTGCAGGGTGGGAGCGGGGGCTCCGCGGAGGTGGCGACGGCGGCTGCGTGCAGATCGTGCGGGCTCTGAGGGCAGCCGTGCGTTGCGGGCTGGGCTGGGCGGCCCGTGGGGATGAGCAGCCGGCTTGCTCGTGAGGGGCCGGCTCACCCTCAGCTGCCCCTCGAGAGGCTTCCCGGAGCGTCCTGCCCCTGGATGCCTAATGGAAGTTGGGGTGCGGCGGGTTCTTCGGGCAGGCCCTGCCCTGCCCGTCTCTGACAGCCTCGGTACGTTCGTTACGAGTTTGTCCCGGGCGGAGGAACCGGAGTAATCGCACCTGTGAGCAGGTGGCTGTAAATAAGTTTTCTTTTAAAATACATGAATCCAAGGTGCCAGGAAGGTAAAACTTAAGTTTTCCCTAGGAGCTCTTGGAGGTGCTCCTTGTTGAACCGAACCCACGGGGTTATGATCCGCAGTTTTCTTAAGTTGCTGTGCTGCCTGTTTCGTCTCTTCATACTAAGCACTGAGATCTTTTTGTGCAAAAAATGGAGCTGGAAGGGAGTAATCCGTGCACTCGCTGCCAAGTTTCGTTTGTAAATGTGGTAGCGGGTGCGTAATTACTTTCCGAAAAGGCTTAAGCCTTTCCCTCAGTACGTCAGTGTGCTCACAAAGGTGCATTAAAACCACACCCCTTGAGCTTTCTGCAGTAGGTGGAGACAGGTAACTTGTTTCGGGCAGGATGATACTGGCTGAGGCGATATATAACCCATGCTTTTTTGTTGGAGTTAGCCCAGAGGTCACGATGGAGTAGAAGAACTCAGGGCAAGACATAAAGTAATAAAAAGATGATCCCGGCACTGACAGTTTTTGCAGGGGTCCAGGTGCAAAACAAGGAAATGCCTTACCATGCCGAATCTCTTCTGGCAAGTTGAAATCTCATAAATTTTTTTTGCAGTCTGAATTACAAGCTATTAATAACTTTTCGTGGGGTATTGTTAATGTTCATGTGTACTTAAATAATTTAGTATTAGTTTACTCACAAAGTTGGGTATGCTGAAAACACTGAATATGCCAAAAGTTATAAAACAATGCTAAGTTTGTCAGGGAGCCGGCATCTCCTTCGTGTGTTACCTGTCCTCCCACAGATAAGTATCTCTGCTATCAGAGACGACAGAGCGTGCTGTTTTATGTGAATGTGAAGAAGTATTTTTAGCTGAGCATTATTAGTGTAGCATTAATGTGATACCATGGCTAGAGCTGAAGAATGTAAAAAAAAAAAATCATCTTGAAAACATCTGATGCACCTACATTGTTTCTACCTTACTTGTACTTGATGAAGATTTTAAGGGACTTCTAGTAGATGATTAACACAGAGAAGATGTAGAAAAATTGTTGTTCTATGGAATTCATTAGTCAAGTAATTTATTTTATGTAAGTTAATTCAAAAATGGCTGCTTCACACTTCTTGTATGCATAACTTCTGTGTTTGAGTGTTTCAGTTGTCTTTAAGAAATGGTTATGTCTTTCAAAAAGCAGGTTGGACTCCTCAAGACATGCATCTGATGTGTGCTGTATGGTAGAATTCCTGTTCCAGGTTTATGTACAGCACCTCCCAATAAAGAGTCTAGTTTGTGTAAGATGCAGTAACCCAGTCTGAAGTCTGACTACAAAAATATCTCCAAGAAGAGTCTTGAAAAGTGAATGTTTTAGCCAAGAAACATAAGCTTTCAGTTTTATCAGCTCAGATGATCTGGTGAAACAAACAGAGGATTGATCTCACTATACAGAAGAAAAACAGCTGAATTTTTTAATGTATGAACAGAGGCTAGGAAATGGAAGGTGCAGATAGGGAAATTGAAAAAAAAAATCAAAGAACTGCCTTCTTTCTCTAGCTTTGAAAAGTAAAGCTCAAATGGAAATTAAATCCATAACTGCCTGGTTTTTTATTAATGGATGGAATGTTTGGTAATGTTGGATTAAGTGTTAGAAAAATGCTTTTGAGTACTTAATATATGCTCTTCTATAAGTTCGAAAATTTAGCTTCAAAATGACATACATTCTTAATTTTATAAAATGATCTGAGGTTTGGTTTTCTGAGTGTATTTTTTGTCCCTTCCCTCCTAGTTGTGCCCTCCGAGGACTTTGTGTTCCTCTAAAGCATCTCAAGAGAGAAGGGCTCTAGCTTTATCTTCTGTACACTGATACAGCAGTAGTGCTGTTATATCATGTTAGGGTCTGCATCTGTTCCTGACTGAGCAGTCTGTTTTGTAATAGCAATTCCTGCACGTCCCTGTGATTCTCATGTGGCTATCATATTACTACAACTCTCTCTGCCTAGACTTTATTGAAAGAGCTTATTCACAATAAAATATAAGACTTTATTGAAAGAGCTTATTCACAATAAACTACATCTAAAGCCGGATAATGGCTTTAGATGTAGTTGCAGAGATATGTTTGGTATCAGGAGGAGTGCCTCCCTGGCATTTGGAAGGGGAAGCTTGCTGCTTGGACTGCTGCTGAAGAAAAGTGAAACTTTTGTGAGCTGCTTCTTTGGTCTGTGAAGAATGTCTTAATTTTTCATTTTTATTTTTACTCTTTCTTCACATCAGATCAGTAGGACAAAGTGGAAGAGTATGACCAAGTCTGTCAGGTTGTGCAAGACTTTCTCCTCTTACCCCTCCAGCTTGGGTGTAAGAAGCTTCTGTTTTTTGATGTAGCTGTAACTGTCTTCACCTTGTTGAATGCACTGGCTTCACTGAATTGAAGAGCTGAAATACAAATGTTGAACAAATGACTTCTTATGAATTGAGCTACTGCCTCAAAATTAATAAGAACGATATGTTTTAAGTAAATTCCAGTGGAATTAAATAATTTTTTTTGGCTGTATTACCATGACTTCACTGAGCCTCAGAAATTGAAGTAAATGATGCCATGGGACATTTTGTTAGCCTGTTGTGCAGTCTTGTTACATCTGAATTACAAATACTGGTAGAATAAAATTTAGCATGGCATTCAGAATATTTGTGCCACATACTTCATTTCTGTGCAACCTATTGGGGGTAAAATAATGTCAACACTAAGGAATCTTTTCAGCAAAATACACTGTCATACTGTCTAAATAAAGTGCTCTTATGGGAGAAAGCCTAAATAGGGTATGAAAAGAAAAGTCACACCTGTGTACCTCTTTGAGAATTAATCAGATGTTAGTTTCATGTTCTTGGACACTGTAAAATGCCTCAGCTGTTGTGAAGCCCAAGATAATGTAAGCATTCTGAACTGTACATCTCGGAACTTTGCCAGCCTTTATTATTTAAACTATTTTACACAGTGAAGCACAACTCTGTGTACCCAAAGAATTACATGTTCTTGCCCTTAGTGTTCACATTTTTCTTTTATACTTCATAAAAAATCCAGCACAGTTAAACTAAGGCAGCATGATGTAATGTTATGAGACTTTACTCAAACAGCTCTCAATTCAATAAGCTGGTTTCTTAAATTTCTTGCTTGTAGAATTTAAATTGTATTGCTAGTAGTAAACACATTGTTCATTTGTCAGTTTGGGTATTCAGTACTTGGTGGAGCATTGTTTTCTCCCACACGGGGTATTTTTCTTGTTAAATCCGAATAATTAGAGATGAACAATATTGCCTTCCCAAGATTGCCAATGGCATTTTGAATCTTCCCATCCTGTTAAATTGACGCTAAGTGTGCACTGTTACCAGGAATGTTTAGTTACTCTGTTTAAAAACAAGTAACTCCAGTGTATATTTATGCTGAAAGGGCACTTCTGCTGTTGCAAGTCTACTGTTACTGGTGCTCCAGGTTATTCCAGATATGAATAGTGTTGCCTTCCAAGAGAAGTACTGTAGGTTAGAGCAATAAAAACTTAAATTATCAAGTCATGGCTATATAATTAGTTCCGAAGATTCAAACCTAGCCTACTGGACAAGGAGTTTGAGTAACTGTCTGCCCCATGGAGAAGCATGTGTATTAACTGAGCAGCCAGTGCTTTTTAGAGGAATTTCTCAGTCTTGTACACCTTTCTACATTTTACAAAGAAAACTTAAACAGATAACTTGGCTTCCAGCTTGCTCTAGTGTAATATGCTGGCTATATGTTATTTCTGTAAGAAGTAGTTTAATTAGACAGTGCAGTACTGTCTGAAGCAGAGCTTTCAGAATGTGGCAGGGTGTATGGCAATTGTTTACTTAGCTGGTCTTCGTACCTCAGTGGCCTCAGCTGTGAAGACTGAACCAGAAATGGTCTTCGTGTTTTATGTGACTTAGAAGATTTCTGCTTCTAAACTTGTCCAGTCTAAAATTAAACAGGAATGTGTTCTCCCCCGGAAGGAAATACAATATGGCAAGACATTTTAGACCTCAAGAATAAATTTCATGAAGTGCCGCTTTCTTCTTGTATTTTAGAATAAGGAGGTAGTGGCAATTTTTTCTTAACATCCTTCATGTCACTCCCAATTCAATGAATCCCATTGGTATCTTTCTACAGATATTTTGATCACAGTTTGGAGGAAGCTGCTTCAGCAATCCTCCATACCTTTGGTAGTGTTCTTCTTCTTTCTGTGGGCCTCTTGTGCTTCTGTATAATAGACTACTCAACAATGCATATTGATTAAAGCTTCTGAACAAAACAGTCATGGGATAAGAGCAGGATCTTCATGTAGACCTATTAAAAATGGTCAGAACACCAGAAGCAGAGAGTTAGCAAGGCAGGCATATCACTTGCAGTAGTATAGTGATAATCTTTTTCCTAACAGGCTGTATCTTTAGTAAAGATACACACTTCAGTAAACCTCTGCTGAATGCTAGACTAATTTCTTTCATTGAACTCTTTTTTTCCAGGATCACATTCCTATGATGTAATCACCCTATATGTAGAATTAAAATTGTTTTTCTTGTTTGCATTGCTTAAATTAATATACACAAATTTCAATCTGCCATTTAATTTGTTCTGCTGATTCCATGAACTTTTGTTGTTCTTTACCATTGCACTATAACTCTTCCAGAGTGAATTGCATTTTGTCATCGGTGAACTTCATCACTTCACTTTCCTCCTTTTTTACAGCTCACTTCTGAATGTGTTGAACAATAGGTGCTAGGACAGAGCAGTAGGTGTCATCTGGTAACTTTGCTATGCTGTATGAACAGATTGCAGTGGGTTTATTTTTGTAAATTGTCCTGGGGTTTTTGTGTATGTATGTTTGGGGCGTTTTTGAGTGGGTTGTTTTTTTGTGTTTGTTTACTTTTTTTTTTCTTTTCAAGTCCTGTGAAGAGTTTGCTGGCTTTAAGAGCCTTTGGTGAGCATCTTTGAGTATGCTTACTGAATTATCAGAAGACTTATTAATGTGACCTACATTATCTATACATTTTCTTTTGAGAACTCCAGGAACTTTTTAATGCACAGTTTCTCTTCGCAAAATCTTCACAGGCTCTTCCATTTTGAATGAATTGTGGTTCTGATACTCGAGACATGTGCAATATGATTTACCGCAGCTTTCTGTTGAGAAAATATGCATGATCTTCCAGTCCAGATACAGATCTGCTTAAGGTGTTTATTTGCAACTGAACTACAAGTTTGGACAGTGTATAATCTGAATTAATTATGATTTATATTGCAGCTTACAAGGCATACCTAAAATGCTGTACTGGATTGGAAAGCACTTTCTCTTGTGTTCTACGTATTTTTGCACTGAGTTCTTGCCAGTTCCAACAAATAGAGCATTTGTGGTGAACAGTTGGAATTAAGGTGGATCCAAAGTACTTCTGTTTGAAAATTAAAGAGAATAGTTACTAGAAAGAGATAAACATGCAATATGCCTAGAGAGCTACCTGGGTAATATGTGTGGAAGAAAGGGAATCCATCATGTAGTGAGATGGATTGATGGCATAATATTAGTGCATGAATAAGCTAAAGTGATTAAATAGTCCTGTAGTGGGGTCATACCAGGAAAAGTTTGCATTTGAAATGGTTGTATTTTGGGGGAAACTAACAAAATAGTAGTGGGGGTAAATATGTAAAGGAAATGAATTTTATAATTTGTCATGAACTTTGAGATCTGAATGATTCATACATGAAAGCATGTTTATTGAAGTCTTTTACTGATTCTGTGAGTTTAGTTCTTTGTTTTCTTGAAAATATCAGAGTTGACATCGTGTACTGCAGTACAGGTGGTACTACAAAAAATGAGTATTTGAACCAGTTGATTTTTATAGGGGAAAATGTTTCTGTAGACACTTAAAAAAAAAAAAAGGTAATACAACTCACACTAATGCATTTTAATGTTGGTTTACATATTGTAGGGCAGTGGGTGCTCTTTGCAAAGGTATGTCTGTATTGCAAATAGAACAAGCAACTAGTATGCTCTCCTGAGAGACCCTACTGCCTGGTGGGAAAGAATTTCCCAGAGGATGGTGTAGAGGGACAAAGGCAAGCTCCTACGGTTTGTCAGTTCAGAACTTCAGTTTGAGTTTGGTTGTTTTCTGCCTGAGAGGTAATAGGATTATGTGACTGGAAAGGTACTTTAGGGAAGTACCTTCCTCTTCAAGACAGTGTCAGCTGTGATGCCTGAGCAGGTTGCTTAAGGTTTTTCCAGTTGGATATTGAAACAAACCCTTCATGTCCAGCTCGGCTGCTTCACCCTTATGGGAGGAAAAAAAGCCTGCTGTATTTATCCAATTGAATCTTCTGCTTAATATGCCTAGCAGGATTGTGTGGCCCTCATCAAATTATGAAAAATTTAAAAAGGTCCTGAAGTCTCCAGAGGACTTCAGGATTTGAACAGTGGGAAGTGATTTTGTTCTCAAATAAGCATATTTCTTCAGAGAAATAAATAGTTAGGCATGCTTGAAATTGATGTTGAGGTGCTTTTGCAGGCATTCAAACAATTTTAATTATTACATTATAGTTTTGAGTTAACAGATAAACAGTTACCTATAAATAATAACTAAATAGTGCCAGTTCTAGCTTTGCTCTGTAGACCTGGGACTGGCTATAAGATGGCATCTTGCTGTGGAGTATTTTAGGGTGAATTGTACTAGCTGTTCTTCAGAAAGATGTCTAAGTTAAGGTATTCTTACTAATGCTATATTGCATTTCCCCCCATCCTTTTCTATGAGCAATTATTACCAGCTGGGTTTATCATTTTGGCATTCTTTCATGGACTTATTAATACTCAACAGCTGTTCTGCTTTGAAAAAGAAATTGTACTGCTTCCCTGTAGTCCTCCCAGTTTCCTTCAAATTAACTTTTGGGTTTATTCTGACTCGAGGAAAGACAGAAGAAAAAATGTTGTTTTGGAATTGGGTAGTGAAAAGAGGCATTGAAGGAGCAAAAGTGTAAAACTGAAGAAATAACAGATGTTTTGTTAGAACTTCTAGGACTTAAGATTTTACACGGGTGGCCTCAAACTCGTATTGTTAAGCATTTGAGATTAAGTAATGTTTTGCTCAGTAATGATTGTGCAAGTATAAAACCTTGACAAACAGCTGCATTTGAAGGCAGTTGCAGTGTTCATATGTAGTTTCTTAACCCACACACAGGTCTGTCCCGTGAAAATGATCCATGTGAATAGAAAATAAGCCCATAACAATTTTAAGGCTTTCCTGAGGGCACTTACTTACAACACTTCCAATTTCGAGGGCAGTGAACGATGCAAGCAACTTGTATGTTGACCATATCTGTTCTATTTCTGAAATCCTTTTAAAATCTTTTTAATCATAAGGAATTCAGTAGGTTATTCTGATATTGTTTATTCAAGAAGCCTGAACGTCTTGTGTTTAAAAGTTTTTAACCGTTTTTGCCTACTCAAAGTTCTTTATGTAAATTGCGTGGAGTTTTGTTGCAGGGTGTTTTCTCAATGTGGCAATGAGCCACACCCAGTACTTCTGATACCTTCATGGTAAAGGCAAGTGTGAGGTGTTTTTAGAAAACTGATTTTGAACGAAGTAAGGAGTTTTTACTGCTTCTTTTAGTCTGTAGACCATAAACTATTTTCTTTCCTTAAAAAATAAGTTGATCCTTGATTAAAAATCGAAAGCTTCTGTGAGAGAGTATTTGGGAACTAGAGAAAAGATGAACATTCGGAAGTAACTGTCTGCATCAGTCCATTTGATAGTGAATTTTCCTGGTTTCATGATCTCAGTTTTCCAATGCAGTTTTTTGCACCTGTGGTTTTTTAATTAATCTAGGCATTTAGTATGCTGTCAAGAAAACTGAAGATCATCAACTGCAGTCTATGTGGATCATAGATTGGTAGTGCTAGTATATTTGACCTATAATGCTTGTCTTAGTTTTAACAGGTACATGTTCCTTTCAAGATTTGAATTTTACTTTTCCAGGTCATGGCTTGAATCAAAAAGACTATGGTGTTTTCTGGTTTTTTTAGTAGGTCAGTGCAGCTAACTGTAAGCTGCATGATACTGCTAGAAATGATATGCAGGCTGTTTTAATCTTCATGCATGTCTTTGAGTATGTATTATCTTTCTGCTAAACCATATAAATCTCAGGTCAAATTTGTATGTCATAGAAACATTATTAAAAAACCTCAAACACTCCAAAACTTCATTTTTAGTAGCATTAGAAATGTTTGCTAAATGCAGACCAGATATGTATGGTGCAGCAACTTGCTTAGTGATAAAAAGGTGTGAGGGAAGTAAAATAGAGGCAGGAGAAGGTCTGGGGCATCCCTTACCTACTCTACTGTAAAATTTCCTTTTTTCAGAGGAAACTGCTTTGGAAGGGGTCTTCAGACTTCATTGTAATTGGTGTTAAGTGGCATATGGATTGGCAAAAAAAATTCATAAAATTGTTATCCTGTTAGCTTATATAGAAATACTTACAGACTTCTTATATGAGGAGGATTTTTTTTTTAACCCCTCTAGCCTTTGCAATCTTTACTATTTAGAAATTAAAAATTGCATGATAACCTATGGAGAAATGTTAATGCTTGAAAATTATCAGCCTTCCAGAGATAGTCTTTGATCTGTGATATTATATTGTTTCCCAGAAGAAAGAGAATTGTTTTCTTCAAATCTGCGTGCTTTGAAGCAAGCTGCAATGTAGAAAATAAATTGAATCTTAGTAACTAGAATACACTGTTGCTACAGGTTTTGATAAACTGACAGACCTAAAAATTCTTAGAGATTTATGCATTTAATATTTAAACAATAGGAATTTCGTCAAAGTTTTTACTATAGACAGTAAGCTTAAATGAGTCTTGTAATACAAGCATTTTCAAAATGTGATTTCTACCATTTGGATGAAAATTTTTGGGCCGGGGAGAAACACCATAGGTGTCTGTGTTCTGTGTTCATCATAGATTGTTTTGACTTTTTTGGGTTCAGTGGGAGAACCTGAGTTTCACACTTCCCCTGCTCTCCAATTCCTGAAATGAGTCAGGTTGATATTTATCACTGGATAATGTCCTTTCAACTGAATTCTGCATTATTAAATTGCACTCTTCTGTTGAAGTGTAATGGCTTTGGATTGGCTGGAAACACTGAAAAACAGTCTTTTGCAGAACAGTTGTTGTGGGAAAGGCAAAGGGTAATTTTAGAACACAGAAACTATGTAAAACAGCTACTATGCCAAGGGGTAGTTAGAAGTGAAAAAATCATGGAATGCTTTTGATTGGAAGGAACCTTGAAGATCATCTAATTCCAACCCCCTGCACCAGTGGAAAAGATTCCACACACTATATAAGTTGCTCTGGGCCACATCCGTCTAGCCTTTAACACTTCCAGGTATGAGACATCCACAACTTCTCTGGGCAACTTGTTGCAGTGCCTCACTACTTGTTGAGTAAAGAATTTCTTCCCAATATCTAATCTAAGTCTCTCCTCTTTTCATTTATAACCATTCCCCTTCTCCTATCGCATTCTGCCTGTGTAAAAAGTCACTCTCCTTTTTTTAAAAGTCACTCTTTTTTAAAAAGACCCCTTCAAGCAGTGAGAGGCCACAGTGAGGTCTCCCTGGTGCTTTCTCTTCTCTTCTTGGAGGCTGAACAGCCCCAGCGCTCCCAGCCTGTCTTCATAGGAGAGATGCTCCAGCCTTCTGATAGCTTTGTGGCCTCATCCGGATCCACTGTAACAGGTCCATGTCCTTTCCATGCTGATGGCTCCAGAGCTGGACCCAGTATTACAGGTGTGGTCTCATGGGGGCAGAGTAGAGAGTCAAAAATCCCCTCCTTTCACTTGCTGGCCACGCTTTTAATGAGCCCAGGATGCAGTTGGCCTTCTAGGCTCTGTGAGTGCACATTGCTGGCTTATGTTCAACTTTTCATCCACAAGAACCCCCAAGTCCTCCTCAGGGCTGCTCTATAGTTCTTCTCTCGGTCTGTGCTCATGTCTGGGGTTGCTCTGACCCAGGTGCAGCACCTTGCACCCAGACCTGTTAAGACTTCATGAGGTTCTTATGGGCCCACTTCTCAAGTTTGTCCAGCTCTCTCTGGATGGCATCCTGTCCTCCTGTTGTGTCAAGTGTGCCGCACAGCTTTGTGCCATTTGCAGTCTTGCTGAGGCTGCCCTCTGTCCCACTGTCTGTGTCATCAGTGAAGATACTGAAGACCACTGATCCCAGAGTAGAGTCCTCGGGGACATCACTCGTCACCAGCCTCTACCTGGACACAGAGCCATTGACCACAACTCTCTGGCTGCATTCATCCAGCCAGTTCCTTATCTGCCAAATAGCTCACACTTCAAATCCATGTGTCTCCTCTTTGGAGATGAGGTTGTCATGTGGAACTGCGTTGAAGGCTTTACAGAAGTCTATGTAAATGACACCTGTCAGTCTCCCCCTATCAGCCATTGCTGTCACTGTACCGAAGGCCACTAGATTGTTCAGCACCTCTGCTTAAATCTCCTCTGGGAAGAAAGCAAGCAAGCAAGCAGCAGTTCTGGTTAAATATGCCTTTCCCAAGGGTTCTGTCCATTTCATCTAAATAAAAAGATTTCATTAATCTCATCTGGGATCAAGTCCTTTGATCTTCAGTGGCAGCAGTTTCACAGAGTCATGAGTACTTTGATAGTTTGCTAATTCTTTTTGGAATTACTTGTTGACCAGTAGAATAGTTCCTCAGTCTGTAGTCTGTGTTTGCAGACACAAGCATAGAATCAGTTGGTCAGCAATCAACAGAAAACAGTTGTACAGATGACATAAGCAGATCCTTATTTTCTCATATTTTGGCATTTTCAAATACAAAAATTGTTGCTCTTCTGATTATGGACATTGTCATAGTTTTGTTGAAACAATGCTGTGACTTAATAAAGTGGATCTGTCTTGTTGTCACTTGTGGAAGTGATGCCTTTTCCTGGTCTTGAATCAAGAATCAAGCATGGTTAGAAGGGAAAAAGGAGTTTTACCTCAGTATTTATTTTAAGGATCTTTAGGTGCACCACGTCCAGGTGGAATGCACTGAAAAGCACACTGCAGTGCACACCCACAATAGATAGGGTATAACATTATAGGTCTTACTAATTAGCATATCTATCAAAGATTCCCCAATGAGAGGCTCGAGTGAGCCCCCTCCTCCCCAAGGAACCTTCCCCTGGATGGTTCTATCTTGGTTTACAGAATGTGTTCTGGAGAGAACCTTGGTGTCTGGGGCTTCTAAGATGTTCAGTCTCTTAGCTTAACAAAGTAAATCTAAGAATGTAGGCTAAAAACCACTGAGAATACAAAAAGCTATGAAAAGGTATATAAAAAGGGTATAAGAGAAAAGGCAAAAAATCATCATGGCATCAGAGGAAGCAGGAAGCATTTGTCACCCTGTTGTGGAAGGGTTGTGAATAATGCTCGAGGGGGGAGGAAGCCTAAAGGCATGTTGGAGGTGAGAGCAGTACAGCGCAGTGTCAGGAATAGGGTAAATAATTGTTTTCAGTCAGCAAGTGTTCAAGGGAATAAACTTTTTCAAGTTCCCTAGAGGTCTTTAATTGTTTTGTAATACAGAACAGTTTCTCCTTGCTTGTTTGGCTTATTGTTGTTCCCAAGGGCTTGGTTAATAGGTCATGCAAACTGGTTATGCTCAAAACATGTTTGCAAGAGATACTTGCTTATGTAACGACCCGGGTGGGTACAACCACTGCATATGTTTTTGTTTCTTAGCAACAGGGTATCGGTCGGCCAAGTGTATACCATGCCGTGGTGGTCATATTTCTAGAATTCTTTGCCTGGGGGCTCTTGACAACTCCAATGCTAACAGTAAGTATCATTCATCAACTGTTAATCTTGGTGATAGTGACAAATGTTAATTTGCTAATTCCTAGGGATTTGGGATTTAATTTGCTTTACATTAGTGTGTGTCTCATTATCTGAATTCCAGAAGCCTTAACACCTGAGATCTGGACTGCTGAAAGACTATAAGATGAGGAAAAATAAATTAACTCTTCTGTACTAGTCTTTAACTCTTATTTGCCTTTTAGAGTGACACCAGTTTAGTCTATTGATCACAAGTATCTCTGCAAATTCTGGCTTTTTAAAGTCTTCGTAGTTCAACTCATCTTCCTGTTGTAACAAGTGAATAAACTATGCAACCCTTTGTTAACTGTGTATACTTCTGTGGGCTGACTGTTCTGCCAGCATATAATTTACAGTAAAATGTAAAGGCATTCATGTAAGAAATTGATTTCGTAAGTATTTAATCTGCTCTGGTTATTTTCCAGATGAACAGAAAATTTGAGTGCTTGGTAATAGGATATGTTTGAAGACATGGATCTCATTTATTTTAGTAGGGCCTGCCTATGAGCAGTTGCAAGAGGTCTATTAGTCCAGGTTTTCATCAGCTGGTATCTGAGACCACTTTGAATACATGGCAGGCAAAGTTTTGTGGGATCGAAAGAGTTAATTTCTTTCCTTCTCCAAACTACAAATAAAATAATGTACATAACTCTTGGAATGTGTTTGTCTAACCTTTCCAAAGACAGTCACTGAACTTCTTAACATAACTTAGTAATAAAAAAGTTCACATAAAGAGTTAACACATTTCCATAAAGCAGGTGTCTCACAAAATGACTGTCCTGACATCTTGTCTTCCTGGTGTCAAAATACGGGGAAGCTTACTGTGTGGTCTTTCTTATATTTTCTTTTTCTTTGCTTTTTTCCTTAACCAAAGTGCTCAATTTCAACTGGCCCAAGTTCGACACTTCTCTTTTAAAAGGATAAATGTGCAAATTATAATTCTTACAGATCTGCAAACCCCCACCCATTTTAATAATACTGTATATTAGGTGGGTTCTTCAATAGTTCTCCAGTAGTATACTCCAGTTGGAATAGGTGCATGGTTGAGGGTGTTCATCTTTATTTGTAATCAGCTTTGCATGCACTGAAAGTCTGCTGTTGGGTATATATAATTTCAAGTCTGGTTTGATACTTTGCACCTTTCTGTCTTATGATGTGTTTGTGGTAGCTTACATTGGCCTGGTTATCAGGCAGCAGTATTAGAAGTCATGTAGAGATTTCTTCTGAGCAAAGGTCAGCCTTTGAAGTGCCAGCTGCCCACTTCTGCTCAAGCAGGTTTGTCATGTAGGAAGGGCAGAAATGGAAATGGCTGGCCTGTTGGTCAAAGCTTGTGGTTACTCAATTCTTGTGGTTTTTTCATGATTCTGCAGGTCATTGTCAACTTTCAATCTAACGAAAATGTTGTATACTATGAAAATACATCGTGTGTATTTTTAAGAGCTGAGATTATTTAAAGTTCATTCTTTAAATTGCTTTTTCACTTCTTTTGACATATGTCAGCAAAGCTGTACTGTTTGTTACATGACACTATACTTGCAGAAGAAAAGATTTAAGGTGTTTATAAAGCACACAAAGGCTGTTCTGGTCAAAGACTGCCCAAAGCTTATGGACATTACTTTTATTTATGGACTTTTATGCCAATGTTAGAAAATTACCATAAGCAATATTAATTACTTAATGACATGTTCTGTCTTCAATACATATTTTTTTGCAATATGTATCTATTGGTAGAACTTGAGTATAGCAGTTCCCTCTACCATTCTGTCAACTTGCATTTCTCTTGTCTATAAAGTAACAGGTTAATCTCGAAAACTTGAACTTAAGTGGTTGTCTTTCAGGAAAAAATACTAGAAAACAGTTGACAGGTAATTAGATTTGACTCTCTGAGTTTCCTATTTTTGTTTGTTTTGGTTTATTTTTTTTCCTTTAACTTAGAAGACACCTGCTTTAGATCTGTAATTTGAATACTGACTTTTTTTTTCCTTAATTAGTATCATAAGATTACTGTTCTAATAGGTGAAAATTTGTTCCAAATATCTAACCAAAATACGATACCAGAAGGGAAAAGTGATGTAAATAAGGAGAATTATCTGCCCAATAATTAATATGAGAACCACCACTTTTATTAAACCTATGATTTGAGAATCCCAGTCTTCCTAGAAAAATAATGCTGGTACTTTTCAGTGACACTTTCTCAGTATACGTGTAAGTAATTTTTGTAGTTGGTGGCACTTATTTATAAATATCAGGAGCAAATTAATGTGAATTTTGTTTGAATGTAAATTTTTGTGCATATGTGCTTTGAACATCACAATAACTTTTTTTAGTCAACCTGGTAGCGCCTCTGAGGCCCCTTAACTCTCTTGCATATTTATGGTAAATCTGTTTAGCGTAGATTAACATTCTTGCCCTTGAATTAAGACTGCTGGTAAAGCACCTTACATGAATTCGTAGCTGTATTTAAACACTCAGAATTCTTGCTGGTATTTTTAAGCATCTGCTTGTTAATTGGAGGTGTTTCTAACTGTATGGCTATTTAATAGCTGCTATTTGTTCCATTGTGAATGTAGCACTGTTTTTTCCTCATCAGTGCAAGTTAGCTGAATCTCATTTTCACTCCTAAATATCAACGATGTTTGAGTCAACCTTTTGAAGGAATTATCTGCGTAAAAATTTTGTAACTTGTACCACATGGAGATGGTTTTTGCTTACATTGATCCTCTTTTTGAGCAAAGTGTCCCAGACTATCTCTGCATTACAGTCTTTGCCAGCAGAGGAATTTATGCCAATAAATTGATCTTAAATCTTGTTTCCATTTTCTTGTGAAGACAGAAAAGAGGTAGAAGATACTTTTTTGTTCTGCTTGTTCCAGGGGTTTGGGTTTTGGTTTTTTTTTTCTCTTCTTTTAGTTTTTATTTTGGGATGGGATACTTTTTCTTAACAAGTCCTCATAGAGCTATCCTGTTTTACAAATCAAATTTAAACTGGGAATCAACTTTCTCCTGTCTCTTCTGATGAAAATAATGCTTTTTCCCCCCCCCCCCCATCAGGTCTTACATGAAACATTTCCCCATCATACATTCTTAATGAATGGTCTTATTCAAGGTGTTAAGGTAAGATTTTTTTTAAACCTCTGACCTAAATATTCTGTGTGTTCTCATATTTTAACTTGTCTCACCTGCATTCTCCATAACAACATACAAAACACTGAGAATGTAGTTAATTTTAAACCCTTTTTTTCACTGTAGGGGTTCTTTCTTGGGCTCAGTTCAAGTTTTACTGCTAAGTGGCAGCATCTTGAAACAAATGGAATGTTTCTCAGAAATTTAAATTCCTCTCATTTGAATAGGTACCACTTGTAGCTATTGTAATCTTGATAAGGATCTGTCTGAGAATAGAGCTAGGTTTTTATTGTCTGCTTCCTAATGTTAAATGATTTATGTCAGAGGCAAATTAATGCAACCATGATGATACCATTGAGATAGAAAATGAAGCACTTAAACACTGGGATTTTGTCTTAAAATGTGGCCTAAGAGCTAATTTTCATCAGGTTGGTTTTATTTACTGGACCTTTTTTCATCAACTCTTTTAACATTCTATGATCCTCAAGATACTCAGGACAGCTTATAGCTTACTTACACCACTGCATTCACGCTGTGATTATGCTGGATTGTGGCCACAAAAAAAGCTTGCAAGAGTTTCTAGGATAACTAATGTAAAGTCTTTTCTTTGATAACTATTGTACTGAGAGACTGCAAAGCTCTTGCTGTAACTTATGACTAAGATAATTTATAACACTCAGAAATTACTTATCTTTATGTCCTGTAACAAATGTAAAGCATTGCTTTTAGTTGTAAGAACATGATGTCTTTAGGACTGACTTGCTGTCTTGCTGTCTTTTATGGTGGATTGGCAGAACACAATGCACTCAGGGTGTTGGTTTATCTCAGACTGAAAGAGGAAGTTATCTTCTCATTGTTCTCATAGAAAAACAAAGTTCATGTTCCTCTTCCTGTTTTCTTTCAAGTTTTTCACTCACAGTGCAATGTAACTGTGTATAAATAGTAGTAAATAGAGGGGTTCCCATAGATTTTGTACAGAGGATATCTGTAGAAAAGTGCATTAATGTCATGAACGTTTGGATTGCTCTAACAGGTGTAGTAAATGGAGGAGCTTGTACGTCCATTCTTTTTTCTTTAAAATTTTGTTTATGAAACATCGGAAGTGTCTTTGGTGACAGCAAAATATGTTAGTTCATATGGTACTGAAATCTGATTCTAAGGAGCAGAAACATTAATTTCAACTGAGTAAGACAGTATGTCCTTCTGAGGATTTCGTAGTCTGGCTTTATGGCTTTTGTTCTCAGTCTCCTTACTTGAAATGTTGAAATCAGTTTGTTGTAAGGATTTAGCAGAACAGTTATTTAGTACAGCAGTCTGTACACCTATGTTAAACTTGTGACTATATTTGAATAAGAGAGGTAAGCTAAAGTTAGCCAGAGTAGACTTCCAGTGTGTTAAGGTGCTTACAGAACCATGCATTTACTCATGTTTGGACTCTCGGCAGAGTTGAATTCATAAGTGAAGAATGTACTAATTCAGAGGAACTGTTTCCCAGTTCCCAGTTTGTTTCACAAACCCGTGAAATCCTTTACTTATTTTAATTCTCCTGTGTAATAGAACAGATTTGAGACCTAGGTTCTAGGACTTTAAGAAATTTTGGAAAATCTAGTATTTGCTCCTTAGTCAATTCCTTCTGTTTTTACTGTACATGTGAGTCTGACCTTCTCCATGGGAATCTCATTATAGCGTCCCATGATCTCAAGTTGTCAGACTTGCTCAAATGGTCTTCATAGTTCTTGCACTGTACAGAATATGCGATGAATATGTAGTATAAAGCAGCAAGTGTTCTGTTAAATTTGTTTCAGAGAGTGGTTACGTTACCCAAAACTCTCCCTTGGGACAGTCCAGATTAGAGGGCAACTTGGGTTTGAAATCTAGCACTGAATCTCTTGATAGAGGCTAAGATAGTGTCCTTTGTGGAACTAGACTGTATTTTGGAGATTTTAAAGAAGATTTTGCAGTCTGTATTACTTCTATATCGAATCAAATGGATCTTGAAAAAATCTATGCTGTCTTTTTCTTAAATTCACTCAGGTTTAATAGATTTGAAGCACAAACCATCAGAATCACAGGAAATTAGACTGTAGAACAAATTGTGTACATTTTCAGTTATCTACAACTTCTGTGTTTAATTGTAAATCAACTTTAAATTTTCCTTTCATGTATTGTAGATAAAGTGAGCCTTGGAAATGTAGATACAGACATATTAATTGTTTTTCTTCTGTCACAGGGTTTTTTGTCCTTTCTCAGTGCTCCACTAATAGGTGCTCTCTCAGATGCTTGGGGAAGGAAATCTTTTCTTCTTCTTACAGTTTTCTTCACCTGTGTCCCAATTCCATTAATGCGAATAAGCCCATGGTAAGTGGTACAAACTGCAGTAGCAAGCTTGTCAGGAGAGCAGATGTTCAATCAGAGGAGTAGTTTGGGGAAATGGAAGAGAGACAGACAGTAAGACAAGAAGAAAGCATCTTTCCTTTCAAGACCATGTTGGTGTTAATCTGGAGCTTTTCTGTTCAAGATGTGTTCAAACCATGTATCCTAGAAGTAGAAATAATGGAATGTGAACTATAGTCGCACAAGTAAAACAGTACTTGCAAGGATTTGATAATCCTGTCTAACTCTGTTTTAAGATCAGCTGTTAATTTTTTCCCTTGGTGACTGACAGTAGTAAAGATGTTTTAAAGCTAAATGAGCCTACCATCTATTTGCCACAGAAAAGTATAATTGTTGCACGTGAGATCTTTTAACTCTTTCATTAGGACTTTGAGACCAAGTCAATACTGCTAAGTAAGATTTCAGTTTCATTTACATTAATTGTGAAACTTGGAAGAATTACAAAAGAAGTTTGTGTACACTGAATGCATTCAGAATTCAGCTCCCACAGCATTATATATATGATAGTTTATTCCTTAACTGGCTGACGAAATGACTTCTAAGTTCATTTTTCATAACTTAAACTTGAGTGTGTAAAAATCTATAGGTACCATGTCCTCAAGGGGCCACTTATTCTTTTAGGCTGATGTAAAATAAACAGAGGAATATAAAAAAGTTAAAATGCTGTTTTCTAGTATTTAAGTGAGACTGCACAGTCATTTATTCATTCATCTTCACTAAAGTTCTGTGTTCGTTCTCTTGGAACACCCCTTTTACGCTTAAACGCAAACTTGCTGATGAGTAAGATAAAAAGCAAGAGATCTTAGCTCAAACTCTCTAATTGTTGCTTTTAAATTATTAGGTGGTACTTCGCTATGATTTCAGTATCTGGAATATTTTCTGTTACCTTTTCTGTAATATTTGCCTATGTAGCTGATGTAACACAAGAACATGAAAGAACTACAGCCTATGGACTGGTAAGATATGCTCACCTTGGGAAGAAGGCCAGATTATGACCTTCCTATTGAACTTGTGTTTTGATGTACAGATTGTTTCCTGATTAATGTAAAGATGTTGATAAAGGAATGAACCATGGCTCAAGACACTGGGTTAGAGTTCAGACAGTGAACAGAGTGCTATGTGCTTATGGGAACAAAAAAAATACTTGACAACTTGCATAGGGGGCATGTGTAAGAAAGAATGTCTTTTAAGTTTTGCAAACAAAACATTAAATGTTAAAGACAATGCAGGTAATGTAATCTAGCAATAGTTTTCCATCACCTGTAAGTTGTACTTCAAGTTCATGTGACTTCTTTTTAGTATGGAATGGCTTTTTCCAAAGTCAGAACAGTGAGGAAGGATGAAAATGCATAAAACAGTATTTTTAGTAACTTAGTCATGACCTTTCTTAATTATCAAAAGATAAGGAAAATAATTTAGTTAGTACCAACTAGCCCTTTCAATGCTAAAATAATTCCTGCTTAGTTTACTTTCCTAATATCTATATTACTTTAGGTTTTGGAGGTCCATTGGTAGATGTCCTCAGCCTTTGGACTTCATTTAGGCAAGCATTTAAATGTACAGACAACTTTTTCAGTCAAATCACTTCATAATTAGAAAACAAAGATTTCAGTCTATTTGAGAGTAAGAGCTGTTTTCCTTTGAGGCAAACCTGATTTTGGATTGCAAATCCTGTCTAGTATGGTGTGCTGTTGAGGAGGCTATAGAAACTTATTTTGGGCCCATGTTTACTGTCATAAATGATGTGTGGTTTATTTAATTTTTTTATGTTTGGTTTGGGTTTTTTACTTGAATTTTTACTGCTGTGTTTTTTAAATCACACTTTTGGGGAGGGGTGGTGGTGGTGAGCAAGTTAACTTCATTTTTCTGTAATGGCAGAATAACCACTTTGATGAGTTTGTAAACTGTTGTTGTACATAGGTATCTGCCACCTTTGCAGCAAGTTTGGTAACTAGTCCTGCCATTGGAGCATACCTGTCTGCCAGCTACGGAGATAGTCTGGTTGTACTGGTGGCCACGCTGGTGGCTGTTGTGGACATCTGCTTCATCCTGATAGCTGTACCAGAATCTCTGCCAGAAAAAATAAGACCTGCTTCGTGGGGATCATCTATATCATGGGAACAGGCAGATCCTTTTGCAGTAAGATGCACTTCAATAAGTAATTATTAAATATTTGATGATTAATGAGTAATAATTATTAGTTGCAGTTTGTAAGCTTGAGAAATCTTCAATCTTACTAGTACCTTGACTGCCGTATACCATAGTCTCTGTTCTCTGCTCTTGCCCGTAAAGATCTAACTACATTTAAAAAACTAAATCAAACCAAACTTTGTGGATTAAATAATTCTAGATTTGAAAATAATGTTTGGCGTGAAATCCAAAGGGACAATACTTTACTTTTCTAACTTACGTACTCTATTTTATTGCAAAGAGAAATGCTGAATTCTTACTCCTCAAAAGCCAGTATTTTAATGCTTTACATATTCACTTTATAATTGTACTTCTGGCAGTGTCTTTCCCCACTCTTGATTTCCACTTTTGGTTATATGTGATTTCTTTCTAATAGAGAATGGATCTATGAAGCCTGATTTTTTTATAGGCATGTATAGGAAGGGCTAAAACATACCATGCAGTCTTGTTCACTTACTCACTCAGATAACTTACATTTTTTTTACACCTTAGTATCTTACGAAAAGGAGGAGTGATTTTTCTTCATGAGATCCATCCTGCTGGGAACTGCTTTTGAATATTGAGAGATGAATGACATGCTCGAAAAACTGCAGTTACAGAATTTGTTTTCCACAATTTATTTGTTCCTTAAAGTAAATAATATGATCAGTGAACAAGTGTAAGAAATGTATATTATTTGCTAGCATCTTTCAAAACAAATTATTATTATGGAAATCCATTGGAAGACATTATGCATTTCCCTTACTATTATGTAATACTGTTTTTGGGGAATAGTTGATTTGGCACTGAACAGTAGCTTCAAAAGTCTTAATGGAAGCTTTGCCAAAGAGTTGGATCCCCCGAACTGTAATGAGATTGTTTGTGACTTAAGTTTCAGCTTAACAATTTCCATGTGTAATTGTTCTGATGTGTATGCATGCACAAAAAGGGAATCTACCTTCTTTCTTTATGCTGTCATTAGAGTTTGTACAAATGTTTCAATACCTGGTTTGTTCTTTTTTTTTTACAGTCTCTGAAGAAGGTTAGAAAAGATCCTACAGTTCTCCCAATCTGCATTACAGTGTTGCTCTCATATTTGCCTGAGGCTGGCCAGTATTCTAGTTTCTTCCTGTACTTGAGACAGGTAAATGTTGGTGTCTTCACATCTTACTAAGGATGTTTAAATAAGTATTCCCTATGACCTCTTTTTTGTTACAGACTTTGCTCAGAGACCTGCTTTCTGGCAAAGTAAAGCGTTAAAATTAAAGGCAGGGTGCTTTGCTAAGCCAAGAAATGAGTAGCACTTGACTCCTGATGTATAAACCCTGCAATATCTTAAGCACATGTTAACCTTAAGCAGGCCTTGGTTCTCATTCAGTGCAGCAGTTTCTGGGTCTGTCTCAAGGATCTTGCCTGTTGAAGACCTATGGCGTTTGTGGGAGGGATAGAGAACTTCAGTTTCTAGATCCATGACTTCCTCTGTCTCCTTCTTTTAAGGCAGGTTTTTTTTTCCTTATAGTTTTCTTGGCAAAGAGTCAAGTTAAGGATAATTCTTCAAAGTGGACACTTCCTGTGTGGATCCTGTATAGATCTAGAGTACAAGCAGGGATGAGTGCTTTCGTTGAGAAGATACTCACTGCTAGTAATTGTCCTGGATTGTGTTTGGCATTTGTTTTACGCAATTTCTGCTTCTCTACAGATTATAGGCTTTGGATCTGCTAGCATTGCAGCATTTATAGCTGTGGTGGGCATTCTGTCCATAATAGCTCAGGTAAGCTTTATTCTTTATGGCGCTTCATTTAAGCTTGTCTTAAACTTTTTATATGCTCTAATAGGCCAGTGTATCTTGCATTCACTAAACGTTGTATTCGTGATACAGCCTGTGTAAATTTCTTGCTTTGTATCAGCTTTCCTTAGAAATACTGGATCTGGACATCAGAAAAACAAAATTTGCTAAACTTGGATCAGGAAATTCACTGGAATTCTGACTTAAAATCATAAAAATGGTGCAGGAAATTTGTTACTAAATGAGAGGAATTCTGAAAGGAAAATGCCTTATTTTAAATAAAAGTCATGCGACTTGCACCTATTCAATTGGCTTCTCCTATCAAACTTGCATATGAGCAAGACCTGATCTTTCCAGGGTTACTCCTCAGCTTGGAGGCTGAGGAGCTGTGAGGCCTTAGTATCTTCTTGTCATATTTCTTAATTGGCAACAATGTGCTGATTTTTCAACAGATCCTTTATGTCTTTTGTAAATCAAAGAGTTTTTATGATATGATCTTTGGTATCTTTATGGATACAGTTTGTCTTCCTGTTTCGGTAACGAGTAGGGGAATGGCATAGAGAGTATGTTCTAACCTTGTTGCCATTCTTAGCAGAATGAAGGTCTTACTATTTTGATATGAACACATTCATCAATGTTTACCAGTTTTACTGGTGTCAGTTGTGGCCTTCATTAGCAATTCAAGTCATTATTTTAATCCTCGTGCTGTGGTTTGTTCTGAGGCTGTTGTGTGCACTCACATTTGCCAGTCATACTTTATGCAGACCAGTATTTTTGCTAAAAATCTCTAAGATGGCTTTCCTTCTGGTTTATAATTTTCAGTATTAAAATGAGGAAAACCTATTGATTTTTGAGTTCTTTGAAGAGTACAGCTTACTGAAATAATCTTTGCTTATTGACATAATCTTTGCTTCATAAATATTGATTTGTGTTGGCATGTTGGATATCTCCAGAAAGAACTGAATACATGAAGGTAGAATTACTGTGGTTTTTTCTATGTAGCATTCAGACTAAAAATGAAAAGCAAGAAAGCTGGGGTGGGTGGCTGACCTTAGCTGGATGCCAACTGCACTCAGCTACTCCAGCATTCCCCTTCCCAGCCAGGCAGGGAAGAGAAATTGAGGTACAAACCAACTAGGTGGAGATAAGGCAGTTTATTAAAGTAAAAGCAAAAGTTTAGGTATGCACAAGCAAAGAGGGGAAGTAAAAAAAGGTTTGTTTTCTGCTTTCCATCAGCTAGCAGTGTTGAGCTGCTTCCCAGGAAGCAGGGCTTCAGCACATGTACCACTTTTTCTGAAAGTCAAAGACCATAAATAACAAATGCCCCATTTCTCCTCCTTTCCTTAGCTTTTATACCCAAGCTGATGTCATATGGAAAGAGTTATCCCTTTGGTCAGTTTAGGTCAGCTGGCTGAGTTGTGCCCCCTCCCAGGATCTTGCCCATTCCCAATCTGCTGATGTGGGGGAATGTTGAGAGAGAGCACCAGTGCTCTGCCAGCGCTGCTCAGCAGTAGCCAAAGCCCTGGTGTGTTATCAACACCTTTCCAGCTATGGACACAAAGCACAGACCTGTGAGGGCTGCTACGGGAAAATCAGCTCCATCTCAGCCAGACCCAATACAATCAGGAAGAGAGACAAGACAAGAGAGGAGGTGTATTCTGCTTTGCAGTCTTGGTTCCTTTTCTCTGTATTTTCACTGAAGCATTGGTGAGTTTCTCCTTTTAAGGAAAAGTTTGTCCTCCATTAACTGAGTCAAGTGTCCATGTGGACTTCGCTTTACTAGGAAGTGTCTGCTTCTTGCCCTGAGTGTCTTGCTGTTGTATCTGAACTGGGATCTCCTTCCCCCTTAGAAGTAACAGTTCTAACAAAGAGAAACACTGATCTTTGGTTAGGATTAGCTTCCATGTGCAAATGAAAAGGCTGTATCAGTGGTGTAAAGAGTCAGTAGAAAATGTAATTAATGGTGTGTGGGAACCAGCCTTGGCCAAATTTCAGTGTGTATGATGAAGATGACAAAGCAGCAAGATTTACCTGTAAGTTTAAATGTAAATTTGCATAATAATTCAAATTACCTAAGGAGTTTACTTTTTTCTGAGCTAGTAGTCTTTTTTTCTCTAGTATTTCTAGATACTGGTAAATTCAAGTCATGTCCAGCCTGCACTATCTTAGCTTGGTAACAGCTTTTATTTTGGGGAACACTCTAGTCTGTAATAAAATGGCTTTGTAGAGGTGGAAATGAAAGCCTGTTTACACTGGAAATAGACGCTGTCATCTAATGCACATAGAGAAGGCAGTATGTATGCTTCTTGATGTCCCAAAGCAGTAGCCCTTTAAGAATTAAGAATACCTGTGCATTAAATGTTGAAATTACTTACCTGTATTTTGGACTTCATACAGGGGAAGTAAGACGACAAATGGTATTAATTTCCTCATTATTTGAAAGGTCTTCTGAATTACTTTGCATGGGAGAAATTACTTTAGCAGTCTGACTTTTAAACAACTTTTGGTTGAACCAATTTCTCTTGCAGACTGTGTGTCTCAGTATCTTGATGAGATCTATAGGGAACAAAAACACAGTTCTCCTCGGCCTTGGCTTTCAGATCTTTCAGCTGGCTTGGTATGGTTTTGGATCTCAGCCTTGGTAAGCATACATTTTGGTATGGACACATCTGTTAAGGAACTGAAAGGGTTTTTTCCAAGAATTGCTACTATTTAATTTTGTTGTCATGGGTATTTAAGTGTTCTGTGAAATAAGCATTCCCATTTTCATTACACTACCAAAATTTGGTCTGTATTTTGCATATGTAGGAGTGGTAGAATTTCCTGTACATACAGCCCTTTTGCAAAGGGAGTCTTGGCAACATTTTGGTCCACTGAGTGCTAAGTCTATGAATGTGGTTAAAACTTTTTTTTGAACTCACAAGCTAGTAAGTAGCATGTTCTGTCTAGTAATTCCACTAGAGCTATTTTACCCATTAGGTACTGGACCTATACTTGTTTTTGTTTTTCTAACATATTCTCCTACTCTAATTATATTTGGTCTTAGAAACTGTCTAGAGTTTCTTCTGTTGGAAAAACTGTATGTAAGTGGAGACAACTAGAACCATAAGCTAGAACAACTTCTGCTTTACCAAGGAGGAAGTCCTGCTTAGAAGGATGAGTGCTTGTTGTTTATCAGAACACTTCCCAGTCAGTAGTTTCAGAAGCTAGAGAATTGCCTCATTAGGACACCCTGGGAAATTGTTCTTTTGTACAGCGTTTGGAAAGTTTTGAAAGCCTACTTCACTCCCATTCCTGTCTTTTTCTCTGCTAGGATAGACTCAAATCCAATGTGCTTCTGTTCCAACAAGTTCAGAATAATATGTGGGAGGGGAGCAGGAAGATAACCAGATAATTTCCAGTCTCTAGGTATTTTAATAAAAACATTTTGGAAGGGCATTGAGCGTTAAATAAGGGTGCCCTTGTGGCTCTTTGGGAGTATGGGGAGTAATTACAAGGGCAGTCTCACTTTTAATCCGAATTATGTATTTAACACAGGATGATGTGGGCCGCGGGAGCTGTAGCAGCGATGTCAAGCATTACATTCCCAGCAATTAGTGCTCTGGTTTCACGAAATGCAGAGGCAGATCAACAAGGTGAGTATGGGATCAGTTGCTGTTTACGCATCAGACTGCTTTTTTGTCTAGAAAGCAGAAGTTATCTAGGTGTACTTTTCAAGTTATCTTTGTGAGTTTTCACTTGGCAGTACCTGTGGAAGCCTGCAGATCTATGTAGAGAGGAAGGAAGTGCACAAATTCATCATATTTGCATTGTAAAATACGTAATTTCTGATGAGCTACTTGTTGTCTTTCTTCCTGTAGAAGTAATACAAAAGCAACAAAAACTTTATCTCTTTTTCTTTTCCTTTTATTACATGCAGCATTCTCTAAGTAGACAGTGAGGATTAATGTAACAATACTACCTTTTTAATTGCACATTTTACCAGGTTGAAATAAATGTATTCAAGAAGCTTTATTTTTTGTAGAAAAGTTGGTCCTTTGTATTTGATACAGTACTTTAGATCTTCAAGGAATAGAAAAGGAAGCGAAAGGAACCAATTAATCTGAGAAAACACAAAATTTACTGGTTTTGATGTGAAAAGCAATGTGCAGTCAGAAAGTACTCCTCCTTTAAAGTGAGATGAGAGTAGGAGTCATCACAAATTAAAATACTGGTATATAAGAAGTGAATTTAGTGTTCTCTTTAAAAACTGCTGTACATGTAAATTTTAAGTATTAGTTATACTTTAGCATTGTACAACATGAAGTTAGGTAAATGCAGTTAATCTGAGAAGTACAAACGAGATGCTGTTCCAGGAGGTGGATTTCTGTTGAAAGATACAAAATAGAGTGTTTTACATAGTTTTTTTTGACTATTCCCCTCTCCCTCTTTTTTTTTTTTAGTGACATTTTAAAGATTTTTCAAGATTTGTTTTCTGTTTATATCAGGAAATAACTAGTTCAGTTAAGCTGACGGAAGCCACTGAACTTTGATTTTACATAGAAGAAACTGGCGTTAATAGCTTAAGGCTTTCAATAGTTTCAAGACTGAGGTTTTGCCACCTAGTGGCATGAAGATTTTGGACTTTCATGTCATCAATCCATGAAGTAAAAACTTGGACAGCTATCTTTTTTGCATGTTTTCTTTCCTCCCAGTTTACAAGTTACTGCCTTAAGAACAAGGCAGATTATTAATATTGCAAATTGGCATTTTTAGACTCTTGTTACATAAAGTTAATATCATCAAAACACTTTTTGCACTGTTGTCACAATCACTTAATGAAGTCGAAACAGAAATATACCGATAGCACTTTGATTAATCAAGCTTTAAAAAGAATCCAGTGTAAAACTGCAGCCAGTCACGTATTGTGAATTTGCTGCTATACACTTAATCTACTGCCCTGAGTAAGTTACTTGGTATTTAAATAAATGCTGGTCACAATTCGTGCATATTTTCCCAAGCAGAGTTCTTAACGCTTAGGTACATTACTCTAAATTTCATGTGAAAATAAATGGAATGGGTACCACATTTAAGCTCTGCTGTCTTTGCTATCTTCATTTCAGGCTTTGGGTGTAGGTGGAAGAACTCTAATATAGAAAATTAAACCTGCACATAAATTTCATAATCATAATAATGAAATATTATATAATGATAAAAATCATAATGCTTCCAGTAATCTGCAGGTATAGTGACAGAACTATGATGATGCAGAGGATTATTTTAATCCAACAGACTTGTCTTCAGTGTACTTCTTACATCTTAGAATGTAGAAATAATTATTATGTGATATATTTTGGAAAAATTTATTAAAGTACACGCAGAACTCTTGGCTCTGAGCATTTCTTTCTTGCTTAAAAAACCAATCCTACTCTTTTTGGTTTTTTTTCCTCATTAGGTGTTGTCCAAGGAATAATAACTGGAGTAAGAGGACTGTGCAATGGCCTGGGGCCAGCACTGTATGGCTTTATTTTCTTTCTCTTCCATGTGGAACTCAATGAATTGCTACCTGATAACACTTCTGAAAAAAAAACAAAGCAAAATCCCAGTGATAAGGTAAGTTCAAAATCTGGTGTGCAGTTTTCAGTGTAGAACTCATTAGGTCAGAAATCTGTCTTCTTTTTGGTTGATTTAAAATATTCATATCTTATTTCTTAAACTACTTAATTCTCACTTTTCACTTTTATTAAATTATTAAGATAGCTCTTAATTTAAATGTGATAGTAAATATTTAGATCTACAGTAGTGGCACCATTGGTTTCAGTATTGCAATGGTACCAGGTAATTTTGTTTGATGTAAATTTACTGGAGTTAAAGTTTGAGTGAGGTTGCATCATTATAATTATCCACAGGAAGCAATCACACCGAATAGTGGAGTTGTAGGCTGTGTTGTAGAGTAATAATAACACTTGGCAATGCAATGAGCAAGGACAGCTTTTGAAAGATTTTTACTCCCTTCAGTGAAACCACAATCTTGTAATACTCAAAAGCTGCTCAGATCAATTAGCTGTTGTACTACAAATGAGGGCATATTAATTTGTGCAAGTTCATTACTTCTTTAAGTATTTGTATGTGTAGTACCTCTTGAAGATTCAATATCATTAAGATACATTTTTGATGTGTTACCATCAGCTGAAAATTTGTGCCTCTGTAACAGAGGAGAATTGAGGCAAGGGAAACATATTACTGTTACTGTATACTTACGTTCAGCTACTCTCCCACTTCATTTGAGAATAGCTTCCTACATTTCATTTCATAGAATAAAAGTACGCTGGATTGACAAATCTCACCTTCTGATTTTTATCTGGTTTTAGTTTACACAGATAAAGAAAAGTTGTTAAAGATTAGAAAAAAAAGCTGGGTTGTTGACACGTTTCTTTTGTAGAGGTTTGTCATCAAACTTGGCTGATTTAAAATTTATCTTAAAACCTTTCTGGTGTTTGTTTTTAGTTGGGGCTATGAAATATGGGTAAGTTTTGTTTTTAAATTTTAAAATAAACTGCTTAGAACCAAGAGAGAATAACTCCAAATACTAAATTATCATACATGAACAATGTGCTGCAGTGAGAATGGTATGTACTACATAGCCTGCTATTACTTTGCGTAGTCATTTATTGTTTTTTCGGGATGCTTGTTTAACTTGTTTCTAGAGTATCTCAGCCGTGGAAAAGTGAAGCTAAGATTTATTGAGTATTTGTACTTCTCGATGTTGAAACCTTATTCTGTTAATCTTCAGAAGAGTCTTGTTGATTTAATAGGCACATTGTCTAAAGAAAAAAAATACAAAAAAGCATCAGTCAATATCTGTTTCATTTGCTAGGCAGTCATATTGTCAATTGACAATTTTATGTGTTTCTGATTTTTAGATCAGTGTTGAGATCAGGTGGAGAATTTGTGGGGATTGTAGATGCAGATAGGAACCTGTTTGCAAAAATTTTATAGTCACCATAAATATGTCTCTCATGATCTCCTGCCTTAGTGATGTAGTTCATAATGGCAGAAGTCAATGTCTGAAACTTCATGAATTCTTTATTATTCTTGTATTCCTGTAGAGAGCGATCATTCCTGGTCCACCCTTCTTGGTTGGAGCGTGCATTGTTCTTCTGGCTTTTCTTGTCGCCTTATTTATTCCTGAGAACAGCAAAGCCAGCAGTACCAAAAAACACAGCAACAGCATCAGCAGTAGTCGGAGTAACAACCTAGACCAAAGTAATGAAGAGGACATTGAACCATTGCTGCAGGATAGCAGTGTATGAAGGCTAAATTCTGAGGGGTCTGTGGAGCAAATTCATGCCCTGAATTGTGGCTCTGGGAGCTTGGTGGGAGGTACAGAGTATCTTGCCTTCGAGAGGAAGGCAGCTGTGACAGGAGGTCACTTGCTGTACGATACTTGAGGTTGATGTCATGCTTGCAGGAGTGGTTTTTTAGAACAGCAAGTCACAAGCTGGTGTGATTCTACCCAATATTGGACTGCAAATGCTGTGTCAAATTCTGATATTGGGTAGAAACCTGAATGTACAGATAGAATTTTTTTAAAAGTTCGAATGTTCAGTTCCCAAAATTGCAAGATAATGTGAAATAAACAGGTTTGAGCCAGAACAATGTCTGCCATCACTATTACAGGTTGTTCTGCATTTGTTATGCCTTCTGTCTGCATCTATGCCACATGTAGTCTTCATGGTACTGGAGGCACTGATCTCTATATAGTTTTGGTACCTGAAATACTGGGTATCAGTGAAATTCTCAAATATTATTTACTAACAAGGAGTCCACTAGTTACCAGAAAGCAGTGATGAAACTGAGATGGCAGAATTCAGAATGTGTGTGATCACACATGACAGTAATTATCCATACTGAAGGTCATACAGAAACTGTAAACCCACATTCTGGAGTAATTGGTTTTGTGCAGTTAAAAGCAAATCCAGATGACACCCGAGAGCCAGGTCCCATTAATGTTTCCCATATAAAAAAATAAAATTTTAATTTTAAAATGAGCAGGGTCAGAAATACAGGCACTTGAGTGGGTGCCAGAGTAGTTTACATCAAGAAATATATATATGTACTGCATTTTGTCACTTTATCTGCCATATAAAATAATTTTTCCTATTAATTCCTTTCACCCCTGCCTTAACTGCTTCTTAGTGTTCAGTTATTAATCATATTTAGCCTTCATATCACTGTCTCACCCGCTGAATATCATGGATATATTTATATCAGATTTTTTTTCTAAAAGATTCTTCAAAGGTGTTACAAATGGTTACAAATGTGCTAATTTTTAGAGACATTTTATGAAGAATACACAGATTTATATGTATTTTGCTGCAGTGTAAATGGACTATTAAACCCAATTTTAATGAAGTACTCCTATGAATGTTTTATATGTATGCAATGTAGATATTTGTAAGGAGTTTTAATTTTTCCAGATGGGGTTCTGTGTAAATCATGTATTTATAAATGTAATGAGGGTACGGACAGTTACACAGTTTTTAAAAAAGATTATGTATTGACTGAACAAATTTTAAAAATACGTATTTTGAAACTTGTTCCACATTGAACACAGATAAGAAACCTTTTGTACTATGCGGTTTGGTTTTTAAGTTAATAAGCTTTCTAATGCATAATAAATATAAATATTAAGCTTTCTAGGTGTTGTGAGTAAGTGCATGTTCTTTCAAGTTCACTGTTGTGCCTTCTCTGCTTCAGAACAGAAGTGGGTAATCCTGGCGCTGGATGACAGTACCTGAATTCCTCTTCTGTTGTGTCTGTGTCATCAAGCGTGGTGAAAACCCTGCTTTGCTTAGAAATTCCTTTGGTGTCTGACATGGTATCCACTGGGGTAGAGAAGTGGAGAAGCAAAGTACAAAAAAACCCCCGAGAATAATTTGTGATCTGAACAGTACCGCAGAATTAAAATGCTTTTTCTGACAAGGCTTAGGTGGCTGTTTTTCTTTGAATTTCTTGTAATTAAAGCCTGGGCTTTTATGCTGGATACTCTTTTTGCTGCAGGCCAGAGTGCAGTTGGGTAGGTTTTACATGATCCCAGCTTAGAATGTCTTAAACTTGATATATGGAATTAAATACAGTATGTTAGTGTTAAAAGTAGCAGTTGTCAAATATATTACTGCTAATAGTATCCCAGCAATGGCTCAGATTTTTGAAGTAGAATCTCAGAATCACAGAATGGTTGGAAGGGACCTTTAAAGATCATGGGACAGGGACATTTTCACTGGAGCAGGTTGCTCAGAGCCACCCTGTCCTACCTGACCTTGAACATTTCCAGGACTTCCAGGAATGGGACATCCACAGCTTTTCTGGGCAGCCTGCAACAGTGCCACACCATCTTTATTTTCTTCCCTATGTCCAATCTAAACTTAACCCTTTTCATTTTAAAACTCTTACCCTTTGTCCTGTCACTGCATGCCCTGGAAAAATGCTTCCTCCTTTCCTACAAGCCTTTTTTATACACTGAAGGGCTCACCCCAGAGCCTTCTTTTCTCCTGTCTGAACAGCCCCAGCGCTCTCAACATGTCCTCACAGGAGAGGTGCTCCAGTCGTCCAGTCATTTTTGTGGCCTCCTCCCTCCCAACAGGTTTGTGGTTTCCTGTGCTGGGGAATCCACAGCTGGATTAAAAAAAAGCATTTTAAGCATGCACCCTTACTGTAAATATGTATATGTACTTCTGTGCGAATTAAGTACATGATAAAAATATAAAAATTTAAGCTATAGATTAGATAAACAATTTTCAAATATTTTTTTATGAGTGGTACAGAGTATTTTTCTGTTCCCAGTAGAAGATAAATAAGTGATGCTCAGAAATACCTGATGCCTTATTATTTTTAGAAATTTTGGTTCTAAGTTCAATTTATCTAATTTTGATCTTTATTATCCATTTAATATCTATTTTTAATATCTGTCATTACTGAAAAAGATACCTCAGATATTAATCCAAATAGAAAGTGTGTTGAAGGTTGTGCTTACTAAGTCACAATACTCCTTTTTTTGGTCCTGCTGACTACTTATGCACAGGTGTATTAATATTAAACGTAATATTCAAGTAGTAAGTTTCCATTTTCTCTGACGTCAGTCACTTGGATTTGCACACTAATTGAATGGTCTTGAATTTTTGTGTTGTTAACAAGTGGATTGAAAAACCTTCCTTTGGAAGATTTTTTTAAAATGGGTTAGAAAGTACTTCCCTGTACAAATGTACAGATATTAGAAGTTTTTATGGGTGACACTTCTACCCTTCTTTTTGCAACAGTATTGCATGATGATGGAAACATTTTCAAGTTTCTGTTTTCAAAATGCTCCTTCCATACAATAACTTTATTTTGAAAAGAAAAATTTTCTTGCTCATTGTTAAAATAACATCTTGATCTTGAAGAGACACTTTAAATGTTTTTATTTTTCAAAAATACTAGCATAGTACTGGCAGGCCCTTTTCATCATAGAAAAGGTCAAGATATGTGGAACAATTGCTTTTCTTTCTGTGAAAGAAAAATGTAAGTTTGACAGCTCTTTTGAGCACTTTGAGATGGGATAACCAGTCCCATGTGGACTTTCATGAAACTCCCCATCTGTTTCCAAAGTATTGTAAAGATTCTAATATTGAAAGGTCTTGTTTTTATAAAATGAACCACTTGAATGACAATATAGGACATTGTCTGCTTTTGTCTCCAGTTTATTTCCTGCACTAGCTTCTCCATGAGTCATCCAGTAAATGAATTTCACTGTTGCTGTAACTTACATCCTGAGATGCCTTTTTTATTCTGTTCAAAGCCACCACTTCATTAGTGGTTACACTTGCACAGATTTTTCATAAAACAGCATTTTTAATAGAGGAACAGTTTGCTGTTGAGCAGCTACCTTTCTATTACATCTTTTTAGTAGGGTGTGGGATATGCCCAACCACTGCCCTGGAGGGATGTCTGCTGAGATAAAAGATTTTGCAATCGCCCAGCAGGACTCCCTGGAAAGGCAACGACTTTTGGGTCATGGTGAGGAAAGGCAGACCCACAATCCTTTGGGATACCCTATGCAGATCGTTCTGTAATCCATTGGTCTGTCCCAGACCCTCTGTAATCCACTGGTCCCCTTGCTGATCCCCTGTATCCCTATAAAGGCAAGCTCCCTTGAGCTCCTCGAGAGAGAGCTCGTCCCTGGCTCTTCCCTTCGCCGGAGGGAACCCACAATAAAGCTACCTTCGTGCGGAACCAGCCATACGGGTGCTCTCGTCTCTCTCTCTGGTCTGGTTTGGCCTGAGGCTGCCCTGCAGAGCTGAGCTGAAATCACGAGCTGATAATCACTAAAGAGCTGACAGCTTCTGCAAGGGCTCCTCTGCCAGCAGCTGAGAGGAAGACACTGGACCCCGGGAAGGTGATTCCTTTTGGGACCATCTCCCCAGACCGGTCACCTCTTCCTGGGTCACAGCCTTGGACTCCACCACCAGCTGTAATAGTAGGGTTTGACAAAAAGTTGCTCTTTATGTACTTTATAGTGTAAAAAATACAGCAAGTACCATAAACTGAGACAGGTTAGGAACACTTGTAATTTCAAACCTCCCACAACCCATAGTTTGTTCTAGTATTTATTTCTTCAAACCTTCAGCAGTGTTTTCTGTGAAATTTTGTGAAGTACGGGATTGAATATCACAGCACTTAAACATTGCTGAAAAAACTTATGAAGGTTGTTCTTTATGTCCTGGATGGCCAGTTTTTAAGTGCCCTGTTAATCCTTGTGGCTCCATACTATTAGCTAATGTCTTAAAGGTGCAGTATACACTCAAAAAGAGGTTCATTGTTAACAATGATACATGTAAATACTTACCTTGATAGTTTTCAAATTTTTTGGCCAACTTTTTGTCAAATCTGACTACACTGTCACTGATATTACCCTGCAAAGTGATTGATAAAAGACTTGCCCTAGGAGCAGAAGTATCAGCTCTGGAACTTTCTTGTCTGTTTGTGCTTGTATTATTTGTGTTGCCTTCAATCTGCAGGGTTTTTTTTCCAGAATTTCTTTGAGAGACTGGGTCATTTTGTGAGGATTAGTTTAGTTGCAAATAGATAATACAATCCATAGATCCACTTAACTGGGCACGTGTAAATGTCAATATGTCAGTACACTGAAAGTGAAAAAATGAGTGAGGGTGTCACTGTCACCCCCGTTCTGCATTGTGAAGCACCCAGTCTTCCTGAAGGATACCTCATGTACTGTAAAGTGCGACCACCTGGCATACAGACTAAATGAGGATGCAGTGTCAAGACATGTTAAGTATTAGTAAAGTTTTAATTTTTTCTTAACACTTTTAGATAAAAAATAAGTAATACCTCTTACTTTCTTCCTTGAACCCCCTGGGGTGCTCAGCCTCCACGTAGGAGACCATTTTTGCCAGAGCATGTTTTATTGCAATATAAGAACAGGCAATAAGAGTAAGACAGTGCCTCACTTCCTCAGGGTGGTAATGGGCATGCTTCTTTGGGGCAACTGCTGGTCTCCATTTGTGTTGAGCTGTGCTTCTGATCCCGAGAAACAAAGTTACAGTTGTTCTGACGCAAGTTACCTTGCCTGGTTTTTTTTTTTTTTATTTTTTCAGAAGAAATGAAGAAATCAAACACTGTCTTGGCTGCCCCCTCCCTGAAAGCAGGGAAAGACATGATGGATAACACTACAAAGATCTGGAAAACTATACTTGGGAAACTTGTTCCCTTTTCCTCTGTCCTCAGAGATTTTGATCTGCTGTGTTCATGCCTTTATTGTGAAATTTATATATATTGTATATATATTGAAAAATACACTGTATTTTGATTATTATATACTAGACGATTATAATAAAACCTGTGATAAATAAACCTATTACTTAGATTGTTTTAACAAGCATGTTAAGCAGTCTGTTATATATACTGGCATCAGTATGTCTCCTAACATGAAGAGAATTTAATTTAAAAAGTTGTTAAAAAATTCTGGTCATACTTTTCTGTTGTGGTCCAAAAGCTTTCACTTACAGGATCTTCTAAGCTCAGTTGGCTAAGATGAGATACTTCCTGGTCAACCTGAAAAAGTTGGTGAACCAGGATGAGCAGATCAGCAGAACAGTCTTACTTTTTATGTGATTGAGGAAACTGAGCATGACTTCTAGTTCTGTTTAGTCTGTCTCATGGGTTCCATTTCAGGAGCTTGGTGGTGAGATTCATTTGAGAGTAAAAATCTTGAATCCAGCATGTGTAAAGAACTAAAATAAATATTTTTTTTATTTTCTAAACAATTTCTCATGAACAAGTCTTACAGAAAAGAAGGTACTGTTTGTCTTCTCCCATTGCCTTGAATAATCTTGCTCTGTTTTCTAAAAGAACACTGCAGTTAAGAGAATGGAAGATGTTGGGCACAGTTCAGGATACAGTCCCAGGCCTAGCATTGCTACTCTGCTGCCCTTGCAGTCTGTTTTCTGTTAGTATAAAAGTGCCTTTATGTACTGCACTTTCAGCACTAGCACCTTTAAGTGTGTTAAAATCCTTCCTTAATTTGAAAGTAAATGGTGGATCACTAGCTGAATCTCTGAGAAGTACGGAGCTGGGTGATTTAAGTGCAATTAACTGCATTACATGTTAGCAGCTTGGAAGTCAGTATTTTTTATAGTCCTTTTTTTCTGTTGATGTGAAAAAATGGCCACTTTTGATTGCATACCCCGGTGAGAGCTTAGGCTTATGGATTTCAGGAAATTGCTTGTATCTGAAGTGTCCCTTAATTGATGCCTGATGCATACCTTAGTGCTTATGTATGAATATAATTGTGTAAGAAACAGGCTGTAAAGAAAACTGCTGCAAGCTCTGCTCATCTGAATGTAGGCAAAAATCTACTCAGCAGGACCTTATTTAATGATGATGCAAGAAAACTGGTGGTGACCAACAGGCAAGCAGCATCAGTCATGACAAATGACTTTTCTACATATGTGGAAAGGGTGATCTTGAAAACTTTGCTGTGGTTGTATTGTTTTGTCCAGCAAATCTATTTTATAGGCAGTTTTACAGACAACTATTTCTTCCCTTTCCCTCCTCCCAGTTTTGATGAAGAGTATTTTTAGGCATATTTTACACTTTGCAGCAGAATACTGCGGTCTTTTCTGAAAGTTCAGATGAATTCTCTTTTGTCAGAGAAACTTAATCATGTATGGGGGTGTCCGCTTTATCATATGTAGATACCGCTTTTGACAACTTGATGCCATTTCTCAGTGCAGTGATTCAAACATCCTCTGAAAAGCAGTGCAGGGGAAAAAAGACCAAACACGACAAGATTGTTCTAGTAACAGACTGAAGTGTTTAAGCGCTGGAAAAAAAAAAGCATGCAGGTCTAAGCATCTTTCCATGTTGCTTAACGCCCAAAAGCAATTTTTTCTTGATGTCTTACTACTTTATGCCTGCATAATAAACAAAATGTATTTTTTCATCATTGGTATCATCTGTAACTGGCTTATAAACAGCTGAAACATCAAACTTGCCCAGCTACCTAATCCTTATGCTTTGTGCTCATGCTTGAATGCATTGAGAGCATTAATTCAATGCAGCTAGCGGTTCCAGAAAGTTTGAAACATGTCTTTAAATAGAATAGTAGCATATTTTAAATACAATATTTAAAGATACATTTAAAAGGTGTACATTATATATTTTTTAATGCTGAAAGAGAAATAAAACTGAAAAGGAAGATTGAGAAATAAAAATATTCACCAGACTATGCCACCTAAAGCCAATTGCATTCTGCATATGCTTGTCTGGTACACATTTTGACCTGAGAGAGATGTTGCAGGCCTCTGTGCAGTCCTTAGAGGAAAAAGCCGCTTGCAGAGCTGATAATTTGTGACTTTTACTGAGTGGTTAAGGATTTAATCTTCTTGGACAACAGATTTCCATTTTTTCTCAAGAAGTAAGCTTTCCCTACCAATGAGTTAGCTTTCATTTTTCAGACATGAAGGCGTGTTTGGGAAAGCGCCTTGGGAAATACAGAGTGCTAGAAACTCTTAATGATCCTGGAACCAAGTAATCAAAAACAAATTCAAATTTCTTTTATTTTTAGTACAAATCGCAAGAACCAGATGTTGCAAGATCAAGAGAAGAACCTAATTTTTAGTGTTTCATAATAATTCTGAAATTATTTGTCTGTGTATGAAATACATCAACATCACCACAGCTGCCCTTCCTGAAGGTGACAGAAAAGAAAAATGTGATAAAGGTCAGACTGTCAGGCAGCCTATTATGAGCAAAACACTTTCCTAGGATAGAGCCTCGCCAAGAGTGGGCTGGTGCCACCTTGACATTACAGCGTCTGTCAAAAGGAAAAACAACTCATGACTCCAGGTAATAACTGAAGGTAGTAAAAACAACTCATTTGCCCTATTTCTTCCATCTCTAGGGGGAAAAATACATCAAGCTACCATGTAGCAATCATACTAAAAAGTTCTGCACAGTTGCCTCAAGCAATTGGTTGAGGTCTTTTACTTTATTATGAAATACACAAAAATAAAAGCTTATCTCTAAGTTTGTGGAAGGAGCCCATGGTAAATATATTTGAATTTATTTGGTTTTATTCAGTGTTGAACGTAGTTATATTTGGAGAAAGAGCAAAAAAAATGGAACAGTAAAGATTCCATGTTTGCCTTTGAGGTAAATTTTTAAAATTTGCTTTTAAAATAGGAATTTTATTTTTCCCTAATTGCAAAAACTCCAGACTCAACCTAAGAGTTTCAGCTTATATTATTGTATTTCTAACACAATTACCAGAAATGCTGACCTACCTAGGACAGAGTGCAAATAGGGTAAGTAAGTGTATTAAAAATGCATTTGAGATAGTGTGGTATTACTGGAGAAGGAAAGAAGACAGCATGACTTTCTAACCAGCTGAATTTTCAAACCTGATAAAAAACCTCATGAGGTGAGGAAGCTTTATCTGGGTAAAGCTGCATGAAAGATTAGCACTCGTTGCAGAAAGTTTTGTTAATATCATTTTGATAGAAAGTGTTTTCCTTGATGTAAGACCTAGCTTTGAAATGAAATATTTTTGACATGACACTGATCGACGATTTTGGCAAAGGTTATATCTGAAATATACCTAAATTTTGGAATTTAAACCTATGATTGAAAAGCTAATAAGAAAATCTGCACAGAAAGCTTGATCTCTGAAAACTGAGAAATTTGGCCTTCAAAGAAGAGAATTCAGCCCTGTCTCACATATCCATTTTCCTGTGATACCCTGTGTGCCACAAACTTACAGGAAACAGAGGAAAACCTACAGCTTCAGAGAACTTGTTCTTTAGAGATGGAAGACTCCAACTGCTCTGTCTCAGGTATCCATTTTGCAACTGATTCCAATAGGATACACTTCTTTAACTACAGTGCTGCAAAAATATTTTATTTATTTGTTCATGCTGCAATATTATTTTTGCCTTAGATGACAATTCTCTTCTGCCCATGCAACTTTTGAGGAGGTTTGTAGCAGTTAGTACATGACAGTGTTTAGTAGCCAATACCCACGCTTTAGTTGGAGTGTTCAGATGCTTGTTATCAAAGGAATGTTGGCTTGATGCTTTCTTGTGTGGTTTTTGTCCTGCATAAAAGAAGTCCTAAAGGTCTAAGGAAAGGTTGACACAGCAGTCCTATTTAGAGCATCAAATGTGCTGATCACTTAAGACTTGACTGCATTGTTTCTTTATTGCCTAAGGTTGTGATGATATTCCCATTGGCAAGAGGGACTGAAAGTGTCTGTCACTGCTAGTCGTAGATATCTAGAAAGCCTGCTGCTAATAGTAAAAAATATCAGAAAATCTTGACTTTTGTTTTCATGGTGTTAGCTTTCCCATCATGGTCTCAAGAGAACTGTAAGGTGCAGGTGTCTTTGTAAAAAGATAGTACCACTTTACTCCTAAGAGAAATTAGTCATAGAAGAAAATCTTAGCTGAGGAAGTAGTACATCCATCCACAAATCCCAGAGTGGTGTTTGAATTAGAAAGTGCCTTAAGGCACTGAGCTTCAAATGCTTGGGTAAAGCATCATACGCATTTCTTGGATGTTAGTCTGAGACCTTGTCAGCTCTTTTAGAAAATACACCACCTGTGTTATGTCAAAAAGATACTGAACTATCTGATAAAATTATAACTGGCATCACCCTTAAACTCGAAAGACCACAAGCTTTACCAACTGGAAGCAAACTGTGGTTCTAATGTTACATCAGACAACCCCCAGGATGGACAGATTGAGGAAGTGAAAAGTCCTTGTTGTCTCTTCAAAAGTGATGATTGTGAAATCTGAGATCAGTTTCATTAATGCATTATCCTGTGGATAGACTAAAGATCTTCACCTATTCATGTACAATCTTGTACAGTCTCTGTTGTTCAAGTCTTGCAAAAATTTTAGTAGGCTTGAACAGTTGTCTTCTGTTTGTATACAGATTAACCTGGGTTTCATTAAGCTGAAAAATAATTTAATAATTTCCAAAAATAGTAACCCTCTGTGCAGTAGAAATGTGTTTGCTGAAACAGATGATGGAAAGTAGAACACACTCCTGTTTTATAATTAAATGTAGCAAATAGCCGGATACCTTTGGTGAGAGTCAGCTATTGTGTTAAATAAACTTGCAATTGAAAGTAGCCAGACACAGGAGGAGTCATACCCTGGTGAGGTTAGATGGCTAAATTATTGAAAAAGAAATGGAAACAAACAAAGATAATTAACTTACAGAATGTATAGGGGTTTTTGTTTATACCAAAATATTTTATTTATACCAAAATATTTTTGTTTATACCAAAAATATTAAGACTGGTGTGATTGAAGTGTTAAAAGAAGAATGTGTTAAAGCCTTAGAAACAGCCAAGCAAGGGGATGGCATGTGTTAATTGCTAAAGAATACTGTATATAGTTTTTCATTCGCATGACTTGAGAGTGTCACAGGTTGACACTGGCTGGATGCCAGGCACCCGTGAAAGCTGCTCACTCACTCCCCTCTGTAGCTGGACAGAGGAGAGAAAATGTAACAAAAGGTTCATGGATTGAGATAAGGACCAGGAGACATGGCTCATCAAATACCATCAGGGCTAAACAGGTTCTAATTAGAGATAAGAGTTGAAAACATTGCTAGCACAATCAGAGCAGGATAATGAGAAGTAAAAAAAGCCCTTAAAAACAGCTTCCCCTCCCCACTGCTTTCTCCTTTCCAAGCTCTACCTCCTGCCCCAGTGGTGCAAGGGGACAGCAAGTGGGGATTATGGTCAATTCATCACCCACGGTTTATCCCACTGCTCAGGGAGAGGAGTCATTCCCGTGCTGCACCGTGGGGTTCCTCTCACAGGAGACAGTTCTCCATGAACTTCTCCAACATGAATCCATCTCACAAGCAACAGCTCTCTGTGACCTGCTGCAGTGTGAGTCCATCCCACGGGCAACAGTCCTCCCAGAACTGCTGCGGCGTGGGTCACTCTTCCGTGGCGTGCAGTCCTTCAAGGAGACTCCACAGGTCTCCCATGGAGTCACAGCCTCCTCTCAGGCATCCACCTGCTCCAGCCTGGGGCTTCTCCATGGGCCGTGGATGGATCTCTGCCCTCTCTCTGGAGCTCTGGGCTGCAGGGGCACAGCTGCCTCACCATGGTCTGCACCAGGGGCTGCAGGGGAATCTCAGTTTCAGTGCCTGGAGCAGCTCCTCCCCCTCCTTCTCCCCTGACCTCGGTGTCTGCAGAGTTGTTCCTCTCACATGTTCTCATTCTGCTCTTCTTTGGCTGGAATTAAAACTGTGCCACCACTTTTGTTTTGATTTCTTCTTAACTATGTTATCACGGAGGCATTATCACCATTTCTAACTGGGCCAGCCTTGGCCAATGGCATGTCTGTCTTTGGAGCTGCCAGGGGTTGGCTCTGCTTGGCATTCCAGCAGCTTCTCAAATAAGCCATCTCTGTGGCCCCTGCACTACCAAAAATCTCTGCTACCAAAAACCAGGCCGTGCAAACCCAGTAGAGATAGCAAGAAGGAAAAACTTGCAGTATTAATTCTGACAGAGACCTGGAGCCATGTGATGCCATGAAGATTTTTGCCTTTTCTTTTATACCCCTGTTACACCTTTTTACAGCTTCTGTATTCTTAGTGCTTTTTGCCTACATTCTTGGACTTGTTTGTTAAGCTAAGAGACTAAACATCTTAGAAGCTTCGTAGTTAGGGATCAGTGTGCCCCAGACCCCAAGGTCCTCTCCAGAACACATTCTGTAAACCAAGATAGAACCATCCAGGGGAAGGTTCCTTGGGGAGGGGGGGCTCACTTGAACCTTTCATTGGGGAATCTTTGATAGATATGCTAATTAGTAAAGCCTATAATGATATACCCAATGTTGGGGGGGACACACGGGAGGAGAGAGACACAGAGACACAGGGAAAGACTCGGTGGGGTACATCTCGATGCATATGACCTGGACGTGTACACCTAAGGATCCTTAAGAATAAATACCAAGGTAAAATCCCTTTTACCCTTCTAACCGTGTATGCCTCTTGATTTTAAGACCAGGAAAAGGCATTAATGAAATATTCATAGAGGAGATGAAAAGAACCACAAGTCTTGGGCATTTTGCTCCAGCACTGTCCATATTAAAGGATGATGTTCAGCACATGCCCCAGTCAGTGTGAAGTAGTCAATCCAAAAGAAATCAACATGTATGAGAGTTGCGTAGACAGCAGTGTTTGTCCTCCATGGTGCACCCAAGTGATTCTGGCCAGCTGGCTTAGGTGTCACAGAGCTGTAGAATCACAGAATGGCTTGAGCTGGAAGGGACATTAAAGATCATCTAGTTCCAACCTGCCTGCCATGGGCAGGGACACTTTCACTGGGCCAGGTTGCTCAGAGCTTCATCCTGCCTGGCTTTGAACACTTCCAAGGATTGGGCATCCACAACTTCTGTGGACAACCTGTTCCAGTGCCTACCACAGTAAAGATTTTCTTCCTAGTGTCTAATCTAAACCTGCTCGCTTTCAGTTTGAAACCATTCCCCCATGTCCTGTCACTGCATGCCCTTGCAAATAGTCCCTTTCCATCTTTCTTGTAAAGCTCCCTTCAGTTATTGAGAGGTTGCAATTAGGTCACCCTGAAGCCTTCTCCTCTCCAAGCTGAACAATTCCAATTGTCTCAGCCTTTCCTCATAGGAGAGGTGCTCCATCCCTCTAATCAACTTCGTGGCCTCCTCTGGACTCACTCCAGCAGTTCCACGTCCTTCCTGTGCTGGAACCCCAGAGCTGGATGCAGTGTTCCAGGTGGGGTCTCACCAGAGCAGAGCAGAGGGGCACAATCCCCTCCCTCCCCTGCTGCCCACGCTGCTTTGGATGCACCCCAGGACACGTTTGGCTCTCTGGGCTGTGAGTGCCCATGGCTGGGTCATGTCCAGCCTCTCATCCACCAGCACCCCCAAGTCCTTCTCCCCAGGGCTGCTCTTGATCTGTTCATCCCCCAGCCAGAAAAAGAGAAACCATAACTTGGCACTTCGTAGAATGCAAATGCATGCACACTGTATTTGAGATAATTTTGTTAAATGAAATTACCTCCCTCTTCTGTAACATCTTGCACTGAATTTTGCTAGACCAAATTCCCACAAATATAGGAGTGAAGTAAAAGCCTTGCCATGACTGATGGCATTTTAGTAGAATGGGTGATGACTGGAGAGCACTTTGCTTTGTGTTCACAAAGGTTACTAAGAAGGAAGTCTGCCAGAGGATCATTTCTTAGGTGGCAATGCTAGCTCTGAAACGGTTTGGTTTTAGTGTCTTTCCTTTATCTTGGGTGGATGATCTAGTGCAACAGCATTGCAGAAAATTTAGGAATGCTGCCTTCTATGCAAAAGTGAAGCATACATCAACAAAAGTTCTAAATATATTAAAAAAAATAAAGCATATGTATGCGTATTGATGGTAGTAATTGCTGGAAGGAGAAGAATGTGAGTACCTGATCAGGTAATGGTTTATGTGGGACAGAGAGTGAAAAGTGGAAGTTGAGATCAATGAGCTTTTGGCTGTACAAAGTTTTTGTACTGTAGACAGTTGAAGGCTGTGGAGGGGATTATATAAAACTGTAAAAATTGGCTAGTGGTGGCACAGCACAGAGTGATCCAAGAGGTGACAAATGCGCTTTCGCAGTCAAAGGACACCATTGGAACTGTAAGACTGTCAGCCTAGAAGCACTCCTACACAAGCTGCTTGTAGCTGCACAAGTTAGTAACTATCAAGTTAGCTGGAAAAGTGCTGCCAATATCTTTTTAGCAAGGAAATAGGAACATAAACTTCCTCTCACTGGAAACTGGGGAAAAAAACTTGATGCATAGAGCTAGATCACAGCAAGATGCAGGCTGCCAAGTCTGACTCAGGGGAAGATGGAGCTGCAGAGCATCCTTTGGCTGGAGGAGGGTATGTGTCAGTCACTGATACAAGAGCCTGAAAATGTAATGTAAAAATAGGCATTTCTCAGTAGGTGAGTACTTTTGCAAGTATTGAAGGAGAACTTGAATGAGATGAGCTCTGTGGTGCACTGTGATGGCTAGAAAAATCTAAGTAATCCCTGGACGCTTGTGGGGATGACCACAACCCACCTAGAGTTATCTTGAGTTAACTTCAATGCTTGACAGGAAGTCTGTGTGTGCCGACAGAAACTTGGGATTTTATTTGGAAGCTGGCTCTGGACTTCTGTTTTTGTTTACACTGGTTGTTCAGGGGATTTACTCTGAGTTACATCTAGCTTGATCCCCTATGCCAAAAGTCTCCACCACACAGGTAGTTTGGAGATAGCTAAAGATGAAATGCTTAAAGGCTGACTGGACTTCCTTGTTGACAGAGAGACTTATTGTATTGCCCAAGGCATTTGTACAGTGTACAGGAACACCATCCTGTGAAAGCAAACTGTTCTGTAGGGTCAGTTAAGGGAAGGGCTTCAAAACTGGTGTGGAATCAGCCCAAAGGGAACAAATTTTCTTTTGACTTTTGTAACCCCTCTTTCAGACTAAAAGGTGAAATCTGCCTTCTCTCCACTTTTTAAAGACATCTTCTAAATTAGATCTTCCATCATAGGTAGTGGGTAATTTTAAAGGATTCTGAGTAAGGCCTCTTTGGTAGCTCTCTGCCTTTGTTGACAGATCTGTTCCTCTAGGGATAGTTCTCACTTGAATTTTAATGGCAGCTCAATTTTCCAGACAACTGTGGGCTTGGCCCTCAGACTCAGTATCTCAGATCACACCTCAGAATTATCCCGGCTCTCAGAATCATTTGCAAAGCTGCCTGCTAAGCTTGTATTCATCCATGAGCAGTCCTGCTGAAGCCAGAATAAAATTAAATGGGCACGTAAATCTTTGCAGAATGATGTCCTGAGACTGGAAGGACCTTGAACAGATTCGTTTTAGGATATGTTTGCCCAGTCCTTTACAGGCAAAACCAGATTGGTCCTGCAGGTGCACACTGCCAGGATGAGCATGCTGTGTTCTCTTTCTGAACTGTGTCGGCCCCGTAACCACAGCCAGCTCAGAAATGAAATCCACACAATAGATCTGTCTGCAGAGCAGGATGAATTAACACAGGTTTCTTGCAAGGGGATGATTGTTCCCAATTCTGATCCAAGGGTGAAAAGTGTGATTTTAAAAATGCCTGCAAGCTGGCATAGATATAACCTTTAATGTATTAAGACCATCAATGACTTAATAAGAACTCTTTGGTGATAACTGTTTACACCATCATAGGCTTGCCTTAAATTTCTTTTATATTTAATAAAACTTCATTTTTTCTTATGCTAGTCTGAAAGAAATGTCTGCTTCCAGAATGTGTATTCTGCTCTATGAACTTTACATGCTGACACACAAGTGCTGACTGACTTAAGTTTTGCAAAAGTAATGTAGCTAGTCAAGCTATCTATAGGAACAGTTAAGTGTGTATGTTTCTGCAGGACTTGACATTTATGTGAGGATCCATTCTTTCTCTCTTCCTTTTCTGTCTTACTGTGTATTTTGCATTACTTGGTGTTCATGTCCCTTTATAGCTTCACAAAACAGCTTGTTTGAAGCTAGACCTTAGATTACAGAGAGAATTCAGGAAGATGCATCATTAATACTGTAAGTGTAATGATTATATATGCACAACTGGTTATAAATGCAGGCTCCTCAATTTTCTTTGTCTCTTTTGTATCCATTCCATGTTTGTTTTCCTGATGTCTGGGCCTTTGTGAGAGTTCACTTCTAATGAGTAAATAGTCTTTAGCAGCAACAATTGTAAAAAAACCAACATATTCAGGTGTTGGAAGATACAGCTCAGAGATGACATAGTGATGTTAAACAACAATTATGAAGATATAGTTACCTGCATCGCTGGTACCAGTGCTGTTATAAACTTAAAATTTTCATGTACTTTTCAACTGGAAAACTAAACATAAATGAAGGACTAGCATATTCATGAACTAAATGTTACCTTCATGCAGAATTTTATGTTCTGATAGCTAAGGTACTGAAATATGTTTGCAATTTATTTGTCATCTTCTTAAGCTACAACTATAAAAGATTTTATTACATTTCAAAAATATTTAAACTGTGCTAGAATTGAGTTATTGTGCTCTGAAGACAAGTGACCACTAGCTGGCAATGTTATACAGCTCTTCCTGTTGCAGATTCATTGCATAATACATCATGGTTTGACTCAAGACCTTTAATTTTAAAAATAGAAAAAGAAATTGGATTTCAGTAGGGCTGGGCACTTCTGAATATTTCACTGCTCAGGCTCCAGTGCAGATTAGCAAGAAAATAGGAAGGGCAGTGGGCAGAAATAGTTTCTAAAGTAATAACCTTTGCTTATAGGATTTCTTTTGTTTTTTCCAATTCTGTGGTTTTAGTTTTAATTTTGATTTTAAACATCTTTTACTTACCTCAGACCATCCAGGGTGTTGAAAATGAAGCTTATATAATGATCTGCAAATAGCCTGGACTGTGCTATCAGCTCTTTGAAACTCCAGTGTTAAGATGTCCTTCATTGCACTTATTTCAAGTGCTTTTCTCACACATTCAAACGTCTTAAAGCTGTATTATTTCCTGCCTATCAACTATACTTTGCTTCCTAAGGCATAATTCCATGTCTCCTTCAACTATTAATCAAGGGAGACAAACAATTAAAACTACTCAAGAATTCAGGGTATTGAGGATGGCTACTAATGGCAGAACAAGTTAACTACATTTCTATGCTCATGCACCAGATGCACCAACTGCTATTACTTACTGTACTCCTTTATTGCTACCAGATCTCTTACTTGCAAGTAGGTGAAGACTCACACATTTATGAAACTCAGTGGTCAGAATCTATTATTTCCTAGTACGAAAAAAAAGTAAGTGAATGGAGCCCTTAGACAAATCAATTTTTAAAAAATGTTCTCAGTATTTTGCACTGTACAGTAATATATTTTATCCTGGAAAAGGCCAGTCTGGGGAACAGAAAGGTGACCTAAACCCCTGCTTTCAAGTCTGAAAGGATTATGGAAGAGAAATCATGCTCATGACAGAAATTAGTTCCTGTACTTTTATTACATGAAGAGTTTTGATATTCTTCTAAGATTTTTGGAAACATGTTGTTTGCCATTTATTCAGTTAGCAAATAGTCTTGTGTATATTCAGGCCTTGTGTTCACTTTTCTTACTCTAGTCAAAGCTGTCATTTGGTAGCTTCAGAAATAAGCAAAGAAAAAATCCCTGGTGAAAACAAAACTGATAAAGGGAAAGGAAATAATCATTTAAGCAGAGCCATTTGGAAGGCAGATGTGCAGAATGAGGATGTCTTGAAGTCAGCGTCAGCATGGAGTAAGTTCAGCACAGAGAGCCAGTCATTCCATAGAGAGCAATTCTTCGCTGGTTCGAAGTGGTGGCCCAGCACCCTTTAAATACAGGGGGAAATCTGGGCCATGGCGACTGAAGTCAGCTACTAAAGGACTCCTCTCCCTGTGAATATTCCCCTGCTTTGAGAAAATTGCTGCCTTTAGAGGGAATAGGTATGTGAAAAGCACAACTGTACATTAGACATAGCAAGCTTTTATCTGAAAATAAAAAGTGGCTTCCGGCCAGCAATTTGCCTTGTGGAGTTTGGCTACAATTGGGATGCTAGCAAGAAGGCTGAGGTTTTGGTATTTAATTACTTCTATATTTCTTGGGTTTTCATGCTATTGATGCCTGCCAACCAGTCTTTAATATGAAAACTCTTTCAATCATGGACTCTCTCTGTTCTTTTATCTTTTATCTGAATCATGCCTTCTCTCTTAGGAGAAACTGTTCCCTTTAGAAAGGTTAATGAAATGTTTACTTCAGGAAATTGTTAAGTCAGTAGATGTCTTTCCATGCTGGATAAATTTTCAGGTAGTGCTCACTGAGAAACAAAGGGAGCAAGCTGGAGCTCCAATTGTGAAAAGTGCGCTTTTCTTCCTGCATAGGCATTCATTAAGGAGGGAAGCTTTTTAGTGCAGGGATAGAAAAGCTTTCTTACTAATAAAATATTACTCTATTTTCTAATATTTAAAATGGGATTAATTTATAGTAATTAAAAAAGGTTTTTCTGACACCAGGATACCTGAGATAAAAATCTTCTCCATTTCTAGATGCTGGGATTTGTTTTTATTTTTTTTCTGAGTATGTCTAAAAAATCATGCTAATGATCTCAAACTGTAGCAACACTTAAAACTGAGACACATACTCCAGGTTTTTTGAAGTTAAAACAGTCTGATCTCATGGAACAGACCACAGAAGAGATCAAGCCTAAACAACATAGTGCTAAATTACACTCTTAAAAGTGGTGTGCTGGGCAAAAATTGCTATTACAGTCTAGAGGAGTTTTATATCATCAGGAAATGGCAAATCTAGTCATCCTTTGATACCCAATACTTTCTAACTTATTTCCTTTCAGATCACTGTAGCTGCAAAAAAGATTACTAATGCTGAATTAGTATGTTGAATTTCTATTTCTCCTCCTCTGCCATGCCCATAAGGCAGCACCTTTTCTGAAATTGTGGCACGGGAGATAATCAGGGAGGTCACTAGAAGATTTTGTTTTGATAGGTTCCTGAAAGAATGAAGAGTTTGCCAGAAGTATCTGAGCAAAGATGACATGCTCAATTTTAGCGAAGAGCTGGGCCAAAAGGCACAACAAAATAGGTGGAATTATGATGATTAAGTGTTGAATGCTGTTGCATTTATTAATAACAAATGCCCATTACTGTTTTGACACCAATTGTAGTTCTCCACTCTTTTTTGTTCATCTGGGTTTCTTAAAAAAAAAAAAAGAGGGGAAGTGTGGCAATAGGGATCTTTTAATTTAAAAATTACCAAAATTGCAGAGAGAGGATGTCCTCTGTAGATACTGTTCTCAAAGAAGCCCACATTATAGTATAGCTCTATTTCTAGTATAGCTCTATAATATTCTGGATTCAGTCAGGGGTTTTTTAAGTGTAACTATTTATTATTATTATTATTATTATTATTATTATTATTACTGATAATGATGTTCATTGTAGACATTGTCTTGGAAAGGCCAGCAAATGGAATAGAAACAAGAAAGGGTGTTTATTTCTGAACCTCTAACCCTTTTTATCTTGTTTACTACAACAAGGATTTAGACAGATGCAAAAATGGTGTTGAATACTAGCTATCTGGATTTTAGTGTGTTGTGCAGCTATTTAACTTGGTGGAAGACTCTTTTCTAACAGGAGCCATGCCATTTGCACATCTGCTTTATTCAAATACAGACCACCTCAATTGTAGGCATAAGTTATGTAAGCAAACTCGTTCCAATGTACAAAATTATGTTAGTGGTTGTCATTTCTGTGAAATGTAACTGGTTCAGATGGTCTTACCATTCTCACACTCTGCTTGGCTACACTTAACAGTTTCTGAGTAGATTTTGGTATAATCAAGTCTTATTTAAAAAGTTTCCTTTGCCTCTCCTCTGCAGTTAAACTGTTTGCTGTACCTGGTACAGAAATAAGATTTTTCTTCTTGTTCTGTTTTGAACATTAAAACATGAGAATTAGAAAATGTAATTTTCTTGGCTTGAGGCAGAAAACTTACCAGCTAATAAATTATTGGAAATTTTTAATGATGTCTTCAGATATGACTACCTAGTTTCTATTTAATTTATTTTCAGTCTGTTCAACATCTCAAATTACATAATACTTCCTCTGTGCTTTTGCATTTCTAAGGATTGTTTTGTTTCTCACTTGCAGCTGAACACACATGCAATACAGCAGATTTTGTTCATTACTATTACAGTGCATCAGACTATCTTATAAAGGTTGTGAGTGATATCATGTCAGTAATAGAGATGTTTTGAGAATAGCTGATTCATTCTTTTCTTTGTAAGAGTAATTCCACAAAACCCCCAAAAAACTTCAACCCCTTCCCCTCCAAAAAAACCCTGGGAGTCCAAAGTACTGGGATTTTTTTAATTTTTTTCTTGTCCCATTATCTTTTCACTGTTATCTGTGATATTTGAAAATGAACAAGTTTTATCAGCTAGAGTGTAAACCACCATTTTAATACTGCCCATGACGTACAATTTATCCTGATTCTGCATCTTATTAGTACTGACAACTTTGATTGTATTTCCCTAACTATTTGAACTAAACTGTAGAGTATATCAGAGATATATAAAAAGAAAACTAGAAGATAGGCTGCTTTTGTATTTAGCTCTAGACAGCTTTTTTCAGAATCTTGGATCGTTTTTAAATGTGCAAAATTCAAAATAGGAGTTGCTAAGTCTGAGAAAATTCAGAGAAGAGCCAAGAAAGGGAGGAATTTGCTGTAAGTTAAGAGACTCCAGGAAATATTTGGCTGGTGAAAGAGAAAGAAAAGGAATTGTGATTTACAGGCATCTGAGAAGGGACAGATGTCATCTAAGAAATATGTGAGAAGCAGAGATTGAAGTCATAAAAGAAGACCCAAGATTTGGGAGTTGAAACTAGATGTATTCAGATTTAAAATGAAGACTGTCACCAATGGCAATAAAGTCCCGGAACAGCATAGTAGCTGGTACAATGTATTTTCTATTCATTTTGTTCGAGATTTAGGGTTTTTTTGATGTTCTTTAATTAAAGTGAGCCCTTAGGTACACGTCCTGTGCTGTGGTATAGAAGGTAGGAGCATAGCAGTAACTTCCAGTAGTTCCTTCTGCCCTTCTACTCTTAAATTTCTCATGAATAAAACCACTACTCTACTCTTCTGAGATAGATTTAATATACCATTATCTTCTGATTTTTTTTTTTTTTTGCTATAATACTCTCTATTAGAGCTAAATTTTAAAGGACTGGTATTGATTGCACTTTCAAAAATACATTTCCACGTAGTGTCATATACAGGATGAAGAAGAGAGCTTATCATCTGAGCTGTGTGGACAGGATGTATTTTACTGAGCTGTGCAATCTTTTTAGCACAGCTTAATTAAAATGTCTGTGTCAGCAGATTGAGAGTGTGGAGTGCACACCACATGAGCCCAGGTGAACCTATCTCATTATTAAATGTAAGGATCAGGGTTTTCAGCACCTTTCGTGTTGTCACGGCTAAGTTACGATGCAGGAACGAGCACAGACCTGCAGTGTGCAGGAACAACTTCTCTTGAAGCTGTGTCCACGTAGTGTTTGGGGAACAGGGGAAGCACCAGACAACATAGTCTCCCTTAGCTAACATTTGGCTTGACCGATGGGTCCTGTGTGAGAGATGACAGTAGCTTCTAAGAGAAGGAGTTTTTCTTCTGTGGCCTCCCTCAAGGGTAGAAAATTGCTGAATTCATAAGATCCTTTGCATTGATTGAAGTCTGGTTCCTGGGTTGGATTCTGTGGCAAAGGCATCCTATTTTAGGGGCTGGTATCCCTGTATAACACAAACCCAAATTTAATAAAACATTAGTATATTCATAGCTTTTCTGTTGTGACATGCTATATCTGAGGAGCTGGGCTTCCTGACAGTCCTGAGGTAAAATTCTGAAAGAACAAATGGTGGGATGAGGTCTCAAAATTTTTTCACATAGGGAAGGTAAAGATGCAAGTATACATTAATAAGGATGGAAACCCCCCCTTTTTCTCCTCTGGAAATGCTGACTTTTGAAGGCCTGGAAGGCCTTTGTTTATTTCATATTTATTAGTTGCTTGCACTTGTATTGCTGCTTAAAATTTATTTGCTGAACTTATTGAAATGATCAAAAGTAAATTAATTTATTACTGAAAGTAGTTTATTGTTGTCAGTGGTAAAAGAGTTTTTTGTTTGTTTGTTTGCTTTTTTTTTGGTTTGTATTTTTCTTGCACTATTGCTCTGCCAAGGATTTCCTGTAATTAGTTAAGGGTTATTGTGGAAATCGAATTTTCAGAAGCACTTGTTTTAAATTATATTCTTTTTGTGGAAGTCAGTGGTGCTGACAGAATTGATTTATTTGGGAGCAGCTGAGGAGATATTCTGTATTTTTCATAATCCCAATTATGTTTGTAATTGCAAAACCCTGGAAGATGTGAAATTGGTGCTTACAAAATACCTTTAACACTCCATGGCTTGTTTTTGAAAGCTGGCTCTTTACTTTGCCTGAAAAATTCAGGCAAGCATTCACATTTGAAATCAAATACCAGAGGTCATACCTATTTGCCTAAATATTTACTTAAGTGTAACATTTCATGCAAACAGTATTTATTGACCTCTTGAACCCTCAGAATCATTAACTTGAGTGAAGGTGTGAATATTTTAGGACTCCTGCCTGTCAGTGTACATCTTTATCTGTTCCAGATGAAAGTTTTATATTGTTCCTTCTAATGCAAGAGATGTAGTAAAATGAGAGCAATGTGGAATTCATCTTGAAATAAAATTTTTCATAGCTTTGTAAGTATTGATGCATTTTAGTTTTTATTGTAGCTATGAATAATTCTCTGATTTTGCAAAGCAAAAGTAGTAATGGTATTTATTTTAGTTAGAGGGAAAAATAATTCCTTACCTATAGTGCACTATTTTTTTGGTATTTCTACTGGAAGATAGCTCTTAAAACTGTCACATTCACCACATTCATCCCTCCTGAGATTTCTGTGAAATCAGGACTGAATTTGATCATAGTGATGTGAATTTTAAGACAAAATATAGAGAATGACCTGTCCCTTTGGCCCTTGTAATTTTTTCATGTAGATAGGAGTAATATCCCCTTCTTCCTTCTAGTGACGAAAGATTTTTCTGTTGTGTTTAGAAATTGTGTTCAATAATACACGGGGTAGTTTTTCTGGTAGTATTTTCAAGACATTTGTGAGATATTTTTGTTGATCTTTAGGATCACAGAAGCTGCAAAATAGCTCTTTTTGTCTACATTAAGGTCTGCTCTGTTCATCCTGAGTATCATCAAAGATTAGGAGACTTAATTATTCTTTGTGCTTCTATGCTCAACCTGGGATCTTTAAAATAACATGAGACAAATTAACTGAAATGATAATAAAATTAATGGATATTTTCTCACATTGCTAATAGTAGTGCTAATAGTAAAACCTGTATTTATCATAGTTATTATTTTAGATGACTATGTTATCATAAAATTATAAACAGCCACTGATATAAACTCCTAATACAAAGCATGTAAATATTTTTCCATCTGTTTTCCAAGTTAGATTTTTTTCTACAATGTGCTCTTTGTATGTTATTAACTTAACTACGCAATTAAACAAAGCAGAGAAAATAACTCTAACTCTTGCTGCCTGCATATAGAGAGTGGTAATTTGACTGACAGTAAGAATGACATTGGGATGTTTGAGATTTTTCCAGGCCCAAACATACTGTCTTCCAAAATGACCAGTGCACTACACATAGTCCTTTAGAAGCTTTTCAAACTGTACTTCTTTACTGCCTGTTTTATTCTTGAACAAGAGATAATACACCTGGGAATAAATATCCCACCAAACCATCAACCTACAGTATTTTCCAGACTGCAGTGTTTTTTTGTATTGATTGCATCCGATTTCTAGAGGAATAAGCTTTTACTCTAACTGCGAGAAACAACAAAACTGGTGTTTTTCTTTCTGCTTTGAGTGAGTTTGATGGTATTTTTCTGAGAACACATACAAATCTAGAGAGAGATTTTTTGGTTTTTTTCCCCAGAAGATAAGAATCCTGTCTTTCTAACAATTTAAGCCAAAAGTGAATTTTGATTAGTGTGCTCCTGGAGGGCCATGAGTTTTGAAAGCAGTTGGAGCTAGTTTGAGAAGTGATTAAGAAAAACCTTGCATTTTGGGCTTGATCTAGTTGCTCCCTCTGGAACAACTGGCATCGGCAAGATCCAGTGCTTTCCTCAGCGATGGTATTGTAAGTGGCCAGCTTCCCCAGCAGCACCTGTTATAAACGAGGCTTGGACTTTTCTGGGTGGAATAAAAGTCTGCTCGTTTATTAAAAAGAAAACCAGGAGCAGAGACTCGAGGTAAGCCCAAGTCCCACTCAACAACCCAGAAAAACAAACTGTGTGATGCACAGAGTATTCCCTTGGACTCAGGTTCCTCAGGAAGACCCCGAGGCTGAGCCCCGGAGCAGTTCTTATAGTCTCTCTTGATGCTGTGATTGGTGCAGCTCAGATCCTCCCTCTGATGGCTCGTTTCTAGGGTCCTCATTGGTGTTCAATTCTGTCAGTCTCTGGGGCATCGAGTGATTGGTTTGCCCCTTAACCAATAATCCTTCAAAGTGTTTACATCATGAATATTGGGTTGTCTTAAGAACATTCTAAAACATTCTCCTCCTTTCTATATTATTATTTCTCGATTACTTTCCCCCATTGGTGTCTCCATCTAGTGGGCACATGGCAACATTACACCCGTACAATCACAATAACAATTAACTCATTAACTACATACCCCCACTCCTCTAACAAGCAACTTTTAACTTCTTCTCAACCAAAAAAAACCCTTTTAACCATTTATTACAGCATCCATCCCACTGTTGCCTTCTATGGCCATAATGGCTGCCAGATATATGTAAGGGATATATCGGGATCACTTAGCTCTCTGGAGAGACCTACTCCAAGCAGCTATTGACTGTGTTGGCAGAGCCTGCTTTCTTATCCGTAATGTGTGTATGAATACTTTGCATGAATTCCAGTTCTGGCAGCTAAGGAAGACCGTAAGAAAAGCAGTCAGCATTTATCTCTCATCAGAAGAAAAAATAGGAGATCAGCCTTAATTATTAACACTCCTATTAGTAAGAAAATTGGGATGATTTCTATAATTAGTGTTTTAACTTTAATCATTAGGAAATACACATTTTAATTTTTTTTTTCCCATTGTGAATTTCCTTAGGCACACTGTTGTTGAATACTTCCCTTTATTTGGAAATACCATTGGTTCTCATGGTTTGGTCTCACATCACCTTTGTGGAAGACTTTCAACCTGATACACTGGAACTGGGTTTTGATGAGATCACAGCAATTACAGAAAGGGTCAAGTTGGAACGGACCACAGTGGGTCATCTGGTCCAACATCCCTGCTCAAGCAGAGTCATTCCAGAGCACATGGCACAGGATTGTGTTCAGACTGTCCTTGAAAAACTCCAGTGAAGGAGACTCCACAACCTCTCTGGGCAGTCTTTTCCAGTGCTTGGTCACATGCACAATAATGCTCTTCCTTGTTTTCACATGGAACTTCCTGTGCATCAGTTACTGCCCATTGTCTTTTGTGCTATTGCTCAGCACCACCTAGCAGAGCCTGGCTCCATCCTCTGACACCCATCCCTCAGATACTGAAAGGCATTGCTTAGGGCCCCTCTCAGTTGTCTTTTCTGGAGGCTGAACAGGCCCAGCTCTCTCAAGCTTTCCTCATAAGAGAGATGCTCCCTAGTCTGATAATTATCCTCACAGCCTGGCACTGGACCACTCCAGAAGCTCCATGTCTCTCTTGTACTGAGGAGACTATAACTGGAGTACAACAGCTCTCCAGATGTTCCCCACCAGGGCTGAGTAGAGAGTCAGGATCACCTGTCTTGACCTGCTGGCAATGATCTTCCTAATGCACCCCAGGACACCATTGGCCTTCTTGGCCCCCAGGACACACTGCTGGCTCACGGACAGCTTGTTGTCCACCAGGATCCCCAGGGCCCTCTCTGCAGAGTGGCTTCCCAGCAGATCAACCTGCAGCCTGTGCTGGGGCCCTGGGGTTATTTCTTCCCAGGTGCAGGACCCTGCACCTTTGTTGAATTTCAGATAATTCTTCTCTGCCTATCTCCCTACTCTGCCAAGGTGCCTCTGAAGGGCTGCACAGCCCTCCAGGGTATCGGCCACTCCTCTCAGCTTTGTGTCGTCAGGGAACTTGCTGAGATGATACTCTGTCCCTTCATCCAAGTCACTGATGAACAAGTAAACAATGCTGGACCCACTACGGGACCTTGGGGGATACCACTAGTGACAGACATCCAACTAGATCCTGAGCCACTATTTACAACCCTCTGTGATCTGCCATGTACCTCACTGTCCACTCACCCAGGCCACACTTCCTGAGAGTACCTATGAGGGTGTTGTGAGAGACTGTGTCGAAAGCCTTGCTGAAGTCAAGGTAGACAATATCCATGGTGCTCTCCACACACACATCCACCCAGCTAGTTTTTTCATCTAGAAGGCAATCAGATTGGTCAAGCACGATTTACCTTTGGTGAATCCATGCTAACTGCTCCTGATCACCTTCTTGTCATCCATGTGGATAGAGATGGCCTCCAGAATGAGGTGTTCTACCTCCTTTCCAGGACTGAAGTGAGGCTGGTAGTTCCTGTGGCTTCTTCTTGCCATTTTTGAAGACTGGGGTGCCATTTACTTTCTTCTAGTCCTCAGGCACCTCTCCTGGTTGCCACAACCTTTCAAAGATGATTGTGAGTGGCCTTCCTACGGTGTTCATTAGCTCTCTCAGCACTTGGGGATGCATCCCTTTAGGGCCCATGGACTTGTGGATATCAAGTTTGCTAGGGTGTTCTCTAAACCAGTTTTCCTTGACCAAAGGAAAGTCTTCCTTCCAGCACTCCTTTATCCAGGTCTCCTCTGTCAGAGATTGCTGAGGGCTGGTTTTGTCAGTGAAGACCAATGCAAAGATTCAGTAACCCTGTCTTCTCTGTGTCCTTTGTTATCAGGGTTCCCACTCCATTTAATGATCAGTCCACATTACATGTTGTTGATGTATTTGAAGAAGCCTTTCTTGTTGTCCTTTACATCCTTGGCTAGCTTAAATTCCAGATTCCTCATCTCATTTCCACTTACTTTGCAACTTCCCTATATTCATTCCAAGTGGCCTGAGTGCTTCCATCTCTTGTGTATTTCCTGCTTAATGCTTGAGTAGTGACTGGAGTTCCTTGTTCATCCACACAGCTCTCTTGTCCCATTTGCCCCATTTTCTTACTTGTGCAATCAAGAATGAAATGTCTTTCTTACCTCAGTTTCTTTTCTTTTTACAGTCAGAATCACCCATAGGGTATGGAAACAGACATTTTTCAGCCAAAACAGCTTTCTAGAATCTGCCTTGAAACAGCCTTAAGAAAACTGGAGCCTGAAAAGTTAAATGCAGGAATTTGAATCCTGAGGAGGAAAAAATAGGAGAATATTTTCCACACATTAATTTTTTATGTCTGTTTTCTGGCAAAAATAATGGTCAACTGGAATTCACAGTTTTATTGGAAAATACAAAATCACAGGGACCCCTAGTGGATGACGAACTTTTTCTGGCCTTTTATGACAACACATTTCATAGTCCCTTGAAAATATCTTTTCATTTTGGGAATATTCTGGTGTTCACAGACTTGGTTTACACTTGTATTCATAGTGTAAATTCCAGTATCATCACACATTTGCTCCTCATGTCTGTTTTGAGCTGTTTGATGTCTGCTAAATCTCCCTCTCCTGGCTCTCAGATTTTCTTCTTAGAATTTCCAGTTTTATTTAAAGGTGGCATTATAGTTGCAAAAGTTACTAAATTTAGAGCTTGAAGAAAACTTGAGGGAATGAGCATGGACTAATTCTAAGGAAATCATCTGCACTTCAGCAGTGTGTGTAAAAGGTTTAGATAATTAACTTGTTTTTAAGGTTTTGGCCCTAATCGGGAAAAGAACTGTAGGAATCCCTTTTTGCTTCTTCTTTAGGGCTATGGGTCTCTAATACCACACGGACTGTTATTTCTTAGCATGACTTTTCAAAATCACTGTGAAATACCTTATATAAGTTTCTCTCTAAGTGAAAAGCTTCATATAGTTATCTTTCATAAGGGAATAGAGACTCATTCCCAGACAACTCTTCCATATTTCTTTAGCTCTTGAAGAAGAAGCAATCAGCAATACCTAAGTATATCTGCAAGAAACTGGAGGGAGAAAAGGCTCCACATTTTTGACCCCATCTTTTAAGCGGAAAATAGAAAGATGGAATTGCTTTAAAGGAATCAGAGGATACCTTGCTGGATATCTCAGAGTCTCTTTTTCCTCCAGTATTGTGTCTTGTTGTCAAGTCTTGCTCCCATCATGCATCTTAGACACCTTTGTAAGGTACAGCTTAATGAAAGTGCAAGTTGGTTAGGGGTATTTTTGACAAAATGTATTTTCATGGGACTTTACCAGGTGTGACTAAACTTTCTGAAGGAAAGTTCAGTCAACTGGATGTAGTTCCATATTAAAATCACAAAAAAAGAGGAAACAGTACTCACTTCATATGCAGCACTCAAGTTCAAATCTCACCTCATTTAAATAACTATCTGTAGAAAGTGAAATGCTTCTAATGAGAAAGTATTAAACTCACTCCAGGATAGAGAGTATGTGAGACAACTTGAAGGTGCCGTGGTTTAGCCCCAGCCAGCAACCCAGCCCCATGCTGCTACTCACTCACTCCCACACAGCAATTTTGGGGAGAGAATCAGAAGGGTACAGGGCAGAAAACTCATGGGTTGAGATAAAAACACTTAAATAGGGGAAGTAAAAGCTGTGCACACAACCAAAGCAAAACAGGGAATTAATTCCCTGCTTCCCATGGGCTGGGAAGTGTTCATCCATCTCCAGGAGAGCAGGGCCCAATCATACATAATGGTTGCTTGGGAAGACAAACACCATCACACCAAATGTCCTTCCCGTTCTCCTTCTTCCCCCACTTCATATCCTGAGCACGATGCCATACGGCCTGGAATATCCCTTTGGTCAGTTGGGGTCACCTGTCCTGGCTGTGTCTCCTTCCAACCTCCTCTGCACCCCAACTTCCTTGCCAGCATGGCAGTGTGAAAAGCAGCAAAGGCCTTGGCTCTGTGCAAGCCCTGCTCACCAATAACAAATCATCTTTATATTATCAACCCTGTGTTCAACACAAATCCAAAACAGCCCCACGCTAGCCACTCTGCAGAGAATTAACTCTACCCCAGCTGAAGCCAACACAGAAGACCAAACTTAAATGGGAGTAGCCTAAAAGCCACGATTACTCTGGCTGCTGGGATGTGGGATGTTCTTGTTCTTTTTTGAGAAAAGGTTAGAAAGGTCTGTTTATTTTGCTGCTGGACAGAGCAGAAAAACTTTTGAGTTCAAATCTCACAGTTCAGAATGGGTAGATGAATGGTTATCAGGGAAATGTTTGCCTAGAAATTTGCTCGGTATATTTGGAATTTGTAAAAATGGTCTATTCCCTGTGTAAGAAATGAAGCCTGTATCACACTGTACAACAAAAATACCAGTGCACTTGGGGGAACTGAAACATTTGAGCAGTTTTCTTCACTCAGATAGACCTGTAGATACTTGCAGGACAACTGCAGATATAGCCTGCCATTCTTCCATGATTTGTAAATGAATCTGTGATCTTCAGTCTTCAGGCACATTGAGTTTCAAAACAGTTCTCAGCTTCCATTATTCAGTACTTGAACATTAGTGATCTGTTAGCAATGTTCTACTCATATTTCATTTTGGGATTTTGCTCCTTCTGGCCATTAGACTACCAAGATAACTGGTTATGCAGTCAAGTATTTGGTATGCACTGAGTCCACCTGTTTTGCTCAGACATAGTTTTATTCCTTCGTATCATTGCACATGGAACAGTCTCATTGAGCAGCTGACTGCTGCATCTCTTACATCTCATCTCACTATGTTCACCCTACATATTATCTTGCTTGGGTTTTATTTCTTGTGCTGTGCTGAACCTTAGCAGAAATGCATACTGCAGAATATGTTGGCACTGTGCGGTCTAAACCCACTTTTTCATGTGCCTGAAACCCACAAGCAGAGGTCACAGCTCCTCAGACTTTTACCTGTGGAGCAGAGTTTGTGGCTGCAGCTCACAGCACAAATACTGACAGGTGGCATCAGAACTCCTCCTGGATTATTTCCTATTACTTCAACATCTGGAGAGGCAGAAGTGCAGAAGAAACTAATATGGAGCTAATACAGCCTTAAAAGCTTATAAATTAAATTATTTTTTGTAACCTGTGTTTTCAGAGCTGCATACTATCCCTGGGGTTTGTACTCTGAGCCAAAGTTATGCACATACAAATAATGTATTTACTTTCTGCATATAAAAGCATGTGTATGGAACAAGTTTGAAAATCTGGAGTGGTTGAAACTGAGTGGAATTGTTTTGAATAATTAAGATTATTTTATTTCCAGCGAATTCACAACTATCATTCCTTGGGAGACTTGCCACTGTGAATGGAAATACAAATTATTCTCTAAACTCCAATGTTGAGATGAAGCATTGAAAAGACTGACTCATCAGTGTGAAAGCAATTCAGACCAATAAATCTGGGATTTCTCTAGCCAATATAAAGCAATAAACTGGTCCTACAAAACATTCCAAACCACTTTTTTTTTTTCTCCAAGACTGAAGCACTTTCATACTACCCCAGGGAAAGTATATCATCTTCTACAAAACCTAGACAGTAAAGATTTTTTTTTACTCTGTAAAATCTTGAAATCTGGGATTATAGACAGTTTACACTGAAATAAAACCTTAGTCCTCCAAAATTTCTTTTTCTGCAGAAAAACAGAAGAAAAGATGTCTGAAAGAGAGGACTAATGTAGCTTATGAGAAACCCAGGTGTTACCCTGCTCTTCTTGACCAAGGCCAGGAATTCATACCCTGTCCTGCCAAGTCCAGGTAGATGCTCTGACCAGTTGCCTGTTCCGGACCCAGGAGCTACTGCTCTGATTACTCAATCCATCTTGCATCTAAGAGAGGTATTTTGGTCCGCAACATCCATTTGTATTTCCTCAAGAAAAACAGCAAAAACATTCCCAAACAGATCCATATTTGACTGTGTTTCTGTTTTGGCAAAGAACTTACCACGTGTACAAAATTTAAACCTCATCAGACCTGGAGTTCTACAGTTCATGAGGAATGTTATACTGTCATATGTAATACAGGTACTGCAGAATGTATTGCAGATATTTCACCAACAATACAGTTTAGATTATACACTAAGCAATTTGGAATCTTGTAGCATCTGGGTTGGTAATGCTCTGACAGCTCATTCTGAGAAAAATATGATAATTGCTTTTTGGCTTTGGAGACTTCAGCTACCAAAGTTTCATTCTGTAATTTGTTAGCTGACATGGTAAAGGAGTAAAGACCTGTTTGTCATTACGACAGCAAGTGGGTTTAGTACTGTCATGGAGGAAATGGCTGCCAGAGGGTGGGCAGAAGAGTGCAGAGCTGCCAAGTCAATGGCCTGCCATTGTCATCTGAAGACTGGGTGGGTGCTGGATGCCTGACAAAGGCTTGTTGCTCCTGACCACACTGCTGCTAGCAGTGTTGTTTTTTTGTAGTTAGAAGTCTGGCTGTTTAAAAGAAGATAAAATTTCAGATCAACTCAGTTCCTTGTTTCATTACTGATCATAAAATCACAGAATATTTTGGGTTAGAAGGGACCTTAAAGATCATCTAGTTCAACCTTCCTGCCATGAGCAGGGGACAACTTCTCTGGGTAACCTCTGCCAGTGCTTCACCACCCTCACAGTAAAGAATTTCTTCTTAATAACTAATCTAAATTTAATCTCTTTCTTTGAAGTCATTATGCTTTGTTGTATTGCTCCATGCCGTTGTAAAACATCCCTCTCCAGCTCTCTTATAGGTCCCTTTTAGGTACTGAAAGGCTGCTGTGAGGTATTCCTGGAGTCTTCTTTTCTTCTTGCTGAACCCCTTCTCTCTCCCAGCCTGCCTTTGTGGGAGAGGTACTCCCTCTGACCATCTTTGTGACCCTCCTCTGGATTTACTCCAATAGATGCATATCCTTCTTGTGCTGGGGACCCCAGAACTGATGTAATTCTCCAGGTGGGGTCTCATCAGAGTGGAGCAGAGGGGAAAAATCCCCTCCCTCCCCTGCTGCCCACACTGCTTTGGATGCAGCCCAGGACATGTTTGGCTCTCTGGGCTGTGAGTGCCCATGGCTGGGTCATGTCCAGCCTCTCATCCCCCAGCACCCCCAAGTCCTTCTCCCCAGGGCTGCTCTCAATCCATTCTCCAGCCAGCCTGTGTTTGTGTACAGAATTGTCCCAACCCAGGTGCAGGACCCAGCACTTGGCCTTGATGAGGTTTGCATGTGTTGACCTCTCAAGCCTGATGACTGTAATTGAGAAAGAAATTGTAATTATGAGAAAGAAAAATAAAGTGTTTGGTGACCCATTCCATTATGCTTAAATTAGCCCATAAATGGAAATTTTTTTGTGTTGAGCTTCTCACACTAGTGAAAGGACACATAGAATATCTCCATGAGTGAGGATTAACTGCTTAGCTTTTGTCCATATTATGGAAACCAAGTCTTGGTTTATTCAGTATTGCAACAAGTTGTCTTGGCAAGATGGCAACTCTTTCTTGGGAGAGTTTGTCAAAAAGGCCTTGTAGACAAGCTTAGCCCATCCAAGTTAAGTACTGGTGTCAACATTGACAGCTGTGCTGGTAGAGTGACTGCATATGCCAAGGATAACAGTGACCTTTCAACCCTGTCAAGCTTGCTTGTTGACCTAAGAAAAAAAACGTGGTCAGGGGCTGGAAAATCTCCTATACAGGGAGAATGAATTCTGAATTAGTGCGACTGAATAAAACCTAGGCAGAACATCTCTGTGAGGCAGATCAGAAGAGAAAGATGAAAACCAGCCTGAGAACTGAGGACTCCAGAACTTTCTATTTCAGATGCTACATAGAATGTAGAAAGTTTTACTGTTCTCGTTTTTACTTGCCAAAATACCTCAAAGTGATATGAACATTGCAGACATGAGAAAAAATAGTCAGGTGCAAAGCAAGGTGTCCTATTGGAGATCTTTCTTATCCAGATATTTTTTGTGCATTTAAGACAGGCTAGATATATGAGAGAAAAAAATATTGAAAAAAATAAAACCAATGAACAAATCTACTCTGAAAAGTCGCAGCTGGAATTTCTTGTTTATTCCTAATTTCCATATCTAACACTCTCAATTTGCAAGTAAAAATATGTGGTGTTTATCCTGGGTACCAAGTCAATTTCTTTGTACCCTACCTGTCACTGGAACTTGTACTCTGCAAGTAATATAGGTAATGCCAGCTGCACTAGAGCTCATTCTATCTGGGATCTTCAATATACTCTTTATGGAACATGTTCAGCCCTTTATTGAGTATGCAAGTATAATTCCCTGGATTTGGTAATGCTTAGAGAGGAATGAGTGCCAGTGCATGTAGCTAGACTGTCTCTGTGGGGCCTAGTGGAATGAAATGACTGTTTCCTAAGTCAGTACAAGCAACCAGCTCCTGTAAGATGCAAAGTTGAAACATGCATTTTATATAGTGTAATTAGCTGTTTATTCCAGCCTTATCACCAATACCTGAAATGCAGATTAAATGTGTTCTGTGAGAATTTACTTTTTATTGTATTTATTTATTTTAAACTCTTAATCTCCTAGCCAGCTCCTGAAGGCTCAGGTCCTAAATTATCAGTTTTTCATAATTTTACTTGTCTTTGTGCAACTCTGCTGCCAGGTAGCTGTAGAGGCTGCACTGCAGTTGTGCAATAACTCATTTTCTTCCTGCTTTTATGCCCAGCTGGTGCTGGCAGGATGTCGGTGAGCTGCTGTCTGAATTCTTCATGTTAGGCAAAAGCAGTGGTTTAACAGCTGAACTTGTGCTGCACTGCTTCTTGTTTGAACAGCGACATTTAAACTGTTTGCATGTTTCTTCATGTTCTCATTTTCCACCTCAAATATTCCCTTTTGCCAAGTGCCCTTCTCAGTCATTGCTTCTGAACCTCAGAGTTCAGCTCCTCAGACGTGGTTTGTTATCCCCACAGCCAGCTGACAAATTCTCTTGCAATGATACAGTCCCCAGTCCTTCTCTCACAAACAATTTGCCTTTTGAACCCAGGAAAAACAGCTCAAGTCAGAATATGCACATATCTCAAGTTTTTGTAATGCAGTGTGGATCCTTTTTATTGGCACTATAGGGTGGTTTGTTCTCTCAATGTGGTATGTGAAGTGGGATCTCTAGTATATAACCTTTAATTGGTTTCTCAAACGGAACACAGTTTGTCAACAAAGGGTTTGCACACACCCTTTAAATCTGTTTTTTTGGCAAGTTCAATCTAAACTGCTACCATGACAAAAGTTGGAAAGCCTTTGAGTATGAAATTCCTACTCTTGTGTGCAAACAGGTGTATAACTGAATCCACAATTTACAGTTTTAACTAAGCAATTTGGATGGTAGCCTCACATGAAACTTGTTCAGTTCTACCTTGAATTCATTATGATATAAACTGAAATGTACCTCTCTGAAGGATTTTGCTTAAAAGCCTGATTCCAAATGTGCACCTCATCATAGAGGGTTTGCAATCACCAGTGTTGCACAATATTTTGCATATGAACAGCTATATAAATTAAATTATCACCTTTTAAAAATTAGGATTAAAGGTTAATTACAACTATTTTAGCAATGCAGAATGCACCTGCTTGATTTGGGCAGAACTACAAGAAAAATTCGTCTGCTGTGGTATTTACTCTTCCTTGCCTTGATTTTACATCTTAAATATTGTACTGTAACATGTTTGGCATACAAATATTTTCCAAAGGAATATGCTCAGGAATTAAATTATTTATTTGAAGTTTTATGACTCTGATGTTAAGATCATTCAGTCTTGACATGTTATTTAGACACAATTCCCAATCCCTGGACAAGTCTTCAGTATAGCCAACTATTCCAGCAGCTTGCGTGTATCTTTTCAACCATTAGGTTTAGTTGGAACAGTAAGTGCCTTCTCTAGCAAAGATTGGCAAGTTTGAATCCAAAGCAGAACATTCACTGGATCCAGCAATATAAGCAAAGAGCTGTATTACCTAATCAGTAGAGAATGCCAAGGAGGGGAATAAAAGTGTGATTCCTGTTCTACACAGTTAATTAGCTAGTTAAACCCAAAACAGAAGGAAACATCTAATGCTGCTCCATGGTAAACCCTATCCTAAAGCTGGGGTCAATCCTATTTAATGAGAAAAAACAAAATATAAAGGTTTTTTCATTTAAATTAGTGGATAGAATGTTCAACGGGATAAATTCTGAAGTGTTTTTATTTTCTGATCTGGAGAAGAGATCTAATACAACACACTTTTATTAGGTACTCCAGGCTTCTGTTTTACCTTATGTGAAGTTATTTAATTTTCTATGAATATTTTATGGAGCTGGGGGTTAGACTAGCTAGGTGAGTGCTCTAACAACAGTATTATCTCTTCTACTTTTTCCTACCAATTTTCCTAGGAAATTCTCTTTATCTGTGCGAAGTAAAATGGCTTCAGGTGGAGAAATAGGGAACTAGAGAAACAGGAAGACCATGTTACTGTGTGATTCAGGCACTGTCCAGAGGTGCGGAAAATTTTTACAAGATCTTGATCCAAATCAGGCCGAGTATTGGATCAGATTCATGCTCTGACCTATTGGATTTTGGCCAAGAGCACTTCCTTCCAAAAAATCTTGTCAGTCACAGCCTTTTGTAGAAGGCTTAATTCAGATTCACACCCTTTATATCAACAAACACCTGTATATCAAAATACGCACAGTGGAGGAGCACCTATGAGTGTTAGTCATGAGATCAATGAAATTAGTCTGTAGATGATACCATGCACAGCCACTTGTTTTGGCATGATGAAATTTTACTCGATGTGGATGTGTTTTAATGGGTATGGCTAAACTTGCAAATAGTGGAGTCCTCTTGCTGAAGAGTTTTTTGCTTTTTATGCCTCTAGCTGCATTTTTTCAGTAGTAATGGTTGGAAGATTTGCCCAAAGATGAGAGATGTCTCTGCAGGTTGGAAGACTTTAAAACTGGAATTTCTTTAAACTGGTATTCTTTAAAATGGGAATAGTATTCCACACCTTAAAATTACTTTCTGTAACTCATGCTACAAGCTCAAAATCTGTCTCCAGTCATGTTTATATCTCTATATTCTCTCATTTCTTTGCCTTCTGTAATTTACCACTAAACAAGGCACTTAATCACATGCAAAGCAGATGATAAAGGAAGCTATGGACACTAGTGCAAAATCCCTAAGAAAATAGTTCCTTTAATACATGTAAAAAGCAGACAGTACTTTGTATTCTAAATAGTGACCACAGCTTTTTAGATGATGGTGCTGTCACTTTAGTTCTTGACATTCAGAAAATAATTTATTTTGTTGGTTTTTTAAGGGACTTCAAAATGATGTGAAATGCAGTTGCAGACTTGCAGAAGCAAACTAGATATGAAGATGTAAATTTTTTTCATAAAGAGTCTTAAGTCATGGTAGGTTAAAGAAAGATGTGTTCTCTACTAAAAAGAAAATAAATTTTCCTTATTTCAAGTTACATTCAGTTATTTTTTTCTCTGCTTATTCTTAAGTAAAGCTTTTTGGTTCAGATCTCATTAGATTGTGGGGTGACGTCTGAATAGACAAGCACATATGCTATATAGAATTCCATCTTCATGTCTGTCTAGCCTGCCAGTACCTAGATAATGCAATTCCATTTGAGGAAGGGAGAGTAGCTCTTGACTAAGAGACCGGTTTAGCACAAGATTAGGGTGTAGTTACAGTTTTGCTAAAAGCATCCTCTGATATTTCTGAAACAGTGGGTACTGGTACTATTTTTGTATCAAAATATGAACTCATAATGAATTATTAAGGCTTGTCACTTTGCCTTAAGTTAAATGTGCTTACCCAATATTTAGAATTATGTGTACTGATCATCTTTGGAATCTTTAGGTACTTTTGTCATTAACATAATAGTACACAATCATAACAATAAATCAGAAATACATTTACAGTCTACTCAGGCTTAAGGTTTGTTTCTAAAATAAATGTACATACTAGAAAGATAGAAGGCACCTCCTCTTCCTTGGACTGTAGTGGGTTTCCTGTCTTCTAGAGCCTGCTGCTCTAATAAACTTTAAAAATCTTGCTGCATTAATATGGAAATGGATCTTGACAAGCTAAAAATGTTGTTTCATGTTAGTATTTCCTATGACGTTACCTTAAACTTTATCAACAGTACTGCCCATTAGCTTTTTGCTAAGATATTAAATAAGCTGCATTATTCTCATTCTCCTCTCAGTACATCTCCTTCTAAGCACTTATAGGAAGAAATTACTCTAACTACCTGTGAAGGATGTTTGGAGTTAGAAAGTTTTTCTGTATTCCTTCTAAATCACTTAATCTTTTTGTTGATCTGGCTTGCTGCAGGAGTGAATGATATGTTAGCAAAAAGCTCGAGCAAGAGATTTCAAAGGAGCTCAGGGGACCATAACAAGTTGTGATTTCTTGTTACAGAATGATGGCTGTTACATAATCTTTCCTTTTGATTACCATCACAGATATGTTATACCATCCAGACGTAATTCCATTAATTGGAGAAACCTTTTCCTCTGTAGCCAATGGATGGAGAGAATAGAGATTGTTTATGTTCCAGCCTGTGAAAATGCAGCCAAAATGCTCCATGTCAGTATCTTCCCCACTAGCTTTTAGCACCTCTCTCTTCAGTACTTTATTCCCACTGTGATGTTCAGATTCAGAGATGTATCTCTGTGCCTTGATGTAGCACAATGGGATACCTTGGCCCACAGAATAAAGGACACCAGTCATTAATTTAGGGCCTTGTAGCAGGGATTGAGCTGGACAATATGTGCACCCAGAAGGATTGATGGGGGCTGGCTGGCTGGCGGTGGGAAGCAAGTAGTTTTTACAATACAAGCAGTGACTTTGGGAGCTCTGCTGTCTGCACATCTCTATCTATTGCATCAATGCCCTTATCTCTGTGGGCTCGACTGGTTTTTATAGAAAGCGAAGGAATCTAGTGGCAATTACTAGGAAATTCATGAAGATCACAGCATTTACGCACTTTTTTAAAGGCTTGAAAGCAGGCAGTTTTAAAAGTCCTGGCATATTGTTCCTGTAAAGCAGCAGAGAGACTGTGTCAGCTTTTCTCCCGGTACAACCAGCTGGATTGGTGTGACTTTGTAACAGGCTCCAAGCTAGGCTTTACTCTGAGTAATCCACCTATCAGTGATAAAACCATGCCCAACTTTTAATTTCTTTTTATAATTCCACCCCCTTTCCTTTTCCTTTTCCCTTTCCCTTACCCTTTCCCTTTCCCTTTCCTTTTTTTTTGTAAATTATTCAGGAATAATTATCTCTGTTAATTAGCCATAGATCCTATTAAGAACATGGGTTGCACAGAAGCCACTAGGACAAGGACGGACAGATCGCCTGCTGCTACAAAATAAACCAGTAGAGGGTACTAATGGCTTTCAGTGTTGACTTCTGCTTAAGTAAATGTTAATATATTCAGTGCTGAAACGTTTATTTGAAAACAACAGTATACTACAAGTTATAAACAAAAAGACAAGTTTGTCATCTTTGCTTTTGGCTGCCTGCACTCAATTTTCAGCTCTTCAGTGGACATTTCAGATGCTCTTTTCTGTGTGGCATGAGTTGGCTAAAAAGGTTGAAAAGGTTGAGTGGGTAAGTTACCGTATTGGCACACACACAGTGGAAGTCTACAAAGGTGAAGAAACATATAAATAAGTGTCCTAATTTGCCATCTATATGTGATGTTGTTATCATACAGGAGGGTGAATGCTTAACACTTTGGAAAAGCTGCTTGATGTATACTGTAATCATGATTTTATGAATAGCAGGAAAAACTTTCTAAACACATGGGTGCACAAACAACTAGGGAGGACTAAAAAATCTAGGTTTATTAGAAGTTTTCTTTGTGTTTGGATCCTTGTGCCTGGAACTGGGAGGTGGTGGGTCCAGGAGGGTGCCCAGCTAAGGTGCCTGCTGGGCGGGACACACTGTAGGCATACAGGGTCTAGCCAGTGAGAGACAGGCTGGGCTGGCAGCAGGGCTTCCCCAGCCCTGGGTAAGGCCATGCTGGGGAGCTTGGCCTGGGCCATGGTGTCCTGGGTCGGCTGGTCTGGACAAGAGGGACTGCTATAGGGCTACAATGTGGGGCCCTACTCACTGTGGAAGCCTGACATCCGACCATGCCAAGCCGGCAGCAATGAACATCTCTGTGCTCTTCATAAGGTATTTCTGTGTTATGCGTTTATTTGCTGTGCACTTGAACCATGATTTTTTCTCAGAGTTCCTTCTGGGTTGACTTCCCCTTGACATTCAAGTGGCTTTTTCCTGTTTAGGTGTTGTGAGAATCACAGAATCATAGAACAGCTTGAGTTGGAAGACACCTAAAGACCATCTGATTCCAACCCTCCTGCCACAGGCAGGGACACCTTCCACTAGGCCAGGTTGCCCCTCCATTCAGTGTGGCCTTGAAGGCTTCCAAGCAAGTGCTGTAAGCAGCCCACTCCAGGGTGTAAAGTGGGCTAGGCAGCAGGAGACAATTAAGAGAAAGTAAGCTTTAGTAATCAAATTAAATACAATCAGTAAGGCAATGAACAGTGAGGCGCTGCGTGGGGAGGTCTCTAGGCACTGTTGCAACTAAAACCTGTCAGCTGGCACATTGTCTGCCAGCAGACCCTGCGGCTGTCCAAGCCAGAGGCCATTCCAGCCTCCTCTCTGCCAGCAGTGTGCTCAATAACACATATTACAACTATATAGTAACAATTGTGGTGTCAATAGCATTAATTGTTTATGATATTCACAAGTTCCCTTTTAAAAACATTTTTGTTGCTGTTACACTTACTGTGTAGAAGCATAGGTTTAAAGTTCCAGAATCCAGACTCGTTGCACACAAAAAATGATGTGCTAAATCATGAATCAAATTCAGAAGCAGATGGACCTCCTTCCTGTCTGCATCTCTGAGGCAGCACCACAGAACTGCTAGGATGTTTTTGAGACGATGTTTGAGGGGAGGGTCCAAATGCAGTTTGCCTCCCCACGTTTTGGAAAGGCATGGAACATGATGTGTTTGTGTCCAGGCTCTGCTTACCCTAGACATTTTGGAAGTGTACCAGTTGCAGCGAGTATAACTAGTGATGGCATGGACCTTAACCCAATCAGTGTAATATCCCGCAAATTAATATGGAAATCTAAAATATCTTGCTATACATTTCCTAATACTAGTTGTTGTAATAGTACAACACACATGGAGAATTTTTTCCTACAGTAAAAGTTTTTAGAATTTTATTTTAGATTTTTCAAGTTTATGCCTTTTCCGTAGAAGGAAATTTTTATTAAACTATAAGATATATTTGAGTCTTTTCTGGTAGTCAGAAATATAAAGCATTCGAACCAAAGCACAAGTAGAGATCATTCTTTTCTAAAGTACATGAACACAGAAACATTATTTTCTTATTTTCTGGAACATTCCATCAGTCATTCCTTATACTAGGAAGTTCAAGATAGATTAATTCAATGTGTTTAATCCAGTAAAAATATGGTTATACTGGGATAAAGAAATCCTAGAACACACATATTTAGTTTCACATATTTGCAAATCAGACCTGAGAAGTTTCACAGAGACTGTAAACAAGCTGACCTGACAGCTCTTGCTGCATCACTGTTACAGATTTTGTAAATTTTTTGCAAGAAAAGGTCACAATTTTGCACCAAAAAATATTTTACAGCAAATTGACTTTTTTTACCTTGTAAAATTGCTACTCAGACATGCAAAATAATAATCGTAAAGAAGGATATATGCCATACCTTGTTGTCAAAATACGATTTATATCTACTACTCATCCCGGAAAAGCAACTGTAGGACTGTTTTCAGGAAGAACTTCAAATTTAGTGTTCAATTTTCTCTCTAGATGTGTAAGTCTGCTCTCCATACACTGTAACTTCCTTGGGGCAATGTTTATATCTTAAAAGTTTTTTAATAAGTTGCAGTAAGAAGAAATATTTACTAGCCTCTGTGGAGTAACCCGTAGAAAACTAGATCCACTGATGTTGGTGCAGAGTACAGGTTGCCTCTTCATATGTTACTGGGAGTACGTATGTCCCATGTGATTTATAATTCATAAAGGGAAGACAGAGCGAACAGAGGCTTTAAACTGTGTCAAATACTCCACAGATCTCTCAGAGAATGCACTGAATTGCCTTATCTCTTGTTTCTGAGTTAATGCCCCATTTTTAAGATTGTTCTCACTGGAGTGTATTGCCCCACCTTTGTGGCTGACTTCCCGCTGGGAGGAGGGAGCTGTGGGCTCTGGAGCTTCAACTTTATTCCCAATAGTAAAGCTCCCACATTAAATTCTGAAGGAGTATAAAAAGTCATAGAATCATAGAATATCCTGAATTTTAAGGGACCTGCAAGACTCATTGAGTCCAGCTCCTGGTTTTGCACAGAACAACCCTAAAAATCACATCATGTGCCTGAGAGCACTATCCAAGCAGTTCTTGAATTCTGGCAGATTTAGTGCCTTGACCTCTTCCCTGGGGAACCTGTTGCAGTGGCCAACCACCCTTTGCATTAAAAAACCTTCCCCTGGTATCCAAGCTAACCCCTCAGAACAGTTTCATGCCATTCCCCCAGGTCCTGTCACTGATCACCAGAGAGAAGAGATCAGTACCCGTTCCTCCACTTCCCCCCATGAGAAAGTTGTAGACTTTCCATTGACCAGGATCCCCATGTCCCTTCCATGCAATACTTTCCAGCATCTCATTCCCCAGTCTGTCTGTACATCCATAACTGACCCATCACAGGTCCAGCACTTGTCTTTGTTAAACTTCATATGGTTAGTGATTTCCAAGCCCTCTTCTTTGTGTAGCGACTCTCTGCCTCTGAGGGAGTCAACAGCTCCTCCCAATTTTGTATCATCACCAAACTTACCCTTTCTTGAGTCCTGCATCTGAGTCATTTATGAAGGTATTGAAGATCATTGGCCCTAGGGTGGAACCCTGTGGAACCCCAGCAGTGACAGGCTCCCAGTCTGATGTCACCCCATTCACTGTAACCCTTTGCGCTTGACCCATGAGCCAGCTGCTCACCCACCACAGGATGTGTGTATCCAGCTGTGGGCTGGACATTTTGTCTGAAAGGATTCTGAGAGAGACAGTGCCAGAAGCTTTACAAAAGTCCAAAAAGATTACATCAGTTGGCCTCCATTGTTCAGCTGGGTGGGTTACCTTGTTGTAAAAAGAGATTAAGTTTGTCAACCAGGACAAACTTATGGGCATATGTAAAATTGCCTCACACAAATTGGCTGAAAGTGTGCATCTCAGCTGATCCAGACTGACATTTTCTGTCTGCATTACACAACCACCATAAGTTTTCCAGAAGAATAAAAATGTCTGTTGACATGCTGCCCCATAAGAGTGCATTATCCAGCACGTATCTCTGAGGGAATTGGTGTATGGGAATCCCTCCAGCTGCACATGTGCTAGAGGCCCAAGACACAAGATCATTTCCTATTTTCTTTGACTTGATTTTGCTTGCAGGCATTTTGAAACACAAAATCCTAGGAAAAGCTGGCTTTCCTCTCAGAAAAGTGACATTTTACTGCAGACAAGCATTTAATGAAAGAAAAATAATACTTGCAATGACTCTGGAGTACGCGCATACAATTATCTTGTTCTACTTGGTGGCTCCGATGTAGCTGAAGTACTAAATGCTACTTTCGGGTAGGCATAAGTTCTGGCTTGAACTGAGCTAGCATTTTCAGGTTTGTTTTTGCAGGATATTAAACTGAATTCCTATAGAAAGGTGGCCCATTCTGTTGGTGGGGTTTTTTTGGTTGTGTTTGTTTGTTTTGTTTTTTTGTTTCATAATATCTTTTTTATTCTTTCTACTTGCAGCCAGACTCAAAGTGGTCTTTGAGACTTTTAGAGGGCAATGTGATAATATGTCTTGAACACATATTGTTTTCAGATACACTATAAATCTTGTAAAACCTTTTTTCTTAAGAAATCTGTAGAAAATCTATTGCTGCTTATGGGTGCAATTCCAGTCTTTATTAATATTTTTAAAATTACTTAATTTTCCAGGGATGTATCAGTTCTTTCTGCTTTCCTGGAAAACTAAAACCTTTTCTTATTTTACAGAGGTTCTAAAATAATATTTCCAGGTACACAGTGACGATAAACAGCTGGGTTTGTTGTATTGCATGAATCTTTGTTGTCTCCCTGCCACTTCAGATATTCACATAGTGATTGGCACATATGGACAGTTTGGCTGGAGCAATGATTCCTTTTTGACTAAAGGAAAGTTATGGTATCTAACAAGCATATTTCAACATGCAAATTGTAGAGGACAACAGATCAGTGGCCTCAGCATATGATCAAGTGAACTCATGATAAACTGAAAAATAAAAGTGTGAACATTTTTTACACACGTGGGTTATGGAAGTGTTAGCTATGATTATATGGAAATTTGAAATGAAAATATTGAAATATGAATTTAGAAATGATTGAATGAGGGGAAGGAAGAGAAGTGAGGTGAACTACAACAGGAGGTATCTGTTTCACTCCCTGCCTGCATGAAGGGCTTGTATAACATGTTGAAATATCATGTAGTATGCCCCTGATCATCACATATATACACATGAAAAAACAGCTTTTAAATTAAAAATTTCTTTTCTGGGCTTTCGATTCTTCATTAGAGGACTGGGCAATCATCAACCATAAGAAGTTCAATAACACAAAGTGCTGGATTCTGCACCTGGGATGGGGTACAACCCTGGATGTACGGACAGACTGGGGAATGAGGTGCTGGAGAGCAGTACCAGCAAAAGCACCTGGGTGTCCTGGTCGATGGCAAGTTGAACATGAGTCAGCAGTGCCCTGGCAGCCAGGAGGGCCAGCGGTGTCCTGGGGGTTACCAGGCACAGCATCGCCATCTAGACAAGGGAGGGGACTGTTCCACTCTGCTCTGCACAGGGGCGGCCTCACCTCGAGTGCTGGGGGCAGTTTTGGGTGCCTCAGAATAAGAAACACATTAAACTATTAGAGAGCGTCCAAAGGACAGTGGAGGGCCTTGAGGAGAAGCCATACAAGGAGGGGCTGAGGTCACTCGATCTGTTCAGCCTGGACAAGAGGATACTAAGGACAGACCTCATTGCAGTCTAAAATGTCCTCATGCAGGGAAGAGGAGGGGTAGGCACTGATCTCTTCTCTGTGGTGACCAGTGACAAGACCTGAGGGAATGGCCTGAAGCTGTGTCAGGGGAGGTTTAGGTTGGATATTAGGAAAAAGTTCTTCCCCCAAGGGTGGTTGGGTACCGGAATGGGATCCCTAGGGAAGTGGTCACAGCACCAGCCTGACGAAGTTTAAGAAATATTTGGACAATGCTCTCAGGCACATGGTGTGACACTTGGGGATGGTGCTGTGCAGGGCCAGGAGCTGAGCTCAATGGTCCTTGTGGGTCCCTTCCAAGTCAGCTTATTCTGTGATTCTGCAATTTCTCTCTCTCATCCAAAGTTATAATAATGAATCCGACATTATTTAGAAGAGATAATCTCACAAACTAGTTTGTATTGCAGGATTATACACTTCAATAGAGAACAAAAGCATTAAGCAAAATAAGGTGAGGTCTTTTTAGCTGATATTTTTTTCTTACTGTGGTTAGAATATTATCCTTTGCAGAAATGGAAATTTTGGGGACTTAATGAGCAACTTTTTTTTCCAGTTGGTTGTGAGAGGCCCAACCTCCCTCTCTGTTCCAAATAAATCTGATCAGAAAATTAAAATGAGGGCTAGATTACCAGAGGATGGGATACTTTTGAGTATCAACCCAGTGGCTTTTTTGAAATAAAATTGTCTAGTGTGGTTGATAACTGGATCAACATATTGTCTTTGTTTTCTCTTGCCAAATCTTGTTAAAGAAATGAAAATGTATTTTCCCCTGATACTGTGTTTCTGTGTAAACCACTTGTTGTGGTTGCGCTAGATAAAATCTATTAAATAATAGGCAATCTGATGTTTGTCTTGGTGGATCTGAAAGTGTTTTTCACTTAATATGACAAACTTTAAAGACATCATTTATCTGTAATGACAAGATATGCTTTTAGTGCATTTATGAGTGCTGAACACAAATTTTTATGCCGGTCACCCTGCTCAGGAGGTCTCAGAATTCCAGCACCAGGAGTTTGAGAGGCCATGACATGGATCATCAATCTTTTTATTTATTCACGTACTGAGAGGAAGTTAATATAACCCGCAACGGAGTTAACATGTTTTTATTCTTCCCCTGAATGCTGGCATTAGTTTTCTTTTCTATGGACTTCTAAAGACAATGGCTGACAGCAGTTAATAGAGGTGTATAGCATTGTGGAGGGGAAAATTGGCCAGTCAGAAATATATGTTCCTCCTTATGGGTTGCAGGGGGATTCAGAAACTAAGCAGCAGGATAGGGACAAAGAGATTATTGCAGTTTGTGTAAATTAAGTCCTAAATTCCTGGATAATCCTTTTCTTCTTAAGTTAAATTTTTATCCTTCACAAGGGCAAACTCCTTCCTCAAGTTTTCAGGCAAGGCTTGTTTGACTTAAGAGGTGATTGGCATTGGCATCTGCAGAAACATTAAAGAGTATTTTTCTGGCACAGCTATTGAGTGAGAGTTGCAAGTGCTCCTCTCTTTCTCCAGGTTAATTAATGAATTACTTAATTGTAAAATGGGCACATTGCACGATAATAAACTATAGCTGCAAGGAGAAGCCTTAAACTAGTACAAAGTGCATGGGTTGGATTTGTTCCTGTTAGTATCTATTTTGTTTATCAAGTTAGTATCTATTTGTTTATTTATTTGAATCATAAGGTGGTTTGCAGAAATGCACTTATTCCCCTCAAATAAAAAGGCAGTTGTTGCAAGTGTTTATCTTGTATTGCACTTGTTAAATAAACTTAAGGGAGTAGAAAATATGCCAAGGAGTTAATGACATAAATTAAGACAAAAAGACAGGTAAAACATTAAGATGAAAATGTGAGTATATCTGATATCTGCAAAATAACAGATCCTTCACTGCCTTTTTTATACTTGTTTACATCTTCAGTATAAAGATTTATCTGTATAATCAAAATTAAGGGTGTATTTTTAACAAAGAAAATCTTACATGTTAAACAATCCTATAAATAGAATTATGATACCACTGTTTCCCAATTTAATTTTTACTCTATACTGTAAAATTTCAAATCAACAGTAGGATTGTCTTCACCTTTATCAAGATCTCTGTGTTCTGATAGAGTCAAGGAATCAAACTGAGAAGTACCAGGGGACTAATCTGTTCAAGACAGCAAGAATATCTTCACTTGCCTCAAAAGGAGAACATTTTCAGAGAGCAGGTTGCAAGATACCACCTCCTCTCTGGCATGCGGAAAAAGGATGTGGCTCAGGATACTAAACTGTTGCAGTGGGGATCCTGCAACATGCATATACCAAACCAGGAGTCCCGTGGAAAGGAAATATATATGGACAGACAGATTCTTGCTGGCTGTTTCAGAGATGTTTATTTCTCCAGCCGCATGGCCGGAGCTCTGCTGAGGAACTGTTACAGTCACGGGACCAAGGGTCCTTCTGCCCACGCAGGGGAACACAAAACAACCAATGGGAACGAGGCTGAGCAGGGACAGGGAAGCCCCGTGTCTGTGCCCTCAGGGCCCCTCTCCCAGGGCTACACGGCAGGGGAGGGACCCCAACATTTCACCTGTTTTATCTTAATAAAAGGAGAATGAAAACAACTGGATAAACATAACAAGAACAATTTCAAGACAAAACAAGCCACCCTCCTGAGTCTTTAAATGTCCAATCAGATTCTGTGGAACATCTTAGGGCTGACAGAAGGGAGACAGGACTCTCTGAGCATGCTTTGTGGGGAAACTGAGGCAGGAGAGGGTTTAACTTCTTCCCTCCCCCTTTTCATCCCCCACTCGGCATTGGAAAGGGATTTTTGGGGAAACAATTGGCAAAAGCATGGTTTTGTGAGGGAAACCATGGGTGAAAAAATGGATTGGGAATACACTGGTGGTAATAGGACATAGGGTAAAAGGGAAAGGTGGGATTAGGAAAGGGAAACTGTAGGGGGGACTTACAATGGAGGAAAGGGAAACTGTAGGGGGGGCTTACAATGGACTTACATGTCTAACATGACTACGATTTTTTGCATATATACTGCCTTTTACAGGAACACCATCAGGCCCAGTGACCTGCGATGCTTGTAACCCTTTTCTACCTCGTATAATTTTGAATTGCACCACCTCTCCATCTCCCAAGCTTGGGATGCATTTTTCAGAGTTATTCTTTTTAATAGCAGTTCTATGCACGAATATGTCTTGCTGGTTGTCACACCTTGTTATAAAACCATAATTTTGCTTAACATTATACCATTTTACTATCCCTAAGGTCTTAGTTACTATGATGTTTTCCTTTTTCCGAGTGGCTGCTGTTTTCTGTCTCGCTGCGTCTTTGCTCTCTCCTTCGGTCGCTCCCGTGTTGGAATTGTCGGGGCTGCTGGTGCCTGCGCGCTCTTCCCGGGGTCGCGTTCGGGGCCGCGCGGGCCGGGCCGGGCCGCGCCGCTCAGTTCTCCGTGCGTCGCCTCCTCTGGTCGCAGCTTCGCTGCCGCTGCCAGGCGCTGCACCCACATCTCGGCCGGGCCCCCGAGCGACGACCCCCCCCGCGCCCTGCTCCAGCGCGCGTCTCGGCTGGGCACGGCTCCGTTCTACCGCCACTGCCGCCAGCCGCCGCCCGCGTGCCGCCCCTCGCGGCCGGGCGTTCACGGGGCTCGCTCCACCACGCGCTGTGCGGGACCGGGCAGGCACCGCCGGGTCCCGCCGCTCCCCCTGCGCCTCGCTCCGCCACCTCCACTGCGGCTCGCGTGGCTCTGCCCGCGCGCGGGAACTGCCTCGCTGCTGCTCGCAGAGCGCTCGGTGCACGTGGCCTGGGCCGCACGGTCCCTGCGCCAGCCTTCCCTTCACCAGGACACAGCTGACATTGCTCAACAGTCTCGGTAACTAAATAATATTCACAAAAATATTCTTCCATCGGCATATATTTTGACTCCAGTATTAACTGTGTCCAAACAGTTTTCCAAAAGCCCTTGGTAAGAATTAAATCCCAAGAAACATAGAAAAAGTTCTTAAACAACCATGCCAGGAAGTGTTTCAGTTCTTTTTGAGCTTGAATCAAGCTAAAATTTACAAATCGTTGTTCAAGAATCATTTTAAGTTTAAGATAAATGTCCATATGCGGCTCTGAGAGCCAAGAGTCTTCCCACGGTTCCTCCATAGTTTAGATACGGAATAGCAAAGCAAAACCAAGAAGAGGAATCCAAAGTTTCCAGGGTTTACTCACACAAATCAGTCGCTTAGGGATCGGGGATCATTCTGCTTGCAATTCACCACCATTTGTTGCAGTGGGGATACTGCAACATGCATATACCAAACCAGGAGTCCCGTGGAAAGGAAATATATATGGAGAGACAGATTCTTGATAGCTGTTTCAGAGAGATGTTTATTTCTCCAGCCGCATGGCCGGAGCTCTGCTGAGGAACTGTTCCAGTCACGGGACCAAGGGTCCTTCTGCCCGCGCAGGGAACACAAACCAACCAATGGGAACGAGGCTGAGCAGGGACAGGGAAGCCCCGTGTCTGTGCCCTCAGGGCCCCTCTCCCAGGGCTACACGGCAGGGGAGGGACCCCAACACTAAACAAAGCTCTCTTTTTCATCACCTGTTGCCAGAAAATCTCTCTTCACTGAATTTGAGGTGTTGGGTTATTGAAGCAAGGTAGAAAGCATGTAATGATTCATTAGTTCTGTTCTTCTGATTCCATATGCAATGGACAAAAACCATGAACTGATCCAGCCCTGTTTAATATATTCTATTGAATAATAGTTTTTACTAGTTTTTTATTTGTTTGTTTTTGTAATATGAAACTCAACAGCTAAGATGAAATGAAGTACCAGCTGATAATTAGTTTATAAAAGAGTTTCCAAGTATGACCAAAGTTTCTGGGGGCTCATTCACAGTTTCCTGCTACATGCTGGTAAAAATCTCAATGATGGCAGATAGTCTGCACTTAAAATGAGCTCAAAACTCAAGTATATAACAAAACAATTCCCCAGTGAGCATCTATTTCCCTCAAATCCCACCGTAGATTGTATAAATCTGGAAATGTAAAAAATATTTAGGTTCTATGGTAGAGACAATCTCAATTTCAGAGGATACTACAAATATTTGGCATCTAGGATCACAATCCCTGTCAACAATGCCAATACTGAGAGAACGCCCAGGAGAAATTAAGCACGTGGACATTCTTGAACTGAACAATTTTTAAACTTTCTTCTTGCATAAACAATCTTATAACCTTTTAATTTATAGAATTTTGAGACTCTACTTTTCCTTTTGCACTAAAATATTAATAAAAATTATTTTATGATTATATGCTTCCATAATGTTGAGATTTCAAACTGCAAGTTTGTATTTGAGATCTGTTGTAAGTGTGAATTTGCAAAAAATACAAGTAGATAACATATAAATGGCAACAAATAATACCACAGTTAGATTGTGGTGGACATCTTGGATGTGACATTAGAGTTACATTGTTGGAATAATTAATTTTGAGTTGCCACCAGCAAATGCTACAGTAGGGACACCATTAATTTACAGGTGGAACATCTAGGAACACATTTATACTAAATAGGGGGCTGGCTGCTGAGGAAAAGAATGAGAAAGCTATGAACTGTGGTCATGTTTAAAATGACACGAAAAATTGAGACAAAAAAGAGGGGAAAAAAGAGTTAGGTAGCCCACCTGAATTAAAACTTCACAGACAACACAAACTTTGGAGAGATTTGAGACAGGATTCACCCATTCATACTGTTACTGGACACCATGCAGTGATGACAATATGTGGGTCTCAGCCTGAGCCTTTGAATCTTTGGACTTATGAAAGAGAAGAATGCTTGAAAACATAGTACAAATCAATGTGAAAAAAAGTTCTAAGAAAAACGATAACCTTTGAAGATGAGGTGCTGTTTGGAAGCATTTTGTCACAACTTGAAAGAAAATTAATATTGTAAGTAATGAGAGCAGACACTCTTGTATTTTCACAAAGCTAAAGATCTATGTGTGTAGAAGGTGTGTGATACTCAATGTGTGTATTCTGTGGAGACTGAGAGTTAGAAAACAGAATGAAGGATTTTTGTACTGAGACATGTCTTGTGAGAGGGTTTGATCAGATGAGCTGTATTCGTGCAGAATTTAACTATGCTCCTTTTGTATAATCATTATTCAAATTCTTTACTGCCATTGCTTGTGCCCTGATGTCACTCAGTATATGCCAGTAGAATTAATTTTTATCTATTCAGCTGTAAAGCAGAGTGATGTTTTTCACAGGTAATGCTGCTTAACCTGTGCAGAGATATAAGTCCAATGACAGTTGCCTGGTTGGAAACAATGTGGTAGGTGGTGGTATTGCAATGGTCCCCTAAAGGTTTATGACAGGTAGACAAGTGCCAGTGATCATTTAACTGGATATTAGTGTCACCTGGATCAGACTGAAAATGGGGCTCTTTAACAGATGAATTTGACACAACTCCTTCTTCAGTTAATGGAATAAGTTAGACCCCTTCTGAATGTAGTTCCTCTCATCTCTTTTAGAACCCCATTTTAAAATTGGATAAATTGTCTGCTGAAGAGGGCTCTTTTTCTTCATTGACTAGAGCTGAGATGATGAATGTGGACTAGACACTGAAGTTTTAGATGATTAGTAGTGCGGCAAATCTGGTTAGTCACAGGCTCTTATTTCACATAAGAGGCAGGTCTAACCTGAGCATAGGAAAGATTGAGGGGAATTTAGGAATCAGAGGTCATCACTGGTTACCTCTCTCATTTCCTTTGCTAAATGAATCTTAGTAAAAGACAGAATTTGTCTCCATCTGTGATAAACTTGCTATTCTATATAATCTACTAATTTAGTGTGTAGTCTGAGCAAACTATTTCTTGTCACCAGGCAGCAAAATATTTAAGTTCAATAGGTAGTTAAGAAACTTGCAGTTAAAATGAGCCTCAAAACTGTGCATATATCAAAACATTTCCACTGCTACTCTTGCTATTTTACTCAGTTTTATGTTGTGTAGGAATCATTTACAGTGTACCTTTAGTCTAAATTACTTTAATGGGCTCCAAGTCCAGATTGCATATAGTAGTATTCAGTACAGCATGATAGGTGCATTAAAACTCCAGAGAAAAATATAGACTATGTAAGATTAGAGTGTCAAGAAGTATATTTTATACTATTTGAGAAATAATGTGTTGTCTTGCAATTATGGTGTGTATCCTATTATGTGCGTAAAAGGCAGAAGTAATTTCATACCCTACAACTAAATTTTATGTACTCTTGCTTTGGAACAGATCTGAGAGAATTTTTTTTTTTATTACTGGTTTCACAAACAGGAAGTGTTTTAAAATTTGCAACCTGATTATGAATTTGTTTCTTCAGCTATGTGAAACATGTTCTAGTGTAGACTGCAGAGGTGTATGTTCACTGCACTTTCCTCTTTGTTATCCCACCTCTCATTTTTCTTCCTATGTAGCTAATTTCACACCCCAGCTCTCTGAAAAAATTAATGGACTGGACTAGGTGGTCCAAGGGCACTAACAGAGGAACAGGAAGAATATACATATATATATTCTGGGAATTTTGATGGAACAAGGGAGAGGTTGAGAAAGGAGCAAAGGAAATACACTGTTTTTTTGTAAAGGAAATAAAAGTTTGAAACCAGCAATTGTCTTTTTAACCTTTTTCTTTTCTTTGTTTTCTTTCTTTTAACCTTACCATTGTACTGAGAATGATTATGAACTGAAGATCACAACTTCAGGTGCTTTGTCACATGTCCTTCTTAAACCTCAAAACTACTTTAAAAGCAGACTGTTGATAAGAAAGTTACAGATTTGACCTTAAAGATTGAAATGTTTTAAATGATTTAACTTATTTGGAGAATACTATTGGGGAATTGTCATCAAGTGTCATGGGTAATCTTTCTATTTATTTTCTCTCAGGGAGAGTGACTTTGGAAATTCCCTTTTCACCCACTTCTAGAGAATATGGAAGAGATGGAGGGAGAAGATGAGAGCCCCATTGTGCTGCTTGGGTTTAGGTAAGCTTTTCAATAGCATAAGTAAAGCATGGCAGGTAAAGTTGTCTTGTAAGGGGGAGTACATTACCAATTAGTCCGACATGCAAAACAACTTGCTGTATTATTTCTGTGTACAAGGAATATGTAAACTCCAAAATTTCCAGTAGAGGTAAGAAACATGCTTATAACTGCTCACTGGAAATCTGTAATATTACTTTTTGTCTGCTAAATTAAGCTCTGTGCTTTTCTGATGCCATAAATTAAGGACTGTGAAGTGACTGTTCCCACTCTTTCCCATGTCATGCATTTTATGTCTGTCCTTGTATTTCTTTTATATCCTTACGAAAGGATATGGACTTTTAATGCTATATATTATTACAATTATAAGTGATGCTTGGACCTGAAAAATTCCCCGTCAGAGTTCTGAAGCAGTAATTACCCCCATACTACGAAGCTACTTCTCATTAAAAAAAAAAAAAAAAAAAAAAAAGCGACATATTTATTATAAGTCTCTATCCAGTCTCCTCAGGTTATGGCTGAAGATATACAATTTTATCTTTGTACACCCATCCATATGAAAGATTTCAATCAGTTTTTAGGCCGCATCAGAACATTCAGATTATTTTTGCTAAGGCTTGAATTGGACCAAATTTGTGTTACATAAATTACACATTTCAAATGAACATCCAAACAGTCACTTCTGTTGCCTTTCAGTTTGATAATTTCAAAAATTGCATTTTGAAATTTTCAGTGTTGAAAATCAAATTCAGCATGTTTCAGGGTAGTATGAGAGAGACCAAAATAACAGAATTGTTCATCACAGCCTAGCCAGCTATATCAGGATTTTGAACTTCTTGGAATCTGGACTCCAGATCTGAAATTCAGCTTGACTTGTAGGTTTGTGTGTGTATTTTTTTTCCTCTCTTTACTTTTATCTCATGAAAATTTCATTCTTGCTTGTTGCAGTGTGAAAGAATGTATTGCTTTTGTGGTTTAGCCCTCGAACTCAACTATCACAAACCTAGATTTCTTTTTGTTTCTTGGGAGGAGGAAATCAGTCCTTTACATTTATGTGAGATCATCATGAGTTTCAAAAACCTTTCAGACTGAGGGTTGTAGGCACAGGAGATGAAAGAAAACAGGCTATTATATTAGACTATTGTATTATATTTCTTTCAAGAAGTTTTGGCAAAGTTGTCAATGCCAATTGTCACTGAAGTGAGGAAAACAGGGAGTTAGTTACTGTCAGAACCTTTTTATACCTGTCAAGGCTGTTTCCCTTACCCCCTTTTTAGTATGATTATTTAATTACTTAATGATATTCCTTTTCCTGATGGGAAAGTTCTTTCTCATCAGACTATGTAAGAAGAAAAATATACATACCTGTATACAAATTTGCAAATATGTATGCAAATATCTTCAGGGCAGATGGCAAGAAGAGATGGCAAGACTCTTTTTCATGGTGGCCAGCTACAGGACAAGGTGCAATAGGCACAATTAAACTGAAGAAGTTTCATTTCAATATGAGGAGAAACTTCTTTACTTTGAAGGCGATTGAGCACTGGATCAGGTTACTTGGAAAGCCTGTAGAATTTCCTTCTCTAGAGATGTTCAAAACCCACAAGGATTTGATTCTGTGCAACCTTGTCTAGGCGAACTTGCTTTAGCACCAGGCTTGGACCAGATGAGCTCCAAAGGTCCCTTCCAATGCAACCATTCTGTGATTCTGTGATTCTGTGAAAATGGGCTAGAATCTGATGGAAGATGTATTCTTCAGACAGGTAGGGGTGGTGGAATTAACCTTACAGGATACAAATATTCTGGAGTGTTAGAAAGTCCTTTAAAGATAAAACCAGAGAACTAGGGAACTACATAAATTTCAAATAAACAGCTAACCCTCTGATTTAAGTAATGACCTAAACCAAGTTTTATTTCAATTACCTTGAAATGGATGTGTGAGTAGCCATGTGAGAGAAATCCTGCTTGACAGATGCTAACTTCCGAGATGGAAATGTTTAATTTTTCTAATATGGAATTGTGTGAATGGAAACAATTAATGTGGTAATTAGTGATCTGATCAAGAATTTGTTAATTCTTGAAGTCCAGTTCAGCCCAAGGTGAAGTTCACTTTGCTGATAAAGCTTGTAGGGCTCTTTCAGTATTGCATTAATCATTCTCTAGGAGTTAAAAAAAATGTTAAGAGTGAAGAGAAATCGCATATCTCCAAAACTGGAGACAAGAGTAATTTACCTTTTCCATACAGTTTTTTAACTTTTCATATTGAAATGGGGACAGCGCAGGAAGTAAAGGAACCCTGACGTTGTCTTTAAGGGAGAATACATACTTCCATTTCTTTATAATGACAGTCCTTACTAGGAATAAGGACATTGCAGAATTGTGTACTGTCATCATAATGGAAATTCTACAGAATATATTACTCACACTTTCTAAAATACCTTAAGTGTCTGTACTACACCATAACTCAGAAAAAGCAAAAAACAAACCTAGCAAAAAGTTTCCACACTTGGTCTAGATTAAAAGGGTCTAAGTGCAGACAGAACCACTTACCCTATATATCAACTTCTCCCAATAAGTTACTGGGCAATAGAGAACACACACTCATCTTTCTAGCTACAAAATAATGAAACGATTGTCATTTAATCGTGCTTTAGAGCTAAACCCAGAAGTACTTTACATCTAAATTGCAGAGTTCAAAAATTCTGATTAATGTTAATTCTGACACCCCAGATGCTCAGGTGAAATATAATAATGGATCCCATATTTTAGTTTTTTTTTTTTTAATTCTCTTTCGAAACACAAGAAGCATCAGCTGTCAAAAAAACATTTAGAGAAAAGTTCAGATCACAGAAGGCACGAGGCTGGATTGCAGCTAATTTAATCAAAGGAACAAATTTTAAAATCTGCAGGTAATCTCTACAGATTTTGTAAAATTATAAAAAGCTGTAGGAGATAAAAATTAAGAGATAGCAGTGGGTGACCAGAAAGCTGTGATTAAGTCATTAGTCATGAAAGTCAAGCACCTGTGGTTTGCAGCAGTCATGCTACTTTCTTCCCTTAATCCAAGATAAAGCTTGTGCAAATGTCTTTAGGAGCAGTGACTGGTTTTCAGAAGTCCTAGCTAAAAAGCTGTTAGAAATATTTTCTGAAATGAGGGTTGTAGGTATTAAAACAGTCTCTGTTATTTGTAGAATTGCCAGAACACAGCTCTACTGAAAAGCGTATTGAGACAAGATTAAAACATTCCCCTGAAATTTATGTATTTGACTAATTTTCAAACAGGATTAAAGACATAGAATGAGTCTTTTCAATGCACTCCACTGTGAGCTTACTAAAATGTTTTTCAGTTGACTGTTAGTATTTATTCATGCTAACGTAATCAGAATGCTAACACAAATTTGCTATGGCCTTTTAATAATTAAATTAATGACTAAGTTTCTAAAATATTTTAAAAATAAAAATACTTAAAATCAGACAGTGCAATATTTCTGTAGGGAATGCTGTGTCTCCCTTCCCACATAAAATTAAAGAAAAGTTAAAGTAGACATGAGGTTTGATGAATTTTATTTGATTAAATTAATAGTATAAATCGTGCCAGACGTCCTAATTTTGGGAAGATTGAAAACTGTATTTAAACACGAGAGTAATACTTAAAATACTTGTTGCTAAACAAAACAAATCTTTGTTTAAATGTTACTTTAATATTTGTAAACAGTCTTAGCACTTTTCAGTTTGCTTTAAAGCAATGAATATGCAACCATTTCTATTGTAACTTACAGCTGGTGAAAGAAGCTGCTACATACATAGGACACTTCCAGTTAAAAAACAATTGAAGCAGAGAGGATGATGACATCATGCCAGTATTTTCTTTGGGCTTACAGCTGAGTGCCAGTCTGTGATTCTTGGACCATTAGAGACAGATCTGATAGATTCTGAGGCCCAGGAGAGAGTCTGAATACGACTGTAGTGACAAGAGCATGGTCCAATATTATGTCTCTATCTACCTTTTCCTTCAAAAAAGTCTGTGTTAGATGTACATGTTCCTTGAGAAAGGGCTTGAAGCTACCAAAGACATCGCAATACAAAAAGAATACTGAAAACAAATGGTGCATAGCATAGGAGAGAGAGATCGTCCTGAAATATCAAAATATTTAAGACAAAGTGGTTTAATGCCTAAAATGGCATTCAGACCTCACTAAATAAGAAAGTAATTGAATAATTTCATCTTGTATAAGAAAGTATTTCACAGCACCACTAAGCAGACTTCTAAATAAGAGGAGACTTGCATGCCATAAGAGGAATTTAACACTAAAAATGTATAGAAGTGTTTTAATAATTAGATTGCTTTTTGTATGGCTTATTTAGTGCTTTACATTGTAAAACTGTTTATGGGGGCTCCCATTCCCTGTAGATTGAACTCACAGTGTACATCAAGCGTTATGCATGTTTCCCTCATGGGCATTTATTCCAAGAATGCATTGTAATATCTGTACTGTGCTTTTCTAATAGCTTTCTCTCATCTCCTGCTTAAGTATTATCCCTAGGATATAATTCAGAATGTAATCCATTGCTTCCGCCACAAAGCATTAAATGAGTTATCTTATTGTTTCACCTCCCCAAATTTAAAGTAAGAGAAGATAACTGTGCTTACAGTAGGGAATTTCTTTGAAGGAAGTGAAAAGACATTTTTGTAGGATGTAAAACCAAATCAATCCAATTATAACAGACTGGTGATGAACTTCAGCCTTTACTGATGAACTATGGAGATCAGGTAATTATTATTAATGGTTTTTCTCTTATTTTGTGTATCTTTCTTTGTACATAAGCAAGACATATTGCTCACTGAAATATTTCTGATTATTTTTTGTACATGAAGAATAAAGGAAGGTTTGCCTCAAGTTTTTTGACTCGTTAGTGATTTTGCAGATTTTCATGTATTCAACATCCTCACAGACAGTCCGCCTTAGAGTTTCAACCCACAGGGACTCAGACTGACATCCAGTGATGAAAAAGTTCCTTCTTTCCGGATGGCTTAGACAATAAATGAAGTGAAGTAAATTTCAGAACTGCAACGATTTCATATCCCTTCTATTAATGATGCTAATTGGCTCCACTGCCATACTTCTTTTCAAGGCCAAGAATTAGGAATGGGTACAATTTGACTGACCAAGACCTTTAGTCTGGTACCTTTCAAACCTGGTCTACATCTTTGTATCAAAATACAGAAAACAAATTTTTTCTGACTTTGGTTGCGAAGTTACCATTTACTTCTTTGGTATATCAGTGTCTCTTGACTCCTGCATTTAATAAACATTGTAAGAACTAATTAAGTCTTACATATATGCCTGTAGCAGGGACCTCATATTTAAAATTAAAATACTACTGGTGCATTCCTGAGGAAGGGTAAACATATCATTACCACTTGTTTTGTTTTATGGATGCATCTATGTCTTCAGATTATTAATTTTTTAGGCTTGAAATTGCTGATATTGTGTGTGTGTATTATAGATTTATGTATATTTCTATTTAAAAACATGTATTTATTATAATGTGTATTTATATACAATATACCTTAATAATTACCTCTTAAATTGCAAAGACTTAGATTAAATATTTTCCCATTAAACTGTTCTACCATAACAAACATATTTTGGGATTGTATTCTGCGCTGGGTTTGATTCAAGCTTGCCAATCAATCATAATACAAGTAAGAGTCTACTGTAAATTTGAAGATATATAAGAAGTTTTCTATTGAATTTGAATTGAACTTTAAATGTGATTTTATTTTGCAAGTGACTGCTCAATATTTATTACATTAAAATGCATAAATACTTTCATACTTTGTATATTGAGAACGTTCTGTGTAATGAGAATCCTGGATTAAACAAACTGTCTTACAGAAATTAAAATATGGGCTGTTAATCAGCTGTGATTTCATTGTACTATTTGCACTCACTCCAGCCTGGACATGGCAATTAAAATGGTTGAACAACAGAAACTGCAAAATCGCTTTATGTCCTTGTTTACTTCTGCTGTTTTTCCCGTATCAGTAATGCTCCAAGGGATGAAAAGGAATCTGTTCCGTTCCTCTCTGGCACTATTTCCACACGCTTTATGGTGTGAAGATCAAATATGTCATTCTCCACGCTAAAGTTTGTAATTATTTTTTTAGTGAGTATCCAAATTTTGGCACAAATTTCTTTCTGACAAACTTGTGTAAGATTAGCATATAGGCCTGAATACGTCCCACAAAGTTGCAATGTTTCCTCCTGATAGTGATGGAAATTGGTCATTTTTCTTTTCATTGGTACAGAAGTATTTTTGTTAAGTGTCAAGTTTTTCACTAATTTATTTTCAAATGCCACATCTTATATCTCTTTTTTCCACTAACACTACATTTTAAGCATTCTCATTCTGGTCTAGTGTTCTAGTGCTTTCTCTCCTAAATACTTCTAAGGTCTTGGTATTGTGACATCTCTAGTTTTTGCTATTGCCATTGACTTTGCAGACTTAGAAACATTAATTAGTGTATGTCATGGGTTAGCAAGCATAGTCCCGGAAGCGATGTTCTTGCAAAGAGATGCTTACAGCTCCTCTATGACCTGACAGAACCTATCAGCTGGCCAGTTTGAATATGGACAATTTTTTAAGCCACTTAAAATTTTGACCGCCCCTGTGGTCCACATTTAAGAATGGACAAAGCCTGGGGGAGGTCTGTCTTGTTTCCGGTGCTGGGACAGGTAGCTGCAGGGCCCGTATGGAGCCCAGCGGGCCCAGGCCAGGCCCTGCTCGGGCCAGGCTGGGCCGGGCCACAGCCATCCTGGAGCCGATGGGCCCTGTTCCACCCACGGCCCCACAGCCCTGCTATGTGCAGATGGCGCGGCCTCCCCTCTCCAGTGCAGTCGAAGATTCAACTGACGCTGCCCTGCTGTCCAGCAAAGATCATGTGACCAACAGCGATAAGCTTCATTCCAGCTGCAAGGCCTAGGTGAGATTAACCCTTTTAGTGCTGTGAAGAGCAGAAAACCTGAGGGAGGAGAAAGAGGAGATGCTTAGAAGCTGAAATTCTGTTGTAAAGCTATGGTAGTGATAGACTATGATATATCAGAGTACCCACTGTAATTTCATGAAAGCATGGGGGGTGGAGCGTTCAAACTGTACTTGTGAGCAAAAGCACCTGCGCTGGAGTCAGCAAATGCTGAAGCAGCTGTAATTTGATGAGAAGTTTGGACAGCGAGAGATGGAAGTGATGAGGACTCTAGCTCCAGATCGGAAGGAGAAGACCTCAGTTCCTAGAGATGCTCCCAGAGATAGTCCTAGAGATGAAGGAGGACCCTTTGCTCCCAGGGACAAGGGGAGGGCCTCTATTCTTAGAGATGAAAATGCTCCCAGAGATGGGTGAAGAGAACTTTTGTTTCTGAACAGCTCAACCTTAAAATAGTACCCCAGTAGCTCAAGATTGGACCCTCTAAAGCAGTTGTGGGAAAAGCTGCAAGTCATGGGAAGGGACTCTCACATGATGTGAGCAGAGAACCAACCCAGGCAGCTGTCTTGTGATACTTGAATCCATGAGAGAATTTCTTGTGGAGATGGTCTCCATAGCATGAGCAAGAGAGAATCCTCTTCCTAAATGGACTGAACAAGGTTATTATGGAAGTGGTAAACAGACTGAACATCTTAAGGGGTGTCTTTTACATGTCAGTGGGAGAAGGGAGGAAGGTGGGGGAGGAGAAGTGTTCTGAAGGTGTGGTATAATTTTATTTTTTTCCCCTTCTTTTAGGTCTATCAATAAACTTCTTTATATTCTTTCAAGTTTTGTGCCTGCTTTGCTTTTTTCCTCCTAATTCTTATCTCACAGAAGATAAACAGTAATGAGTATTTTGGACCAAACTGTTACTACACTGTAACTTCGTGATAATTTAATAAAGTGGCATCGATTGCCCTTGGATTTCAAGGGCATTTGTTTGGTCATGGCCAAGTTTGAGCCAGGTGTATCATGGTAATGTAACAGATTATTTGAGGTCTTATAAAAGTGTCGCTCAGTATTGCAGTGTTTAAGTCTTCTAGACTGATTATCTAGAATATATAGAAACTGCACCCAAGTATTTTGCTGATTTGATCATTCTAACTATGAGGCCAAAAAGGAGTAGAATTAATGCAGCATATAGCAGTATAGCAGCTTTCATATCCTGTACACTTATCCACCCCATTTGCTTTTCTGTTTAGCCTTACAAATCTCTGTCTGTGGGGTGGCATTAGTAATATTGGTTACTAGAAGTTGTGTAACATGTTCTTTCTTGCACAGCTCTTTTTATCTGCTGCTACAGTTTGTCTTCAGTTTCTTTGCTCTTTGACAGAGACATAAAATGCGCTTTTCAGTTCAAATGTGAGTTTATTGAGTGAGGTTTTTGTGGTTTTTTTTCTCTTTATTTTCTCCATTGATTTCTATTTCACTGATCTTCCAGAGTTTGTTTGGGTTTTTTTCTTTTATTGTCAGCCAAATAATTGTGGACTAGTGGTGTAGGCTTCTTCATGTATGTTAGATTTTTTTTTAAAATCACAAGTATTACTTTTTAATATTTTTTATTTTTCCCCCCCGAAAGATTGGGTGAGATCCATGCCCCTCTGTGCGAATTTTGTAGGTCATTTGTGAAAAAGCTACTTCGGACACCAAGCATATTTCTATGTCTCATCCTCAACCCTTATAAGCTTCAGGTTCTTTATCTGTTCTTTCCACTAATCAGTCATATTATGGTTTACATTCTTTGGCTTTAAAATCTGAGGGTTATCTTTTTCTTGTCACTATATTGTTTTGTTTGTTCAAAGCACTACGTGACTGGTGTACATTGCTAACAGTCTACTTTGGCATCTGGGTATGCCCTACATCTGTTGAAACAGATTTTCACTCAGAGCAGTGAATTTCCATGAAGTGTGCCATGGTGAGGGCTCTTTACCCTGCATGCTTATTACCACCAATGCCTGAGTAGACCTTTTTTTAGGCTTCAAATACTTCTAATTGGCATGTTTCAGATTACTCTCATTGATGTCAAGTAGGTAACTGTCTCCTTCCGTCACATTTTTTGAGAAGTTATGTATTTCTGTTACAGCCCAATGACTAATTTATTTCTATCAGTCCTAGATTTTTTGGGAACTCAACTTACATAAAACTTTGATATGGAACAAGAGTCCAAAAATGTTCTCTGCAAAACAACCATTTTAACTTTTTTTTTCTCTAGCTGCTATTTCTAAGAGTTTAAGTAGTCCGGCTGTTACATTACTGGGCTTGAAATGGGAAGTTGTAGTAAAAAAGAGGTACTCTTAGTGAGCTGCAGTTATCAACACAGAAAATGTGCTTTCTGCATTACAGAGAATAAATATTTGATAGATGACTGTCTCAGGGTGACTTTATGATGCGTCTCCCATATTGCTGCCCTATGTCCAGAAATTAATTTTGTGCCTTTCTATGCCTTTAAACTGAGCCTCAGAGGGGGAAGGAAAAACTGAGCCAAACTTTTTCAAAGTAGTTTGCAGCTTGTTCAAAGTTACACAGAACTAGAGACTTTTTTTTTTCAGCTGTGGCAGGAGAGCGGGAGGGAGGGGAAGCACCCAGCTTGCTTTTCTTTCCAGCTTTCAGCATATTTTTCCTGCATTTTTTTTCTTAGGAGAGTTGAACTTTTCCTGGGACTTCATTTTTTCCCTTTTTCTCTGCTGGACTGTTTAAACATCAGAATACATCGGGAGGAATTTCCACCAAGGCTTCGGCCCTGGAGGTGGGCCCACCACCCTGTCCCAGCTCCAAGGAGGGGGAGAGAGAGATCTACGGAAGGACTCTGAAATTTTCCCAGGTTTCTCTCAGCAGGGCAAGGGGGTTTTATTATTTAGCATTATTATCCTTTTACTGTGTGTGTGTTAAATAAATAGTTTTTATCTCTTTCACTTTCCTTTGAGGAAAATTTATTTTTCCTGAACCTGGTGGGGGAGGGGTGGTTGTGCCTTCTCTCAGAGGATATATTTCTAAATTTGACCAAACCAGAACAATGACGGAGACTAAGAAAAAGAAGACGACTGGGATAAGAATAAGAGCCTGAACTGTGCTTTTTTTAGTATATATTTTAAGTGTGGGGTTATCTGAGGGCCAGGTGTTGGCTTAAAATGCTTCTGTAGAAATCAGTAGATGAATATAGCTTGCTGCACTCTATGATAGCAACAGAAAATGGTTTCTAATCTACAGTGTTTTTTGAAGTTTATAATCTTTGTCCTTTATATAAAAAAATAAGATGATATTGTATCTGTTGAAAGGAAGGTATGCTAAAAAATGAGAGAGACCCTTGCTTGTTTCTAAGATACAACATGCCCTCTTTAAATTAGTTTCCCAAAGACAATGTTTTCCCTTTCTGAAAATAATGAAGAGGAACTGACATGCTTTCTAGTTTCCAGCTCAGTCAGGAAAAGGTCACATTCCTTTCTATTTCTGCAAAATTTATTTTATGATTTCTTTTTAATCGGAATTAAAAATGAATTGATACTTACGTGCAGTTCAATCAGTGTTAAGAGGGTAGTGTTACTAACTTTGATGCGTGTTATTGGATAACAGAATGTAGTAAAATTTTCTTTAGTTATCCAAAAGATTTCAGAATATTTTCCATCAGAATTTTACAGATATTGAGGTCCTGGGTCAGCTACTTACAGTACTTAGCTGAAGGAGGAGAATTTCTGATGACCTCTCATGATTAAATGCATTTTAAAAAGCTTGTTCAAAAACTCTCCAGTTATTTCCTTTAATTACACTGATTTTTTTTTTCTTTCTTAGTTTTCACACTTAATACACGATGCAATCCGCTCGACTCTTGAATATTTCTGGGATGTTTGAGAAATGACGTGTCTACTTTCACAAGAACAGACAGATACACCAGAAGAAAAGCAATACTAAGTTTATAAGAAAACCCCTTCTACTTCTGCACCAGTATCAGTCAGAGGACTTGCTTGAGGAGGGCAAATTAAATAGAACAAATCAGAGTGTAAAGACTAAAAAAAAAAATAAATTGCTTATTTTAATAAGAATAGCATCTGCAATTCCACTCACTAGAGAAAAATGAGAATGATTAATTCTTATGCTTTGGGGCATAAACTGATCAGCTTAAGTTGAAAGGAATTTCCTCTGGTTTTTATTGGCTTGAGTTTAAAAATCAATTATGTTATTGGAAATTTTTATACTGATGTACATACTTATTAGCATGGTGTCTGTGAAAACAAGAGCACAGATCACATGAAAGTATTCACATTATTAAAAAAAGATACTTTATATTTAAGTAGCCTTGATACTTACAAAATTAAGATACATAACATTTTGAAATATGATTTAATTACTACATCCGTGGACAAGGAAGGGTTAGAGATGTCATTTATCTGGACTTCTGTAAAGCCTTTCACACTATTCCCCACAACATCCTGTTCTCTAAATTCGAGAGATAATGATTTGATGGTACTGTTAGATGGATAAGAAACTGGTTGGGTATCCATATCCACAGAATGGTGGTCAATGGCTCAGAGTCCCGATGGACATCAGTGACAGGGGTGTTCCTGCTCTTTAATATCTCCATCAGTGACATAGACCAAGAAATCAAGTGCACCCTTAGCAAATTTGCAGGGGAGTGGTGCTGTTTTGACACACCTGAAGGATTGGATACCATCCAGAGGGACCTGGACAAGCTGGAGAATAGGCCTGTGGGAATCTCATGAGGTTTAACAAAATACCAAGTTCAAGGTGCTGCACCTGGGTCAGAACGACCTCTACTACTAGCACAGGCTGGGGGATGAACAGATGGAGAGCAGCCCTGGGGAGAAGGACTTGGGGGTGCTGGTGGGTGAGAGGCTGGACATGACCCAGCCATGGGCACTCACAGCCCAGAGAGCCAAACGTGTCCTGGGCTGCATCCAAAGCAGCGTGGGCAGCAGGGGAGGGAGGGGATTGTGCCCCTCTGCTCTGCTCTGGTGAGACCCCACCTGGAACACTGCATCCAGCTCTGGGGTCCCAGCACAGGAAGGACAGGGACCTGTTGGAGTGAGTCCAGAGGGGGCCACCAAGTCGGTTAGAGGGATGGAGCACCTCTCCTATGAGGAAGGGCTGAGAGAGTTGGGTTTGTTCAGCTTGGAGAAGAGAAGGCTTCTCTGACCAAACAGTGAACTTTCAGCATCCAAAGTGACCCTACAAGAACGATGTAAAGAGACGAGTTATAAGGGCATATAGTGACAGGACTTGCTGTCCTTGTTGTCTCTTTATATTTAATAAGGGGTTTGATTCTAACAGCTTTCATAATGTGATCCCTGGCTGCTCAATTTCTTTCTTTTCTTGCCAGACTACTTGTTCTTCTTGTGTTTGTTTGTCCAGGAGCTCCTTTTTCATTCACTCATGTCACCTGGCATTTTTGCCTGACTTCCTCTTTGTTGGGATTTGTTACTTTGAGCTTGAAGGATGTGATCTGTGTGCATTAACCATCTTTCTTGGTTCCCTCTGCCTTCCTTGGCTTCATCTCATGGTAGTGTTTGAAGCAGATCCCTGAAAAGTCTGCTTTCCTGATGTCCAGATAGTGAGATCTAAGCTCACATAAGAAGAGTTTTAAGCTAGAAATGATGGTGAGAGAAAGAATGACCAAAAGTCAAGTGAGGAAGTGATAGATTGTCTTAAGCATGCAAAGGATGTAGGCTGATATGAACATTTGTAATCAGCAAAAGAATGTTGAAATGGGATCATGCCACATTCTCTATGTGTATAACAGTGTGCACAACACAAGATTTTTGGGAAAGCCCTCATATCTTTTCTAGGAGATGCACACAACTGAGTGCCTGTACACTGATGCATGCAGCATGAGGAAGAAGTAGGAGAAATTAGAGGTTTCTGTGCTGTTGTAGGGCTATGGCTTCATTGGACTCACAGGCATGTGGTGGGATAGCTTATAACTGAAGTGCTGCAATAGATGTAAGCAGGTTCTTTAGAGACTGGATAGGAGGGCAGGAAGGTAGGAAGAGTTGCCTTTTATGTGAGAGAAGTGGGAATGCATGAAGTGCTGCCTTGAAATTCATGATGAGTTAACTCAGAGCTTATCAGTCAGGATTAGCAGGCTGACCAACAGTAATAATTTTTGTGTGTCTGTTACAGACTGCCTGGTCAGGGAGAACAACTAGATAAGATCATTTTCAGACTACTAGAGTTAGCTTCACATTCAGAGGACTTGCATCTCATGGAGAGCTTCAAGGACCACAATATCTGCTAGAAGCACAACACAGAAGGACGCATCACCAAGGTATTCGAAATGCATTTAAAAAAAGCTTCCAGACATGTGACTGAGAACCTGATGAGCAGTGATGTTCTGCTAGACCTTGTTTTTGACAAGTAAGGAAGAATCTGTTTGTGGATGTGAAGTTCTGGGGAAGTCTTAGCTGTAGTGACCATGAGGTTATGGTGTTCCTGAGAGAAGTAAACAAAGGAGAGCCATAACCCTGAACTTCAGGAGAGCAGACTTTAGCCTCTAAAGGAATCTTCTTCAAATAAACCTGTCGGATATGTATCTGGAGAGAAGAGATCTCTAGAAGAATTTGTTGACTTTTAAGAATCACATCTTTCAAGCTCCAGAGCAGTTGAACCCAATGAACACAAAATGAAGCAAAAAGATGAACAAGGAGATAGTGACAAAACTCAGAAGCAAAAAAAAAGTGTACAAGAGGTGGAAAAGCAGAAAAATGTCCTGGAAAGAATATAGACATACTGAGAACATGGTTGAACATACTGAGACATGGTTAGGAAAGCAGAACTCACCTGGAAACAGATCTGCCAAGAGATGTGAAGGGAAACAAGAAAAGTTTCCAAAAGTTTATCAGCAGCAAAAAGACAACTATGGAAAATGTTGGTCTGCTGCTGAATAGAACAGGGGATCTCATGATAAAGGACACAGAAAAAGCTGAAATAATTAATTCCTACTTCACCTCTGTCTGCTGTCACGAGCAGCAATTAGTAAACCCAGGAGTGTATGGAGCGTGTAAGACTCAGCCTCAGTACAGGAGGATCAGGTTAGGGAACATATAAATAAACAAAATATGCAGAAGTCCATGGGACCTGACAGCGTGTGCCCATGAAAGTCACTTCTATCTTTAAGAAGGGACAGAAGTGGGATCCAGGGAACTACAGACCAGCCAGCCTCACCTTGATGCCTTGGAACGTAATGGAAGTCCTCCCTGAAACCATTTCAAAACACATGAAGGACAAGAAATTGATGCTAAGTAGTCATCATGGATTTATATTTAACCAAATGGATAACCTTCTATGCTAAGATAACTGGCTTGATGGATGAGAGGAGAGCCATGGATGTTGGTTATACTGATTTCAACAAGTCAACACTGTCTCCCATAACACCTTCACAGACAGACTGAGAAGTATGGGCCATAAATGCACAGGGAGTTAAATTAAACACTGGCTGAATTGCTGGGCTGAAAGAGTTGGTATGAATTCCAAATGAGAATTAGTCACTAATGGTGTACTCCAGGGTTCAATATCAGGGCCAATACAGTTTAACATCTTCATTAATGACCTGGATTCTGGCACAGAGGGCATTCAGCAAGTTTACAGATAATACAGAGCAGGAAGAGTGTTTCTTGTGCCAGATGGGCTACTAGTCAGAGGGACTTTGACAGGCTGGAGGAATCAGTAGACAGGAACCTCATGAAATTCATAAAGGTACAAAAAAAATCATGGGAGTAAGAAGACCATGTACCAGTACATGCTGGGGGCCAACCAGATGGAAAGCAGCTTGGCAGAAAACACCATGGGAACCTGCTGAACAAGCTGATCATAACCAACGTATCAGAAAGAGATTGACAACATCCTGAGCTGAGTTAGGAAAAACATCACCAGCAGATTGAAGGGCAGTGACACTTACTCTCAGCACTTGTGAGACCACATTTGGGTGCTGCTTCCAGATCTGGGTTCTGCTGTGTAAGAGATACGTGGCTTTGGTCGAGTGAGTGTCCAGTGAAGGTTGCAGGTACTGGAACACCTGTCATACAAGAACAGACTGAAAGAGCTGGGGCTATTGAGAAGAGAAGAGAAGAGAAGAGAAGAGAAGAGAAGAGAAGAGAAGAGAAGAGGAGTTGCGGTGGTTGAAGTCACCGCAGGATTGACCAAGGAGCCACAGGGCCCCATTTGATGGTGAGCTGGCACTGAGGTTTGAGGATGTTCCCCTAGTTATGGCAAGATCCCACAGTCCCTTGCTTCCCTATGCAGATTATTCTTAGTTGGTTGGCCTGTTGGCCTGCCACCCCCTTTACCCATTATAAGTCCTAAGTTCTGGAACGTTTTCCCTCCCTCAGTACCCCATTGGTTCTCGGTTTCCTTGTTCCACCCCTCGCCTTCCCCATTGGGTGTTGTACTGTCACCCCATGTTCTCTCCACCCCTTGGCCCCCAGATAATTGTATCCTATGCTCTGCCCGCCCCTTGTACCGCCCCCGTATAAAATCCTGGACCCCTCAGTGTTCTGGGTCCTTTGTCCCTGGATTCCTCCAAGCAAAGACCCCATTAAACTCCTTGGAATACTACACAAAGGACCCCTCCCGCCTCTTTGTCTCTGGCGAGCTGCAAGGAGCTATCCTACTTTTGTGTGTGTGAATGGCTGTGTGCTTCTACCTGCACCAGTGTCTGAATGTGTCTTTGTGTGCTTGTGTGGCACCCCCCGAGCCGCTTTGCCATGGGATGCTTTCGGGAAGGATGCGGCACTCTTCCACCATCCACCCATTCACTGTGTCAGAGAAGAGGAGATCACTTAGGGGTTATCTTATCAGTGTGTATAAATACCTTATGGCAGAGGATGTAGAAGACAAATCCAGGCTTTCAGCACTTGCCTGGGACAGGATAAGAGGAAAAATTCCACAATAAGACTGCCTATGCAGTGGAACAGGTTTCCCAGTGATTTTGTATAGTTTTCTCTGAAAGATGTTAAAAATTAACCAGAGAAAGTCCTGAATAGCCTGAACTAACTGTATAGTCCCTGTTATGATGAGGTGTTGACCATTCAGGTATCTTTCCCAATTTCCATTAGTCTGTAACTCTGTGGTTATTCAAATCAGTAGGGACTGCCTTAGTCTTCTCACATCAAAAAATCAGTTTCCTATAGGGAAAGTTAAAATGTTGGAAATAGCAAGACTAAACGAAAAGTACCAGAAAATCTTCATACATTTGACACCTGATTCCTCCTGAATACATCAGAAATGCTCTGAAGTAGATGGACTGCTTATATGTTGATGTAAATTGTATACGTAGGTGGATAAGTGGATGTGTGAAAAAAGTAAAAATAACAAACTCTGAGTCCATCATCACTTTATCTGTATATTGTATTCCACTCACTCTTCTTTTTGTGTCTGTTTTCTTTGGACCGCAAATTCTTCTGTCTGTTTTTAAAGCCTGAATCTTGAATGGAGCTTTTGTGATCTTAGTAAAAAGTGAGACTATGTAAAGTGCCTTAACCAGCACAGTTCTTGAGTGAGCAAAACTTCAGAGCCTGAGTCTCCGAGGTACTCTTGGAGACACTGTCAAAACACATGCTATTCCTCATGTTCAGGAAAAGTCTGTGGTAGGAGTTTAGGGGTTACCACTCTCTAATTCCTCTGTAAGTCACAGTAACTCCAAGAGTACATGGAAATAACAAGATTGTTGCTGACCCAAGACTTCTGACTGCCTCACATTTTAGTGTTGCCTTTTTTATTGTGTTAGTACAGTACTGAGGACAGGACAGCCAGGTTAAAAAAATTTTAACAGTGAACCTCAAAAACCTCCAAAAGACCTTTAGCAAGAAAATTCACCCATATTTAGGTCAGTTGTACAATGAGTGGTTGGTTTTATGTCTTTCCATGATTATGTTTTTATTCTAGATTTTGATCTGTTTTCCCTGTGCCTCTGCAGAAAAACACCTGAAAGATACATCTGTGTCTGTCACAACTTGTGGTCACCTTAGTATCTCTGGCAGACTTTCAGAGACTTCTGTCATGCAGTACTTGTAGATTTCTGAAAAAGTTGTTTTCAGCCAGCTTTATAATTTCTTTTGTGTCTGCAAGGCAGTGCAAAGAAGCGAGGATCATGAGCATCCAGGGCCTTGTGCTGGGTTTCTTCATATTTCTGAAACTAGTGTAAAGTTGCCAACAGTGAAGAGTGACATAAAAGAAGAAGTCTCAAAGCTGCACAGAAAAGAAGCTGATTAGGGAAATGAACCCAGCAATTAAGGCCAGGAAGAAATACAAATGACAGACAGAACACAGGGGGCAAAAAAGAGTGATCTTTAAAGAGAACTGAGGATGAAGAGAGGTCAGGGGAAATAAGAAAAAAACTAGACAGTTGCTGAGGAACAGAATTAGAGAAAAGAGCACTTTTAAATAGGTTTAAAACTTGGGATTTAAAATGCATTTCTAGAAATAAAAGAAAAGAGGCAGAGAAAAGAGCACTTTTAAGTAGGTCTAAAACTTGGGATTTAAAATGCATTTCTAGAAATAAAAGAAAGGAGATGTTTTAGAAGGTGTAACAGAAACAGTTCTAAAACAGCCTGAATTCTTAAGAGTTATTAATTTAGGCTATTATTAAAAAGAAATTCTGGTTCTCACTCTTGCCATATTTACCAGAAGAGCCAGAGCAGTTTTAAATAAAAATCTTAGTTTGGTTGTGTAGCAGATGTTGTACACCAAGTGTACAGCCATATTTCACACGTGGGAGAGGACCTTTTTCAAACACCAGGGATCGTGATGATGTGCCCATTGCCACAGAGGAGTCTTATAGCAATTCCATACAATTTTGATAACTGGACTCTGCTTTCTGAAATACAGTGTGATCTTTCAGACTGAGATTCTCTACAAAATTAGTACTTTCTTCTTTCTTGTAACATACCATGAGGAATTTGACATTTTGTATTGGGACAAAATCTTCATCTTTATAATCTTTAAAATCACCTAATGCTTCTGAGACCTTTATAGTCTGGTTAGTCTGAACAATGAAAGGTAACACTTACCTGGAGAAAATTAAATTATCTCTTAATTACTCATGAGTTAAAAACTGCACATTTTAGAATCTTTTCCTCTTTTCTCAGAGTCACTGGATACTATGTGAAGAAAAGCAGAAAGTTTGGGAATTGGTTGCCAAATGAAGGTGAAGGAGGAGGATGAGTGTGGCAAAGTCTCAAGAGGCTGAGTGGTGCTGTATGGCAGATGATGCTGATCTGTCTAAGCAGCTTTGTTGAGAGAGTGTAGTTAATTTTTCTTTTCCTGATGTCACTATGTAAGGGGAATTAGGCTTCATTGCTTCACACTGTCATGGGTGTTCTGAATTTGATAGGTTATAACTTGTGAGAATTTAAATCTGTAGTACTAGTGAGTTACTGATGTAAGTGTGTGCATATGAAGAACAGATAGTATTATACTTTGCTTGTTGTATTATATGCTTTAGTGGAAAAAAGCCAAGACTGAAATGTAAAGAGGAATGATATAGACTAAATCAAAGATGTGTTATATACAATAATCAGATATATTGGCTGTATTTATTTTTTCCCCCCCTTCCAAATGCTTCCTTTTATATTTTGTATAGTACCTTGTGAGCATACACATTTAAACCAAACAGCATAATGCTACTGATACTGGACAATTTTCTCTTTTATTCCTGCAATATTTCAAGGAGAGAAAAAAATCAATAAACCTTCACTTGGTGTACATAGTCAAACAAGTGCTGGTTCTTTGAAAATCAGTAAACTTGATCTATGGAAACATAGCTCTCCTGTGGAGAAGGAAAGACATTAATTAGGCATGGCACTGTTCAGTAGGACCAACAGCAATGAAGTGTCTATGACATAATTTTGACATATGCAGTAGACCCATAAGACTTAAGCATGATTACATCAAGCAGTGAAAGGAAGCTGCTGTGAGGATAGTTATGGAGTGAGACAGGCAGATAAGGGACAGTAACGAAGCCCTACACTCAAGCATTTCTTTGGCATCATTCTACCAGCTGCGCGTAAGACAGCTGCATCCAGCTCTGCTGATTTGCTTATCCCTTCTTCCATTCTATCTTACTGCTAGATGCTTTTTAGACTGTGGCTGCAAACTTTAGGAAAACAGCTGGTGTGCCTGATACTTCACTTGCCAAGAAAGGTCTTGGACAACCTAAGCTGAAATATTTGAGGTTTCTCATGCATGAATTCAGATATTAATTGACATCATCCTTGAAGAAAAAGACTGCAGCTGACTGCTCAGGGTTATTTTTAACTTTTGGTTGAGCTTAGTTTTACAGCTAAATTCCTCTTTTTTTTTTTTTTTGATTCTTAATTGACTGGGTAGGGACCAACTCAGAATGGTCTGAGCGTTAAGGTAATGTCTGCCATCTTAGAGAAGCATTTAAAAGCTCTTCATGACAAGAGTGAGGTTTGTAATCCACCACTATGGGTACTACTCTTTGTAACTGCATGTTGCACTTATACAGACTAGAGAACTGTCACACTGCTTGGGGCAATAAATCAGCAGCTATTGAAAAAAGCTGCCAAGCTCATGGCAGGAAGTGTAAATTATTCAAGTCTCTTCAATAGCAGTTTAAAATGAGAATGTCCAGATAACCAAGAGATCAATCACCATGCTAAAAAACTGCCTTGGTCTGCCAGAGGAAATTAGGTGAAAGAAAGTCCTATAGCTCTGTAAAAATGACTTTGTCATAGTCAATACCAGAAAATGTATTAATGAAAAAACAACCCTAAACAACACATGAAGGGTGCCTTTTTAATGGAACCTATCATGTTATCCCCTTGTCTTTCTATGTCCAACATAGAAAATTAGGTCAAAGTAACATTTAGTGTTTAGATATTGACTGCAATAATTTTTGCTCAATGCCAAGTGAATATCAAAAAGAGCTATCATTTGGAAAGGTACTACCTGCATCAGTTATATCTTCAAAACATCTTGCACCAGTTCCATTTCTTACAGAGTTCACTGCATGGAAAATATATTACTTTCAACTATAGGGAAAATACTGTGAAACAGTCTGTTAACTTTTCTTTCCCTCAAGAAAATAATCTTTTAATAGGAGGTGTTTTACACTTTTAGAAAGAAAATAGGACAGAGAGGGAAAATACGAATGATCAGCTCAGTGTGTACTTCTCACACTTTCTTAATGAGTTGAATAGACTTGCTATTCAGAAATTTTTACCAATATTTCAAGAGCAGATAATAGAATGCAAATAAGCCCCATTTTTTTTTATCTCAGGCTTTGAAAAACATCAAAAGGAACAGGATAAGATCAGTTAGAGTACGATCAGCTGTACCATTCACTGAGTCTTAAATTTCTTACACACATTTTAAATGTCACTCGGAAATTAACCCATGTCAACAACTGGCAAAGATTTTGACCAATTACAAATTCCAGACTAGAAAAGAAGTATTCAAGCTGCCTTCTCCTCTGTCTTGTAAAAGAATATTTGATGAGAATACAAACACTTCCAGTAGGTAGGGTGTGTATGATAGATTTTGTACAATTGTCAATGATGTTGTAGTTCATATGGAATTATTTATGAATTTCTTTCACACAATAAATTCACCTGGGCAGGGCTGCTCGATTACAAATAATCCTGGTCTTGGAAATACCATTTTCCTGTAGAGTAAAATTGGAAAGTGTACAGTGACTAGTTAGCTTTTAAAATTTATTATTAATATGACAGTCTTTTTTTCATAGGTAGATCAAGATGCAAAGTTACAGGAAAGAGAAGAAGTGGTGTGATAACTTGAAGTTATATAGGTGTATATCTGAAGGCCCTGTGATATATTCATGAGAAAATTCCGAGCACATTGCATGTTATGCTGTTTTATTTACATCATACCAAGAAAAGGCAGTGGGGAAGGATAGCTGTGGATAAAGGAGAACATACTTTGACAAGTGAAAATTCTGCCATGTGGGGCAGAGATCATTTACTTAGTATGTGTCAAACATCTTTGTACACTGACTTACAAAAAAGAAACATAGTACTGAATGTAGGTAGTATAAACTCACATTTCAAGAATACAAAGTGATCTGGAAAAGCAGTTAAGGATCATGTTACAAACTCTGAGAAAGGACAACAACCTGAGCAGGTGACATAGCCAGAGGCAAGTGCAAGATTGTTATGAATGACGCTTCTGAAGTCTGCCAAAATGCGAGATGTATTTTCTGAATCTGCATCTTACAGATCTTGGCATGCACATGACTATCTGATCAACCATAGAAATTATGGAAGAGAAAGAGCCACAAATATGTTTCCACAAGTGATGGAAGAGAAACAGCCCTATGTTCAGTACAAATAGTATGTTACGTTTCCTTAAGACTTTCCATCTGATCAAAACCACTCCATTTTGAATTTATGAAGCCCATGAATTAAGACTTGATGTGTTTTACAGAGCAGAAAGGGGAAAAAATGGAAAGGCAAACTGAGGCAAAGTACAAGAGCTGATGCATAGGCAACTGAATTCATCCTGCATTGCTCAGCATCTCTAAACAAGATTATTCCTCAGGATGCCTGAATATGGGAGTTGCATCTCCAAATACTGAGAATCAAGCTTAATAATGTAGCCAAGGTCATAAGCTGGGCTATCTCATATGTATTAATTTAATGGTTATTATCTATTTTGAGGCTAAAAAGAAAAAAATATGTTTATTTTCTTTATGACTGGGCATTTAGCATGACCTTATATTCAGTTTAAATAAATGTATACTGGGTTGTTTTCCTTAGGAAGGTGTTGTAACTTTAATATTTGATTTAAAATAAAGTGACAAGTTCAAGGGAAAAAATAATTGCCTTCCATTTATTATTAAACTTTCAATAATTAGACTTCTAGAAATTTAATGTCCAATCTACAGCTTTAATTTTCTTAGTGACTTTTATTTTGGGATGAAGATGTAGACTTGGTGTTTATATCCAAGTTAATACACTTTTATTTGTCTTCTGGTTGCCTTAGTGGTCCTTGAAGGCGAGGAAGATAAATGCTCAGTTAACAGTTTAGTGGTTCATTTATAAGGAAAGAGTGAAAGTCAGTTGGAAAAAAGTGATACTAATCCCTATTTATACTTATCCCTATTTATACATTTCATCTAGAAAAGCCACTGGCTTGCAGCTCAGAATAAGGAAGACAGAGTAACATAACAATACTGAAAAGTCTGAATTGAATGTGAATAACTTAGCAAAGAATGTGAACCTGTTACAACTTCTTGAAAATGTTATAGGCAAAATAAAACTCACCAGGTGTCTAATACCCTGTTAAGAGTGATTTTACTTCCTTCAGGAATTTACATAGCATACGGGGTCAAACATGGTATTAATCATACATCACATGACTGAGTGAGCCACAAAGCATTCCAGCTGCCTGTCAAATCACTATTTTCTGAGATGTGCATAAGGTGAGTATAATTATGAACACACATCAAAAAGCATTGAAAATAAGAAGAGATGGTGTTGAGGGGAAACAGTTCATTCTCAGACAGGAAAATCTTTAGATGAACAATTAAGTACAGGAAAGGCTTTGAGTACCAGGAACACAAATCATCCCAATATATCTGAAAGAAATATCATGTTTGCACAGTGTATTTAGTAGAACTCAGAGCTAAAGTAACAGACACTCATAACAACTGAAGAAAATTATGTGTATGCAGTATGAAATTTGCCACATCTTGTATTTTCCTACACGATACTTGTGACAGGAAAAAGGAAAATGTTTTGCAGAAGCAAGCCCAGTGTCAAGAGTGGTAAGCCACAGGAGCAGTCTCATGTCGAGAACACCTCTTGTGAATATACTTTATCTTCAGAAACATAGCCTGTCTAAATAACCATCAAGAATAAAGAAACTGTATTCTAAACATAGGTAACCAAGGGGAGACTCAGTGAAAGCTATAGTTAACTAACTTTTCAGGGTTAGTTATCTATAGCTTTCATATGCACAGTATAAATACTAACTGCAACTGTAGCTAGAAACTAGGAAAGAAACATCTAGCAGGGCAAAGGAGATTAATGATGCTTAGAAGTGAGACAGGATGAGCTAGGATTTTTCAGATTTGTCCCTTCCTTCTTCTCTATTACAGACAGAATAATAAAAATGCATCTCTGAGCCAGGCTTGCAACAAGTAGGATGGCATCTCTTTTCTTGGGCTTGTTAGCACTGCTGTCCCCTTTGAATAATTTATTCCTAAGAAAGTTGTTTAAATGATATTTTCTTCTTTCATCCTAAGTGTCTATGAGCTTTTGTTTATTGTTCTGTGCATGCACATACATCCAGTCCTGATTACAGTACAAGTTTTGACAGATGTCTTTATTATCCAGCGGTAGAGGACTTTTCCCACAGGCACTGCTTTCTGGATGACTTTATTTGACATAACTGGTGTGTATTGTTGAATTCCTTTTGAAATGTTCTCTTGTGGGATTTTGTGCTGTCATGCATCAAGAATTGTATAGCCCTTTTATTTAAAAATCAATAAAATAGAAGTTTTAAAAAAGAGAAACTACTGATAACAAATACCTAGTTTAATCAAAAGAAATGTTAAGTTCATTTACCTTGCAACATACAGACATATTGTATGTAAGGAAGGGCCCCAAGGTTTTCATTAAAGCAAAGTTCTAATTTCCAAGTGTCAGATTTTTTTATGAAAGGCCTTTTTTTTAATTGCAAATATTGTTCATAGCAAACTTTTAAAGAAGGATTGACAATTTAAGGGAAATAACTTTTTGTGAAGCTTTTTGGATTCCACTTGATATGGTCAAAACCAGCTTGGTTCCTCAAAGATCTCTGTGTTTTGTTTTGGTAGATATTGTATTATTCACATTATCAAAAATTACCCTCAAATCTATCCTTGACCAAAATCAGAGAAGATGTGACATGTTAAAATAGAAACTATTTTGAAACAGATACATTAGAGTCAGACAAAAAAAATCTATTGAAGAAATGAAAAAAAAAATTCTCTGTTGTTGAAAAGCATCTATAATGCATATATATATATAAATATATATATATATATATATAACTGTTCTGAAGCATTTCTCAATAAATTGAAACAGAATTAAGAGAATAGATCATAATTTACTTATGTATCTCAATGACTGGAAATCAAAGTTCCATATTTAGTGATAGTGCATTATATTGCTGAATTGTGGAAAGATCAAAACTTTGTAGATTGGATCATGTTGATCTTTCTGGCAGGTCAAATCTGGTAAGATGGCTTCCCCTCAAAGAACGAAGATCTATGTGAAGATCTATAAGATTTTAGGTGGTGGCAACAATTTTCTACTTTCCCATCTAGGCATCCTGTAGAAGGTGATTACAAAAAACTAGATGATACCCTGTAGCAGCTGGATCCTACTTTCTGCAAATGACCTAGATAACGTGGTTGTGGAGGTGTTTGACTTGCATTGGTGTCTCACTGAATTCATTTTATGGTGATGATTTTCACGGTCAATGGACTTCAAATTTGAAATAAGATATTCTATGACATCTGAATCCACCTGGTATTCCTTCCTCTGTGACAATAATGTTTTAGTACATCAGCATTACCATTCAAGTAACAATCCTTGAATGTAAAGTCCATGCTCATAACAATCAATATAAGTAATAGCTACTGTCCTACTCTGTTGGTGTTTAACACAGCATAGTGATTGCCATGTGAAAACACACCAGGACCTTGATCTTTCAATCCCTCAGCAGGTTTTGATATGATTAAGCACTGCTGCTCCTGATTTTGATTTCTGGTTCAAGCCTGGCATGCTTTGTAAGATGAATACACCCTGAGGAAGAGTCAATTCTAGAACAAACTGTTACCCCTGAGCCTCATGACTGTCATAAAAAACAACAAGAACAAGAAAAACCCTTCAAACAACCCCCAACCTGTTGCCCATTGATGTTGTTGCCTAATGCTTAATCTTAGTAATTTTGTTTTTGAAAGCTGATGTAAACCAGGGTTCAGTTGTACTTTATTAAGGTCGATTTGCTCAGTGCAGTCTTCCACTCAGATTACAGTTCTGCTAAATGTGTCCTCTCTTTATGTGTTTCTATCTGTTTTCAACTGGTTAAGAAAGTGTTTTCACTTTAGTGATTATAAGCCTTGTATGAGAAGAGGTGTAGAGTTAAAAGAAGGGAAATGGTGGTGTGTTTGAATAAATAGTGCTATAACAATTAACAGATCAAGGATTTGATTTTAGAAAAGGCTTTTGGTTCGGAGTGATACTAACCTTAAGCCTCTGGCCATTTTTAATTTTAACTATCTTGATCTCCATTTATTGGTTACCATTTTTTTCTTTAAGCTTCCACTTGAACTGAAGGATTATTACACAGACAACATATAGACCAGGCCTCCACAATCTTCAGTTTAGAAGGATAGATTTCCCTGTTGAATTTCAATAGGTATCATGCTATGATATGAACACTTCTTCTTTATTTAATACCAGAAATTACAGAAAGAAATTCAGAAGAAGATTAGAAAAACAGCTGCTGGGCATGTGTTCCTGTCTTGACCAACAGATAGAGGACGCATTACTGAAAATTTGTTCATTCAATGCTTTGCATAAGCACCTGCATACCTTTCTTTATGGTTAAGGTAAGTATACATTATGTGAACATGAACGTTTTAAATGATGCAGTGAATATGTGCAAGCTTAGTTTATAGAAGTTCTGTGGCTTTTAGTAGCACTATTTTCTTTTAATATTCCTATTACTTACGGGGTTTCTCTTCTCTTTATCTACCTGATAAAAAAAGCTAGCCCACATTTTTCATGGCATTCATTTTGAATAAAAAGAGATTTGTTTTTCCTGATTGGCAGGGCTCTGAATGTAGATGTATATATGCTTTGAATGAATTTTCCTTCAAATTCCAAATGACTCTGTCATTACACATTATATATATATCTCTGGCTTTACGTGTATATATTTTTTGCAGAGGAATGGTATTAGTTTAATCATTTATTCAAGTGGGTCAATGACTTCCAGTCAGTGATAAGTGTCAGCAGTGGTATTTTGTGAAAAATGAATGAGTTGTGGCTTTTAGACATGACATGGCAAAGTCATGTAAAGCAATTATTTTTTTCACGTACATGATGAGGAAAGGAAAGCCAATTATTTATGATTTAAAGAGTCCGGAACTGTGAAGCAAGACTGACTTCTTGTTCCTTCTTGACTGTGTTACAGATGGTCTCCATGTTTTGCTGACAAACCATTCTGTTGATCTCCAAAGGAAATGATACATGGTACAGATACGTGGATAAAATAGTATTTCTAGTTTCTTTTACCAAAGCTGGATTGGAAAAGGTGTTGAAATGTAATCTTGGAAAATAAAATGAAAACATTTTTTTAAATTGGATTAGAGCTCTTCTGGTCAGAGGATATAAATGCAGTCTACTGCAGGAAAGTTCAATGTAACTTACTCAACAAGCTACACTTGAACTTCAAACACAACAAAAGTGAAAGCAAAAAATTAAGAGACCAAAACAATCCCAAATGCCTAACATTTCTTTTTTTCAGCTGGGTTTGGTACAGAACAGGTTCTGTCACAACAGAAATGTCAGAAGTTTTAAGAAGAAAATGCTTTGTTCTGAACAATTCCAAACTGCTTCAATATATTTTTAAGGGTTGAAGTGAATAATTTTTTTGAGACTATCTACAAGCAAGCTAGACAGTGTTTTTTTCTGTTACTAGAAATGGATATGGGGGCTTGGTATCATTTCTACTGCTCCTGATTTCTATGTGTGTATACATGATAGTTTTCAGTGTAGACATGTGCTAACATTTTGTAAATATTCTTTGCCCTATTCCAGTCCTGAGTGAGTATGTGTCCTTTTGTGTAGATGGTAGTGGCTCATACTTTAAAATGGCCTGTAAAGGCTATTCATAGGCTAGGAAAAATGGTTTTCAACTCATCTTTGTTAGAGAGTTTCTTACCTCAAGACTGTTGGATTATAATTATATCTATGTATGAGAAAATTATTCTAATTTTTATGATAGATCTATTTATGGTTCTACGTGAAGTGTATTTTAAGTTCAAACGTTGGAATATATGAAAACCTTAATTTAAAAGATCTAAACAAGAGAAATAAAATAAAGGTATTTCTTATTATGTATATTTACACATTTAAACCCCCCCAAAAAACTAAACAAAAACCAAACAAACCCCACTTCAATTTTTTCATGTCAATCTTCATTATTTTATGATCAATGTAACTTACTGTATTTCAGATTTTTTGTGTAAAAAACCCTCATACAATCAGATACAACTTACTCTAAATGAAATATTATTTTAATTCCAAAAGATTTAAAAGTTTGGATAAAAGGTTCCAGATGGTCATTGACCCATGAACATTTATTGTACCTATTAACCTTTCAAAATTACATCCATTCTGACACACATCACTACAATATATTCTGCTTGAAGCGGGTTTCTGCAATGCATTGTAAGCATAAAACTTTGAATTTTGATCCAGCACGGTTTAAACCATCTTTACGACCTGCAGGCTGAACACAGTTCTTCCAAATGCTGTAATTGGCATTAGATGAAAAGGTATAAGGAGAAGAGCTTACCCTCCTCCGCCAATCCTATAAGGGAAAGGAGTGACTTTTGTGTTTCAAGGAAAAAAATATATGGGTACCTGCCAGCAGATGCTATAAAGAGGCTTCCTAATTATGAACTTTATGAAAAATTTTCCTTCAAACAAACAAACAAAAAAAGTGTTTTGATTCCCAAACAGAATTTTTTAAAATGATGGCTATTTTATATGGTCCCTGCTTAATGTACTGTCTATTGTGACTAACCAGTTCAAGCTATACTGTGGGCTGCCAAATCTGCTGCTGCTGTATGTTGGGTAGATGGTGTCAATAGTCAATCTTCATCAGTAGTTTCACTATGGCGCCTTTGTGCCTAATTCCCTTCATGTATTAACATGTTTTGGGTAAGAAACAGAGAGTGGAATATCATTTAAAGGTTTACCAGTACAATACAGTATGCAGTGAAAAGGTCTTGGGTTAATGGCAAAATTGATTTAGGAATAATGTAGCTGCTGACTTTCCCAGGAGTATATTGCCTCAATGCTGAGAAATCACCTGAGCTTTGTTTCCCTACAGCTGTAGCAAGGGGAGATACTTACCCCTATGACCTGTGGACTGTTTTTCTAGAAAATCATAGCTAATAGGAATTTGGAGAGAACAGAAAATGAGCTAGTGAATAGCAATCATTTAAATACACCTAAATTTGCAGAAAATCATAGAGTAATTTATGTTAGAAAAGGCCTTTAAGATCAATAAGCCAAATGATTAGAATGAGATGCTGAAGTTGAGCAGGATTTTTTTAGCCACCGTAATGCCTAAAAGTACACTCAATTTGGTCTCCCTTCAGATCCCTCCATCAGCTTACTGTGGACTTCTGTTTGATTTTTTTAAGTCCTGATGATTAATATGGCAACCCTACATTCTGCCTAGCAGGTATTAACAAATGGCAGATTGTGTTTCAGAGTTAGTATTTCTCAGCAAGATCCACCCTCAGAGCAAGAAGTTCAGGCAAAGCCTTAATAAGATTTGATGGCCTTTTGCATCAGCACTTCACTCTTTATTATTTATCTAATTTATCTGAAACTGCATTTCATCTCCTCGGCATACAAAGACAAAGCTCTAATCTCCCTGGCAGTTTGCTGTTGGATGCAAAAATGGCAGTAGAGAAGAAAGAATAATCTTCTTTCATGTCCACCGAATTAGCTACAGAAGCAAATAGCAGCTCGAGCTGACTGTCTTACAGTAATTTCTTCATGTTGTGCTAGCTCAGATTTGCCGAGTGATAACTATAAAACAAAGTTTAATAAAGAGATCTTCTTCTCTTAGTATTTTTCTCCTGGAGCTGTTCATCTGCAATAATATAATGCAGTAATAATATAATGCTTTCTTGAATAGAAATTCATCATATGCTGTGATGTAACAGTGTCAGGGTATTTGAAGTATGCAAAAAAGTGCAGAGCTTTGCATTTGTACATGGTAGTGTTGCTGGTTGCTGTAGGGATCATTCAAGAAAATCACTAAACACTATGTATTGACCTTTCACACTGCCTTTTCTGGTTGCCCAGATAGCCTCATTCTCTCTCTGTGTAATAAACAGAGAATCCAGAATGTTTTTTGTTGGATTGCTTTTCTTTCTGTTGCATGTTTTTTATGAAGTTCTGGAGCACACTGAAGTGTTTGACATGGTGATGTAACAGAAGTGAGTGTATAATGTAAGGGAAGGGAGTTTTGCAGCATAGATGGTATTTAAAGGATTATGTGAAGAGGCCTGTCCAGATACAAGACTTTCTGTTAATATATCTGCTCTCCATCAACCTCAAACACCTTTCCAAATCAATAAAAAATGGTGTAATGAAATCAGAGCTGAGCTGAAAATCAGAGTGATCTATCATCCTGTTTCAGATAGAGTGTGTCTGATTAATACATATATGTCTTCTCTTTTTGTCTCAGAGTTTGGCTTTAACAACAGCCATGTAGCCTGCATCTCTTCTGACCTACATATTGGTCTGTCAAACTGCATCATTTTTCCCAGAGAGTTCTTTCCCTGTGGTGTATTTCAAATATGAAATGAGTTGCATTCTGCTCAACAAGTCAGCTGGAGCTTGGCACCTGCTAATGGGAGAGCTTTGGAAAGCTCTTGCGGCTCTTAGTGCTCACCTGTTTAAGAACAGTGTTCTGTGGCTGGTTATCAATGAAGAGATTATGGAGTTGTTTTAAAGATTTAGAAGCTTATAATGAACATTATATAGATCTCCCATTATTTGAGACTATAAATGAAAAGACACTGCCTGTTTAACTGCTTTATTTGAATATGTCAGAGATTGTGTGTTCTGGCTAACTTTTGTGTCTCAAAACTGTAGGATGTCAAACCCAGCCAAAAATAAATTTATTTCTATTAAAGCTGTAGTTCAGTTCACCCTATTTATAATTGTCATCACATGTGCTTCTTAATGCTTCTTTAATTTTGTCAAAATATATTTGCACATTATTAATGAATATTCCTCAGAGATACTATTCACAGATACAGACAGGCAGTGAACTGGTACTGACAAAAATGCTAAGGCCAACTGTTAAGTGGAGCCAGAACTGTATGGGGTCTGCAGAGTGTCTAAATTCCAGCTGACTTTCCAAGTCCCTGGTTCCATTTCAAACACATGACAAGGAAAATGAAAAGAAAAAACCCATTAGTCTACCAAAAAATAGAAGTAAAAAATAATATTACCTTGGTTACCTTTCCTTGGGTTTTCTTATCTACTTGCTCTGATATGATTTTAAGTCAAGGATCTTGTCACAAGAACTGTTACTGGTTTATGTGCTAATAAAACATTGGCCACTCAAAATATTCAGACATACAGTGAATTATGGGCCATGGTGAGACCCTCCTCCTAGGGTCTGCTTGCCAAATGAATGTGGTATTTCATTCAGCTCTGCACTGCAGGGATCTAAGTGGGAATACACTTTAATTCACCAAAGCTTAATATAATGTGTAAATGAGGAAAAACACACTATTGCTTGGGGATTTTGTTATACAGTCCAGAATATATTTTTCGTGCATTTGTTTAATTCCCATATTTTTATTGTATTTAAATTTCTACTTTGGCAAAAGAAAAAAAAAGTTTCAAGAGATGACTCTTGCAGAAAAACTCCCAAAGACAATATCTCTGAAAATTATAGCCACTAGTAAATAAATTACCTTAGGGTCTAGCAGAAGATGGTAGGACAAGAGATCTGGAGATAGTTTTAGGCTTTGTTACTGGCACAATCCCTGTCCTAGGCATTGTAATAAACTTCTATTTACTTTCCTCATGGGGGAGCAAAGTACTGCTGATGGTATTTATGAACTGCTAGAGATCTGATGGAGATCTAATTTACTAGTTTAAGTATTCCTGTGATTGTTCTTGCCCTCAAAAGCATCTCTAACAGTGAATTTTTTTTCCCTAGAAAGTTGTAAACAGGCCTTATTGTGTTCTTAGAAAGGTCCAGAACAGTTCTTCAGGTGACAGTAAATTACTGATTGTTTACCTTTTCTGTGTATTCCTAATATAGATCTGTCTACCAGTCCTCTAGTCATGGGATTTCCTGCAGTTCTTATTTCCAAAGTCTGCACTGCCTGTTTTGGTGGGTTTCAGTAACCACATTCCCAAGCTGTTGTGTTGCTTCTAACAGAGCAGTGTTCAAAGCACAGGGTCTCAGTCCTCTACCTTAGTAATCTTATGATTGCAGGAGACGAATGCTCTATCCTTAATTTTTTTTTCCTTTTTGTATGCTTCAGAAAGGACAGGCAGGCTGAATTTTTCTCAGCTAGTGAGCCACACAGATTAGGCCAATATTCTTTAAATTATAGTCTGTGGTTTTTTTCATGGCTGGACAATCCAGGGCATGAAGAGGAATGTTTGCTAAGACAAATGCTACTGTCAGATTCATCAGCTCAATATGGCAATGTTCTTGTTGAACTGCATGTTACAGAGAGCAGATCTTGCATGGTCCATTGACTGTTCACCTCCCTCTCCTCATGTTTTAAAATTTGTTGCAGTTTACGCTTGTGAGAAGAGATGTCTAGATACTTGTCTCAGTTACAATAACTTCCCTTGAAAGGTCTGTGAAAATGTTGCACATGGAACAAAAATTGTGACACACTTCCCCTATCCAACAACTTCTTTCTATATAATCAAGAGGTCTTCTGTGACCACTGCAGCAGCATTTCATTGATCTCTTACATTCACCAGACAGGGGTCTTCAAAATTTTTCAAAAAATACTGAGTGAGATGCTTCCCCCAGTTCATGTCTGCAGCTGACTCTAACTTGGAGTTTTTTGCTTGTGGGAAACTTTGAACTCTGATCTAGGATAACATGCGTCCTCTGAATTTATTTTCTGAAGAACTGATTCCTTGAATTTTAGCAACCTCTCTGGGAAGATTCCACAATGAGAGAAGTTGTCTTTCTCTTTTCTCTTTGTGCTACATTCTATACAAGACTTGAAATTAGGTGTTTGTTACAAAAGAGACAATTCACTGAAAAGATAATAATCCTTATTTTTTTAATAGGATACTTAAAAGTAAGGAACTGGTAACTACAAACCTAAGCATGGTAAAATACCTGCTGAAATCAACTAGGCAGTGCTTTCATAAATGTCCTAAATTTGGCTTTTGCAGTGGAACTTGATTTTCCAGACTTCAGACATAGTAAAAATGATCAGAGAGTGCCAGTCTGATCTCTCTCTCTTTGGTCTGTGGAAAATGTAGTACTTAACATCGATTAAGTAAGTGATCCTGTCCTTAAAATGAAAAGTGAATTTTCTGAGAGAATTTCATGGGAATGGTAGACCTGAGAGCAACTTCGAGGAGACTCAGAAGTGAGATAGATAACAGCAGTTACTTCAACCATCCTAAAGTGAGTTTTAGGGGTGAAAAAGTTAAAGGAAGATGGCATATTGTCTGTTAAAGACTTGAAATAAAAACGTCTGCTGTAAAAGATTGTATGATGAAAGACAAACAATCTATTTAAATAAGGTGATATGGTGGGTGGAATTAACAGTGCAATGGTGAAGCGTCCTTACGGGCTTTCTTGTGATTCATCCAAACCTTTGGTAGAACAATCTGTTTTGTGTCCCAAGTGGGAGGGGAAATAGGGTGATCTCTTGCCTCTCTTTGACTTAATCTACAACCTTCAACTCATGCATGTTGCAGTGAGATTATGCTGAGACTTCATCTAGTCCTCTTGTACCACTGCAACACTGCATGTTGTTGATGAACTCCTTTGCTTGGGAAAAGAAGTACCAAAGCTTTTATACATCTGCTTGATTAGGGGATAGTTTGCATTCTCAATATCTTCAACTTTTAAAATCTGTAACTTTGTAATTAATGCATAACACATTTTGCAAAGATATCCAAAGAAGAACAAACGTTTGTACTCCATTTCATATTTTGAATAGAATAACAATCCCCAAGCAATGCTTACTTATAGATCAGTCTATACCCAGTAAATTCATGATAAGTGGGAAGAAAAGATACATTTAAAAAAACTGAAAGTACATCATGAAAAATGTTGAAGATTAGTCCCAGCATCTAATGCTGACAAACAACTTACTGGAACTGGAAACTAGGATTCTTGAGGAGATGATTAAGGGATCCAAGTGTTTATTTTGATTTTTATATGGTAAGAATAAACAGAGCTACAAATGCAAAACAGTAATTTTTTTTGTTTTGGCTGCATAAGCCTGGGCTACCTAAGCATGGAATCAGTCCCGTGATCACCTATGCATTTGGGAGGGTGGCAATGCTAATCATTTGTCTTGCATGTGCAAAGTCTCTTGTTAGCAAGACTGTTGTGATTATGCTTCATTTTCTAATGAAGCATGGTCAAAACCCCCCCAAACCTGCACAGAAAGGGAGAGGTGACTGCAGCCTCCGAAACAAACTCCTGGCATTTCTGCTGAAGCAGCTGTTCTGCCCTTTCATGCCAGTAACATCTTACTTACACTTCACAGAGATTGTAAGTACTCTCAGATTCACTGGACCAGTTACACAAATAGTTCTACCAAACTCATAAAATTATTTATGTATCTAAGATATGCAGCGTTAGATTCCTAATATCAGAACAATTCTACATTGTTTTCAGTACTCTTCCAACAGTGCAGTCAATTTTTTAAAATGTGATTAATTGTAAGAAATTACTGACTACATGAACACATAGGTGGAGAAAATAATACATGTAAATGCACAGAACATCAGAAAGGCACTGAAGCCTCAACAGAGTCTTTTAGAAGAATGTACCTGAATTTGTCTGACACAGTACTGTAACTGAATTTGAAATAAAATTGTACATCAAATCAAGGCAAAATTAGTTTTGTGGATTTCTTTAGTGAATTAAATATTCACTGCAGGTGGGAACAGAAAACCCAACAGATTTTATACATATGTACATGCATATACTATAAGCCTGCCTCTGTAGTTAGATCCAAACCAGAGCAAAGACTGGAGAAGATCCTTCCAGGGGAGATAGTGGAAAGTTGATGAAGATAGAGGAGAAATGGCAAGAATGATGATGGGCTAAGGTGAGAAGAAAGCAGAAGATAGGAATACCATATTTTTTTGGTTTTACTTTTTTTTCCTTTGTGTAAAAATACACTTTCTGATCTTTTAATTGTCATTCTTTGTTTACAACTGTAGAAAGGTGACTGGAGGTAAAATCAGAGGAAACTAAGAAGTTATATTCATATCCTAAAAGAAGCTATAACAGCACGGAAATTCCAGGGTAAAATACAGTTGCTGCTCCCTGGGTGGAATGTGGTTGGCATGCCTGAAGCCTGTTCCATGATGATTCCCTGCACCCACAATCTGCAACCATAGCACCTGCTAAACAGGGTGGAACAGAGGGTGGAGTGGAATGGAGACACTGCTGCCAGGCTCTCTTGAAATCCTTGCAGGGAGGAGGGGAACTTGATGGTACTTTGTGGTTGAGAAGCTGCACAGCAAGGGGAGATAGGAGAAGATGTCCTAGCTGCTGAGCCAGCACCATCACAAAGTGTCATAGGTTAGCAAGCATAGTCCCGGAAGGGACGTCCTTGCTAAGGGGTGCTTACAGTTTCCTCTGGGAACTGATAGAACCTACCAGCTGGCCAGTTTGAATATGGACAATTCTTAAAGCCACTTAAAGTTGTGACCGCCTCTGTGATACACGCTTAAGAATAGACAAACTCCCCCTCCAAGCTCTCTCTCGTTTCCGGCGCTGGGACAGGTGGCTGCGGGCCCCGTGTGGGGGCCAGTGGGCCCGGCCCCTGCTCTGGCCAGGCTGGGCCGGGCCACGGCTCCAGGATGACCCCCCCAGCAGGGCTGTGGGCAGCCAGAGCGGCTCGGAACCACCCCCCCACCTCCACTGCGGCCAAGATTTCAGCGAAAGTGGCACCTCTGTCCGGCAGAGGCCAGGTGACCAACAGTGATAAACCACACAGCTGCAAGGCTGAGGTGAGATTAACCCTTTTAGTGCTGTGAAGAGCTGAAATCCTGAGGGAAGAGAAAGAGGAGATGCTTAAAGCTGAAAGTCTGTTGTGAAGCTATGATATATCAGAGTATCCCGTTGTAATATCGTGAAGATATGGGGGGTGGAGTGTTCAACTTGTGAGCAAAAGCACCTGCGCTGAGATAGGCAGATGCTGACGCAGCTGTAATTTCATGAGAAGTTTGGACAGGGAGAGATGGACCAGATGAGGACTTTTGCTCCAAAGGGAAAGGAGAAAACCTCAGTTCCTAGAGATGCTCCCAGAGATAGTCCTAGAGATGAAGATGAGGAAGACCCTTTGCTCCCAGGGAAGGAGAATGGCCTCTGTGTTTTGTTTCTGAACGGCTCAACCTTAAAATTGTACCCCAAAAAACTTCAAGAGTGGACCCTCGAAAGCAGTTGCGGGAAAAGCTGCAAGTCGGGGGAAGGGGCTCACACACAGGCAGAGAGACTCCTCTTCCTAAATGGACTGAACAATATTTGGAAGTGGGCAGCTGTCTTGTTGTGATAATGTTTTCACAGCACGAGCAAGAAGAGACTTCTCTTCCTAAATGTACTCAACAAGGTTATTATAGAAGTGGTAAACAGACTGAATGAACATCTTAAGGGTTGTCTTTTTACATTGTCAGTGGGAGAAGGGAGGAAGGTGGGGGGAGGAGGAGAGTTCTGAAGGTGGTATAATTTTTTTCCCCTTCTTTTAGGTCTGTTAATAAACTTCTTTATATTCTTTCAAGATTGGTGCCTACTTTGCATTTCTCCTAATTCTTATCTCACAGAAGATAAACAGTAATGAGTATTTTGGACCAAACCACTGCACTAAATTGGTGTTTCCGGCCGGTTACAAACCCAACCCGCAACACAAAGGTACCTACTTCCAAGGTTTGATCACCCCTCACTGGGCATGTGCTCTGTATTTCTTTTGACTGTGTCTTTAAAAATGAAGTGAGAGAATTTTGCACCAATCAGTAACAAGGGTATGGATGACTAGAGCCACTCAAGCTCCACCTAAACATAAAGAAACAGTATAGAAATAAGTTGAGAATAGGGGAAAGCTTAGGAAAGAGTCCATTGTAACTAATAGGATTGGGCTGAACCTGTCTTCTCTCCCAAAGACATGATTATTGGGTAAGAATCACACACCATGTGTGCTGAATACTTTCACTGGAGATTAGAGCTTGTCTGTATATTGCTTTGAATATATTTTTGGTGTCAGTCAATCCTTGAACCTTAACCTGTCACAATATTCTATTAAGAAAGAGTGTTATTCTCTAAACTGTTGGAGTGGGTCATTCACAGGTGATGGCATTTGCTGGCAGCAGGAAACATAAATAAAAAGGAAGATCCACTGAGTGTTCATAAAGTGAGTAGACCCACTGAGGGGTCTCCCTTATGCTTGTTGGTATGTTATGTTGGTGTGTGTCCCTGACTAAGTCAATTGAACCACCCTCCGATCCAGCAGGACTGCTCAGTGAAGAGTCCCCATAAAAGGACTCTGACAGACTCGTTTGGCACAAGGAGCTCAGCTTTCCTGAGGTGCTGACAGACAAATTAAATACTAAGAGTAGAGGAAATCTCACCTTTTCCCATGACAACATCTCATTCCATTTTGCTGGCACTCTTCTTCCTCACAGAAGAAGAAAATACTAGTTTCTCCAGTAGGCATTTGTCTATTGCTCTGACTCCCTGCATGCAAAGAGACATGGTACATTTTCTGTGGTTAACTACCAGCATTTTCCAATATTTTGCTTATTTTTTGCCTGAAGTCTTGGTTTGTCCAGCCTACTGCCTGAGTACAACTGTGCTTCCTGCTCAGCAGCTGTAACTTTTCTACCAGACTCTCTATTCCTGAGGGAGTATTTCTCAGCCTATAGATGATGAAAATTCACTTAAGTTTCTGTGCGCATACAGTATATACTTTCTTTCTTGGAGAATTTTTAGCCAAATTGGCAAGTTCTTCTCTAAGGGAGGACCTTTATATTTTCAAGAAATCTTATCATGAGTAGTGAAAGTAATTTACATCAGCTAATGATCCATATTGTGGTTACCAAAAACCAGGCATAAAATTACAATTAGTTTCCTGCTAAAATTTTCAAGAGGACTTTCTCTGTCTTTTCTTCCCCGATGAAATATGCCATAAGTGCAAACTGTATGATCTTCATCATAGTCTTTTTCAACAATCTCAAAAGTGACTGAGCAAAAGGCTTTTGCCTCTTCCAGGGTTCATTATGCATAACAGTAGTATTCATGTGTTTAATATGGCACCCCTGGAGAACTGTGGCATCTCTTTTTATTTCATGTACATATTGTACTAGAATTTCTCAGGCTGAGCAGAAGTGATGCAGTCTTTTCAAAAAGAGCAAGAAGTCAAGCATTTAGGAATTACTCTAACAGACATGCAAAAAGCAATGGAGAATTACTAAACTTGATCACTAAGCATTTCTGTGGGAACTTCCTCACTTCTCCATATGTGCTCAGTGCTTTTCTTTGCAGCGTTAAAATGGTGGTAGAAAAATAATGACAGCATAGTTCTCAGTATCTGCATTAGGCATATTGGCAAGCAGTGATTTATTTTATATCTTACAAGAATCGTATTACTTAGCTCACACTTTCATGCAATGACATGTAAAATTAATAGGGGGACAATATTCTTTGGAGATTAGAAAATGTTTGATTCTCGGAGGCTTTTTATGTCTTGTAAGAGCTGATTACCTAGTTTAATCATGCATCTTATGAAATCTGAGTTCTGCCTTTCCCATTATTTAAAGCACCTTGAGAACAATTGCAACTAAAATGTTGACCATTTTAAAATTCTATTTGAATTCAGAAGGTAGCACATGCTTCCTCCCAAATGTTATCATTTGAGCAGAAAGGCAAATGAGAAATTTCAATATCAACCAAAAAGGTAATTCTGAGTCAAAACTATTAAACTGTGGCATGAAAAGAGAAATAGATAGTAGGAGAGTATACTAGGACAAATTTTCATCATTAGCATCATGTGATCAACTCATGTAAATGGAATTTTACCTTTCTTATTTTTCAGTGAGTTCCACATAGGGCCAGGTAAGGAGGCAGGAAGACATCTAAAGAACCAATTCAAAGTGAAGAGAATCACAGGAAGGCCTTGATGATCTCTGTGGGATTTGGAGCATGCTTTTGAACAGAAAACTGTAGAAAATCTACATGTCTAATTTTTTTTTTCTGAGATATTTATGAACCAGCTAGACTTTCACATGGAATTTACTTATTCCAAGTATCTAAACTCTTTTGTTAGACTTAATTAATCAATGAAATGGACTAAGTTCTCCTCATGATCAAGCTTATCAAGCTATTGATGACAGATTTATTTGCTGAGTTTGTTTCTCAAATACATTTTTAATGGCTCTCTTACTTCCATGTTTTTATTGACTTCTCTTCATTTAAGCTACATTTCTTTTTAATTCATGAAGTGTATAACCTGGCATTTATCCACATTATCTTAACATCTTGGTGCATATTTCTCCAACGTAATTGCTACTGAAAAAAAATAAATCCAGGGCAGTCTATACCTTCTCACATTTCTTTATTTGCAGGTTCAGCTTACACATTTTCTTGTTCAAAATGTCCTGAATTGTTTGTGCAAAAGAACTGCAATAGGTAATGTGAAAAAATGAAGGTTCATTTTCAATACTATTGTTGCTAATTGCACAGCATTTTTGTGGCACAAGTCATATTCAAACTTTCAAATGTTGTGGAGGTTTAGGTGGATTTACCGTCACAAATGCATTAACTTCAGCTTTTAATAATGTGTTTATTTCCTTTTTGTTTCTCATCCTATTCTGAGTAGATGACAAAGTCTAAGTATTACCAGAAACATTGCACAGGCAAAGGTTGTAGCTGAGCATTGAAATGACCTTATCATGTCATACAGGCACACTTCACTGGCTGGTTTTGATGATGGAGGAGGTAGAAAAGCCTCTCATCTGTCTGTAAAAGCAGATGCCTGAGCTTTTGCCTAGCATTGTACCAGCCTAAATTAATTTTTATTCAACTGCAGCAGGGTGCAATTCACCAGGGAAAATGTGAAAATAATCTAGTATTATTCCAAAAATAAAACATGAGAAAAAAAAAATGAAATGAGGACACACCACCTCTTATACAGTGCTCAGAGAGCACCCAGTTCCTTTGGATTTTATAGTGCCCTACCTCACTTTTCAGTTGAATTAGTTTTCCTTATCCTAAAGTGTAACATAAAATACAAGACAGGAAATTTTTGGTTAACTTTTAATCCACTAAGGAATTCATCCCAATTATGGGCAAAAAATTAAGTCAGATCTCAATCCTCTCACAGTGCAGCTGTTCTTTGCTTTGCAGAGAGCACTGGTCCCAGAGAAATGTGTTTAGAGATCTTAAGCACATGTTGTACCATTCATAAGAAGGGTTCTGTCAGATTAGAAGGATGAAGTAAAAGGATGGCTTTCTCACAAGCATATTCTCCAGTTCTCTGTTGAGTTAAAAATAGAGTTTATTTTGCCCTAAATGAGCTTCTCCCCTCATCCTGCATTGACACATTTAAACAGATTTGACATCTTCTACACAATTTCTGCTTGCAGTTTTACATATTATTTCTCCAATAGTATTCCAGGATTTTCTACCTTTTCTGTAATCCAGTCATATTATCTTGCAAAATCTTCATTTTCTTCTTAAAATCCTGGTCTCTGATGCTTTCAGATTTGAGCCCACTTTTGCCAATCCTCTTCTTTCATTTGCAGAGGTATTTATAATAGTTTTCAAAAAATTAATTTCTTCAAGTAAAAAAGCCAGTGCTAGCTGTGTTACCGTGGCAACCGACTCCTCTTTCTTGGCAGTTAATGAGATTCTTGGTCATTTGGCCCTGCAAGAACACTGGTTTCAGTAAAAGAAATTGATACTATGTGACTTTATCTGTCTTCAAATACCAGTGGCCTGGTTCTCAACTTATATTCATGCTCAGTGATTTAACTTAGCCTGACTTCAGCTGACTAACCTCTGGTTTACACTGGTGAGAGAAAAGGAAAGTAAAATGTTCAGCTATGCACACTTAGGTATCATTTAAGAGGTGTCTGTTAATGCAGAATTTGATGATGGCTTCAAATCACACACAAAGGTCTTCGATGCATAAAGAAAAAAACTCTCATTTAGTTTAAGATATTCAATCATGTAACTCTTGAACAAATTACTTCCTCTAAAGACAGAATATTTTCCTTACTGCCTTTTTAACTGATGTTTTGCATCATGAGTTGGAGAGGTTGAGAATAGGAAAAAAAAATGTAAGAAATACTTTGTTTGGATTTTTATATCAACTCTAATTAAGCAAAAGAGTGTCCTCAACATTCTGAGGAAAAAACCTAAGGACAGAATCCCTTTGAACTTTGAAATATTTTGATCAGGATCTCGGCTTCAGAAAAGGCACCTGCTGAATTTGTAACGGGATAAGCCAATGTTTCACACTCAAAGGTCCTCAAACTTTTGTAAATTCAGCTCTTCATTTTTATAAAAACACATATTTAATAACTTGAAACCATTACTACTTAATGCAATTCTAATACCAAGACAAATCATTGAAATGTCGGCTTTTTTATTCTGTGCAAACAAGTTTCGCTCTGTGACTAAATTTTCTGTTTGAAAAATATATCTGAACTATTATAATGATGACACTCATGTTTTTAAGAGAGTAAATTTCTTCAAAAATGTGAATAATTTGCAAACTCTGGTTGTTTATGATTTGTTCACAAGGGAGTTTGAAGCTTGCCATGACCCTTTTATGTAAAGTGTATCATAGGTTCATAGCATCATTTAGGCTGGAAAAGACCCCTAAGATATGGAGTCCAACCACTGACCTAACACTGCCAAGTTCACCCTTAACTGTATCCCTAAGTGCAACATCTGCATGAGTTTTAATTATCTGCAGGGATGGTGATTCCAGTGCTTCCCTGGGCAACCTGTTGCACTGCTTGATAACTATTTTGGCAAAGAAATTTTAGCTAATATCCAATCTAAACCTCCCCTGGTCCAACTTGAGTCATTTCCTCCCATCCCATCCCTTGTTCCTTAGGAGAAGAGACTGGCCCCCACCTCACTTCAATCTCCTTTCAGGGAGTTGTAGATAGCAATAAGGACTCCCTTGAGTCTCCTTTTCTCCAGGTTAAACAACCCCAGCTACTGCAGCCACTCATCATGTCTTGTGCTCCAGACTCCTCACCAGCTTTGTCGCTGTTCTTTGGACACACAAATACATTGCTGTCCTTTGCCTCATTTGCTACTTTAATTGTCTGACTTATTTAAGCAAGTCAGCAAGAATAGTTTCTTTAGTAGTATTTAACAGCATAACATTATTTTTTTTGCTTACCATATTCATAAGAATACAGACTGCAAATGCATCCTGAGTTTTTAGACAAAGTACTTTTATCACCTAATGTTATGAATACTATGTTTCAAAATTGCACTGCTTTTGATTAAAAGTCAGTTATACCTTCAGAGATTTTTTCCCTTCCTCACACTGACTTTAGAAATGTTAGCAAAAAAAATCTATTGTGTTTCTTCTCAAACAGCTGGAGTACCAAGGAGTGTTGCCCCTTTTCTACTAGTAGTAAAGAGAAAGCAAATTATAGGGATGGTTTTTTCAGTAATCATAAGGTCTTTTAAAAAGCCCCGTTGTGCTGCATGCATTACTAAAGAATTTCACTTACAGAAACTGGAACGTTTGGCCAGGCTAAGGTTCACTGCTTTAAAAAAGTTTGTCAATATAATACTAATATTGTTATTAACGATATGATGAGCTATAGAGGTTTTTTCAAGAAAGGTTGTTTTAATTAGAATGAAAATCATTTGCAAGAAAATGCCCTCCTCTGGACTCACTCCTACAGGTCCCTGTCCTTCCTGTGCTGGGACCCCAGAGCTGGATGCAGTGTTCCAGGTGGGGTCTCACCAGAGCAGAGCAGAGGGGCACAATCCCCTCCCTTCCCTGCTGCCCACGCTGCTTTGGATGCAGCCCAGGACACGTTTGGCTCTCTGGGCTGTGAGTGCCCATGGCTGGGTCATGTCCAGCCTCTCATCCACCAGCACCCCCAAGTCCTTCTCCCCAGGGCTGCTCTCCATCTGTTCATCCCCCTGCCTGTATTAATATAAAGGATTGCCTTGGTCCGGGTGCAGCTCCTTGCACTTGGTCTTGTCAAACCTTATGTTATTCCTATGGCCCCACTTCTTGAGCTTGTCCAGGTCCCTCTGGATGGCAACCTGCCCTTCAGGTGTGTAAATCACACCACTCAGCTGAAGTTGTATTGATCTCACTGTCTATCTATCTGATGTGGATATTTTTTATTTTTATACCTTGTAAAATACAAAGTACAGTGCAAAAAAACCATAGTGCCTTAAAAGGTACCTGCCTTCTCATCGCCTGCTTGCCATACATCTACAGAGAGAAGCAAGTGACATAACTGGAACTGACTTGATGGAAGCTGAAGCTTCAAGTGAGAACACACGATTGCCAATACTCAGAAACTCCTACCAGCAACATCTTGTGGGCATACGCCCTTCTTTTTGGTAATGCCTGGTACTCTTCTAAGACAGAGGGCTGGCTATTTCAGAGGGATCAGTGTGGTGGGAGATTAAAGTGAATCTTTTATTGGCCCACTCTTAAAGCACGTAGAGCAATCTTCCTCTTGCAGGGGCTCATTCTTGCAATAATTCTTGCAATCTGTATCTAATGGAGGATTTAATATTGTAGCTTCTGTGCAGCTATTCTGTGTACAGAATTATGTACAGTTCTACTCAATAAAGGAATTGTAGAGCCCTTTGTTTCCTCAAGGGTATGGGAATTTAGCAGAAAATATACCCTCCCTCCCAGCTTGTACTCAAAGATCAGATGGTCTGGGTGTAACTGGATTTAATTTCTGACTGTAGTAAATTTAGCACTGTAAGTCTGGTCGAGTTCAAAAAAGTTGAAGCACAGGTGCAGTTTACCAGTCCAGCACTATAGGTCTGGTTGCACTCTGTGCACAATCCAGATTCACAGTAATGAGGTTTATTGAAGCAACAGAAGAGCACGTTCAGGATTGCCAGTGATAAATGCACTAAATACAGAGTGTTAGTATGTGTCACATCAGAAGGTGCCATAAGAGATATTCTAATTGTGGTGTATATATGAAAATGAATATTCTGAGGTGTGCTACAATGCAGTTGGAGGTGTAAAGCTCACCTAAGGGCATCCCTTCAGGAGACGAGGAGAGACACAGTTCATAGATGGATGCCAAGAAGGCAGAGATTATTTCCCCCCTCCAGAGATGTTTTCCTCCTTCAGCATTTTCTGCACTGAAGACTCCCTTTTATATAATTTATAGTTTTATATAATATATAGATCACATATTATAGGTGGTGTTTGGCGGCTTTGGTCATACATGCATTGCACAACACATGTTCTGCTTCGTTTGCATCCCAAAGGAAGATAAGTTAATCTATTAAGGGGGCTTAATGAGGGTCTCACTTACTTTTAGTCAGGATTTATAATTGGCAGAAGTGGTGCAATAAACACTTTGGTCCTCCTCCACATACTGAGATTGCAGTAAAGGTTGCCTGACCTTCTTCAGAGGGTCTTTGTGCCCGACCATATCTCGTTAATGAACCAGATTTATAACAAGGGTTGTTTTCTTGTGTTAAAAAGAGTGTGGAAATTGGCTGGTACAGGGGTGAGGTGTTTTTCTGTGCCTCACTGAAATAACATCAGGCCATGAGACCTCTGCTTCAATGTTCAGTTGTTAGGCTTTGCTTAAGCAAGGTGCAAGGTAAGCAAGAGACTCAGCTCTTGATTTCCTCAACCAACTTCATCAATTCACCACCTTAAAGCAATACTGTGAAAACCTGACCATTTACCACAGCCTTCCCTGCTTATCCTGAGTGATTTTGTAGCTCAGTCTCATGTGAAGCAGATACAAGATAAATTGTTTTATGATGATAAAGACACAGACTACTTTGCAGGCTCTGCATCAGAAAGCTCAGCTCAGTATTTTCTCATGAGAATGTGAAATAAATTCCATTACATGGAATTCTTCCCATTTATGTCATGTGCCTATATAAAAAATATTAGGGGGAAGACAGGATCCTCTGACTATGTATTCATGTCACCTCAATTCCCAGAAAGAGCCTGTGGTGCTGTTAAAGCACTCCATCTGTTTACAGACAGCAACAATTTTTAAAAACACAGATCTGAATACATCTGTTATTCAGACTGGATTGACCAGCCCATCAGTACTGCCTTCCTTTTTCCTGCTATAGTTCATTCCGAGTTCATACTCATATTACTTGATTAATCTTCTGCATTTGGGTTGCAATGGAGGCCCTCAAAGTCAGTGACTGCTCTGTCCTAGTTTTAAGCCAAAAATCCAATATGAAGGGCATAATACTAGACTTTTGTGACCTTCAAAACCTATTTGTGAGTTTCTGGATGAAATTCAAGGTACTGGCTTGACATTTACATTGTGCATGGTGAATAGAATGTACCTTCTTAAAAATACCTCTCCAAGTTTCTGCATGTGGAATTTTTTAAGCTGGAGAAAGGAACAAGCTTTTTTGTGGCCTTCAGTTTTGAGATGTCTTTTTTTTTAATTGGTAATTTAGAGTAGTGATCTTCTAATGTCATAGATACTTTGTGATGTAGATTTTTGTATTTTCTATAGTTTTCACTATACTTTTAAGAATTGAATCTCAGTCTCTTCTGTGGAACAAGGGAGAATAATTACTGTTAGAAATTTTTTTACAGTGCCAAAAAGCCCCATTTCAACACTTCTCTCTTGTTCTGTTGTGTTAATTAGATATACCATCTGCTAATGATCTTCAGCTTGTATCATGATAACACTGAATTTTGAATTTTCGTGCATTGGCATGTGCATTCACACCCTGTCTGGTACTCCAGCAATGTCTGCTCTGATCCCTGTTGTGTGCCACCAAAAGCTTCCTTGGAGATCTTCCCTTAATTTTCTTCTTCCTTATTCATTACACATTAACAGGGCAAAAAGATCGTATTTCACTTTTTTACAAATTCTGCCAATAAGCAAAGAAATGTCAAAGTACTCCCTGCTAACTCAATTAGCTACTATATTGCTTGTTTCAGGTCACAAGTGTTAATTTATTGCGGTCAATAGCAATGTTATTTGGGGACTGCATAAAAGACCCTGATTTCGAACTTTTCTGCAGTGATTGGGATTTTGTGTGTGGAGGGGATGTTATATGATGTTGGAGAGTCCTTCCTACAGCATGAAACAAAATCTGTTTTGATCAGAGTCCATCGGGCTTCAGCCACAGGCTGTAGTACATATGACACAAAGAAGACTCAATACTTGTGACATGCTCAGTTTTCTGCACATAAATCTGGAGTGCTACTGTATATACTGAGGTGCAGAATCACAGGAAGAAGCTTATTTGTATGCTTGATTTTATGAAAAGAATAAATATTTTTAGGAGGTGGCAAAGAAAAAATGTCTTTATCCAGAAGCTCTGTGAAATCTAACATATTTGACTTGGCGATGCAGGTTTGAAGTCTAAAAACACCTAAAGAACATTTTAATAAAAATACAACTGCACATATTTAGGAAACAGCATAATGGTCTCTTTGTTCTTCAGCTCTTTCATTGTTCCTACAGCTCTTTTATAAATGAGGTTTAAGCTTATAAATAGTATAAAAGCTTATTAAACTCCCTGAACCACTGGGAGTATTTTTGTGGGGTTTTGTAGGTTTTTTTGTTTGTTTGTTTTTGCTTTGTTTGTTTCCCCCACCCACACCCCCGTAACATTTTCATTGTATGACCTCTGAGGTCTTTGGAAGAGAAATAAGAGGCCTCTTGAACAGAAGGCATATTAAAGCAAAGATCATTATATTAGTTCAGATATCAGTTTTACCAAAGTACATTGTCTAAGGACTCAAAGAAAGTCAACAACAGGTTTTTATTTGGCTTATCAGGTATGATTACCAGAATCAATTTACTGTCAATACACTGCGCACTTATTTTTAAATTTAGCCCATATTTTCCTTTCATCTGCTTTATACAGCTTGCTCTTTAGGTGGTTGCAGACACTTTCCAGGAGAAACTGTAATTGTCATGTTGTTACTAGGTTCCTGTATTGTTCTTTGGTCATTGTATAAACCTAATTAGAATTTTCAGCAAATACTCACCTGATATTTTTCATTAAGCAGCCTGGGAATCACATATTCACAGGAACATAATGTCCTGATAGAAAGGCTGACAGCACAGATCATTGTAGCTTTTTGTCTTCCATTTTAAATAACAAATTTAATGTCATTAGCGCTCATTCTTTTTTATGAATATCACCACCATCTTAAAAAAAAGTTCTTGCTTAATCTCCAAACAGTACCAGCATCTGTATCATATTGTAATTTAAAAACAATGAAGTATGATTGCAATGACACCTCCCAAATATATCTGTTTCTTCTAATATACCTTAAGTTTTGTTTAAACCTCTTATATAGAACATGGGACATTTTACTGGTTTCAGTTGGGTGCAGTTAATTTTCTTCACAGTGGCTGGTATGGGCTTTGTTTTGGATTTGTGCTGAACACAGGGTTGATTAATATAGAGATGGTTTTGTTTTTTCTGATCAGGACTTACGCAGAGCCAGGGCCTTTTCTGCTTTTTGCACTGTCACTATGGCAAGGAGGTCAGGGGTGCATGGGAGGATGGGAGGAGACACAGCCAGGACAGGTGACATAGACTGAGCAAGGGAATATTTCAGACTATCATGTTCACTACATAAAGTGGGGGGAAGAAGGAGGAAGGGGGGGACATTTGGAGTGGTAGCATTTGTCTTCCCAAGTCACTGTTACGTGTGATGGGGCCCTGCTTTCCTGGAGATGGCTGAATACCTGCCTGCCCATGGGAAGCAGTGAATTATTTCCATGTTTTGCTTTGCATGTTTGCATGGCTTTTGCTTTCCCTAGAAAATCATCTTTATCTGAGCCCATGAGCTTTCTGGCTTTTACCATTCCAGTTCTCTCCCTGATCCTGCTGGTCAGGGAGTGAGTGAGCGGCTGTATGGGGCTTGGCTGCTGGCTGGGCTTAAACCATGACAGCAGTTTTTTTCAGTTTCCTTGTTGAAGGAAAATTAAGATACTATAACATTAGCTGGCCAGCAAGGCTTGCTTTATTGGTTTTTCCTTCACTTAAACGAAGAAAAGATTGTAAAGGCCATTTATATTTTATAAAAGAAAGTTGCATTGAAAGCAAGACACAAGCATAAGAAAGACTAGCATCTTTCTTGAAGCTAAGGGCATTTTCTTTTAAAGTCTTTATATTTTGGACCATACATAGATGCTTACCTACAAAAAAAGATGTATTTTGGGGCTTGCCTATCATTACATATTTCTGAAGTGTTAGTTTGTGACTTTCCCATTTTTCATCCTGTAGAACGTTAATGGGTTTAGTCTAGAAATCTGAAGTGCTTCTTCTCATTCCTTCACTATTTATTTACTTGTCTGATATATGAGACAGTCTTTAACTTTTTAAAGTCACTTGCAAAGATGAAACAGATTAGCTTATGAATCTTAGGAACCCTGAAGAAGTAAAAACAGTATGTGCTGCACAGATGGACTCAGTTGTTTGACTTCATGATCAATAAAATAATGTGTCAGTGAGGCACTCCTTATGTGGTGCTCAAGACTCACATGTAATTTGAGTAGCAGATTCCCAAAAAGGTCCATGCAACCCAAATAATTTAGGTTAAGATCAAGTCCACTGTGGAAAGTAAAATTATATGGTTTTCATGTATTTGGCTGGTTTAGATGACAGATTTATTTTAATAAGCTTAAAATGTTTAAATCCCAGTTGGTTTTGTAGCTGACAAGCAATGCAAGCGAATATTTTCCTTTTGTCTTCTCTCCTGGAATACACCAATTATATCATGATTCTATGACAAAATATCTGTCATTGAAATGGAAAATGCAAAACATCAGCATAATTACTAATAATTTGTTTATATGGATGCTGTCAAAGAAGAAGTGTTATATGCCTTAGGTTACTGAGATCTGCAGCATATTGTGAAAGTTACTGTTAGTCTGTTAAACCAAATTCACCACACTGACTTGGATGGATGGTCCATTATAAGGAGAGGGTCATGAGAAAATGTTTCAAATGACTTGAGTAACAGACTACAGATTGCTATTCTAGAATTTTAGCAATTAATTTGGTTTTGCAGTTTTTAACAATAAAATTGGCTTTGCAGTGCATGTGTTGTGTGCAAGATGAAAATCAGTTTGACACTTAAAGAAAATTAATTTAATCCAATAATTTTTCTTCATTGCGTATAATAGATTTTTCTTTGCACACAACTTCTACAAGTCAACAGAATTGATTTTCCTCACAAAAAAGTGTAAAAAAAATTACTGTAGATGAGTATAACAACTTTGTTCTTTTAAATTACAGAGGTGCACGGGCAAATGAGAAATACTTGACAATGTTTTCAAAAGTACATCTCAAGAAAGTGAATGAGAACAGGTCTAAAAATTAAGTGTCAGCAGCTCTCTCTTGAGTCATACTCTGTGAACTACTTTTTACAAACTCAATTTCCAGATGAAGCTGGCTGAGCAGATCACTAGTTAAGGTGGCAAACTGCTCCATTTTAGCCTAATTTGAGCTACTGACAACAATTGTATGGAAGAGAATGTAGTTATAGAGAATCCCTACCTTAAATGGTTTTGAAGAACTTTGCAAAGCTATTGCTTGCTTACCTCTGTACAAACTCTTCTAGCAAGCGCCACTGCATAGGTCCCCCTGCAGCACCGGGTACCAATGCCTTTGTTTATAAGAAAACCAATGTTGTGCAAGACAGTTCATTAGAAAATAAAAGAGTCCTTTCCTTGTTTGGATAACTCTTGAAATAATTCCTTCAAATCTAGAATGTATGGCATTTCTGAACATACCTGCCTATTTAATTCTGTTTCTAGATTGATGGTGTTGAGTGTATGGACAAACCCTGAATATCTGTAGGGACAAAGTATGTTTGCAGTATGCTGAAAAAAGGCTCTTGAATAGTTTCAGGCTTCATCTTTTTCCTTCAGAATTTTCTTAAACATTGGGCAGAATGTGAAAGGTCTGAAAAAAGACAGTTTTCTAACCCATGAGCTAATTCAAGTGTGTTACATTCAGTCTTTCTAGCATTTTGTAGAGAGTATGCAGGCTCAGAATGAAACTGTGAAAGCTATGTATATTTTTTGATCTTGGAACTCCCAAAGTGTAAAAATGTAAAGATGGGTGGACTGATTATTTGGAAAATAATGGGCCAGCTCTGTAGACTTGCAGGCATATCATAAAGCAAATGGTAGCATCTGCCAACAGGAGAAAATCACATGAAAAATACTATTAAAAATTCTCAGTGCTGTTAGGAAATAAATGCTCTGTTCCTCAGACCACCACAGAAAAAAACAGACATTCAGTCAGTAAAACTCTATTTTTATTACTTTCAGGTGAGAAAGAAATAAGAAGAAACTGTTGATTTCTTGTAATTGCAGGACATCTATTACATCTGCTGTTTAGTCCCAGTGGATTTCTGTGTCTTCAAAGACAAAATAATATGAAGGAATAAACAAACTTTGAAATGTAGTGGAATGCACAGAAAAATCTTTTCTGGTTCATTGGCTTGATTGAGACATCTAGGTAAAACCCAGAACAAAAAACAGTGAGAGCAAAAAGCCAAAAGAGCATTCTAACATGGCCATTCTTTCAGGAATGTGCAAGGAACTATTTAACATTTGCATTGTGTTCTGCAATGGAGGAAAGAAAACTGAGATCCCATCTCCTGTCAAGAGTGGTTGACATCTGATGCATCAGCACAAAATTTTTTGAGAAGTTTCTTTGTTTTTCTGGATTTCTTTGGGCAATCAAAGGATCTCAACAACATCCTTTTCCCAGCTCAAGAACCTGGTTGGGTATTATAAGAGAAGGAGATTGAGATTCTCTCAGCAGACCGCAGCAACAGCTTGATACATCCCATTTATTTCTCACAATGCAGGTCTCCAAGCTTGATGTCGTCTTTGTGGGAATGCCTAGAAGGTCACAGATGGAGATGTGGAAATTGAAAACTCAGCTGTGCAATGGGTGAGCAGGAAATAACAGGAATAGATTATTACTGGCAGAAGTTAAAGGCTGGTATCTTAGTTTTGTTATGCTGCAGTAGAAAATTGAATTTTCTTGGAAAGGGTGAAAAATGTAGATTCTGGTTAGCTAGAATATTTTGCAACTGCATTTCCTATTCATCAGACAGTCTCATCTGAATGCTCACCCTTTTTCCCCAAATTCTGACCTCTTAAAATTTTTTTATGTAGAAAATTTTCAACTTAAATATTGGCATTTTTCTTACTAAAAAGAAGTTATCCTTGTGAAATGTACATCAATTTTATTTTAAAATAATAAATACACTCTTGGCCATTAAGATGAAATGAAACATTGTGATTTGACTTGAATATCTTTCCTTCAGTTTTAAGACAATTATTTCATCTGCAATGAAAGCATACATAATTTTGCTATTGCATACCAATATATATTTTATTTTTTAAAAATTGTGGGGTTTTTTTGAAGCATCTATTTTAAGACAGTAGGTAAGCACTTTGTATGGAGTAAGTCCACTCTGTTCCTTTCTACCGAAATAAATGCTAAGAACATTTGTACCGGAGAAACATGAAAGGAGCAGTGTAGTTGGTTAAATCTGGAATTCACTAGGTGTGTTGATTAATTAATACGTGCTCATATATTATCACTGTGTAAGAAGAAACCTGTAAGCGTGTGGTACTTGAACTGAGATTTATGCTATGTCTTACTAAGATGACAGATAAATAAACATAATTTAAGCACCTAGCCTTAAAGGAGGATTTCTTCATGTTTCTTGAGATGATCTCTTTGTTTCCAGGAATACTGACCCTCTTCAAGGTGACTGCTTTTAAACAAGGCCTTTCCCTGTTTAAGGGTGCTGCATTTCGGAATAGTGCTGTTGTACTTTCATAATGACAAAAGGCACCTGACTTCCTTTACATGCTCACATCTCATTGGACTTGCCTTTGCCAGCAGAAACAAAAGGATTGGGAAGGACTTTAGAATTCATGTGTAAAGATTTTTTAAAAGGTTTCCTGTAAGCTTAAGAAAAGTTCTCTTTTTATAGAAATTAGTATATTTGATTTCATATATTTAATATATTTTTAGTTTTTAGTCAGTTTAATGTAAGTTATATAGACTTGTATTTCGAAGCCTAGTGAATTACATTAATTTCCCTGCATATAGCTTATGAAGATTTTTTGTTTTACATATTCCATGTAGACTTCTGTGTGTTAACAGCAGTGTCCTGTGTAAACACTGTTTTTTGTGGCAGTGTGAAACGAACTCTTTCCAGTTCCTTTAGCAGAATAAATCTAGTGAGTTGAAAACCCTGGCATGCTGTATGGAAGTCTGAAGTCCTAAAGACAATAACAGGCTTTCACTTATTTGGAAATTTTATTCAGCTTTTGAAAATGCAGTCTGGAGTTGCTGTAAACCATTTAAGACAACCAAAGTTGTCTTAAACCATTTGTTCTAGAACCTGGGCATTTGTCATTGTACTAAGGTACCTAAAAGCAGTCTTGCAAAGGCTTATTAATCAGCATTTCTCTATAACCTAGTACTGAATACTGACCCTGAGCTGTCACCAGGAGTTAGGATGTACTATAGTATGAGATGTCCTTCATTTAAAGCCACTTATTTTGTTTCTGCCTGGATAAAGGCATATTAAAATGGGTGAAATATTGATTCTATGACAGAAAGGCTAGAAAATAGAGGCTTATACATACTTGAGTATTTTAAAAAGGCAGTGGGTTTTTACTTGATTATGCTGGAATCAGAGTCTAAGAACGGGGCCCTACAAATACGACGTAGCACCCATGCAACCAGAGAGTGACAAAGTATTTAGTATCCAAAGCAAGGCACTGCATGGTTAGGAAGAAGCTGTTGATTTTTTCCCTGCCAGCTTAAAACACACTATTATGGTATAACCACAGCCAATAACTAAGAACCACATAGATGCTCACTTAACTGCCCCCAACCACACAGTGGGTTGGGACGGAGAAACAGGAAAAAAAACCCCAAACCTATGGGCTGAGATAAGATGAAATGAAATTAAAATAAAATTTAATAATAGTGACAACATTAATAATAATATCAGGGTGCAAAGAAAGTCAACAGACAAAGAGAATAAAACCTAGGAAAGACAAGTGATGCACAATACGATTGTTAACCACCTACTGACCGAGGGGCCAGACCAGCAGCAATCGGCACCTCCCAGCCAACTGCCCCCAGTTTATAAACTGGGCATAATATTCCATGGTATGAAACACCCCTTTGGCCAGTTTGGGCCAGCTGTCCTGGCTATGCTCCCTCTCAGCTTCTTGTGCACCTGCAAAGCCTTTGGATTACGGTAAGCACTACTTTGCAACAACCAAAACATCAGTGTGTTATCAACATTATTCTCATACTGAATCCAAACAGCACTGTACCAGCTACTAGGAAGAAAATTAACTTTGTTCCAGCCAAAACCAGGACATACAGCTTTGAGCCATGCCAGTTGTGCAAGTGATAGAGCTGTGCATGTATGCGTTAGATTTCACAGTTACACAAAGGATGTATGCAAAAATTTAAACTCTGACATTATGTTTACAGTGTTTCTTGAAAGAATTAATAAAAGTACTATTGACCAGATTGCAGTCATGTAACCGTTAGTCTTGCACACCTGTTTCAGGTATAGTTATCTTTAAATTATACACATTATGTTTAAAATATAACATTTTATTCAGTCTCTTTTACTCGTTGAGGTTGTCAGTCTAAAAAAATTAATCTCAGCCTAAAAAAGAGTAAGGTGTTTTTTGAAAATTTATGTAGTCTTTTAGAAAATGCTGATTACAGTTTCACATCTGTCTTTTCCTGCTGTGTAGCTTTTCAGATTAATCTTTCAGGTTTGGTAAGTAGAGATAATCACACCATGTTGCAGAATTTTTCTCCCACCAGTTTCCTGCGCATAAATACCAGAGTGTCACATGTACAACAGCATTAAACATTCAAATTCCATGTATTAATTCTAGGAAATATTTTTTCATTGTCTGGGTCAGACCTGTCTTGTGAAGAGATCAAAATCACTAATCATTTTTAGTTAGAATTCTGACTAATACATGCAAAAATATACAGTAAGTTATTATGTTATGAAACTATAACAGCATTTCACAGAGACTTTGGTTGTAAAATCGTTTATAATTGAAGACAGGGTAAATAGAGCAAATAGAAGTGTAATGGATTCGTAAAATTAGAGAGAAAATAATTTGGAAAGGAGAGGTTTTGGAGTAGATGGAGAATAGTAATAATTCATAAAATGATGCAGGGCACACTAAGGAGGCACATTGTAGCTTGTGATCATGACACATCTGACTGAACTGCAGAATGTGACAATCATTAAGAAATATTGAAAATAAAGATTTTAAGAGGCATTTGTTATTGTAAATACATTATTTATGGATACTGATTAGAGGTGAGCAAACAAAATATACAGGCAGATAAATGCAATATTTGCCATTTTGTATATGCTTTCACAAAATAAATCATAACTTACTTACCCTTGTAATAACCTAGATTTTGTTATTTTTTTCTCTTAAAGCTGTGACAGGTTGCCTATTCTAAAACTATATGATTATTATCTAGTGAATTTATTCCACTGCAAGAGTAATTTATTTATTTATTGTTTTTAAATCCTCCTTCTTGAAGCCTTCCTTCAAAAACCCTAGCTTCAGATACTGACATTGAAAGCAGTGAGGCACAAACTCAGTTTATAACTTCATATACCATGCTGGACTAACCTTGATTCTAGACAGAGAGCATGAGAAGAACTAGAAAGCAGGACTTTCAACTGTATAAATGAATATATTTGATCTGGGGTAGACTATATTAGAGAAATAGAGAATCTTATCAGAACTATTCAAGAGAGAATTTCCAGAATAGCCTGAAAACTGCTTCAACTTAAAGAAGGGGATGGAAGCTGAAGGCAATATTTGTAGAAGCCAGAGGAGCAGGGGGAGTTTTCAGCCATCTGAGCAAAGCATAATAGTGGAAAAAGGCAAATATAAAAACAAAGAACTGCTTTTGTAAACTAAGACAGTGGCAATTCCTCCTGCTTTGGTGCTCAAATGTTCCTTGTAAGGTGCTTAAATTGTTATGGAATCACACCTTGGTTTTGGACTCAGTTTGAATATAAAGTCTTACTTGTAACTTTGAATAGAAAGTATTCATATGTTGCTGCCTGTTCCGAGCTTCCCTTCCCCCTCCCCAAGACACTTGCCTCTGCCATGTGTTCTGAACTCCTTTGTTCCAAGCGTGGGCAAAACCAAATGTAACTCAAACTCTTTAGCAGTGTCTGATTGGCCGCTCACCCCGGGTCACCCCCAGTCCTCCCCTTTCCCCTTCTCCGAATAAAAGAGAGGACCAAGGGGGGGCCTGCCCTCTGGCTTTGCACCCTTTCTGTGAACATCTTGTCTCTGTTTCTGTTTGAAAGCTTCCAATTGCAGGAATTAGGCAAGCTGAAAGCTATATTTCTCCCTCTTTGCTTCTGCTGGATCTGATACCAGTTTTGCAGCTAATATTTGCTGCTTTCAGAGCTACTGAAATGCTGGATTGCCCGTGCTACCTCTCTAGGCCGCCCGAGGCTTTCTAAGGCATTGAACTACGAGCCTAGCCAGTAAAAAGCGGTGAGTATATCTCCTCATTCATCACTCTGTTTTACATTAGTTTTAGAATTACATATATAGTCCAAAATACTTTCTGTTACTTCTGAAAATTTCAGGAGAGACTGAGCTTGTTAAATCCCTTTGTGGACTGATGGGATGGTTTTGAAGTTGTGACCTCCAATTTGTTTTTTTGCATGGACAGAGTTTGCCTAATACATGTTTTCACTTCCTCTTGGTGGTGTGGGATTCTGTGACACTCCATGAGCAGTAGATGTGCGTTAGTAATGAATATAGCATTGAGCTACATTGAGCATGGTGTACAGCTTAATGAAAAACTGTCAGGACACTTCTACATTTTGGTAAGCATGTCATGAACGGAAAGAAGTTTAAGAGGCAGCAATGCCTGGTGTGACATTCCTAGTGGGGTGATGCCCAGAGGTGTTGTCTCTGCCCGCTATCTTCATTCAGATAAATGAATTTTGGTTCGAGAACTTCACCTATTCCAGATACCGAATTTGGCAGTATTTAATTTTGATTTATTCACTATTTAGCATCACTTTTCTGGGTGCCTTACACAAAAGAATTACAAATCAAGTGCCATTATTACTGCTTTTCAAGTCAGAAAAAAGAGGTGTCGTAAGTCACTTGAACTCATCATCTCACATTAAACATTGTATTAACGCAAGACTTTCTTTGACTACTAAGTAAGCCTTGAATGATGCTGGAGTCACCATGTTAGTGTGACACTTCTTTTCATTCAGGTAACTACAATAACATTATAGTAATAATTTTTGTATATAGCTTATTTTTGTACGTAGCAGTGAAGATGATAAACACAGAAAAGGCAAAAGTAAATGTTTGTTTCCTTGGCAAATTCATACCACATTGTCATAGCTAAACCAGCTAATCCTGTCATAGCTAAACCATTCTTCACCAGTATGTTACCCATATCTCTTAACTTCTATATCATTGAAATTTGAGAGTATCTTGAACAGCACATGTCCATGCCATGTATGTATAAAGTCTCTTGCAAGAAAAGAAAATTGTTTTCCTGTAAAATTGTGGCACTTCTAATTTAAAAGGTAACTGTCTTTTAAAAAGTTAATTTGCAACAGGGCACAGAGAATTTGATAGACAACTGGAAGAAAGATTAGGAATGTAAAACATCTGAGAGGTAGCATAGGGACATGGTCATATGTAGGAGGTACTTAGTGTTGGATTTATTTTGAGTCAAACTGCAATTTTAATTTGTGGATTAGTAGCATTTCCAGAATCTTAAATAAATGCTTACTTCACAGTTGTCTGTGTGATTTTAAGCTGCAGGCCTGGGATCTGCTAGGATAAATATATATATATTTTAAATCAAATGATAATATATGCCATTTATGCATGGGATAATTTTTAAAAATAACCTTTCCCCCCCCCCATTGGCAACTTTATATTTAGAAAGCCATCTAATTCTGTACAAGGAATCAGGTCTTATGTTTTTGTTTTTCAGTCATGAACAACCTGAGCAGTCTCAGTTTAAAGTACCAGACATTTAAATTTTCAGAGAAATATGGATCTTCACAAAGTCCCCGTGTATCAGGGAATTATGTTGTTTTCAATCTCAAAACATCTCTAGGCTAACTCTAACCAAATTTCCATAAAGATTACCTTGAATATAATTGCCATGGTGCAGCATTTCAAGAGAAGAAGCATAATTTTTTATACCTGGGAGCTTTTCTGTATAGATCTGGTTTTGATCTTTTACCCTGGTTGTAGACTTTGAAAACTGTTGGTGGAGGGTATATTAAAGGCTTTTGGAGACAGTAAAACCATACTTATATCTTCACAGAACAATTGATTCTAAAAGTCATGTTTCAATTCTGGCCTAATTTTTACATTTAGTGATATAAATCTGCACCTCCTTAACTTTCTCAGATTGAAAAAGAAATTGCAAAGTGTCTTTTCTCTGTTGTTCTTTGTAGTAGTTCAAACCCTTTTTTGTTCTGCATTTAACCACAAGGTATGTTTAAAAGTTATTGATAAATTGGAAGAGAATGCACTGCTTATCATTATCATCCATTTAAGGAAAAGTGTGCATCTTCCATGGTTTACAAAAAGTGTTTCTAGTACGACATAGCAGAGTCATAAATATGCATTAAACCCCAAATCTAAGCTGGATGTTAATTAGGCCTGTTAGACAGAAAATTAGGACTTAGTCAATTTGTCCCTTGTACAGCTTCACTAACTAGGTGATTCTGGTCTGGTCTTCTCTTTGCTGGTTTCCAATTAAAATGTTGTTATGTCAAAAGGTCACGATTAAAAGACAACTCTAGTCTTGTTAATTATGGATGCGCTCTTAGGACTCATGTTATGCACCTGTTCCAGCTTAAAGAAAAGTGCAGCATAAACAGTTCCATTTGTTTGGTTTGATTCTTGTACAAACAGCAAAATTTATTCCTCAGACTGCTACTTTAGTGCATACAATGTTGCCACATTCATTTAGAGTCCCTCAGGTTATTCAGTACAAATGAGGGACGAGGTTAAAGATAGTGGACTTAAAAATTAATCTTATAGAACATCTTATAGAAAAACTATTCTGGAGAGCACCAGCCTTGCTGCGATGTTCAGGATAGTAAAGTGGCACTGTCTCTGGATCCTGGTGCCTGTGTGTATGTGTGAAATGTACAGCTGTGCTTTTGATTTCCCAGAAAGAAGTTGCATTATCTCATGGAGACGTCATCAGATGTTCAAGATGTGAGAGCTAGCTGTGTTTGACAGCAGATTCTTTTTCTTTCTTTTTTTAATGTGTTACAGTCCTAGAGGAATCACTATGGTGACAGTTGGTGCAAGTTACATTAGAGGAGCAAACCTTCAGGTGGAAGTGCTTTCAGAGATGTTTTTTAACTATTGAGTTAGAGCAGAATGAACAAAGAAAATTTCTTGAAAGGTGAGGCTATGTTACAAAACAAAAATAGATTAAAAAGTGCTGTTTGGATGAAAGAGGGGTAATTTCAAAGGAATTTTTCTGTATCTTTGAACATCAGCCCCCAAAATCTCTTTGTAACTTACATACTGACTTACAGTGAGGGCAGTGGAAGACTTCATTTCGTCAGAGAAAGATGATCATTCCTCAGACTTCATTATGCCTGTGGGAGAATTATAACAATGTTTAGCATTTGCAAGCATGTTCAAAGTGCAGGCTAACCTTGCAATTCCTCAAGAATATACCACTTCTCTGTCAATATTGTTGGTCCATTTGTGGATGAGGAGCCTCAGATATTGTTGCAGTGACTGCAGGTTTACCCCAGAGAACTCTGAACTAGTTTGGTTATTGCTAAATACAGCATTTCCCTGTAGCTCTAGGTGACCTCATCTCCAGGATTGTTACCCGTATTTTGAGGCAGATTTTTTTTGTTGTGTGCTGAACAGTGTGCATCACAGCTAGACGAGGTACATCTGCATGAACTGAAGGAATTACACTGGAGACATGCTCTAAAACATGATGGTTTGGCCAAGAGAAACCTAAAACTTCAGGCTGCATCAGATCTTGAATACATGATGTATTCAAATATATCATATTTGAATATATCATCTTCTAGGTCCAGAAAGTAATTGATAAGCAAATACTGGTACCACTCTTTAAACTAAGATAACTGTCCTCAAATGAGAATTTATCCCTTTCTAATCTAGGATAATTTTATCCTAGAAGCAGTAATCAGTTCATCTACTCTTGAGTTCCCAGTGCAGTATTTGTTACTTCTGTATCAGTGCCCTCCAGGGTAGCCTGCTTTATCTTTTGTTCCTAGTAATTTATCTTAGTCAGTGTGGAAATTGAGAGTATGGAAACTGAAGGCGTGTGCTTCTGCCTTCTTCTTATCTGCTGTTCAACTTTACCTCTCAGAAGAGTGAACTTTTCCTATGGTCCTTTGGTTAGGGGTTGATAGGGGTATGTTTCTGTTTAGCAAGAGACAGACTGTGAGAAGGAACATCCTGTCTTCCTTTTTCTTCCGCTTTACCACACATACTCATTTTCCGGCTGCAAGCATAAACCAGTTGCAAATAGCTTTAGCTCTCCTCTTGGCTGTGCATATCAGTACAGTCCCAGAAAACTCAAATACAGAAATAAACTAACTTGCTGTTTTCATTTCCAATAAGAACTTGGTAGATCATTTGCTCCCACACGCATACCCCTTCCCAGTTTTAGAGGTTTTTTTTTGTTTAAAAGCCATTACAACTGATTTTCCACTGAGACCAAGTCACAAACATAATTACATTCCAAATATTGTTCATTGTTCAGGCGTTTTCTGGAAACAGCTAAAAAGTTTACATTCTCAATGGACATAGGGAATAAAAGGGAACAGTACATAACACAGATTTGGCACCACAGTGCTGAAAATGTTTTTTAAATGTTACTTGGACAAGTATACCACAAAGAATATGTTGCCAGACTGTTGCTGAAATTTTTATGGTGTCTAAGTACTAAAAATTGTTTAACCCATTACAAGACTAAAAGGTTTGGATTGTGCTGTGGAGAATTTGCTGCAATTTCTCCTGTAACATGATGAAACTCAGTATTTCCTATCTTTTTGATTGCACACTCCATTTTATCTTTGTCCTGTTGATGGATAGTATGAGACATCTTGAGTAGTGAAGATTATCAGCTGTAACAGCTTGTCATTTTAGCTTTACAACTTTTCAGTAAATTCTCAGTGTGTTATCCAAGATGGTGGTAACTGTGCTTCTATTCAAAATGACACATGTGCAAAATTTTTATTCCCTGGAAATGTAAAGCTGGCTTAAATTTTGCTATAATTCCCTGCATATTTACATGTTCTTCAGTTTATGCTGATAAATTGGACAACGAGGGCCGTGTAGTAGCAACTGTGGCTGGGTAGAAAGGCAGGGAAGAAATTTAGTATTAGGATTGTGAAAGCAAAAGAATTATATAACATAAGACAGATAAAAAGAATTTACTGTATTAGTGTCATGGGTTAGCAAGCATAGTCTCGGAAGTGATGTTCTTGCCAAGGGGTGCTTACAGTTTCCTCTGTGACCTAACAGAACCTATCAGCTGGCCAGTTTGAATATGGACAATTCTTTAAGCCACTTAAAATCGTGACCGCCTCTGTGATCCACCCTTAAGAATAGACACACCCCAGGCAGAGCCCTCTCTCGTTTCCCGTGCTGGGACAGGTGGCTGCGGGCCCCGTGCGGGGGCCGGCGGGCCCGGCCCAGGCCCTGCTCGGGCCAGGCCGGGCCGGGCCACAGCCATCCTGGAGCCGATGGGCCCTGTTCCAGCCACGGAACGCACCCCCACAGCCCTGCTGTGGGCAGCTGGAGTGGCTCGGCTCTCCCCCTCTCCAGTGCGGCCAAGATTCAGCTGAAGCTGCCCTGCTGTCCAGCAAAAGATCATGGGACCAACAGCGATAAGCGACATTCCAGCTGCAAGGCCCGGGTGAGATTAACCCTTTTAGTGCTGTGAAGAGCTGAAAACCTGAGGGAAGAGAAAGAGGAGATGCTTAAAGCTGAAATTCTGTTGTAAAGCTATGATATATCAGAGTATCCCGTTGTAATTTCATGAAGGAATGAGGGGTGGAGCATTCAACTTGTACTTGTGAGCAAAAGCACCTGCACTGAGATAAGCAGATGCTGAAGCAGCTGTAATTTAATGAGAAGTTTGAACAGGGAGAGACGGAAGCGATGAGGAGTCTTGCTCCAAATGGAAAACCAAACTTTTTCTCCAAACTGAGAAAACCTCAGTTCCTAGAAATGCTCCCAGAGATAGTCCTAAAGATGAAGATGAGGAAGACCCTTTGCTCCCAGGGAAGGAGAAGGACCTCTGTTCTTAGAGATGAAATGCTCCCAGAGATAGGTGAAGACAACTTTTGTTTCTGAACGGCTCAACCTTAAAATTATACCCCAGTAATTCAAGAGTGGACCCTCGAAAGCAGTTGTGGGAAAAGCTGCAAGTTGGGGAAGGGACTCACATGCGAGCAGAGAACCAACCCGGGCGGCTGTCTCATTGTGATAATGTTTTCATAGCATGGGCAAGAGAGACTCCTCTTCCTAAATGGACTGAACAAGGTTATTATGGAAGTGATAAACAGACTGAACATCTCAAGGGTTGTCTTTTTACACTGTCAGTGGGAGAAGGGAAAAGGGGTGGGGGGGAGGGGGAGAAGTGTTCTGATGGTGTGGTATGATTTTTCTTCTTCTTTTAGGTCTGTTAATAAACTCCTTTATATTCTTTCAAGTTTGGTGCCTGCTTTGCATTTCACCTAATTCTTATCTCACAAAAGGTAAATAGTAATGAATATTTTGAACCAAACCACTACACTTAGGATCTCAATACTGTGGTGTCTTGACAACTAGCTAAGGAATCAAATAAAAGGGCATTTTCCTAACTCCAGCATGATTGTGGTATATTCTTAGAGCTTGTCTAAAGCTGAGATGTGCTGATACAACATTATATGATCATAGATGTATTCTGCTTCAACATATGGATGTTGACGGGTAATACTGTGATAGGAAAGTATGACATGCAGAACAAGCCAGAGTTTTGCCTTAGATTTGTATGCATATATTACAAAAGTATATAAATATATTACACAATATTTTTAATGTAAACCGTATCGTCGTGCTTGGTATTTATAAAACCTATTTTTAATTTAATTTAATATTCTGATTTGATTTATTTAGTTTTCACTGAATGTTACTGAGTAGAGTACAGACATGAATCCATTTATTAACATGTAGGCAGACCATTTTGTTACTGAGATATAAGAATAAGCACTGGGTGAGCAGTAGACCAATAAGAATTTGGGTATTAACAGGAGGATCCAAAGGATCTATACGAGTTCATTTTTCCACTTAGATGACCAAGACATGTCTGTAAAGCTAGTTAACCCTTATCTAGGAATAATTTTCCAACAGAAAAAAACAACACACCAGTTTTTAGATACAGCTGAGAAGTTTTCCCTGCCATTAGACAACTCTTCACAGCCACCTTCCATTTGGAGTCAATTCCCAGATCAGAATTGGGATAAGATGCACGTCCTCTGTTCTTTTTCTGACAGCAAGTAGACATTAGGCACAAAAGGAGGTACTTATTTCAAATAATAGTTATAAATCTCTGAAAAAGTAAAGTAAAAAAAATTAAAGCATATAACTTCCCACCTACAAATAGGAAAAAATGTTGCCATACACAAAGCAATAAAAGGAATGAAACTTGGAAAAATACAGATAAAGTCAAAATGGATTTGAACTAAGATTATGTGAAACTTTATCTTTCTCCATAAATTTTGTAGAAGTATATTTTGTGAGGAAAAAATTCATGCAGAGTATTTAGAGGGAAAATTTACCATGAAGAACAAAAAAAATCACTATTTTCCTTTCTGGTAGTTAAAAATTTTAGTTTTCTACATATGGAGTGGTGGGGGGGGGGGTGGGGAGAGGAAATCACTATTTATTGTTTCAAAAAGCTTCCAAGATTTACATTTCCTAAGTATTTGAAATTAAATTTGGTTTGATATGTGAGAGTTTTAAGGAGTGCTGGAGTTAAAAAACCCCCCTAGTTACTGAAAAACAATGGTTACAGTTTACACAGCAGCTGTCACTTCACATGGTACACAGGCCCCACTTTCACAGCATAATGACCCGTGATAATAACCATGTAAAATGGAAAATCTTAGAAGCTTTCTGATATAAACTTCCCAGACTGCTGTTTTCTGAAGAGGAGGAAATAGTTCCACTTGACCTTTCAATGACTTATACAATACTGCACTTGGATCTTTCCAGGGTCTGCATTCCTTCATTATAGGACATGATATAGCAAACATGAAAGAAAAACTTAAACATATATGTATGTTAACATAAAGAGAGCTTATTCAAATATATATCTCAAGATTTGCTTTTCTATCGCCCTTGATTGAAAACTGAAAAAGCAGCAGATTAAAATCTATTATGATACTAAATTAGTTACTCGTAGAGAGGCATGAACAAGACTAATTTTTTGTAATAGACAGAGATTATTAAAAAGAAGCTTTTAATTTTTAATTAAATAATTAAAGAAATTCTGGTCCTTACACACATACTTGTAATGATCAGTAAAGTTCTCCTGCATGCAAGGTTGTATGTTACCAAGATGTTCAGAACTGACAATCGAAATAAAGGAAAATGATGGCACAATGGCATCATGAAAGCTACTTAACCTTTGGGCAAGTACTAGGGTAGATATGTATGATTTGTCATTACTTAATTACTTCTGAGAGCTGTAAGTTGCATATCTATAAATGGTAATATGATACAGCCCCTTTATACCAATAATTGTTAAAAAATTTGTTGGGCTCCAGGAACACAGATTATGTTCTTGCAGTTCTCAGCATGGAATGGTGGTAGATTTCCTCACCAAGAAAAAAAACAAATAAAAATCATACATGAAAGAGACACAGAGCCCTTTTACTGTAGTTAATCTTGACCACCCAGGGGCTATGAAATGCTTTGCAAGACATAACAGCATCATATAAAAGAAAAGGAATAGATCTTTGAAAGTCAAAAAATGAAGACCATAAGAAAGCACACAGAGAGGTAACTTGTACAGATTCTGATGATGGGGTACAACCAAAAACCAGTGCCAAGCAAGTGGAATCTCCCAGTTTAAAAAAAAAAAAGGAAGACAAAAAACTAAACATATATGAGTTTTTGGGAAAATTAGCTCAAAGCTAAGAATGAAAACAGAGAACTTACAGGAGAAAAGAGGCAAATGGGAGAAAAAACAGTATAAAATAGGTACTTTTCTTTTTACAAGGCTTCTCTTTCTATGTCACCTTTAACTTCTTTCTTTTTATCATAATGTTTTTTCTTTTTTATCAGCTTGAATAACTGACTCTATCAAGTTTCCACCTGTCCATCAATGTTTCAAATCAGTAGCTATTATATTTTGTTCAAATATTAATCAGGACAGAATCCTTCCACCTCTGATGAAGGAAAGCTGAGCGAAGCACAAAGCTCGAATATTTCATGCTTCTTCACAGGCCCTGCTTAGTCATTCAAAACATAAGGCTGACCTTGCAGAATCAGAGTGGTTTGGGTTAGAAGAAACCTTTAAAGGTCAACACCCCCGCAATGATTAGGGACAACTTCAACTAGATCTGGCTGCTCAGAGCCTGGTCCAACCTAAGCTCGAATGTTTACAGCGATGGAGCATCTACCACCTCTCTAGGCCACGTGTTCTGGTGTTTCACCACCCTCACTGTGGTGCTGTCCTCTCTTTCACTGTTAAATGTCCTGAGGTCTGTACATTGTAGGACAAATATGGAAGAATCACACTGCTAAAACTAGCTCCAAAAAGAAATGTGAGTTCTGAGAGTTGCAATGTGGTGTTTAAATTGTATCTTAAATCCAAAACAAAGAATGTCAAAGTCTTTGTCCAGCTGCTGAATTCTAAGGTCATTAAATCCATGCTTAAAGTTAACTGGAGTACATTTCTGCATCTTAACATGTCTGGAATAGCTACACATGAGCCCAGCTTGGTCCTGGTACTCTGGTGGATTGGCTCCAGACAGTGTCCAGACACCCACTTAGCCTCTTCCTCACTCCCTTTTCCTAGAAGATGGAGGGAAAAATACAACAAAGGTGAAAAAATCTCATGGACCAAGAGAATGACAGATAAATAGGAAAAGTAAATGCTGCAAGTGCAACCAAAGCAAAAAGAGAAATTCATCCACCACTTCCCATCATTGGCCAGATGTCCAGACATTCCTTGGAAAGAAGGGCCTCAACATATGCAACTATTACTTGGGAGATAGATGCTGTACTTCTGAATGTTGTGCCTTTCTCCTCCTTTTCCTCAGATTTTACTGGTGAGCACAATGTCAAATGGTGTGGAATATATTCTTAGTCACTTGGGGTTGGCTGTGTTCCCTCGCAGACTCTTGCCCACCCCCAGCTTCTTGAGTTCAGTGGGCAAGCGAGGAGAGATAGATCTGGCAATTTGAGAGCTCTTTACAGGGACAGGAAAACACTGCTCTGTTACCAGCATTGTTTAAGCCACAAATACAAAACACAGCATTATATGGACTGCTCTGAATAAAATTAATGTCATTACTTTATTCCAGCCAGACCCAGTACAGAGGTTTGAAACCACAACCCACAGTAACTCAGTCCACAGACAAAGTTCTGCTTCATCTTACAATGTTTTAGGCATGGCTAATAACGGTGATGAGGTGCAGCATTTAACACATCAGGCTTAGTCATGAGGAAGAATCTAATGTTTTAAAAGCATGAAATAAAATAGGGCATCTTCAAATTCATGCTCTAATTACCCAGTGCAATTGGAATGGTGTAGGGCAATTCCTTAAAGATGCTCTCTGCTTTGGTCCAATTGTTTAGACAGCCAAGATCTTTCTCTGTCCTGTGCACAATACCCTACAGCCTGACACTTTTATGAGGATATATGACCTTTATTAAGCAGCAGAGAAAGGAATTGAATCTGTGTCTCCTGCTTTGTGTGTATACTGGAAGATACTATCCTTGCTTGCATATGAAATATGCACTGAATTGACAATGGAGGGTAAAAAACAAATTCCAGGACATTAATTTTTAACCAGGAAAAAAGCCCTAAAATGGTGCATAGAAATACATAATATGTGGAAGCTATACTCTTCATTTTAGTTTTTGGCTCTTTAATTTTACAAAGTATATTTTGTTGGGCTTCAGATGAAAGGAGAACGGGGGATTTTTTTGAAAGATATTTGGTAAAATTTGCATTTTCATTCTTTCCATCATCCGCAAGTGAAAAAAACCAACCGAAAAAATAACAGGCCCCCATTTCTTTTGTAAGATTAAAGATTTAAAAGTACCATTTTTCAAGCGCTTTCTATTCAGGTGTTTTGGTTATTTTTTAAGCCAAATTGACTGCTTCATTCAGATTTGAAAAAAGAATGATGAGAATGGACTGATTTGAAATAATGTCTAAAGATTAGAAGCTAAGGGAACATTATTCACATAATGCTGCATAAAAGTGGGACTGAAAGCTCTTTATATTTGGTTGTCTCCTATTTTTAGCATCTGTATCTATCCTAACCTAGTCATTAAAACACATTAAATTGCATTAAAATGTAAAAGATGGAGAGCGGAAACTAGATGTAAGCATTTTTATTGGTTCAGTTGAGTTTATTTTATAAAAATAGAAATTAAAATCATAGAAACTTTTGAATTCATTAATAAGACAACAAAGTTCTGAAAAGAAAAACACCAGAGAAAATCAGCTTCTAAATTCGACAGTCTATACTAACATGTATATGAACTTCACTATTGGCAAAATATTTTGATTCAAATAAAACAGTGCTGTCCTTAACCACTTCTCTGGGTTTTGAAACCTGTAAGAATCATCATGGGTCGTGCAAATTATTTCCTGACTGGTCCTAATAAGTTTAGAATGTATAATCCTCTTTTTAGACAAAGAAACTTCTGAATTGCATAGGCATACAACATAGGTAGAAAACAGGATACATTGAAAAAGCAACCTGTTTTGAACAAAGAGCATGTTTTCATCCTGCTAGATGGGAGTACAAAAAAAGCAATTTGATCATGGAGAAAAAAAAAAGAAGACAGTTTTTTATATATTTCATGTTGTGCTTCTTGCAACAATAGTGATTGTTACAAAAAGGTTTATATAATTACGACACTCTGCTTGCCGGAATTACATAAATGTATAGTTATACTCAAATTTGTATGCCTATTTACTATACTTGTACATGGTTCCGTGAAAATTTTGCATGCGAATTAGACATGCAGGAATATTTACCATTCTGAAAATCTATTCTCAGCTGCCATTGTATAAAATTAGATTGTTAGGATGCAAAAATACCAGTGTGTGTACAGCCTGCAGTGACAAAATTAGATACATATCTGGTTGTGGCAACTGCTAGTCACTATATTTAAATGCTGAGGTTAATCCCTTTTTTTCTTGAGGCGACATGCATTGTAGGCTGCTTGAAAAAAGATTTAAATACTGTATTTATTTGCTGTTTGCCAACACAATAACATTTAGGCTATACATTCTTTTAAATGTGGATTTCAGTAGCTTGGAAGTGGTAAATATGACTAGCACTTGAAGAAGTATGGTAGTGCTGAAAACAACTATCTCTCTCTCCTCTGACCTCTCTCTTGGTAATCTCTTTCACCACCCAGCTGTGGTAGAATTAGTTGTGCCTGCAAGACTGTAGACAACTTTAGGGGGAGTCACAGTGTACCATGATCTGAATCACTGTTTTCTTAAAACCTGACCTATGATTATGGTCAAGTGCCACCTCCCACCCAGCGGTCCTGGCTTGACTGTACAGCTGGGCAGGGTGCAGCCTTCTAGAACACTTGTGTTAGGAATACCTTGACTCCTTCAACCCCCCTCTTCAGGCCACTGTCTGGGAATTCATCACAACTCCTGCTAACCTCTGTGTTTACCAGATTGGTTTGAATATGTTCTCCTTACTGCAAGTTTAATTTCCACGGATCAAGAGCTTTAGTTCAGGCACAGACCTCAGGCAGCAGCAAATCTTGTCACTGGCATTTCGGCAGGGTAGGATGAGAATAAAAACTGCATTAGTCATAGCAGCATTTCAGGTGAAATGGGGTCTGGATAAAGTCAAACCTGCTGTCTTCTGTAAAGCTGCTATTTTGGTGTATAAATGTATGGGATGGACAGAAAGCTAAGGGAAAAAACAATCCCACTATATTTTTGTTTGGAATTCCATTTGTGGTAACTTATCATAATATTATGAATAGAATAATGACATGGCTAAATGCAATGGCATAATACAAAGGGCTAGCAAAATCCATTTTAACAGTTTGAAGAAATTGCTGTAATGTCTCATATAAAAAAATCGCTTGAAGTGTATCTGTGAGCAGCCAATCCTGGCTCAGCCTGACAAAATTCAGAGTATTATGGCAGGAAATATGAAGAAGATGCCTAGTGGTTGCCAGAGTTTAACAAGCAGTGTGCCTTTTTTTTTCTATATTTAATACTTAATAAGAATTAAAAAATAGCTCCAATGGTGGGAAGAGCAGAGCTAATTAGGAAAGAGTAGTTGTTATTGGTTCTACAGCACTTAGGAACTGAGAATCTATACAAATTGTTTTGCATGAGATGCTAAAGGGTTTGCTTTAAAAAAAAATCTATGTGATATAATGCTTACAATACTTTTTCTATCTTTATATGCAGTTTCCACATATTTTCTCTCATTTGCATTTGTTACGTTGTGCCATAAACAAGGCAAAAAAGGGATGGATAAGGTTACAATTTTTATGTAAAACATCTGAATGTATCTAAGCACTGGAACAGGCTGCCCAGGGAAGTGCTTCTGTCACCACCCCAAGAGGAATTTAAAAGATGTGTAGATGCAGCATCTAGGGACATAGTTTAGTGGGGCACTTGGTAGTGCTGGGTTAATGGTTGGACTTAATGAGCTTAAAGGTCTTTTCCAACCTAAACAAATCTGTGATTCTGATCCTGATTCTTCCAGCTCCTTATTGTCTGAAGTCTGTGTTACTTTTTTTGGCAGAGACTTGATTCTGTATAAAGATTTTTCTTCTTTGACTCAGTCAAAACATCACCTAAGATCCTGTTGGTAGATCTATGCCAACATGATGGACTTCTGGGTCTGGAAATATGACCTAGTGCTTTTGCCCTTTCATTCTTTGTAGGGATTGTATTTACTATGTCAGGAGGATTCTAACTTACTCTTTTTTTTTTTTTTTCTGCACTTTTGCATCTATCTGACTTAATAAAATCACAGAACTCTTAAGTGGCCACATGGCAACAGAAAGTAAGACTGTACAGCACTGGAAATGGCACAGTCTCTCTATGTAGGCATGGGGAAGCACCCAAACAGAAGACAAACCAGTGGAGTTGCTGTCCTTCCACATATTTTTGGGAGGCAACTGGAGACTTAGCTGTTTTGCTGAAGATAGCTCTAAGCCTTTATACAGGATACTGAATTGCCCTAGAGGGAAAAAGAGTCCTCTTGCATCATCTTATAGGAACCCACAGTTTGGCTTGTAAGCAAAATTATGCAAATGTTTCAAACAAAGTCTACTAATTGGTAGCAAATGTTACTTTATCCTGGGGCAAGTTCTAGTATTTGCTAGTCTTTGTTTTCAGATGAATCTCTCATGATATTATAACCTTAGGGGTTTGAAGCAGTCATATTTCATGCAGCTTTAGATTTCAGTTCTTGAACTATTTTGGGTTTTAGGCAATAAAGAGTAATACACCAAATCATCAATAATAGCAAGTCTCTGAAAGGGAAAACAAGAGGCAGATAGATGGCACAAACATTGAAAGTAGAACTGTTATGGCCAGATTTTTCTAAAAGTAATTATTTGAGGAAATGTTTCTGGGTTTTTTTGGGTTTTGGTGTTATTCTTTTGGTTTGGTTTGGGTTTTTTTAAAATAAACAGGCCCCTATTCCTAGGCTTTATGCCCACCATTTTGCACAAAAGTGGGATTATAAATCCAATTAAGTATCTTTAGTATACAGACTAAGGAAATTGTAGGGTGAATATTTCTTACGCCATAAAGAATTTTTGTCTCCTTTTCAATATTCTGCAGATATAAGTTCATTTGAGTTGCTCTCTTTGGTCCTTGTCTAGCATTATGTCTCCGATACAGTTTTTCACAGGTTGAAGTGTTTGTTTATAATTGGTGTTGGTGTCTCTCAAAATAAGAAAATTCTCCATTTCAGTTTAGCTGATTCTTAGACAATTAATATTTTTGCAGAGATAAATGGGGGGTGCCTATTGACTCCTCAGAACCGAGGCGGACTACATAAACAGTCTGTGGTGCATGTTTGGGCTGTTTTGAATTTGGCAAGAATCCCAACTCTTCAATTTCTGGAACTGACACATATCAAACTTGGAAAAAGATAAAAGTAAGTTTGAGTTCCAATAAAGAATAACAGAATCTTTATGCAACAACAAAATCTGTACTAGCATTACCTTTTAATTCTGACAATGTAATCATACTAAATAGTACTTTAAAACTGTTAGAGAGTGATAATGTGTAGCTCATGTAATAAAACTTTCATTTGAGGTTAGAGACATGAAACCACTACTTCCTTAAAATAAAGGTGAACTGTAAGAAATGTAAGAAATACAGGTCATCAAAAAGGAACGCTACTGTGCTTCTTTTGTTTTGAAGAGCTGGTCTTTAAAATAAACCATCTGTCATCACTCCCTTCACAAATTAACTGTAGGGCAGGCACTGCCAGCATCTCATCTAACCTGAACAAGTTGCTCTCCATAAATCCAATGTCACAATTTTTCTGCATGTCCTCTTTATACCTCTTGGTCAATGCAGCCAAGGCTTCTGTCAGTACTCATGTCATGTTTATGAATCCAGGTCCAGGGTTGTAAAAATTTCCCCAGAAAAACTAGGACCCACAGAGAAGCTGTTTCAGGACACTTGGGAAGATTTTGTTCAATTCATCTTATTACAATAAAACAATAAAATAAAAAACACCCAAAGATGTTATAAATCTCCCTTTGTATCATTCAGTGATGAAGCATTACTAAGGAAATCACTGTCAACAATGAAAATATATCTCAAAGATCTGGCAATTTAAGTTGGACATGTATTAAAATGTGTGTGTGTGTGCGTGCGCGTGTGTGTGTATACATATTTATGGCCAAATGAGTAACCAATATTTTGTGGAAGACCTGAAACATACTCAGCAATGATATGAACAGTGCTGAACGACTCAATGACTTCTGCAGACCTGCATATTGGCTCTGAAAACAGCCTCTATGATGTTAAAGAGATGTCTGTAGCCAGAGATTTCCAATTCAAAGTTGTTACAGGCAAAGGATCACTAACTTCAAATTACTATGCTACAACTCAGAACCTATTCTGCATTCAGGTTTTTTCTACTCTTGCATCTTTGTGTGTGAAGTGACCTCTCGGAAAGATTTTACTGAAAAAAAAGTGTAGAAATCTACACATATAATACATGAGGAAAGTGTATTTTCCTGTTTAAAGGAATAAAACATCACTCTTGCAGACTTCTTCCCAGCAGAGAAACTCATTGCTGCTTACATTCTTGTTGTTGCAGTGCTGGTGAACTACTCCCAGTACCTGCAGAGAATATTTTCCTTAACTTCAGGAGCTTGTGAAACCTAGAAAGCAAGGACATTGATGGATGAAGGTCTTTTGGAGGCTTGACATTCAGTTTGTGAGAAGAAGTGGATAATGCAAGCAGACTGCTGCAAAGAAGGGCATGGGAAGAACCTCCTAGTTACAGTGCCAAGAGTTATTTTAGAGTTAGAAAGTTCATTCCAGAGTCCTAATCAGGGGTGAGAGTAGAAAATAATTGAAATGAGACCTTGTCAATTTTACCTGATACCTTTTTCTGGTCAAAACATGTAAAAATAATTTTTCATAAGTTAATTTCTTCTGCTTTCTTTGACTAATGTTATACAGATGTGCAGTTTTTGAGCAAAATGGAGCTCATAATTAGATAGATATAGAATTACATAATTGCTTTTATTCCAATGTTGTGTTTTTTTTCAGACAACAAGGACCCTGTTAAATTTTCATTTTTAGAAGCAAAATGTTTCCAGAAAGATTAAGGGAAATGCTTTTTGCTTCAATTCTTATTTGGAGAATAAAATAGGGTAAAGGTGACATTTGTAATTGGAATCTTTGCCAAGAACTTCCTTGGTCTTGTCACAGAAGAAATTATCGTGTCATGTCAGCCAGAGTACTGTGTACCATACCTTTATGTGTAGAAATTAGCCAGTTTCAGAGAGATGGTGTGATGTGAGGAACACTTGTATGAGTTCTGCCCAAGGTGAATGCTTAAATATTTTTTGAATAGAACATGGTGGTCATGTCTGGGTGTAAAGAAAGTACAGGAGAATACAGTTAATATCAGAAAATTAATTTTTCAGGCACTGTCACAGAATGATAGAATGCTAGAATCATAGAATAGCTTGGGTTGGAAGGGACCTTTAAGGGTCATGTAGTCCAAGCTCCCCTACAATGAGCAGGGAAGTGTTCAACCAGACCAAGTTGCTCAGAGCCCTGTCCAATATGACCTTGAATGTTTCCAAGGACAGAAATCTACCACCTCTCTGGGTAGGCTGTTCCACTGTTTTACCATACACAAAATAAAACATTTCTTCATTATATCTAGGCTCAATCCACTCAATACCCTTTGTTGCATTGCTACAGACACTACTGAAATGTCTGTCCCCATTTTTCTTACAGGCCTCCTTTAGGTACTGGAAGGCTCCTGTAAGATCTCCCCAGAGAATTCTCTTCTCCA